>NC_132906.1:7045000-8255485 GCF_047675955.1 Chlorocebus sabaeus
CTCTAAGCGCAGGCCCCTTTGCCTAGAGAATGAGACTCAGAGGAAGAGTGGAGGAGGGCTCCAGCAGCAGTCATGATGGCAGTGGCCCTCAGTGCCAGCCCAGTGTTAGGAAGGAAAAACCAATCCCCAGTGTCGCGAGTTCCTTAGAAATGCCCCTGCCATGCACACATACCCAGGTCCCACCTTCACCCAGCCCGATGCCATCCTGCAAAGGAAAGGTGCCTCTGAGCTACAGCTGCTTTGTGGGACTGGGGTTGGGTGGCACCTGGCTCCAGACAGGAAAACTGTCACACGCCTGCTGTTTGAAACCTCCCCTTCTTAGCTCAAGGCATTCTGTACAGCCTTCTACCGTGAATAGTTGTCCAAATCAGGTGCTTCCTACCGCAGGTTTTGATCGGGCCAGCCCCAGCCACTCACTTTTTTAGGAAAGGGTGACAAAAGAGCAGGGCAGTTAGGAGGAGCGCGGCCACCTGCTTGGTTTGCAGCATGAGAGCAATGAGCCAGGAGCTGAAGATAAAGTGTCAATCTCTTTGTCTCCTTGAGGGGAAGCTTTAGGACAGCGTGCCAGGCAGGGGTGAGTGGGCCGAGGCTACAGTCCCCAGAGCTGAGGAAAGCCCAGCTCTGGGCTCCACGGAGGGCACAAGGCGGTTCCTTCTCTGCAGGCGTTGGCAGTTATACCCTGGGTGTGCAGGCTCCCAGCGTCTCCTCGGAGAGCTCAGGAAACTCACCAAGGCATTCGCTGAATAGGAGTCCCGCTTTGAAACTGTGAAGTAGCAGCGCCCCCTGCCTGTGTGTGGCCGCCATAGCTAGGAAGCCTTCCCAAGCGGGAGGACCCCTTCAAGGAGCTCCGGAGGCTCCCCCAAGGCCGGGAGAACCTCACACAGGCATCCAGGAGCAGCTCTGCTCCCATGGGGACCTAGAACTTACTTGGAACTCAGCAGTCCCTGCTCTTTCTTCCCTTCCTGCTCCCCCACCTACTTACAATCCCAGGAGCCAGCAAAGGACAAAGGCTCTCCCCAGAGCTTCTGCCACACAGGGGTGCTGATGGCTGGGCTGCAGGTGGGGCTGAGCCCCTGCCCCCCTTAGCCCCGGCTGATTCTGTTTGTGGCTGTCCTCAGCTGACTGGATGCTGTCATGGCGGCCTGGCGATTATTGTGAGCATCTCGGTTATATCACATTACGGTCTTCTCACTATATTGAGATCACCTCAATTACTACTCAAAGATTAGTGCAAGCTGCCATGACTCACATGCATCCAGTGTTTACTCTTACTTCATGGCCCTAGTAGTGCCGTATTGATGCCAAAGCATGAGAGACTGTCACTTGATTATGATTTCCAAAGGCTGCAACGAATCTGGCCCAATTCCTGACTTGACTTGGACAAACCTCCTCCCTCCTCCACCCACTATCCCATTCCTAGGTTCCATTTTCACTTTAGTTCTTCTACCAGAGTTAGATGCATGTTTTCCTTAATCTTTACATTTAAAAATAACATTAAAATGCAAAGTCATCACATGAAAACACACTTCTCAATTTTCTTTTTTTTTTACATCTCAAACATTAAAACAGTACTACTCAATAAACGCCCTCATCAAGTGCTATGAATATACCAGTTGGCATCAGACGCGTCTCCCTGGAGAGCAGTGTTTCTGCATCTACGGATCAACAGTACACTTGTGACAGAGCTTCCGATTCAGGCAGGCCCTGGCAGGCTAGTTTCACCTCCGCGATTTTACATGCAAGTTAGAGCTACTCCCTGAAACTGCTCCTCCCTGAGTTCTCCCTGTCAGGGATGGAGATGGAGAAGCTATCCATAATCCTTCTCTGTTCCTTAGCCCCACAGCCAACATGCCAGCCTGTCCTCTGCTCTGCCTTCAAAGCATGCTTTGTGGCTGGCGACTTCCTGCCACTTGGACTGCTACCACCAGGAACCAATGTCCCATCTATCTTCAGCCCCAAGGCTCCTGCCCTCACCCTGCCTCCCTCCCATCACACCAGCCAGAAGGAACCTTGCAAACCCCACCTCCGATCATGTCAATTACTAAAAGATAAATTCAGGAGCTCTCCACTGCACTCTAGGATTTGACTCAAAACTCAGGTTGGCCCTCCAGGGTTCACCTAATCCACCCCCTGCCTAATTCTCCAACTTCCTTTGGGGGTTCTGCTTTCCTCACTCCTGATGATCCAACCACATGCCTCTCCTGGAATTTATGCCGCCTTCCCACCTCAGAGTCATGGTTCAGCATTTTTCACCCGGTTTATTCTTATTAATCCTGCAGGCTCAGCTTTAATGTTCCTCCTGTGAACTCACAACCTAAGTTATTCTTTCTCATTGCAACATGTTCTTTGCATCGACCCGTGACCATTTACATATCTATCGTGTGTGATCCCGGGGCGGCGCGGGGAGCGGTTATACATTTTGGGACAGGAAGGAAAGCATCCTTTTGTATGGGATGTATCCCCAGCACCAAGCCCCAGGGTCAGCTGGAGTAGTTGTTATGCTGACGTGGATGGAATGAGTGAAGAAATGAATGGGCTGTATACGGTTGTCAGGACTCACGGATAAAGGTTTAGTGACTTGTCTCCTGCCACACCCCCAGCAAGTGCTCATGCAGTTCCTAGGTGAACTGCACTATCTGGAAGATTCCCTAGGAGAAGAAATGGGGAGAGGGTTGCAGGAGGCAGGTGAGAAAATTCTAGAACAGTTGGTTCTCCGAGACATAGTCCCCTCAGATTGGGCTGTAAAGATATGTGAGAAGCATAGTCAACGTTCACACTTGTGCTCGCTTCGGCAGCACATATACTAAAATTGGAACGATACAGAGAAGATTAGCAAGGCCCCTGTGCAAAGATGACATGCAAATTCGTGAAGCGTTCCATATTTTTTAGTGGAAGCAATTTTGGAGGTGGTGGAAGCTACAAGGATTTTGGCAATTACAACAAGCAGTTTTCAAATTTTGGACCCATGAAGGGAGGAAATTTTGGAGGCAGCAGCTCTGGCCCTTATGGTGGTGGAGGCCAATACTTTGCCAAACCATGAAACCAAGGTGGCTATGGTGGTTCCAGTAGCAACAGTAGCTATGGCTGTGGCAGAAAATTTTAATTAGGAAACAAAGCTTAGCAGGAGAGGAGAGCCAGAGAAGTGACAGGGAAGCTACAGGTTACAACAGATTTGTGAACTCAGCCAAGCACAGTGGTGGCAAGGCCTAGCTGCTACAAACAAGACATGTTTTAGACAAATACTCAAGTGCATGGGCAAAAAACTCGAGGACTGTATTTGTGACTAATTGTATAACAGGTTATTTTAGTTTCTGTTCTGTGGAAAGTGTAAAGCGTTCCAACAAAGGGTTTTAATGTAGATTTTTTTTTTTTTTTTTGCACCCATGCTGTTGATTGCTAAATGTAATAGTCTGATCGTGACGCTGAATAAATGTCTTTTTTTAAAAAATGTGCCGTGTAAAGTTAGTCTACTCTGAAGCCGTCTTGGTAAATTTCCCGGACGTGTGAAGTTAGAATTCCTTCAGGGTGACACCAGGTTCTCTTTGGAATTTCTATACAACCTGCTTGGGTGGAGAAGCCACTGTCTTCAGAAACCTTGATGTATTTGAAGTGATAGTTACTGTTGTGACCTGAAGTTCACCATTAAAAGGGATTACCCAAGCAAAATCATGGAATTATTGGTGATAAAAGTGATTGTTGGCACATCCTATACGATACATTCAAATTGAATAATAGTACCAGAAAATTATAGATGGGAATGAAGCTCGTGTGTCCTCCATTATCACGTGTAATCAATAAACGGTTTAATTCTCTTGGAAAAAAAAAATGTTCACACTTGTTGGAAAAAAAAGTCTCCCTTGATTTCATAACGCAGAATGTTGAAAGTAAGGCTCTCCCTGTGACGCCCTTACCCCCATCCCCAATAACGGGAAATACGGGCCGTCTTCTCTGAAGGAAGATTTTTGGGTTTATCCAAAGGAGGCAGGTGTAAAAGGCCGCTGGGAAGCTGCAGTATGCCTTTCTGCCTCTACTCTGAGCGCCGCGGGAATGTGGGTCTCGGTGATCCTTGCAGCTCTGAGGCCCCACTGGACCCGGCAGAGGCCGGCGCGCCGGGCGAGGAGCCCGGAACTGACTAACAGCAGAGGGCGCCATAGAGCAGACGGCACCCGCCAGGTGCGGCCTCCGCGCCCGGGTGAAGTCCAAGGGCAGCTCCAGCCAGACCCTGCGGCTCTCAGACTGGGGCTGCCCTCGCCCTGCCCTCCTCTGCTCGGCTGTGATTTCGCTGTGCTTCTGCGGGAGAAAATGCTATCAGTGACTCTATGGATATCTGTAAAAATAAATGCCAGCTACTATGATTATTCAGGCGTACAGGGGGCACGCGATCTTCAGAAAGAAGCTAAGAGTCTGGGGTAAGGGTGGGAAGGGGGATGTGGTTCCTTGTTTTTTGTTTTTCTGCTTGGCTTGTGGAGTCCGTTCAGTATGTAGTGCTTTTTGTGTGGTTGGTTGTTGTTTTTTTTAAGGCCTTAGGTTAAAATTTGTCTTTCTGGGTCGGGCGCGGTGGCTCACGCCTGTAATCCCAGCACTTTGGGAGGCCGAGGCGGGCGGATCACGAGGTCAGGAGATCAAGACCATCCTGGAACACGGTGAAACCCCGTCTCTACTAAAAATACAAAACAATTAGCCGGGCGTGGTGGCGGCGCCTGCAGTCCCAGCTACTCGGGAGGCTGAGGCAGGAGAATGGCGGGAACCCGGAAGGTGGAGCTTGCAGTGAGCCGCGATCGCTCCACTACACTCCAGCCTGGGCGATAGAGCGAGACTCCGTCTCAAAAAAAAAAAAAAAAAAAAAAAATTGTCTTTCTGGGAAAAGTTACTTTTTCCCAGGGTGATTTGACACAACCCTGGTGCAATGCACTAACTTAGATCAAAGGAAACGGACTGAAGAGACCATTTACCCACATGTAAATTCCAGTAGGCCGTTTTTAAAAGAACTTCCGCCGGGAATAGGAGTCATTCAGTCAAGGAGTACTAGAGCTGGAAGAAACCTTCAAAATTAAACCGCCTTTTTATTGTTAGATTAAAACAGGAGGCCCAAAGAGAATAAGGAACTTGTCCAAAGTCACAGCACCTTTGAGTGCAGTGGGGCTGATTTCCAGTCTGGGGCACAAAGGAAACTGTTTCAGTGAAAAGTTGGTGGTGTGTGTTGTTAAGCTTTCATTCTATGCTGTATTATATAAACATTGTAAGGAAACTTGAGAAAATGCCATTATTTTAATTGCCAGGAATCCTCCCACATCAAGGCTATCATTGTTAATATTTTTGCTCTATAATCTTCCAGCCTTTTAAACTTATATATCAAAACTTGTATTAATACAAATTTATATTAGTTTACTAAAACTGGATCACACCATCCTTATTGCTTTGCAACCACTTTTTTTTGTCATCAATATAGCTTGAACACTTTTCCATATCAACTAATATATATCTACATCATAATTCCTAACAGATGCATAACTATTCCCTTCAATGGGTGTACCTTCATTAGTTTAATCAAACCCTTATTGATGGGCATATAAGCTTTTTCCAATGTTAAAATTTTTTTTTTTTTTTTTTTTGCGATGGAGTCTGGCTCTGTCGCCCAGTCTGGAGTGCGGTGGCATGATCTCGGCTCACTGCAACTTTGCCTCCTGGTTTCAAGCAATTCTCCTGCCCCAGCCTCCCGAATAACTGGCAATACAGACAGCTTCCACCACACCCGGCTAATTTTTGTATTTTAAACAGAGATGGGGTTTCATCATATTGGCCAGGCTGGTCTGGAACTCCTGACCTCAGGTGATCCGCCTGCCTCGGCCTCCCAAAGTGCTGGGATTACAGGCGTGAGCCACTGCACCTGGCCCAATGTTAAACTTTTATAACACATTTGCATTAAATACTCTCGTCCATACATCTTTCGCACAAGTGGTGTCCACCTACTGATGGGTGTGGCTTTTTGTAGGAATACAGTGTGATGGTGTGGGCTGGGCTTGGGCACTGCCGTGGAAACTTTCTGCATCTTTACACAAGCCACAACCTTAGTAGCCCCAATTCTCTCATCTTCAAGTGGAGGTGATCGTAGTGCCGGCCTCCTAAGGGTGTTGGGAGGATGCAATGACGTCATATATGGAAAGTGATTTGTCAGTGCTGAGCACACACAAGTCCTATATAAATGTTAACTCTTAGAATATTACTATCATTTACCTCAAACCCTGAAGATTGGCTCAAAATAACCCTCATGGTTTTATTTTACTCTGATTGAGAGTAACTGGAATTTTATGAAGAAGTGTTTAAGTGCTAAACTCTAGTAGCTAAAGCAGTACCTCCTTTCTTTCTTTCTTAATTCCTCCAGAGGAAAAAATAATGATAAACATAAATGGTGGATGGGCTCTTGAGCTACTTGTTATGTTCTGGTCACATAGCTTAATGCCAGCCTAAAGAGAAAAGTCTATGTTGGCAAGGATGTGGAGAAATTGAAGCATACTATTGGTGGGAATGTAAAATATGTAACCGCTATGGAAAACAGTATGGCAGTTTCTTAAAAAATTAAACATAGAATTACAATGGGATCCCGCAATTTCACTTCAGGGTATATGCACAAAAGAATTGGAAGCGAAGACTTGCAGAGATGTTTGTATGTGTTCATAGCAGCATTATTCACGATCACCAAGGGTGGAAATAATCCAAATGTCCATCAATACATAAATGGATAAACAAAACGTGGTATACACATACAATGGAATATTATTCAGCCTTAAAATTAAAGGAACGCCTACCACGTGCTACAACGTGGGTGGACTTTAAAGACATCATGCTAAGTGAAATAAGCCAGTCACAAAAGGACAAATATGGTATGATTCCACTCATGAGATACCCAGAGCAGTCAAATTCATTACGACAAAAGGAGAATGATGGTTTCCAGGGGCTGGAGGAGTTGGCGGGCGGGGGGATGAGGCTGTTGTTTAATGGGTGTGGAGTTTCGGTTTTGCAAGATGAAAGAGCTCTGGAGATGACGGTGGTGATGGCTGCACAACAATGTGAATGTACCTAATGCCACCGAACTGTCCATCAAAATGGTTCAGATGGTAAATTTTGTGATATGCATATGTTACCACAATGAAAAACAAAATTCTCAAAGAAAGAGGCATTGGTGTCTCACTGAAGATTCTTAAGTTCCCTTCCTAAGCATCAAGTCTTTGTGATAGATAAAGCCTCCTCCGATCCCTTCTCCTTTGGAAAATGCTCAAAGCACAGCCTCTGGCTCCCCAGTGCCTTTGAACTCATCTCCTCTGTTTTGTCCTTATATCCAGCGTCGCCACCATTTCATAGGCCTAAGCAGTGAGAGGGTGAACACTGAGGCAGAAGTCGTGGTCTCTGAAAGTCTGTTTTTAATCTAGGAGGATGCCATGAGTCACCAGGACACATTTCATGTTCATATTCCCATCCGAGGCATTGGAAACCCATTCCTACCAACCAAATGTATGAGTCACCCACATTTCTTCTGCTTGGTCCCCACCCTCACCCTCTGTCTCTCTCCCTCCCTCCCCTCACAGGTTGCATCATCCTCCCCAGACAGGAATGGGCTGTTGGCACTCTGCTCAGAATCTCTCCTGTTCCCCATACATGCGGGATGAACACCCACCCGAAAAGTCTTCCACAGCACGGCCACACCTCTCACTCTTCCTTTCACCTCCTTCATTGAATAGGGCCCAGCCGCTATAGCATTTTTATTTGCTTCCATCCAACATCCAAAGTATGATTTGATCAAGAAAGGCTGGGCGTGGTGGCTCATGCCTGTAATCCCAGCACTTCGGGAGGCTGAGGCAGGCGGATCACGAGATCAGGAGATTGAGACCATCCTTGTTAACACAGTGAAACCCCATCTCTACTAAAAATACAAAAAATTAGCTGGGCGTGGTGGCGGGTGCCTGTAGTCCCAGCTACTTGGGAGGCTGAGGCAGGAGAATGGCGTGAACCCAGGAGGCGGAGCTTGCAGTGAGCCGAGATCCAGCCACTGCACTCCAGCCTGGGTGACAGAGTGAGACTCTGTCTCACACAAAACAAAACAAAACAAACAAACAAAAAACCACCAAAGTATGATTTTGTCAAGAACATCTTCAGGGTATCCTCATTTGACCATGACATATTCAAGGTAGAAAATCCATCTCATTTATCTTTGTAACTGCCAAGCACCCAGCACGATGAAATATAATAATAGGTGCTCAATAAATATTTGTTGGGGGAGTGTGCAAATGGGTGCCCCCAAACACACTTTCATGCAAAAACAGACAATTTTTGCAATAAACAGACTCCAGCCTTTTATTTTGTTTGCTCTCAGCTCCTTCATACTTTAAGCTCATCTCACTCATTTCTACTAGGTTTCCTTCCTAAAACCTAGAGCGGGTATGGACCATTTTAGTCAAATTTGAGCCGATTGCATCACTTCCATGCACAAAATCTTAGAAAACTACTTATTCTATATACCGAATAAAATTCACATCCCTCTATACTCTTCCCATACACACAGAGACATGACCTGTGTCATCAGCCAGCAAGGAAACATTTACTGAGGTCTTAGCCTGTACTAGGGACCGTCAACAATGAAAAGAATGGTAAAATATTATTTCTGCCCTTAAAGAGTTTGAAATGTGAGTTTGTTACTTGAGGACTGCATGACGCATGTTCTGTTCATTATATAATTGCTCACCTTTTCAGCTCTCTTTGGCTGAGTCATGAATCTTCCTCATTTCTGTTCCAGTGCTTTAGCTGCAGGGGGCAGTTTCTGGCCTGCGCACTATAGGCCACGGCTGATGCCACGTCATCCCCCAGGATTCTGGGAGAAAAGCCCTCGACTTCTCCCCAACTCTCTCCTTTTTCTCTAGGATGAGGTTAAAATAAACGTATTTGTTCTCACCTCTTATCCAAGTATATTGAAGGGACTAATGAGAGCGCTTTAAAGCCCTTTGATAAGGCATGGCATATTGCTAAGGTAATCAATGACTATGTTTTCTTATATGAAAGTTAAAATAAGCCACAGGAAGGAGTCTAGCCTTCCATGTTTACCCGTGTTTATTTTTGAAAGCTGTTTTCTTGGCCATTCACCATTAGGAAAACAGAGTCTGAGTACTGTGATTTTAAGGGCCCTTAAACCTATCAATCTTCCTCCCAGATCAGGGTAAATAATTCTCCTTTCTGCCATAATTGGGGAAGTCAGAAGTGTGATCAGTGTGTGGCGTGAAAGATTCTTTGCCAAAATTCTACCCCAGAGGACAAGCCTGAGCTTTCATGAGGGGATCTCAACTTTCTCAGCCTCTTGGCAGCTGGCAGTGCAGCCTTGAAATGCCTTCCTTTGCTTCCATGACATCCGTGGGGACCCCTTCTCCATCTCCTTCAGGGGACCTCCCTCTGCAGCCCAGCCTCTGAATGCTGGTGGCCCCCACGACTCGGTTCAGGTCCTCTCCTTCCTCACCCTTCATTCTTCTTGGGTAAGCTCACATGCTCTCACAGCCGTAGAGACTTTTTAGAAGGGGCACATTCTCCTTGTTTCTATGTGAAAACCCTCTCTAGAGCATTCTCTCAGCCCCTGGCCTCTTCATTTCACTTACTGGTGATCTTTAGAGGAAGAATTTGGCAGGTGTCTCTGGGCCCCTCACTCTACCTCAGAAGCCCATCCACCTACCTGCCCTCTGCCTTCTGCCGTCTGCCCTGGATGAGGGTGAAAGGAAAAGGCTGACTATTGTCCATCTGGGCCAGTGACCGGATGTGCAAGGCCACCTAATTTTGAGGGAAGTACTAACAGGCCCATCTGGACACAAATCTAGGGCCACAGCCTCTGATCAGCTTCATCAGCACGAACGCTGACATTTAATCTCCATCTGCCCACAGCTAGGTTTACCTCTCAGTTGGTTCTACACTTAGTGGAGATGAAGGGTACTCTGTTGACCCTCTCCCTTTCCCCCACCCCACACTATCTAGTTATCAGACAAAATGGACTTTGAGAAAAAGAATTACCAAAGAAGGATCTTTTATAAGGATAAAGGCATTAATACACTAAGAAGACAAAGAATCCTATGTGGGTGTGTGTCTAGTAACAGAGCTACAGTATCCCTGAGGAAAAAATTGACAGAAATAATCCATAATCATAGTTGAACATGAATATGAATATCTTAGGATAGGGCTGCTAGAAAAAAATCAAGAAAAAGATAGATGGACTGAACAACACTATTAACCACTTTCATATAATTGCTCTTCATAGAATCTATCTATCAGTTACAACTGCAGAATACACATTCTCTTCAAGCACATGTGGTTTGTTGACCAAAATAGACCATATGCTGGACCATAAAACAAGGTTCAATAAATTGAAGAGGATTTATATTTTATAGAGCCTATTCTCTAATTAAAACAGAATTACATAGAAATTAAAAACAATAAGATAAGTAGACACCAAATATTTGGAAATGAAACATTTCACTTCTAGAGAATCAATAGGTCAAAGAAGAAATCATGAGGGCAATTTGAAAATACTTTGAACTAAATGATAACGAAAAAGGTCAAAATTTGTGGGATGTAAGCAAACAGTGGTTAGAGAGAAAGTTATACCTTTAAATGCTTATACTGGGATAGGTGATGGGAGGGAGGGTGTACAAAACTAGAGACTTAAGAGTCCACAATAAGAAACTAGAAAAAGAAGAGCAAAGTGAGCCCAAAGTAACTAGACGAAAGGGAATAATAAAGATAAGAGTAGAAAAAGAATTGAGAAAATTAGCAAAGAGGATGAAGTTTGACAAGAGTGCTAAGACAATTTAATGAGAAAAGAAGCGTCTTTTCAATTAGCTATGCTGGGATAACTGGATATCCACGTGCAAGAGAAAGAAGCTGAGCCACTGCCTCACACCATATACAAAACGTAACCCAAAATGGAGCAATGTCTTCAGAGCTAAAACCGTAAAATGCCTAAAAGAAAATATAGGAGTAAATCCTCAGGTCCTTAGGCAGTGGCTTCTTAGATATGACACAAAAGTGACAAAAGAAAAAATAGATATATCAGAATTCATCAAAGTTTTAAACTTTTGTGCTTCAAAGGATACTATCAACAAAGTGAAAAGACAACTCACAGAATGGGAGAAAAGATTTGCAAATCATACATCTGACGAGAGACTTGTATCTGTAATATATAAAGAACTCTTACAATGCAACAATAAAAAGACATTTCAATTTTAAAATGGACAAAAGTTTGAGAAAGATACACAAATGAGCAATAAGCTCCTGAAGAGATGTTCAGCATCACAAGTCACTAGGGAATGCGAACCAACTGCAATGAGATATCACGTCACACCCACTAAGAAAGCTGCAATCAGAAAGTCACATCCTAACAGAGTTAGCAAGGATGTAGAGCGATTGGAACCCTCACACATTGCTGGTAGGATTGTAAGATGGTGCTGCTGCCCTGGACAACAGTTTGAAAGGTCTTCAAAAAGTTAAACACAGAATTACCGTATGACCCAGCAGTTCTACATCCAAGAGAACTGAAAATACACATCCTCACCAAAACCAAATGTGTTTGTGTTCTCTTTTCTTTTCTTTTTTTCTTTGAGACAGGGTCTCACTTTGTCACCCAGCCTGGGGTGCAGTGGCACAGTCATGGCTCACTACATCCTCGACCTCCTGGGTTCCAGCAATCCTTCTACCTCAGCCTCCCAAGTAGCTGGGACCACAGGCAAGTGGCAACACACCCAACTAATTTTTATTTATTTATTTATTTATTTATTTATTATTTTTTATTTTTTGTAAGATGGAGTCTCACTTTGTTCCCCAGGTTGGAGTGCAGTGGCATGATCTCAGCTTATTGCAACATCCACCTCTTGGGTTCAAGCAATTCTCCTGCCTCAGCCTCCTGACTAGCTGGGACTACAGGCATGTGCCCCCAGGCACAGCTAATTTTTACATTTTTAGTGGAGATGGGATTTCACCATGTTGGCCAGGCTGGTCTCTAACTCCTGACCTCAGGTGATCCACCCACCTTGGCCTCCCAAAGTGCTGGGATTACAGGCATGAGCCACCGCTCTCAGCCATTTTTTAAGTTTTTTGTAGGGATGGGGTTTCACTATGTTGCCCAGTCTGGCCTCAGATCCCTGGGCTCAAGCAATCCTCCCATCTCAGCCTCCCAAAGTGCTAGAATTACAGGCATAAGCCACTATACCTGGCCTCCTCACAAAATTTGTACGAAGTATTCATAGCCGCATTTTTCGTAGTAGCTGAAAAGTGGAAACAACCCAAATATCCATTAACTGATGAAAAGAAAGATAAAATGTGGCATATCCTCATGATAGAATATTATTTGGCCATAAAGAGGAATGAAGTATTGATATGTGCTACAACGTGGGCAAACCTTTTTTAGCATGTTATAAGGCACGATAAGTAAAAAAGGTCAGACAGAAAAGGCCACACATCTATGATTCCATTTATTAAAATGCCCAGAATAGGTCAATCACAGATAGAAAATGGATTCGTGGTTGCCAGGGACTTGGGGAAGAGGGGAATGGAGAGTGACGGCTAATGGGTATAGCAAATCAAATCCAACTCTTGATCTATCTACAACTGTAGCTATAATTACAACTAGAATTACATCAAATGTACCAGGACAAAGTAAAGTTTATTCCAGGAATTCAAAGTTGGTTCAATATTAGAAAATTAACCACTGTAATTCATGATGTTAATAAAATAGAAAAACAATGTGGTTATTTCAATAACTGCAGAAAAAGCAAAGGAGAAAATTCAACACTTGGTCATGATAAAAATGCTCATAGTAGCACAAAACTGGAAACAACACAAATGTCTATCAGCAGGTGAGTGCTTGAACAATATGTGGTGTTTCCATACAATGGAACACTAATCAGCAATAAAAAGGAATGAATTATTGGCATGCATGACAATATGGATGCATCTCAAAATCATTATGCTGAGAAAAAAAAAGCCGGACAAAAATAAGTACACACTGTGTGGTTCCATTTGTGTAAAACGCTAGATCCGTGGTCGGGGTGGAAAGAGACCGCACAGGAGTGCAGGGAAGCTCTGGGGCTGATGGAAATGTTCTGAATGCTCATTGTGACAGCAATTTCATGTTCACATCTGCCAGCATTTATTGAACTGTTTATTTTAAATACAGGCAGTTTATTGCACATAAGTGATGCCTCAATAAATCGGACAAAATAAAGATCATGCAGCCAATCCCAGCACTTGGGGAGGCCAAGATGGGCGGATCACGAGGTCAGGATATTGAGACCATCCTGGCTAATAAGGTGCAACCCCGTCTCTACTAAAAATACAAAATAAAACTAGCCGGGCGCGGTGGCGGGCACCTGTAGTCCCAGCTACTCGGGAGGCTGAGGCAGGAGAATGGCGTGAACCTGGGAGGCAGAGCTTGCAGTGAGCTGAGATCGCGCCACTGCACTCCAGCCTGGGCGACAGAGCAAGACGCTGTCTTAAAAAAAAAAAAAAAAAAAAAAAAAAGGAAGAAAAGGAAGAAAAGATCATGCAGTCAGAATTACTGGGAAAAGTATTATAGAAGTGTTTAAAGTAAATAATTAATGAAAATACTATGCTAGTTTCTGGATTTTATGTTTGTGGTATTTGTAGTGTTTTAAAATTTCAATTCCTAAGAGGAAATACAAGAAAAATATTCCATATCTGCCCCTGGTTTTGCTCAGCCACTGACTTCTGGAGTTCTTCAGGCCTGGAGTCTCTCTCATCTTTTCACTCTACCATCTCCATACTTGATCTCATCCTGTCCACCTCTTCATTTTTGACTTGATTATTGACAACTCATCAATTCACAACTCTAGCCCAGAATGCTCTTCTAAGCTCCAAACCTATGGTAAGTAGACCTACCACGGTATACTTAACATCTCTTCAATGTTCAAAGTCCTTTTAAACTCAACGTCTCCAAACTTGCCCATATGATCTTCTCCCCACCAAACCCAGTTATCTTCCATTGTTCCTTTTTTCAGTTGATTTAACTTCCTTCTATCAACCGCGATGGGAAAGCCAGAAACCCTGAGGTCATCGTCTGCTTCCACCACCTCCAAAGCAACACCATTGCCTTTGTTGATTCTCTGCATCCCAAACAGTAACCCGGGTCCATGGTCAGAACCATCTGCTCCTGCCTGGACTAGGACTCCTCATGGTTGACCATGTCTATTCTGATCGCTCCTCCTCCCCACCGCCTCAATGACCTCTGAAATGCAAATTTACTCATGTCACTTCCCGGCTCACTACCTTTCGGTGGCTCCCATTGCTCTTAGAATCAAGACTAAAATCTTTAACCTTTCTTTCAGGTAAGTCTGATGTTCAGCCAGGGCATACCAGAACGGCTATTCCAATGGTTAAGATATTGAAAGACTTTTGCATTATTAGCAAACATTTGTAGGAAGGAGGCCTCCCACAATACTATGCCTGAAGGGGACATGAAGGTCCTTTAGCACACTAGTCCTGAGTGCCCTACCTTGTCCAGGGCAGGTGGCCATAATGGACAAGCCATTGTCTGAGCCCTGGTGGCCCTGCTGTACTGGCTCTACATCTCAAAATGATGAGTCCTAGCATCGGCCTCCAAGCTGCCTGGCTACTGTTAATGCACACATCACGGCCTCTGTCTCAGTGCTTGAATGCCACGGTAGCAGGGATTTGGATTCAGTGAAGTGAGTTTTCTGAAGGTAAGGCTCATGAAGCTGTGGTTAGCTAAGGAAATTGTACAGTTTCGCAAAGACTTCTAAAAACAGGAAGCCAGCAGAAGGATTTTTTTCTTACCCCAAAGGTTTTCCCCTAATAAAAGATCTTTCTTACATGTCTTTCTTACATTTGGTTCTTATTTATACTTTCTATTTCTTTGCTAAGACTTTCTGTTCTTTTTTTTTTTTTTTTTTTTTTTTTTTTTTTTTTTTTTTTTTTTGAGACGGAGTCTCGCTCTGTAGCCCAGGCTGGAGTGCGGTGGCCGGATCTCAGCTCACTGCAAGCTCCGCCTCCCGGGCTTACGCCATTCTCCAGCCTCAGCCTCCCAAGTAGCTGGGACTACAGGCGACCGCCACCTTGCCCGGCTAGGTTTTTTTTGTATTTTTTAGTAGAGACGGGGTTTCACCGTATTATCCAGGATGGTCTCGATCTCTTGACCTCGTGATCCGCCCGTCTCGGCCTCCCAAAGTGCTGGGATTACAGGCTTGAGCCACCGAGCCCGACCGACTTTCTGTTCTTTTATTTGTTTTAAGTTTGTTCAAAATTGTCCACTGAGGGGCCGGGCGCAGTGGCTCACGCCTGTAATCCTAGCACTTTGGGAGGCACAGGCGGGCAGATCACTGGAGGTCAGGAGCTCAAAACTAGCCTGACCAACGTGGTGAAACCCTGTCTCTACTAAAAATGCAAAATAGTTAGCCAGGCATGTGGTGGGCGCCTCTAATCCCAGCTACTTGAAGGCTGAGGCAGGAGAATCGCTTAAACCCGGAAGGCACAGGATGCAGTGAGCAGAGACTGCGCCATTGCACGCCATGCTGGGTGACAGAGCAAGAAGTCTCCCTCTGTGTTTTAAAGTTCTTGTTAGGTAATTCCAACATCTGTGTCATGTACCTAATGGTGTTTGTTGATCTTGCTTTCTCATTCAAGTTGATGTTGGATCTTAGTTTCCCAGTCCCTAATATGATGAGTAATTTTCAACTATATCCTGGACATTTAGGGTACTATGGTATAGGACTCTTAACTTATTTAAATCTCTATTTTAGCAGCCCTTCACTGACACCACCATGGTGGGGAGGAGGAAGGAGCCTTTCTTGTGTCTACTCAGTCTCTTCATAAGGGACACTTTGTAGCACTAAATTTATCATGGAAAAAGAAGAAATCACACAGCAACAGTTAACTGCCCTGAACATCGTGCTCACCAAAACATGTCAATTGAAATAAATAAGGCATTTCTGTATAGCCTGGGAACAGTTTTCTCCATTATTTTTAAAATTATAAGCTTTACAAATTGGCTTTCCTCTTTGATAACTCTATGTTCATTCTACTTTCCCCCACGTATTATTTTTAAAAGTATCCAATGATTTCAATTCGTCCTGGAAATCCTGGTGCTCCGTGCTTTGAAATGACCTTCCGTGTGTGTGTATGTGTGTATGTGTGCCTCTCTTTTCCTGCAGTGCCATGCACTCGAGAATGAGTGAGAACTCTATTTAATTATTGTATCTCCAGAACCCAGCAGAAGCCTTGAGCCATAGTAATCTCTTAAAGCATTGCATTGAAACTAAACTCTGGAATCACTTGTGTAACTTTTTAAAATTCGAGATTCAGAAGAGAGATTTAAAAGTGTCACAAGGAAAGTTTCTCAACATCATTAATACTCAAAGAAACATAAATGCAATACAATGAGCCTCTCACATTGCCAAAGATTAAAAACACTGGTTATGCTACAGCTGATTTTCAACATAGAAGCGTTCATCCAACAGGTGTCTGCTGGATGGGTGGGGTGTGTGTCTCTCTTGCTGATGGGCTTCTGTTGTCTCTGTCTTTGGTACTCATACCAGGCTAGTTGTTATTTTACCATCTAGTGGGTATTTTAAAATCCATACCTGGGTTATATTCTGTGTTAGTAAAGGTGAGGTCAGGTGTTGGTGGTGGTGTGAATTAAAACACTTTTGACAGTGGCCTGCACCTGTAGTCCCAGCTACTTGGGAGGTTGAGGCAGGAGGGTGGCTTGTTCAGGCTGGACAACATAGTGTCTCTAAAAAAAATTTGGAGAGTAACTTAGCAATATTTATCAAGGTATACATACACTTTGACCCAGCCGTTCAATACCTGCAGATATACTCACAGAAATGCACAAAGATAGATGTATAAGGACTTTCCATGCAGCATTTCCATGCAGTGTCATGGCACCACGCTGGAAATGTCATAAACACTTATCAGTAGGGACTTGTGTCCAGACGTCAGCTTCATGGGTGTGTAGCAGCAATTTCCTCATCCCTGGGTTGCAGCCACGAACTCAACAACCCCAATGGTGGCTCCTGCTTCCCCCTCTCACTGACCATGGCAGAGGGAGCAGCTCCCTGAGAGGCCCCTGTGGTGGAAGAGTTCTGGGATTCCCTTCTGGAAACCCAACCTGGAGCTCACTCCTCTGGTCCATCCAGTGATTTGGTACACTGAGTTCTAGAAGATACCACCATAGCTGTGATCCCAGGAACAGGATGCCCCCAGCACCCAGAACACTGGCAGCTAGACATAGGAAAGTCTCCTGCCGCAGTAGCAATAGCTGCCTGCAGCAAGTAGCCAGTAGCATTTGCAGGGACTTCTGCCTCTGACTGTCTTCTAAGTCATGTGCAAGCACATGTGAAAGGTCCAGCTGGAAGGAAGCATAGAAAGTAAGGTTTTTCGCTTTCCAGCCCCTGTGATGCAGAAAGGTAATACTAGAAGGAGATGGAACAGGATGATGTGTGCCAATTAAATATATCCAAACCCTATCAATATAATTTCTCTTTTTTTATCTGTTTTGAGACAGGGTCTTGCTCTGTTACCCAGCCTGGAGTGTAGTGGTGCAAACATGGCTTACTGCAGCCTCAACCTCCTGGGTCCAAGTGATCCTCCCACCTCAACTTCCCATGTGGCTGGGATCACAGGCACATACCATGACACCTGGCTAATTTTCTTTATTTTTTGTAGTGATGGAGTCTCCCTATGTTGCCCAGGATGGTCTCGAACTCCTAGGCTCAAGTGATCCTCTCAGCTTGGCCTCCCAAAATGCTGGGATTATAGGTGTGAGTCACTGCACCTGGCCCATATTTCTTAATTCTTTAATATACTAGGGACTTCAAAAATCGGAAATGGCCATGCAGCCTTTGAGAAACACCAGTGATAGTAGGATGAAAAGAGACCTACTTAAAATTTTTTTTCAGTTTCCATTCATTTTTGGCTAAGTTCTTGAACCTCTTTCCCCACTGCTCAGTCTGCCTCCCACAACACTTCTGAAATCACAGCCTCAACTGTGTAGGCACCTAAGCAAAAAGAACAAATCTGGAGGCATCACATTGCCCAACTTCAAACTATACTATAAGACTATACTTACCAAAACAGCACAGTACTGGTATAAAAATAGGCGCATAGACCAATGAAACAGAATAGAGATCCCATAAATAAAGCCAAATACTTACAAGCCAACTGATCTTTGACAAAGCATACAAAAGCATAAAGTGGGGAAAGGACTCTCTATTCAATAAATGGTGCTGGGATAACTTGCAAGCCACGTGTAGGAAAATGAAACTGGATCCTCACTTCTCATCTTATACAAAAATCAAATCAAGATGGATCAAAGACTTAAATCTAAGACCTGAAACTATAAAAATTCTAGAAGATAATATCAGAAAAAATCTTCTAGACATTGGCTTAGGCAAAGATTTTCTGACTAAGAACCCAAAAGCAAATGCTACAAAACCAAAAATAAATAAATAGGACCTAATTAAGCTAAAAAGCTTCTGCACAGCAAAAAAAATAATTAGCAGAGTT
Source organism: Chlorocebus sabaeus (assembly GCF_047675955.1). Lineage (NCBI taxonomy): Eukaryota > Metazoa > Chordata > Mammalia > Primates > Cercopithecidae > Chlorocebus > Chlorocebus sabaeus. The sequence continues at coordinate 7,063,565 of NC_132906.1, forward strand.
AACAGACAACCCACAGAGTGGGAGAAAATATTTGCAAACTATGCATCTAACAAAGGACTAATATCCAGGATCTACAAGGAACTCAAACAAATCAGCAAGAAAAAAACAAATAATCCCATCAAAAAGTGGGCAAAGAACATCAATAAGCAATTCTCAAAAGAAGATATACAAATGGCTAAGAAACATATGAAAAAAATGCTCAACATCAGTAATCATCAAGGAAATGCAAATCAAAACCACAATGTGATATCATCTTACTCCTGCAAGAATGGCCAAAATTTAAAATTCAAAAAACTATAGATGTTGGTGTTGATGTGGTGAAAAGGGAACACTTTTACACTGCTAGTGAGAGTGTAAACCAGTACAACCACCATGGAAAATACTATGGAGATTCCTTAAAGAACTCAAAGTAGATCTACAATTTGATTCAGCAATCCCACTACTGGGTATCTACCCAAAGGAAAAGAAGTCATTATTTGAAAAAGACACCTGCACACACATGTTTATGGCAGTACAATTCGCAATTGCAAAAATATGGAATCAGCCTAAATGCCCATGAGTGGATAAAGAAAATGTGGTGTATGTACACCATGGAATACTACTCAGCCATAAAACAGAATGAAATAAAGGCCTTTGGAGCAACTTGGATGGAGCTGGAGGCCATTATTCTAAGTGAAGTAACTCAGGAACGGAAAACCAAATATTGTATGTTCTCACTTATAAGTGGGAGCTAAGCTATGAGGACACAAAGGCAGAAGAATAGTACAATGGACTTTGGGGACTCAGGGGAGGAGGTGGGGAGGATAAAAGACTGCATATTGGGTACAGTATACACTGTTCAGGTGACAAGTGCACAAAATGTCTGAGATCACCACTGAAGAACTTATCCATGTAACCCAAAACCACCTGTTCCCCAAAAACTATTGAAATAAAATTTTAAAATAAAAATAAATAAATCGTGTAGGCATGTGAATGTTTTTCATGGAGGTTCTTTTAAATCAACATCTCAAAGGAGTATAAGACCCCAAAAAGGCTGCCAACCACTGTGTTGAGGGAAGCAGGAACAATTGTGACCATCCTCAGCCAGAGTGGAGCCGAGCCGTCTGGGACCATGGGTGCTAGTGGTAGCTAGGATTCTGGTCCCGCAAAGGCCCCAGCCCCCTCAATCCCATTTCCTTCCAGAGTCCCTTATTTGTTGACTCTCAAGAGCCAAATTTGGTTGTGTACCATCGTCACCTGTGGAATTTGTTAAATTCTAATGCCCACTTTAACCCAGACCTACTGAACCAAAATTTTAAAGAGAGAAATTCAGGTGCAGTTCCCAAATTTGGGAACCAGAGTGCAGAGAACTGTGTGTTTTGTTGCTGCCAGGCCCAATTTCTTCCCTGGTGCTCCCTGCCCCATGCCAGCGGCTGGCCCAGACACAGGGCAGCCAAGACACACGCTTGGGGACAGGTGAGCCTTGGTCAGTCCCTCTGGGACTCATGGTGCCATTGCCCAACGTGCCCTTCAGGCTTCCTGTCTGGAGTAATGGGAACTATTGCCTTCTACAAGGTATTGGGAAAGACTGACTCACGTCAGGAACTTTGAAATCTGCAGATAAAAGGCAATGCCCTGTTCCCTCCCTGAACTGTCGTCACAGAGTGTTCTGCGAGGAGATCTCAGCCACCTCTTTTGCAGACCGTCTATAAATGACTGCCTGTCATCTGTTATCCTGTTATTGTTCCCATCCCATGCTGCTGTGTAAGGACCTCACTGCAGAGGACTTCTTCACAAGTGTGATCCAAAATATCTCTACCTGAGATTTCCCTCAGCTGTGGAATCAGCTAAGTTTAACCCTATTGTCATCACCCTGTGGACCTTAAACACGCTTTATTATACCTAAGAGCAGTCAGCGTTCCATAGGGTGAAGGGCGAGTGGATGACGTCTGTGCAAGGCGGCCAGATGTCGCCATGGGGCCCGTGGCTTTTATCCTGCGGCTGCTGAATTTCGCATCTATCAATATTTATCAGTTGGAATACTGTCAGTTTTATAAATGAAAACTGAATGACCATAAATCATTCTGAGGGTAGGGAATTGTTGGGGGAGGGAGGAAGCTCTGATTGTAGGCTTGCCAGCCAGGTGTGTTTCTTCATTCAGTGAACAAGTGTGGGCTGCTGGCCCACCAGGCAGGGCCCAGGGGAGCGAGTGCCCCCCATTCCTTCTGCTGCATCGTACCCCTGGCAGACGGGCAGAAGTAATTCACCAGACTTCAAACCTCCTGGCTTTGTTTATAAGATATTTTAATACTTGCTTTTCTTTCCACAATGTTCAGAGCCATCGGGAGTAGCAGCACCTGCTGTCTTGGAGCTGGAAGACGTACATTCAGCACTGCTGTTTGGTCCCTCAACCCCCTTCTACCATGACAGGCTTATAGGCTGATTTCTTTGAAATCTAGTAATTTCTTCAACTTTAGATGAAATTGCATGAATGATAAATAACAGATCCATTTACTGAGCACCCACTGTGTGTATGGGACAGGGACCTCTGTGAGACCCCGGTGAGGTCAGCTCTATTCTGAGTCCCATGTTACAGATGGAAAAACTGAGGGCCAGAGAGGTTAAGTAACTTGTCCAGGTTCCCACAGCCAGGATGTGGCAGAGCCAGGATGACAAACCTAATTCAGTGTGTTTTCAGAACCTGGGCTCTTACAGTGACAGGCTGACCGGGGCTTCCTTGGATGGGGCCAGTGGCATAGAGCCCCAGGAAACGTTCTGAGTTCATGAGCTTCAATCCAACACCACTGCTTTGGTCTCTCTTCCAGGGAGAGAGAACACTGGTGGTGAAAGAGAGTTGGTTCAGAAAATGGCCCCTCCATTAGAGGTTTTCAAACTTTGACATGTACCTGAATCGCCTGCGGGGGCTTGTTCAAACATGAATTACTAAACCACCACCATGTTCTGATTCCACAGGTCTGGGCTGGAGCCTGGAATTTGCATTTCCAAGAAGCTCCGAGGTGATGCTGGTGCTGCTGGTCTGGGGACCACACTTTGAGACTACTGCCGTGGCCTGTAACATTCACCTGGAGTATCAAGCTAGGTTGCTCAGGGTTGTCCCTAAGCACACCGGGTCTCGGCCTCTGCTCTTCCCACCACAACAATGGCTTACACACACTTTCCCAGGTCCTGGGATCCCAGAGGGATGTTCTCAGTGTCCACACCTCCACCTGCAGAGTTCTGATAGTCACTCTCACCTCCAGTCACAATCCTTTCCAAAGGGGCCCTGACACAGAAAACAGGAGGGACAGGACAATTTCTAACACAATGGAGCAGCTCAGGAATGGCAGGTAGCCTTTCCAGGCATGCCACAGATCTGCTGTTTGTGGTAAGGACTTTCCTGCATCCCTCAAGCCACACTCCATAGGATCACCATTTCTTCTGCCTTGTCAGACTAGCTTGATGCTCTTGATATCTGAGGCTACTGAACCACAGTTTCCCTAGGACACAAGAGGGTGTACACGCCTGTAAAGAAAAAAAAAAGTGCAACAAGGAGCCTATAAGAAAAAACACAGATACAAGGGAAAAGCTGGTAGGTAGGGGGCTGAGGTGGCAGTTGAAGGAAATGATGAATTAAAGGCTGGCTTTCCCCACAGCAATTGTCTGTTCTCTGCATCAGCGTAAATAAGCATAAGTGGCTTTTCCCTCCTTTATTTTCTTTGCAATTAAGTCCTGCATATTTCTTCATGTACTCACCTTAGGAAGGACCCTGGACCTCCCTCTGTCCACACCCTCCTTTCATCTGCCCCCTCCCATCACCACACCTGCCTCTGCCGGCAGAGTGACCTTTCCTCAGCAGGGCCTCCGTTCCAGCCAGCGGGAGGGGAAGGGCGTGCACTGACAGGTGGTCATGTAGGCGGGAATTCAACCTTGCTGTGCCCCTCCAACCCCACTGCAGACCCCTCAAGGAAAATGAAGTCCCCCACCCCCCTGCAGATTCCTCAAGGACAGAGAAGCACCCCGCCACTCTACAGACCCCTCAAGGAAAATGAAGCCCCCTGCCACCACCTTGCACACCTCTCAAGGCCAATGGTTGTGCCTTTTTGGCACAAAGTGAGGACTGAACTGAAGTTTCATGAATGAGTAAATGAATGACATTTCAGGTCTCATACAGGACAAACAGACACACTGCACATTTGCCTCCATGACAGCCCTGTGAATGGCAACCTCCACTGACTGGTGTTCGTCAAGTAGATGCCCAGAGACCTCTGCTTTGGCCAGACCAAACCCAAAGGCCATGTGCTAGCAGGAGAATCTGCATTCCACTCCCCCACTGCAACTCAACACCCTTTCCCTCCCTCCCTCCTTTCCTTCCACAGAGATTCAGTGAGCATCACTCTGTGCCCAGCTTCCAGATGGCCATTACAGATTCCATGGTGAATGAGGCCATCATTCCAATTGCCTGCCCCAGAAACCAGTGCTCCAGGAGGCCTCGTTCCCTGGGCTGAGCCTAAGATGCACTCTTTGCAGGACAGGGAGGGAGTGGCTATTGTTTCCAGAGCCCAGGATGAAACTATGTGTGGGGAACTGTTTCAGGCCTGGGGATAACAAGGCACATGTGGCCTGAATGTTTTATTCAAGTCTAGCATATATGCTGAGAAGGGCACCTTTCACCAGCAGACAGACGTCTATATTCGGGTAACCAGTGACCAGATGGAGAAGTGGAACACGCCCCAGAAGCCGTCCCAGGCTCTATTTTAACCACCACCCCCTTTCCCCACCAAATATAGCCGTAATCCTACTTTGGAACAATATAAAACACCTTTGCCTGTTTTTGAACTTTTAATGAATGGAATCACAAACTTGATATAAGTTTGTCTCTGCCTTCCTTTGCTCTACATCGTCTTTGTGAGGTTCATCCATATTTTTGCAGGTAGCTGAGTTAGTCATCCATTCACAATGAGTAGAGTATCCATTTGTCTGAATACAACCGGATTTATTTTTCCCTTCAGCTGTTTTTGGATATTTGGGTAGTTTCCAACTTGGGTCTATCACAAATGGTACAATAAAGGACAATCTAATGCGTGTCTTTTGATGAACTGGGCCCAAGAGTGAAGTTGCTGAGTTATAGGGTGTGCGTGTTTAGCCTCAGAGGGCATTGCCAAAGGGTTTTCAAAGTGGTTCTATCAATGCGTATCCCATCTCATCGGCGCTCAGTATGGTCTGTCTTCCTCCAGGTGCCATTCTGATGGGTGTGTACTGGTATAACATCCTGGTTTTGATTTGTGTTTCTCTAAAGGTTATTGATGTTAAGTATCTTTTTGTAAGTTGAATGGCCACTTAAGCATCTTAACTTGTCCCCAGTTTTTCCTAACTTCTCCACTCTGGGGGAACTTTGCTTTATTTTTTGTCAACATGAGTGAAAATTAGCTTCCACTTAATATATGTCTGGCTCACATTTATGTACACGGCCAAACATTGGAGAAAATAAAGACTATATTAATAATGATGAAACATTACATTTTAGGTGCTTACTCGGTGTTATCTGATTTAATCTTCACAAAGACTCATGACCTTTTTCATAAAAGAGAAAACCAAGGTCCAGAGATGTTAACTAACTTATACAAGATCACACAGCTAAGTGCCTGAGTCAGGATTTAAAGCCAGGCAGCCTCACTCCAGAGCTACCTCACTCACCCTCTTTTGTGGGTGTAAAGTGGTGTGGGGGGCAGGTTCCCAGCCCCTGCCGCCCACAGCGCTTTACACATACAAGAGAGACTATCCACCTCCATCAACTGGCTAGAAACGGGTTTCTAGTGGTACGATAATGACAGTCTCCACTTGTCCTGGATTTTCCAAGACAGCCCTGAGAGAGTAACCCTGTTCCACAGTCAGACGTGCACCTGCATCTTCTGTTTGGAAGAGACAGGCCCTTATAACCATGGACCCATGTTCTAGATCGGAACTTTGAGGCTGCTGACTCCCTCCTGGGAACCCCTCCTTCCAGTCATCAGCATTCCTTCTTGCTTCCTCTGCTGAATCCACAGCTCCTTTGAGGGAAGCAGCTATTGGTTATTCATTTTGATATTACCCTTTTTAAAGGAACAAAGGGAGGAAAGTCGATGGTCTCATAAAAGCTTTAACTACCATCAAAATAAAAACTTATTTACCACTAATCTCTATCAAAAGCCACATCTACACAAGAGGAACATTGACTAAAGATGCTGGAAATATCTAATGAAAACTATAAGCCTCTTCCCACCCCTTAACCCCTACCTTTAGGCTAAAACTATGGTAATAATAATAATAACCAAGTGTCTCCAACGAGTTCATCATCAGATCTAAGCCACCATTTGAGTAAACAGAGAGGCCTTGTGCCTTGGTCCAAAGACCAACGAACTCCACTAAAAGGAAAGGAGAAAAGTAGAGCAGAGAGTGAACCAGCGTCAGCAGGTACTGCTCCTGCGGCTCTGAGCAGCCTGGTCCCTGCAGAGCAGGGTGTAGAGATGCATTGCAGGTGGCCCTTAGGAAGGTGGACTCTTGCCTCCCACCCGCGTCTCCCTACCTTTGTCTCGCTGCAATGGTAAAAGTTCCCTTGTCCCCCTCGCAGGACGTGCGATGGGGGAGTGACTCGCTTCTTCAGTGTCCCACTGCTCAAACCTCTAGGGGAGCATAGACGGGCAGGCTGTGGGGCTCCAACCCCAGGGCAGTGTCTAGGGGTGGACGTTTACAGCTCCTGAAGCCCCAGTCGGCCTGTGCTACTGTGTGCTCTTTTAGTTTTCCACCTACAGGCAGCTGGTGTTAACCAGCTCAGTTATACCCTCTACCTTGTCGCAAGGACAGAGGGCTTTCTGTATCCCGGGCTCTTGCTTTGGTGTACCAGAAGAATCAGATCACAGGCGTGCTTGGAGAATGAGTGCAAGGTGTTATTGAGTTGAGGTAGCTCTCAGCAGATGGGGGAGCTAGAAGGGGATGGAGTGGGAAGCTTTTCCCCTGGAGTCGGGCCACTCGGCAGCCTGGACTCTTCTCTGACTGCCCCAGCCGAACTCCATGGCCTTCTGCTGGTCGGTGGCCTGCCAGCTTGCGGCTGCATGTGGGTACGCTCCTCCCCCACCGCTCCTCGCCCACCGCTCCTCGCCCACCGCTCCTCCCGACGTCCAGCCACCCATGTGTTCCTCCGCTGAAGTGCTTCTTTGGAAGGCCAGCTGCCTGTGTGTCTGCCGCTCAGGCTTTTTACAGGCACAGGATGGGGGCATGGCAGGCCAGGGTGGTCTTGGGAAATGCAACGTTTGGGCAGGAAAACAGAAATGCCTGTCCTTGGCTGGGCGCGGTGCCTCACGCCTGTAATCCCAGCACTTTGGGAGGCCAAGGCGGGTGGATCACGAGGTCAGGAGTTCAAGACCAGCCTGGCCAAGATGGTGAAACCCCATCTCTACTAAAAATACAAAAATTAGCTGGGCACGGTTGCAGGTGCCTGTAGTCCCAGCTACTCAGGAGGCTGAGGCAGGAGAATCGCTTGAACCCAGGGGGCGAAGGTTGCAGTGAGCTGAGACTGTGCCACTGCATTCCAGCCTGGGTGACAGAGTGAGACTCTGTCTCAAAAAATAAAACAAAATAAAAAATGCCTGTCCTCACCTAGGTCCATGGTCACAGGCTGGCAGGGGGGTGGGGGGTGCGGGTGAGGGGGCCTGGGCAGGGCGGTGGGGGTGGGGGTGGTTGGGGGGTGGGGGGGCTTGCCAGGGACCACACCTTTCCCCTCTTCTTATCATTTAAAGGGACCATGCCCTTCCCTTCCCAGCACTTCCCTTCCCAGCTCTTCTCTGGTCCCATCCTTAATCATTGCCAACTCATAGACACCCTCCCTGGCTTTGATGGGAGCACCCTGGTGAGGCCCAGGCTTGGCTGAGCACCCTGCTGGCTCCCCCACCGGCTGTGCCTGTCTGTAGGAGCACGCTGGTAACATACGGAGCAGCTGCTTGCTCTCCTGCTGCCTGCAGATTCCCCAGCTGTGTCTTGTTACTTCCCTGCGACTCCTCAGTGCCCAGGCAGATGTCTGGCTCGTGATCAGTTCCTGAGCTTTGCTGCTGGAAGCCTCCTCAATGGCTAGGGTCCTAGGAGCCTCAGCTCCTATAGCTGGCTCCGAGCAATCAGACCAGAAAATGGATCCAGCCACTGGTTTTCCAGAGGAGAGAACTGAGAGAATGCCCACCCGGTTTTGATGCGCAGTACGAAATGAGAAGAATGCACGGTACTCTCCTGCACTAATCTGATGGAGGACTGGTTTGAGTAATAAGTGGATTTTGCAGCAGGGACACAACGTGCTTTAGTGCACCTTCTCGTTCTTCCCCAGACTCAGGGGAAAGAGAAGAATGGGAATGAAAGGCAAAGAGGGACATGAAGAGAGATTATTTCTCTCCACCAGAGTTCCACAACTGCTGGCCAGGGAAGAGGGTGAGGTCAGAGAAGGCGCTGCCCTGCCATCCACCCCGGCTGTGTGTACCTGTCGCCTCAGCCTGTCCTAAAGAGAGGCAATGGTCCTCTCTTTCTCCTGAGTAAAAGGCTCAGCTGGTGCGGGCTGACTGTTTTTGGGCAATGTCAGGAAAGCAGGGGTCTGGCAGCTTAAACCTGGTGGGTATGACCAGACACACTGAGGGACGGAGCCCTTTCAGCCGGTTGCTCAAAGTCAGCCATCTACTCACACGCATTTCAAACATAGCCCGGGGCCCTAATTCAAACTGCAGCATTTCACTCAGCTCTCAGCATCAGATAAGGCCAAAAGGCTTCCACTCCTTCAGAAGACACCCAGGGGTCCAAGGGAAATCTTGTTCCACAGTGATTTTTGCCTGGAAGGGCCCAAGCCCCATCCAGAATGGGGACGACCCTCACTCTGGATTACGACATGGGCTCTTTGCACCCCACCTGACTGCTAACCCCTCGGGTTCTTCCTCAGGACTGGCAATGGCCCTGGGATGGACCTGGATTCGACCCTGACTCTTACTGGCTGCATGATCGCGGGCAGTTACATTACCAGAGGCAGATTCAGCACCACCCAGCCCACCAGAGCAAAACCCATAGGCCTTCCAAAGTGCTGTAATCCTAGCACTTTGGAAGGCCAAAATGGAAGGATCACTTGAGGCCAGGAGTTTGAGACCAGCCTGGAAAATATAGAAAGATCCCATCTCTTAAAAAAAAAAAAAAGTATAGAATTAAGACTTCCAACATGGTGGGAAAAAAAAGACAAAAGAAAAAAGTTATCTGGGCTTGTAGTAAAAAGTAGAAAAAAGTTAGCTGTGCCTGTAGTCCCAGCTACTTGGGAGGCTGAGGTGGAAGGATTGCTTGAGCCCGGGAGGCAAAAGTTGTGGTGATCTGAGATCGCACCACTGCATGCCAGCCCAAATGACAGAGCAAGACTCTTTCTCATAAAACAAGACAAAACAAAACCCATAGACCTTGCCCATCATTGGGAATTAGTTAGGAAATGTAAGTGCATCCACTTTGCAAGAAACTGATCACATTGGTCACCTCCTGGATGGGGATCTAGAAGGATAGGGAATAAAGGCAGAAAGAAAAATTTTCCATTCTTTGCCCTTTTGGATTTGAACTACATGAATATATTCTCTATCTACTAAAAACGTTTAAAGTTTTTAAGAAGTCAAATAACATCAATAGGATTCAGTGATTGACAGGGGCAGGCAGGGAGGGGGTGGAGAGACAGATGTGAAGGATGAGTCTGTGTTGCTAGGCTGGGTAACTGGATTCGCCAAAATACAGACTGCAGGAAGAAGAGGGTTTGGGAGAAGGGAAATAAATTCGACTTTGGGTTGTTGAGGTAGAAATGCCAGAAATAGTTAAATGGAGATTTCAGCAAGAAATCGAAGATGTGTCAAGTTCTCAAGAGACGCTGTGGTATTGAAAATGTAGATTTGGAGTCATCTTTCAGAAGGTGCATTTGAAGGTGTGGAATGGATGATAGGCTCATCTTTCAGATGAAAAGGACAGAAACCGGCCAGGTGCAATGGCTCCCACCTGTAATCCCAGTACTTTGGGAGGCAGAGGTGGGAGGATCTCTTGAGGATAGGTATTCAAAACCAGTGTGGGCAACATAGTGAGACCCCCACTGTCTCCACAAAAAATAATAAGAAAAATTTTAAAGGGGAGCAAAAACCAAACAACCTACTTTAAAGAACTAAAAGGGGGAGATGAGTTTATTGGAATATGTTATTGTGAAATCAAAGGAATGGCACAGATATGGCCAAATCTGCAGATTCAAAAAAAATCATCAGAATTCTGAGGGGAAAAATTCAAGATTGAAAAAGAGAGATTGTTCTTTAGCCATAGTCCCAAGCCATGAAGAAGCCACACAAGCACTTTTAAAGCCATCACTACCATTCAGTAACCACTCAGTGACTTCAGGGCTACTCCCCTCTTCAGAAAATCAGCAACAACTCACTCAGCTAACCCCCAAAATCCAAGCTTAACGAAAACTCTCTATGAGATCAGCATTTGCTTGGTTCAGAGAGACAGTGATCTGAAAACAGATTCTCTTTGGCTGTGCAAGTAACAAGTTCAATACAAACTGTAAAGAGCAAGAGAGAATGACATGCTCTCTTACAATAATTCTGCTTCTCCTTGTCCTTTCAGTTCAGCTTGCTCTGCTTGTCTTAATTTACATACAAGCTCTAGTCACTTGTGACCAAGCTATTGCCTGGCTTCTTAAACTGCTTGATCCCAGAAATCCTGATCTATAGGAAAAGACACAGGTAGGATTCTATTTAGCCCAGTTTAGATCATATGCCCAACACTTAACCAACAATGCTGGAAAGGAGGATAGAGATCACGATGGAAAAGACGATAGAGACCATGCTTGGTCAAACCCAGGTCAGATACCCTGCTGGCTCTCCTCCACTTGCCGTCGCCCAGATCAGCCCACTCAGTGCTGCTGACTTCAATGACAGTGTTGCCCAGCCTCCCTTGCCAGCTTGCTTCTAGATGGGTTTGGCCAGTGGGAAGCAACAGCAGACATTCACAGGGCAGGAGGAAAGAAAGCTGGGGAGTTTCTTCCCTTTCCCTCCCTGATTTGGGTTGCAATTGTTAGTGGATTCATCCCTCTACAGCTCCTACTGCATAATAACTCATTCTGCAAAACTGAACCTCTGAATTCTGGTGACACCATTTCTTCCTCTTCAAGCTAAAGGATGGGAATGGTTTTCTGCTGTAGGTTCCTGCCAACATATCTACAAATAGTTCTTTCACTAAAAGCTCCTCAGTGGATTCATGCAAATGGAATTATGTTTCTATCCAAGACATTGACTGATGCAGGCGTCCAGCTCCAGGGTGGAAGGCAAGCGTTCCTACCCACTTCTACCACATGCACTGAGCAGATTACTGGATAAATGAAGTTATTCACCCAAAGAAAGGAGTGCTGAGCAGACACAAGTATACATCCACTACCGAAGGGAGCTACCTGGGAGAGTGTGAAGAGATACCAGCTGAGAGCAAAGCCTTGGAAGATGCTGCCTCTTAGGGGCAAGAGATAGAAGAGGAGTGAATGGGGAGGGGGAATTACTAGAAGACAAAGTCATGGAAATGCACTGAGAGAAAGGAGTAAGCTTCAAGAAAGTTGCAAGTGCCACAGAGAGGTTCAATACCATGAGAACCAGGAAGAGACTGCTGGATTAATTAACTGGAAAGTTACTGCTCACCTTTGAATAAATAGCTTCAACAGAATGTTGTGGCAGTTGTAAATACATTCTTCCCATAGAGGTGGTATGTGTGTCCCTTCCTCTTGAATCTAAGCTGACTTGTGACTGTTCCCATCGATGGAGTACAGCAGAAGAGACACAGAGTGGCTGCTGAGGTAGGATCAGAGATCACACAACTGGAAGCTGTTCTTGAGATGTTCTCTTTGGTAGAAACCAGATCACGTGAAAGGTCTAACTACCCTGAGTCTGCTGTGCTGGAGAGTGGCATGCAGGCTTCCCAGGCAACAGCCTAGGTAAGCCCCCATCTGACAGCCAGCATCTGCTGCCAACCAGGTAGGCAAGCCATGTTGGACACCCGGCCCTGCTGAGCCTTCAGACGACTGTGGTTCCAATGGTGTCTGACCACAACCACATGTGAGACCTCAAGCAAGAACTCCCAAACCAAGTCCTTCACAAATTCTTAGTTTACAAAATCATGAGTAAAGGTAAATGGTTGCTGGTTTAAGCTGCTAATTTGTGACACAGCAATAGTAAAAAACTGACCTTGGCACTAGAAGTGGAGTACTCTGTGCTGAACGTGTTTTAAATGCATGGATTGGCTTTGGGGCTGAGAGCCAAGCGAAGCTGAGAAGACTTGAAGGGGACTTTTAGTAAAAGCCTGATGGTCCCAAAGAGGTTGTCAGTGATGGCTTAAAGGAAAGCAAGAGAAACAGGAAGGAAGGAGATCTTTGTTAAAAAATGACAAAGTTTGGCAAAATTTTCACCTGTGTTAACACAGAAAATTGAAGACTCACCTAATGAACTGGTGAATCTGGCTAAGGAGATTTCCACGCAGAATGTCAAAAGTGGCAACTGGTTTCTTTTAACTATGTGTCATAGATATGGATAGACAGAGAAGGGCTGGGGAGAAAAAAAGGTGGGCGTGGAACATTATTCCATGTTCAAGCAGAATTTAGAGAAAATGTGTAAGTACCATAACTTACTAGTTCAAAAATAAGACTATTTCTCACATCCATATCTCCTAGCAGACGATCCCCAAATTAAGAAAGGACCTCTGGCCGGGCGCGGTGGCTCAAGCCTGTAATCCCAGCACTTTGGGAGGCCAAGACGGGCGGATCACGAGGTCAGGAGATCGAGACCATCCTGGCTAACATGGTGAAACCCCGTCTCTACTAAAAAATTAAAAAAAAAAAAAAAAACTAGCCGGGCAAGGTGGCGGGCGCCTGTAGTCCCAGCTACTTGGGAGGCTGAGGCAGGAGAATGGCGTAAACCCGGGAGGCGGAGCTTGCAGTGAGCTGAGATCCGGCCACAGCACTCTAGCCTGGGTGACAGAGCAAGACTCCGTCTCAAAAAAAAAAAAAAAAAAAAAAAGAAAGGACCTCACAGAAAACATCAAACCGAGGGCACTGACAGGAAAATGTTTCAGGGAAAAATAAAATGAAGTGTGTGACTGTAGCACCCTTTGTTAAGACCTTGGAAAGTTTTTAAATGGTGCCTTCATAGACCCTTTAAAACAGAGGTCCCCAACCCCCAGGCCATGGAACTGTAGTGGTCCATGACCTATTAGGAACCAGGCTGCACAGCAGGAGGTGAGCAGCAGGCAGGCAGAGCGAAGCTTCATCTGTATTTACAGCCACTCCCCATCCTTGCATTACTGCCTGAGCTCCACCTCCTGTCAGATCAGCGGTGGCTTAGATTCTTACAGGAGCCTGAACCCTGTTGTGAACTGCGCATGTGAGGGATCTAGGTTATGCAGTCCCTATGAGAATCTCATCCCTGATGATCTGTCACTGTCTTCCATCACCCCCAGATGGGATCATCCAGTTGCAGGAAAACCAGCTCAGGGCTCCCACTGATTCTACATTATGGTGAGTTGTAGAATAATTTCATTATATATGACAATGTAATCATAATAGTAATAAAGTGCACAATAAATATAATGCACTTGAATCATCCTGAAACCATCCCCCCCAACTCCGATCTCAGGAAAAATTGTCTTCCACAAAACCAGCTCCTGGTACCAAAAAGATTAGGGACCACTGCTTTAAAACATAGAAACACTCTATTACAAATGTTAAGGTCTTACCTGGCAGTTCCTCTTTGTTAAACACTAGGACTTTTAAGGAGGTTATTATCTCACCCAGAAGCTTTATAAAGAGCCCAAGGTAGAGGAGGACTTATCTTGAAATTTGTGGGCATGACTTTTGTCTAATGCAGTGGATTTATAGATTGATACATAGGAATCTCACAAAGTTTTTCAGGGAATTTCAGCTTTGACTGAAAGAGACTGAGATAGCAAAAAAATGAAAAGAGGTTTTTAGACACTACTCCAAACCCCCAATTTTTTACTGGCAGGAAGCTGATTGAGAAATCTATGAAGCTGCAAACATGGGCAATTTTTATGGAAGAGGAAGGATCACTTCAGGCAAGGCCCAAACACAGCCCAAAGAGCAAAGCCAAAGCCACAGAACAACTCCCAGGCAGTAGAATTGCACTCTAATGAAGGAACTAAGAACAAGCGCCTCAATGGTGTTCAGAACACCTGTATCCTGGGGACTCCTGTGTGTCCCCCATTTTCCCACCTTTTGAACAGGAATGTCTATAGCAGTTGCCCCACGCCCAGCATTGCAGTTTAGGTGAGTGGCAAACAGACAACATGAGTCTCTTTTTCACAGATCTTCAGATGGAGAGAACTATATTCAAGGAACCTCATTCAAAGAGCCTCTTCTGCTTGTGGACCTAGCTGAGATGACAAGATCCTGACATGGACCCTGATGCTATCACAGAATGAGATTTTAAGAGGTTTTTGAGAAGGGATGAGTATTTTACTGTAGAAGAAATATAAATAATTTGTGACCAGAGAGTAGACTGTGGCAGTTGTAAAACATGGTCCCAAAATTCTTTGACAATCCTCTCATTTAGAAGTGAGGTCTATGTCTCCTCCTCTTGAATCTGGGCAGGCTTCTAACTGCTTCAGCCAATACAGCACAGTGGAATTGACGTTATATGGCTGTGGTGCTGGGGTGAAAGGGCCATGCAGCTTCTATCAGGAACTTTGGGGACACTTCCCATGGGGGAAGCCAGCTACCATGATTACTCAGAGCCTGCCACGCTGGAGAGGCCATGGGGAGGTGTTCTAGTAGACAGACCCAGCTGAGCTTTTAGACAGCAGCCAGTGTCAACTGCCAGCTATGTGGGTGAGCCATCTCAGATGCCATGCTAGCTGACATCTACTTGCAACTGTATGAGAAACTCCAAAAATAACTGTGCAGCCAAAGCCCTTCCCAAATTCATGACCCACGAATTGAGGAGCAAACTAAGATGATTGTTGTTTTAAGCCACTGTGTTTTTGGGATAATTTTCACGTAGCAGTAGTAACTGGAATAAATGTTGGCAGTCCAATCCTGGCTACATGTCAGTTAAGAATGAATGGGTTCATGTAAGTTAAGAATGAATGAATATGAAAGATATTGAGGCAAGTTGAGAAGTTTGGCATAGAAGAAAAGAAAGAAGGTGATAAAAGTGGTTTCAGGGCAAGTGGACTAGAGGGCAAGTTCCTTCTCAGGACGGGAGGCTGAGCCAATGGAGAGAAAGAGAGTGAAGATGTAAGGGCCATCCCTGGAGAGGCTTGGTCTGAGAAGCTCAGAGGTTCAGAGCCTTGGGCAGAGGGGAGCGTGATTTTTGCTCTGACACTAGGGGGAAAGAGGGGCCGTAGGTATGGCCATGAAGAGGACTGAGGATGTTGCCACCGGAGGAAGTAAGGATATTACTTCCTTAAAAACCAAACTCAGGACTTCATGTCAAGATGGACAGTTGGATCATACTCAAAAAAAAACCCCTCTGCTCCAAACACACAACAATATGCATAAGAGGTAAGAAGAAAAAAATCAAGTCAGCTGGGCTCATTATCAAGGTAAACATCTCCTTTCATTAGAATTTCCAAGTAACATGTGGAAATGGAGGTGAAAGTAGGGGAATAGTACAAATAAAGGAGATTAGTTGTAAGTCTGCTTAAGAAGAATCTAATCCCTCCAGTCCTCCTGGGTTTGACTTGCAAAGTGGGGAGGGTAACCAGAGCTGCTGGGCTCCAGCTCGGAAGCAGGACAGCAGCAGGAATTCCAGCACTGCGAGATAACAAGGGCCTTAAATGTGGTACATTGTTAAGTGAAATAAGACAGACATAGAAAGATAAATATTGCATATTCCCACTTATGTGGGAGCTAAAAATGTGGCTCTCATAAAGATAGAGGGCAGTGATGGTTACCAGGGGCACAGCAAAGGACAGTGGGGAGGGAGTGCTCAGAGGAGTTGGCTAATGGGTACAAATATGCAATTAGAAGGAATAAGATCTAATGTTTGGTAGCACAATAAGGTGACTATAGTTAGCAATACTTTATTGTATATTTCTTTTCTTTTCCTTCTTTCTTTTTTTTTTTTTTTTTTTTTTTTTGAGACAGGGTCTCACTCTGTTGCCCAGGCTGGAGTGCAGTGGCTTGATCATGGCTCACTGCAGCTTCAAACTCCCAGGCTCATGCAATTCTCCCTCCTCAACCTCCCAAGTAGCTAGGACAACAGACACATGCCACCACACCTGGCTAATTTTTGTATTTTTTGTAGAGATGAGGTTTTGCCATGTTGCCCAGGCTGGTCTCAAACCCCTGAGCTCAAACGATCTGCCCGCCTCAGCTTCCCAAAGTGCTGGGATTACAGGTGTGAGCCACCACGCATGGCCTTATTGTATATTTCAAAATAACTAAAAGATGGAATTGGAATGTTCCTAACACAAATAAATGATAAATGCTTGAGGTGATGGATATCATTACACATTTTATGCTTGTATCAAAGTTTCACATGTACCCCATAAATATGTACAGCTATTATGTATCCATAAAAATTTTTTAAAAATTAAATAACATGTGGTACATAAAATGGAGGACTGGGGCAAGTATTAGTTCATAAAAACAGGAGTGGTCTGGAGCCGCTGCTGCTACCAAATGCTGCCTGAGATGACGTTGCTTTTGGAGAAGTACAGGCTTTGGAAAGGAGGGAGACAGACCCAGCCTGTTTCCAGTAGCTGAGCCAAACCACTTGCTGGATCTATACAAAGAGTATTAGAGAGGTTACCCCTGGGTTGTGGGCCCAGAGGGTCAGAGAGAGGCAATCACAAAAATTCCAGGCAGGGAATGATGTTCCAGTCAGTTATTGCTGTGTAGCACCCACCTCAAAGCACTGTGGCTTAAAATAATACTCCTATTTTTTATTCATGAGTCTGCAATTTGACAAGGTTCAATAGGGATGCGTGGTGGTGTCAGTTGGAGTAACTCAGCGGGGCTAGAGGAGGCATTTTCAGGTTGGATCATTTACATGTGGGCCTTTTGGTGAAGTGACTTCCTCACAGCATAGTGGCTGGGTTCTAAAGCAACTACTCTAAGAAATAAGAATGAAAGTCCAGGTGCAGTGGCTCATGCCTGTAATCCCAGCACTTTGGGAGGCTAAATCTGGAGGATCACTGAGCACTTGAGCCCAGGAGTTCGAGACCAACCTGTTGTGCAACAGGTTGGTCTCGAACTCCCTTCCCAGGGAAGGGAAGGGAAGGGAAGGGAAGGGAAGGGAAGGGAAGGGAAGGGAAGGGAAGGGACGGGACGGGAAGGGAAGGGACGGGACGGGAAGGGAAGGGACGGGAAGGGAAGGGAAGGGAAGGGACGGGACGGGGAGGGGAGGGGAGGGGAGGGGGAGGGGAGGGGAGGGAAGGGAAAGGAAGGGAGAAGGAAGGGAAGGGAGAAGGAAGGGAAGAGAAAAGGAAGGGAAGGGAAGGGAAGGGAGAAGGAAGGGAAGGGAAGGGAGAAGGAAGGGAAGGGAAGGGAAGGGAAGGGAGAAGGAAGGGAAGAGAAAAGGAAGGGAAGGGAAGGGAAGGGAGAAGGAAGGGAAGGGAAGGGAGAAGGAAGGGAAGGGAAGGGAGAAGGAAGGGAAGGGAAGGGAAGGGAAGGGAAGGGAAGGGAAGGGAAGGGAAGGGAGAAGGAAGGGAAGGGAAGGGAAGGGAGAAGGGAGGGAGGGAGGGAAGTGAAGGGAAGGGAGAAGGGAGGGAGGGAGGGAGGAAAAGGAAGGGAAAGGAAAGAAACAAACAGAGAGGAAAGAAAGAAATGGAGAAAAAAGAAAGAAAGAAGAATAAAAGGGAAACAAAAAACCCTTTTTTTCTAAGTGCATCTGAAAAATAAAAATCAAACTGCATGAATAAATCTAATGCCCAGAAAGCAGCCAAGAGTTTAAGGTTCAAGATAGAGGACGGAGTCTAACCCCAGCTTCTCCTCCTTCTAAACATCATTAAGATAACATTTTATGAACCTGTAAATCCATAAGGATGAAGAAAATGAGAGAAATGACAAGGAACAAAATTTCAGAATTTCTAAGGCAAAATGAGAAAGGACTCAGAGACTTAAAAAATAAGAACAAGGACTGAGCCAACAGTGAGGAAATCCAGAAACCACCATGATTTACATCATACATTGCAAAAAGGCTCAGAAATTGGCTCCTTCTATAACCTGAGAAATGGAGGGTGCACATAGGGGAATACCTCAAATAGAGTAGACTGTTGAAAGTATGTTAAAAAAGAAACCTGTCACCAAAATGCTCTTCCTTACTTTGCAAAGCTATTCAGCAGCCCTCCCCACATCCCAGTCAAAAACTTAAGGTTTGTTCTCTGGAGAAAGTGAAACAGACTGTCTTGGACTGAAATATATTAGGCAGAATTGAGGACGTGGATATTGTATTGAAAAGAGGTAGATTAAATGAATAAGTCCCTACTGGATGCTGAGATTCCAGGAGGAGATTGGAACAGTTTCTCTGGAGAAGATGTCTTATAATCTATAGACACATAAGCAAGGAGATGACTCTCTTTCAGGCTCCTGGTCTGCAAGTCACAGTGAGGCTCTGATTCACACGTAAATGCTGAATATTGATCTAAGCAAAATTGCAATATAACTGTATTTGAAGAATGAGGGGATGGAAGGGGAAGGAAAGAAAGCTGAATCCTTACTCTAGAGACAGAGTAGCATAGTAGTTGAGAACGTAAGCTGTGATTTGGGTCTCAATCCCAACTCAGCCACTTGAGATGTATGATCTTGAGCACATTACCAAATCCCTCTGCTTTTCAGTTTCCTCATTTGTGACACGGTGTTAATAATAATTCCCACCAGCCAGGCGCGGTGGCTCATGCCTGTAATCCCAGCATTTGGGGAGGCCAAGGCGGGCAGATCACCTGAGGTCAGGAGTTCGAGACCAGCCTGACCAATATGGTGAAACCCCATCTCTACTAAAAATAAAAAACTAGCTGGGCGCGGTGACAGGTACCTGTAGTCCCAGCTACTCGGGAGGCTGAGACAGGAGAATTGCTTGAACCCAGGAGGCAGAGCTTGCAGTGAGCTGAGACCATGCCACTGCACTCCAGCCTGAGCAACAGAGTGAGACTCCGTCTCAAAAAATAATAATAATAGTATTACCCACTTCTCAGAGCTGTTATGGCCATTAAATAAACTAATATGTAGGCAGTACCCAGTAGAGTGCCTGGCACATGCTAGGTGTTATATAACTGATTGCTATTATTATTTATCACGGTGGAGAACCAACAGAGAATGCTGAAACTGAAAAAAAAAAATTAAGAATTAACCATTCAATTATATTATTTACGACCTGGACATAAATACCAAAATAATTATCTAGGAGGTGAAGTGGTTGCCTCTGAGGAAAAGGAAAAAAGGAGGGGCCACAGGACTTCTGTTTCTCAACAAAATTGTGGAACTGGTTGATTCTTATGTGCTTTATAACTTGGAGAAAAGTAAAAACTGAAAATAAAGAAATATCAAAAGAGGAAAGATGCCAAACCATGAATGAGGAACATAAACATTATATTTATTTGATGAAGGAAGGTCAAAATGGTTCTAAAATGTTAAAAATGAAAGGTAGACATCGAAATATTAAGTTTCAGCAGCACACAGGAGGTGTCTATAGAAGGAAAAACTCACTAATTTTCACTTAATCCAAGAGACAATAATGGGTTTGTAATAAGAAAATGCAATAGTAGTGTCAGACTGCCGCAGTACAGTACTCACTGGTACCTAATGCACTGCTCCAGGCCTCCCTCCCTGCCTCTACTCATTCCTGGTCCATTAAATATCCTGTGACTATTCATAGGCACAATGCATTGTTTGTTTTTTCATATTAAACTGTTTAATATCAACATGAAATAAATTTGTGGGCTTAAAGCAATCATATTCTATCCTTTTTAAATTAGTGTCATTCTCCAATAACCTTTTTTTTTTATTATTTATTTAATATATTTTGTTGAGACAGGGTTCTGTTGCCCAGGCTGGAGTGCAGCAGCACGATCATAGTTCATGGCAGCCTCAAATTTCTGTGCTCAAGGATCCTCCCGCCTCAGCTTCCTGAGTAGCTAGGACTATAGGCACCACCATGCCCAGATATGAGGTCTTGCCATGCTGCCCAGGCTGGTTTCTAACTCCTGGGCTCAAGTGATCCTCCCACCTCAGCCTCCCAAAGCTCTAGGATTATAGGTGTGAGCCATAGACCCCAGCACAACTTTTATTTTCTAATAGGTTTGTTCTTACCAGTTCAAATAAACAAATAATTGATCAATCAATCCCTGAAAAACTTGTCATTAAAAATAAAGAAGAAAAAAAAAAGCAACAAACAAAATCAGAATAAAAAATTACTCCAGGCTGGGCACAGTGGCTCACGCCTGTAATTCCAACACTTTGGGAGGCCGACATGGTTGGATCACGAGGTCAGGAGTTTGAGACCAGCCTGACCAACATGATGAAACTCCGTCTCTACTAAAAACACAAAAATTAGCCAGGCGTGGTGGTGTGCGCCTGTAATCCCAGCTACTTGGGAGGCTAGGGTAGGAGAATCGCTTGAACCTGGGAGGCAGAGGTTGCGGTGAGCTGAGATAGCGCCATTGCACTCCAGCCTGGGTGACAGAGCGAGACTGTCTTAAAAAAAAAAATTACTCCATATAAAACAAATATTATAGAATAGCCTGACAAAAACATATATAAATATGTTTAGATTTTCAGAGGGAAATGAAGATCTAACTTCAATTAAAAATGAAAACTACCAGAAATAAAACAAAAATAGATGGTATTTTAAAAGAAGTCATTAAAAATTTTAGAAATAAAAAGTATCATAGAAATAAAATGTGTAACAGATGGAATAAGCTCTAGACCTGACATAGTCAAAGACAAAGTCAGAGAATTGAAAATAACAGTAAGAAATTCACTCGGAATGCAGTACAGAGAGGCAATTAAAAAATCGATGAAAACTAAAAAGGCTTAGAAGTATGACTGAGATGTTCCAAAAATTGTCTAACAGGAGTTCCAAAATAAAATAAGGGAGGGCATGACAGAGAAGAAACATTTAAAGAAATAATCACAGATAGCTTTTCAGAATTGAAGAAACACATTCTCATACATGTTGTGTACTAAGCAGGAAAAAATAATAATAAATTGCACACCCAAAGATATTATAGTGAAACTTGAGAACATTAAGGATAAAGGTACAATCCTAAAAGCCATGATAGGAAGAAAGATACATTATCTACCAAAGAATTTCAATAGGCTTCTTATCAGAACAGTAAATGCCAGAAGATAATGAGATAATACCTTCAAAGCACTGAGAGAAGTGACTGGGTAGGTACTATTAATATCTTTGCAGGAGTAAGTAAACTAAGATATCGGTAAGTTAAGTAACTCTTCCAATTCCAGGATCCAAGATCCAACTCTGAAGATTCACAGGTGGGATGTAAACCCAGACAGTCTTAGCTCCACCATCAAGATTCTTAGCTACTAACCTATACTGCATGAATAGGAATATAAGGATAGCTTATACTATAAAAGGAATAGTCCACCAAGCAACATGGTTCTTAACAACAACAGCTAGGCTAAATATTTAACAACAAAAAAATGAGTAAGGTATGGTATTGTCACACAACAGAACACAATACAGCAGTTAAAATGGAATATCTATAGCAATATTCCTTATTCCTTATTCCTATCTATAGCAATAGAAATGGACCTCAAAAATATAATGCAGCATAAATCAGGAACATAGCCTACACCCCTGGACCCTTCAACTAAAAATGATTAAAAGATTGATAAGAAGCATCAAAGGTGATGGTTAAATATGTTTCTTCTAAAAAACTTTCTCCTGGGGAATTTACCTATTTATATCTTTTCAACAACTCTGAGATTTGAATGAGAGAAAGAAATCTTAGAGTCTATCCTTTGGACTGAGAAGGTTTAAGGCTTCTGAAAGTGCGAACGGGCTAACGATCTGGTCAGACCTGTAGAGGAGAGATGAAGAAATGAAACTGACAGTTAATGCAAAATCCAGAGGATCCCATTTATAAGTGATCTCCCAGCCTTTCGACCAGAATCACTGGTACTTAATTTGTGATCCATCCCCTTGATTCTTCTGCTGACCTCTGAAAAAAAGTGCAACAAGATCCTCTTATAGTTGTCAGAAACAAGAAAAAAGTAGAAATCGAGAGTGAATTTAAGTTTACTCGTAAGGGGTTATATTAGGAAGCTAAAAACCTTTGACAGCAACCACCAATAAGATGACCTCATAATGTGCAACAGTCTTTGGACTCTCAACTATAAGTATTTGTTCAAATAAATAATTTTGATATGATATCTCCATCTGAGCTGAAGACAGGTAACAAATGTCAAATATGGTAGTTTTTCCCCAACTATTTAATGACTAGACAATCAATGCTACTTTTGAATTTAAAAAGGAAATTTTGTGTTTGGATTGTTAAGGCTATTTGATCAGCAGCCTCCTAATTGGTCCTCTGGTCTGGAGTCTGGCCCTAATGTCCATGGGGAATACCAGGGCTAAGATATTCTCACTACGTGTTTCTCCAGCACCCCACGCCACAAATACTCTTTGGTAACGTTTGTCTTCTTAGCTAGACTAAAAATTTGCTCATGGCAGGGACTATTGTCTTATCTTCAGAGCCCTAACGTTAATGCTTGATTCAACTGGAGTTCAAAAACTGTGTGTTTGGTAAATCAAAAAACGCAAAAACTTTGGTGACATGTAATACTAGAGAACGCTAGTAGGTGGCGCCATGTTTTGTTTATGAGCTGAAGAAAGAAAAATCTCCAGATAGTTGAGAAAAGAAACTCAAGACACAGGAGTATTTAGATCACAAAATCAGACTTACTAAATGAAATACTTACCTAGGTACCTGGAAAAAGATGTATTGCCCAAGGAACCCCTGTGAGAAGATCTAGCTGCTCATGAGAAGTTCCTTTTTGACAGGTACCTTTCTGAAAGTTTTAGGGACCAGAGTTTATTTTATACCATTGTGTGGGGTCAGTAATCCTTTCCATAGTTAATTTTAGTCGTTAACCTGTTCATTAGAAACAGCTTTGTGTAAATTGCCATCTTGTGAAATTACAATGAAACCATGCACAGACTTAATCTAAGTATAAAAATTCCTTATACTTTAATGTAAGAAAAATACGTACATATCTTCTAAACTATAGAACCTAAGTAGAGGTGACTTAGAAATATCTGCAGATATACAAAATTTTTAAACTTGACTTTGGTGCCAAGAGAACATGGAGGCTGCCTGGATGTCTAAATTCTCTCTCTGTTCCTGGGAAGTGCAAAGCCTAGGTAATTAATGAATTACTCAACTCCTATGTACCCAGGGATTAAGTGTTAAGTGAACCAGTTTTTAAATCCCTTCCGGAAGGAGAGAATTCGAAATGTTTTTTTAAAAAATGGGTAGGCTTGGTAGTCAAGGAACAATTTGATTTAACAAACATTTATTAAGTGCCCCCTTACATTAAGCAGCATCTATTAAACCATAATGAGTTGTATTTTTTAGTTATAAAGATACTTGCACAGCACTATAAAATTTAGAAAGGAGAATGAGAAAGCCATAATGCAACCACCCGAGGATAATTGCTATTAACATTGTGCTATACTTCAATCTAAAATTTTTCCCTACTGGTTTTTAATACCTAAATTTTAAACCTCATTATATAAAACTTTGTTTGTTTGTTTGTTTGTTTTTAAGAGAGGGGCTCTTGCTTTGTTGCCCAGGCTGGTCTCCTGACCTCAAGCAATCCTCTCCTCTTGGCTTCCCAAAGAGCTGGGATTACAGGCATGAACCACCATGCCCGGCCCTTCATTATATATAACTTTCTTTCACCTGGCATGTTAACAAAATTATTTCTCGTGTTACTGAAAAAAAGCTTTCTAAACAAAATTTTTAATTTTGGATATGAATATAAAGATTTTTAAGGCTTTGCTATCTGGTGTCAAATTAATCTACAGGAAAGTTGAATCCATTTATGAACCCACCAATAAAATATAAAAATGTCTACTTCTACACATCTTCAACAATACTAGATATTAAGAATCATTTAAATATTTGCCAAAATGATATACAAAGCTTATTATCTGGAGTTCTTCCTCTATTTTCTTCCTTCTCTTTCTTTCTCTTTCCTTCCTTCCCTCCCTCCCTCCCTCCTTCCTTCCTTCCTTCCTTCCTTCCTTCCTTCCTTCCTTCCTTCCTTTCCTTCCTTCCTTCCTTTTTTCCTTCCTTCCTTCCCTCCTTCCTTCTTTGTTTCTCTCTCTCTCTCTTTCTTTCTCACTTTCTTTCTTTCGAGATTGGGTGTCACTGTTACCCAGGCTGCAGTGCAGTGGCATGATCATAGCTCACTACAGCCTTGAACTCCTGGGCTTAATCAATCCTCCTGCCTCAGCCTCCTAAGTAGCTAGGACTATAGACACATGCACCTGGTTATTTTTTTAAAATTTTTGTAAAGACAGTGTTGAAACCAGTCTAGGCAACAGGTTCCAGGCTGGTCTGAAACTCCTGCCCTCAAGTGATCCTCCTGCCTCAGCTTCGCAAAGTGCTGGGATTACAGGTGTGAGCCACCATGCTCGGCCTTCCCTATTTTCTACCTTACAAGTTAGAGTTAACATATTTCATATGCTTGATGACAGTTTATCTTACTCCTCTTATACATTTTCTATTCAATTTTTAAACTACTTTTTGTACTAGTATTTTTGTCTTTTTCTTGATTTATAAGAACTCTGTATTTTAAGGGCATTCTTTGTCTTATGTGTTGAGATTTTTGAAGTTTTTGATGTATTGGAAGTTTTCAATTTTTATGTAGTTGATTTTTTTTTATGGTTTCTACTTGTGGTATATCATGCTTAGGAAGGAATTCTCCACCTCAATACTATGTTTATCTCTATTTGTTTCTAGTTTAAAATTACTTCTTTTAAAATATTTAATATACCTGGAATTTATTTGGTACAAGGAATGAGGGAGTATCTACATTTTTATTTTCTTACCAAATGCTTACCCACTTAACACCATTTATTAGTCACTCAACCCAATTAAAGTGTCATCTTCATCATATAGTAAATTCAACATACTTAGATTTATATATGGATATCTATTTCATTCCACTTATTTGTTTGTTTATTCTGTCCCTGGAATCATACTGTTTGATCGTAAATATATGACAAGTTTTACCATCTATTAGGGCAAATTTCCCCTGGTTAAATTTTTTTCAAAAACTTTAAAAATATTCTAATCCATGTATTATCTAGATAAATTTTAGAAACATACAACAATGTTCTCCAAAAAAAAGTATTCTGTTGGAATTTTAAATGAAGTGTCACTACACATGCATAGTAACTTAGGAAAATTTGACAGCTTTACAATATTGAGTCTCCCCATAGCCAGAAACTTTTATTCAATTTTTTTTTTTTTTTTTTTTTTTTTTTTGGATACAGGGTCTCACTGTGTCATCCAGGCTGGAGTACAGTGGCATGATCATGGCTCACTGCAGCCTCCACCTCCTGGACTCAAGCAATCCTCCCACCTCAGCCTCTTGAGTAGTTGGAACTACAGGCACACGCCACCATGCCTGGTTAATTTTTGTATTTTTTTGTAGAGACAGGGTTTCTCCATGTTGCCCAGGCTGGTCTCAAACTCCTAAGCTCAAGTGATCCATTCATCTCAGCCTTCCAAAGTGCTGAGATTACAGGCATGAGACATTAAGCCTGGCCTCAAATCTTTTTTAAAGTTCTGTGACATTCAAGAGTCTTTTAGTTTTTTTCATACAGGTCTCACATATTTCTTGTAAAAATTATCCCTAGATTTTTTAAATAGTCATATGTGGGATAATTTTTAAAATTATATTCCTAACCATTTATTGTTGGTAATGGTATTTTGGGCATAAGTTTCTTTTTCTGTATTTTTTAAATTGTCTTTTTAGGAAAGACCCCAAGAAATGGAATAACTTGGTTTAAGACTATGGATGCATTGAACAACTTTTGCCAAGTTGTTTTAAAAATTTAAATCACAATTAAAATAAGTGAGAGTGCCCATTTCATACATCACACTATCCAGTGTTATTTTTGTAGATCAATGATTAATTGGTTTGAGGGAAATAGTATGTTTTTGTTTTTATTTACATTTTTTTACTACCCATGAAGATGAACATTTCTCCATAAGTTTCATCTGTTTTTCAGTCATCTGCATAAAGACATGTCCCTGACATGAACTGTATTTATAGAACTGAAATACCACTGACTGAGCCAACAGAGTTGATCTAGTCCAGTGATTGTCTACAGGGTGAAGGCATGTTTGGTGATTGAAGTAATTGGTGAGGGGGCTACTACTGGCATTTGGTGGGGGAGTGCCAGGGATGCCAGATGTCTTGTAAATCATAGTATAGTCTTGCATTATGATGAATGTCATACTGAACATTTATGTGAGTGGAAAATATTCACCGTTTTCTACGTTTAGAACCTAATTCCTTCTTCCAGACACGTACACATCTTTGCATCAATTTGATATACACTGAGATTTCTAGGCATGCAACTATAGTGTAAATTAAGGCAAAAATTGCACTTTAATTTGTTTGGATATTAACAAGAATTGTTCAACAGTTTGAAAAACAATGTCACCTACGCTGGCATATTTACGCTATCGACATTGCCAATACAACACATCATTACCCATCTGTTTTTGTAGCTGTCCCGTTCATAATAATTCTAAGAACAAGTGCAAGAATCTGGCCTAAAAAATGGAATCTTCTAGTGTAGGCATGCTCAAGCATTTATAGAATGTTTATAAAAACATTTATAAAATTACATGTCAGTTCATAACGAATTACTTTTTCTTTATCTATCCTCTATCTTAACTTTAGTGCAATATATTTTAATGGTATTATTACTGAGATACAGGTAGATAATATTATCTATAAATTTAATCTCTCAATAGTAAAGAGGACCTTGCAAAACATTGATATAAAAAGTGGGTCTGGACATGTTAAAATAATTGATATTCCATGACCAAATTTATATCATGAAACAGAAAATAGGTCAATATTAGAAAATATTTTAATCAGCTGGTTGTGGTGGCTCACACCTATAATCCCAGCACTTTGGGAGGCTGAGGTGGGTGGATTGCCTGAGGTCAGGAGTTCGAGACCAGCCTGACCAATATGGTAAAACCCTGTCTCTACTAAAAATACAAAAATTAGCTGGGTGTGGTGGCATGCGCCTGTAGTCCCAGCTACTCGGGAGGCTGAGACAGGAGAATTGCTTGAACCCCGGAGGTGGAGGTTGCAGTGAGCCAAGATCGTGCCACTGCACTCCAGCCTGGGTGACAGAGCAAGACTCCATCTCAAATTTAAAAAAAAAAGAAAAGAAAAGAAAATATTTTAATCTAATTCATAATATTTACTAATAGATTTAAGAGGATAAAGCATTTGATTATCTCAATAAATGCTGAAAAAACTTTGATACAATTCAACACCCATTCATAAAACTTCTTGAGAAAACAGAAAAGGATGAATGTTTCCTTAACCTGCTACATTAACGATTCCTTGCTATTTGCTTTATTTTCATGCTTTGACATCTGGAGCTTTGCTGACCCTAGAGGCAGTCCCCATTCCACGGTGAGCTAATTCCTAGATGTAGTTAACAACTCACCTGCAAAACCTCCTCCTTTATCGGGCTTTCACATCTGGGCCACCTGCCCTAATCACCCCAGGGCCAAGTACCAGACAATTAGGGCAGCCTTAGGGCCTGCTGCAATTATTCAAACCAGCCAGTCCTGAGCCTGCTTGCCCTGCCTTGTCCATTCCTTCTCATAGAAACCACAATAAAGGTTCCAGCCCACAGTTCCTCTTCCCCTGCTGCCTCCTGTCTGGCCTTGGTGCTTCCCCATGTGGCATAGTAAATGCCTTCCTTTTGCAATCTATGGATATAATTTTCTTTTTTTCTTTCTTTCTTTTTTTTTTTTTTTTTTTTTTTTTTTTTGACAAGGTCTCCCAGGCTAGAGTGCAGTGGTGAACTCAGTTGATCCTCCCACCTCAGCTTCCTGAGTAGCTGGGACCACAGGCACACCTAACTAATTTTTTATATTTTTTATATTTTTATTTTTTAGCACCATAGTCCCACTATTTTGCCCAAACTGGTCTTGACCTCCTCACCTAAAGTAATCCTCCCACCTCTGCCTCCCAAATCTCTGGGATTATAGGTGTGAGCCACTGTGTCTGGTCCATACTGTCTTTTTAATGGCAGTCTTCTCCTGATGTATTGACATTGCCATAGTAAAAAATAATTAAAACCACATTTG
The DNA here is from genome assembly GCF_047675955.1 of Chlorocebus sabaeus. Lineage (NCBI taxonomy): Eukaryota > Metazoa > Chordata > Mammalia > Primates > Cercopithecidae > Chlorocebus > Chlorocebus sabaeus. Next base: position 7,091,939 of record NC_132906.1, read on the forward strand.
AAAATGCAAGTCAAAGTACACAAAATTGAATGAAAGTCAACATCTTATTTAATAGGGAAACCCAAGAGCTATTCCTATTAAAGTCAGAAACAAAACAAAATGTCCATTGTCTCCACAATGGTTTAACATTGTTCTGTAGGTACTACTCAATACAATTTGACTAGAGAAAACAATTAAACATATAAGGGAAAAAATTAAAATTAAAACTCTCTCTATTTGCAGATGACATAATAGCAAACCTGGAAAACCTTAGAAAATCAATAATAAAACAATCCAAACATTAAAAGAATTTCATAAGATAGCAGGATATAAAATTAACATACAAAAATCAATGGCACTGACACCCAGCTTCCAGTCTGAATGTAAAGAGCTTGGAACTCTTCACTCCCAATCTCAAAACAAGAAAAAGAAAAGAAAAGAAAGATGCTGAGTAAACTGAAAACCAACAACTCTTCTTAAATTCATCAGAGAGTTGATGTCCCAGGACAAACTGCTACCCTGAAAACTAGACAGGCAGACACAGAAAACCACACCTTACAGGGAGCAGAAGCTGCAGCTGGAGCTGGTAGCAACACTTCAGGGGTAAAGGACAAATTGCTGGAGACTAAGCAAGAACTAGCTTGAGAGATAAAACTACTGAAAGCCCAGGTTCAGGGGTGCCCCCATACTATCCTGTGTTTTGCCTTCAGGAGTCCCACAAGGTTCTCAGCAGGAAAGGGGGAAAAAAACATTTTGAAATAAGTCTAGAACACTCTGTTCTCCTTAACAATGGTCTGCCTCAAGAGAAAATGTTTTACCAGAGTCTAACTACTTGGGTTTTACCAGAGCCTTAACAGACCTGGAGAAAGAGGAACGCCAAGCTCCAGCCCCCTCTAGCTTTCCTATCTTGCCTAAGCAGGGGCACTGAGAAGCCCTTGTGAAGGTCACAGCACAGGAACACAGGCCACTAACAGACCAAGACCTGATCACAGGACTGTATATAATGGTTCTCCTCTCCCAACACCTTATAACTACATCAGCAGGACTTCTGTATAATAGCAGGAGATTACTGCTGAAAGAACTGCAAACTTCAGAACCTATTCAAGAAGGAATCTCTAGGGAAACCCAAAGACAACAGAGAAGACAAAAACAAAGACATTAGAGGATATTTTAGCCTTGGACACCAAAATCACAGCAAGCAGTAAGCACAGATCAACATAAAGCCTCACTCTAAAAGGTTCATTTGCTGGGCATGGTAGCTCATGCCTGTAATCTCAGCACTTTGGGAGGCTGAGACGGGTGGATCACCTGAGGTCAGGAGCTTAAGACCAGCCTGGCCAACATGGCAAAACCCTATCTCTACTAAAATTACAAAAAATTAGTTGGGTGTGATGGTAGGTACTTGTAATCCCAGCTACTCAGGAGGCTGGGGCAAGAGAATCACTTGAATCCGGGAGGCAGAGGTTGCAGTGAGCCAAGATTGCACCATTGCACTCTGGCCTGGGCAACAAGAGTGAGACTCTGTCTCAAAAAAAAAAAAAAAAAATTAAAATTAATAAATAAAATAAAAGGTTCATTTACCTCAGCTTCTTTTACACAATACATCATGACTGGCTTTCAACAAAAAATTACCATGCATGCTAAAAGGCAGAAATTTTACAGTCTGAAAAGACAAAGCAAGCATCAGAATCAGATTTAGAAATAGCAGAGATTTTTGAAATTATTAGACTAGCAATTTAAGATAATTATGATTAATATGCTTAAGACTCTAATGGAAAAAATAAGCAACATGCAAGAACAGTTGGTTAATGTAAGAAAAGAGATGGAAATTCTATGTAAGAATCAGAAGGAAATGCTAGAAATCAAATACATCAACAGAAATAAAGAACGCCTTGGATGGGCTCATTAATAGATTGAACATGCCAAGGAAAGAATCTGTAAACTTGAAGTTTTAAAAGAATGAGGGATATCTCTATGAACTCATATGGAGTGACTTCCAGAAAATGTTATTAAGCAAAAAATAAAATAAAATAAAAAGAAAAGTGGAAAGAAAACATATATAGTATGCTACTTTTTCTGTAAGAAAGAAGGAAAAATTAGAAAATATACATATATCTGCTTATCATTATGAAAAGAAACACAGGATAAAAAAATAGTGAAGTCAGTTACCCAAAGGGGTGGAAAGGATGTAAAGGAGAATAATAATTCTCTAAATGTAATTATTTGTACAGTTTTGGCTTTTGAAAGCATGTTAATTTTCAACATATTCAAAAGCAAGATTAAATCAATGAGAATTTATTATTATTCTAAAGTAAAAGTAAATCAATAGGAATGCGTCTTTACAGGAAATAAAAAGTTAAAGCTGAAAGCAAACAAACAAATGAACCTAATAATTAGTCAAATGAATACCGTAGCAACACTAAAGGGGTGAGGGGGGAGTTAATGCAAGTAATCTATAAACATAGTATTTGAGTATCTACCCTTGATTTGTGACAGGATAAGTGTATAGGGTGCAGGGGAGGATGAAAAACAAACGAATCCTGTTCAAACAAATCCTGAACTCTTTTTAACAGGTTTATGTCTGACAATAGTATGGACAAAACAACTATGAAAGTATTTTAGATAGATTATAGGATTAAGCAAACGAGTAAAAGTATTACTGTTGTTGGAGCCAGTTCTCACAGTAGAAGAGGGGACATACACTATGGAATATGAGAAGCCTAGAAATAATCCTGTGTGAATTAATGATATTATGTGAACTCACTTTCTCTAAAATATGTGTATGCATGATTATCTGCACATGTGTTTATGTATGCAGGTGCACATGAGTGCATGTATTTATATGTATGTGTATGTACATATGTAACTACCTGTATGTATCTCCCAGGTCCGTCGGCTGAAAGTGCTAAGAAGCAAAGACACCCCGGTAGTAATAGCACCCTGGTACTCACAACTTGGTTTCTATACCATTTTACACTAATGAACTAGGACATCTTGGAAAAATGGCTAATTCCAGGGCTTGGTAAGATAGATGTAAGATGAGTCTAGAATATTGTGTTATACCAGAAAGTAAAGAATTACTTTTTTAAAACAATGGATGCATGACATGTAAGCGAGATTTAAGGGACTCCTACTGGCCAAATTTGGCACAAGTTTTGATCACCAAAATTGGCAATTTCTTACACAAATTTGATCATCAAAAATGGAAATTCATGAGCCATAACATGATTTCATGAGCCATCGATTAATAAACGGAAAGAAGGAAGGCTCCTGATTACAGGGGAATGTTGAGGACCAGCTGATAAATGTGGAGGGTGGAGTGTTCCAAAGTTGTAAAATCACCATTTTGCAACTACAAGGGTAAATATCCAATCAGCCAAGAATCATCAGCAGACAAACAAATAAACAAATGTAGTATGTAATACAACACAATAGTTTTTGGTCTTTTACAAAGGTGCAAAAATAATTAAACAGAAAAAGGACAGTCTTTCAACAAACGGCAACAAAAGAGTCAAACTCTATCTCGTGTGTGTGCGTGTGTGTGTGTGTGTGTGTGTGTGTACATACACATATTTTAAAGAGGATGAAAAGACATGTCACATGGGAGAAAATATTTGTAAACCACATATGCAATAGAAGACTTGAATCTAGAATATATCAAGAACTCACGAAGCTTGACAGTTTTCTTAAAAATCCAATTAGAAAACCGGTAGTAGGCAAAACCATCAACAAACATTTCACCAAAAAGGAAATATGTGTGGCAAAAGCAAATGAAAATATGTTTTAAGGGGCCGGTGCGGTGGTTCTTACCTGTAGTACCAGCACTTTGGTAAGCCTAGGGGGCCAGATCACTTGAGGCCAGGACTTTGAGATCAGCCTGGCCAACATGAAGAAGCCCCATCTCTACTAAAAATACAAACATTTGCTGCGCATGGTGGTGCACGCCTGCAGTCCCTAGCTACTTGCAAGGCTGAGGCACAAGAATCACTTGAACCTGGGAGGCAGAGAGGACAGTGAGCTGAGATTGCACCACTGCTCTCTAGCCTGGGTGACAGAGCAAGACTCTGTCTAGAAAAAAAAAAGAAAGAAAGAAAATATGTTTTTTAGTATCAGCCATAAGGAAAATGCAAAAGCACAATGAGACATAACTGACTACACACCTTTTAAAATAGCTAGCAAGCATACAGAGAAACTGGATCTTTCATATATTGCTGGTGGGGATGTAAAATTTTGCAGGCGCTCTGGAAGAGAGTCTGGAAATTTCTTGTAAAACTAAATATATAATTACCACATGACTCATCAACTGCATTCTTGGGCAATTATCCCAGAAAATAGTGGAATCATATGCTCACACAAAAACCTGTACCCAAATGTATATCACAGCTTTTTTCATAATAGTGAAAAGCTAGAAACAACACGAATGTCCTTCAATGAATGAATGGTTAAGGAAACTTTGATACAGCCATACAATGCAATATCTACCCATCAACAAAAAGTTGTTGCTACCTGCAACAACTTAGATAAACCGCAAGAGCATTACACTTACTAAAGAAAGTCAATCTCAAAAGGTTACATACTGTGTGACTTCAGTTTACATTCTCAAAACGGCAAAAGTATGAAGATAAGAACAAATTAACGGTTGCCAGGGACAGAGAGATGGGTGAGATTGTGAAAGCATAGCAGAAATTCATAATAGCAAAAACATAGAATCAACCCAGGTGCCCATCAGTGGTGGATTAGATAAAGAAAATGTGACATATACACCATGGAATATTATGCAGTCATGAAAAAACAAAATGTCCTTTGCAGCAACATGGATGCAGTTGGAGGCCATTAGCCTAAGTAAACTGGGGTAACAGAAGCAGAAAACCAAATACTGCATGTTCTCACTTGTAAGTGGGAGCTGCAGAACATGGTGGCTTATGCCTGTAATCCCAGCATTTTGGGAGGCCGAGGTGGGCAGATCATTTAAGTCCAGTAGTTCGAGACTAGCCTGGGCAACATGGGGGGACCCCCATCTCTATGAAAAATACAAAAAAACAAAAACAAAAACAGGCATGGTGGCACACACATGCAGTTCTAGCTACTTGGGAGGCTGAGGTGGGAAGATCGCTTGAGCCTGGGAGGTTGAGGTTGCAGTGAGCTGTGATCACACCACTGAACTCCAGCCTGGGTGACAGAATGAGACCTTGTCTCAAAACACAAAAAATGGTGGGTGCTAAACATGGGATAGATATAGACATAAAGATGGGAACAATGCACACTGTGGACTCCAAAAGCGGGTAGGGATGAAGGAGTGGGAAGGCTGAAAAATTATCAGCTACTATATTCACTATCTGGGTGATGGGTCAGTCATACCCCAAACCTCATCATCACACAATATACCTTTGTAACAAACCTGCGTATGTACCCCCTATTCTAAAATGAAAGTTGAAAAAGAAAGCACAAAGTATAGCAGAAGGGAGTTGCTCTAGAGTGATGGAACTGTCCTACATCTTGATTGTGGTGGTGATTAAATGAATCTACATGTGGGTTACACTGCATAGTACCACACGTGCCCACAAACGCATGTAAATACTGGCAAAATCTGAATAACATCTGTAGTTAAGTTAGCAGTAAAGTGGTACCAATGTCAGTTTCCTGGTTTTGATATCATACTACAGTTACATAAGATTTCGTCTTTGGGGGACAGAAGGTGTATGAAGGGTTCATAAGATTTGATGTATTACTTTTGCAACTTCCTGTGAGTCTGTACTTTTTTAAAAAGCCAAAAGTAGCAATATCAATATCAGGTAAAACGGAATTAGAGTTTTAAAGCATTAAATACATCAAAGAAGGAATATGTAATGATAAAAAAACACATAAAAACAGAAACCTATATTCAACTAACAACTAAATGTGCAAGTGTTTGACCCCTTTACCAGCAATTCCAAAATTTGAAACACTTTAAAATGAAAAGGCGGCTGGGCGTGGTGGCTCACGCCTATAATACCAGTACTTTGGGAGGCCGAGGCAGGAGGATCACCTGAGGTCAGGAGTTCAAGACCAGCCTGGCCAACATGATGAAACTCTATCTCTAGTAAAACTACAAAAATTAGCTGGGCATGGTGGCAAACACCTGTAATCCCAGCTACTCGGGGGGCTGAGGCAGGAGAATAGCTTGAACCCAGGAGGTGGAAGTTGCAGTGAGCGGAGACGGCTCCACTGCACTCCAGCCTGGGCAACAGAGCAAAAAAAAAAAAAAAAAAAACCACAAAAGCCAAAGAGTTTCAGACAAGAATTGTGAAACTTTACTACTATGTTATAGCTCTGATCTCTTATTCTCAATTTTGAAAACCAAAAGTTTCTTCAAATTGTATCTGGCCTCAGATAAGGGATTATAGATCTATAAAAAGAAAAAAAACAGAAATGCAAGAGGTATACAATTTTGTAAACTAGATTTATACTAAAATTTTAATGTCTGTTTTTAGAACTTGGCAGCTCTAATAACACCCCCCCACACACACACACACAAAAAGTAAAAACATAGAAGTAAATAATATAATTATAGTGGACATTTATCCTCTTTTATAGAAATCTAGTATCCGAATTCCTCTCCTATGATGGAAATATTTATTCTCTTAGTTCTGAGGGAAGGCAAAGCTGACAATACCACGTTTTTATTTTCCACCCTCCTTTGCAGCTGGAGCACGAGTTTGTGCTCTGGCTTCATCCATCAAATACACTGACTGCAGATTTTGAATTAGAAACTACTGTCCAGTGGGAATGAGAGGAAAATCTTTCTCGTTATCAGTGAGGCTGCTACAAGATCAAAGTTCCTGAAACTATTTTGTTAGAGGTGGTAATGTTAGTGCTCTGGTCTCAGGACAGTGGCTTCAGGGGTACAAAGAGCAACACTTAATATTTACAGGGCCAACATGTTTCTCATCAAACCAAGAGATTTGGGCTACTTTTTCCTTGCTAGATGGATGATCTTTAAACCAAATATCCTAACTCTTCTTGAGGTTTTCTTAAGCCCCCATATGTCAACTAAATAAAATTTATTTTTATTTCTATTTAAATCAGCTAGAGTTTGTTACTATTTCTTACAATAAGAACCCTGACGTAACAAAAAAGTGTTAAAATATAAAGGGAGACCTTAGTAGTTTTCTGAATTAAGAATATACTTTTTTCCTTCATTCAAAGAAATATACACCAAAATTGAGCATATTTTTCTATAACTGAATTCTTTTTTTTTTTTTTTACCAGCATCACTATCTATTCTCAAAACTTTATTACTCCAAACAGAAATTCTGTGACCATTAAGCAATAACTTCCTCTCTCCAGTCTCCCCCATCCCTTGTAACCTTTTTTTTTTTTTTTTTTTTTTTTTTTGAGATGGAGTCTCGCTCTGTCGCCCAGGCTGGAGTGCAGTGGCCGGATCTCAGCTCACTGCAAGTTCCGCCTCCCGGGTTCACGCCATTCTCCTGCCTCAGCCTCCGGAGTAGCTGGGACTACAGGCGCCCACCACCTCGCCCGGCTAGTTTTTTGTATTTTTTTTTAAGTAGAGACGGGGTTTCACCGTGTTAGCCAGGATGGTCTCGATCTCCTGACCTCGTGATCCGCCCTTCTCGGCCTCCCAAAGTGCTGGGATTACAGGCTTGAGCCACCGCGCCCAGCCCCTTGTAACCTTTAATTTACTTTCTGCGTCTCTATGAATTTGCCTATTCTAGGTACCTTATATAAATTGAAGCATACAATATTTGTCCTTTTGTGTCTGGTTTATTTGATTTAGTGTAGTCTTCAAGGTTCATCCATGTTATAGCTTGTGTTAGAATTACATTCATTTTTGTAGCTGAATAATATTCCATGGCATGCACACAGCACATTTTGTTTATCCATTTATCTGTTGGTAAATATTTTGGTTATTTTTACCTTTTGGCTATTGTGAATAATGGTACAGTGAACACTGGTGTACAAGTATCTGTTCGAGTTCCCACTCTCAATTCCTTTGGGTATATACCTATAAGTGGAATTGCTGGATCATATGATAACTCCATATTTGCTTTTTAAAAAACCACCAAACTGTTTTCCATTGGGGCTGCACCATTTTACATCCTCACCCTTAATGCAAAGATTTTCTAATTTTTTCACATCTTCGCCAACATTTGTTATTTTCCATTTGTGATGTATATATGATAGTCGTCTTACTGGGTGTGAAGTGGTATCTCAATATGGCTTGGACCTTTATTTCCCTATGACTAACGATGTTGAACATCTTTTCATGTGTTTATTAGTCATTTGTATATCTTTTTTTAGAGAAATGTCTATTCAAGTCCTTTGCCCATTTTTGAATGGAGTTGCAGGGTTTGTGTTGTTGTTGAGTTGCAGTTCTTCACATATTATGAATATTAGTCCCTTACTATATGCTTTAAAATATGTCCTCCCATTCTATTGGTTGACTTTTAACTTTCTTGATAGTGTCCTTTGATGCACAGAAGTTTTCAGTTTTGATGAAATCACATTCATCTATTTTTTTCTTTTTTTGTCTATTCTTTGGGTGTCATATTCAAGAAATCATTACCACATCTAATGCTATGAAGATTTCCCTTTATGTTTTCTTCTAAGAGTTTTACAATTTTAGCTCTTTAGTTTATTTAGTCTTTTATTTTTACTTTTTTATTTATTTATTTATTTTGAGGCGGAGTCTCACTGTCTCCCAGGCTGGAGTGCAGTGGCACAATCTCGGCTCACTGCAAACTCCGCCTCCCGGGTTCACGCATTCTCCTGCCTCAGCCTCCCAAGGAGCTGGGTATTTAGTCTTTTGTTTATGTCTTATATTCATTTTGAGTTAATTTTTGTATGATATAAGGTAAAAACCTAACTTCATTCTTTTGAATGTGAATATCCAGTTTTCCCAGCACCATTTGTTGAAAAGGCTGTCCTTTTCCCACTGAATAATCTTGGCACTCTCATCAAAAATCACTTGACTGTATATTCAAGGGCTTATTTCTGGGTTCTCTGTTCTATTTTATTGATATGTATACATATATATCTGTCTTTATTCCAGTTCTGATTACTGTTGCTTTATAGTAAGTTTTTAAACGAGGAAGAATGAGTCCTCCAAATTTGTCCTTTTTCCAGATTAATTTGGCTATTTGGGTCCCTTGATATTCCATATGAATGTTAGGATGGATTTTTCTATTCCTGCAAAAATCTTCCTTGGGATTTTAACAGGGATTGTATTGAAGCTGTACATCGTTTTTATGTCATGTTGCTGTCTTAATAATAGTAAGTCTTCCAATCTATGAACGTAGGATGTCTTTTGATTTATTTATGTTCATTAATTTCCTTCAGTAATGTTTTGTAGTTTTCAGTTTACAAGTCTTTTGCCTCCTTAATTCCTAAGTATTTTATTATTTTTCATGCTATTGTAAATAGAATTCTTTTCTTAATTTCCTTTATGGATTGTTCATTGTTAGTGCCTAGAAATGAAACTTCTTTCTTGGGTGTTGGTTTTGCATCCTGCAAAGTTGCTGGATTCATTTACTAGCTCAGACAGTGTTTTTGAGGAATGACATATAAGATCATGTCATCTACCTATCTATGAGAGCAAAGTTAGTCTTACTTGTTCCTTTTCAATGGATAGCTTTTCTTTCTTTTCCTTGCCTAATTGTTCTGGCTAGAACTTCCAGTATTATGTTGAATAGAAGTGGCAAAAACAGACATATTTGTCTCATTACTGGGGAAAAGCAGTCAGTCTTTCACCATTGAATATGATGTTAGCTGTGAGGTTTTTTTTTTTTTTAATATGGCCTTTATTATATTGAAGTTTCCTTCTATTCCTGGTTTTTGTAGTGTGTTTATCATGAAAACCTGTTGAATTTTTAAATACATTTTCCTCGTTGATTGGGATTATCATAGGGTTTTTTTTCTCTTTATTCTGTTACTGTGGTGTTTTACACTGATTAATTTTCATATTAATCGGTTGAGCCATCCTTGCATTCTAAAAATTCCACATGGTATATAATTATTTTAGTATGTTGCTGAATTCAGTTTGCCAGTATTTTTTGAGGATTTTAACATCAACATTCATAAGAGTTATTCGTCCATAGATTTCTTTTCTTGTAGTGGATTTGTCTGGCTTTGGTATCAGGGTCTTGCTGGCCTAATAGAATGAAATAGGAAGTGTCCCCTTATCTTCAACTTTTTGGAAGAGTTTGAGAAGGATTTTTTTTTTTCATGTTTGGTAGAATCCACCAGTGAAGCCATCTGGTTCAGTACTTTTCTTTTTTTGGTAAATTTGTAATTATTGATTTAATCTCCTTACTAATTAGAGGTCTATCCAGACTTTCTTCCTAATTCAGCCTTGGTAGGTTGTGTGTTTCTAGGAATTTGTCCATTTCATTCAGGTTATCTAATATGTTGGTATACAGTTGTTCATAGTCCTCTCCTACAATCCTTTTTATTTCTGTAAAATCAGTAGTAATGTCCCCATTTTCACTTCTGATTCCAGTAATTTTGACTATTCTCTCTTTCTTTCTTGGTCAGTTTAGCTAAAGGTCTGTCAATTTTTTTGACCTTTTTAAAGAGCCAACACTTGATTTTCTTGATTTTATCTGTTATTTTTCTGTTAACTGTTTTATTTACCTCTATCTTTATTAGTTCCTTCATTCTGCTGGCTTTAGGTTTACTTTGTTCTTTTTCTAATGTTACATTGCTTATTTGGGACCTTCCTTCTTTTTTAATGTAAATATTTATAGCTATAGATTTCCCTTTAGCAGTCCTTTCACTTTATCCTATAAATTTTTGCTATGTTGTATTTTCATTTTTCATTCATCTGTAAATGTTTTCTAGTTTCCCTTGTGATTTCTTCTTTAATTCATTGATGTTTAGGTGTATGTTACTTTATTTCCACAGGTTTGTGGATTTTTCTGTTTTTCTTCTGTTGTTGATTTCTGACTTCATCCCAATGTGGTCAAAGAAGATATTTTGCATGATATATATCTTTTAAAATCTATTGAGATTCAATTTATAGCCTAACCTATGGTCTGTTCTAGAGAGTGTTCAATGTGCACTTGGGAAGATTTATATTCTGTTGTTGTTGATTGAGTGTTCTGTATATCTGCTAAATCTACTTGATTTATTGCGTTATTCAAGTCCTCTGTTTTCTTACTTATCTTCTGCCTAATTGTCTTATTCACTAATGAGAGTATGGCATGGAAGTCACCATTATTGTAGAACTGTCTATTTCTCCCTATAAGTCTGTTAATTGTTGCTTCATATATTTTGATGGTCTGTTATTGGGTGCATAAATTTTTACAATTGTTATACCTTCCTGCTGCATGGAAACTTTCATGTCTTCATTTTCTCTTATAACTTTTTGACTTACAGTCTATTTTGCCTGATATTGGTATCGACACCCTTATTCTCTTCTGGTTACTCTTTGAAAAGAATATTCCCCCGCCATGTGACACACAAGATTTATAATATTCATATACATGATACAATCCCTTGGGAATATGCTTATGTGCAGTTTAAGGCAAAAGAATTTTCTCATTGTTAAGGCATAATAAAAATCAAGAAAGTGAGGGTGACTTTATAAAAAAATTGAGACCCACCAATGTGTCTATTTTTGAGACAGGGTCTCACTCTCACCCAGGCTGGAGTTCAGTGGTATGATCACAGCTTACTACAACCTCAAACTCCTGAACTCAAGTGATCCTCCGATCTCAGCCTCCTGTATATTTGAGACCACAGGCATGCACCACCACACCTGGATTTATTTTATTATTATTTTTTTTAGAGATGGGATCTGACTCTGTTGTCCAGACTGGTCTCAAACTCCTGGTCTCAATCAATCATCCTGCCTTGGCTTCCCAAAGTGCTGGGATTATAGATATGAGCCACCATGCCCAGCCACACCAGTGTGTCTTAACAATGAGTCTTGAGACACTATTCTGGGAGGTAAACTTTGACCTGTGGTTTCTCTGAACAAATATAATAATGAGCTATGTCATACAGTGACCCTACTTTACTTCTACATAGAAAAGATTTATTATTCTTTCCTTCTCTATTGTGCTAAGAATCAGCACCAAGAAATATCATTAACTTTGTTTATGAATCTAATTCACATATTATAGCCAGAATTTAAAAATTTATTCACTCTCATTCACTTTCTTAAAGCACTTTGATCAATAAATGATTTCTAATACTAAGAGAACAAGGTACAGGAGTAAAACATACACATGTTCAAAACTTCTAGAAATAAATTTCTGAATAAACAAAAATGTATCAAGTATTTATTACATCCACAGCACCATAAAATAGAGAGGTACAAGAGCCAGTAACAGCAATCAAAATGGATTTTTTAAAAGATGTGATTTATAATAGCAACAAACATCAATAAATCAACTGGGAATAAATTTAACTAAAGATGTACAACAAGGGATGATACAGCAGTGCAAAGTTAGCTATAATGAGAAGCTATAAAAATTCCAGGCTTAAAGAGAACCCAAATAGGCTGGGCGTGGTGGCTCACGCTTGTAATCCCAGCACTTTGGGAGGCCGAGGCAGGAGAATCGCTTGAACCGAGGAAGCGGAGGTTGCAGTGAGCCGAGATCGCGTCACTGCACTCCAGCCTGGCAACAAAAGCGAGACTCCATCATAAAAAATAAAAAAGAGAGAGAGAGAGAGAGAGAACCCAAATAAAGACTACAAGAGAAAGCCACCTCCAAGAAAATAAGTATAACCATTTAGAGGGATCCAGCAATCCACTGAGACAAAGCAAGGAAAAATAAGTATCCTCTCTTCAATCTCTCAATCTGATTGCCTTTTTAAATTTAAACTTTTAATTTCACAGTAGAATTTAAATGTGTTCAAATTTTTCCAGTTATGTTTCTCATTTGTTGTGTGTATGTGTATGTGCGCTTATGTATTTATGTCTATGTAATTTTATCACATAGGTTTGTGTATCCAATACCACAGTCAAGGTACAGAATAGTTCCAACACTACAAGGATTCATCTTGCTGCCTTTTTACAACCACATTCCCCTGCACTCACCCCTCTCACCCTCCTAAACCCTGGAAACCACTAATCTCATTTCTATAACTTTGTTATTTTAAAAATGTTATACAAATGGAATCATACAGTGATAACCTGTTTACTGTGTTTTTCATATTTTAGCTTTTTTTTTTTTCTTTGATGGAGTTTTGCTCTTGTTGCCCAGGCTGGAGTGCCATGGCGTGATCTCGGCTCACTGAAACCTTTACCTCCTGGGTTCAAGCGATTATCCTATCTCAACCTTCCAACTAGCTGGGATTACAGGCTCCCGCCACCATGCAAGGCTAATTTTTGTATTTTTAGTAGAGAGGGGGTTTTGCCATTTTGGCCAAGCTGGTCTCAAACTCCTAACCTCAGGTGATCCACCCACCTCAGCCTCCCAAAGTGCTGGGATTATAGGCGTGAGCCACCATACCCAGCCCATATTTTATCTTTTATACCTTGCTGATTTTTCCATCCAGTAGTTTCAACAGCTATTGAAAGTAGGGTGTTACTATCCCCAACTATAATTGTGGATTTGTCTGTTGCTCCTTTCAGCTCTCTCAGTTTTTGCTTCATGTATTTTGAGGCTCTGTTGTTTGCTGCATGTACATTCAGGATTGTTGTCTTTTCTTAATGTATTGATCCTTTTTCATTATGTCATATCCTTGTTTGTCTCTAGTAATTTTTCTCTTCTATGGAGTCTACTTTATCTGATATTGATAGAGCTATATCTTCTTTTCTTTTTTTTTTAATGTGTGCATGGTATCTTTTTTTACCTTTTACTTTTAACTTACCTGTGCTGCTGAATTTTAAGTTAGTTTCTTGTAAACAACATATAGTTTAGTGATTTTGTTTAATTCACTCTGCCCATCTATACCTTTTAGTTGATGAATTGTAACAATTTACATTTAAAGTAATTATTAATATATTAGCACTTAAGTTTGCCATTTTGTTTATTTGTTTGTTTTTCTCACTCTGTCATTCAGGCTAGAGTGTAGTGGCATAATCATAGTGCACTGTAACCTTGAACTCCTGGCCTCAAGCCATCCTCATGCCTAGCCTCCCAAAACAGTGGGATTACAGGTGTGAGCCACCATGCCTGGCCTATTTTATTTTATTTTCTGTTGTTTTCCTTTTTTTTTTTTTTTTTTTTTTTTGTTCTACAGGCTGCTTGAAGATTTTTTTCATATTCCATCTTTTACAGCATTTTTAAAGTATATCTATTTGTATAGTTTTCTTATTGGTTGCTTTGGGTATTACAATATACATATGTGAGTCATCACTGTCCACTGGTATCAGTATTTTACTTTTCTGATGTTGTTTTTAGTTTTTAAGACAGGGTCTCACTCTGCCATCAGGCTAAAGTGCAGTAACACAACCATAGCTCACTGTAGCCTCCAACTCCTGGGCTCATGTGGTCCTTTTGCCTCAGCCTGCTGAGTAGTTGGAACTACAAGTGTGTGACATCATGCCCAGCTTTATTTTATTTTTTTAGAACAGGATTTCACTATGATGTCTATATTATCAAGCTATGTTTGAAAACTTCCCAAATTTGGTGAAAGACATAAACCTACAGATTCAAGAAGCCAGTCGAACCTCAAATAGGATAAATCTAAAGAAGTCTGGGCCAAGAGACATCATAATCAAACTTCTGAAAAGTAAAATTAAAAAAAAAAAATCTTGAAACCAGACAAAGGAAGAAAAAGACACATTACATACGGTGCAATCATAGCTCACTGCAGCCTCAAACTCCTGGGGTCAACTGATCTTCTCACTTCAGCCTGCTGAGCAGCTGGGGCTGCTGTTCTACCATTTGGAGTGAGGTGTGAAAACCACTCTTCCATTTAAGTTCCTTTCCCTTCCACACTCTTAAATATTATTGTCTCTAGTACCAGATAGTGTTATGTTTCTGTTTCAAACATCAAATATGATTTATAAATTTTCTGAGAAGAAGATTCAGGCATGGTGGCTCACACCTGCAATCCGAGCACTTTGGGAGGCCAAGGCAAGAGGATCACTTGAGCCCAGGAGTTCAAGACTAGTCTGGGCGATATAGGGAGAACCTGTCTCTACAAAAACTGAAAAGTTAACCGGGTGTGGTGGAACACAGCTGTAGCCCTAGTTACTCAGGAATCTGAGGCAAGAGGATCACCGGAGTCCAGGAGTTCAAGGCTGGAATGAGCTACGATTGCACCACTGCACTTCAGCCTGGGTGACTGAGTGAGACACTGTCTCAAAAAAATAAACAAATAAACAGAAATTCCTGAGAAGAATAGTCAATTGTATGAATCCATATTTTTCCTCTATTGTTCCTTCTTCCTTCCTAATGTTCCAAGATTCCTTCTTTTATTATTTTCTTTCTGCTTAAGAACTTCCTTCAGCCATTCTTTTACAGTAGATCTGCTCATTTTTCTAGTTTTCCTTCATCTGTGAATGCATTTATTTCCTCTTCATTCCTGAAGGGTAGTTTCACTAGACACAGGATTCATGACTGATTATCCTCTGCTTTCAGCATTTACTTGAAAAATGTGGTACCACTCCTTCTGGCCTCCATTGTTCCAGACGAGAAATTCAAATGGGTGTCTTCCTATAGGTAATGTCTGTTTTTTGTTTTTTTCCTTTGGTTTCAAGATGCTTTTATCTTTAGTTTTCAAACATTTGACTATGATATGTCTTGGTAGGGACTTTATTCTATTTGAGGTTCAATTGTCTTCTTGAATCTGTAGGTTTATGTCTTTCACTAAATTTAGGAAGTTTTCAGCCATTATTTCTTCAGGCTCCACCCTTTCCGTCTCACTTTCTTTCTCCTTTCTTTCTGGAATTCTGATGATTCCAGTGTTGGATCTTTTATTATTGCCCCAAAGATCTTGGAAGTTCTACCCATTCTTTTCAGTCTCTTCTCTCTGCTGCTCAGATTGTGTAAACTCTATTGGTCTGTCCTCTACTCCTTCTATCTTCTGTCACCTGTCTTCTACTATTGAGCTAAATGAGTAAGATTTTTGTTTCAACTATTTTGTTTTTTAGTTTTATAATTTCCATTTTGTTCTTTTTAAATTACTTCTTTGATGAAATTTTTGTTTTTTCAGTTGTTTTAAAAGAATCTATAATTTGTTGTTGAATATTTTATGATTGCTGCTTTACAATTCTTAAAGATATTACAGTTCAAGCATCTGATTCATCTCAGTGTTGGTGCCAGTTGATTGTCTTTTTTCATTCAAGTTGTGATTTTCCTGGTTCTTAGCGTGATGGGTGGTTTTTTGTTTTTTGTTTTTTGTTTTTGTTTTTGTTTTTGTTTTTGTTTTTTGAGATGGAGTCTCACTCTGTCACCCAGGCTGGAGTGCAGTGGTGCGATCTCGGCTTATTGCAAGCTCCGCCAAAACTGTATCCCTTCTGATACAGACATGAGGATATACATATATATCCTTAACATTTGGTAACTATATTATAAATCTCTGGGTCTTATTAACAAATTATTATTATTTATTAATTAATAACAAATCTCTTATTTTAGCAATCAGTCACCCTGTTTGGATTTGGCACACAGATTCTGACCTACTTTTATGGGTTCTGGTTCCAATGACAAATTAATTTTTAGAGCTTTTACAGTGTTACTTTGATCTGTTTGGTTTATCTGGTGCTACAGGAACTTCTGCTTGTCTCTGTATGTGCTGCCTAATAGGGTGGAAGGAACTTCCCTAGGCTGAGCCACCTGGTACCTCCACATTGAGGAGAGAAGTCCCAGGCCCAGAGGAATGATAAGGCTTCCCAAGCTGCCTGCTTGTTGCAATAAGATTTTCCTCGCCAGAGATGTTCTGCTTCCTGGTGCCTCTCAGTGGGCGAGGAGAGTCTCTGGCCTGGCAAGGAAGAGCATGTCCCCTGGCCACTTATTGTTAGTAGATTTTCTGATTTACTCCACTTGCTAATGCCTCTGGGCTCACCTTGTGTTGTCAGTGGGCCTCCCATTTGATCCAGCGCAGGAATGAGGCTACCTGGGCTGCCTTCTGTTGCTAGACAATGGTCAGGAAACTCCAAGGCCTGGGTCACCTTTTTCTGTCAGCTGGGTAGCCATAAGATGCCCTGCCATTATGTTGTTCCTCCTGTCCTGGGGTCTCCAACAAGTCTGTCTTCTTTCCACCTTTCAGAAGTGTCCTTTGTGTCTCTTATGTGGTTTCTAGAGTTTATAGTTGTGCTTAGAGGGGAGGAACAGAGAGGAATGAGTGTGCCATCCCATCTCGACTGCAAATCTGATCTCCTTGTGGTGCCTCTCATTGACTAAATCCTACTGTAAAGGAGAAAGTGAAAGAGCCTGTCAATGCAAGACATGAAGGCAGCCTCCCAGAGCACAGGACAGAAAAGAGAAGGCTGAAAAGCAGACTTGGAAAGGCATGCAGAGGCTATCCAGCACAACGACCATTATTCTGTGAAGGAAAAAGCAAAACATGTTGACATCTACAAAGACTAAGGGCATTTACACACCAACACACAACTTTTTTTTTTAGATGGAGTCTCACTTTGTCACCCAGGCTGGAGTGCAGTAGTGTGATCTCAGTTCACTGCAACCTCTGCCTCTTGGGTTCAAGCAATTCTCTGCCTCAGTCTCCTGAATAGCTGGGATCACAGGCACCTGCCGCCACGTCCAGCTAATTTTTCTTTGTATTTTTAGTAGAAATGGGGTTTCATCGTCTTGGCCAGGTTGGTATTGAACTCCTGACCTCGTGATCCACCCGCCTCGGCCTCCCAAAATGCTGGGATTGCAGGCATGAGCCACCGTGCCTGGCCAACACACAACAATAAAAGAACATCTGAAGAACAGTAACCCCAGAGAGGAGGGTAGAACAGCAAGAGAGTGAGATGGGAAACCACTAAGATGTGCTGGTATATTCAACGAAACCTTTACCAACCATCAAAAGACCTAATTCTGAGACTTAAAAAAATGATACTCAGTCTCTAGATAAAAATCGCAAGGAACACAGTGATTAGTTCAATGAACAAGGTGTAATACCACGCCCATCTTATTCTGGAAAGAGAAGCAGTCTTGGGTAAACTTAGACTACATTAGAAATTTTGTAATCATAATGGATGCTAAAAGAAATTTAGGGGCCGGTCATGGTGGTTCACGCCTGTAATCCCAGCACTTTGGGAGGCCGAGGTGAGCAGATCACTTGAGGTCAGGAGTTTGAGACCAGCCAGACCAACATGGTAAAACCCCATCTCTACTAAAAACACAAAAACCAGCCAGGTGTTGTGGTACACGCCTGTAGTTCCAGCTTCTTGGGAGGCTGAGTCAAGAGAATAGTATGAACCCCAGGGGCAAAGGCTGCAGTGAGCCAAGATCACACTTGGCTTATGCACTCCAGCCTGGGCCACAGAGTGAAACTCTGTCTTAAAAAAGAAAAAAAGAAAAAGAAAAGAAAGAAATTTAGGGAAACTACTAAAAGAGCAGCTGTTTAGTCTTTAGTTTCTAATTCTACATAGAAGGGAAATGGAAAATACAAAAATATTTATCAGTTTAAAATAAGGCCAATAAAAAACAAAAGAAGGAAGAGAAAAAAGGCAAAAAAGATGATAAAGATAAAAATTGCACCATTAAGGCACACAGAGCTTGCAGAAGACCTGGACGAATCATTTGATTCAGCAAAATGCAAACGTTTCCGTGAACTGAAGGCAAATCATGTATAATCTGTGCTTTGTGCTCAAAGTTCTTTAAAAAAATAAAGCAGCTTTGCTTTCTCACAAAAATTGATAATTAACCAGCTCTCTGAAGGATATATTGATGTGAGTTGGGGGTGTTAAAAATCAATCTCTGGAAAAGCTATTTCCTGCTTCTCTCTCTTCTTTCCCCACCCTGCCTCCTCACCTGCCTTAAACCCTGGATCTTCAAATCCCTTTCAATCCTCAGAGCCCAGCACTTGTTTTGCCCCAGGGGATAAAATGTGTGGGGAAAGTAGCAATGAGTACATAAATCATATTTTTACAATAATTTTTCAAAACAATAAAACAACCAATAACAGTGATTGTGTCTAATTCATCTTCAAATCCCCAGTACTTATACAATAGTGAATGACACACAGAAGTTATGAATATAAGAAAGAAAGAAAGAAAGAGAGAGAGAGAGAGGAAGAAAGAAAGAAAGGAAGAAAGAAAAGAGAGAAAGAAAGAAAGAAAGAAAGAAAGAAAGAAAGAAAAGAAAGAAAGAAAGAGAAAGAAAGAAAAGAAAGAAAGAAAGAGAAAGAAAGAAAGAAAGGAAAAGAAAAAAGAAAGAGGGAAGGAGAAACAGACATTTATTGAATGCATGCTATGTGCTGAGCACTGAGGAAACAGAATTGCAAAAGTGTGGCATTTTATTTATCTAGTTGGTTATTTACTTATTTATTTTAGGCATGGCTTACAAATTGATGGGATCTACAGCTGATGGTGCTGAAGGGACTCAGTTCCATTTGCAAGAATCAAGGAGATTTCCTAGACAAGACAGAGGCCCCAGGTCGCTGTAACCCATGCCGTCTTTGCTCTCTTCCTCCTGGTCCTCACTGCCTCTTACCCAGCCGCTCCTCACCAGTGTGAGTGTTGTAGGCTGATGACATCTCACCCTGCGTCCATCCCACTCTTCCTCTTGCTTGGAGTTGGAAGCATAGCTCCAGCGGTATGCCCTCTTTTTGGCAAATCTCTCACCTTAGCAACATCTCCATGGGCAACAGCCTTAACTAACTCTTCATTAAGGTCACTAGGTTCTTGAGTTTCAAGTCATTTCTTCAGGAGTTAGAAGAGTCTTTCACCAAATGCCACATGGGAAATCGCTGCTGGATTATATGTCCAAGATGTTCCACAAACTCTCACCTTTAAATCACTTTCTTCTTTTTTGATCACAGTGACTAGTTAGCAGAGCCAGCGCTGAAATGCAGATCTTCTGGTTCTCAGTGTGATGTGCCATTTCTGCTTTTCATAGTGTTCTCAGATTTTTCAGGTTCAATCTTAGCACCATGCCATGTGTGCTGGCCTTCTGGGGACCCATCTTAACCACCCATCCTGTGCTCTAGGATGCAACTGAATGGCAACCTTCGTCCTATCCACCATGCAGGCCTTAAGAATGCTGTCCTATTCAGAGAATGTCATCATGTGGACAAAGTCCTGAGCAATGGAGGGGGATGACAACTGATATGACAGCAGGAAGTTTGTTTTCTCAGATGAGAGGATAATGGAAACAGAGGGAAAAACTCTTTTGCAGACATCAGCTTCTCAGCAGTGAATACAAACAGAGAAATTGAAAGAGAACTTTTTTTTTTACACATTTTCACTCTTGTTGCCCAGGCTGGAGTGCAATGGCGCGATCTCGGCCTCCCAGGTTCAAGCGATTCTCCTGCCTCAGCCTCCCGAGTAGCTGGGATTACAGGCATGCACCACCACGCCTGGCTAATTTTGTATTTTTAGTAGAGGTGGGGTTTCTCCATGTTGGTCAGGCTAGTCTCCAACTCCCAACCTCAGGTGATCCACCCACCTCGGCCTCCCAAAGTGCTGGAATTACAGGCGTGAGCCACTGTGCCCAGCCAGAGAACGTTTTTTAAAAAGCGCCTCCTCTTATGTATTTATCTTCTAATAATCATAACTGCCTGGATTATGAGTGTCTCTTTCTTGGTTCTGAATTTGAATTGAGTAATATTTTCTGTTCCATCCCCATTTGCTCTTTTGTTGGCCTTTGAAGGACAAACAGAAGTATGCCAGTATCAAACATGGAAGGTGCTAATCCAGGCAGCGGCAGGGGCTTCTGAGGGGACAGGATGCCCTGGGAGATGCTGAGAAGGGCTATTTGATTGGAGTATGTGACGCTTGGGGGAGCAGAGACTCTGTGGAAAGAGCCACTTGAGGGCTGGGCTGCTTCCCAAACTTGAAGGACTTGGTGAGCTTTGCTAAGAGTTTGACTTCTCTCTCCAGGCAGTAGAAGAAAATCGATTTTTAGATTGAGAACATCATTACATTGAGAACATGTTGGAAGAAAAATGGTGAAAAAGTACACGTTCTAAGGTAAGTAGAAGCAGGCAGCCGGGCGGCCTGATGGACGCCTGTCACAACAGCCCAGATGAGACCCAGTCTGCAATAAGGCAGTGGCCCAGGGCATTAAGGAAGGGCTGGTTTGAGAGCTACTTAAGAGGAAGCAAGGACCGGAAATTGGAACCTAGAGGATGTGAGTATAAGACAGAAGTCGAGGACATGGGGTGAACGGCGGTACCTGTACTGAGATTAGATAGGTGTACTGCTCTACTCAGAACTCTTTTTAAAAATAGAGACGGAGTCTCGCCATGTTGCTCAGGGCTGGCCTTGAACTCCTGGGCTCCAGTGATCCTCCTGCCTCAATCTGGCTTCTGCTCAGAACTCTTAAGTGACTTTTCTGAGTCACAGCTGACAATCTGGAACCTCAAGCCCTACAGCCACATTTTTTTCATACTGAAGCAGATGTACTATTTTCCTTCCAAATCACTGTCCTTTACTGACTTTACAGAGTCCCCTTTCTCCTTTCTCCCCACTAGGTGAGTATATCCTCAAGAATTTACCCATCACTCTCTGTATTAGGGTTTCTAGAGGGATAGAACTAATAGGATGGATGGATGGATGGATAGATAGATAGATAGATAGATAGATAGATAGATAGATAGATAGATAGATAGATAGACAGATATAAAGGGGGGTTTATTAGGGAGTATTAACTCACATGATCACAAGGTCCCACAATAGGACTTCTGCAAGTTGAGAAGCAAGGAAGCCAGTCTAAGTCCCAAAGCTAAAGAACTTGGAGTTTGATGTTTGAGAGCGGGAAACATCCAGCACAGGAGAAAGATGTAGGCTAGGAGGCTAAGTCAGTCTAGCTTTTTCAAATTTTTCTGCCTGCTTTATATCCTGGTCATGCTGGCAGCTGATTAGATGGTGCCCACCTAGATTGAGGGTGAATCTGCCTTTCCCAGCCCACTGACTCAAATGTTAATCTCCTTTGGCAACACCCTCACAGACACACCCAGGATCAATACTTTGCATCCTTCAATCCAATCAAGTTGACACTCAGTATTAACCGTCACACTCTCTTTTCTTTTTGCACTTAGTCTTTCAATAAGAGAATCAACACTTCGCTGTCTACAAGCCCTGCCCTGTGTTCTCTCCCCCAGTCCTTCCTTTCCAAGTGCCTGTGAGTCTCTTGGATTTACACTGCTTACCTGCATTGCAAACTCAGCATACTCAAGTAGGACTAATCATGACCTTACCCTGACAACTGGCCCCCTCTATCAATACTGCCTCTACTGTCCACATATCAGTCTCCCAGGCTAGCAAACTTGAGGCCACTTAAGTAATAAAAGAGCATGTGTTCCAGAGTCAGACAGATTCTGGGTAATATATGACTCAACCAGCTACTCATCAGATGACTTTGGCCAAGCTAATCAACCTTTCTGAACCTCTGCTTCTTCAATAGTAAAATGGAGTTGATAGTCCCTAACTCAGAGGAATGCTATGGAATATCAATGAGATCCTAAGGGTCGATGGCCCAGAGCGGGGCCCAGCACAAAGTCAGCTATCAAGTAACACTGGTTCTTATCTGCTACATCTTTTCCTCTGCTTCCTATTCAACTGGTCGCCAAGTCCTTTAGTCTCTTCCTACTAAATCCTGGATTTTTCCCTTTTTCTCCATTTTCATGATGAGTCTAGGCTACATGTTTTCATACCTCAGCTATGCTAACAGCCTCTGAACAGCCTCTAGCTTATTCTCTCAAATAGTGCTGGTCAATATTTCATGTCAATAATTCCTATTCCTAAAGCCATATTCCTATTCACTAAGCCATATTGCTGTTCATAAAGCATTGCCTTCTCCTCTTAGATGCACTTGATGTGCACAAGTTGGGTGTTGATGTGAATATTTCTAAGACGTGTGTACGTGTATGTGTGTGCTTCCTCACTCTCGTTTTCTTGTAATTTACATGAAACAGAGCCTTTCTTGCTGCCTCCCAGCCCCTTAGTGTCCTCCTCATAGATGAGCACAGGGATTGGCAAGCAGTGAGCACTCAGCCAATGCCATCAGCCCTGGGATCAACATGCCTGTTCCTAGAACACTGGTCAATTTACTGCAATTTATTTTCTAGAAGATAAAAAGTTCATAATTTCATAGGATTCCAGAAAATAGCAGTAGCCACAGGAAGGGAAAAGGTACATTATTCCAGAGGAAAGTCTCCAGCCAGATGGAACCCATGAGAGAAATTAATGTGATGAAGAACATGTGTGAAAGTTATAAAATCCTGCGAGGTAGTTGCCAGGAGATTGGGGGAAGGGAGAATGGGAGCTGTGGTTTAATAAGTGCAGAGTTTCAGTTTTACAAGAGGAAAAGAGTTCTGGAGACTGGTTACACAACAATGTGAATACGCTTAACACTGCTGAACTACATGCTTAGAAATGGTTACAATGGCCGGGCGCGGTGGCTCAAGCCTGTAATCCCAGCACTTTGGGAGGCCGAGACGGGCGGATCACGAGGTCAGGAGATCGAAACCATCCTAGCTAACTCGGTGAAACCCCGTCTCTACTAAAAAATACAAAAAACTGGCCGGGCGTGGTGGCGGGCGTCTGTAGTCCCAGCTACTCGGGAGGCTGAGGCAGAAGAATGGCGAGAACCCGGGAGGCGGAGCTTGCAGTGAGCTGAGATCCGGCCACTGCACTCCAGCCTGGGCGACAGAGCGAGACTCCATCTCAAAAAAAAAAAAAAAAAAAAAAGAAATGGTTACAATGATAAACTTTGTTTTTTTAACCATATTAAAATTTTTTTAAGTTGTTTAAAAAGAAAAAAACCTCTCTGAGGAAAATCCTAAAGGAGCTGAAGGCTAGGGAATTAATGAATCAGGAAGGAAAGCACTCCAGGATTAGGGGGTGCACCCTTGCCATGGTGTTCCATCATAGCCTCCATTTCCTCTGCCACAGAGATCAGCTTGTTGCATTTGAGTTTCCTCTCCAGTTGTCTGACTCTGTCACTAGATGAGATATGTCTTTAAAACGGAAATGACCTCTTTACCGTGGCATCCCCTATCCCTAGCACAGAATAGGTGTTACATAAAGATTTGTCCAATGTGAATAAATGAAGAGTTTGGCATGGTGCTAGACATGTTCTTTTCAAAGCGCTTTTCACATATTAACTCATGGAGTATGGCTCTATGTAGAAGACATTTCTGTCTTTGTTTTTTGAGACAAGGTCTTGTTCTGTCATACAGGCTGGAATACAGTGGTACGATCACAGTTCATGGCAGCCTCCACCTCCTGGGCTCAAGGGAGCCTCCTGCCTCAGCCTCCCAAGTAGCTAGGATCACAGGTGCACACCACCGCACCAAGTGAATTTTTTTTTTTTTTTTTGGCGAAATTTTTTTTCTTTTTCTTTTTTTTCTTTTTTTTGAGATGGAGTCTCCATCTGTCGCCCAGGTTGGAGTGCAGTGGTGTCATCTCGGCTCACCGCAACCTCCACCTCCCAGGTTCACGCAATTCTCCTGCCTCAGCCTCCCGAGTAGCTGGGACTACAGGCGCCTGCCGCCACACCCAGCTAATTTTTTGTATTTTTAATAGAGATGGGGCTTCACCATGTTAGCCAGGATAGTCTCGATCTACTGACCTTGTGATCCGCCCGCCTCGGTCTCCCAAAGTGCTGGGATTACAGGTGTGAGCCACTGTGCTCAGTCAATTTTTTTTTTTTAATAGAGACAGAGGACTTGCTATGTTGCCCAGGCTGGTCTTGAACTTTCAGGGTCAAGGGATCCTCCCACCTTTGCCTCCTAAAATGCTGGGATTACAGGCAAGAGCCATGACACCCGGCTGGAAGACATTTCTTTATCCCCACTTTACAGAGGAGGAAACTGAAGCACAAAGAGGTCAGGAAACTTCCCCAAGGCCAAACAAAGTCCAACAACTCTGTTAAGGAAAACTCCCCAAGGCCACACAACTAATAAATGGTGATGCCAAGATTCAAGCCAGGACAGGCCAGCTTCAGAGACCATCCTTTCAACCACTTACCACACTGTCATTCAGTAGATGAGAAATTGAAACACAGATCAGCTAAAAGTCCAAAGTCAAACTGTGAGTGTGTGATGAAGCCCTACCATACCTTCGCTGCTTTCAGGAAACAACTGGAACCTGGGCGACAAGGGAGACAGACTGCCTCTGTGTGAGTACCGTGGTCACCAGCTTCCAATCAGAGGCGGAAGGGCCACACTGTAGGAGCGTCTAGAGTCTTTTTTACTGTGTGCGTGTGCATGCATGTGTGTTGTGTGTTGTGTGTGGTATGTGATATGTGTGTGTTTTGTGTGGTGTGTGGTGTGTGTGTAGTGTGTGTATGTGTGTGGTGTGTGTTTTGTGTGGTGTGTGGTGTGTGTTGTATATGCGTTGTGTGTGCTGTGTGTGTTTTGTGTGTGTGTTGTGTGTGGTGTGTGTGGTGTGTGGTGTGTGCTGTGTGTGGTGTGTGTGTGGTGTCTGTGTGATGTGTGTGTTGTGTGTGTGTTGTATGTGTGTGGTACATGGGTGGTATGTTTTGTGGGGGGTATGTCTGTGTATGTGTGTGTGCACTCTTCTTCCCACTACTAGAATCTAAGGCCCCCAGGGTAAAAATCATGTCTGATTCTCCTAAATCTCCAAAGCCTGGCAACAGTGCCTGGCACAGAGTAGATATTTAGACAAGGGGAGGAAGGAAAAAACAATCTTAAGCCAAACTACCATTTATGGCAACAGATCAATGTCACAGTTCAAAGCATCTGTAAGTCTATGAATTTCTAATTAATCTTAGAATTATTATTTCATATCTTCCAAACTCACTATTTGACCTTCAGTATGTTTATTACCCTTGCGGAGCAGGTGATTACAGTAAGAAAACTGAGCGATAATTATCCAACATATAAGTCCCCTGTGTACAGCACGAATATCCCCAATCCAATAAACAAACAATAATCCCTGTGAATATTTACAAGGGAGCAATTGTTATAAAGTTCCAGAGAGTGCACAGTAGCAGCAACCAAAAATTCACAAGTAGAGATGAAAAGTACAAGGTGGGTATAGACTGGTTCCAGGTGATAGACGGACTGTGGAAGGGAGGATGGTGGTTATGAATTTCCCAAAATCTCATGCAGAATATTGTGTACTTACACACGTATGTGTTTTTCTGGAGAAATTATTCATAGCATTCATTATAACCTCAAAGAGCTGCTTAACTAAAACAACAAGTCAAAACTGTGACTTCCGTACAGTTGACCTTCCGCATCCGCAGGTTCGGCACTGGGGGGATCCAACCAATCACATTATTTTCAATCTGCGGTTGGTTGGATCCAAGGATGCGGAAGTAGAGGATACAGAGAGCCGAGCTGACCTTTTCAACCTGTGAATGCTCGGATTTTGGTGTTTTGGGGGAGTGGGATAGGGTCCTGGAACCAATCCCCTGGGGATATGGAGAGCCACCCGTACCTTTGCTCATCTGTTGGGAAAAAATGCGTTTCTGCCAGGCACCAAATGACGAAGAACTATAATGACTCTTTGGCTTAAACTGAAGATGTGCTGCAAGGCCCCGTGTGGATGCAGAGAGCAAGAGAAAGGAGATGAAATTTGTGAAACACCTAGGAACTGGACAGATGTAAGGGTTTCATGCAAAATTTGGTGCTAAGGTGCTAGTTATTTCTATTGCTCTAATTACTGATCGTCTTAAAAGTTGAACAAAACTGATTCTTTTTGAGTATGTCTTTGTAGAAAAATGGAGTTTGGATTACATGAGAATGAGGAACAGGTCAGGCCATGTGGCTATCTAGTTTTCAAGACCTCTCCACTGCTCTTCACCGAACATACTGAAAAAAACTCTCTTGAAACACCATCAACTTTGTCAAATTGTTTTTTCAGGTGAAATATACAGAAACCATCTCCAGTTCTTTTCTCTCCTCATATCAAGCAATAATCAAAACCAAAATCCTAAACAGTAGACGGCATAAGATCAGTTTTCTCTTAAAAAATGACCTAGGGCTTGCAGGGAAGAGGTTCATAAGGAAATACAGCAGGGGAAGAGGGGAAAATTCTAATGTTTCCCAGTACTTTTCCTTACTGAATTTCGCTAGGTACTATATTTAAATTTGGCTACCAGTCATATAAATACAAAAAGGTAAATAATGTCACCCCACTTTCTTGAGAAAAATCCCAATTCTGTGTAATTACAGGGCAGGAGACAGATTACACCAGGCTAGGGGTTAGAGACTTTTGTTTGCCTTTTTGTTATCACCTGTCACAATTTGCTGGGAAGGTAAGAAAACACTGCTGTTTATCTGGATTCATGGCAATCTCTAACTTTTAGAAACTTCAAGGTTTGACTGTGACCATGTTGGCAGAGTCTAACAAATTGCTTTGCAAATGAAGTAGACAACACTGATTGATTGTGTTTTACAATACACCACTGGTAGAGAAAGAAAAAAATTTCTTCCCCTAAATTGAATTTTAGTTCCATGTATGCTTCTTTCCCAAGAAAAACCAATAGAAATTAGGTCAGTTTATATATGTAGGCTGGCCATAAAATCTAGGAAACAAAGATAATACTATTTAATTTTGAATATATGGAATATATTGTAGATATTATATACAGCTGCCTGTGCTGACTTTAAAGACACATCTATGAGGTGTTAATGTGAAATTGTTACCAGAAATGGGTCCCGATACAGATCCCGAGAGAGGGTTCTTGGATCTTGCACAAGAAAAAATTCAGGGTGATCCATAAAGTGAAAGCAAGTTTATTAGGAAAGTAAAAGAATAAAAGAATGGCTATTCCATAGACAGAGCAGCCCTGAGGGCTGCTGGTTGCCCATTTTTGCCCATTTTTATGGTTGTTTCTTGATTATCTGCTACCAAGGGGTAGATTATTCATGCCTCCCCTTTTTAGGCCATGTAGAGTAACTTCCTAATGTTGTCATGGCATTTGTAAACTGTCATGGCACTGGTGGTAGTGTAGCTGTGAGGATGACCAGAGGTCACTACTGTCACCATCTTGGTTTTGGTGGGTTTTGGCCAGCTTTTTTCCTGCAACCTGTTTTATCAGCAAGGTCTTTATAACCTGTATCTTGTCCCAACCTCCTATCGCATCCTGTAACTAAGAATGCCTTAACCTCCTGGGAATTCAGCTCAGTAGGTCTCAGCCTCATTTTACCCAAGCCCTATTCAAGATGGAGTTGCTCTGGTTCAAACACCTCTGACAAAATGATAGGGTTTGTACTGAAAGCTCAGCATACAATTGACAACCACGGGGGCAAATTGGAGCAGTAAAGACAAACTTGATCCTTAAAGCTTCTCAGCCTCTACTTTCCCTTCAATTATCTAAATGAATCGGGTCACAATAATCTCTTTGGTGGGTGTGTGCATAATGTAGTTGCTGTTGCATGCAGCCGCACTATAGGAGAGATGACTGTCTTCAAAATAAAGCATATTTCATAGCTCTTGAACTAAATCATCACTACTTACTTGCAAAGAAATAAGTGTGCAACACCCAAATCAAATGAGGCCCACTCCCTGCTGCTTTTTAGGTAGATTGTTCAGTAGAGAGCTTTCCTGACTCTCAAGACCGCAATGCAAATGATGAAGGCTCTCAGGAGAGCACAGCATGGGGCAAGCGCAGATACAAGAAGGAAGATCAAGTTGACCAGATGATCCAGACATTTAATAAGAACTTCCCAAAGTTTTCAGTATTCAAATAATTATACAACTGTTGACTTGTGTGTGTGTGTGTGTGTGTGAGAGAGAGAGAGAGAGAGAGAAAGAGAGAGAGAGAGAGACAGGGTCTCACTCTATCGCCCAGGCTGGAGTGCGGCTCACTACAACCTCCGCCTCCTGGGTTCAAGTGATTCTCCTGCCTCAGCCTCCTGAGTAGCTGGGATTACAGGTGCACGCCACCAGGCCTGGCTAATTTTTGTATTTTTAGTAGAGATGGGGTTTCACCATGTTTGGCCAGGCTGGTCTCAAACTCCAGACTTCAAGTGATCCACCCACCTCGGCCTCCCAAGGTGCTGGGATTACAGGTGTGAGCAACCGTGCCCAGCCGACATTCTATTGAATAGAAAGAGGAAACAGTATGTATTAGGTTTAAAGACCTAATTCTTTCCCATGTTTTAAAATAACATGTCCAAGTGATTACAATTTTGCATGGTTCCTACCTTAGGCACTTTCTCTAGGAACCTAATACAGTTAGAAACATTTGGTGAAAAATAATTTGCTATCCAGAAAGTTTCCCTGTTTCCAAGATAAGAAAGCCTGTTCTGCCATCCCAGCAGGCAAGGGTTGTTTAAGTTACTAGATAACAAAGTTGTTATTGATTCTAGTATTTTTACTCTTCCTGATTCCCTGCGGTCCCCAAAGGGAATTTGTCAGACCAGGAGTGATTTTTATTAAAAAAGAAAAAAAAGAAAAAAGAGTAGTTGCTGTTCTTGTAACTGGCCTCATTGTGACAGATGGGATCCTCGTGTTTTCTCGCTGCCCTTTACTCAGGAGCTAGGAGAACAGAAAGCAAATAACCAAGAAACCAACACACTCATAGTAATCTGGATTTCTCAGAGTTGAGCCACAGCACTTGGAAATCAAATATTGGCTCCTCCTGAATACCCCTTTTAGCCTGTTGTTGTTAACCAGTTTAACATTCCCTTATCACATGCTCATGTGGGCAGAATTAAATGGAATTAGCTGCAAATTATATAAAATTCATTTACCTTTAAAGGAAGCTATTTGGTCATGTTCGGTGTAGACAGAGCATTGCATTAAGACACAAGTTAATGGTACTGCCTGGAGATGAATCAATTTGCTTTGCTTTTATTGCCTTCCTTTATTTGTCCTTATGTGGTAGCTACCGTGACTGGAAATGCTCAGCTCAGGTTCACAGAGCCCATGTTGGAGCCACACTAATATCTCAAGGAGAGTCCCACTGTTTCTAAAGAGCTCAGTCCAAGTAAACACAATAGCAAAGGAAGATAATGCTGATCCTCCCTTAATACTTAGTCATAGAGAATGGATGGTGAACAGGGTGGCTTATGCCTGTAATCCTAGCACTTTAGGAGGCCTAGGTGGGAGGATCGCTTGAGGCCAGGAGTTCAAGACCAGCCTGGACAACATAGCAAGACCTTGTCTTTACCAAAAAAAAGAAAAAGTTAGCCAGCCATGGTGGAGCATGCCTGTAGTCCCAGCTACTCTGAAGGCTGAGGAGAGAAGATTGTTTGAGCCCAGGAGATTGAGGCTGTAGTGAGGTAAGATTGTGCCACTGCATTCCAGCCTGAGTGACAGAGGGAAACCCTGTCTCAATTAAGAAGATAAATAAAATTTAAAAATGGGTAATGTCTAAGAGAGAAAGGCAAACCTATGAGAATGTTGAGGATTGATAAGCGCCTTGTCTATATAGGGGTTACAATAACATCTATTGAACTTCTGCTTTCTGCACTGACTTAGGCATTTTTCTAAGGTTTCTTTATTTCAACCTCACCATAACCTCATGATGCAAGGTATATTTTTATTTGAATGTGCATGCTTCATGTGTTCTTTAAGAGAGTATATGAATCTCTATATAATAAATAAATTATACATGAGGTGTCTGTTGTTCTTAATTTATAATGTTCATAAGAACGACTGTGACCAGGCGCAGTGGCTCACGCCTGTAATCCCAGCACTTTGGGAGGCCAAGGCGGGCAGATCAAGAGATCAGGAGTTCAAGACCAGCCTGGCCAACATAGTGAAACTCCATCTCTACTAAAAATACAAAAAAAATTAGCCAGGCATGGTGGCACATGCCTATAGTCCCAGCTGCTTGGGAGGCTGAGGCAGGAGAATCGCTTGAACCCGGGAGGAGGAGGTTGCAGTGAACCAAGATCATGCCACTGCACTCCAGCTTAGGCAACAGAGTGAGACTTTGTCAAAAAAAAAAAAAAAAGAATAACTGTGTATGTGTTTAAAATGCAGACTCCCCAGTCTCACTCACCCCCATATCGTTATTCAGAAGATCTGGGGTTGGGCTCAGATATTTTCATTTTATAAGCATCCCACTGATTCTTGATATACACAGTTCATGAATCACACTTCCCTATAAATCCATGTTACTTCATTGATTAGTAAGAGTTTGTATTTTTCTGAGATTTGCCTAAAGGTGAATGTGTTACAATATGTAACTGGAGAAAATATAAAAAATAAAGGTTTTCAAATACTGTGTCTCTGTGCACAACATACATTGCTAAGAGATACCTACCATAAGAAGAATTCCTAATAGGAAAATTTGATAAAGTTGAGACCACAGTCAGTCTTTTACTTTAATCTTTGCAAGAGAGGCGGTGGACCTGGCCTAGGCTGTCAAAAGAGAAGGCTTCACTTGTGCTGCTCTGAGTTTAGCATTGACTCTCCCATCTTAACCCCATCGATTTCTAATTTTAACATTTGTATGTGGATCTTGATTTGGGGGGACACACAGAGGAATCACTTTGACGGTAGTGTTCCTGCACCCTCACAAAGACAACCAGGGTTAACCATGACCCTTTTTCTGATGTGAAAAAAAGCAGGAATGGGGCAGGATTCCAGCTCTGCTCTGGCCTAGAGACTAGAATGACTCCCTTCCCTCCCTAGGCAGTTTAAGGTTTCCTCTGAGTTTATGATAACAGCTTCATCTCCAACCCAAGAATGCAAGAACCACAGACAATTCTAGGAGAGTGGCCTCTGGCCAGAACACACTACTTAGATGCTGGGTTCCATACCTACTTGGCTAGCTAAAGCATTTTGAGTTGTGATTAGTTCACCCACTCAAGTCTTTCTTTTGGCTTTCCTGGCTGTGAAAAAGAAGGCCCTGCCCCTTCTCCACACCTGTAGAGTCTCTCTGTGGTGTCCTGATGGCTACATGAGGGTCCTCCAGCAATCCCCCTCCTCCATCCCTTTTAAGCAGGACTGTACTTGGGGGCATGTTCCCCTAAAACACTGAGTAATATACCTACTAAGTACTTCCTCCCAGTGTTCCTGAATATACCTTTCCAGGTCTACCCATCTGGAAATATCTTTAGACATCAGCTCATGGTGATAGTCTGCCATTCTTCTGGATGCAGTAATAGCCAATAGTTCAATGCTTACATGCAAATTAAAAGCAATGCTGGGGGAGAAAGGAAGAGATGACCATTTATTGAATGCTTTCAAAGTGCCAGGAACATTAGATGTTTTGTCTCATTGAATTCTCACAAAAACAATAAAAACATTTTTTGGGTGCCTACTATATAGTAAGATCGTATAGTGTCACAGCCAACAGAATGGATTTTAAGGCCACATCAGGGCCAGGCGTGGTGGCTCACGCCTGTTTGGGAGGCTGAGGTGGGCAGATAACTTGAGGTCAGGACTTCGAGACCAGTCAGGCCAACAGGCAAAACCCTGTCTCTACTAACAATACAAAAATTAGCTGGGCATGGTGGTGTGTGCCTGCAATCCCAGCTACTAGAGAGGTTGAGACAGGAGAATCGCTTGAACCCCAGAGGCAGAGGCTGTAGTGAGCCAAGATCGTGCCACTGCATTCCAGCCTAGGTGACAGAGCAAAACTCAGTCTCAAAAACAAAAACAAAAACAAAACAAACAAACAAAAAAAAAACAACTGGGCCTGGCGGCTCACGCCTGTAATCCCAGTACAGTACTTTGGAAGGCTGAAGCGGGCGGATCACCTGAAGTCAGGAGTTCAAGACCAGGCTGACCAACATGGTGAAAACTCATCTCTACTAAAAATACAAAATTAGCCAGGCATAGTGGCACATGTCTGCAACCCCACCTACTTCTGAGGCAGGAGAATCACTTGAACCCAGGAGGTGGACGTTGCAGTGAGCCAAGATCACGCCATTGCACCCCAGCTTGGGCAACAGAGCAAAACTCTGTCAAAAAAAAAAAAAAAAAAAAAAAAAAAAAAAAAAAAAAGAAAAGAAAGAAAGAAAGAAAAGAAAAGAAAAAGTCACATCATCTCTGCTTGGATCTAGGCTCTGCCATTTATTAGCTATATGATTCTGGGCAAGTAACATCACTGGGCCTCAATTTTCTCCAGTGGAAAATGGGATAACAGTAACTGGCTCATGGGGTTCACGTTGGAAAATACTTGAACAATGCCTGGCTCCATGCATTTGCCATTATGATTACTATATGCAATGGGGCCAGCTTATGGGACAGTGCTATTATTTCCATTTTACAAATAAGGACAGGGAAGCTTAGTGAAGTCATATAACTTAGCAAGGGACACACAGCTTGTGCAGAACAAAACCTGATGTAGAGGACAGGCGTATGCAGCTCCTGACCTTTTTATGGCCCGCCAAAGCCAGAGCATATTTCTACCAATGAGTTTTGGTCACTCAAAGAGTGTGTAGGCAGGTGCACAGTAAGAGATCTACAGGCATTTGATCAGTACATGTTACCGAAAATCTGGGTCCTTCAAACCATAAACCATGTGAAATGTAGGAAGGTTGAGAAAGGAGACTGGAGGATAGTGTGGGTGAAGCCTTCTTTGGGCTGCAGCAGGAACCTGGAAGTAAGGAGAGGCTCCTAGGAGAACAAAGGATTAGTCATAGGAAATGGTGGTGGGAGGAGGAGGTAGAAGGCAAAGAAAAGGAACTGTGTGGAAGTAAGGAACTGGTTACCCAGGACTAAGCTCAGAAGGGAAGCAGCAAGGATTTCTGGAGACTGCACATCTGGAAGGTACAACCAGAGATGAGACAACCAAAGGGGTGAGTCCAGAGCTGTAGGGGGTGGGCCACTGGGAACACCAGGAGTGGGGAGCAACAGCTGACCTCAGATCCTTTGGAGCCTCGACGTCCTTTCATAATTTCCCTTTCATCAGCAGAGTGAACTGAGGGCCACGGAAGGATTAAACCAAAAGTGGAAAGAGCTCATGTCTGGGGGCCCCACTCCCAGGGGAGGAAGCTTGAGCAGTGGCTGGAGGCAGCAGCAGACAGTACTGGGCACACCAAGCACCCCCCTCCTGCCCCTCTACTCCTTTCACACCAGAGAGAGCTAACAGGTATGGAATAAGACAATTACCCAATTAAATTATGTTTTTAAGCTGCTTTTATCTGTACAGTTCAGGGAGCACTGAATCATCCGGAAAATAATTTCAGCTCTCCGCTTATTTTCACTAGATTGCTTAGCCCTACGAATCTTGGAAAACCCTTCATTCAAAGTCTGAGGTCCTTTCCTCTCTCCAATCCTCACAACTCAAGCTGGGTTTCCCTGGTCCCTCTCAGACCTAGATACCAAATTCTGGGTATTTATTTATTGTTTTATTTGTTTTATTTTATTTTATTTTTTGAGACGGAGTCTCGCTCTGTCGCCCAGACTGGAGTGCAGTGGCACGATCTCGGTTCACTGCAAGTTCCGCCTCCCGGGTTCACGCCATTCTCCTGCCTCCGCCTCCCGAGTAGCTGGGTCTACAGGCGCCCGCCACCATGCCCAGTTAATTTTTTTTGTATTTTTAGTAGAGACGGGTTTTCACCGTGTTAGGCAGAATGGTCTCGAGATCTCCTAACCTCGTGATCCCTCCGTCTCGGCCTCCCAAAGTGCTGGGATTACAGGCGTGAGCCACTGCGCCCGGCCACGTCTGGGTATTCATAAATCAGCAGGAGGGAAAAATTGATTAGACTTAGGAGAATGAAAACCTGCCTACATTAGTGCCCATTTAATGAAATGCTGATGAACAAAAGTGCAATCAGTTATAGAAGGATTCTCATTCCATACGTCACATCGTTTGCTTTACAGAATTTTCCAACTCAAGAAATAATTTAATTTTTATTTTCAATAGAGATTTAATTATAAAATGAATATAAATTCCATGTGCATTCATGATGTATACCTTGGAATTAAGTGAGATTCATCTTTTTTTTTTTTTCATTTATAATGGGATGCAATGGCCTAAAAATCTTATCACCAAGCCAAATTCAGCCCGTAGCATGCCTCTGAAACCACTGAGGAAGACTTAGCCACTTACCGAGAACAAGGTAACCTGTGTTCTCCCGGGTGCAAACCGCGTCTCTGTGAAGGGAAACGGGGAAGAGGGCAGGCGAGGACCTCCAGTATCAGCGAGAACTATCAGGACGTCCTGCTAATAAACGACTTTTTCACTGTCCACACTTTAATTGGTTTACAGCCTTTTTTGTTTATTTATCCATAAGAGCTGCTGTTAAATGGCTCGGGAAGGTGCTCGCCTAATGGCTCGGTATCGCTGCCGGGCCTGTTGTGGGCGAGGCGGCTTGGAGGGGGCGCAGGCTTCAGCGGGGATTCAGAGCGGAAACGCATTTCGCCTGTAATGGACTCGGCGATTTTACGATACCAGAAGCTAGACCCAGAGGGGAGTACAACACACGACCTTACTCAGCGGAGGGTTCCCCGGGATACGTTTTTTATACGGCTGTAAGTGATAAAATTCCAGATAACTTTGTCTCCTCTAATACTAATAACAACAATAATAAATGGTTGCTTGACCTTTGCTTCCTGGGTCCCTTCATTAGGTCGCAGGCAGCAGAAAATGCTAATTGTGAAAGTGAGAACGCGCCTCCATGGAACACCTCCAGCGCTCCCCGCCTCCTCCCCTATAGCCCGGGGTACCCGGGTTTTAGCCGGCGACCGCAATGGGCGGATTGCTTTCTGCTGAGAGCCTCTTTTCTTTCTGCAGGGCCGAGCAAAAATATTAAATGGAAGCAAATGAAGCATCGAAATGGAGACCAATTTACAGAAATGTGCAATTAGTTGAGAAGTGCAAAGTAAACACTCCGGGGGTGGCGGGCGAGGCAGGGAGCAGGGGAGGGAGAGTGGGGCGCAGACTGAGTCCAGAGCTGGTGTGGGGGTGCCCAGGGAGGAGGGGAAGGGAGAGGAAGAGGAGGGGGAGGGGAAAAGTGGCCGATCTTTGTCCTGAGCGGAGCTCGCCGTCCGCTCATAACCACGTCGCCAAGTCAACCCGCGGCGACTCGGCAGATTATCTCCAAGGGTCAACACTCCGTGGCCGGGCAACCCCCTCCAGTCTGCCCTCCTGATCGATGTGGTCACTCGCGGCCAGGGCGATAGGGTAGAGTTCTCCCGGCCGCAGACAATGGACTCATTGACGCGGGCGCACAGAGATTAGGTGCGCAGCCCCCACCGCCTTTCACTCTCTGCCCCCACCAAGACTGCAGGTGGCACTTTTCCCTGAAGAAATCACCGAAACTCTCCCTGTCCGCCGCCGTGCTTCCCTTGGCCTGTCTTCGGTGACAGCAAGGGCATCTACAAGCCAGGGAACCACACATCAAGGCCACACACATGAGCTCTCACACATCGGAGCAAATGCTGAGACCACACCAGCCTCCCGCAAGACAAGGAATCTGCAGAGAAGTCCACATTCCCGACTAGCTTTTTGTCTTTTAATAAAAATAAAGAGTACTCAGAATAGAGCATTCAATCCGCACTTAAAATACAAATATTTCCAGTAGGAAGAAATACATTAAAATCGACTCTCAAAGGTCATTGGATGTTGGTACGTTGTTTAGGAAAGGAGGTGCAGTGATTTTTCCCTGGCTTGGTTCTTTGTGGTTCATGCTCTCTCTTGCTGAGATGTTTCTGCAAAGGTGTCTAGTTTTTCTAAAACCCTCGGCAGTACCCGGTCAGAGGCTGGTCCGGCCGCCAGGCCTAGCGGGTCATGCCCAGGCCGGGGGTTGGACGCCACCGCCACCCGGAGGTCATCCATCCGTGTCAGTGCGTGCAGAAAAAGTGGCCCTATTTATGTCAGGACCCCAGAATGTCCAGAAGTTACCGAATGACTTGAAGCCAAGCACAGACGTTATCATGGAAAATGCAGCGTTTTTATTTCTTTTTCTAAATAGGTAACTCTTCTTCCACTTCCCCCTCTCCCGCTTGCCTTATTTCAATTGCAAGCAGAAGAGAGTGGGTGTTCTCCGCTGGCAAACTCTGCCAGGGTCCGGCCCGTAGAGAGTGGTCAAGGGTCTGGAACCCTCGTGCCAACACCTGCCCCTACCTCGCAGTCCCAAGAAGAAGGCCACGCGCGTCTTTTCCCCTCGCTGTACTGGGAAGCTACATTCCGGGTTGGCCAAATGGGCCCCAATTTTCCAAAACCAAAATTTGTGATACCCTTCAATTAAAAAAAAGAATTTACAAAAATCTCTGTGAATGCTTCAGAAGTTACCGTTTACACCCCAGTACTTGTAGCACATCCACAAGTAAAAACATACAACGAATGCCAGAGTTTTGTGTGTTTTTTAACCGACACCTTGGTGGCTGTGAACAAACTTCATAAATAAAATAGAATCAAATTCTTCCGAGCTAGAGAGCTGGGTCTGTAAACCTTTTTCATCGTTTTCCCCAACAGTTAAAAAAAATTAAAAGCTCAACATGTCTCCTTGTAAACTATATCAATTAACAAACACACTATGTCCATTATCAAATATAACAGAAAATGTAGGAAAATAGAAAAATATAGGAAAATAGAAACGTCTAAGCCACGGTGAAAATGTTTCTATAAATGAATGTTTCTGATGTTTTCGTGAGCGCCCACTTTGCAGAGCACCGCCAGCTGCCCGTTCAGGGGTGTGCAGCAAACTCAGCTGAGAGAGAAAATTGGAACGAAAGCAGGTGCTTGCGGGTACCTGGCCTCGCCTCTTAGGGCGGTCAGCCAGGCCAATCACGGCCCCCGGCTGAACCACGTGGGGCCCCGCGGAGCCTATGGCGCGGCGGCCGGCCCGCCGGTCCCCGCAGGCTGTGGGTTCCCTCGGAGATCAGTGCGGTGCTGTCAAAGCGAGCAGGGGTGGCGCCGGGAGTGGGAACGCCGCACAGTGCCAAGTCCCCGGCTCCAGCTCCCGACTCCCGGCTCTCGGTGCCCAAGCCCGGGCCGCAGCCATGAACGGCGAGGAGCAGTACTACGCGGCCACGCAGCTTTACAAGGACCCATGCGCGTTCCAGCGAGGCCCGGCGCCGGAGTTCAGCGCCAGCCCCCCTGCGTGCCTGTACATGGGCCGCCAGCCCCCGCCGCCGCCGCCACCCCAGTTCCCCGGCGCCCTGGGCGCGCTGGAGCAGGGCAGCCCCCCGGACATCTCCCCGTACGAGGTGCCCCCGCTCGCCGACGACCCCGCGGTGGCGCACCTCCACCACCACCTCCCGGCTCAGCTCGCGCTCCCCCATCCGCCCTCCGGGCCCTTCCCGGAGGGAGCCGAGCCGGGCGTCCTGGAGGAGCCCAACCGCGTCCAGCTGCCTTTCCCATGGATGAAGTCTACCAAAGCTCACGCGTGGAAAGGCCAGTGGGCAGGTAAGCCTGGCTCCCCACCCCTTTCTCCTTTCCGGTTCTCACCCGGCCGCCCTACCTCCAAGAGCTCCCAGGAGCCTTCTCTCTGTTCCCGGCACCTTGGATTATCCCAAGTCGGACTAAACTACATCGCGGAGTTAACGAGGCCATCCCTCACAGCAGCGCTTCTCTGGTCCAGTTTGAAGCATCTTTCCCACTCTACTGTCCTGGGAGCGTAAACTCCTTTCTTCCCTGTACACTGAGCCCATCTTCGCCCCAGGAGCCCGCGCCCCCAGAGCCATCCCTAGAGAGCTGAGGCTGAGTCCAGCTCAGGGCTTTGGACACTATAGATCCTCCTCGAGCAGGGGATCCGGGAACCCAAGACTCCTTGGTAGTGCACGTCGAGGAAACCGAGTAGAGACAAGGGTGCCTCTGACCCAGGCCCCAGATCGCCTTCGGAGCCCCGGATCCTCTCACTTCCCGCACTTCGTTAAGGAAGGGCAGGCATCTAGGGGCGCCAGGTAGGTGCAGAAAGGCAGGGAGGGAAAGGAAATTGCACCCAATCCCGCAGTGTCCGGCTTCCCTGGTTGGGGAAACAGGATGGGAGTAGAGAGGAAGGGGCTGGGGTAAGGCACCGCGAGGCTGAAGGCCGGCCTCTCTACGTCAGAGCCTGGCAGCTAGGAGAGCAATCTGAGAAGCGAATTCGTTTCTCACCAACCGAAAGCAATTGAAGCTGCCTCCCCGCACTGCTTCCCAGGAAGTAATTCTGCAGGAGATGGGCTCTCCCTGCCTAGCCAGTGGGGAGGCGAGAGGCCTGGTGCCTGCGGCCCTCCGCGCCGGCGGAGAACAGAAGGTCTTTCCCGGAGCCGGGAGCCGGAGGCACAGAGTAGCCCCCGGGTCCTTCGCGGCCCCGCTCGGGCGGCGAGTTCCGGCGCGGCCTGTGTCCTCGCCGCTACACACTGTCATCACTGCCGTGCCTCAGCCACTTCTGGTCACACCTGCACCGCAAATAGTTGCCTTTTCCTTTCAACTGGCAGCCGGGAGTAGGGGGAACA
Organism: Chlorocebus sabaeus; assembly: GCF_047675955.1. NCBI lineage: Eukaryota > Metazoa > Chordata > Mammalia > Primates > Cercopithecidae > Chlorocebus > Chlorocebus sabaeus. The sequence continues at coordinate 7,131,252 of NC_132906.1, forward strand.
GCTCGAGCCGGCGTCCCCCGGCGCACCGCGAGAATCCTCAGCACCCATCTGCGGGGTCTGGCCAGCCCTGCCTGACACTGAGCCCAGGCACAGATAGGCGGGGCTGTGTGCGGGAGAGGGAGGGGGACCCTAGCTCGCCCGGGGTCCGTGGGACTTTCCCCTTCCTAGTTCACTTTCTCGCTAAGGCGAAGGTCCTGAAGCAGGACGAGGGCTGAACTGCGCTGCAGTCGTCCCCACCTCCAGCGAAACCCAGTTGACAGGGGGCCAGAAGCTGCCGCGGCGCCTCTGCGAACTTACCCAGCTCGCGCGACCCTGGCGAAAGGCCTTGAAGTCTCCGGAAATGCGGGGTTCTTAGGAGGCGGGAGGACAGTCCCTCGAACAAAGGTGGGGGGCTCCCATTCCCCAACCAATTCCCTTCCAGGGCTGCCTCCCCTCCAGGCCTCTCTTCTGGCCTCCTAGGCCCTCGGAGCTCCTGCTCTCCCGGCCTGGGCCTTCCTCAGGAAATGGGCTACAGCTGGTCTCCGAAAGCGGTTTTGTGAGGTGGAGGAACGTCCTTATCCCAACCCAAGCGGGTATACCTCTGCTCTGGAGGACTTGGGCTTAGGCTGATCCCAAGAAGCCAGAAAGTAAAACCAGAAGGCAAATCAGCAGACTTGGCGTGGGTTCGGGGGACCCAAGTAGGGCGACACTCTCGGGCTCGAGTTGGCCCCAGGCCTTTGCTGGCGCCCTCTAACTCGCTGCACGCTCGACTCTCGGGGAAGGAGCCGACCTCCGCTCTCTTCCCCAGGAAGCCGTCTCTGGGGCCGGCTGCTATCCCCGCGTTCCTCTAGCGGAAACTTTCGATAGAGCCGGAACTCAAAAATTGCAAACCCACCTGCCCCTGGGAAGAGCGAAGTGACAAAAGGGCTCTCACTGGCAGTACGAATCTGAATGCTAATGACAACAGAGGTTTTGAAAAACATTGACCCCCAAATGCTTCAGCAGCGCTGGCCAGCTGGCACCTAAACTGCCTCGCCCTGCGTCTTGGGGAAGGGCCCAGGCTCGGCGCCCTTGACTTTTTCCCACCATCCTCAACCTCCACCCCTGCCACGTCGCGCTGGGCACAGGTCCCCCGGGAGTAGTGCACCCCGGGCAGTCTCTCCCAGGACAGTCTTTCGCAGGGACTTCAGGAAGCCCGCAGCCTAAAGCAGGAACCCAGAGACATGTGGGTTTAATGTAAAAACTTTAGAGAGCCTTTCAAAATGTTTATTGAAGGCCCGCCTCGCTTCTCTCCCAGGCCTGGGATGCCAGGTAGATTCGGGTATGCCCTCAGGGAGTAGGACTCTCCCTGGACTAGGGTCTGAGCCTCTGCTTCAGCTTCTGGCGCCTTTTCTCCACGGGGCGGGGGGGGACCCAGTAGGGTTCCATCGCTAAATTAACCCTGCCCCCAACACACACACACTCGCCTTTCAATTCCTAAGGCTTAGCCAGCATTCACAGGAGAAATGTCCCCGGCCTTTGCTCCAAAACAAGTCTCTCCCCGGAGCTTTGGTGGAATTTCCCGCGTCAGCATCCACAGTCTGGGTGCAGTCAGTATTTTGCACAGAAAAGAAAAGATTGGGACCTGGCTGAGCGCAGCGGCAGTGAATGTGGGTCTCCAACCTCCTTGTCCAGGGTGTCCTGTTGCATCTTGGAGACACGTGAGGCTTGTTTCTGCACCACTACCCCCTCCTCCGTGGGGCTGTCGGTTTGGCAGCTGGGCTAGGGCCCCTGTGTCTCCCCTCAACACCTCTGAGGGCATTTGGGATCCAGGGCATAGAGTCTGGAGCTGCCAGAGTTCTGCTCTAGCCAACGTGACCCCTAGAACAATATGCTCTTCACTTCCAGGGCAGAAGTCCCGCTGAAGTTAAAACAAGTATGGAGAATTTGCTGGTTATCAGGTTGGGACTAATTACGATATAAATATATAGAGAGGAAATACATGGTCAGATATAACAAAATGTGTCATAGTCTCCATTAGCACAAAGATTTTCAAACTGCAGGCTGCACCCATTCGCAGGTCATAAAATCAATTTACTAGATAGAGATTAGTATTTTTGAAACGAAATAGCAGATAGTGGGGAAAATAGTAGATAGCATCATAAGTGGTAAAAGTTTGTTTTACGTTCTTAAGATTTGTCCGTATAACTGACTACAATGTCCGTGTGTGAACTACACAACGATCTGAAATGTATTTCTTACATTTGTGGATCACCGTCAGGAGGTTTTTTTAAGCCCTGAATTAAAGGCATTTTATTGTTTTGGTAGGATCCAGTCGGTTTAACTATCTATTACCTACATTTAAATCAACATCAATCAGTTGATTAACACCGATTAAACGAGCGCATTCAAGGACCACTCATTGGCCGAGCCAAGCTTAGGCTCACGGCGAGAGCCAACTCGGGTTTGGCCTCCAATAAAAAGGTTTCCTTTACTAGGGAAGGGCTTCTCGAGCCTACACTAGGCGCTGAAATGGGATGCTCGGTGGCTCTGGCCGGAGCAACTGGTAGGGCTAGGACTCCCTGATCCCCTTGAAGGGGTTGGGCTGCGTGGGTGGGGGCTGTGCGGGGCTCCGGGGGCCACACTCACGCCCTGTGTCGCCCGCAGGCAGCGCCTACGCGGTGGAGCCGGAGGAGAACAAGCGGACGCGCACGGCCTACACGCGCGCACAGCTGCTAGAGCTGGAGAAGGAGTTCCTATTCAACAAGTACATCTCACGGCCGCGCCGGGTGGAGCTGGCTGTGATGTTGAACTTGACCGAGAGACACATCAAGATCTGGTTCCAAAACCGCCGCATGAAGTGGAAAAAGGAGGAGGACAAGAAGCGCGGAGGCGGGACAGCAGTCGGGGGTGGCGGGGTCGCGGAGCCTGAGCAGGACTGCGCCGTGACCTCCGGCGAGGAGCTTCTGGCGCTGCCGCCGCCACCGCCCCCCGGAGGTGCTGTGCCGCCCGCTGCCCCAGTTGCCGCCCGAGAGGGCCGCCTGCCACCTGGCCTTAGCGCGTCGCCACAGCCCTCCAGCGTCGCGCCTCGGCGGCCACAGGAACCACGGTGAGAGACAGGAACTGCTCCTGGCTGAGCGGCATCAACCACTCGCCGAGGAGGAGCAGAGGGCCTAGGAGGACCCCGGGCGTGGACCACCTGCCCTGGCAGTGGAATGGGGCGGCAATTGCTTGCGGGGCCCACCTTAGACCAAAGGGGAAAACCCGCTCTCTCAGGCGCATGTGCTGATTGGGGCCCCGTGGGTAGATGCTGGCAGGCCTTCCGAAAGAAAAAGAGCCATTGGTTTCTGTAGTATTGGGGCCCTCTTTTAGTGATACAGGATTGGCGTTGTTTGTGGCTGTTGCACACATCCCTGCCCGCCAACAGCACTCCACCTTGGGACCTGTTTAGAGAAGCCGACTCTTCAAAGACAATGGAAACTGTACCGTACACATTGGAAGTCTCCCCAGTACACAGCAGGGGAGCTGGACCGAATGCCTTAATCTGCCCATAAACAAAGTCATTCTTACTCGGGCGACCACTTTAAGTTTAGAAATAATTGAATGGAAATGTTTGAGTTTTCAAAGATCCCGTGAAATTGATGCCAGTGGAATACAGTGAGTCCTCCTCTTCCTCCTCCTCCTCCTCTTCTTCCCCCTCCTCTTCCTGCTGCTCTCCTTTCCTCCCCCTCCTCCTCTTCTCCCTCCTCTTCCTCCTCCTCTTTCTTCCTAATCTCTTTCTCCTCCTCCTCCTTCTGCCTCCCCTTCTCATCCCTCCTCTTCCTCTTCTCTAGCTGCACACTTCTCTGCTGCACATCCTACAACTTGCACCCCTTTCTTCTGAGGAACAGAACATCTTGCAAGGGAGGGCAAACAGCAACAGGGCTGGCTTAGGAGCAGTACCAGAGTCCCTGTGCCCCAGTTCCACACTGCTGGCAGGGAAGGCAAGGGGAGACAGGCCTGGATCTGGGGATGAGGGAGAAAGATGGACCCCTGGGTGACCACTAAACCAAAGATATTTGGAACTTTCTATTTAGGATGTGGATGTAATTCCTGTTCCAAGGTAGAGGCTGTGCTGAAGACAAGCACAGTGGCCTGGCATGCTTTGGAAACAAACTATTCACGAGCCAGTATGACTTTCACATCTTTAGAAATTATGAAAACGTATGTGATTGGAAGGTTTGGAAACCCAGTTATCTTATTTAACATTTTAAAATTACGAAACAGTTCTTTACAAACAGGTCTGTGCATCCCAGGTCTGTCTTCTTTTCAAGGTCTGGATCTTGTTTTCAGGTTATGTTTGTGGGAAATGCTTAATAAACACGGATAATATGGGAAGAGATGAAAACTGATTCTCCTCACTTTGTTTCAAAGCTTTCTGGCAGTGGGATGATTCGGATTCACTTTTAAGATTAAATTAGCGAGTTTCTTGTTTTGTTTTTGTTTTTGTTTTGACAGGGTCTCATTCTGTCGTTCCCGGGTTCCTCTTTTTTTCAGGGATTCTCCTACCTCAACCTGCTGAGTAGCTGGGATTACAGGCTCACACCACCATGCCCTGCTAATTTTTGCATTTTTAGTAGAGGCGGTTTCGCCATGATGGCCAGGCCGATCAGCGTCTATTTTTTTTCGGTACTAATCAGGGAAAACCAGGTAATTAAGAAATAGTGCACTTGAGTTTTGAGTTGGAGCACCCTGTAAGGGGATGAATTTCCAGTTTTGTTTTATTTTTAATTGAAGAATGTCTTCTCAAGATGACTTTCTCAGGCAATAGAACCTAGAGCGTGGGAGACAGTTCGGAGTACCGCTGGCCAATATTGCATCCTGGCAGAGCCAAGCGCCGCCCACCTGACGCCTCAGGGCTGCAGGTGGCGAAACCCGCCACTGGCTCCCGCCGTGGTCGGGTCTCCTCTTTCCTCCCAAAGCTAAGGACGCAGGCGAGGCCGTTTTCCGTGACCCTTCTAAATGAAGCGTTGTTTTGGATGAGTCTCCGTACCCGGAGACCGAGGGCCAAAAGTGTCTTATGTTAGAGGCAAAGATGCCCGGATTTAGAGGGCTTCCAACCCCTAGGACCACTCTGCTCTTGCCTGCAGGAAGCTCTCAGGTGGGCGCCTGAGCCCGACTGTGCACCCGACGGCCGTCCCCGGCGCTCCCTGGGTTCAGTACCAGTACCTCACTCCCAGGAGTCGTTGCTTTTCTTTCACTTTTTGCAAAGATAGATGCTGTTTGTTGTTGCTGTTTTGTTTTGTTTTATTGGAGAGAGAAATCGAGTCCCTCGGGATAAAAGTAAGTCCCCTGGATCAGAAAGAGGGACTTGCGCATCGCTGAGAGTGCTCTTTCCCTGCAGTTCTCCACACCCGCCTGGGCTCTGGGGTGGGGCAAATCTGCGCTCACATCCCTGGTCCCTCAAATATTGGCCCAGCCCGTAGTCCTGATAAAAGGATTCCAGCTCTCAGTGACTCAGTTTCCCCATCCAGAAAGTGGAGGCAAATACTACTTCATGGAGTTGCTGTGAGGTTTAAACCAAAAAAAAGAAAAAAAAAGTAAAATGCTAATTCGGCAACTAGGAATCCCTCCACAAACAGTAGCTATTGTTTTATGGCTGTCACGTCGTCGTCGTCAGAAGCAATCGGAAGCTGCTGTTTCTAAAGTCACCCACCAGTCCCCCGGCAGCCCCTCTCCTCTGGTAAATCCCCACACTGTCGCTGCAGATAGGAATTTTGTTCCTCTACCCACTGATCTTTGCCGAACACTGCCTAGTTTCAGGACGCCCTTCCTCGTAAATAAACTCCCTAGGTTTTCCACAGCAAACTTCACCAGGCAAAGAACTGAAGCTCCGCGACCAGTTGGTGGAGGCGCAGAAACTTGTCCTCGAACCCCACGCAGAAGCCGTCGCCCTCTCCGAGGCCCCGTGCCTGACTTGGCTATGCGAATTGGGCCAGCAGCTGCTTCTCTGCGAGGCCCGAGGGTTCGCCAAGGAGAGGAGAAGAGGCGCTCGAGACTGGTCTTTGGGGAGCCGAGGGCTCGGGGTGACTCGGGCAGGCGTGCGACCTCCGACTGCCCAGGGTTGGGCCCGGGATAAGAGCTTTGCTTGAAAGTTCTCTGGGTGGCAGAGACTCGGGCAACCGGAGCCTGTGCCTCCCGCGGAGAAGAGCTGGGACTCCGGAGGTCGCGCCGCCTTGGGCTTGAATTCAGTCCTTCCTTACTGCCCGTGGCTTTGCTTACATCATTTAACTCTCCGTTTCCTCGTCCATACAGTGGGCTCATAAGGAGGCGGTAAGGAGATGAGGCCGTCTTTGAAGAGTTTGGGACAGGGCCTGGTGTAGCCTCCGGTACGCCTGGTCGGGGTGGAGGAGGTGATGCATTGTTGACAGGAGAAACCGACCTTCCAGGGGGGCCCAGCGGAGGCAGCGGAGAGCGAAGTCCTGCTGGGCGGAGAGACCTCAAGGAGAGTACCGGGAGAGGAATGAACGCCGCGGACGGCCCCTCTGGGTTCCACCCGACCCTTGGAGGCAGGACGGTGGGCTCCGTCCTGACCCCTCAGGCAGCTGGACCGATACCTCCTGGATCAGACCCCACAGGGAGACTCGCGTGGGGCCCGAACTGTGTAGCTCAAACTCTGAGCGGCCACCCTCAGCCAACGGGCCAGTGGATGCGAATCGAGGACCCTGAGGGGAGGGGGCGCTCAGCACTGCATGCCGGTGCACGGTGCTGGGCTCTCCAGAATGAGGGGACCGTAAGGAGATCTCCAAGGAAGCCGAAAAAAGCAGCCAGTTGGGCTTCGGGAAAGACTTTTCCGCAAAGGAAGTGATCTGGTCCCAGAACTCCAGGGTTGACCCCAGTACCTGACTTCTCCGGGAGCTGTCAGCCTCCCTCTGTTGTTCTTGGGCTTGGCGCACTCCTTTCATAATGGACAGACACCAGTGGCCTTCAAAAGGTCGGGGGTGGGGGAACGGAGGAAGTGGCCTTGGGTGCAGAGGAAGAGCAGAGCTCCTGCCAACGCTGAACGCAGTTAGCCCTGCGCAAGTGCGCGCTGGCTCAGCATACGCGCTCCAGAGCCGGCAGGACCGCCCGACCCTGCTCACCCCGAGGAGAAATCCAAGAGCGCAGCCACCTGCACCTCCATGCCCCAAAGACCGTCCAAGCTGGAGCCACCAGCCCTCCATTCCTCTTCGAATCTTCAACCCCAGGTAAGGTAAGTTCACCCAGCGCCGCCCAGCGATGCGCGCGATCCGCCGGCGGATCACGCGTGGAGCCCCTACCGAGAGCTCCATGCGCGCCCCCACCTCTTGGATCACGTTCCTAGCTCTGTCCAAGCTGCTGAGGCCCACAATTCGGAAAATCCGGCACCAGTTTCTCACCATACACCGTCACGTGGAAATCACTGAAAATGGGGACCCGGGTGGAGTATCTGGGAGCGCACGCTTGTCCAGGGGGGGCCAGAGCTTTGGGACTTTCTCCAGGTCCCTCTGTTTCCTGCCGGCATAGGAAACTCGTAGTGTCGGATCTCATAGTGACAAAAGATAGTGCATGGGAAACAAAAAACCGCCTCTCCTTTTCTTCCGCAATGTAGTTTTTCCTGTAGGTGGGCTAACATAGTACTTGAAGAAGTTCTCACCTTGAAAAGTTAAATCCATACCATACAATATCTGACAGTCGGTGATGATTTCGGGTCATGCATATTGTTTTTAACAGGGCTGACGTCCATAAATAACTTGTTCTTCGCCCCAGTACTGGGGCCTGAACGCATTCAGCAACCTATGTTGGGTTCCTGCTTTGTTACGGCACGGCTGGAAGTCTCACAGTGCTTGCCCTGGAAGCACAGTTTTTACAAGACAAATCACCATCTTCCCACTTGATGGTCAATACCGTCATGGAGATTGAATTGATTATCAGTGACTGAATTTACCAGAGTAAATAGAAGTCACTATGATTCCCCAAAATGAATGTCTCCTTTTCAACAAGAGTTGTTTTGATTTCTTAATTTTGGCCTCCTTAGTCTAGCATTGCCATCCTCTCCAACTAGTTCAGTTCAATGCATTTAAGTTTGACTGAAATTTAAGTATTGTACTTTACTTTTCAAACTGGTGAAATCTACCTGTTCTATTTCCATCCCCCCACTACCCATTCTCTCTCTCATTCTCTCTCTCTGTCTCTCTCTCTCTCTCTCTCTCTGTGTGTGTGTAGTTGTGGTTTGTGTCTGAGGGTGAGTCTCCCCATCTTTGTGTTTCTGAGGATGCCTGTGTAACCTATGTGTGTTTGTGTGCATGGGTTTAGGATGGTCTTATGTGGGTTGCCATGGTGACAATGATCAGGTGTATCTGGGGACCAAGGAAATCTTCCTATATACATTTTATTTTATTTACTTATTTATTAATTTTTGCGACAGAGTCTCACTCTGCCGCCCAGGCTGGAGTGCAGTGATGTGATCTCGGGTCACTACAACCTCCGCCTCCCAGGTTCAAATGATTCTCTTGCCTCAGCTTCCCAGGTAGCTGGGATTACAGGCGCCAGCCATCAATTTTTGTATTTCAGCCTGGTGAATTTTCGTATTTTAATACAGACGGGGTTTCGACACGTTGACCAGGCTGGTCTTGAACTCCTGACCTCAAGTGATCCACCCACCTTGGCCTCCCAAAGTGCTGGGATTACAGCACAGCCATCTCACAGGTGTCTGATGGCATTGCTGATGATGAAAACTGTCCGCTCAGGTTACTGTCTCAATTCTTTGGGTTGACACAACGTTTGAAGGCAAGAAGTGCTGTCTTTAGAATAACACAAAGTTGAAACTTTGGTAGAAGCTGACAGATTGCTAAAGTACTACCATAAGGAACTTAAAAATCTTCTCTTTCTAAAAAAGAAGTTCACAACTAAAGTATTTCGTGACCTCAACAAATTTACCTATAAAGCCTCCTGAAAATTAAGTATTTACAAATGTCAGGAGAAGGAAATTCTGGGTTGATACTGAATCAAGTTTTACTCCAACCCAGCTCTAACAGGCTAGATGTGGGAGCAATAAACCTGATGGAAAACTGAGGCAGGGCAGTAGGAAGCAGAAGGCCTCCTTGCAAAAGAAATGGGAATGATGCAGCCTCTTATCTGGCAGTCAGCCTTCCGGAAATTGCTTCCCATGGTCAGTTTGAGCAGTGCGAAGAGACTGGCAGGAAACACTGGGTAGGAAGGGGAGGTCAAGGTCTGCAGATAATAGCAGCTACAAATACGTGATTTCAGAGTGAAAGTGGCTGAAAGGGATGAGGCTTATAGGCTACCTAGTGATAACCTGTCAATACCAGGTTCCCATATTAAAGTATGGTATATTTACACATCTGTAAGATGGAATGCGCATGATAAAATTATATTCCTTCCAGGTGCAGTGGCTCACACCTGTAATCCCAGCACTTTGGGAGGCCAAGGCGGGCTGATCACCTGAGGTCGGGAGTTCGAGACCAACCTGACCAACACGGAGAAACCCCGTCTCTACTAAAAATACAAAATTAGCTGGGCATGGTGGCGCATGCCTGTAATCCCAGCTACTCAGGAGGCTGAGGCAGGAGAATCGCTTGAACCTGGGAGGCAGAGGTTGCAGTGAGCCGAGATTGCACCATTGCACTCCAGCCTGGGCTACAAGAGTGAAACTCTGCCTCAAAAAAAAAAAAAAAAAAAAAAAAAAAAAAAAAAAAAATTATATTCCTGATGTTTCATTAAAATTATTTCCTCTGTAAATGAGATCCCATGGCTTTTGAAAGCATAAATAGCTCTAGCTTTAAGCAGTATTCTATCATTCAACTTTAGGTTGAACACCTTGGAGTCCTTCCCTGAACATAGAGCATATAGAAACCTTAAATATATGCCATATTATCAGCATGCATTCAAGATAGTCGTCTACATTGTGGAATACTCTGAAATCTCACTTCTAATGATAATTACACATCTAAAAAGTGTAAAGAACCTGATTTGGTCACCACACATAATATGGAGTAAAACATCACTATGTACCCCATGTATATGTACAAGTACTATTTGTCAATTCAAAAAAATTTACATGTAGCAATATTTTTGCTGTTAATTATTTACATCATTGAATAAATTATATCTCTCCTCTTTCAGAATTCTCAATGAACCTGATTTCCAAAGGTATAACATTTTGAAGTCATTTCTCTTATTTACATATGCTCTAGAAAATTCAGAAGTTCCACACTTCTAAATATGTCTGGAAATACTGCTAATTTGAAATCAACATATTACATGGAATTATTTCCACTTCACAGTTCTAGAAACAAACAAAAAAATGTACAAAATAAGGCCAGGCGCGGTGGCTCATGCCTGTAATCCCAGCACTTTGGGAGGCCGAGGTGAGTAGATCACAAGGTCAGGAGTTCAAGACCAGCCTGGCCAATATGGTGAAACCCTGAAACCCTGTCTCTACTAAGAGTACAAAAATTAGCCAAGTAGCCTGTAGTCCCAGCTACTTGGGAGGCTGAGTCAGGAGAATCACTTGAACCTGGGAGGCAGAGGTAGCAGTGAGCCAAGATTGCGCCACTGCACTCTAGCCTAGGTGACAGATTGAGACAGTGTCTCAAAAAAAAAAAAAAAAAAAATTTACAAAATAGAGTTGGGCAAGGCGGCTCATGCCTGTAATCCTAGCACTCTGAAAGACTGAGGAGAGGGGATTGCTTGAGCCTAGGAGTTTAGGACTATGATTGCAGTGAGCTATGATTGTGCCACTGCACTCTAGCTTGGGTGACAGAGCAATACCTTGTCTCTAAATAAAGCATTTTTAAATGTTCAAAACAATCTCTAAGAAATAAAAAATTGGCCAGCACGGTGGCTAATGCCTGTAATCCCAGCACTTTGGGAGGCTGAGGTGGGCAGATCACTTGAGGTCAGGAGTTTGGGACCAGCCTGAGCAACATGGTAAAACCCTGTCTCTACTAAAAATACAAAAATTAGTCAGGCATGGTGGTGAGCACCTGTAGTCCCTGCTAGTAGGGATGCTGAGGCAGGAGAGTCGCTTGAACCCGGAGAGGTTGCAGTGAGCCAAGATCGTACCACTGCACTCTAGCCTGGGCAACAAGAGCGGCACTCCATCTCAAAAAATAATAAATAAATAAATAAATAAATAAATAAATAAATAAATAGAAAATATTATATAACTGGATTTATTGCAATCAATGAATGCATGGTTTATTTTTATTTAATATTGAAAGACTATGTTTCTAGGCCCTAAGGCAGGAGAGTGGATAATTTCTCCTGTGGATGATTGGATCTTTCCACAGAAACACAAACAGATTGTATAAAGCACAAGCCATTGTTCATGCTACCCTTTGTCCTCTAGTCCAGTGGAGGAAACAAGGAACAATCCCTGGCCAAATGTACAAATTGAAAGTGCTGTTTCTCACTATGTTGGGCGGGCTTTAGCTTCCGGTTTTGTGTTCCCTATTTACTGCCCTTCTGAACTAGGGCAAATAACTTGATCCATTTGAGCTTGTCTACTCGCCTGTGAATTAGGGATAATCCCATCTCATGTGACTACTGTGAGAGTTAAGTAAGATAAGGTATGTGAAGAGCACATACTTGGGTGAATGGAAAGCTTTATTTTTATTTATTAGGTACAAGGTCTTACTCTGTTGCCCAGGCTTGAGTGCAGTGGTGTGGTCCTACGATCTTATGGTAGCCTCAAACTCCTGGGCTCAAAGCAATCTTCTCACCTCAGCCCCACATGTAACTGAGAACACAGGCACGTGCCACCAAGCCCAGCTAATTTTAAAAAAAAATTTTTTTTTTGGACATGGGCATCTTGCTAAGTTACCCAGGCTAGTCTCAAACTCCTGGGCTTGAGCAATTCCCTTGCCTTGGCCTCCTGTGGCTGGGACTGCAGGTGAGAGCCACGTCACCTGGCTGAGTGCCACCTCACCCGGCTGAGTGGAGCCCTTTAGAAGGATGTGGTTTTTCCAGAAGCTGAGGCCTTTCTTGCCCTACTAAATCACAGACAGCTCTTTGCTCAATGGACCTCAGGGGAGGCAACAACTGCCACACCAATTGGATGTATGCCCTTTTCCCTGGAGCCCTGGAGTCCTCCCTCAGATGGGGACAACTAGGTCTTGTCCCGGCTCTTCACAAGAGAATGTCTGGACTGCAAAGTCACATTGAAGCTGACCAGGCATGAGCAAAAATAAACCACCACCTGTATAAAACACAGAGGCAAAAGCCGGCTACACTGACTGAAGTTACACGTCAAACAGCATTGATACCCACATGCAATTAGCTTTACTTGTAAGGCACAAGTATTTCAGCCAATTTAAGGATAGTCTGATAACCAAAGATAGAAAGTGTCTTGACAAAGTAGAATATTTTAGGGATCTCTAGCCCCCGGCCCCAAAGAATAGGAGATTGTTCCAAGACCTTCTTAATAAATCATCTCCTTAGATGTTACTATATTGATGAGTGTTAATATATATTTATATATATAATATATATTTTATATAATATGTTGTATATTTTCAAACAGTAGGTTGCAACTGATTAGTCAATAAAGTCAGTTTAGTCAGGCGTGGTGGTTCACGCCTATCATCCCAGCATGTTGGGAGGCCGAGGCACTTAAGGTCAGGAGTTCGAGACCAGTCAGGCCAACATGGTGAAACCCCAGCTCTACAAAAAATACAAAAAAAATTACCTGGGCATAGTGGCGCATACCTGTAATCCCAGACACTCAGGAGGCTGAGACAGGAGTTTTGCTTGAAACCAGAAAGTGAAGGTTGCAGTGAGCTGAGATCACTCCAGCCTGGGCAACATAGTGAGACCCCATCTCACACACAAAAAAGTCAATTTAGTGGGTTGTTACCAGATTTTTATATTATATATATATAAAATGTATATATGGAATCCAAGCTGCTTTGACTTTCTATTCTGCCATCCCTAAGTGTTGTAGACCTCCCTAGTCCCTTAGAGCACTCCAGCCCATACACTTACTTTCTCAGCAGCAGAGGAGAAGAGACAAATCAGAAGGATATGCATCTATGGTAGACAGAATAATGGCCCCTGAAAAATTGAAAGGTGTCCACATTGCAATTCCTGAAACCTGTGTCTATGTTCCCTTACAGGGCAAAAGGGATTTTTGCAGATGTGATTAGATTAGATACTTAAAATAAAGAGATTATTCTAGATTATCCTTGTAGGCCCAATCTAATTATACAAGTCCTTGAAAGCAATTAACTTTGTCTATCTAGAATTCAAGAGCTACAGCAGAAGGAAAAGTTGAAGAGATTCCAAATATGGGGAGGCTTTATGGAGCCATTGCTGCCTCTGAGATGAGGGAGTCCATTGACAAGGACCCAAGAGAGGCTGGTAGGAGCTAATGATCACCTCCAGGTGACAGCCAGCAAGGAAACTGGGGGCAGCCACAAGGACCTGGCATCTCCAACACTGGACCAGAGAAACTGCTGAGCCAAGGGGGACTTTGATGGACAGAAGCAGTGAAATAATAAATTTCATAACCCTAGAAGAAAACCTAGGCAATATCATTCAGGACATAGGCATGGGCAAGGACTTCATGACTAAAACACCAAAAGCAATAGCAACAAAAACCAAAATAGACAAATGGGATCTAATTAAACTAAAGAGCTTCTGCACAGCAAAAGAAACTACCATCAGAGTGAACAGGCAACCTACAGAATGGGAGAAAATTTTTGCAATCTACCCATCTGACAAAGGGCTAATATCCGGAATCTACAAAGATCTTAAACAAATTTACAAGAAAAAAACAAACAACTCCATCAAAAAGTGGGCAAAGGATATGAACAGACACTTCTCAAAAGAAGACATTTATGCAGCCGACAGACACTTGAAAAAATGTTCATCATCCCTGGTCATCAGAGAAATGTAAATCAAAACCACAATGAGACACTATCTCACGCCAGTTAGAATGGTGATCATTAAAAAGTCAGGAAACCACAGATGCTGGAGAGGATGTGGAGAAATAGGAACGCTTTTACACTGTTGGTGGGAGTGTAAATTAGTTCAACCACTGTGGAAGACAGTGTGGTGATTCCTCAAGGTTCTAGAACTAGAAATACCATTTGACCCAACAATCTGATTACTGGGTATATACCCAAAGGATTATAAATAATGCTACTATAAAGACACATGCACACGTATGTTTATTGTGGCACTATTCACAATCACAAAGACTTGGAACCAACCCAAATGTCCATCAATGATAGACTGGATTAAGAAAATGTGGCACATATATACCATGGAATACTATGCAACCATGAAAAAGGATGAGTTCATGTCCTTTGCAGGGACATGGATGAAACTGGAAATCATCATTCTCAGCAAACTATCACAAGGACAGAAAACCAAACACCACATGTTCTCACTCATAGTTGGGAATTGAACAATGAGAACACTTGAACACAGGGTGGGGAACATCACACACTGGAGCCTGTTGAGGGTGGGGGAGGTGGGGGGTGGATAGCATTAGGAGAAACACCTAATGTAAATCACCAGTTGATGGGTGCAGCACATCAACGTGGTACATGTATACCTATGTAACAAACCTGCACGTTGTGCACATGTACCCTAGAACTTAAAGTATAATAATAATTTTTTTAAATGAAAAAAGTAAATTTCATGTTGCGTTTAGCTGCTACATTTGTGGAGATTTGTAATTGCAGCAATCGAAAATAAATATAGTCTCCTTTACTTGAATGACACTTTCGGAAGTTACACCACGCCTGCTGACACCTCATTCACAGAACTTAGCAGCATGAAAGCACCTAGCTGCACAGCAGGTGGGAAAATGTAGGCTTTATTCTGGACAACCATTTGTCTAATGAAAAATGGGAGGAAGTACATCACTAAAAAGGAAGGGTCCAGTTGACACTGGGGACAACTAGCAGCCTCCACGACTGTTACCAAGGGTCTGTATAAAAAAATTGTCCTAATAGGCAGGGCATGGTGACTCACACCTGTAATCCCAGCACTTTGGGAGGCCGAGGCGGGCAGATCACTTGAGGTCAGAAATGTGAGACCAGCCTGGCCAACATGGTGAAACCCCGTCTCTACTAAAAATACAAAATTAGCCACGCGTGGTGGCACGTGCCTGTAATCCTAGCTACTCGGGAGGCTGAGGCAGGAGAATCACTTGAACCTGGGAGGCAGAGGTTGTGGTGAGCCGAGATCACGCCATTGCACTCCAGCCTGGGCGACACAGCAGGACTCCATCTCAAAAGAAAAAAAAAATGTCATAATAATTTGGTGTTTTCTGAAAAGCCACAGATGAAAACAATACTCATGATTATACAACAGGCTGTTAATTGACCCTTATCATCCATTTCTAACTCCATCTATATTCTCCCCTGTATAGAATTAACTGGAATGCTAAAAGCTACAGTTTCCAGAAGGTTTTTTCTTTCTTTCTTTCTTTTCTTTTTTTGAGACAGGTTCTCCCTATGTTGCCCAGGCTGAAGTGTAGTAGTGTGATCATAGCTCACTATGGCCTCAAACTCCTGGATTCCAGTTATCCTCCTGCATATGTGAAGCCCATGTCCTGAAATTTAGTTCTAGAAGGAAGTTTGTTCAGACAAACTTGTATGCTTTCGTCAAACAATGTGCATTATACAACACCCAGCGTTAGCCTTGTCTTAGCTCTGAACTAAAGTTAGTATTGAATTAACACTCAAGTATGTGTCTCAACCTAGCATAGGCTATTGAGGAAGGCTGAGATTTTCAATCGGAAACATTGGCTTCCAGTTCTGCATTGACCATTCATCCCCCTTCTGCACTAGGGCAAACGACTTAGTATCTTTGACCCTCTATTTTTCTTATTAGTCAATTGGGAGAAATATCAACCTCATAGGATTGTTGTGAGGGTTAAATAAAACAAGGTATGTGAAAGGTACTTTTTGAGATGAAAAAGAGCTCTATACATGTATTTATAGAATTAAAACTTATATAACATTTATACATTTATATGAAACGTATAAAACATTGGATCTTCCCTTCCTCTAAGTCAGTGTTTTTCAAACAGTAGGTTGCAACTAGATTAGTCAATGAAGTCAACTTAGTGGGTTATTACCAGATTTTTTTAAATTAGATAAAACATAGTAGAGAATATCAGAGTGCATTATACACAGTGAGGATAAAGATTGCTTCATGTAACTTTTTTAGTTATACATGTATATGCCTAACAGATCAAAATGTAAAATACATTTTGACTTTGTAACTTTGTTACAAAGTTTTGAAAACACTGCTTGGAATGGTATGATCTTCATTTTATCTGTGTTAAACATTTGGTTTTTTGTTTTGTTTTTAGTGCTCTATTCATCATATGCTTTTATTAGAAACCAACTCACATCTATTTTGGAGAGAGAAAGTTGAGCTAGGAGAGAGAGAGACTGAGGGCCAGGGTAAAACTCATATTAAATACTTTTCAAATAAGGAATGATTGTTAAACTCTTTTTTTTTTTTTTTTTTTTTTTTTTTTTGAGACAGAATCTCACTCTGTCGCCTAGGCTGGAGTGCAGTGGTGCAATCTCAGCTCACTGCAGCCTCTGCCTCCCAGGGTTCAAGCGATTCTCCTGCCTCAGCCTCCCGAATAGCTGGGACTACAGGCGCACGCCACCACGTCCAGCTAATTTTTTGTATTTTCAGTAGAGACGGGGTTTCACAGTGTTAGCCAGGATGGTCTCCATCTTCTGACCTCGTGATCTGCCCGCCTTGGCCTCCCAAAGTGCTGGGATTATAGGTGTGAGCCACCACGCCCAACCTGATTGTTAAACTCTTAATCTCAGCCTCAGAGTCAGTCTTTCACAGTATGCTTTGTGATGCTGGAGGTGGGCTGAGGCGCTGAAAATGACATTCTCCTTTGGCAACAGGCTATTGGTCAGGCTCTGCTACTCAGCACCGGCCAGGAGGGAGGCTTCAAGGTGCAAGGCCAGTGGAAGGACTTGTTTCTTTCTGCTTCCAGTTACGTCAGTTGTGAGCTAGGCCATGCTTCTCCTGGTAGCGGCAATTTATTCCATTAGCAGCAGTATTCTGGTTTGCAGTTTCTTCAGAATCAGCACTGCCTCAAAGATATCAACACCAGTTGGCCAGCAACCCCTTCTCACAGGTGTGAGTCCCAGCTCTGTGAAGCCCCTCCTTCAAGCTTCTACATTTTCATATTTACAACCTCTTTATTTTATTGCCTCAGCCCTGGGGGGCTGGTAGCTGCATTTTGCAGTTACTCCCTGATGCCTTAGTACAAGCTTGTCCAGTCCCTGGCAGTGGCCACATGTGACCCAGGACAGCTTTGGATGTGGCCCAATAAAAATTCATAACTTTCTTATAACATTATGAGAATTTTCTGCAATTTTCTTTTTCAATTTATCAGCTTCATTAGTGTTAGTGTGTTTTATGTGTGACCCAGGACAATTATTCTTCTTCCAGTGTGGCCCAGGGAAGTCAAAAGATTGGACACCCTGCCTTAGTGCCTTTGACTGGAAGGGCCTATCAGCTTATACTTCCTATGTTTGCCTGCCTGCCTTTTTTTTTTCCTGTCTTGGCTTCTCTTAAAACGTACTGAGTAGGGAGCCACGGTGGCTCAGGCCTGTTGTTCTGGCACATAAGGAGGCGAGGCTAGGCATTCCAGGCCAGCCTGGGCAACATAGAAACCTCTCATCTATATGGCAATAATAATAATAATAATAATAATAAAATGTACTAAGTAACTATACTAGGGTCTGGACTAGGCTTTGGGTCCTCTGTAAACTCTGTTAAAACACAACCATGGAACCAGCGAGTTTCATGTTCTCCGTGAAACTTCCCAAATGTCCCAAGTACCCCCCTGTGGTGTCTTCGTTCTAAGATGGCTGCCAATCAATCGTGCCTTTGGTTTCCACACCTTTATGTCCTCCCCTCCCACACTGAATCTGGGCTGAGCCTGTGACTCACTTTAACCGCAGCAAAACTGATGCTGTGCCCCTTCCGGGCCTAACATCTTTTTTTTTTTTTTCTTTTTTTGACACAAGGTCTCATTCTGCTGCCCAGGCTAGAGTGCAGCTGTGCAATCCCAGTTCACTGAAGCCTTGACCTCCCTGGCTCAAGTGATCCTCCTATGTCAGCCTCCTAAGGAGCTGGGACCACAGGCACACACCAACATGCCCAGCCAAATTTTTTTTTCTTTTTTGTTGAGACAGGTTCTCACTATGTTGCCTAGACTGGTCTCAAACTCCTGAGCTCAAGCAATCCACCTGCCTCGGCCTTTCAAAGTGTTGGCATGACAGGTATGAGTCATTATGCCCAGTCTAAGCCTAAAATTGAAGAAGACCTCGTATCTTCCACATTTGTGCTTTGGGAATCCTGGATCACCATGTTAAAAAAAAATAGAAGAAACCAGCTGCCTTGCTGGAGAGACTATATCACGATGTCCTCACAGGAAGATACTGCATGGAGAAAAGAAACCCTGAGAATACCTGAGAAGAGAGGCCCCAGCATCCCAGCATCTCAGTTGAGCTTCCAGAAAACCCCAGCCCTAATCATCATCTGACTGCAATGACATGAAGCCTGCAGAAGAACTGCCCAGCTGAACCCAGTTAATCTATGAAATGTGAGAGATAATTAACCCCTAAGTGTCGGAGGTGGTTTGCTATGCAGTAATAGATAACTGAAATGCCCCTTCCCCATTCTATGTTCTTACTCTTTAATCACATAGCACCTTGTCCATTTGTACTTCTCTTATATTCCTACTCAAGCTGCGTTGTCTCTCTCCCCTAAGAAATGGTAAGTTTCTAAAGGGTGGTGATTGCATCTTTATTTATTTTATCAGAAAAAGTTCAGTATAGAAAACAGGAACCACTCAAGGCATTTCCAGCAAAAGGAGATTAGGTATTTACAAGATTATTGAAAGACACAGCACTAGGCTTTTGGCTTCAAGGTCATATCACCATGATTGTAATGCATAGGTCTAAAAATTGCTGGTACTACCACAGCTCTACCCTATATCCAAGAAAATGATGTCCAGACAGTGGAATGTGGATTTGGCCATGCAAATACATCTGCCAGAACCCGCCAGCCACTATGACAAGAACAATGACTTCCGTCTTCTTTCTGTCCTCCAGTTATTGCATGAATTCATCTGATTGACAGAACCTTCATTGCACCTAGAAGTCTTGTTGCTAAAACATCTGGAAAAGCCAGGCATGGCAGCATACACCAGTAGTTCCAGCTACTCAGGAGACTGAGGCAGGAGGATAACTGGAATCCAGGAGTTTGAGGCCATAGTGAGCTATGATCACACCACTACATTTCAGCCTGGGCAACATAGGGAGAACCTGTCTCAAAAAAAGAAAAGAAAGAAAGAAAGAAACCTTCTGGAAACTGTAGCTTTTAGCATTCCAGTTAATTCTACACAGGGGAGAATACAGATGGAGTTAGAAATGGATGATAAGGGCCAATTAACAGCCTGTAGTGCATTTCTGAATCCCTAGCCGTAACACAAGCTCTGATAAGTAGAAAGTCTGGTAGGCCTGTTGAATGAATTGATGAATGTACAAATTAATTTGTTATCCATCAGGCAGTGTCACATATAATTATAATCCCCTCCTATGCTAGATGCTAGGAAGACAAAGGTGAATAAATGGTCAAGATATTTCCAAAAAGCAAAATCCAGGGATAGAGCTGAGTTGTGAGAGGAGTGGGATACAAGTATGAATTCTGTAAGATTCTCAGTGTTATCTGTGGAGCCCATATCTTTCGCTCTCTAATGAAAGTAAATAGACAAATACAGAATCCATTTCAGATGTTAACCTCTTCAACATGTTTTGCAAATGTAAGTTGTTTCTCCCGGAAATAATAAGGCTGCTTTTCCAAGGTCAGCCCTGTAGCTGATTCAAGAACTCATTCCTAAAGCATATGTAAAGAAAAGAACTCAGACACCATCTACATACTTGAGAACAGACACAACTAAGGCCATTTTGACAGGTAAATTCTATGGCTTCCCCTTGTTATTCACACATACTATTTATCTCTCCCAGCTATCAATTAAGACACCACATAGCTTTCAATCCTCAGTGATGAGAAAAAGTGGAATAGAGACCAGAAATAGGAACTTGAGAGTCCAGTGTTCTTTACTTAGACCAGCAATTAACTTGTAAAGGTTGTTAGGATCTCATTGTCAGCTGTATTATTTTTGCCACTTATAAAACACAGGCATTATGTAAATAACCAAACAATGCTGATAAAGTACTGAGTCCTCATCACTACAGTTGTTCCTGTCTGCTCTGTACTAAATCTATGACAGGATTTGTGTAATTATAGGGTGTGTGCCCCGTACTAAGCATTTCCCCCACACAATCCATTTAGCCACTCATAAACAAAAGACTAGGATTTTTTAAAAAAAGAAATTAGTTGATCTTACTAGGGTTTGTGGAATGTTTTTTATTTGTTTCCATTCCTATTATTGAGATTTTTGTGCTTTTTCAAACAGTTGCTTATAGTTAAAAAAAAAAAAAAAGACTAGACACAGCTAGAACCAAGCGTTAATAGTAGTAGTGAACTCTGGGGAGTGGAACTGGGTGTTCCTTTTATTTTACTTTATGTTCTGCCTTGTTTGTATTTTTCACAATGGGAATGTATTGATTTTAAAATTAAAAATAAACTTTGTAAATATTACCAATGACTAACTTTGAGTAGAGGGATTACAGAAGATTTTTATTTTTTATTATTTTAATATTTATATTGAGAAAAATAGGCATTATTTAAAAGAACATCAACCACATTGTCACTTTTCCTGCAGAAAGCGTAACAAGTGTATCAAGTTACAAGTAGGTCTGGCTCTTGGAAGTCTGTGAACCCTTCTTCACCTCATTAATCATTGGCTGACCTATAGAGACTCAGCAACCAGAAATAAAGGCATGAGGTCACACTGCACAGGGCTTGGGAAGGCTGTCTGACTTCAGATCCTTCAGGCCCTCAGACCTCACGGTTCAAGGTCAGACTGACTGGGAAGGGAGTGGGAGTCTTCCTGGGGTGTGGAACGTGGACACCATCAGAACCAGGCTGAGGAATACCAGGTACTGCAGAGCAAGTGGCCGTTGTTAAGGGATCTTCATATGGTGTGATTCCTTGTTGTGGTTTTCTGTTTGCTTTCACTCCATTAATTTGTGTGAGCTGCTTACTGTTTACCAAGCACTGTGCTCATGCTTGGTGGGGGATAGAAAGAGGCAAAATATAGGATCCCAGCCCCCATGAAGTCTCTCATCAAAAGTAAAAATTAGACAGGTAGAAAAGATAAATTATAACACAGTGAGACAAGTGATATAACACAGGTTTATTCCTCTCAAGGAATGCAGAGGAAGGAAAAATCAAGCCTGAAGGATTCGGTGAGTCTTAGCAGAGTTTCTCTTACAGTAGGCAGCCTGGGGGAAGGTGGCTGGGAGAGGGAGTTCCAGGCCCAGAGAATACCTGGGGCAAAGATGCAGAGGCAAGAAAGAGCACAAACAAGGCACCCATGCCTAATCCCTGTGCTCCTTTTGAATTGTTGCTGTCAAATTACCACAAATGCCGTGGCTTAAAATGACACAGGGAGATTTGACCACGGAATGTGGCTATGTGGTGACGATGGGAGCAAGAGACTGCGGTGGTGGATGGGAGGGAAGGCCATGAGCCAGGGTGTGCAGGCAGCCTTTAGAAGTTGGAAAGGGTGGCCAGGCATGCTGGCTCATGCCTATAATCCCAGCATTTTGGGAGGCCGAGATGGGTGGATCACCTGAGGTCAGGAGTTCAAGACTAGCCAGGCCAATATGGTGAAACCCCATCTCTTCTAAAAATACAAAAAATATTTATCTGGGCGTGGTGGCACATGCCTGTAATCCCAGCTCCTTGGGAGGCTGAGGCAGTAGAATTGCTTGAACTCGTGAGGTGGAGGGTGCAGTGAGCCAAGATCACGTCACTGCACTCCAGCCTGGGCAACAAGAGCAAAACTCTGTCTAAAAAAGAAAAAAAAAAAAAAAAAAAAAGGTTGGAAAGGGCAAGGCAAGGAAATGGATTGTCTCCCAGAAACCTCCAGAAGGTACCAGCCCTGCCAACACCTTGATTTTAGACTCCTCACCTCCAGAACTGTAAGAGAAAAAACTTTGTCATTTTAAGCCATGAAGGTATTAAAATAATTGTAATTTGAGGTGGTTTGTTAAATAATAATAGATAATGGGAACAGAGTCTGGTGCCTGGAAATAAGGTACTGCTTAAACACCTAAAACATAACTACCACGTTTATTTAGCCAATACTAAAACATGTGGTTTGAGGACTGAGTGGCAGGAAGAAGCCAGATAGGTATTGGGGTAAGCTGATGGTGAATATTTGAATAAAGTGAGAAAAATAGTATTTGAAACTGGAGAAAATAAAATATTTATTATATATTGGCAGAAAATTTGGCAACACTGTCATCTGAGATAATATGGAAAACAGGAAGGGTACTTAATAAGCTCAAGTTGTCCAGCTAAGGAGATTTCTGGGCAGAGTACTGAAGGTGCCACCAGCTTCTTATAGCTGCCTATGTAAAATCTGAAATGATGAAGATGAAGTTTAAAAAAAAATGTGATGTTCAGCTTTCAGGTCAAATTAAGAAGATACATAGAGGGCTTTCAGCTGAATTTATCCAGCAGGAGATTCTCAAGGCAAGAAAAGACCTCTAGGGAAGATCAAATCTAGGACACAGTCAAGAAAATGTGTTCTCAGAATAAAAATGAAGACAAACATGTGACTTTAAAGCTCCTTGTTAGGATCTAAGAAAGGTATAAGGTGGTCCTTTGTAGACTCTTTCAAGTAGACAAAAGGCCTCCTAAGGATTCTAGGGAAGTCTTTCAAACAAACTCTGTCTAACAGTGGGGCTTCTGAAAATCTCAAGGGCATTGCTGCACTACAGCTTCATGGGGAGCTCAAGGTAGAGAAGAGCTTATCACAAAGAGATTTGTGGGTGTAGCCTTATCTAATGGAATGGATTTTATAAACTGGTACATTGGAAACCCACAAAGATGTTAAAGGAATTATATCAGCTTGGTTCGAAAGGAACAGATAGTACAAAATAAAATAAGGCTCCCCAGACTTCTAGTCAGAAAGCAGACTGAAACTCTGCACAGGCTACTTTTTGTTTGTTTGTTTGTTTTGAGACAGAGTCTCACTCTGCCGCCCAGGCTGGAGTGCAGTGGCACAATCTCGGCTCATTGCAACATCTGCCTCCTGGGTTCAAGCAATTCTCTGCCTCAGTCTCCTGAGTAACTGGGATTACAGGCACCCGCCACCACACCCAGCTAATTTTTGTATTTTTAGCAGAGATGGGGTTTCACCCTCTTGGCCAGGCTGGCCTTGAATTCCTGACCTCATGATCCACCTGCCTCGGCCTCGCAAAGTGCTGGGATTACAGGCATGAGGCACTGTGCCCAGCCACATACAGGCTACTTGTTATGGAAAAGAAAGGATAGCTCAGAAAAAGGGAATAAAGACTTATAAAACAGAGGAAAAAGTTCCAGAGAGTACTTTGCAACAAGCAGGACAGGGCCCTAATCAATTCATGGGCAACATATGCTCGGATGGGTTTCAGAATTAACATAAACCAATGACTGTTACATGTCTCCATTTTCCACACTTTAGAACAAAAGAATTTATGCACATTATCCTATACCTATATCACTTTGTGTTGGGTTTATTTGGGGGAAGAGTGGCAGAAAATGTTTCTATTTGTTTCACACATTTTCCGATCAAGAGGAACCATATTCAAGCAACCTAACTGAAGGAGCTTAATCTTCACCTGGACCTGATTTATATCATGAGACCCTGGACCTTGAGCATAAGCCTGGTGCTTTAATGAGATGAAACTTTGGGAGGAAAGAACTTGGAGGTGGAAGAATGTAAATAATTTGTGCACATGCGGCAAACTGGAAGTTTGAAACATGGCTGCAAATTTTTTGATATTCCTCCCATGGAATGGTGGATTTATGTCTCTCCCTCTCAAACCTGGAGGGCCTGTCACTTCTTCAATCAACTGAAAATGGTGGGGGAAGTGACACCATGTGATTTCTGAAGCTAGGTCAGAATAGTACATATAGCTTCCATCCTGCCTACAGGGAACACTGACTCTTGAAGCTAATGTTAGAAGTCACAACCCTGTGGAAGCCCAAGCCAAATGAAGAGGAACTCTGGTTAACAACCCAAAGTAAGCTCAAATTTCAACTTGATTTAGCCCAGATGCCAATAAAGAAACCTCTAGGTGATTTCAGTCCCAGACATTCAATTCTTCCTAACTGAGGCTCCAGACACTGTAGCATGGAGACAAGTCATTCTTACATACCCTGTCTGAATTCTTGTCCCACAGAATCCATGAACATAATGAGATGGTTGTTATGTGACACAAAGTTTGAAGTTGTTTGTTGTTTGACAGTAATAACAGAAACACTGCTATATTAGTTTCCTGTGCCTGCTGTAACAAATTATCACAAACTTGATGGTTTAACCCAACAGAAGTTTATTCTCTTATTCTGGAGGCCAGAAGTTTAAATTGTTATCACTGGGCCAAAATCAAGGTGTTAGCTGGGCCACACCCCCCTGGAGACTGTTGGGGAATACCCCTTCCTTGCTTCTTCCAGCTTCTAGTGGTTGCTGACATTGACTGTGTCAAAGCCAATATCTACAAATTTCTCTCTGTTCCTTGTTCACATTGCTTTCTCATGTGTGTGTGTGCATGTCTGTGTGTGTGCACGTGTGTGTGTGTGTGTGTGCGCGTAAGATGAGACAGGGTAGAGGGAATCTCTTCTGTTTCTCTCTCTCTCTCTTTTTTTGAGACGGAGTTTCGCTCTTGTTGCCCAAGCAGGAATGCAATGGCACGATCTCAGATCACTGCAACCTCCGCCCCTGGGTTCAAGGGATTCTCCTACCTCAGCCTCCCAAGTAGCTGGGATAAGAGGCGCACACCACCACACCCAGCTAATTTTTGTATTTTTAGTAGAAATGGGGTTTCACCACGTTAGCCAGGCTGGTCTGGAACTCCTGACCTCAGATGATCCACCCACCTTGGCCTCCCGAAGTGCTAGGATTACTGGCGTGAGCAGACTTCTGTTTGTCTCTTATTATGACATTTGCAATGGTATTTAGGGCCCACATGAACAGTCCAGGATAACCTCTCCATCTCCATATCCTTTTTTTTTTTTTTCCTAGACAGAGTCTTGCTCTGTCATCCAGGCTGGAGTGCAGTGGCACAATCGCAGCTCACTGCAACCTCTTCCTCCAAGGCTCAAGCGATCCTTTCACTACAGCCTCCCAAGTAGCTGGGACTACATGTGCCCACCGCTATCCCTGGCTATGTTTTGTATTTTTTATGGAGACACGGTTTCACCGTCTTGCCCAGGATGGTCTCAAATTCTTGAGTTCAAGCGATCCACCCTCCTCGGCCTGCCAGAGTGCTGAGATTACAGGTGTGAGTCACCACACCTGGCCTCAAAATCCTTGATCATACCTGCAAAGACTCTTTTGAGCTGGATTTTGATTTTTTGTTTGCTTGCTTTTTTATTTTGTTTCTCATACTAAGTAATGTTCATAGGTTCTAGGAATTAGGACATGGATATCTTTTGGGGTACCCTTTTTCAGCCTGCTATCACTGCATAGTTGCAAAATATTACCCTGTATATATTCTCTTGTATCTTGCCTTTTTAAATGTATGAGCCAAAACAAGCATTCCCATGCCATTACATACTCTGAAAACAGAAACTTTAATGGTTATGTAATATGCTATTGAATGAATGTAACATAAGTTAGTTGTCCAAAACCTTAAATTTTGTTTTGTTCTTTTAACTTTTATTTTAGGTTCAAGGGATACATGTTCAGGTTTGTTACCTGGGTAAATTACATGTTGCTGGGGTTTGGTATAAAAATGATGTCATCACCCAGGCAGCAGTGAGCATAGTACCTAATGGATGATTTTGTTTTGTTTTGGAGACAGGGTCTCGCTCTGTCGCCCAGGCTAAAGTGGTGATCTTGGCTTACTGCAGCTTCCATTTAAGAGATTCTCATGCCTCAGCCTCCTGGGTAGCTGGGATTACAAGTATACGCCACCATACCTGGCTAATTTTTGTATTTTTAGTAGACATGGTGTTTCATCATGTTGGCCAGGCTGGTCTCAAACTCCTGACCTCAAGTGATCCACCTGCCTCGGCCTCCCCAAGTGCTGGGATTACAGGCGTGAGCCACCGAGCCCAGCCCCAATGGGTAGTTTTTGATCCTCATCTTTCTCCTATACTCCACCCTCAAATAAGCCCTGATGTGTATTGTTCCACTCTTTGTAACCATGTGCATTCAATGTTTAGCTTCCACTTATAAGTGAAAACATGCAGTATTTAATTTTCTTTTCCTGATCTCTGGCTGTATCTGTGTTGTTGCAAAGGACATGATTTCATTCTTTTTTTATGGCTGTGTAGTATTCCATGGTGTATTTGTACCACATTTCCTTTATTCAGTCTACCATTGATGGATATCTAGGTTGATTACATGTCTTTG
Source organism: Chlorocebus sabaeus (assembly GCF_047675955.1). Classification (NCBI taxonomy): domain Eukaryota; kingdom Metazoa; phylum Chordata; class Mammalia; order Primates; family Cercopithecidae; genus Chlorocebus; species Chlorocebus sabaeus. Next base: position 7,157,770 of record NC_132906.1, read on the forward strand.
CCATTGTGAATAGTGCTGCAGTAAACATATGTGTGTACGTGTGTTTATGGGAGAATGATTTATATTCCTTTGGGTATATACCCAGTAATGGGATTGCTGAGTCAGGTGGTAGTTCTGTTTTAAGTTCTTTGAAAATCTCCAAACTGCTTTCCACAATGACTGAACTAAACATTCCCACCAGCAGTGTATAAACATTCTCTTTACTCCACAACCTCGCTACCTGTTATTTTACTTTTTAATAATAGCCATTCTGATTAGTGTGAGATGATATCTCACTGTGATCCAAAACCTTAATGTTGGACACTTATTTCCAACTCTCTACTTTTTTGTTATTTCCTGAGACTAGATTCTAGATATGGAACTTAGTGAGTGTGAGCAGTTTACGACTTGTGACTATACTGCCAGATTGCCATTTAGAAATAAATATTAATGTATTATTTTATTATTCCTGTGGGTGCCTGTTTCATCATATCCTTACCAGCATTGAGTACTGGATTTTTTAGTTTTGGTTATTATTTGCCCTTTTTTTTTTTTTTTTTTTTTTGAGACAGAGTCTCGCACTGTTGCCCAGGTTGGAGTGCAATGGTGTGATATCAGCTCACTGCAACCTCCATCTCCCAGGTTCATGTGATTCTCCTGCCTCAGCCTCCCAAGTAGCTGGGATTACAAGCGCACCCCACCACACCCAGCTCATTTTTTGTGTTTCACTATGTTGGCCAGACTGGTCTCGAACTCCTGACCTTGTGATCCACCCACCTCGGCCTCCCAAAGTGCTGGGATTACAGGCATGAGCTACCGCACCTGGCCTTGCCAATATTTCTTTAGAAGTCTATGTTTTCTTCCCATTTTGTATTGGATTCTTTATAGGTTAGCAATTTTTTGGCATTCTTGTAGCAAATGCTTTTTCATCATTTTGTTATTTGCTTTTAAATTGCAGATATGATGTCCTTAATTACTATCTACTGTTTCCTTTGTCACTTCTCACTCTACCTTTATACTTATAAAGTCTGCACTTTTTTTTTTTTTTTTTTTTTAGATGGAGTTTTGCTCTGTCACCGAGGCTGGAGTACAGTGGTGTGATCTCAGCTCACTGCAACCTCTGCCTCCCAAGTTTAAGCGATTCTCCTGCCTCAGCCTCCCAAAGTGCTGGGATTACAGGCATGAGCGGCCGCACCTGGTCCAAAGTCTGCACTATTCAGAGAGCAGACTCAATAATGCTTGAAATTACACAGTGTTTGATTTCAGAAAGGCCTAAATTAGAATCTGTCTCATAGAAACGAATGCTGGTTGTTTTAAAGCTTAAATAAAATAATTTAAGTTTAAAAATCAAGCATGAAGGCTGGGATATGCAAGTACTCACTCCATTTCTTTTGGTTCTGTTTACTAAAAAAGAAAAATCATCGAAGACAAAATGCGAATGCCCAATAAACATGAAATGTGCTCAACCTGCTTAATAATTTCAGAATGAAAAATTAAATTGGTTACCATTTTCTGCCCATCAGATTGGCAAAAATTTAAGAGATAATTTCTAGGGCAAAAGAGGATATGAAGAAAGGGAAACTCACTCAAGGGGACTGTGAATTGTGTGACTTGCTAAAGTTTTTTGGAAAGCAATGGCTATCTTTACTAGAGCTTTAAAATGTACACATTTTTTGACCTACCATTTCCAATTTAAGAAATCTATCCTTTAAAAATACAAAAGGGTATATGTAAAAAGTTTACCTTTATATGGTTTGTAATAACAAAACACTGACAACAACTTAAATGTTCATCTGTAAGGAAATTGTTAAATAAATGGATTTTAAATTTTTTTCCCACTAGAATTAAGTTCCCCAAGAATAGGGATTTTTAACGGTGACAATTACTGCTGTTTTCCCAGCACCTAGAACATAGTAAATATTCAAAAGGAATGATTGAATCGATAAAATTCTATTACATCTTATTTACATAATGCAATGGACATTTTAAAAATTGATGTGATTTATGTGTAATGACCTGGGGAAATGCCCATGATATATTATTAAATTATACAAGCAAGTCACAAAGTAAAGTGTGACTTCATTTTTGTTGTTGTTTTTTTTTTAAAGGACAGAAAAGAAAGAACAAGATTATATGTAATACATATTTGTGTAAGCACAGAAAAATTCTCGAAATGACGTCCAACAGAGTGTTAACATTGTTAACAGAGGGATGGAACTGAAAGGATGGAGGAGAAGTTACCTTTTTCTTTTCACATTTCTGCATTGTTTAACCTTCTTGGAAGAAAGTGTTTGTGCAAGCCCTTAGCTCAAACCAAACTAGACTTTACTAGGGGAAAGTCAGTAGGCTCGAATCCGCACACACATCAGGGAACAGTGAGCTTGATACTGTTACGTCTTCTTTGTACAGTATTGGTTTGTTGCCTTTTTTAAAGTATCTGTTGAACACTGGTAAATTTTGCTCCTCGCCTCACGGTAGTCGCTCGGCCTGTTCTTTCCAGCAGGTATTTCTCCTGCAGAACCTGCCGGCTGGCCCCCGCCCTTATCTCTGGACTGCTTTGGAACCAGCGCGGCTTCTGTGGGGCAGCTACTGTGTGCACCCTCGACCTTTGCCACCCTCCGCGCTGATGGGAACTGGAGGAGGATGTGGTTTAGACACAACGTGGCCCAAGCGTCCTTGTTTCCTGAATGTACCCCAAAGTACAGTCCCATCTCCAGTTTTGAAAGAATTCCCCGAGAAACGGGGCTTGAGTGGAGCGGATGGAGGTGAGAGGGGAAGATGAGGTGTTGGAGAAGCCCGGAGCATGGGGCCTCTATTAATATTAACTTTTATTAAGACTTGGCCTTTCTTTCCCCGGGGTTTCACAAAGCAGGAAGTCAAGGGCAGTGGAACAGGGAAGGGAACCGGCAGGAAGAGAAGACCTTGAGTAAATTATTTAGCTGTGACACGAGATTAAGAGTGATCCCACCCTCCTCCCTGCCCCACACACCCTAAAGTGGGCCCAGGTTGGGGAGCAGCGCTCCAGCCGCCACTAATCATGGAAGCCCAGAGACGAAATCAGGTTCCCGGGTACCTGGAAAATTGCTGGAGTCTGGTGAGGGGCAAATCAGGAAGTGTCTTTGTCGGAGATGAGATGGAACCCGGCTTTGGGGCGCAACCGGGCTCTGGGAGAGACTGCGTTTGCCCAGGTGGCGGGCTGCGCCTTCTGGTGGCTGCGAAGAGAAGGAGCGGAGGTTTTAAGAGCCACAGCGCCTCGGCGAGAGTGGAAAGGAGTAGATTCGCTCGCGCCTGTTGTGCGAGACGACTTCCCGGGAGACCCACCCGCAGCCCCGCGCCCTTGGCCGGGAGGCCGGGAAAGGCACCGAGGCGGCCGAGAAGGGCCGCGGGGTACCCCCTCAGCCCCTCCTGCGGCGGCTCCGGCTGCTCCTGCTCAGCCTCCCGCTGCCCGCCCTGAGTCCCAGTTCTCAGATCGGTCGCAGGGCTAGGGACAGAGGCCGCGGGGTCCCGGACGCTTCGCCCGCTCAGCTGGAGCAGCAGCGCCCCCTGCCGGGGATCTCGCGCAGGCGAGACAGGCCAGACGCCGGAGGCCGCGGGCGACGGCCCCTCTGAGGGGCCGGACACACCAGAGCTCCCTTTGCGCGTTCCAAAAATCAAATCCCTCGGGCCTGGTACCACCATCGCCGGCCCAGGTCGTCCAGCTACGACAGGTCGAAGGCCAGTGCTCCGGGCCTTCTTCGCCAGGTGGCTTTGGCGCTCGCGGCCCCAGGTTCCCCTCACCTCCGCGCCGTAGTTACGCGCGCCTTTTGAAAAGCACGGCGTCTTCAGGTATAAGGACAAAAACAACCGCGGACACCACACACCGTTCGAAAGGGGAAAAATAAAGTGCCCGGAATCTCAGGGCGCGACTTCCGAGGCGACGGGCGGCGGCGGAGAGGCGCTCCCAGAGCTTCCCACCCGGCAGGAGGCCGCGGCGCCGGGACCTCGCCTGCCCCCACCGTGCGCCACCCCTCGGGAGACGCTGCAAATCTCTCCAGGGAGCCCCAGGCCGCCGCGGAGACCCAGCAAGGAGGGGCAGCCGGCCGAGACCGGCCGCCTGGGGCAACAGCAGCGGGACACGAGCCCCCGGGCGCCCGCTGGGAGCACGGGGAGGCACTGCGCTCAGGGAAGCTGCGCTCCCAGTGGCCTTGGGGGAGGGTCAAGAAGCCCGGGCCCCGCGGCGGCCGGGAGTGGACGCGACTGGTCCGCGTAGGCCGCAGGGGTAGGGGCGGATCGCCGCTACCTGAGCTCCATCTGCTCTGATGGTTGGAGTAGATCCGCGGAGATGCCTGAATACCAGGCCCAGCGCTTCCCCAAGGTGTGTTGTAGACAACGGGCCCATTTGGGCATGAACAAAGAACAAGTTTCATCCATTTTTCTGTCTGAGACATTCGAAGACTGAAATCTAGACAGTAGTTTCTCTGAGGTAGAAGTGTGGCGGGGGCGGGGCGGGTGGGAATACACTAAAAGTTGGGGTGAGGAGCTTGCTTCTTGCCTATTTTGTCTGACTACAGATTTGCAAAAGGAGCACCCGGCTTTACTCAATAATACCAAGCCCTCCTAGAAACTTACCCACTGAACAGCTTCACATGGCATGATCATTTGATGAATCGCTTTTTAGTTTCCCATTCCGGACAAATATCCACCCAAGAGAACCAGTCATAACACTGGGTGTATTAATACATGTCAAGACTCTCATTTCTCTGTAGACATGATAAATAAATGTCAATTGTTGGTTTTCTGTAGACTTGTGATCACCCCCAAGAACTGTCATTTTCCAGTTACCAGAATCTGAATCATTGTCTAATGTGCTATGTGTATAACAATATATCACTAACAGCGATCTGAAAGTGTAAAGATGTTTATGTAAAATTCATAGATATGATGAAAATAATAGGAATGAATGAAAATACAAGGATCTGGATTTCTAAAATATGCATTATTTTTAATAAAGTGGTCCAAGGGAAAAATAATGTTTTAATTTTTTATATGTGGATTCCAGACAAGCAGTCTTTCTTTTTTTTTTTTTTTTTTCTTTTTTTGAGACGGAGTCTCGCTCTGTCGCCCAGGCTGGAGTACAGTGGCGCGATCTCGGCTCACTGCAAGCTCCGCCTCCTGGGTTCCCGCCATTCTCCTGGCTCAGCCTCCCGAGTAGCTGGGACTACAGGCGCCCACAACCGCGCCTGGCTAATTTTTTGTATTTTTAGTAGAGACGGGGTTTCACCGTGGTCTCGATCTCCTGACCTTGTGATCCGCCCGCCTCGGCCTCCCAAAGTGCTGGGATTACAGGCGTGAGCCACCGCGCCCGGCCAGTCTTTCTTTTTGTTCTTCCTGCACTCTTCTACATTTCTGTATTGTTACTAGACAGTGATCTCTGGTTCTGACTTATTTATATCTTTTTTCTGTTTGTTTCTGGCAATGCACATAATAAGAAATATGCACATAGCAATATTCTTGCTATTATTATTCACAACCACTGAGGAAAAAAAAAGCGGCAACAAGTAGAAATAAAAGAGGTCTCAGCCACAGAATGGCAAGAACCGTTCTATGTTTTTTAGGGCCACTCTTTGCACCTCATTTTAGAGATAGGTTGCTATTTATCAGCTTACTGACCTTGGGAAGACCCCAACCTCTGAGCTACCACTTCCTCATCTGTAACCTGGGGATCCAGTGAGGTAATGTAAGCCAATGTAGCATTGTACGCTTATGACTAGACCCCAGTCACGACCTGAGTTGCTTCTGTCCAGAAAATAGAGGGCCGGCAGGGCGCCTTGGCTCACACCTGTAATCTCAGCACTTTGGGAGGCTGAGGCAGGCGGATCACAAGGTCAGGAGTTTAAGACCAACCTGGCCAACATGGTGAAACCCTGACTCTATTAAAAATACAAAAATTAGCTGTGTGTGGTGGCGCGTGCCTGTAATCCCAGCTACTCGGGAGGCTAAGCCAAGAGAATCACTTGAACCTGGGAGGCAGAGATTGTAGTGAGCCAAGATCGCACCACTGCGCTCCAGCCTGGCAACAGAGCAAGACTCCTTCTCAAAAAAAAAAAAAAAAAGAACAAGAAAAAAAGAAAAGAGAGGGCCAGGTGAAGTGAAGACTGAAAACAGAATCTAGTTCTGTTAAGTTTTGCTGTAGCTGTTGTTTTTAAAATATTAGCTACATAGAATGAAAGAAAAATACCCAAAGTGTATTTCGTGAGTAGGAAACAGAGCCTGCCCTGGTCATTTTTAACAACAACTAATCTGTGGTTTAGGTATATAATCCTTGTTCTTGACTACTAATTATCAATAAGTTAAAATTATTTAAGTGCCACATAACAAGCCATCATAAGTCTGTACTGCAATGACTTTAGCTGTGCATTGTTCTTCCTTGTTTGCTTCCCTGAGGTTGGAGAGGAACTTATCAACTACCACTTGCATAAAACCTATTATCATCATACTACAGATACTAAGTGTGATGATAGCAGACTGTTAATCCTGAAAGTTCTGAGATAACACATGAGCAATTAGGAAAAAATTCCTTTTTAGTTTTGAAGTTAAAACTCAAATATGAAAGTGCATGAACTGCCTGGGGTTTTACTTATCAATAAAATATTGGACACATAAACCCAGTACATGATATAAATATTATTTTTAAGTAATTGTGCGGGTGAAGGGATGGTTTGGCAATCATTTCATCTCAGGGAAGTCTTTTTCATGGATCAAAACTGGTTGTGTTGTGGTTTATGGATTAGATCTCTAGAACAGAATCACCAGGATCCTGCTTTACTGGTCATTTAACTTTGGGGCTCTGGCAACCTGGTTGATATTATCTATATCTGCTGTGGTTAATGACAAATTCCAGTTGGGAAAAGCTGTTGTTAAAACAAATGTAATGTTTGGGCACTAGAGATGCAGGAGCCAAAAGGTCACCTAAGTGCTGCCCCCACCTTCTCTGGACTGATTCCTCCAAGAAGAATGTCAAGGTAAATGTTGGTATAATCTCTGGAACTCACAGAGTCTACTTTCTTTATTTGGAATTTGAGAGTTGTTTTTTTTTTTTTTTTTCCTAAATCTAATATCATAACCTTCTAGAAAGTCATGATATTTTTTATATATATGCCTATATATATAAAAATATGTATAAAATATCTCTATCTTTATTTATATGTGTGTATTCCTCTGATTTGTAGCTAAAGAAAGAAGACAGTAGGTGATTCTTTTGGCCCAGTATCATACAGCTAGCCCCACAGCCATCTCTAAAACCTGTTTGGTTTGTTAAAATCATAGTGCACCCACTCCAAGAAGAGCAGGAGGCAAAAGGAAAAATGCAAAGGAAAATTGACTGAATGTAGGAGTTGTGGGGTTGAAAATTTGTGCCGTCTAAGTGTGATTAAGAAGATAAGTTAAATGTTTATTTTAAATATTTACAAATTAATCTACATTACTCAGATATGAATGTTTTTGTTATACTCTGAAACAAAACCAAGTTAATGCAAGATCTGCTGCTGTAATTTTACTGTAAGGGAGAATTCTGGAGATAAGAGTAAAACACTTTTCTTAAAACAACATCTAAGGATGAATCAGCCTTAGAGAATTTAAACCTCAGTACCCTTCTTGGGTGGTTCCTGAAGAGCGCAGAATTAATATTGAAGTGTTGGGGTAGAAATTGTCTCAAAATAAAGAAACTTTTAATGCCATCTAGTTAGAGTATCTGCCTGTCTGCTCCTTTTGGGTTAAGAGTGTGCAGATGGCCGGGTGCAGTGGCTCACGCCTGTAATCCCAGAACTTTGGAAGGCCGGATCACCTGAGGTCAGAAGTTCAAGACCAGCCTGGTTAACATGGTGAAACTCTGTCTCTACTAAATACACAAATATATATATATATATATATATATATATATATATATATATATATATATATAAAAGCTGGGCATGGTGGCAGTCACCTGTAATCCCAGCTACTCAGAAGGCTGAGGCAGGAGAATCGCTTGAACCTGGGAGGCAGAGGTTGCAATGAGCCGAGATTGAGCCATTGCGCTCCAGCCTGGGCAACAAGAGTGAAATTTCATCTCAAAAAAAAAAAAAAAAAAAAAAAAAGGGTGTACTGATAAGAAGGTTCTCAACTACATCCTCAACTAATCTTGATTCTCTTAAGTACAGCTAGAAACTAGATGTTCTAGCTGGGAACATGTCTTCTAGTAAATAAAAGGGCAAGTAAGCTATACAGACCAGCAACTTGTCGCCACATCTGGAATGCTGCTTAGTGCCTTGCCACTCAAGATTTTATGCAGATACTTAGAAAGTGGCGATCAAGAAACAACATACTTCAGGCAATTTTGACAAAGTAAGCAAAGCTAAACGCATTAGAAAAAAATTCTGGGAAAGGGTTATTCTATCATAATTTGAGAAATTATCTTGCTCAAAAGCTCTTTGTAAGGACTCTCCAGCACTTTGCAGAATACAGTACAAGAAGCAGCTCATATTGTGACTAGGGTCTAGTTATAAGCATACAATGCTACCCTGGCTTACATTAATTACCTCATTGGATCCCCATGTTACAGATAAGGAAGTGGTAGCTCAGAGGTTGGGGCCTTCCCAAGGTCAGTAAGCTGGTAAATAGCAACCTGTCTCTAAAACGAGGTGCAAAGAGTGGCCCTAAAAATATATATAACTTTTTGACCAAAAATTAGCCGGGCATGGTGGCGTGCGCCTGGAGCTGAGGCAGGAGACTCTTGAATCCAGGAGGTGGAGGTCACTGAGCTGAGATCACTCCACTGCACTCCAGCTTGGGCGACTGAGTGAAACTCCATCTCAGAAAATAACTAACTAACTGAATAAATAAGTAAATTAATTAATTAATTAATTAAATAACTTTCCTTGCCATTCTGTGGCTGAGACTTCTTTCATTTCTACTTGTTGCTTGTTTTTTTTTCCTGAGTAGTTGTGAATAACAACAGCAAGAATATTGCTATGTGCATATTTACATTGTTATTTAATTTAGTTTTCTTCACTGATGTAGACCCCTTTCTGCATATTATTAGAAAGAAGTGAAACACATTGCAATGAAATATTCGTTGCTTTCATTAGCAGTCCATCGTGTTAACTTTATTGGATGAATATGACAAAGCTACGAATTGTTCACGGCGGGGAATCGGGTGGGGCGGAGACTCAGGCCGTTCATTCTCCATAAATACTTTTTTGTTTGTTTGTTTTTGAGGCGGAGTCTCTCTCTGTCGCCCCGGCTGGAGTGCAGTGGCTTGGATCTTGGCTCACTGCAACCTCCAAGACTCCCGGGTTCAAGTGATTCTCCTGCCTCAGCCTCCTGAGTAACTGGGATTACCGGAGCGCGCCACGATGCCCGGCTAATTTTTGTATTTTTAGCAGAGACGGGTTTTCGCCATGTTGGCCAGGCTGGTTTCGAACTCCTGACCTCAAGTGATTCACCCGCCTCTGTCTCTCAAAGTGCTGAGAGTACGGGCGTGAGCCACAGCGCCCGGCCGATAGAAAACTTTTTTTTGAGCTCAGTTCCACAATACTGATAGGTTTTATTCCCATAGTTATCCTAAATTTCCGGTCTTACCATATATTAATACTGTGTCCACATTACTGTAATTTTAGAAAGAAAACATCTTGTGCAAAATGACCCTTTTAGAAAGGTATAGTCCCTCTCCGCCAATTTTGTTTTTCTTAAACATTCAACAAATCCAAGAATCTCCCCTGCCTGACTTAGTTTGAACTTAGTTTCAACAGGCCCACGGCCAACGTAGAAAAATCTGGCAGCGCCCGGGTTTGGGCTCAGCTAGAGTTGGGGGAGGCGCTTGCACCTCCCAACTGGGTGAAAACTGGAACCTTTGCGAGTCCACGAGTCCAAGCCCCATCTCTTCCCAGAGCGCGCGCGCCCTCTGGCGCCTGAGCCGACTACTGGACGCGGTGGAGGCGTGGGATTCGGAGGCCCCCACCCCCAGCTCTGCGCTGGAGGCTCCAGGAGCCGCGAGGTCATCTGGTCTCAAATAACCTCAGGCGCCTCCCTAAACTCCTCGAGCTGCGCTCCCCACTCGTGCCACATCCCTCGTTCCGTAGGTATTGGTCCTGGAGTGACACAGTTGGCGTTAGAAGCGCGGTGGCCTCAGTTGCCGGCAAGGGTCCTGGTTTTGCACCTTTTTCCGTGGCCCAGGAGGCTTGCCAGGCGCTCGCAGCAGCGAGCCGGGTTTTTGCATCTCAGAGAGCAGCCGAACTCCTTTCCCTGGCCCCGTACCCGCGTGCAAGGGGACCTAGCCCCGGGAAGGGGAAGAACTTGTAATCGCTTGCAGCGGGACAATGTCGACTTTTGAACCTCTAACCACTAAGCAAACAACCCATGTGCTCTTGCTCCACTGTCCAAACAGGGTTTATTGACAGGCGTTTCACAGCAACGCATAGCAACCGCAGCGGCTAGGGGGCGGGCGTGTGGGCGCGGCCGGGGCGCGGGGAGACCTGCGGGGCACCGGGGCTTAGACCGGCCCTGACCCGGGACCCCTCGCCCAGCGGACCCGGACAAGGCTTCCTCCTCTGTCCGGCACCCCCCAACCCCGCGCCCCACACTCCTGCCCCTGGTTTCGAAGCCAGGCGCCCGCGGGCCGGGCCACCGGAGCCCCTTTCCCAATCCTGGAGCTGTATACGCCACCCGGAAGGGCTGCGGAATTGGAGAGGTGCTGCAGAGGGTCTGTACCTCTTGCTGTCTCCCGGCTCTGCTCATCCTCCCCAACTGCCCTTAAGGCGCCTCCGTGGGCGCGCTGATTAGGCTCTCAGATGTTGGTGGGAAGATCTAAACGAAGGACTAAGCGCCCCTCGCCCAGGTCCTGCCCGGAACGATGAGCTCGGTGGCCTCCAGGATCAAAAATCTCAAAGACTGCACCCCGGTGCCCAGTGGATCGGCCAGATAACAAGCAACTGTCACTAAAAGGATCATTTTCTATTGGGTCTTGAAATCTTGTTTGTGGGGTGATTGGGTGGGAAGTGGGGCGCGGTCCGGGATAAGGAAACTGCGAGGACAGAAGAAAGTGGAGGTAGAAAGGCCTCACAGAAATGCCCAGTGATTTACAGAAGACTAAATTCATGGAAGTGCTGTCTTGGGAAAGTAGGGGGATTTTTAAAAAAAATTTAATGCTCACGTTTAACTAGCTGGGTTGTGGGGGGTCCTTAGGAGGGAGTCACTGCAGAAGGGAACTGCCTGCTGTTTGCAAAAAGCCTCCATGTGGATTTGGTGAGATGCTATGAGGGGGCCCTCTCACCCCCACCCCCCATTTCTGGCTGCTGGGAAGCAGCTGGCCATTCAGATGTGCATTTTGCCCAAAGGCACCCCCAGGAGAGCCACACATTCCTAGGCTGGGCTCAGGCTTGGGGGCAGGGAAGGTCTCAGAACCTGCTCTTTCAGGCTTCTGATGCTCTGGGGTAAAATGAGCCCGTCTAGATAATCTCCACTCCCTCTCTGAATTTTCCAAATCAGCTTGCAAGCAAAGAAGATATTTCATTTCTTTAAAAAATAGTTGCAGACAAAATCTGAAGATAAATACAGAATCTGAAATCTGGAAAGCTCATTTATCTCTTTTTCTTTCTAGAAAAAATTCAACTGTGTTCAAATACTCCCCACTTCCCTTCACCATATCACTTCTTTCCCCCTGGATCCAGAAGGCTTTGAAAACTCTGGCTTGGATGTTCCACAGACCAACAACCCAAACAGCAGCAACAACAACACAAACCCCCCAACCCCCTTCTTCATCAGCCCCAAGATTGTGAAAATGACAGGAAGTCCAGGCTGGCTCTGGCATTTATAGCACTGACATACATTCAGCCCAGAGAAGCTCTGGTGACAGGTTCTCTAAACAAGTCCCTGTTTGGGCCCCCTGGTCAGGCCTGGAGTCCAGTAACCACCCCCTCATGCCACACCCTGTGCATACACCAGCCAAGCCTTTCCTGGTCTGGGAAGGGAAGAGAAAAAAGACACAGGCCACCTGGGGGTTCTGCAGTCTTTGGTCAGTCCAACTTTCTATCTTAGCTGCCTTTTTGGCTTCTGCAGTGTAAACCTTGCCTGCCTGGAGGCAGGAGGCCGAGCTGGACCTCCGAGGGCCATGAGCAGGCTGGCCTCAAGCTTGCTGTTCCCCTAAGTCCCTCTCTCCCCTCAGCTCTAGCCAGAGGTGCAGCCTGCAGATCTAGGATGAGAAGAGCTGGGGAGGAGGCTGAAGGCCTCATTGGTGTGGTCGGTCCAGGCAATGCTTCTGCCAGTCCTGAATGAAGCCCAGTGGCGCCTCTCTGTCTCCTCAGTGGCAGAGAGAGCCGGATGGGAAAAAGTAAAAATCTGGGAGAGTATATTTCTTGAGGCCCCAAATCCCACTTGTCTTACTCCCGGCTCCCATTTTTCCTCTGAGAGCCAGGTTTGTAGGTCTACGGCTGTGGGTGGGAGGGGAGGGGTCTCTCCTGAGGAGTCTTGTGGAGTCCACGCTCCTCATGGCTCAGCCTGGAATTGCTCTGCTGCTGCAGACCCCTGTGGGTCACTGGGTGACAGTGGGGTTTAGCACCCCCCCAGTTGGCCCCAGAACCCCAGGGACAGAGCCAGGCACTGAGGCTTGCAGGGAAGACACCGGACTCAAGGGCTCCTGGACACTTCTCAGAGGACCTGGCTGAGGCTGGGGAGGCTGTGGTGGCGGTGGAGGCGGCTGCGGCGGCTGCTGCTGCTGTTGCTGCTGCAACTTCTTCTTGTTGATTTTCCTTTCCTTCGCTCTGCGGTTCTGAAACCAAATTTTAACCTAGAAATGGAAAGGTGGAGAAAAGCACATGGTGGTGAAGATGCCAGGGAAAAGAGGAATAGTACCCAGCAGTATCATCAACATCTTCCGCTCCAACTACAGAACTCCACATCCTTCTAGAAGCTTTCCTTGGGCATCCCCATAACAGCCCAGTCCTGGATCCGTTCTCAGGCCCAGTTCAGCCTCATGGGGAAGAGTCTTCCTCCTTCCTAGCTCCCTGGGTTTGCTTTCAAAGCAACTTTTATCTACGCATTTACTGGAAAAGTGTAAAGTCTCAGAACCAAGGAAAACAGAAACTGCAAGGCCCTTTCTACACAGCAAAGGGAGGCCAGTGCTGGGTGGTGTACTTCAAATGGCAACCTTTGACCCTTCAAGGCTAAACTAAAATGTAATTTTCCTCACCTTAGAGCTGAAAATGAGATTTAATTGTGTGGCTTTCTGACTGTGAAGTTGGCCTGTTTTTCTAGATGATATAAATAAAATGTTCATGAACCAAGTCTTGTCCCTCTAGTTTTTATGAGAGACTGAGTATTTTATTTAGTTTATTTTCTTAGGTACAGTGCTAGAAACAAAGAGAATAGGTCTTTAATATGTCTTTGTAGACCCAAATGGAATTCTGGATTAAACTAATACCCCTGGCTTTTTTTCACACTTCCTATATCCCTCGAGAGAGAGAGAAAAAATCAACAACATCAAAAAAAGACGACTAAAGGTAGAAGGGGACCTTTACAAAAGTACTCCAGGGCCAGGCATAGTGGCTCACACCTGTAATCTCAGCACCTGAGGCCGGGAGTTGGAGACCAGCCTGACCAACATGGAGAAACCCCATCTCTACTAAAAATACAAAATTAGCCGGGTGTGGTGGTGCACACCTGTAGTCCCAGCTACTTGGGAGGCTGAGGCAGGAGAATCGCTTGAACCCGGGAGACAGAGGTTGCAGTAAGCCGAGATCACGCCATTGCACTTCAGCCTGGGCAACAAGAGCAAAACTACATCTTGCGGGGGAAAAAAAGTACTCCAGGCCAGGCATGGTGGTTCACACCTGTAATCTCAGTACTTTAGGAGGTCAAGACAGGAGGATCACTTGGAGTTTGAGACCAACCTGGGTAAGACGGTGAGACCATCTCTACAAAACATTTAAACATTAGCCAGTCATGGTGGCTCGAGCCTGTAGTCCAAGCTACTCAGGTGACTGAGGCAGGAGGATCCCTTCAGCTCAGGAAGTCAGGGCTACAGTCAGCTATGATTGTACCACTACACTCCAGTCTGGGCCACAAAGCAAGACCCCATCTCTATTTAAAAAAAAAAAAAAGGGCTCCAAAGACGAATGCTTGCATCCTCCTGCTTCGATCTCTCCACAGATTTAGATGGCCCCTGCAGCCAGATTTTCTAACTCTCATGGTCCTCTCCCAGGCAGTGGCCCGCCCGGAGGGAGCTAGGCGGTCCCCACCTGCCTCTCAGAGAGCCCCAGCGTGGCGGCCAGCTCGGCTTTCCTCCGGATGGTGATGTAGCGGCTGTAGTGAAACTCCTTCTCCAGCTCCAGCCGCTGGTGGTCCGTGTACACCACTCGGTATTTGTCTTTCGTCCTGGTTTTCACTGTGGAGGAAGGAGAAGTGAGGGCTGAGAACTGCAAGGCAGCCCATCAGTCATGGGTAATGACAAACCTCCCTAACCCAGGGACATTTCTCTTCCTCCACCACCCCGGGGGGCCCGGGTTTGGCTGGTTCCTGCCAAGTCTGACAAGACCCCCCAGAGGGTCCTGTGGGGGGAGGGTGTGAGGCTAGTGGAGGCGACTAAACTAACCTTGGTATTAAGTGGTTTTTTAAAATTAAGAAAAGTGGAAACCTAATTCACACAGAAGATAACAGAATGTAACCACCCTTTCAGTAAACCAAATACAGTACTGGCATATATTTGACACCAACGGAAAGGGGGCAGGGTGAAGTGGCCAGGATCCTGGAAACATCTAGATTTCCAGGTCTAACAGAGATGGAAGCCCACCCCGAAAACAGCTGTCATTGTGGGCACATGTTGTAGAGGAGGTGTGGGGGTGGAAAGCAGGGTACAGGAGCTGACAAGTCGCCAGAATCATCCCCCAGACACACCAGGCCCATCTGGTGGAATTCTGAGCTGGGCTCTGGCAGAGGGAACCAGCAGAAAACCCCTCCGGCTAGGGACACTTTATACCTGCCCAAACCAGGTTTGGCGTTTGGTACTTTTTCTTTTTTGACCCTCCATTTATTCCTGCTGCAAACCTGGCCAGAGTTATCCTGACCAGTGATCTATGCTCATTGGATTGAGTCAACATATTAAATCCTAGATTGATTGTTTTACTGAAGGGCCTTGACAAATAGTGTCCACAATGTTGGAGCAGGCCCGAGCCTGGTGTCTCCACCAGGTCTGTCTTGGCTCAGCCCTTGGCAGAGCCCTGGCCAGAAGCTGTTCTCTCTGGCTCCGTCCCACTTTTGGGTCTTCTTGCAGCTGAACAGGTTCAATCTCCCAGTGCCCAGTCCCACAGAAAGATCTGAAGGGCCTGGGAGTTGCCTGGAGGTGTTTAATGTCCCGCAGGCTGACTTTGTTCAGGTAAAACCCTTTGCAAACCACAACAAAAGCGTCCTGGGAAGATACAGGCCTGATCAGAGGGAGCTCCCCGGAGCCGCTGAAAGGGGAACACAGCCGCAAACAATGCAGGACAAGGCGATCTTATCAAAGAAAAGCCCTTTCAATGCCTTAATAACAACCGCATTCTGTTTGAATTACCACTACTGAGCAAATGGCGGCCCCGGCTTTCATCCCCCTCCCCGCCAGGCGTATTAACATAAACACGGCCCTGCAGGCGCATTTGAATGGCCCGACCCCGCGCCTGCTATGAAAGTAAGGGGAACTAACGCGACTTTCTCCGCGGTGGACGCTCGGACACGCGTGACCGCCTCAAACCCACTCCAGGCTGCCATTGGTACTCGCCCCTTTTTACAGATGAGGAAATGGAGAATCAGACCAGGTCACGCAAATAGCATCAGGCGGGGTTGGCACCGGAGCCTGACTGGAGCCACAGAGGACACCCCCGGAGCTGGGGCTCAGGGCAGTTCCCTCAGCCGAACACCCCAGGAGGGAGACTCGCCTGGAAGTACCTCGGAGCGACCCTTGCTCGGGTGCTGCCCCTTCAGTGTCCCAGACGGGCTGGGCAACGCGATGACCAGACCCTGTGCGCTCTTCGGCCCGCGCCCCACACCCCCTGGGAACCTAGGAGCGGGGCTGTGGAGGGGTGGGATGAGAGGGACTTGTCAGAATTCATTATTGACTGCGAAAGTCACCACCCTCTTTCCGGGCCCTAAAAGAGACAATGGCAGGGCCGGGAAGGTGTATATCAAAGCAGGCCAGGCCGCGTCCCCCCATCCACCCCTTGACAGATGACGCTCCGCAGAGGAGCCTGGCTCCGGCCAGCGGGCTGCGGCCACCCCACATTAACATCACAAGGGCACCCGGCGCCGACCGCGGCCTTGCCACCTCGGCGCAGGACTTCACATCTGCTGACCTCGCGGCCTGGGCTCTGGCGGCTTCCCTCCCGCCCCCTTCCAGGCCCTCACCCCGCGGCCACTCTCCCGGGACACGCAAAAGTCTTCCTTAGGGCGTGCGCGACCTCCGCCAACCGCTCCCCAGAAATGCGCTGTAGAAAGTGGGTCTTTGGGAGCCAGGATCTGGGAGCCCCTGCCAGGAGGAAGGCGCCTCCTCTTGGAGAAGGGACCAAACCAAAGTTCTGCGGCCCACCCGAGGCTGATCTGTGGCCTTCTCCCCGGACGGCCGCATTCCCACCAGGACTCTCCCTAGCATGTGCACAGTGACGCAGAAACCGATGCCCAGAAGCAGCCCCTAAAGGGCGCTTTGATTTATACTAGCTATAATTGGCTATAAACTTCTGCCAAGTGCCCATAACCAGCGTGCCTGCCCAATTGGGGCAGCAAGGAGCGAAGCAAGAAAAGCGGAAGCGCTGAGGGCTGTGGAAAGACTTGATGAAATAAAGGGGGCACGCAACTAGGACTCTCCCCACCGCACTTCCTTGCCACCTCTAGGCACACTCGAACACCAGAAGGGGCAGACCCGGAGTCAATAAGCCCCACAGTCTGGCAAACCTAGGATCTTTTTCAGATGCACACACACACTCACAGACATCCCTGACACCCTTTAAAGGAAGCTGTGGGAAAATGACCCCTACCTGGAGCAGCGACTTAATTTCCACCAGGGTTTCCTCCCCGTCTCCCTGCTCTCTCCGCAGACGACTGCCCCTCGGTTTCTTGCCCCTACCCCTCCAGCTTTTGCTTGAAATGACCCCTTCACAGGTCAGAGGTTCAGAGACGGGGCGCGCCCCCGTCGCCTTAGCAGCTGGGGCCAGCACCTTCTTCCCAGCGACAGCAACTCTACCTGGTCTGTCTGCTCGCTGTACCTTGAATTGGCCTAAACGGCCAAACACTGTTCCACGCACAGCCTAGCCGTCCCCCGACACCCCCAACCCCGCTCCAGGTCACTTCTCTTATTGGTTGGCTCAGATGGGGAAACAGAGAGCGGAAAGAAACGGCCTAGATCTAGCCCAAGAAGGTTCGAGCCTCCCTCTCTCCTCCGCGGCCAGGAGCCAGGCAAGGAATGCCTGCGGCAGCAAGTGGGGGAGGACGCGATTCTGCCCGCGTCCAGCAGTGCTCACGCCGACATTCCCTAGAGCTTCCCGAAGATGTCCCGGGGTTGCGAATGAGAAGCTATTGAAAAGAGGACGCCTGAACATGGTGTTGTGAGACTCATAATATTCATTTCCAGGCTCTGTAGGTCAGAGAAGCCCCGAGGGGCCAGAGGCTCCCGAATTTGTTCCCGGACCGTGTCCCTCCTGGCGCGGAGCTCCCAGACAGCCTGGGACGCCCCTGTGCGTAACGGACGGGCGGACGCGCAGCAGCCAGTGGCTCTGCCCGCGCCTTCCCAAGCACCGTCCGGCAGGGCGCAGCCTCGGCTTACCTTGGCTGCCGAGGGACTGCTGCGTCGGCTTCCGCATCCACTCGCACAGGTTCCGCCGCTGGCCGCCGGGGGACAGCTGCTCGGCAGCAGCGGTGGCGGCGGGCCCAGGAGGGCCGGGGTTGAGCGTTTGCAGCAACCCAGAAGCGCAAGAAGGCGCGGCGGCCGGGTGGTGCGGGTGGTGATGCGCGTGGTGGTGCGGGTGGTAGTCAGCGGGGCTGCTGTAGCCCATGGTGGCGGCCGGGGAGCCCCCGTTGAGGCCGTGAGCCACGGCGTTGGCGGCGGCCGCGGCGCCTCCGGGCGCGTAGCCATTCCAGTCCTCCCGGAGTGGGGCGCCGTACGCTGCCGGCCAAGACGGCCCTGGGGACTGCGCGCTGTCCAAGTTCGCTGCCGCTGCAGCCGCGGCCGCCACGTGGTAACCGCCGTAGTCCGGGTATTGCGGGGGGCTGACGAAGTTCTGCGGCGCCAGGTTGAGGCCGCCAGAGTGGCGTACGGAGCTAGGGTACATGCTCACGTCCTTGTCCAGGAGGTAGCTCACGTACATGGTGGCGAGGGCCCGGGAGCAGACCTCACCATGCTGCCTGGGGACGGACGCTGGAGGCTGCCGGGGGGCACGAAGGGAAAGGGGCGAGGGGACTCGAGGAGCGGCGGGTGGCTGCGCCCCAGCCTGCGGTGCTCTGCTGGCTCCTCGCGGCGCTTCTGCCTCCGAGGCGGTCCCTCCCTCTGGCCTGCCTCTTCCCTCCCTCTCTTTCTTCCTTCTTTCCTCCCACCTCCTTCCCACTAGGCTGCAGAGGCGGGGAAGACCCGCCACAGGCTGGCGTGCGGAGCCCCAGGCCGGCGGCCTTCCGTGATTAACGAGTGTTTACAAGACTCTATTAGTAATGACACAGACACCAATGGTTGGAGACGTCGAGGCGCAGCGCGCACTCAACGCACAACCCCCTGAAACATAATTTGCATTTTAAAAGATAAGGGGGGGGAGGTTCGTGAGAGGGCAGCGACCTGATCACAGCTAAATATTCAAACCTTTATTGTTAAGAGCTTCCTCCTTCCAACCTGGTGCACTTTAACCTCCAATCACAGGTTCAAAGAATGAAATCAAGAGACTTACAAAAGACAGGGGAGAGAAAAGGCTATCTTGGTGGGAATCTGAGCTTGGAGACAGGAGCAGTGGTTGTTTATGCTTTTGCGGGGAAGGGGGCGGTCAAGAAACTCCTTCTGTCCCAAAGAGAAAAGAAAAGAGAAGCCATTGCTTTGATGAGAACGTTTCTGACCAACCTGGTAGGTGACAAGCAGAGAGCCCTAAGAGATGGGCCATTCCTTCCCGCCCTGTGCTCCTGGCCCGGACGACTGCAGCCCTAAACAACTGTCACCTCCAATCAGTTATTTTCTTGCCCAAGGAAATTACTCGCCCTCCGTACAAGATAAATTATGATCCTAGATTCAGGCTGCATCTCTGACTTCATCTTACGTTTGAGATTTGAGTTAAAGCGATTTATTGATAAACGTTTACATTCAATAATCAAAAGTTTTAAACTACAAAAGTAATGGGCATGTGGTAGAAGTTAGGCTAGTGGTTATTGGCGTGCGTAAGGAGGCGAACTAGGGGATCGTTGGTAACGCTGTTTCTTAGGCTGCTGGTTACATGAAGTGTCAGTTTGTGAAAATTCATTGAGCTACACTTGTATTTTTCTTATACTTGCATAAGTGGTTAACAATGAAGGAAAAGAGAATTTCTGCTAATACTTACCTAGGTATTTATGTGTCTTACATCATACCTATATCTTTAAAACTCTGTCCTTTACAAAGTGAAACATTCTCCTAAGAAATTTATTTTTCATCTCCAGGAGATCACAAGGCAACTCAGGGCCGTTATTAACGATTGTTAATGAAAAGCTCTGAGTTGAGAAAGGATCTCTCTCGGTTTGGGAAGCGCTGCGGCCAAGGGGCCTAGGGCTGGAAGCGGCCGCCTTGGGGACCGGAGCCGCGCAGCCGGGAATTGGGAGCTACCCCGACAGGAGCACGGAGGCGGCGAGATTCGGCTCTCGCGCGCGCCCAACTGGGTTTCAGCAACAGCGTGGAGTGGGCCTGTGGCCGCCGTTCACCTCCTATACCAGCCTTTGACAGCGCTGCCAGATTCGGGAATGAGGACCACTGCGGGGAGGCCCGGCTGGCTGGGCAGCCTGACTCGGTGGCTTTGAGCGCTCTCAGAACCCGCGGGCGCTCGCGGCACTCCTGGAGACCTGCACTTGTCTGTTATTGTCAAGCGTTTCGCTCGGATATTTGTCACCATCGCCTTCATCCTGTCATTTCTGGGGTGCTCTCCAGTGTCCTTTATCTCTCTTGAGCCTCACATCCACCTTGGATCTAGAACAAAACCTAGGAGGTGTTTTTATCCTCCCCATTTTACAGGTGACAACCAGCAAGTTGCCTCTGCAGACACACCTGAAAGCGATCAGAACTAACCTAGGGCTGCGGGATCCCCTGTTTTTGGTTCCTCCCACCCTTCGTGTTCGTAAGGAAGAAGGCTAAAAATGAGGGTGGTGGGGTACTCAGGGGCCAAGGAGCTGTGCACTCAAGAGGTGGGAGACCGAGCTGGTCCTCCTGGGGGACTTCCAGGGCCTGGCCTGGACAGCCGGGTGTCATTGGACTTCCAGAGAAATAAAACCGGATGTAAATTGCAAACCCCGTCACAAAACCCAAATCATTGAGAGAAGGGCAGTAGGGGAGGTCCACAGATCTGATGGGGTGGGAATGTGGGAGGTTAAGTGGTGGGCACTTCGAACTTTTGATCTAACAAACATCTTCCTCCTCTTCCTGGAGACACAATTCCCCTTTCCATCCCCCACATTCCCCCTTTCCCAGGCCCGAGCTCTGGAAGCCGAGGCTGAGGCTCCAGCCTATGTCTTCGGAATGCGGGCATTCTTTGGAACAATCACTTTATTAGGGACAGCCATTCCCTCCGCCCTGCGGTGGCCGCTTCCTGCATTTTTATGGCCCAGGCTGCCGGCCTCTGGCTAATTGTCCCCATTTTCCAGCTGTGTCTCTGTGCTGTGCCCTGAAGAAATGGCTCTGGCCTGCTCATCCAACTGCTTTGGGAGTGGGCAGGGCTGCTGTGGTCCCTCAGGTCAAGCCAGGCCCCAGAGCAGGCCAAGCCACAGGGAAGCCTGAGGCTCACTTGGAGTGCTCCCGCCATGGAAAGGAAATCATTGTGAAAACGAACATTTCCCTCATTGCAAAAATGGGTCTCCTTAGCAATGGCATGGCACAGCTGTGGTCCCAGGGTCTAGACTGTTCAGTGAGGGGAAAGGAGCTGGTAAATGATGTCCTTGGACAAGCTTCTCAGAATGTACCCATCCCTGTACATCCAGGTTGCTCTCAGCCAGGAGAGGGCCCAGCTGGGTCCCTGAAAAGGCAGGGTTGTGGGAACAGTCAGAGAGGGGTAGAAGGTGGCTGACAAAACTCTAGGAGCCTGGTCATCTTTGCCGTTAGAGAGTCCTGGCCCCTAGCAGTTTGGTGCCCCATGACTGGCTCTGCTCAGGGGCAGCCTCTCCAGCTTCTAAGCGCAGGCCTGTGTCCCTGGGAGGAAGCAGAAGCCACCCACATCAGGGCTCCATGCAGGGCTTTCTTAGTCCTAGGCCCCAGGTGCTTGGCAGCTTTCTTAAGAGCCTTTTGGCCTGCACTGAGCAGCCCACGGGAAGGGACAGGGGTGGTCATTCCTTACGCCCTGATGCCAGAGGTGCCCTTCCACCCTGTAAGTCCTGCTGCGGGGCCAGAGAAGCCTGCAGCAACTCACTCTGGGAGAGGCAAACTTGTTTGGGAAGCTCGGGCCTGCGGTTGGCCTGGGGCTGAAACTGCAACTCCACAAAGCCAGAGCTAGAGCTGACATCTAAGGCAGAAAAGGGTGGGGGAAAAAAAGAGACCCTGGTAAATGAAGCAACAGTAAAACTGCAGGAATGGCCACGATCAGGTTATCAAAAGGATGCCTCTGTTACTGACAGTGTAGAGGCCATTCCACATTCTTCACAAAGGGACCAGGCACGCAGGATCCTGGCTGGTGGCAAGGGCAGGGGCCACAAAGGGGGTGGGACGCAGGAGGCTACTGGAAGGGCGGGCTGCCCCTCCAGGCAGATGAAACACTCCTTAAATCCAGACATCATTGACACAGCTCCCTACCTGCTCAAAGGTCCTAGTATTTGCTCTGACTAAGGGGACCCTGCTCTGCCTGATAATTGTGGCTCCTGGAAACTGGGGAACCCAGTGACTAACATAGCCCAGTTAGGGCAGGCCATCTCTACCCACCTTAGCATGTAAGTTGATTTTCTGAATCTTTTTTAGATCAAGAAAATTGTCCAGCCAGGCACAGAGGCTCACACCTGTAATCCCAGCACTTTAGGAGGCTGAGGCAGGAGGATCACTTGAGCCCAGGAAAGCGAGACCTTATCTCTACAAAAAAATTTAAAAATTAGCTGGGTATGGTGATGTGCACCTGTAGCCTCAGCTTCTTGGGAGGCTAAGGTTGGAGGATGGCTTGAGCCCAGGAGTTCGAGGTTACAGTGAGTTATGGTTGTGCCACTGCAATGTAGCCTGGGTGACAGAGGGAGACCCTGTCTCTAAAATTTTTTTTTTAATTTGAAAAAAAGACAATAAAATTATCCAAATAATGTAGTCTTCTATACCTTGCACAGGAAACTCTTACCTTGCATTGACCTGAATTCCAGGGATAATTAAGGAGTGAAAAGGAAGAGAATGTCAGCTGACAAAATTATTCAGCTTGGCCATCTATACGGCTGTGGAAAAACAGCTCAATCTCTACTCAATTCGGAGTTTAGGGAGTCTTTCAGCCATTGCACTCAATCAGCCATCTACTCACACAAAGAAAGGTTCAGTAATGGTTAGTTTGACCCCAACAACCCTGTCTTGCCCTGCCACAGCCCACTCAGCTAACATCTCTGGGAAGGAAATCAATGACACTGTCCTTTCTGTAGGGCCTCCCCGGAGTCCGCCACCTGTCCAGCCCTATCAGGCCACAATGGATCCCAACATGTCCACCCTGAACAGCAGGGAGGGACCGCAGCTGCCCACAGCCACCCAGGCTTCATTCACAGCAGCAGATGTGTCCTTGCCCAGTGGAGTGAAGCATGTTTTCTTCCCAAGCAAACTGGGTGTCTGACCCTCTCTACCTGAGGAAAGGTTTCTGAATTAATGGGAGGTCATGTGGGCTAACATGTTACCACTCAGGGACCAGGCTGCAGGAGAATACGATGAGAAAAGCCAGCTGTTTTACGTTTGTTGTGAACAGACCACCAAGTTTCTGATCCAAGGCAAGGAACACTTTTTTTTTTTTTAATTTATGCTTCTCTATCCAAAATATATTATCACATCCAAGAGATCAAGGAAAATTAAGAGCCTCAGGAGAAAGGGTAGTATTTGGGTACAGAAGTCTGGTTTGGTACATTGGGTAAAAGTTAGGCAAATAAATAGTCGTTGCCCATTTTCTTCCTTTCTTCTGAAACTGTGGACACTGTTTGGGCATTGTATAACACATTCTGTGTGGTGGGTGAGGACAGAGGATGATTTAAATCCACAAGAGGGAGGGACTTGGAGGTCTCAAAGACTGGTGTCCCTACTGGGAACCAGGACTTCCAACCCAAAGGAAACTTCTTGATGCTAGGATTCCAGGCTTCCCAGGCAGCACCAGCCAACTGTTACCACGTGGCTTTGGAGTGGAGAGCTTTCAATGAACATTTGTTCGCTCACCATTGTCTCGTGCCTGGAATGACCTTTGTTTGCCACATGAAAATATGTTCCTAGGAAGTCCTACAGGGTAAGTTTTATGTGGCTAAGGGAAGGAGCTTAAATAAGGCTCTGCTCTTCTTGAGTTACTGGGCCCATTGGCTGGCTGCATTCCCTGGAGGGGAGCCAGGGGGTCTTAAAGTCTGTTTAACCTTTCCATTTTACAAAGGTGAACCTGAGCCCCAGAGAGGTTAGATGATTTTCCCCAAGTTGCACAGCTAGCTGTTCAAGTCCCTTAAAGTAAATGAGCTACAGTATGTGTGTTCTTTGCAACCCATAGTGATCTGCATAGATGTTTATTATTACTACAGTTGCTGGGGCCACCTGGAAACATTGCACCCCAACTGCAAAACCAACTAGCATGAGTTAGAGATTCCCATTTTCCCAATCCCACCCCCCACACCAAATAGTACCAGAACAATCAGGTTCTGCTATTGCTACAGTTCTGACCACGCTCCATGCCCTATGTCTTTCACAGGCACCTCATAACTGTGGTTTATTCATTTATTGCATGAATTTTCCATAAATTCCATCCCAGATTTTTCTCCAGTTGACAAAGATGGTATCCATCTACTTTTGTCTCACAGTAAATACTTCCTTAGAAGAACTCCTCTTGGGCCGGGCACCGTGGCTCACGCCTGTAATCCCAGCACTCTGGGAGGCTGAGGCGGGTGGATCAAGAGGTCAGGAGTTCGAGACCAGCCTGGCCAACATGGTGAAACCCCATCTCTACTAAAAATACAAAAATTAGCTGGGAGTGGAGGTGCGCGCCTGTAATTCCAGCTACTTGGGAGGCTGAGGCAGGAGAATCACTTGAAGCCAGGAGGCGGAGTTGGCAGTGAGCTGAGATCTCACGATTGCACTCCAGCCTGGGCGACAGGGTAAGATTCCATCTCAAAAGAAGAGGAGGAAGAAGAAGAAGAAGAAGAAGAAGAAGAAGAAGAAGAAGAAGAAGAACTCCTCTCTATTTTTGAGTCAGAACTGATATCCTGTGGCTAATCTCTAGAAATGTGTCATATTTAAAATGGGTAAAGATTATGTATAGAATTTATGTTGCCCTTTTCGCTTTCCTTCCTTCCAATTTTAGTGTCCGTAGACATCTTTTGGGCTCACAGACCAAAATGCCTACCTTTCCGGGTTAATAAAGAGGAGGCCCCATTCCGTATCCCAGTTAAGTTACACAGGTGAGTGACAAGCCCGGGTCGGTTCCTGAGTTCTTATCCGGAGCTGCGCTCTTCCATCCCTTTACTGGGAGCGTTCTCCTGCCGGGGCTTGGACATTTCCAAGGGAAGTGAAAATCCGCAAAGCCGCCCCCACTTCGTAAGGGACTGTGCCTGGAGGGTCGTCGATTTACAGAAATTGAAATCAGCTCCTTGCCTTCCAACTCTTCTTGGCCTTGCCACCGTGATTGGTTTTGTTTTCTTTGTGTTTTTAATGAATTAGTAAGTAAAATATTAGTTATTCACCCTGAAATCTGCCCTAACCACTTCCGTACCCCCTGAAGCTCGCTGGGTGCGCCCCGGGCTGTCCCTTTCCTGAGCAGCAGGGCCTAGAGTCAATGTGCGATGGTTGCCGCACAAGCTGGGGTCCACGCGGCCGGGGCTCCTCTCCCGCCTCGGGCGCACAAGAAGCCAGAAAGCGGAAAGTGGCTCTGCCAGGCCAAGGCAGAGAGAAACCCAGAGCATGTCGTTATTTGAGCCAAGAGCAAGCTGCCGGACAGAACTGCCCTGCCAGGCCGCCACAGGTGACTTGCCCACGCGAGCCACGGCCTCTGCGCAGAGCTCCTCCGGAAGGCGAGAGTCAGAGCCACCCGCGGGTTTGGTCCGGGCTCTTCCTAGCCGGGCGCCCACGCCCCGCGTCCTGCGCTAGCCTTCGCGGCTGCTTATGCTCAGGTGTTTCGGAAGAGGCGCCGCGCAGCTCCAGCACCTTCTAAAGGGACAGACTCAGCATCTGCCCCCATCTGCATCGCTTCCCGCAGGAATAAACCATTTTCCGGACAAGCTTTGAACTGTTGAAGTGTAATTGTGTAATTGGAGACAACAGGGTCGTCTCTGGGAGGTTCTGCGCTCATCTACGCTCTTGCGGGGAACCCAGCCCTGATGGGATCTGTGCATCTCACATGAGCTCCTTTACATAAAGAACACAGACTCTGCATTTGGGGCCTCGTTTATCTAAGCTTGGGGTTTACCCCTAGCCTTGGGACAGGGTGCCTGACTACAGTGGGTTATTCTGAGTCTTAGGCCCCGCCTGTGGTATTTGGATCCTGGGTCAGAAAATCCTCTTCACCAAGCAGCAAATTAATGTGTATGTCAGGAAATCCCCAGGTTACCCTGGCTAGAGAGAGGCAGGTGTCTGGCCCAGGCCTAGGACCCCACCATTACTGCAGGGTCCCAAAGAATAGGAGCGAGCCATGGAAATTTCTTCATGGTGTGCACCGGGTTCTCCTACACACAGAAACGGTGTCTAGCTACAAGCCCCGGGACGCTGGTAGCACAGCCCGCTTTCCTGGCACCTGCCCCACTACCAGCTTCTCTTTCCTTCAGCTTTACCACAGCAGGAAACACTGTGAGATGGAAATGGGAAAAGGGCTTCCTTGCCTAAAATTCCTAGTGCTCCAGGAATGATTTATTTCTATGGAAAATCAGCCCCAGAACCAAGGGTGCAGCCACGCAGCTCTTTATGGAAAGGTTTCCTTGCTGTTGTTGTTGTTGTTGCTGCTGCTGCTAACCCTGGACACCGTTGGTGACTAATGGAAGCTCTTGTCTTCAAAAGGGCCACCTCTGGCCTTCGCCTGTTACCTTGTCTTTGTTGGGGAGACCATAGGTGTTTCGTTTCTCCTCTGCCAACAGAAGCCTAAGTAGTATTTGTTGGGGCTCTTTACACCTTCCGTGTGTGGGGGGGGGGGGCGGTGGGAGTGTGGGCGGGTGATAGAATGTGGTGGGCTCCTCCGCAGGATGCTAATGTACTTTCCCCCAGTGGACAGTCTGGCTGCTGGTGCAGGAGGCTGCCCAGCCTAATAGGGGTCTGAAACTCCAGGCTGACAAGCAAAGATTTCTAGGGGCACTTCCCTCCGTTTAATGGACACTGCAATCTCGCTTCATTCTGGGGTCCAAATACCCAGCGCTGCTCAATGAGTGTTATTATTTTAATAATTGATGGGTTTCCCGGGGCAGTCGAGCCAACTCCCAAAGGCCGACCTCCGGGAGAGATCTTCAGGCCGGTCCAGCATGGACGCCCCCTGGCCCCCCGCCTTTTAGGAGCGATGGCTGCAGCTATTCCGTCCGTCCCCACGGGGCACCTTCCCAACGCCAGCCCTTCGGAGGGCTCTCCCCGGCCCACCGCCTCCCTCCCGCGGCTTCCCCGGCTCCCCAGGCCGGACCGAGGCCAGCGTTTGACTTTCCTGACTCCCAGGAGTGAGAACACCGCTTCCGCTCACATGTAAAGGTCGGGTGCAGCAAATGAAGTGGGAAAAGAGAAACAAACAGACAAACCGCTGTGGCATAAAAGATTCCTTTTCCGTCCGTTTTGCTTTGCAGTTCGGGCTTAGCAGGAGAGGGTTGGGGAGAACTGGATAAACGCTTTGGAATCCACAAAGGCCAGTGGTGTCGGGGGCCGCAAAGGGAGTGAAGAATTGAAGCAGTGAGCTGGATAAATCCGGGGCAAAGCACTAAACAATATGGATATTTCGGCAACGCGTGCGCGTGTGGGTGGGTGGACAAAAGGACTCATTACTCGTATGATTGCCTCAATTCTCCACTTCCTTTGTGCACGTGTATGGACGCTGTTCCAGGCCCGAGTCCGCCTCCCGCCCAGGACGCACAGCTCCGGGCCGTGGCCCCCGCGCGTCCGGTTGTGCCTCCCAGGTCCCTGGCCCGGGCGGCAGCTACAGCTTGGCGGGGTCGGCGCGGAGGAGGTCGGCCAGGCGCAGGCTGCCGATCTTCTTCACCTCGCCCAGAGCGGTGCGCAGCTCCTGCGCGGACGGGCAGAGCAGACGACGCGCCAGCTCACGCGACACCGCCGCCCGGTCGCTGAAGCGCGCGGCCAGCACGAAGGGGAAGCCGAAGCGCGCGCGGTACTGCGCATTGAGCTCCGCCAGCCGGAGCCGCTCCTCCGCGCCCAGGCTCGTCAGGCCCGCGGCACTCTGTTCCCGCTGCGACTCGGCCGTGAGCGTGCCCCGCCGCAGCTCGCTGCCCGCCAGGTCCGGGTGGCAGCGCAGGATGCCCTCCTGGCCTGCGGAGAAGCACAGACACAGGCGGGAGCGCGTCACCGCGCCCGCTCCGCACCGCGCACTCGAAGGGGCGCGTAGGCCGAGCCCGGCCCCCCTGCCCCGCCCCGCCCCAAAGAAGGCTGCGGGAGGGTGAAGTAGAGTCCCCAGGCAGTGATGTCCTGGCGGCGCGGGGACGTCCTTGGCGCGCCCCTCTAACAAGTCCTGGACCTTGCGCTTCTCGGTCCCCACCACATTCGGTCGGGACCAGGATCCAGGGGCGGGGCGGGAAGTGACACGTTTGTCTTTTGAGACCTTGGGTCAAGAAGAGCGGAGGAGAGGGAGGGCGGCCGCTGAGGCTCGGAATTTACGACTAGGTCGGGAGGGAGCAGAGACGCGATAAGGAGCCTGAGTTTTTCCTATCTTTCAAAGTCCTTTGCTCTCAGGGGGGGCTTTGATGTCTAAAGGGGCCGGACGCAAAGGCCTGAAGACTTCCTGCAAAAGCTCTGGAATGGGTTTCGTTCTGCTCCAAAGGAGAACGGACAGGGGCGGGGTGCATCCATAGGGACAACATCCATGGGGCTCGGCAAATAAAAGCCCTGGATTTTGTGACCCTAAGTGTGAGTTCTGGGTTTCTGGAATCAGGCATCCAAAGAGCCTTGCAGATGATTAACTGCAAAGAAACCCACCTCTAACCAGAGTTCCACAGCCCTTTGAATGAAAGTGGCTTTCCTCTATTTAGGAAATTGCACCCACCCATCCCCCACCGGCCCGGGGTTTATTCCCCTTCTCCGACAGTAGATTCCAGAGGCCCCAGAGAACAGCGTTTACTTGAAGGAAAGCTTTGCATAATCTCCTAGGCCTAAAATTGAAAAACTCTGGCGAGTTACCTGCGATTTTCAGTCCCAGGGATTTCCCGGAGTTAGCGCTGGGCAATCATCTAGCTCAGCGCTCTAAAGTGAAAATTAAAATCCTCGGGGCGAGGCAAGATTCCAGATATGGTGAGCAGGGCGCCATGATTTGTAAAATGCGGGTGACGCCTAACTTGCTGAAGAGTTGTGAGGATTAGAGACAATTCATTCACTTAAAACACATTGCCTAATACCTAGTAAACAGAAACAGTCATTATTAGTCGTAGTAAACCCAGTGGAACTGGACTGAGGCGCCTCAGGAAGTACCTGTGTCTGTATCTCAGTAAAGCGGTTGTCCGCCTCTGGCGCTGGGAATAGACGTGGAATCTGTTGGAAAAGGCGCGCATGTAAAACACCATTCAATGAATTTTATCTCAAAGGAGCTGAAAATTAAGCCCCCTGTAAGGTAGACGTCCTCTTCCTTAAACTTATTGTTTCTGTGTAATAAAATGATGATTGATACTGCACCATTTAACTCAGGAACTGGTTTCTCCCTGAAAGACATGGAGAACCGGGGGTAACATCCCCATTTAAGGGATGATTCAGTGAAGGCTCAAAAAGAACTAGTGACCTGCCTAGGGTCACTCACCACACTGCACCTGGACCCTCTACTCCCAATCACAGGAGTTTTCAGGGCACGGCTGCCTCTGCAAGGTTAAGGAAAGTTCAAAACGAAAGCCATGTCACCAATAATCCCATCCCTCTAACACCACTGTTTTGTGTGTGTGTGTGTGTGTGTGTGTGTGTGTGTGTGTTTTCAAGACAGCTCTGTCACCCAGGATGGAGTGAAGTGGGGCAATCTCGGCTCACTGCAACCTCTGCCTCCCGGGTTCAAGCGATCCTCCCGACTCGGCCTCCTAAAGTGCTGGAATTACAGGTGTGAGCCACTGAGCCGGCCTAACACCACTGTGGTAGAGCCCTTCTCGTGGGTGTCCTGCCCCTCGGGCACTGCAAACAGGGACGGGTCTTTCCCGCTTCCCGCGTCCGGCCCCGTCCGGGTAGTGCGAAAATATGAGAGTTAAATTCCCCACCTGGGGGAGCAGCCCCAGCTCTGGGCCCGGGGTTGGTCGTGCCACGCGTCCACTTGCCCGGCCTGGGGAACCGAGCTCAGCTGCCGCCCCGATCCCCTCCGCGCTCAACCAGGCCCAGGACTGCAACCTGCCTGGGCTGCGGAGGAGGGAAAAATGCGAGTCTTGGGCGGCTGGCCCTTCCGCGCCTGCTACTCAAGTGTTCAGAGTTTCAGAGCAGCCACTAGGTCCCCCGTCCAGTCAGGGGACTTCCATCCTCCCCAAGCTGCAAGGGAGGTGGTCACTGGTGGGAAGCCGGGGGAGGTGGTCGCTGGTGGGAGGCCCGGGCACGGGGTCTGTCCTCTTGCCGCCCCCACCAAGCTCCCCGCGCAGGCCGCGCAGCAGAGGGAGGCGGCGGCGTCCCTCCAACCCGGCGCACGCCTGGCCCCCTTCTTGCCCTTGGTGCCCTGGCATCCCGCTTCTCACGCTCTAGAGTTTGTCTCCCGCTTGGAAAGGCCCCCCGGGGTTAATGTTTGCCTAGAACTGAGCATGAGTTTTCCACACTTGCAGCGGCGAGAAGAGAAGACACAGATAAACAAACAGAGCAAAGGGCAGAAGAAAAGAGACTAAAAAGGAGAAACTGGAATTTACTCTCTGTCTCTCAGCCGTCTCTCTCTCTCTCTCTCTCTCTCTCTCTCTCTCCCTCCCCCTCTCCCCCCCCCCCTTTCTCTGTCGTTCCGCTGCGCCTAACAAGAAAAAGGTGTGAGGAATCAGGTAGAGGATGGTAGCTCAGAAGAAACACAGCCTACCTCACCTGGCCAGATATCCCATCTTCATTGCCCCAAACTACTGGACCCTTGAGTAAGTACATCGGGAATGGTGCCTACTGTGCCCACTGCCCTGCAGCAAGGACCCAGTTCCCTGCCAGTGCCAGCATGCTATCCCTAAGCTGTGCCCATGAGCCCCAGTGGGAGACTGGAGACTGGGAGAGTAGGTGCCATCTCCCTGCCTCCAGTCCTCAGTGTCCCCCACCTGGAAGCCCAGGCGCTGGCCAGGCCAGTTAGACAGCCCGTGGTTCACAGGGAATCTAAGTGTTGCCCATTCTTCAGTCTTTCTTGAAATTCTGGGCTTACCTCCTAAGCCATTGGCGTGTCACGTCTATAGATGTAGGTGTGAATGTGTGTTATTTGCTGGGACCACAGGACCTGAAATTTTGCACCTAGAATAATTCCTAGCACAGAGCAGACACTCATTATTCAATGGAGAGGAACAGGGTAGGCAACTGTGGCCATGGAAGCCCAGAATCCCATAACAGTCCAACTGCCTCCTGGTCCACACCCAGTGGTGTCTGGGTATGTTCTTATCCCTGGTACAATGGACAATCTGTTCTTCCTATGGAAGGCCAACCCCTCCATTTGTGTTCTTGAAGCTGGCTCTCCTTTCCTGTCAAAGACTTTGCTTCTGCAATTTCATATACCTATTTCTGCATTCCCACACCGCTTACCCTTATCAATGTGCAAACATGCCTTAGAATCACCCATCCCATAAACAATATTAACATTCTCTCTTGATTCCCTGTTTCCCTCTTGTTTCTCCCTATTTCTCTGCTCCTCCTTACAGAAAAGACTTTAAAGGAGTTATCTCCTGGCCTCTCCACTTCCTCACCTCCATTTCCAGGCTCACGCTGTCAAGCTTCGAGCCACTGTGCCAGCTGATCTGTACTCATTAAGGACATCTTGCCTGAGCCCAGAGACCAATGCCTGACCTCTTCTTTCTCAGCCTCTCCAGACCATGTCACCTGGTTGGCCCTCTCTCCTTAAAAAATGACCATAAATGGCCGGGTGCAGTGGCTCACACCTGGCATCCCAGCACTTTGGGAGGCTGAGGCAGGTGGATCATGAGGTCAGGAGTTCGAGACCAGCCTGCCCAACATGGTGAAACCTCATCTCTGCTGCAAATACAATAATTAGCTGGGTGTAGTTGCACGCACCTGTAATCCCAGCTACTCAAGGCAGGAAAACTGCTTGAACCCGGGAGGCGGAGGTTACAGTGAGCCGAGATCGTGCCACTGCACTCCAACCTGGGTGACAGAACAAGATTCTGTCTCAAAAACAATGACTACCACTTACCTTCAGAGACACCCTTTGCCTACTTTCATCTTGCTCTCCCAAAGAGGTCACTAGCACAGAAGTACCACAGGACTCAGTACCCACATCTCGTCCCTTCGCTATTTACACCAATGTACTTGCTAAGTGCCCTCAACCAGTCCTATGGTTTGAAATGCCATCCATTCTTTGATGACAGCCAGATATAGTTGAACTCTCAGTGTTTCACCAAGCTTCTCTGTTTTGATGCAACTGAGCAGTCAGCATTTTCATCTGGATGATTTTTGGGTACCTCAGACTCAGCAAGCTCTTTCCTCCATCCTGTCTTCTCAACTCTAAGTCTTCCTCCACTCAGAAAATGGCACCACAAGCCACCCAGTGGCTCAGACTGAAAACAGGAGTGACCATTCAGTTTTGTTTCTGATCTGCCTTCTGCCATCACATCCATTTTTTTAAAAATCCTGTTGACTCTAACTGTAAGCCCTATTCTGAGAATCCAGTCTCATCTCTCCATCTCTGCTGCTCCAAACACAGTCCAAGCAACCTCATCTCTTACTCTTACTACTGCAGCGGCCCCTCGACCTGGCCCCCTGCATCTGACATAGCCCCCACATCACCATCCTAAAGCATAAACCCCAGTGACCCACTGCAAATGGAGAAGCAAGTTCCTTATTAGACCTAAGCAGCTTTACATGATCGGGCCCTTGCTGCCTCTTCCTCACATCCTTCCACTCCTTATTTTCCAACTACCTTGATCTTTCTGTGCCCCAAAAATGTCAAGTTCATCCTGGTCTCAGGTTCCTTTGCCTTTTTTTGTTTTTGAGCCGGAGTCTCATCCTGTCACCCAGGCTGGAGTGCAGTGGTGTGATCTCGGTTCACTGCAACCTCCATCTTCCAGGTTCAAGTGATTCTCCTGACTCAGTCTCCAGAGTAGCTAGGATTACAGGTGTGCGCTACCATGCCCAGCTAATTTTGCATTTTTAGTAGAGGCTGGGTTTCACCATGTTGGCCAGGCTGGTCTCAAACTCCTGACCTCAAGTGATCCACCTGCCTCATCCTCCCAAAGTGCTGGGATTACAGGCATGAGGCACCGCACCCTTTTACATTCCTTTTCTAAGATTGGCCTCATCCTAGATTTCATTTACTTATTTCTCATCGTTCAGTCTTAAATTTTAACCTCCTAAGAAAGACCTCCGTTATTACATATTTTCTGCTATATTGCGTATATTTTTTCTGAGAATTTCTAAAACCTGAAATAATAGTATTTTTCATGTTAATTCTGTCTCTCTTCACTAGAATGTAAGCTCATTTAAGGCAAGGACTTGTCTTGGTCACTACTCTATTCCCAGTGCCCATGACAATCCCTGGGGACAGTGGGCACTCAGTGAGTATTTTTTGACCAACACAGCACTTTTGGTAAGGAGTGTTTTTTTTTTTTTGACTGAATAAACAAACATATTTTAATAGCTTGATCTAAAACCTTCATAGCCTGTATTATAAGGAACTTATTAGTATCCAACACCATTCATTCCACAAAAATGTTGTTTAATAAGCATAAAGTAATAAATTGTGGCATTACTATAATTCTGAAAGGCACAGAGATGTACATTTTTTTTTCTTTTGAGACAGGGTTCTTGCGCTGTCATCCAGGCTGGTGTGCAGCGGTGCAATCATGGCTCACTGTGGCCTCAACCTTCTGGGCTCAAGCGATCCTCCAACCTCAGACTCCCAAAGTGCTGGGATTACAGGTGTGAGTCACCATAGCCAGCGGAAATGCAGTTAATTAACTCTTATGAAAGTTGTCTCGCTCTTTAATTTTATAACACAAATCCGTCCTGAATTTGTTCAGGTTAGTGCATGTGTGTTTCGACTTTCTTCCCTTTACTAGTTGTCAGTTCTCTTTCCTGGAAAACCTTTGCCTCATCTTTAATCTATAGGAACTGAGTGACTCGAGAAGGTACTTTGCCCAGTAGCACTAGAGCTCAATATTAATCCTGGACTGCCACCTACTGGCCAATAATCATCATAGCGGAACCTAAATGGACTCAACCTTAGTCTAGAAACCCAATTTTGTTTTCTGTTAATGGTGGAGGTTTTTCTTCAGTTACTAAAACAAATACGTGACTAGGTAGACCACTGTAACTTGAACGTCTCTCTAAGGTACCTTAGTTTTAGGATTCAAAGAATCTATTTCACCCAGTTTGTTTCTTACTATCCAAAGGGTAAAGCTAGACTGTAATAAATCCCGTTTTAAGGCTGGGTGCGGTGGCTCATGCCTGTAATCCCAGCACTTTGGGAGGCTGAGGTGGGTGGATCACAGGGTCAGGAGATTGAGACCATCCTGGCTAACAAGATGAAACCCTGTCTCTAGTAAAAATACGAAAATTAGCTGGGCCTGGTGGTGTGTGCCTGTAGTCCCAGCTACTAGGGAGGCTAAGGCAGGAGAATCGCTTGAACCTGGGAGGCAGAGGTTGTAGTGAGCTGAGATTGTGCCACTGCACTGCAGCCTGGATGACAGAGCGAGACTCCTTCTCAAAAAAACAAATGAACAAACAAAAAACCCATTTTATTGGATTTTTTGGGATAAATAAAAATTATATGTATTTATGGTGTGCAACTTGATGTTTTCCATATATGTATACATTGCGAAATGATGAAGTCAAGCTTTCTAATATATCTATCACCTCACATATTTATCATTTTTGGGTAGTAAGAACATTTAAAATCTACTCTCTTGAAGGTGAGGCAAGGTGGCTCACATCTGTAACCCCAGCACTTTGGGAGGCAAAGGTGGGTGGATCACTTGAGGTTAGGAATTTGAGACTAGCCTGGCCAACATGATGAAACCCCATCTCTACTAAAAATAGAAAAGTTAGCTTGGCATGGTGGGTGCCTGTATCCCACCTACTAGGGAGGCTAAGGCAGGAGAATCGCTTGAACCCGGGAGGGTAAGGATGCAGTGAGCCAAGATGGTGCCACTGCACTCTAGCCTGGGTGACAGAGTGAGACTCTGCCTCAATTAAAAAAAATTCTTTAAAAAGCCTACTCTCTTGGCAATTTCCAAGTATAAAAATATTATTATTGACTATAGTCACCATGCCATAATGAAATAGATCATTTTATTTGATTATTTAAACAATAAAACATGGGGCCTAGGACATCAAGCATTTATGTTCATCAAATACATTAGTGGAGGCCGGGCGCGGTGGCTCAAGCCTGTAATCCCAGCACTTTGGGAGGCCGAGACGGGTGGATCACGAGGTCAGGAGATCGAGACCATCCTGGCTAACATGGTGAAACCCCGTCTCTACTAAAAATATACAAAAAAAAAAAAAAACTAGCCGGGCGAGGTGGCGGGTGCCTGTAGTCCCAGCTACTCGGGAGGCTGAGGCAGGTGAATGGCGTAAACCCAGGAGGCAGAGCTTGCAGTGAGCTGAGATCTGGCCACTGCACTCCAGCCTGGGCGGCAGAGCAAGACTCCGTCTCAAAAAAATAAAATAAAATAAATAAATAAATAAATACATTAGTGGATAAATGAATGAAAACCCTAAAAATTGTTTCTAGACTTTGCTTCTCATTGTCTGGAAAAAGCCTTCAAAACTTGTTGGGTTGACTCCCAGTTCTGCCACTTTCTTCACAAGCTGTTGGGTTGACCCTCAGGGTTATTAGAATTCCAGTCCTGCCACTTTCTAGTAGTGTGTCCTTGCTCAAGTTACTTAATGTCTGTGTGCCTCAGTCTTCCCATCGGTAAAACTGGGAGCAATAATAATACTATTCCTTATTTTATAGGGACATTAGAGGATTAAATGAGTCAGCAAGTGCAAACTTTTCGGAAAAGTGCCTGAAATACACCAGGAGTAAAAGTTCAATACATTTTAGCTATTTGTTGTTGTTATTGTCACTATTGATAACATCACTTATCTACTGTCACTGAGATGTTAAGATGAGGAGTTGCCGCCAGACAGCATTGAGGCCCCAGCTGCCCCAGACAAGTGCAGAACTGAGAGGCAGCCTTCACCACAGGGAGCTCCTCCGCAGAACCATGTCTACTGCAGACGCCAACAACCGTCCAGGGGCCCAAACCCCCTCCAGCCATTTTGTCTTCTAACCTACCACTAAAGTCACCCAGTTAAAATGTGTGGGGGAGAGGGGAATGCCAGAATCCCCATTTTTCAACATCACCTTGGAAATTTCATGCATTCATTCAGCAAACCTTGATTAAGTCCCAATATCCGGTTCCGTCTGTGATCTGGGATTCTGACACTAGCCAGGAGACAGAGGTTTCATCAAGTCACGGGGGCATCAAAACAAGCCTCGGGAGTGGGGGTAGCCCACGTTCAGAGCCACCCACACACCACTGTGCTCAGGGCCCTGACTGGATTGACCCGTAGCTAGAACCTCTGGCCAGACGGGTTGTGGGGAGTGTTGGTGAGAAATAAGATGAAAATGGAGAAATTTTTATGTTTTTATCAAAGTTCCGGACACAGAGTAATAAAGCCCCCAAAATGTGTGTTAAATAACTAGCCAAACCCAAGAATAATAGATTTAAATTATTCACGCAATCCTAGCTTTCTCTCTTAACACGCTCCCTCCTCAGCCTCACCACTCCTTTGGGTATTAAGACAATCAAAGGATTTGTCTCTCTCTCTCTTTTTTTTTTTTTCTTGAAAAGAAATTACTTTCCTGTGAGGCTGTCATTTTGCCTCCTCCATTCTATCCTCCCCTCAGACACTGGGAGGGTGGGCTCCGGGGCTGCCTGCTCCTTCCGGCCTGCCCTGCAGGAGTTCAGCTGGGAGGCTGCGGTCCCTTCACTCATCAGGCTGGGACTGGGCTGCCCCTGTGAGTCAAGGGTCAGAAGGCTCCAGTGATGGCCCCCAAGCCCAGTGGAGGAGCTGAAGTCCTCAGCTGTGGAGAGGCCCCCAGAAGTGGGTGAGTGTCCACATGGCCCCGACATTCCTGTCCGTTTGATTTTACAACATCCTCTGCTCTTCCTAGATGAGCCTCAAATGAATTAAAAGGAGCTCCTCATTTTGGAGACGTCTTTGGGACAGTCAGAAGCCATCTGGCTGTCAAAGCCCATCCTGATAGGCAGCAGTGTCTGTTGGCTTCTTCTGGGAGAAGAGAGCAGGGGCTCTCCTTCCCCACCCAGACATCCACCGAGGCCTCTCTGCCCCTGGCCACTCCTTCGGCACATTTCAGGTTTCTCCACAGAGCATCCAGGACAGCCCCTGAGGCAGCCTGGTCTCTGTGAAGCTGCGTGTGTCATTTGGAGTCACCCCCTCTTCTCCTTACCCCACACCCAGAAGTGCCTCATTTTCTCTTTCTCTCCACAGAAGAAATCAGTAACTTCGTTCCCTTTCTCCAGAGGGATGCCTTCAGATTCTCCTTCTTCCCTCCATCCCTCGGGGAGGCGCTGATCTGAATGAATTCACTCTCCTCAGCCGTCCAGGCCACACTGGCCTTTTCTGGTACAAAAGTCAGCTGATTGCCCTTTCCCCTGGGCCCTGGAGATAGTCTGATATCCAGCTGTCCTCTCTGTCACATACAGGACATTCCCAAGCCAGATGGGGTGGCTGAGAGGGTGGGCCCTCAGCCTGGCCTTTAGCCTCTGAATCACTCTGATGTCTTTTGCCAGGTTCCTCCTTGTCACCTCAAAGCTCTAATATTTAACAGCCACTTACCTTAGCCAACGTGTTCTTCCAGTCCGTGTCTGACCTAAACCACGCAAGTGCTGGACGCTCATGGACTAGACCTGAGGAAACTTACTGAACCTTCCAAAGGAAAGAGCTCAATAAACACATCAAGTATAAGGAATTATACTAAAATATCTAGAGAGAGAGATAGAGAGAGAGTTGGGTTTTTTTGTTTTTTTTTTGTTTTGTTTTTTTTTTTTTGTTTTTTTTTTTTTGAGATGGAGTCTTGCTCTGTCCCCAGGCTGGAGTGCAGTGGCCGGATCTCAGCTCACTGTAAGCTCCGCCTCCCGGGTTCCCGCCATTCTCCTGCCTCAGCCTCCCGAGTAGCTGCGACTACAGGCGCCGCCACCACGCCCGGCTAATTTTTTGTATTTTAGTAGAGACGGGGTTTCACCGTGTTAACCAGGATGGTCTCCATCTCCTGACCTCGTGATCTGCCTGCCTCAGCCTCCCAAAGTGCTCGGATTACAGGCGTGAACCACCGCGCCTTGCCAATAGATAGATTTTTTAAAACAATTTTTGTGGGGTTTTTTTGTTTTTTTGTTTTGTTTTTTGAGACAGTCTTGCTCTGTTGCCAGGCTGGAGTGCAGTGGCGAAATTTTGGCTTACTGCAACCTCCACTTCCCGGGCTCAAGCGATTCCCCTGCCTCAGCCTCCCAAGTAGCTGGGACTACAGGTGCATGCCACCGAAGCTGGCTAATTTTTTGTATTTTGGTAGAGATGGGGTTTCACCATATTGGCCAGGATGGTCTCCATCTCCTGACCTTGTGATCCGCCCACCTTGGCCTCCCAGAGTGCTGGGATTACAGGCGTGAGCCACCGTGCCTGGCTAAAAACAATTTTTGTAGCGGCAGATCTCATCATGTTGCCTAGATTGGTCTCAAATTCCTGGGCTCAAGTGATCCTCCCATCTCAGCCTCCCAAAGTGCTGGGATTACAGGAGTGAGCCACCATGCCTGGCCAATATCTAAAAATATTTTGATAAGCATATTTGAAATCCCTTTGCAGAGAATGTCTGATACTGAAGCCTTACCTGACTGTGGAAGGGCATCAATAAAGGCAAAAAAGTGCTTCTTTAAATCTTCCAAATCAGAGAATGGTCGCTGGGACCAAACAGCAGCTGCAATCAGAGGACATCTTTCAATGACATTCCCAAACACATCCACGAATTCTCCAAAGTCCATGGAGTTGACCTTCTCAATGTCCATTGCTTGTATTCCACTGGAGACAGTGGGACGTCCAGCTCCCCTCTCGGTGAGTGAGTGACGCTGTCTCTGCTTACTCGGTTATATTTGCTGAACACAAGAGCTTGCTTTTTACGCAACACCACCTTCACGTGTTTTAAATGCCCTTGGGAGAAGCAGATCCAGAATACTTGTGTAATGAACAAGCACAGGCTTAAAGTTCTAATCCAGGGAGCAGAGATCTCTGCACGGTCAACGTTCTCAACCAAACCATTCTCAAAGGCAGCAGGGGCCATATTTCACTCTAAGCATTAGAGCCAGATCTGCTTTTCATGTTGTTAGGCTTTTTTTTTTCTTTTTTTTTGACGATGTCTAGCTCTGTCACCCAGGCTGGAGCACAGTGGCGCAATCTCAGCTCACTACACTCTCCACCCCCTGGGTTCAAGCGATTCGCCTGTCTCAGCCTCCTGAGTAGTAGTAAGAGAGGTGAGGGGAGAAGTTTGTCAATGGGTACAAAGTTTCCATTAGACAGTAGGGATAAGCTCTGGTGTTCTGTTGTACAACTATTAACTATAGTTAATAGTAACATATTGTATATTCCAAAATGGTGAAAACAGAGGGTTTTAAATGTTCTCACCACAAATAAATAATAAATATTTGAGGCCGGGTGTGATGGCTCACACCTGTAATCCTAGCACTTTGGGAGGCTGAGGCAAGTGGATCACCTGAGGTCAGGAGTTCGAGACCAGCCTGGCCAACATGGTGAAACCTCGTCTCTACTAAAAGTACAAAAGTTAGCTGGGTGTGATGGCACACACTGTAATCCCAGCTACTCAGGAGACTGAGGCCATGAGAACTGCTTGAACCTGGGAGGTGGAGGTTGCAGTGAACAGAGATCGCGCCACTGCACTCCAGCCTGGGCGAAAGAACAAGACTCCATCTCAAATAATAATAATAATAATAATAAATAAATAAATAAATAAATATTTAAGGCGATGGATGTGCTAATTACCCTGACTTCTTCATTCCACAGTGTTTACATGTATTGAAACATTGCATTGCACCCCCTAAGTATATATAATTATTATTTGTCAGTTTAAAATAAAACTTTAAAAAAGCAACTGAATATACTGAAGAAATGAATTGAAGCTATCTGCATAGAGGGTTGTTTTCCTTCAAATCAACTGATTGGCTTTTTCTTTCATTCTGCTACTTAAAATCTGCCTTTCCAGGGGCAGGCAGGATGTAGCTGTGAAGTCAGGCTTGGGGCCTGAGGTCAGTGTTTTAAAGCAGCACGAGGGCGCCAGCTGCTGGCAAGATTACTACAAAGTCCTGGTGGAAAGGGCTGTCCTCGCACAGCAACAGCCTGTGTAGGAATAGCAAGTTGTATTCCTCCTCGGTGTTAAAAATAGGTAGTTATGTCAGGGACAAAACTTGACCCACAATGAAATAAAATATGTGGTAAGAATTGGGTTTAATAAAGAGTTCATTTTAATTTCTCCTTAAGAGGTTGTGAAGTGCCATCATTCCACAGAGAATGTTACCTTTTAAATATCAGATTTGACACATACGAAGGAAACGTTCCAAAGCACAGCAACAGCCAGGCACGGTGGCTCACACCTGTAAACCCAGCACTTTTGGAAACCGAGGCAGGCGGATCGCTTGAGCCCTGGAGTTCAAGACCAGCCTGGGCAACACGACAAGACCTCAAAAATTTAGCCAGGTGTGGTGGCACGTGCCTATAGTCCCAGCTACTCAGGAGGCTGAAGTGGGAGGATGGCTTGAGCCCCAGGGTTCGAGGCTGCAATGAGCTATGATTGCACCACTGCACTCCAGCCTGTGCAATAGACTGAGATCCTGTCTCAAAAATAAATATATAATAAAATAAATAAAGTACAATCACACCTCCAGCCAAACTGTCAACACAAAACACTACTCACATGTTATTAGTGTGAGAATAAATAGTGTAATTGTATTTTCATACAGTACATCAGAAAAACAAAAAATAACTTCAGCTCCATGTTAATACCATACATGAATCCTAAAAGCATAATGTTGATTTACTTTTAAGAATGCAGGATCTCTCATGTCTGTAATCCTAGCACTTTGGGAGGCCAACGCGGGCGGATCACAAGGTAAGGAGTTTGAGACCAGCCTGACCAACATGTGGTGAAACCCCATCTCTACTGGGTTGGGTTTTTAAAGTTTTATTTTAAACTGACAAATAATAATACAAAAATTAGCCTGGCATGGTGGCAGGTGCCTGTAATCCCAGCTACTCGGGAGGTGGAGGCAGGAGAATCGCTTGAACTTGAGGGCAGAGTTTGCAGTGAGCTGAGACCGCACCACTGCACTCCAGCCTGGGCAACAGAGTGAGACTCTGTCTCAAAAAAAAAAAAAAGAATGCAGGATCTGGAGGTTTACGTAATACCATTTTTATAAAGCTCGCAGACAAGAGAATATTCACTTTCAAAGAAATCAAATCCTTTGGTGACTTTCATACTGCACACTGCAATGAGTGTGCTCCATTGGTGATGTCAGGTATAAATGTATTTTTTTGGTTTCAATCAGAGAGGTCATACTAAAAATGTGCACATGGCTGGGCACGGTGGCTCACACCTGCAATCCCAGCACTTTGGGAGGCCGAGGAGGGTGGATCACTTGAGGTCAAGAGTTTGAGACCAGCCTGGCCAACGTAGCGAAACCCCCATCTCTACTAAAAATATAAAAATTAGCCAGACATGGTGGCACACACCTGTAATCCAAGCTACTCGGGAGGCTGAAGCATGAGAATCACCTGAACCCAGGAGGCGGAGGCTGCAGTGAGCCGAGATCATACCACTGCACTCCAGCCGAGATCATACCACTGCACTCCAGCCTGGGCGACGGAGCCAGACTCTGTCTAAAGGGAAGTGCATGTGTCCTGAGCGAAATTAGTTTGGCAGAAGGGAGAGGAGGGCATTTCTACAAGTGTTAGCTCACATTTATTTTCCTCCCTATCATCACCAGCAAGCATTTTGTGACAAGCAGTTCAAGCGGACTTACCAAACGCTTGTGACTCTACTCCCTCCTCAGATCCTGTCCAGATAATAGAAGAATATAAAAATGAAAATAAATTAGTGTAGCACTAAAGCTAGAAAGACCGTTAGCAGACCAAACCAGAGAGGACATTCTAGAGAAGGTAAACCAGGCCGGGCATGGTGACTCACGCCTGTGATTCCAGCACTTTGGGAGGCTGAGGCAGGAGGATCACTTGAGCCCAGGAGTTTGGGACCAGCCTGGATAACATACTGAGACCCCATCTTCACTAAAAATGAAAAAATTCACTGGGCTTGGTGGTGCCCACCTGCAGTCCCAACTACTCAGGAGGCTGGGGTGGGAGGATCACTTGGGCCCAGAAGGTCAAGGTTGCAGTGAGCCAAGATTGCCCCACTGCACTCCAGCCTGGGAGGCAGAGTGAGACTCTGTCTTTAAACAAACAAACAAAAAAGTAAAGCAGATGAAAGCTT
This sequence comes from Chlorocebus sabaeus, assembly GCF_047675955.1. Classification (NCBI taxonomy): domain Eukaryota; kingdom Metazoa; phylum Chordata; class Mammalia; order Primates; family Cercopithecidae; genus Chlorocebus; species Chlorocebus sabaeus. The sequence continues at coordinate 7,199,952 of NC_132906.1, forward strand.
CAATTCTGTCAAGGAATCTGTGAGTCAGCACAAGTGGACCCAACCCAAGGTTCTCAAATTGTAAGCAACAGAGGCAGGCCTGGGCTCATAACATCAGAAGAGGATTTACTAAAATGACACTGGGTGGCTCAGAGGAAGCCTGGAGACGAGGCTTGGGAAAGAAGAGAGACCATAACAGCTCCCAGGATCTAGAAAGCGGGAACTGCTTGCCACTCTTCAAGACTGGAACTGTATGAATAAGCTCCAACTCTTTTTTGTCCTTGCCTGAATCTAGGCAAGGTGTAAAGTTCCAGAACAAGAAAGGAAGTTGATTAGCCTTGGGTGGGTCAAGGACCCTCCTTGGCTAGAAGGCAAAGCTACCTGTGTAAAGTCCCAACAAACTGCATTGCGCTAGGGAGAAGTAATATCCCAAATTACAGCGCTGCTGCTGTGAAATGGGAATTCATACTGGATGGCTGACGAAACACGTAAGCACTGAAATAAGGGTCTTTAAAAATAATAAATATGGATCCGGTGCGGTAGCTCATGCCTGTAATTCCAGCACTTCAGGAGGCTGAGGTGGGAGGATTACCTGAGGCCAGGAGTTTGAGATCAGCCTAGGCAACATGGTGAGACCTTGTCTGTACCAATAGTCAAAATTAATAATAATAATAAAAAATACAACAAAAAATTAAAAACAGATCTACCTTATGATCCAGCAATCTCATGTCTGAAGATTTACCCAAAAGAATTGAAAGCAGGGTATTTTTTCTTTTCTTTTTTTTTTTTTTTTTTGAGACGGAGTCTTGCTCTGTCGCCCAGGCTGGAGTGCAGTGGCACGATCTCAGCTCACTACAAGCTCCACCTCACAGCTTCATGCCATTCTCCTGCCTCAGCCTCCTGAGTAGCTGGGACTACAGGAGCCCACCACCACACCCAGCTAATTTTTTATATTTTCAGTGGAGGCGGGGTCTCACCGTGTTAGCCTGGATGGTCTCGATCTCCTGACTTCATGATCCGCCCGCTTCGCCCTCCCAAAGTGCAGGGATTACAGGTGTGAGCCACCATGCCCGGCTCTTTTCTTTTTTGAGATGGAGTCTCACCCTGTCTCCAAGGCTGGGGAGCAGTGGCGCCATCTTGGCTCACTGCAACTTCTGCCTCATGGGTTCAAGCGATTCTTGTGCCTCAGCTTCCCAAGTAGCTGGGACTACAGGTGCCCGGCACCAGGCCTGGTTAATTTTTTGTATTTTCAGTAGAGATGGGGTTTGACCATGTTGGCCAGGCTGGTCTTGAACTCCTGATCTCAGGTGATCCACCCACCTCAGTCTCCCAAAGTGTGGGGATTACAGTCGTGAGTCTCTGCACCCATCTTAAAGCAGGATCTGGAAGAGATATTTGCACACCATGTTCATAGAGCCATATTCATAATAGCCCGGAGGGGGAAACAACCCAAATGCTGATGGAAGGATGGATGGATAAATCAAATGTGGGAAATACATACAATGGGATCGTATTCAGCCTCAGAAAGGAAGGAAATTCTGACACCTGTGTAACATGGATGAACCTTGAGGACATTATGCTAAGTGCAATAAGCCAGACATGAAAGAACAAGTATTATATGATTTCATTTATAGGAGGTCCCTAAAGCAGTCAAACTCAGAAACAGAGAGTAGAGTGATGGTTTCCAGGGACCAGGGGAAGGGGGAATGAAGAGTTCGTATTTAAAGGGTCGAGAGTTTCAGATTGGCAAGACGGAAAGAGCTCTGGAGATCTGTTTCACAACAGTGTGACTTAACATGATTCCATTTACACTTAAAAATGGTTAGAGTGGTACATTTTATGTGTTTTTTTAAATCACAATAAAAAATAAAGACAGGTATGAGAAAAAGAGACAAAATGAGAATCACAAAATGCTAAGAAACAAAAATAAAGAAATACAGAAAATCACATAATAGAACCCAACAGTCATCTCAAGGTAAGTGTTAACAGGAGATTGGAGATGGCAAGTTATTAGCTCAAGTTTCAATTTCCTCAGAAAAAATTGGTATAAGTTTAGAACCTTCTTCATAAGGTAGTTATGAAGATTAAATGAGATAACACACATCTAGTTCCCTGCACAACGCCTAGCACATAACAAGGGCTTCACGGATATGCATATTGGGCAAATATTGACACATTGTAAAGAACAAAAGACATATCTGACAATATAGCCAGTGTGATTTCATCTACACAAAAAACAAAGATTTGTGTGTGTATGTAACTACGTGTGTGCAGTGTATCTATCTATCTATCTATCTATCTATCTATCTATCTATCTAGTTGTTGTTGTTGTTTGTTCATTTGTTTGTTTGAGATGGAGTTTTGCTCTTGTTGCCCAGGCTGGAGTGCAATGGCTCCATCTCAGCCCACCACAATCTCCACCTCCCGGTTTCAAGCGATTCTCCTGCCTCAGCCTCCCGAGTCGCTGGGATTACAGGCATGCACCACCATGCTCGGCTAATTTTGTATTTTTAGTAGAGACGGGGTTTCTCCATGTTAGTCAGGCAGGTCTCCAACTCCCGACCTCAGGTGATCCGTCCACCTCGGCCTCCCAAAGTGCTGGGATTAGAGGCGTGAGCCACCGTGCCCAGTCGTGTAAATATATTTAACAAGAAGATGGGGAAAATGTACCTCAAACGTTTTTATTTTTTCAGAGACAGGGTCTCACTCTGTAGCCCAGGCTGGAGTGCAATGGTGTGATCATGGCTCACCACAGCCTTGAACTCCTTTCAGCCATCCTCCCACCAGAGCCTCCCTTGTAGCTGGGACTACGGATACACACCACCACGCCCAGCTAGTTTTTTAATTTTTTAATATTTTTGTAGAGATGGGGTCTCTCACCACATAGCCCAGGCTAGTCTTGAATTCTTGGCCTCAAGTTTCTCATCGCAGCCTCCCAAAGTGCTGAGGTTACAGGCATGAACCACTGCAGCCAGCCCATACCGCAAACTTTATCAGTAGTTTTCCCAAAGAAGTATTTTGGGATTTGGGTTGTGCAAATAAAAGGTTCCACTTATTATTATAGGTAAAAATTTAAAAGTTTGATTTTTTTTTCTTTTGAGACAGAGTTTCCCTCTGTCGCTCAGGCTGGAGTGCAGCGGCATGCTCTCGGCTCACTGCAACCTCTGTTTCCCGGGTTCAAACAATTCTCTGCCTCAGGCTCCCGAGTAGCTGGGATTACAGGTGCCCACCACCACGTCCGGCTAATTTTTGTATTTTTTAGTAGAGAGGGGGTTTCACCATCTTGGCCAGGCTGGTCTTGAACTCCTGACCTCGTGATCCACCTGCCTCGGCCTCCCAAAGCGCTGGGATTACAGGCGTGAGCCACTGCGCCAGGTCAGAATGATTTGATTTTTAATATCAAGTATATTTTATGTTTTTACTTGAGTAGGTAAAAAAGTGATTGACTATGTATACTTATTGTATCTTGACTGTATACCCAAGTCAGAGTTAAGCATACAACTTGGCATAAATCATATTTGCTTTCAAACTTCTTAAAATCATGTTGAGAAGACGGGACATTTACTTAAGAAGATAAATAACAGCATAAAGTAGGCAGGCTCCACCTTAAGATACAGACCAGAAGCCCTTACATTTCACTACAGGAAGCCATCACTCATGGGCGTGGAAACTGGCAAAGACCTTAAGGAGAAGAAAGAGCTGAAGTCTGGTCAGGAAGCAAGGACATAACTAGGAAGAGCAGAAGTTGACATTCCAAGGAGATGGAGGGTGAAAACAAGGAAAACTGGAGGTGGGAATGTTCAAGACTCGCTAGAGGGACATATATACAGACTCGCTAGAAAGACAGGCTAGGCAGCCAGTGCTGAAAATGCTGAGGCCAGGCTGCCGGTGCATGGAGTGCTAGGAAGAGAGTGTGACTTTTGCTACTCGACCCTGGGAACTAGCTGCTAGACCCCAGGGAGCCCTGCAGGCAGCAACATATGCAAATCAGTACTTTAGGAAGTGGCTTAGAGAAAACCCTGAAAGGTGGAGAGATTGGAGGAAGAGTTAGGTGAGGAAGGAGTCACGGGATCCTTGGGGTGTTGCTTTGCCAGCTGGAAACCTTTGTGGCTCGCGATGCCTTCTGCCTGAGTATTGCTGGCAGCCTCTGGGCTTATTCCGCCCACGCAGCCCAGCAGGCTGGCTCAGCTTGCACTATGGGCCCAGATCCCACACCTGCCAAAGGCAAACCAGGCACAGAGCCAGGAGGGTTGCGTGGGTTAGTGACCAAGGGTCTGACCACTGTGTGCAGCCAGGCACGCTCACTGCTGCAGCAGGGTGCGCAGCTCCAGGCACTGGCACGGGGGCCAGCTCAGGGTGAGGCTACAGCTGGGCTAGATATACCACATGCTGCTTCCGCTGCAGGCACCCATGTCTGGATGAGGGGAACACGGTGGCCTGGCAGCTTGGAGACGCCAGGAACCACAGAGCCCCAAAGAGGCTGTCACAGCCCTGGCTTGGGGAGCCCCTAGGTCTGGGTCCCCTGGAGGGCCACATGTCTTCTCCCCTTGTCACCAGGTTGGTACAGTTCTTTCAGTCCCACCTTTCAGTGGGGTCCGAAGTTCTTGTCCAGTGTCCAGGAAGAATGAGGCACTCAGACACGTGGAGGGTGAACAAGGCAGAGAGGAGCTTCACTGAGCAACAGAACAGCTCTCAGAAGACCCGAAGTGGGTAGCTCCTTTCCACAGGCAAGTTGTCCTGAGGTCTCTGCAAGTCTGGCTGAGTTGTAGGGGGCAGGGAGGAGGGTGCAGAAAGTGGAGAGGTTAATGGGCTTCAGAAAGGAGAAAGTACATGCTGATTGTTGTTGCATGGGCCAGCGGAAAAAGCACCAGAATTTCTCACTCCCTGCTGGGGACTCCACCTGGAACTGACAGCTTGGCCCCCATGCTTCAGGCAGTCCCTGGCTTGAAGGTGGGGCTTCACTGGGGACCTGACCCCTTCTGCCCAGGAGCCTATCTGCCTCCTGCTACCATCAATTATATCATCCACGGTGCCCAGGCTGTTCCTACTGAGGGGCACCTGCAGGCCCATGCCCAGCCACCCTCAGCCCTGGCTTGGCCTCCCTCCTGTGCTGGTCGGTGTCCAAAGTCCAGAGAGGGCCAAGGCAGCAGGGAGCTGGCATGTCAGCGCCACCCTAAGTGCACACACACCTGGCAGGGTGGCGACAGCGCATGGGGCTCAGCCTCAACTTTGCTCCAAAATCTGAGTGCCACCAGGAGTGGGAAGAGGCCAGGCAGCAAGGGCAGACACTTGTGAGCAGTGGGGGCAGGAAGGGCTTCCCCAGCCGGGAGCACAGGGATGCCTGAGTCCGCAGCCACCACTAGTCTGGTGGCAGCTGCTCCCAGGAGGGTGGGGCTCCCGCTCTGCCATCTCAAAAGAGGGCGGGGCTCCCGCCAGCTCCATGGAGCTCACAGCCCCTGTGGCTCCCACACCACAGCCAGCATCTTTGCAGTGGCCATTCCAGATAGGCCACTGCTGCCATTAAAAGGACTGGTAATCTAAGGGAGTTTATGGTGACCTGGTACTAGGCAAAGGATTAAAACTATAAAGGAAAGCACAGATGATGCTATTAGGTCACACTTAGGTGCCAGGCATTGAGCTACATGATATATATGTTTATGTTCTGTATTTCTATATTTCTAAGCTACATGTGTTATATATTTAATTCATCTAATTCTTCCAGCAACTCTATAAAAGAGATGTCCTTAGTGGTCCCATTTTCCAGAAAAGGAAACTGAGGCTAGAGAAGTTGTTACTTGCCCCTGGTGACACAGCTAAGACCAGGTGAAAAGAGAATTCCAACCTGGGCTGACCGGTTCCAGAGCCCTTGTCCTCACCACTACACACAACAGGAGGTCGAGGAGAAAGAATAGGCAGAATTTGGTGGCACCTGTCATGTAAGCGGAGGTGGGCGGGCTGGGGCGGGCACAAGCCAAGTTCATAAACCTACGGGATGGAGGGTGCTAAGCTTCAAAGGACAAAGGGGGCTGGTTGCCGTGGCTCACACCTGTCATCCCAGCACTTTAGGAGGCTGAGGCAAGAGGACTGTTTAAGGCCAAGAATTTGTGACCAGCCTGCGCAACATAGCAAGACACTATCTCTACAGAAAACTTTTAAAATTAGCTCGGCGTGGTGGCATGTGCTTATAGTCCCAGCCACTCAGGAGGCTGAGGTGGGAGGATTGCTTGAGGCCCCGAGTTTCAGGCTGCAGTGAGCTGTGATCTCATCACTCCACTCCAGCCTGGGGGACAGGGTGAGACCCTGTCACTAAAACATCAAACAAACAAACAAATAAATAAAAATAAAACAAAGGGAACTGTGGGGACAAGAGTAACTTTATTGAAAATACTAATCCTCCATGTTACTTCTGACTGGCCTTGAGTCTGGGAAGGCCGCCAAAGTGTGTAGGTGATGTATTACTCTTTATGCTAGAACGCCTATTCATTATAAACGTCCCCCCATACAACTCTTGTTGCTGCAGAAATCTTAGGCTGTGACCACCATAGCCGCCTACACATCCTTTATATCTTGGGGTAAAAGCACACGTGCTCTGGAAGGAATGTGTAGGTAGCTATGGGTGCACAATTTCAGGGGGTTCATGAACTCCAGTTAAGACCTGCCCTAATTATACCATGTAAATAATTCAATAACAGGTAATTCTGTAGTAGAAATTTTATTCCCATCCATAAAATATATCACTAAATAGCTGAAAAAGTTACATATTATTTTAAAACATAGATTTAAAAAATCATATTAGCTTCTCCTTAGCAAAATGCTTTTGTTTTATGTATTTACAAGAATATACTGTACTTCAGGTACACAATTCACGCAAGCCAGCCTGAGAAGGCCTTGGATGCAGGTTGATGCTCCAGTAAAGTTCGTTATCAGCTCCTTCTGCCTTGTGACAGGATGATTTGATTTTACAAAAGTCCCTTTGAAAACAAGAGTAAATGCAGACAGCTTCTAGAGAAAAGTCCGGCGAAGCAGCAGTTGATAATAGATTTTTTTTAGTGATGAAATTAATCTTGTTTTGGTAATCTACAGCCTGTTAGGGATAGGTGGAGGGATGAAGTCCTCAAAACTAAATTGTTCCTCTATGAATCTTCGACCTGAGCCTGTGGAGAGAGTGGCCCTGAATCCATCTCTCTGCTGAAAGGTCGCCTGTTTTGGTAGATGTGAGGACGTTCCGAAACACGGCCATCCACATTCTGATACATCTGAATGTGGGAAAGAGACAGAACGCTGATTACCATCTGATGCAGATGTACATGTTATGCGCCCATATTACAAATTCTTTAAATAAAAGCAATTGTTCTATATAGACAATTACTTTTTTTTTTTTTTTTTTTTTTTTTTTTTTTGAGACAGAGCCTCGCTCTGTTGCCTAGACTGGAGTGCAGCGGCACAACCATAGCTCACCGTGGCCTTGATGTTCTGGGTTTGAGCAATCCTCCCGCCTCAACCTCCTGAGTAGCTGGGACCACAGGCAGGCTCCACCACATCCCGCTAAGTTTTTAATTTTTTTGTAAAGACGAGGTCTCACTATGTTGCCCAGGCTGGTCTCAAACTCCTGGGCTCAAGTGATCCCCCAAGACGCCACCCTCCCAAAGTGCTGCGATTACAGGTGTGAGCCACTACACCCGGCCTAGACATCACTTTCAAAACGTTTAAACTGATGTATAATAGATGTATATGTTCTCAGGAAACGTGTAGACAGGTACTTTTATTATGCGTAGGTCTCAGAGGGTATTCTATAGAACTAAAAAAGCAATTTTGGTCCTTTTATTAATGGAGAAATCAAGTCATAGTCAAATATTTTATTTCATTATTGAGTCTACTCTTAGATATAAAATGTCACTCTAGAAATCCTAAAACCATGCAGAAAAATCAAAAAACAGAAAGGCCACAAAAAGAAATCTGTTCATTATGGAGTTAATACAAGGGACTGATTCTTGAGTTTTCCCTTGGGAGTTTCACGACTTTTAACTTTTTTTTTCTGAAATGAAGAGATTTACTTTCCTTTCCCAAATATGAAGTTAACATGCATTCACATAGATAATTTGAGAAAAAAAGAAAGGGATATAGAAAGCTGGGCGCAGTGGCTCACGCCTGTAATCCCAACACTTTGGGATGCTGAGGTGGGCGGATCACCTGAAGTTGGGAGTTCAGAACCAGCCTGGCCAACATGGAGAAACCTTGTTTCTACTAAAAATACAAAACTAACCGGGTGTGGCGGCACACGCCTGCAGTCCCAGCTACTCGGGAGGCTAAGGCAGGAGAATTGCTTGAACCTGGGAGATGGAGGCTGCAGTGAGCCTAGATTGTGCCACTGCACTCCAGCCTGGGTGACAGAGCAAGACTCCATCTCAAAAAAAAAAGAAAAAAAGAAAAAGAAAAAGAAAAAGAAAAAAGGCTACAAGTCATGACAAGTACCCACCATTATAGACAGCTCGCTATGCACATACAATTTTGTGTCTGTGGGTTCAGGTTGTATATTCTCTTTTAGAACCTTATTTTTGAATTATCAATATGTTGTTATTATACTGCTCATATGTTGCCTGTGTCCAATATTTACATTATTCACTAAGGATGGCCACATATTTTTTTTTCATGGCAGCCTAGAGTTCCATAGTACTGATGTGTCATAATTAACCTTTTGACCCACTGGTTATACAAAACAAACTGAAAAGTGCACACTCGATGTAATCTGATGTTGGGATAAGCAGAAGTGGAATTGCTGGATCAAAAAAGATGCACACTTGAACTGTGATACACAAGGCCAGGCTGCCTTGCAGAAAGGTTGTATTTATTTCTACTCCTATCAACAGTGCCCCTACATTTTCCAGAGCCTTCTGATCAATGGGTATGTCAGCCTCTCACATCTCTTCTCTTTTGCTGAGCGAGACGTTCTATCTCCTTAACTATATATGTTTCACTATCTGCAAAGTTGGACCTTTTTCCTATACTTTATGTTCATTTGATTTTAATTTTGAACAGCCTGCCTATTTCCTTTGCCTTTTATATACATAAAAGGCTATACAGGCTGGGCACAGTGGCTCACCTCTGCAATCCTAGCACTTTGGGAGGCCAGGGCGGGAGGATTGCTTGAGGCCAAGAGTTCCAGACCAACCTGGCCAACATAGCAAGACCCTGTCTCTTTTAAAAGGTGATATATTTTTATTATTATTTGTTTATAAGAACTTTATGATTTAAGAATCATGCATTCTACTTAAATTTTATAGATTTGCTCCCTTCCCACAGCCCTTGTTACTGTCTACTTCTTTATCTTTGTTTTTTGACAGTTTTAGTGTGAACTGTCCAGACTGCCTCCTACACTTCACTTTTCTTTCTAGAAAACTATGGTGTGCGCCACTACACCTGGTTAATTTTAAAATTTTTGGTAGAGATGGGGTCCCATTATGTTGCCCAGTCTGGCCTCAAACCTCTGAGTCCAAGAGATCCTCCCGCCTTGGCCTCCCAATGTGCTGGGATTACAGGCGTGAGCCACCATACCCGGCTTCTTTTTTTCTTAATTGTTCACCTCAAAGATAGCAGCTTTAGTAGTATGTTTGTATACTTCGTTGATATGCAACATTAATATACAGCATAGACTACACTCAGACTGCTGTATTCAAATCCTAAGTCTGACATTTATCATGTTACCTGAGGCAAATTACTTAACCTCTCTGGGCCTCAATTTACTAGTCTGCTAAAGGGGTAATAGTAGAACCTACTTCAGGGGATTCATGTGAGGATTAAGAGTTATTAATTTTATGGCTAATACATTAGTAAACTGTATGATTAAATACTCAAAAAATGTTAGCAATTACATTATTAGTTCAAAGAAACAACTTGTGGTTGTCCTGACCATCGCTATTATTTTGTTGTTGCTACTTCCTCTGTTTAATTAAATCTGGCTATGTCTCTATTAATTCCTTCTTTCTGCTTTGTTCATTCTCCTCCTCCTCTCTCTCTCCACCTTCTTCTTTGTTGTTGTTTGTTTTTTTCCCTAGCTTCTTAAATTGAAAGGCTAATCAGACTAGGTGTGATGGCTCACACCAGTAGTCCCAGCACTTTGGGAGGCTGAGGCAGGAGGATTGCTTGAGGCCAGCAGTTTGAGACTAGCCTGCACAGCATAGCAAGATCCCCATCTCTGCAAAAGAGAATTTTTAAAAAGCTACTCAGGAAGCTGAGGTGGGAGGATCGCTTGATTCCAGGAGTTTGAGGCTGCAGTGACTTATATAATCATGTCACTGCATTCCAGCCAGGGTGACAGAGCAAGAACCGGTCTCCAAAAAAAAAAAAAAAAAAAAAAGGGAAAAAAAGTTAGTTATTGATTTTCATTTTTCTTTGTTTTCTAATAAATGAATTTAGAATTACGAATTTGGGTAACTCTTACAGGTTTTAATAGGCAATACCCATTTTTACTCCTTTTTGCTATTTCCCCTTCTTCTTCTTAAGCAAAGCTTCCTTAAGAAGCATGATTTTTATTTTATTTATTTTTTGAGACAGAGTTTCGTACTTGTCACCCAGGCTGGAGTGCAATGGTGCAGTCTAGGCTCACTGCAACCTCCATCTCCTGGTTTTAAGCAATTCTCATGCCTCAGCCTCCCAAGTAGCTGGGATTATAGCTGCCTGCCACCATGCCCAACTAATTTTTGTCTTCTTAGTAGAGACGGGGTGTCACCAGGTTGGCCAGGCTGGTCTTGAACTCCTGATCTCAGGTGATCCACCTGCCTTGGCCTCCCAAAGTGCTAGGATTACAGGTGTGAACTACCACGTCTGGCTGATTTTTAATTTTGGTATATAAATTTGGTGGCTTTTTTGGTTGGGTGATTTTTTTATTATATTGCATCGAGATTAGTGAATGTGGCATTCACTAATAATGTATGATAACAATTTTATTTATTCTGAGATTCTGTTTCCTAAGTAGGCTTACTGATTGTTGCCATTTTGTGTTTTATTTTTGTATTTTCAATTTTTATTTGTTTGTTTATTTTATTCTTTAGATATGGGGTCTTTCTCCTTTGCCCACAATTGGAGTGTAGTAGCCCAGTTATAGCTCACTGCAGCCTCGACTTCCTAGGCTCAGGGGATCCTCCCAGCTCAGCCTCCTGAGTAGCTAGAACTACAAGTGTGCACCACCACACCCAGCTAATTTTGTCTTTTCTATTTCCACAAATTCTCTTTATTTCTCTCTTCCCCATTTTGTTGGACTGATTATGTTTTCTAAAGTCATTTTTTTCCCCTGTACTGAACCGAAAGTTATATGTTACATTTCTATCTCACCAATATCATTCCTACATTTTTAGCACCCACATTTAATCTTATGTGGATTTCACCATGTGGCTGCTCCTGCTTCAGAACTTGTGGAGGGTCCCAGGACTTCCTGCTGCCTTTATGTTAGCCTTCAACTTGTTTTTCCAGGCATCCTCTGTTGCGGGTGTTCCCTCTGCAGTGCAGTTTTAACTGATTTCATTGTCTCAGGGATTTTCCACAGTTTCTGGTCCACAAAAAGATCTCTTTCTTACTTTCTAAGCCAATTATGGCCTCAACTTTATTTAAGTTTAGTTTAGTTTTGTTGAGACAGAGTCTTGCTCTGTCACCCAGGTTAGAGAACAGTGGCATGATCATGGCTCACTGCAGCCGTGACCACCTCCCTCCGACTCAAGTGATCCTCCTACCTCAGCCTCCCTAGCAGCTGGGACCACAGGCAGGCACCACCACGCCTGGCTAATTTTTAAATTCTTTTGTAGAGACAGGGTTTTACCATGTTGCCCAGACTGGCCTTGAACTCCCGAGCTCAATCTATGCTTGTGCCTCAGCCTCCCAAAGTGCTGGGATTATAAGTGTCAGCCACCATGCTTGGCCTCCCTTCTCTTTAAAAAAAAAACAAAAAACAAACCAAAAAAAATCCATATTTCCTATAATTTATGGGGCCAAGTAGGAGAGGGGAGGTGATGTTAGTTCAGACTCCTTTTCTGAAACAGGGGACAAGCATGTGCCCCCTTTCATCAGCCCACAGCCCCTGCCTAGTGCGCTCCCTCAGCGTGCCCGTCCCGGCTGCTGCCGCCCCTCTCAACTGAAGTCCTGACATCTCATCTTCTGCCTGGCTTTTCCAAACTTCCTTTTACGCTCTCTTTTTCTTTCTCATTCCAGAAACGTCTGCTGAGCGCCTTCTACATGCTAAGCATCATGCTAGCAGCAGGGTCTATAACGATGAACCAAACAGATGTGGTCTCCAACTTGCTTTCATACTGACTTCACCCATTGATTTAATCTCACAGGGCAAGCGCTACCCCATGGGGTGTAAAGATGAACAGGAAATAGAACTTACCCTCACTAATGAAGTCTAGTGACGACAGAGAGAGACCCATAAAATAAAGTCATCCTACACTAGGATTTGAGTCTCACATGGAGTTATAGCTGAAAGTGTCATGGGAATTCAGAAGAGACTGAGATCTGACTAGGGAAATTGGGGGAGGCTTTGCAGAGCACAGAATGTTTGATCTGGATCTTAAAGATTGAAACATGTTCGTCCATCCTAAAAATCTTCATCGGTTCACCACTGTCTAAATGCCTAGGCATGTAATCATGTAATCAGTGACCTCCTTGATTTAACCCCGTTGGTGCTGAGGTTAGACATAAAAGCCTTAACCTATGTTTTCTCCATGTATTTCCCACTCTTTCTCCTGGTTCTCTGATGGCCCTTTTCCTTCCCTAGTCCTTGATGCAGAAACAAAGACTCTGGCCGGGCACAGTGGCTCACGCCTGTAATCCCAGCACATTGGGAGGCTGAGGCTGGCAAATCGCTTGAGTTCAGGAGTTTGAGACCAGCCTGGCCAACATGGTAACACCCCGTCTCTACTACAGATACATTAGCCAGGCGTGGTGGTAGGTGCTTGTAATCCCAGCTACTCAGGAGGCTGAGGCACGAGAATTGCTTGAACGCAGGAGGTGGAGGTTGCAGTGAGTCGAGATCACGCCACTGCACTCCAGCCTGGGTGACGAAGTGAGACTCTATCTAAAAAAAATAAATTAAAAAGAAAAGAAAATAGGGCCGGGTGGGGTGGCTCATGCCTGTAATCTCAGCACTTTGGAAGACTGAGGTGAGCAGATCATGAGGTCAGGAGACTAGCCTGGACAATATGGTGAAACCCCATCTCTGCTAAAAACACAAAAATCAGCTGGGCGTGGTGGCACATGCCTGTAGTCCCAGCTACTCGGGAGGCTGAAGCCCAAGAATCACTTGAACCCAGGAGGTGGAGGTTGTAGTGAGCTGAGATGGCACCACTGCACTCCAGCCTGGGTGACAGAGTGAGACTCTGTCTCAAAAAAAATAATAAAATAAAAGAGGAGAGGAGAGGAGAAGGGAGGGGAGGGGAGGAGAGGAGAGAAGATTCTACAAAACCATTCACAGATGTACCAGGGAAGGTCACCCTGGGGAAGGTGACAAGGTCAGTTTTCCAACCAAGGGACTAGATAGGATTGTGCAGAGTGGGCAGGGCTGCCTGCGTGGCTGTGTGGGTTCTGCCTTGCACCAACAAAAATGCCCAGCAGAGCGGGCAAGATGGCTGAGATCCACTCCAAGCTCCCCTCCTTCAGACTGGCTTAGACTGGGGCAGGCTGCATGAGCCCTGAGTAAGGGGCTTCTCTCTGGATTCCTCCCACCTGGAAAAGGGGTGCATTTCCCTCCCTTCCCTCCTTCCTTCCTTCCCTCCTTCCTTCCTTCCTTCCTTCCTTCCTTCCTTCCTTCCTTCCTTCCTTCCTCTCTGCCTTCCTTCCTTCTTTCTTTTTTCTTTCTCTCTCCCTTTCCTTCCTTCCTTCCTTCCTTCCTTCCTTCCTTCCTTCCTTCCTTCCTTTCTTCCTTCCTTCCTCTCTTTCTTTCTCTTTTTCTTTCTTTTTCTTTTTTGAGACAGAGTCTCACTGTGTCACCCAGGCTGGAGTGCGGTGGTGCCATCTCGGCTCACTGCAACCTTCACCTCCCAGGTTCAAGAGATTTTCCTGCCTCAGCCTCCCAAGTAGCTGGGACTACAGGCGCACGCCACCACGCCTAGCTAATGTTTTGTTTTTAGTAGAGATGGGGTTTAGCCATGTTGGCCTGGCTGGTCTGGAACTCATGACCTCAAGTGATCTGCCCACCTCAGCCTCCCAAAGTGCTGGGATCACACGTGTGACCCACCGCAACGGGCCGTGGGGGCCTGTTCTCTAACCTGCTTAAAGGAGCTACCATTTTCTCTGGGTGCTTTTGACACTGGTCACAGAGGGTCAGGGAACAGAGTGGAAGGAATTGGGAGAAAAGGTTGGTGAACTATCTGTCCCTAAGCATGGATTCCCTCAGCTGATTAATCATGCACAGACACGTTGCCATTCAATGGTTCCTGATACCTGACAGGCTCCCTGAACAGAGGGAAGGGGATCTGGACATCCTGTGGGTATGGGGACGTGAAAGGAGAAGTTCAAACCAAGACCCAAGTGGTCCTGAAGCCTCCATCTTGGCGACACAACCTTTACATTTTTGTTTTCCTCTCTACTCCCCCATTCTCCCTGTGTATTAGGCATAGCCATTTACTTGCCACTCTACTTTTTCAACTTTGGACTTTTATTTATATTATTCATTCATCCTGGAATATCCTACCCACCCTCTACTCTCCAGCAGCCAAGATGCTATTCAGTCCTCACATCCAGCTCAAATAAGTTCCCCAAAATCCACACCCAACTATGCAACGAGTAACATCAATCAGTCCTCTCTTAGCCAGGCACGGTGGCTGATGCCTGTAATCCTGGCACTTTGGGAGGCTGAGGCAGGTGGACCACTTGAGCTCAAAAGTTTGAGAACAGCCTGGGCAACACAGTGAGAGCCCGTGTCTACCAAAAATACAAAAAAAAAAAAAAAAAAATAGCTGGGCCTGGTGGTGTGTACCTGTGGTCCCAGCTACTTGGGAGGCTGAGGTGGGAGGATTGCTTGAGCCCACAGTGCAGAGGCTGCACTGAGCTGAGATCATGCCACTGCACTCCAGCCTGGATGATAGAGCAAGATCCTGTCTCAAAAAAAAAAAAAAAAAAAAAAAAAAAAGTGTATAGATAGCTAGCTATACATGTACATATATATTCTTTCTTTACCAGCTCACTTCCTGTTTCATTCTATAACTCTTCTTTCAGTTTTCCTTACAGTGTCATTAACAGTTTACAGGCATCTGTGCAATAGGATAAGTCCATTGGGGGCTTTCCATTTCCTCCAGCCTTTTGACCTAATTCTCTGAAAATAACCTAGTTTCTATGTAATTTTCAGAAAAACATCACAGCAGTAGGAAAGTCCACACTATCTACCCAAGTCTGTATAGAGAACACAGAACTGAAAACAGACTCTCAACAATTTAGAAAGGAGGACAGACAATCCACTTAAAAATCAGATTTATATTTAACTAATATTTTATTGAGTAAATACTAAGTGCCCACTATGGGCTAACTCTTTTCACATACATCACCTGATTTACTCCGTCTCACAACTCCGTGAGGCGAGATTTGTTAATCACGTATTTCAGGTAAAGAAACTGAGACGGAGACTCCCCAAAAGATTAAGTGACTTATCAAGTAAATGATGGAGCCAAGATGTGAACCTCAGTATTGGGAGCTCAAGGTTCTCTCCTTTATTTACTTCATCTGGAGATGGCTCTTTTCACTACACCAGGTGGTGGTGCTGACGGGGGAAGCGTTAGCAAAGAAATTCCAAGTTCCCAAAGCTCAAAAGATAATCTAACTTAACAACCCATTTTACAGGTGAGAACACTGATGCTTAGAGAAGTAAAGTGATTTGCTATAATGGACACAACTGGGAGACAGAGTGGTAGAGCTGGTATTCAACCCTCAGAACTCCAGGTCAATGTGCTTTCCATGCTACCATAGAGCGTGATCGAGTCATGTGACTTTTCCACACTCATGCTTCATAAGAAAGGGCTAGTGGCTTCTGGAGGCCAGGGATTCTTTTTATTTAGTTTTATTTAGTTGCCTACTTCACTGCACTGAACACTTGAGAGCTTTTAATGTATTAATCATTTGGCTGAAATCAGGAAAGGTGTTTTATTTTTTCTAAAAACATTCGTATCAATAAATATGTCTTAGGACAGGCACAGTAGCTCATACCCTGTGATCCCAGCACTTTGGGAGACTGAGGTGGGGGAACTGCTTGAGCCCAGGAGTTCAAGACCAGCCTGGGCAATACAGTGATACCCTATTTCTACAAAAAAGAAAAACATAAGCCTAGCGTGGTGGTGCTATCCCGCAGTCCTAGCGACTTGGAAGGCTATGGCTGGAGGATTGCTTGAGCTTGGGAGGTCGAGGCTGCAGTGAGCCATGATCACACCACACATTCCAGCCTGGGCCATAGAGTGAGACCCTGTCTCAACAAATAAATAAATAAGCAAATAAATAAAGTTTTACCCCACACAACTTTGCAAGGGCAACCAAGAAGAACTGCGATGAGAATCAGAACTTGGTACCTTTGGTTCACAGGAAGTCAGCAACAAGTGTTTTAATTTACCAATTTCCTTTATAAAGCTTTACAAAGTCCTGGCTGCTACATACCGCTTCTTCCGCATCTGCCAGCTGACATCCTAAAAATGAAGTCAAATGAGGGAAGGATGGCCGCTTCCTTGAGTCAAAAGCCCAGCAGGATTGCATTATAATGTATCTGTAAAAGCAGTAGAACAAGGAACAAGATGAAGAAGTCTGAATGAAGCAAAATGGATCATTTTCCATATAATGAAGCACCATTGATTCCTCTGGAGCTACTTGTTTACAGCATGTTTGTTTTGTGGCAAGTCCTCTACCAGACTTTGAATTCATATCTGAAAGGAGAAATCAGATGATGGGCAGAAATGCATTTTTTAAAATGTGATGTAGTGGGTAGAATCGAATTACCTTCGTAGAGCCCTCAAGGAAAGGAATTAAAACCTGGAAGCAGGTGCCTCTGAGGACAGGAAAGGTTCAGCTTTGTTCAGAAACTCCCAAAACAAAAAGGAAGCGTTTTCTTTTCTTTTTAAAATGGAATCAGACAGCTGGGTGTGGTGGCTCACACCTGTAATCCCAGCACTTTGGGAGGCTGAGCCAAGAGGATTGCTTGAAGCCAGGAGTTGAGACCAGCCTAGTGAGCAAGACCTCACTTCTATTTTTTTAAAAAAGAATCTTATAAACTTTGCATTAAGGAGTTTGACATTTTTTGGTCATGCATTTGGAAGTAGACAGACTGTAAATTTCTGATTTCAACCAAATTACTGTCTGACTTGAACTTACATTTCTTCTGTAGCATAAAATGGCTGATCCATCTTAAATCCATTTCGAATCAGTTTGTAGAAGTTAGCATCAACCGGAATGCCAGGGTAAGGATTCACACCTGAGGAAAACACAAGACAATTGCAGCCATTCATCCATTTCTTCATTTGTTTATTGATTCATTCAATTAACAAACATGTATTGAGAGCTGCCATGTGCCAGACACTGTTGCAGGCACACAGGCTGCAGCTGGGAAAAAGAAGTCACGGTTCATGCTCTCAAACAGGTTATAGACCAGTGAGGAAGGCAGGCTGAAGGACACCAGCAAATAAACATAAAGTTATGCGCTGCAATACAAGACCCATCAGTGTTGGGGGAAGGGGCGGGGGGCACCGACAGAGCAGAGCATGCAAAGCCCAGAGTCAAGGGAGGCCAGCAGCTGCCCAACATACCAAGTGAGAAGATTTCCCACAGTAATATTCCGTATGACCAGACATCACTCTTAATGGTGTAGATCCCTTCAAATAGGCTTTCAGGGGCCATCCATTTTACAGGCAGACGGGCCTGTGGAAAACCCAGAGGAAATAAGATGGTGAATTTCCCACATACAGACATGACTTCTTTTCTCTTGTATTAGGATGAAATGCATCATCTTCCTAAGACCACTCTTAACGCCTTATTGCAAAAATCACATTCCTCACGTGAAAGGTTTTCACTTTCAAATTAACATTCTGATAATACTAGCCTAAAACACAAGGCATATTTCTTTACAACTCCTCTTGAACAAAGGCTTGTGCTTGGAATGGGTAAGTTTAACTTTCCATCTTTCCAGTGGAAAGATGTACTTTCCATTAAGGAAGAGCCAGTTACTTGCCTAGGGGTAAGTGGGTACTGGTGAATTAGTGAGATCTTCTGTTAAAGCATTTCTGGGAAGACCTTTAGTGGAAATGTCATCCACAAGAATGTCGGGAGGGGAGCCCATGTCATCACTTCCAGAAATGATGCCAGTCTGGCTTCTGTGGCTTTAATAATTTCCACTAGCATGAAAGGGGGTTTTGACTTAGTATAGTATCAGATTAGAATCAAGACACAAGATGGGTAGGTTACTGGGGCAGAGCTTTGTGCTGATTTTCTTTCTATTTATTTATTTATTTATTTATTTTGAGACGGAGTTTTGCTCTTGTTGCCCAGGCTGCAGTGCAATGGCGCAATCTCAGCTCACTGCAACCTCAGACTCCCTGGTTCAAGCAATTCTCCTGCCTCAGCCACCCGAGTAGCTGGCATTACAGGCACGCACCACCATGCCCAGCTAATTGTTGTATTTTTAGTAGAGACGGGGTTTCACCATGTTGGCCAGGCTGGTCTCGAACTCCTGACCTCATGATCCACCCACCTCAGCCTCCCAAAGTGCTGGGATTACAGGTGTGAGCAACTGTGCCTGGCTGTACTGATTTTCTTTTACATGGGTTGAGGAGTCCTTCACAGCACACGTTTAATCAGCACATGCTTAATCTGCCAAGTAAACCCTCTTTTAAATGTATGCAAACTGATGAGCTATTGATTCAAGCCGGCAGGTCTGGTTAATTTGATTAATTAAAGAAATTAATTGTGGTTCCAAATGGAATTCACTTTCCCACATAACAGACAACCAGCTGGTGGGGTAGAAACTGAATGACTACATATGAGCAGTCTATGATGACTAGGAGTAGACTGTAAATCAACTAAGATGATTATTTGATTCTAGTGGGAATACAGTTTAATTTGACTTTTCACATTTACTGGATGTTCACCCTGGACAAGGTGCTTTCATATTGGTTTTATTGGTTTTTTCCCACATCAATGCTATGAGGTAAGTGCAAAACCCTCATGGGAGACACTACAACACAGGGGTGAGCACAGATTCGGGGCTCAGACTATTCATGTCCAAGTCCACGTGCTGTGTAACCATGGGCAAGTTACTTTTCTGTGCCTCAGTTTCCAAGTGGGTACTCTGAGGAATAAATGAATTAATATGCATAAAGCACCTAGATGCTTAGCATATAGTAGGCACTATATCAGCATTTAATATTATCATTATTATTTCATAAGTAGGGAATTCTTTTTTGAGACAGGGTCTCATTCTGTTGCCCAGGCTGGAGTGCAGTGGCGTGATCATAGGTCACAGAAGCCTCGACCTCCTGGGCTCAAGTGATCCTCCCACTTCAGCCTCTCCAAGTAGCTGAGACTACAGGCAGGTGCCACCAAACCCAGCTAGTTTTTAAATTTTTTATAGAGACAGTTGAGTGTCTCACCATGTTGCATAGGCTGGTCTTGAACTCCCGGTCTCAAGCAATCCTCCCACCATGGCCTCTCAAAGTGCCTGGGATTAAAGGTGTGAGCCACCAGCACCAAGCCAGGTGTTGTAATTCTTTAAAAACACACATTTTCAACTACACAATTTTGTCATCTATTACTTCTAATAGTTCTTTTTGTAAACACATCTGTCCTTAGTTTTTTATTACCAAGTCAATTCGCTTTTTTTTTTTTTTTTTTTTTTTTGAGATGGAGTTTCGCTCTTGTTGCCCAGGCTGGAGTGCAGTGGCACGATCTTGGGTCACTGCAACCTCCACCTCCTGGGTTCAAGCGATTCTCCTGCCTCAGTCTCCCAAACAGCTAGGATTACAGGCACACGCCACCATGCCCAGCTAATTTTTTGTATTTTCAGTAGAGACAGAGTTTCGCCATATTGGTCAGGTTGGTATTGAACTCCTGACCTCGTGATCCGCCCACCTCAGCCTCCCAAAGTACTGGAATTACAAGCGTGAACCAACGCACCCGGCCAATTCACTCATGTTTTAGGTCTTCCTGTGTTAACAGTAAAAGGATGACAAATATTCATTAATTCATATTTAAGTATTTAGCTTTAACATTTTGTATGTATTTATGTGTTATCTATGTTTTGAAGTGCTTTATTGTGACGATTAGCTTTTCACATAATTGAAAACATAACTCAATAGTCACTTTATAGCTAGGATAACTGAAGTAAGTGCAAGCATTGAGATTTGGGGTTTTTTAAAGTGAGGATTGCACTCAAAGGCCCCTAACAGATCTACTCTGACTAGCTAGCCCAAGGACAGATGTGATGCTATTTTGCTCAGCTTTTATTATAGATGGAAGATTCCCTGAAGCTGCAGAAAAACCTTTTAAGCATAAGCAAGCAGACTGCTGTGAGGGTTTTTTGATGTTACCATTAATCAAAAATGCACCACAGTGAGTGCAGATGTTTACCATGATAACGACAAAACACAAAATAGCAGCATAAAAATAAGTAGGAAATAGCAGCCTCACATTGCCCCTGACAACATAGTTGGAATCACTCATGATATCTCGAGCCAATCCAAAGTCACATATCTTCACCACTTTCCCGTGGGTGACAAGCACGTTCCTGGCGGCCAGGTCTCTGTGAACACACTGTCAAGAATGACACCGGAGTGTTATTTACTGTGATGTATATTATCCTGGAGTGCAATCTTTCTTCTAGGCTCAAGTTCAGTAGGAGGTACCGATGATAGAAGGCCTCTTATCTTTACTGGGCCGTGCCGTGAGCGGTCATGATGATGTGTAACAAACAAAGGGAACATAGAAGACCTAATTCTGCAGCTATGGTGGCTGCAGTTATTTGTGCAGCTTCTGAAGCATCCCCAGAGGCCAAAGAAGAGCGAATCTTTTGCAGCTTCTGAGCAAAAGTGAGAGGCTCCCCAACAGGGGCCCTCCTCTGAGCCTCCAGAGGGAGTCTCAGAGGATGTCCTCCAGTACTGTTATTGTGGGTGTAAGAAATAGCATCTCTTTTCTTTCTTTTTCTCTTTTTTTTTTTTGTTTTGAAATGGAATTTCACTCTTGTTGCCCAGGCTGGAGTGCAATGGCGTGATCTCGGCTCACTGCAACTTCTGCATCCTGGGTTCAAGCGATTCTCCTGCCTCCGCCTCCCAAGTAGCTGGGATTACAGGCATGTGCC
The DNA here is from genome assembly GCF_047675955.1 of Chlorocebus sabaeus. Classification (NCBI taxonomy): domain Eukaryota; kingdom Metazoa; phylum Chordata; class Mammalia; order Primates; family Cercopithecidae; genus Chlorocebus; species Chlorocebus sabaeus. Next base: position 7,221,235 of record NC_132906.1, read on the forward strand.
ACCACGCCTGGCTAATTTTGTGTTTGCAGTAGAGACAGGGTTTTGCCATGTTGGTCAGGTTGGTCTCGAACTCCTGACCTCAGGTGATCCACCTACCTTGACCTCCCAAAGTGCTGGGATTGCAGGCGTGAGCCACCTCGCCTGGCTAGCATCTCTTTTCTGACTGGAAAATAGCTTTAGGAATAAATGGAGTAATATCGAAGGAAATAATTGGAAAAACAAAGAGCTAAAAATGAGTTTGGAGAGGTTTACTGAAGTGGAATTAGGAGTCCCTGAGCTGAGAGATGTCGTGACGTTAATCAAAGGGGTCTCACAAGAAAATGAACTTTACTAAGGAAGATCTGAAGGGGAACAGGGACTAGCAGCAAAGGTCCAATGTACACTCTTTCATCTTTAAAAAAGAAAAAGAAGCACCATGAACGCCAGCAGCCCCGTGCCACAGCCCCTCTAGAGCTCCCTCTTCCATACCCAGTTTTTTCAGTGCCGTCTACTTGCACTTTGCCCACTTCACCCCCAGGTCTGCAACCTGCCTGCTCCTCCTGCCTGTCTGCCCAAGCTGCTCTGGCCAAAGCCCGCACTGACTGACATGGCACCCACCCAGTGTCGATCTGACGGGACCTCCCTGTGGTGTCTGCTGCTGGTGGCCAGCCCCTCCCGCTTCTGGTCCTTCCTCTGGGAACCCTGTGCATGGTTCACTCCTGCTTTCTCCCCACTGCTCTGCCGGCTCCTGTCTCCCTCAGGGGCTTTGTGCATGAGCCTACTCTCACTCCTGAGGGCTGCATCCTCACATCCCACACCCTCACCCAAGCCATTTCATCCAAATCTAGGGATGCAACTACCATTGCCAACATCCCTATTTCCAACCCAAACACTTCTCTTGAGCTTCAGACAGGAGTGTCCAAGTGTCTGCTAGACCAAGCTCTACTTGGTTGCCCAAGGCACCTCACATTCAGTATGTCCAACTCATTACCTTTATCCAAAAAAACCTCCTCCTGATTTGATGCTCCCTATCCTATCCCACATTCCCTGCTGGTTTTCCTTTTCCTTCAAAAATCTCCATCAGTCCAAACATGAAGCATGCACTCCTTCAGAAAGCCTCTTCCACTGCATCTCCCCCTCCCCTGGCCAGGGCTGCTGTGCAGATCCCTCCCCTGGGTTCCCAGAACTTACTTCAATCACAACACTTACCACGCTACAGTGTTGTTTTTTTTAAACTTTTTAATTTTTTAAAAAAATTTTTTTGAGACAGTCTCACTCTGTTACCCAGGCTGGAGTGCAGTGGTGCAATCTCTGCTCACTGCAACCTCTGCTTCCCAGTTCAAGAAATTCTCATGCCTCAGCCTCCTAAATAGCTGGTATTATAGGCATTCACCACCATGCCCAGCTATTTTTCTATTCTTAGCAGAGATGGGGTTTCACCATGTTGGCGAGGCTGGTCTTGAACTCTTGGCCTCAAGCAATCCACCATCTCGACCTCTCAAAGTGCTGGGACTACAGGCCTCAGCCACCGTCCCTGGCCTCTGTGTCATCTTTGACTTGCATGTCTGCTTGTCTGTCTCTCCTGTCATTCATAAGATCTTCAAGCCCAGGAGTCATATCATAACGGACTCTGTATTTCCAGCATCTAGGACAGTGCTTGGCACGTAGCTGGGGCTCAACAAATGCTTGATGAAGTCAAGGGCCTATAGAGTAAACTGAGGGGTACCCAAGGAGTATCAGGGCGGGGGTGAGAGACAAGTAGGGGACAGTGACATGCATGATTCAAAGGGGAGGCCTGATGTGAAGATAAAAGGATAGAGGGCCTAAGAAACTGGATGTTCTTCAAAAATTCATAGTATTACAAGCCTGGAGTTGAAGGGGAAGCAGTGCCCTTGACCACCAGTTGGAAGTGGTTTGAGTATTTACTTAACTATGGGCAGCAAACCAGGCCAGACAATCTAAGTAGGTGCTCTCCCACATCTGTAAAGATGTTTGTGGGCCAGGTACAGTGGCTCACGCCTGTAATCCCAGCACTTTGGGAGGCTGAGGCGGGCAAATCACTTGAGGTCAGGAGTTCGTGTCCAGTCTGGCCAACATAGTGAAACCTTGTCCCCACAAAAATAGAAAAAAATGAGCCAAGTGTGGTGGTGCGCACCTGTAACCCTAGCTACTAGGGACGCCAAGGCAGGAGGATCGCTTGAACCTGGGAGGCAGAGGTTGCTGTGAGCTGAGATCGCACCACTGCCCTCCAGGCTGGGCAACAGAGCAAGATGTTGTCTCAAAAAAAAAAAAAAAAATGCTTGTGAAAGCAGGATTGTAGATGTGTAAGTAAAATAGAGAAAGACTGAGGTGGGCAAGATGCATGAGAAAGAAGAATCCAAGCAGCAGGTGGGGAAAATGAAGAGAAGAATGGGCCTTGCAGTTGAGAGGTGGGGAAATACTATTGTGACAGTAATTTTGAAAAACTTGTATTATTATTGCTCTTAAGCTTATTTCATTATTATTTTGAATAGACAGGCTGAAGAGCAGTGGTATAGTCATAGCTCATTGCAGCCTGGAAATCCCTGGGCTTCCCTCTGAAAGCACTGGGGTTACAGACATACACCACTGGGCCCAGCCTATTATTTATTTATTTATTTATTTATTTATTTATTTATTTATTTATTGAGATGGAGTCTCACTCTGTTGCCCAGGCTGGAGTGTAGTGGCGCCACCTCGGCTCACTGCAAGCTCCGCCTCCCGGGTTCACACCGTTCTCCTGCCTCAGTCTCCCAAGTAGCTGGGACTACAGGCACCTGCCACTATATCCGGCTAATTTTTTTTGTATTTTTAGTAGAGATGGGGTTTCACTGTGTTAGCCAGGATGGTCTCAATCTCTTGACCTCGTGATCCACCCGCCTGGGCCTCCCAAAGTGCTGGGATTACAGGTGTGAGCCACCGCGTCCAGCCACCTATTTTTTTGTTTTTTACAGAAAGGGTCTTGCTCTGTCACCCAGGATGGAGTGCAGTGGTGCGATCCTAGCTCACTGCAGTTTCCAACTCCTGGGCTCAAGCTATCCTCCCACCTTGGCCTCCGACGTAGCTGGAGCTACAGACACGCACCATGAACGTCTGACTGAGACAGTAATTTTTTAAAGGAAAAAGGCTGGGTGCGGTGGCTCATGCTTTTAATCCCAGCACTTTGGGAGACTGAGGCAGGTGGATTGCTTGAGCTCAGGAGTTCAAGACCAGCCTGGGCAACATGGTGAAATCCCATCTCTACTAAAATATAAAAAATTAGCCAGGCATGGTGGTGCGCGCCCAGAGTCCCAGCTACATGGGAGGCTGAGGCATGAGAATTGCTTGAACCCAGGAGGCAGAGGTTGTAGTGAGCTGAGATCGCACCACTGCACTCGAACCTGGGCAACACAGCGAGACTCTGTCTCCAGAAAAGGAAAAGAAAAAAACAAAATACAATTGAAAGTAGTCTTTCCAAATTCAGAGAGAAAAGAGGAGAGAAGAGGCAAGGGGAAGGAAGTGGAGGAGAAGAGGAGGAGGAGATTAGAAGACTGCAAGAAAAATGAAGGGGAAGAATTTTGGGAAATAAAGAGAAGGTAATGAAAGGCAAGCAAACGAGGAAGGAAGGTAGCCAGACGGCGGGCTGTGATCTGCTTATAGGCAGGAGACGTTTGAAATCACAGAGAACAGTGGGCGGAAAGGCAGTTCAAAAAGAAAGTAAAATTGGAGTAGAGACCATGGTTCACGGCAGGCTCCAGGGTCTTACCAACACAGCCTGAATGGATCTGGGGTTAGCAACAGAGGAGGCAGTGAGCCTACAGAGCTGCTGCCAGCCCACAGCACGTAGGGTGCAAATTAGACAAAGACACGCAGGGTGGCTGGCTGGGTTTCAGCCTCCACTCATCCCCTGAGTGAATGCCCACATGCAGGGCACAACCTGAACAGCTGTTCAGAAAGGGATTGACAATGCCATACTTTGTTTTGAGGAAGGATTTCTGAGGACTTCCTATCTCCACCTTCAGCCCTGGAAGTTTCAGGGGACTTTGTGCAGGCAGGGAGGGCTGTGCTAGCCGTGACCTCACAGGGGATCCCAAGCCTTTATGCTACCACAATTAGCCAAGAGTCAAGGTAACATTCTAGGTGACTCCAACAGCGAACGGGGGAGAAAAGGTAGACTTTAAGGGATACGAGTTAAAACAAACAAGAAAAAATATATAAGCACATCTTTTCGAATTTTTTTTTTTTGGTTTGTTTTTTCTTTAAAAGGAGCGTACCGACTTAAATTCCAGAAATTCCATTCCTTTGGCAACTTGATATGCAAAGCAAAGAAGATCTTCAAATGTAAGCACATTCAAGTCCTCCTCCTCTTCCAGCCTTTTTTGGTTTTCATATTCAATTTCATCTGTAAAATAGAGCCAGTCTTCACTTTTGCCAAAACCCTAAGAAGTTGTCTTATTAAATCTCTATGGGGAGGTTATTCTAGCCAGAGTTAGGTGAGGTGCTAAGACATACACATGAAGCTATGGCATTATCTTCGCAGCAGCATTAGAGCTGACCTGTTTACTCTGCTTACCAAGGGTCACTGGAAACTTGTTTTGGTTAGAGATAAACTTTGGAATTGCTTTGATGACCGATGACCTCCTGATTGATTAGTCAGGAGTTTTAGATCCTTCCCTTTTGTACTAGGTAGGGCTGTCACAGTGGGAAAGGAATTAATATTAATTAAGCGTTGATTCCTTTTTTTTTTTTTTTTTTTGAGACGAGTCTCACGAGTCTCACTCTGTCGCCCAGGAGTGCCGTGGCACGATCTCGACTCACTGCAACTGGATTCTCCTGCTTCAGCCTCCCGAGTAGCTGGGACTATAGGCTCATGCTAATTTTTTGTATTTTTAGTACAAAAGGGTTTCACCGTGTTAGCCAGAATGGTCTTGATCTCCTGACCTTGTGATCTACCCGCCTCGGCCTCCCAAAGTGCTGGGATCACAGGCATGAGCCACCGCGCCTGGCCCATCTATCCCATTTTATAAACTGTATTGTACATTTCATATTCTTCCATTTACTCCTTCCTTTTTTTTTTTTTTTTTTTGAGTCAAATTCTCGCTCTGTTGCCCACGCTGGAATACAGTGGTGCAATCTCGGCTCACTGCAACCTTCACCTCCTGGATTCAAGTGATCCTCCTGCCTCAGCCTCCCAAGTAGCTGGGATTGTAGGCATGCACCACCATACCCAGCTAATTTTTGTATTTTTAGTAGAGACAGAGTTTTGCCATGTTGGCCAGACTGGTCTTGAACTCCTGACCTCAGGTGACTTGCCTGGCTCGGCCTCCCAAAGTGCTAGGATTACAGGCATGAGCCACCACGCCCAGCCCCTCATTTACTCCTTCTAACAGTCCTGTGAGGAAGGCAGTGTTAGGCCTATTTTGTAAATAGGAAAATTGTGATTCTGGTGGTCACATAACTTGTCCAAAGTCATCCAGTCAGAAAGCGAAGTAAGCAGAAGTTAATCCAAATTCTATGTAACTTCAGAACTCATTATCTCTTCCACTTCTCAGGTAATAAGAAGGCTCTAATCAGTATATGACTTTAAATGAATAATCTGACCAAATAAAATAGTCCTCAGTGTTTATTAGTTGAATGTTGACGTAAAATCTACATTATACAAACTATCATCTGACAATTAACAAATTTTAAAATGCTTTTGTGTTTACACACTTTTAAAAAAAATAGCTAACATAAAACTTTGGCATTCATTTCCATTTTAAAGTGCTACTACTTAGAATAAAATATTACCTTCAGAGTGAAATGAATTCCCATGAAGCCCTGAGATTGGATCCGAGTCCGGGTGTATCTGAACATCTCTTGAACCAGGCATGCTGTTAAAAAAATGTGTTTTTTCATTATTTACATTCTTCTTCTCAGCAGACATTTTATTTTACAAATATAATTCATCAAATAAATGGATTCCAGTTATAAACTGACTTTTAAATTAAAAGCACACCATCCATTTGTCCATTTTTTGTGTCCATTAAAAACATCTGTGTAACTGGGCTTGCCAGTCTAAGATAAAAGTAATCCCTGTTTTCCGTAGAGAATCTTACAGTTCAAAAAGGACCTCACTCAATCCTTGCCACAACCTACAAGATGGGTGGCATTTTATAAAAGAGAAATTAGGCACGTGAGATAAATATGATTCGAGTGGAACCAGGACTCACATCGATCTCATTCTTTGGTGTCTGAACTCAGCCCACTTTCCCTCACATAATACAGATCTTCCCGAGAGTCCTGTAAGCGTTTCACCATCCTTCTTTTTTCCAGTTTGCCTTTGCAAAGCTCATTTCTTTTTACTGTGAAATTAATAAATAGCCATAATACAAATCTCTTTTAAGGTATATAAAAGTTCTTCCCTGAGGAACTCTGTAGGAATTATGAATAGATCATGATTCAATGTATTCCAATAGATGAGTTTAACGCAATTGACAATTTACATATCTTTAGGAAATGGCTTCATGCTTTCAGACCACAAATATTCCAAAAGGAATAATTTCAGTGTATTTAATATTCCCGTGAACAGAATGAATCAAAGAGGCTAAGTACTGACCAGTGGATGCTGGTCACACACATCTGACTCAGTAGGATAAGCCCCACTGTTCCAGAATGTGCGTGGCTTTACAGAGTTCTCATTTCCAGACAATGAGCTGAGAAACGAGTGTAAAGGGGAGGACTGGTGTGACAGGCCTGCAAGGGTTAAGGGCAGCTGCACACGAACGTGCATGGGAATCTCCGTGGAGCCTGGTGGCTTTAAGACACTGGGTCTCTGTGTCAGACCTTGAAGGCCAGAGGCCTGCACTAAAACTTACATTCTAAGAAAACAAAGGTGGGACTCTCAAATGTATCCCTAAAAAGCCCCTGGTAAAGACAAAAGTCTCCAACAAACAAATACCCTTCAGAATAAGGGAGAGCTTCCACACAGGTAGGGAAATAAGAATGCACCAAGGCTCGGCCAGGCACGGTGGCTCACGCCTGTAATTCCAGCACTTTGCGGGGCCTAGGTGGGCGGATCACCTTAGGTCAGGAGTTCGACACCAGCCTAACCAACATGGTGAAACCCTGTCTCCACTAAAAATACAAAATTAGCTGGGCATGGTGGTGCGTGCCTGTAATCTCAGCTACTTAGGAGGCTGAGGCAAGAGAATCACTTGAACCCGGGAGGCAGAGGTTGCAGTGAGCCAAGATCACACCATTGCACTCCAGCCTGGGCAACAGAGTGAAACTCTGTCTCAAAAAAAAAAAAAAGAATGCTCCAAGGCACAAAGCCATGATGCTCAAGTAATTAGCAAGAAAGTTCAAGGATGAGGAGGAGATCCCAGCAAACTCCTACAGCCCTCACTTATGCCCGCTAAAGCAATAAATCCCTGCAGGACCAAGCATCTCTCAGGATCCCCACAGATGCGGAGGATACACATAGAGCGGAGGCAGGGTTACTGCTACTTTACTGTGTCCCCATCACGTGTCAATCAATCCATCCTAATATTTTAGAATCCAATTTCAGTTCAACTTTCTCCTGCGCAGTAGTCCCAGGACCTGAGCTATTCTCTTTGAATACATTAAGGACTTTGGAAAAAGTCTTCATTCTTTCTACCAATACCTGTGAGGCAATCAGGTGTCCTGAAAGACTGAATAATGCACCTTTCCCCAAACTAAATAGGTGTCTAGGGTGTGATGCAGGCATGGGTAGAAAGAGGCTAGCTCAGCTATAGTAACTGTACTGAAGGAAAGGGACGGGGCTCATTGTTCCATGTCAACAGGGAAACTATAGCAAAGATTCAGGAAATCTCTAGGTTGCAGGACCCACAGACCACACCATGCCTTTAAAAACTGGTCAACGAAGTGTGTTTGAACAGCCACTTTGTCTACGTTCTATGATGTGTAATTATGAAACCCTGACCCAGCCTCTTACCTGGAATTTGGATGTGATTGGAAAGTGGGGTAAAAACTGAAATTGTGTTCCTTGAAAATCTCTGTCCAAGTCCTGTGAAATTTTTCTCTTTTACTTCTTAGATAGTTGAGAAGATCACCATAGCAACAATATTCAAAAATCAAGTAAATTGGTCCTGAAATAGTTACAGTTTCAATTATAGGCATACACAAAGCAAACTGTTATTTCAGAAGTCTATGTAACAGACAACATACTCTTACGAGGGCTCAGTTCTCTACTGACTTGGGGACAGTACAACTTTTGCTGAGCCTATCTCTTCTTCTACTTTAAATTCAGTTTCAACTTTTGCTCAAATTCCTTTGGAAAGCATCATCTTCTCGACTTTCTCAGTGGCCCTTGTTTGTACATGTGGCCTCACCAATACCACTGGCCTCCTGGATTCTCCAGTTTGCAACCGAAAGTAATGTTCTAGCTGTGTATTATAAGCGAACACTGGGTAACTATATGCCAATTTGCAGTTTGCTTGAGAAGAGAGAAATATATTCCCAGTCCTCTCTCAGATTCACTTTCTTCTTTTTCCTTTCTTTCAGTACCAGCCCCAGGCCTGCTGCTGCAGAAAGAATGAACCTTGGGCACGTCATTTGGGCATTTCTAGGCAGAAGAGAGAGGATCAGAGGGCATGCCCCAGAGAATTCTGGGAAAGTAAAGTCTGATATCCTAGCTGGGCTGTGCCGTATTTGACAGCAGCACAACTGGGGCAGTGGCCAGGCTCTGTAACCACTCTCACGACGCCTGTGCACCAGCTTCCAAGCTGGGGGAGAAGCACAGACACCACCAAATGTACTTGCAATGTTGCTGTTGTTGTTTTAAGCAGGTGAGAATTATGCAATATATCCCGACAAAGCAGGTGAATGACGCATTCTTTATTTTGATGCCTCTGATTTACAGAGTGCTCAGTGTCTAATTTCACTTGGGTTTGAGAGTTCACACTGTGACTGAGAAAAGACAAAGAATTAAAAAGAGAGAGAACAAACATCCTCTTTGTCATCAGGCTACAGTCTTTTTGATGAGCTGATTTTCATGGAAGTGGGTTACCTGACAGCGTGCACGCCCCCAGCAGGTTCACAATATTCTCGTGGCTTCCCAGCTGGGTCATCATCTTGAGTTCTGACATGAGTGCCTCTCTTTCAGAGCTGTCTGCTTTTTCTGTCAAAGAAAGGAGCATTAAAAACATAAAACTCAAGTAAAATACAAATTTTATGTCATTAAATAAATTAAATTTTTTCTCAGCTCAGAGTCAATCTGCATTATTTACTTAAATTCAAAATTATGAGAGAAGCCAGGCATGGTAGCTCATGCCTGTAATCCCAGCACTTTGGGAGGCCAAGGTGGGTAGATCACTTGAGGTCAGGAGTTTGAGACTGGCCTGGCCAATATGGTGAAACCTCATCTCTACTAAAAATACAAAAATTAGCTGGGCATGGTGGCAGGCACCTGTAATCTCAGCTACTTGGGAGGCTGAGGCAGGAGAATTGCTTGAACGTGGGAGGCAGAGGTTGCAGTTAGCTGAGATCACACCATTGCACTCCAGCCTGGGCAACAAGAGTGAAACTCCGTCTCAAAATAAATAAATAAATAAGTAAATAAATAAACAAACAATATCCTGTGCTTTAAGACAGAATTTCTCCTTTTCCTTTTTTTTCCTTTTTCTTTCTTTTTTTTTTTTTTTTTTGACACAGGGTCTCACTCTGTCACCCAGGCTGGAGTGCAGTGCAGTGGCGCAATCTCAGCTCACTGTAGCCTCTGCCTCCTGGGCCCAAGTGATCCTCCTACCTCAGTCCTCCAAGTAACTGATACTACAAGCGCAGACCATCATGCCCTGCTAATTTTTTTAATTTTTTGTAGAGATGGGGTCTCACCATGTTGCCCAGGCTGGTCTTGAACTCCTAGACTCAAGCACTCCTCCCAACTCCACCTCCCAAAGTGCTGGGAATACAGGTATGAGCCACCATGCTCAGCCTAAGGCAGAATTCAGAGTGTAGTATAGGGTCGGGCGCAGTGGCTCACACTTGTAATCCCAACACTTTGGGAGGCCGAGGCGGGTGGATCACTTGAGGTCAGGAGTTGAAGACCAACCTGGCCAACATGGTGGCCAACATGGTGTCTCTACTAAAAATACAAAAAATTAGCTGGGCATGCTGGCGCACACCTGTAATTTTTTTACAGCTTCTCAGCTTCTCAGGAGGCTGAGGCAAGAGAATCCCTTGAACTGGGGAGGCGGAGGTTGCAGTGAGCCAAGATCGAGCCCCTGCACCACTCCAGCCTGGGTGACAGGTGAGACTCTGTCTCAAAACAAAACAAAACAAAACAAAACAAAGGCTATAGTATAAATATTGAATCTGGTGATGCAGCTTTCATCAGGACTTTCTTCTACCTACCAAAATAAAAATCCTTACAGTTGGCCCTCAAAACTAGCAAACAAAATAATAACACATGCTTTTCCTCCTCAGTACAAGTTAACAGAAGGGAGAAATATGCTCTTTGTTTGTTTGAACTCTTGGATTTGTTGTAGTCAGAGAGAGATAAGATAGCAGTGTCACGAGCGTGGTTGACTCTAACCCGTGGCCCTCAGGTCTAGAACATTAGATTTGCCAGCAAGTCCAATGGGAGGAGGTCAAAGAGAACTAATTCCCACTGCCAAGTGCTCCAGAGACCCATTAATTGACATTGAGAAATAAAACTGCCAAGGAGGCTGGAACGTATTGGTTGGCCAATGCATTCTCTCTCTAGGGAGAATTCTAGAGGGCTCAGCAAACTGTGCTCATAACCTGGCTTAGAAGCACAGTGCGAGGAAAGTCACCATGGAATCCAGGGGTCCTGTCATTGTGGCTGATGTGCAGTTGGTCAGGGGAGCCCGGGCAGCCACAGGGGCAAGGGCAGGGTCTCTGGACTTCCCTCTCCAGGCTCCAGGCACCACCCCTCTGTGAACGGATTTTTTCTTCCAGATATAATAACTCTTCTTTACATTCAGTGAAGATTTGGTTTGATTTCCAGATTCCATTATTTTGTGCAGGAGGGCATTCTAACCTGTATAGCAGCTTCTCCAGTGCTGACATCCTCTATTTTGGCTTGGGCAAGCTCTCAGGGGTATCCTTGTTTCCAAGATTTTGGCTTGGGGGTGGGATTTCCTGTGGGCACTGGGACCCCGGAATACATCATGTCTTCAGCTTCACGCTGGACAGGGATCCGGGCTTTCACTTGTTCATGTCCTATTCCTCATGACTAAAATAATATCTTATATTTTTCGGCATGCTTTGCTTCTTCTAAGCACTTTCATATACCATTACCTCTTTCATTCGGTCATTCAATAAGTATTTATTGAGTGCCTACTGTGTAAGAGCCAATATCCTAGCCACTGGGGAATGAGGGATAAACAAGACACAACTCTTGTCTTCCTGGAGTTTAGAGTCTCCTGGAGAAGGCAGAGAAGTAAATAAGCCATTACAATACAGTGCCATAAATGCAATATGGCAGGCAAGGTGTGGGCCTGTAATCCCAACATCGTGGGAGGCTGAGGCAAGCGGGAGAATTGCTGGTACCCAGGAGTTTGAGACCAGCCTGGGAAAAATAGGGAGAGTTCATCTCTACTTAAAAATCAAATAAAATAAAAATTAGCTGGGCGTGGTGGTGCATGCGTGTAGTTCCAGCTCCTGGAAAGGCTGTGGAGAGACCATCACTTCAGCCTAGGACTTCAAGCTTGCATTGAGCTATGATCACTCCACTGCACTCCAGCCTGGGTGACAGACTGAGACCCTATCTCAAAAAAAAAAAAAAAGAAAAAAGAAAAGAAAAAATGCAAACTGGCAAAGGAATGCAGGGGTTCTGTAGGGTCAAAAGGGACAGCTACCTTAGCCTTCGAGGGGTGGGGAAAGGAGCATTCAATGTCTAAACTGAGTCCTGAAGAAAAACGGGAGCTGGCCATGGTGGAGGGGGAGGAGAACGGTGCCGAGGGTTGTGAAAGAGTGCGCAGAGGTCGAGAAAGGAGAGAGCACAGCACCACAGACACAGACCCTGCCCTCATGAGGCACAGGGGCTGCTGGGCAGATGGGACAGCAACTGGATATTAAACACATGTCGTGACAAAGGTGACGGATTCTACGGGGAAAAGTCTGCAGAGAACTAACGTCGCACATTGTAAGGGCTTCAATATTGTCTGTGGCGTGAGACAGAGGAAGTGGTGTTTAAGCTGAGATCTGAGGTTGCAGTGGGAGATACCTACATGAAAGGGGAAGGGGAAGCAGAAGGATCCACTTGTGCAAAGGCCCCACAGTGGGCGGGAGGACAGTGCTGGGGGAACTGAAAGAAGGCCAGTGCTCTGGGTGCTGAGAACAAGAGGTGGGAAGGCGGCGGCGGCCTAGCCATGCGTGTGGTAGAGGAAATGCGAAGTAGGAAAGCCATTTGATCTGCTTAGCCTTTCATCACTGTCACTTGGACCTCAGCATGGAGAAACCAAAGGGAGGCAAGAGTGGATACAGGAACTTGCTTTGGAAGCTTTCGTCCAGGAGACAGCCTTGAACTAGGGTGGTGGTAATAGAGATGGAGGGACGAGGATGGAATCAAGAGACACTAAGCGGAAACCTGAGAGGATTGGCTCACAGGGTGTCAGAAAGAGGAAGGTGTCAAGGAAAAGTCACGGGTTTCTAGTGTGCCCAACTCTATAGAATGTGGTTATTTATTCACTGGCATTCATTACCAGTCACAGAGAGGACCGCTGGTGCAGGGCCAGGGTTAGGGGAATTCACCTTGGATACACTGTGTTAAAGGGAACTTTGAGACATCCAAACATTTAATACGTGAACCTGAAGCTCTGAAGCGAGATGCAAGCATGAGGGCCATTGGTGTATGGGAGGACATCACGGGCATAGTGGGGATGGACTGTGTTGAGTGTGTGGAGCAGAAATGCAAGGCGGTCCAGGAGCAAGCCTACAGGGATGCCCCCTAAAAAGCTGGATGGAGCCTAGGCAACATGGCAAAGCCCCATCTCTACCAAAAATACAATAATTAGCCAGGCATGGTGGCGCAAGCCTGTAGTTCCCCCTACTCAGGAGCCTGAAGTGGGAGGATGGCTTGAGCCTGGGAAGTGGAGGTTGCAGTGAGCTGAGATCACACCACTGAACTCCAGCCTGGGTGACAGAGCAAGGCTGTGTTTCAAAAACAGCCACAGCAACCAAAGCTGGATGGAAAAAGATGAGCTCACAAAGGACTGAGAAGGGCAGAGGGGTGGGAGGAAAACCAGAATACGGCGACACAAAACCCAAAGAAAGAAAGTTTCTAGATGGAGAAAAGAGTCAACAGCATCAATTCATGCTGAACAATCAAGTAATGATGACTGACAAATATCCATTAGGCTTGGTTTGAGGTCACTGTTGACCTTAGCAAGAGAGCCAGCTGGAGGTGCTTTTGCTGAGTCAGCAGTGATAATGGGGAGGCCAACAATGGGGCTGGACGCCAGATCGAAATGGATGGAGCAATGAAGTGAGGATACGAAGGGCCCCAATTTACTGTCCTACCCAGAGTCTGTTTCAACCCACACCTGTAATTCCAGCACTTTAGGAGGCCAAGGCAGCCTCACTTGAGCCAGGAGTTTGCAACCAGCCTGGGCAATATGGTGAGACACCCTCTCTACAAAAAAATAAAAACAAAATTAGCCAATTGTATTGGCACACTCCCGAGAGGCTGAGGTGAGATGATCGCTTGAGCCAAGGAGGTCGAAGTTGCAGTGAGCTATGATCAAAGCACTCTAGCCTGGGCAACAGAGCAAGATCCTGTCTCTAAAAATAAAACAAAACAACAACAACACAGATGTAAGAAAGAACTTCTGCCTGTGGCAACTGTATCCCCAAATATCAAAGCCTATAAAAACTAAATAGTCCCGGCACAGTGGCTCACACCTGTAATCCCAGCACTTTGGGAGGCCGAGGCAGGCAGATAGCTTGAGCTCAGATCAGCCTAGGCAACATGGTGAAACCCTGTTTCACCAAAAATACAAAAATCAGCCGAGCATGGTGGTGCGTGCCTGTATCCCCAGCTGCTGAGGAGCCTGAGCCCAGGGAGCGGAGGCTGCAGTGAGCCATGATCACACTACTGTACTCCAACCTAGGTGACAGAGTGAGACCCTATCTCAATAAAATAAAATAAAATAAAAATAAAGAGAGAAGTGGAAGAAGAGGTGGAGTTTTGTACTTATGACTTGAACTTTGTATTCATGACTGGGTTGACACTCATCCCAATCCACTCCATTTTTAGCCTCGAAACATGGCAAACAGTAACCATTGAAAGGATGGAAAAGAGAAGAAGGCACGGTGGGAAACCGTGCCTCCCATTTTTGTGCATCTTTGTTGCTGTTCTTCCACTATACTGTACCTTTCAGCATTTTGACCGCAACCTGGATTGAGACTCCTGTTTTGCTAATTCCATAAGCTGTTGCGTTCATCACTTTTCCAAAAGCACCTGATCCTAGCACCTTCCCTGCAAAGACAAATGGTGAGTACGTGCATTTGAAAGATTTCCCAATGGAAAAGAAATGCTGCGGAAACATTTGGCACATTCCACTCTTACCAAACTCTAAATTTTCTCTTGGAAACTCCCATTTGAGATCATAGTCATATTCTCTGAAATCAACGTAGAAGTACTCATTATCTGAGGAGCCGGTCACCTGTACCATCTGTAGCTGGCTTTCATACCTAAATTGCTTCAGAGATGAAATGATGAGTCAGTTAGGAATAGGCAGTTCTGCAGATGGAGGAAAGAATAATGAATTTTTACCTTTGCTTTTACCTTTCTGTACTTGTGACAAATCAGCATGGTTAAAACGACAATGAAGAGGAGACAAACACCAATTGTTGCATAGAATGAGATGCCGTCTTGGATGAAAGGGAAGGGGCCTGCAACCAAAGAGTGTCACTCAGCGATGATGAAACAGAATTCCTGTGCAACTTTATAAATAGTGGACAACTCATTATAATCTCTCACATCCTGTTTCAGTAATAATCATTGTCAGTCCTCACAACCATTCCGCATATACTCTACTCCCCACAGACAATCAGGCAATGTCCCTGTAAAGGACACGTTTCCTCCCTAGAAACTGCAGATTATTCTGAATCCATTCTTTAAAACCATTTACTAGGGTTACATGAATTACATCTGGGCCAGGCACGATGGCTCACACCCGCAGTCCCAGCACTTTGGGAGGCTAATGTGGGAGGATCACTTGAATCCAAGAATTAGAGACCAGCCCAGGCAACATGGTGAAACCCCATCTCTAGAAAAAAATACAAAAATTAGCTGGGCGTGGTGGCAGGTGCCTGTAATCCCAGCTACTTGGGAGGCTGAGGCAGGAGAATCACTTGAACTCTGGAGGCGGAGGTTACAGTGAGCCAAGATCACGCCATTGCACTCCAGCCTGGGCGACAGAGTGAGACTCCATCTCAAAAACAACAACAACAACAACAAAAACCATGAATTTAAACCTACAGGATGTACAAGTCAGAGAAAAAAGAAGTTCATATCCCTTTTATGAAGGTCTCACATAAAAGTGGAGAAGTCAGTTTTGTGAGGTTGGTGATCCTAATTATAAGGGTGGGCAGCCAGGTTTCAGAATTGTTTAACTTAGGAGGGCTCTAAAAAGCAAACCAAAAATTACAAAACAGCAGGCTAAGGGCAAATAAGGAAGCTAATCAGAAGGGAAAATGACAGAGACTCCAAGTGACAAAATCTGTCTCTCTAAAGTTCGATCTTTGCATGGAGATTCGCCACACCGGGAGTTTCCGCTTCTCCCCATCACTGTGACAGATGAGTCACGAGGGCGCAGGCAGGACTCCGCCCCAACCTGCGAAACAGTCTGTCTGGGGATTCTTGCCTGACTCAAGAAACCTTTTCTCATACACTGACCCTATACTCTCCTGTAAAATTCCCCAAGTAAAAGTCAGCGATGGGGACTAACTTCTCGTGGGGAATTCCTGATGGTGGAGTATTACAATAGCAATTGTGGTACCTGGAGAGTTTAAAAGGATTGTCTCACAAGATGTGCCAAGGGAATTGTAGGCACAGCACTTGACCAGGAACCCTTTTATGGCTTCACTCATGTTTAGAGTACTGCTTGACACCCACTGTCCAAACACTTTTCTGTTAGCCTTTCTATTCCAGACTCCTTCTGGGATCTCTTCTGTGCAGCTGAAAAAAACAAAATGGCAAAGAATTTAGACAGGTGAGCTGTCATCAGATGGGAAGTTAGGGTTTCTGCAGCGAATTCTAAAAGAGATTCATCCAGTATAAGCTATCAGAAACAATCTTTGACCATTGAGAATTATGGTTGATTGAGAACATTAGCATTTTAAATATTTCATCATTTCTTCTTAAACTGTGTTCATGAAAGAGTCAATATGTCAGAGTTTTACGTTCTTCCATTATAAGAGACATCAATGTCCTTATTACTTGGGAGACTTGTCTGAACACTTCTTCCAGGTCCAAGATGGTAATGGGTATCCATCCGAGGAACAGGACGCCTGACTCGCTGATGCTTCCGCGAGCACTTGAGGTTTCCCTACAGAAAAGAAAACGTGTGAAATAAGCTCACTGGCTGGGCAGAGTGGTTCGCTCCTATAATACCAACACTTTGTGAAGCCAAGGTGGGAGGATCACTTGGGCCGAGGAGTTCAAGACCAGCCTGGGCAACATAGCAAGACCCTGTCTCTGAAAATAATAAAATAAAATAAGCTCATGGAGCACGGTACTTTCTGGAAATAGTTTCAAAGTTGCCTACAGTACAGGCTACCCATTTACGCCAGGGCAGTTTGTGCTTCTGGGAGGATGTCTCACTCAGAATGACTCCAGACCTCTGGTAATTTCTTCTTTCCTCCTTGCCATGCAAGCTTCTGGTTGGGCAGCCCTGATACCTCTCTGCTACACACCATTTTCCCATTGCCAGCCTCCCCCTGGAGAGAGCTGAGGTACAGACCTCCACCTGCTTGCACGCCTTAAAATGATTCTCAGCTTCAGGAGAAGTTGGACTTCTTGTTGTTTTGTAAGCCAAAGAAATGAAAATTATTAAAAACAAATAAATGAGAGAGAAAATGACTTTCAGCCTTTCCTTAACATGCCCTTTCAAAATACTAAAATCAATAAAGTCACAACACGAATTCCAATTCAGAGACAATGTGAAATAAGTCTTTCGGCCTCTGAGGATACACACAGAAAGAGATCTATGGCCAGGTGCAGTGGCTCTCGCCTGTAATCCTAGCACTTTGGGAGGCCAAGGTATGAGGATCCCTTGAGGCCAGGAATTTGAGATCAACCTGGGCAACAAAGGGAGGCCCCCTCTCTACAAAAATGGTTTTAAAATTAGCTAAGCATGGGGGAGTGTGCCTGTAGTCCCAGCTACGTGGGAGGCTTAGTTAGGAGGATCACTTGAGCCCAGGAGTTTGAAGCTATGGGGATTTATGATTGTGCCATGGCACCCCAGACTGCATGATAGAGTGAGACCTGGTGTTAAAAATGAAACAAAACAAAATAACATAAAAAAATAAAGAGATATATGATCGATGCCAGTAGATATGAAAGTAAAATTTCAAAATACTTCAGCATACAAAAACAGTTTTTAGTACCCCTTCTAAGCCATTACTTAGCTCTTCCTAGTTAAGACTAATAAAGAATTAAGGAATTAAAAAATAAAAATTAAATTCTTGGCAATTTAACTTACTTCTTATATTCAGCGTGAACATTTTGGTAAATTGGGCATCACCATTTTCTGCATGGAATATATATTCTCCTGGCTGGTGCTTATGATTGCAAAACTTGGATACGCTGTTTGAAAAAGAATTAAAGACAGATTTAGCCTGATTGCTACAAGAGATGCTGCAACTAATGACAGTGTGCATGGGAGGAGTCTTCCTTGAAATGCTCCTTACTTGCTAAAGTTCACTGGAAAAGGAGATGTCCATATTCTAGACCCTTGCTACTCAAAGTGTGGTCCACAGACAGGCAGCATCAACATCGCCATTGGTATCATCTGGGAGCTTGTTACAATTGCAAGATTTCAGGTCCCATCTCAAATCACTGACTCAGAATCTGCATTTTAAGATGATCACCATGTGAGTCTCATGCCCACTGAGAGTTGGGATTGACCGAAGATCCTCAGTGAGACATGGAAGTTCCTGCCCCTCTTGTTCTGGATAGTCTGACTTCTCAGATCTTGTGCAGGTGGAGGAGCCTGTAGTTCAGAGGTCCCCAACCCCCTGGCCACAGACTGGTACCTGTCCATGGCCCGTTAGGAACGGGGCCACACAGCAGGAAGTGAGCAGCAGGCAAGCCGGCTTTACCGCCTCCTGTCAGAGCAGCAGAGGAATTAAGTCTCACAGGAGCACAAACCCTACTGTGAATTGCGCATACCAGGGATGGATCTAGGTCCTGTGCTCCTTATGAGAATCTAATCCCCGATGATCTGAGGTGGAACAGTTTCATCCCAAAACCAACCCCCACCCCCAATCTATGGAAAAATTGTCTTCCACAAAATGGATCCCTGGTGCTGAAAACGTTGAGGACTGCTGCTGTAGCTGCCCTGCTTCCTGAAATGATGGTCCAAGGCAGGACCTATGACCAACCCTTGACTTACATAGCAATGAACCATGATGAGGGCTCAAATCCACTGAGCTTGTGCAGAAACTTCTGAGTGCTCTCGCAGGCTCTAGTGCCTACTTGGAGCACTCATCAACCACTCAATATTTTGACACGGATAACCCGATCTTGGGGACTGTCCACCACGCCCAGCAGGCCTGTGGGTTGCTGGATACTGCAGTGAGATGTTGGATGGTGCAGGAGAGGCAGGGGAGCAAGGAGCTGTTGAATATGCCTTCATGCACTCACAGTAACAAAATTGGAGAAAAAGAAAATAAATTCCCTTCAAACAGAAAAAGATATCTAAGGCTTGTTCCGAAGATAGCTAACTCAACCTTCACATAGCCTACTTAAAGTCTTTTGTTTTGTTTGTTTGTTTGTTTGTTTTCTTGAGACAGAGTCTTGCTCTATCGCCCAGGCTGGAGTGCAGTGGCGCGATCTCGGCTCACTGCAAGCTCCGCCTCCCAGGTTCACGCCGTTCTCCTGCCTCAGCCTCCGGAGTAGCTGGGACTACAGGTACCTGTCACCATGCCCAGCTAATTTTTTGTAATTTTTAGTAGAGATGGGGTTTCACCGTGTTAGCCGGGATGGTCTTGATCTCCTGATCTTGTGATCCATCCACCTTGGCCTCCCAAAGTGCTGGGATTACAGGCATGAGCCACCATGCCCGACCCAGCCTACTTAAAGTTTAAAAAACAAAAAGACCCTGCCTGGTAGGTTAGGAAGACGAGTCAGAATGGACGCAGCTTTAGACGAGAAGTGTGGAGGATGCAAAAGACCTAAAAAGTATAGCTATCTTCAAATATACCTAAACTGGGTGGGTAGACAGGATCCATACAAGTGGAATCGTTAAAGCATTAAACTGAAGACCAGCAGATGATCAAAGAAGGCAGAGGTCTGTGTTGGTGGGAAAGGTTCAGGGGCTTCATAGAGGAGGTAGAGCTCGAGCTGGATTCTCATGAATGAGTTGGTTTTGGTAAGAGGGCAAAAGAAAAGGCATCCAAGGAGGAGACAAAGAAGCAACTGAAGGTGCCAGACAGGAAGTCATAGGGCCACAGTGAGGAGGAACAGCGAGCCTCTCACGGGAGCAGAATATCATGAACAGTATTTTGTTTACTTATTTTATTTATGTATTTATTTATTGATACGGAGTCTCACTCTGTCGCCCAGGCTGCAGTGCAGTGGCACCATCTCGGTTTACTGCAACCTCCGCCTCCCAGGTTCAAGCAATTCTCCTGCCTCAGTCTCCTGAATAGCTGGGATTACAGGTGCCCACCACCAGACCTGGCTAATTTTTTGCAGTTTTAGTAGAGACGGGGTTTCACCATATTGGCCAGGGTGATTTCAGTCTCTTGACCTCGTGATCTGCCTGCCTCAGTCTCCCAAAGTGGTGGGATGAATTATACATTTTAAAAATACAAATTACTTATTTTCTATAACAATGCATACTGCCCTGAGCATTGCAAAAAACCTTTTTTTTTCTTTTTTTTTTTGAGATGGAGTCTCGCTCTGTCACCCAGGCTGGAGTTCAGTGGCACGATCTTGGCTCACAGCAACTTCTGCCTCCTGGGTTCAAGTGATTCTCGTGCCTTAGCCTCCCAAGTATCTGGGATTACAGGTGCACGCCACCACGCCTGGCTAATTTTTGTATTTTTCGTAGAGATGGGGTTCACCATGTTGGCCAGCCTCATCTTGAATTCCTGACCTCGTGTGATCCTCTCTCCTTGGCCTCCAAAAGTGCTGGGATTACAGGCATGAGCCACTGCACCTAGCCTCAATTTTATTTTATTTTATGTAATTTTTCTGTAGAGATGGGGTCTCACTATGTTGCCCAGGCTGGTCTCAAACTCCTGGTCTCAAGCCATCCTCCCACCTCGGCCTCCCAAAGTGCTGGGATAACAGGTATGAGTCATGGTGCCTTGGCCTATGAACAGTGTTTTATATTCACCTGCTGATGGCAGCAAAAGTTTACTGGAATTTTAAAGGCAGTCGTAGCAATTCAAGAACTCATTCATTCATTCATTCATTCATTCAACTGTCAATGTTAGAAAGTGTTTGTGATGGAAATTGAGGACACAACAGCAAATTCAAAAAACTGGGTTTCTGTTCTCACAGAATTTACAATTTGGTGGTGAAGGTAGAGGGGTAATAAGCAGTTAGAGTGTGGGAAGTTTCTGCGATAGGAGAAGTAAAAGTTCAGATTTGAGGTTTTGGAGCATGACAAGAGGAGTGTTGTTTAATGTAAGAGAATGGGAAAGGAGAGGAAACAGCAAACCCAAGAGGCACCAGAAAAAAAGAAATGGCAGGGGCTGGATTGGATACAGAAGATAAAGAGGAGAAGAGAATCCCAGTTGGTCCCCAAGATTCAAAACACGCCTGTAATCCCAACACTTTGGGAGGCTGAGGTGGGTGGACTGCTTGAGGCCAGAAGTTTGAGACCAGCCTGGGCAACCTAGTGAGATTCCATCTCTACCAAAAAAATCCACAAAATGCCACTGTGTAATTGCAGCTTTTGAGCCCATGTCTGTGTGACACCAATGTTCTGTGGCCTGAACTCCTAAGCTAAGGTAATTCTGACTGTGTGTTGTGAATGAGAGAATTCATCTCTCTGACCTATCAAAAGTTTCAGGCAGTTAGGCCGGGCGCGGTGGCTCAAGCCTGTAATCCCAGCACTTTGGGAGGCCGAGACGGGCGGATCACGAGGTCAGAAGATCGAGACCATCCTGGCTAACACGGTGAAACCCCGTCTCTACTAAAAAATACAAAAAACTAGCCAGGTGAGGTGGCGGGCACCTGTAGTCCCAGCTACTCAGGAGGCTGAGGCAGGAGAATGGCATAAACCCGGGAGGCAGAGCTTGCAGTGAGCTGAGATCACGCCACTGCACTCCCAGCCTGGGTGACAAAGCGAGACTCCATCTCAAAAAAAAAAAAAAAAAAAAGAAAACAAAAGAAATTTTCAGGCAGTTAAAAGTTGACCTTTGGGTGGGTGCAGGGGCTCGCATCTGTAATCCCAGCACTCTGAGAGGCCGAGGAGGATGCATTACTTGAGCCCAGGAGTTCGAGATCAGCCTGGACAACATGGCGAGACCTTGTCTCTACAGATTTTTTTTTTTTTTTAATTAGCTGCGTGCGATGGCACACACCTGTGGTCCCAGCTACTTGGGAGGCCGAGGTAGGGGAATGGCTGGAGCCACTGTACTCCAGACTGGGCAACAGAGCAAGACCCAGACTCAAAAAAAAAAGGCTGAACATTGAATAAGGTGTTTAACCTTGTTTTACTTTGTTAACAAGAAGCCTAAAGAAGTAAAAAAGAGGAATTTCTTATCCTGACCTATTTCTGGACAAAAAGGAGGAAATCACTGGTGAAGTGGAAACAATAGAAAGATCAGGGGAAAGCCAGATTACGACCCTAGGGAGGAGAAGAGGAAACAGAGCTCCATGCCGGTGCCCGACCTCAGGAAGGCAGTGTGGAAGAGGCTGGCATGGAAGTGGCCCAAGAGAAGAAAGACGTGAGCTTCTAACAGGGAAAGTGTAATTCTCTGTGGACTATGGCCAAAGACCCTGAAAAAGGAGAGAAGAGGAGATGATAAAGCCAGTGTGGCTCACCAGGCACCATGTCAGAGACACCAGTCAATTCAGTGGAAAAAGAAATGACCAGTACAATTACTTCTCATGAGGCAGACCAAAGCAAAATGTTTCATAAACGTTTTTCTTCCTCAGTCTTCTGTGCTGTCTTAACAGAGTGTGGTTTGCCACGGTTTAGAAGAGAGAGCACCTGAAATATTTTTCACTCTTCTGAACAAACACCAGGTAGGAAATTGGTCACATAAATAGCCGGAACACAAAACTGAATATCCAGATCGCTTTAAACTAACATTCCTCGTGCTTATGACAGTTAACCCTGGAAACAATGACAACTACAATGACAACTGTGTCCTGACCCCATGGGAATTCCAAGGGGACTAACCAGTTACGCTGATTGGGAGATGCAAAGCTTCCTCTTTCACCTAGGGGTTTTCTATAAATGGCCAGTTGACAGGAGACGGATGTCAGGACATTTGAGTTTACAGTGAAACAGTATCTCGGTGTCCAAGAAGATGCATTCTGGTTACAATTAAGAAAAGGGGTTTCTTGGCTGGGAACGATGACTCATGCCTGCAATCCCAGCACTTTGGGAGGCTGAAGGAGGAGGATCACTTGAGGTCAGGAGTTCAAGACCAGCCTGGCCAACATGGTGAAACTCCATCTGTACTAAAGATACAAAAAATTAGCCGGGCGCAGTGGCACGCGCCTGTAATCCCAGCTACTCGGGAGGCTAAGGCAGGAGAATCGCTTGCGGTTGAGGTTGCAGTGAGCTAAGATCATGCCATTGCACTCCAGCCTGGGCGACAGGGCGAGACTCCATCTAAAAAAATAATAATAATAAATAAAAATACAAAATAAAAAAATAAAAACGTCAAAGAAAGAGAAAGGAAAAAAAGTAAAGTTGATATTCATCAAGAGGAGTTAAAATAAAAATTTCTAAAAAGTGGAATACTATGCAGCCATTAAAACAATAAGGTGGATATAACAACATACTTATTAATATAGAAAGACGCTCATGATATATTTTAAGTGAAAAATCAGACTACAAATGGTACATTATTTCATGTTTATACAAAGATCCATATTGTATGTTTCTATTATGGTGGTTACATAGAAAAAGTCTGCAATGTTATCTCTGGAGGCAGAATTATGGTGTTTTTTTAAGGCAATTTCAGAAAAAAAAGAATGAATAAAGGGTGTTGGCTTTGCCTTCTGTGACTGGGCAAGTAATTTAGCCTCAATTTCCACATTTCATAAAATGGGATTATGAGGGTTAAATGAGGTAATACACCTATAGGATTTTGCACATGACAAGAACTCAAAGAAGGATGTTTTATTCTCGCAGAATGGCTTCATAAGATACGGTTAATAACTCACAACTGAGTGGGGTCTTGGGAAGACCCTCAGCCAGGAATACTGTCTCAGACTGCAGAAGTGAACAGGAACGGGATTTAGGTAGGAGCTGCTGGTATTTCACTAGACTCAAACTTTTCCCTCATTTTCCCTCCTTTCTGTCTATACTCAAGGCTCAACTCCTTCAGAAAATAGGAAGAAAAAAAAAAAAAAAAAAAAGCTCCTCTCCCAGGCTCCATAATCTTCTGTAATTGTGTATCACTCATTTCATGTGACAACCTCTGCTTTTCAGTTTGTGGTTCTTCCGAGCAGGACCCTGGCTCCCCACCCAGAACCCAAACGACCACCACACAGCTGTCTACCCCGTAAGCACTCGCTTAGTGCCTACTATGGGCAAAACTTAGATTCACAGAGTTGGAAAATTAAATATTTCAGGAACAAGGAAAACATCAGGCTTAGGCAAGGCCAAGGAGAAGGTTTCAGAAGAGGTTACTAAGTAATTACAACAGTCCCATTCCTCTTTTTTCCCATGAAATCGGAAAAAGCTAAGGTAGATTTGGTATTTGTAATTAAGTCTGTAGAGATACGAAATTATACAAACGAATGGGTGAAATATCCTGGAAACCTTTATCAGGACCAGGACACCAGGATGGCTAGAAAGTTATAATTTAATAAAATGTAAACATATAAAGGCAAGCCCTAGTAAACTTTGGCGTCGTATTTGAGGAAGTAAATTGGAGAAATGAAGCCGTGAAAGTGGGGAAGCCGAGAGATTTCTGGTGCACATACCATGACCACACCAAAGTTTTTTCAGGGGTACTGTTATTACAGGGCCCTTTCAGTTACAGATTTTTTTAAAGTTGTATCACTTTGCCTATGAAATCTTGATACATGACTAAAATACAGTACTTCACAAACCAAATTCGGCTCAATTAAATTGTTGAATCTAGGTGGTAGGTAAAGAATGCTCACGCACTATTATTTCAACTTACTAGTACATTTGAAACTTTCTATAATAAAAAGTCAAAAGGAAAGACAGGTGCAGTGGCACACGCCAAGCTGCAGCTACTCAGGAGGCTAAGGCAGGAGGATCACGTGAGCCCAGGAGTTAGAATCCAACCTGGGCAACATAGCAAGACCCTGACTCTAAAAAGCAAAAAGAAGCTAGGCAAGGTGGCTCATGGCCGTAATCCCAGCACTTTGCGAGGCTGAGGCGGGTGGATCACGAGGTCAGGAGTTCGAGACCAGCCTGACCAAGATGGTGAAACGCCGTCTCTACTCAAAATACAAAAATTAGCCAGGCAGGGTAGTGCATGCCTGTAATCCCAGCTACTCAAGAGGCTGAAGCAGGAGAATCACTTAAACCTGGAAGGCGGAGGTTGCAGGAAGCCAAGATTGAGCCACTGCATTCTAGCCTGGGCGACAGAGCAAGACTCCGTCTCAAAAAAAAAAAAGCGAAAAGAAGGGCCGGGTGTGCTGGTTCACACCTGTAATCCCAGCACTTTGGGAGGCCAAGGTGGGCGTATCATTTGAGGTCAGGAGTTCAAGACCAGCCTGGCCAACATGGCGAAACCCCGTCTCTACTAAAAATACAAAAAAATTCACTGGGCAGGGTGGCTCATGCCTGTAATCTCAGCTATTACGGAGGCTGAGGCAGGAGAATCACCTGAACCCGGGAGACAGAAGTTGCAGTGAGCCAAGATCACACCACCGCACTCCAGCCTGGGCAACAGAGTGAGACTTAGTCCAAAAAAAAAAAAAGTAAAAAGAAAGAACAGTGTAAATGACCCCTGACTGTAATCTAGTCTGCCATCCCCATCTCAACATAGAGCCTCGTGTGGAAAGAAAAAGACATTTGGAGCACTCAGAGGCGTGTTCAAATTTTGTGTTGTTCATTTCTTGTTCAGTATTTTGAGCACGTTTTTTCATGAAGAAGGAGGGCCCATCTTTCCTTTGCTGTGTGTCGTCAGTGGCCCACAACACCTGGTACATTATTATTACCAACAATGCACATTATTAGCACAAACACTGTAGCTCTTCAAGAACTTTTCAATACAATAAACACTGAGTATTGGGTGTTGTGCTAAGAACCACGTGTGTGGTCCTTGAAGTGAAGAGAATGCTGTTGACTCATCTTTGGCCCAGACTGCACTGTGAGCTGCGTTCCAGATATGATGATGAATTCATTCATATATTAAACACACACTTACTGAACAAGGCATTGTACAAAGATAGAGAAATATGGCAGCAAACCTATTCTTAGGGTTTATAAACTCCCTGGTGAGATGCAACATACAAGGAGGTAACTCTGTTACCAGATAAGTAAGAATGAGTGAGGTACAAAACGCTATAGGAGTCAGGATCTCCCCTAATTCATTCATTTGGCTACCTCTATAGGATAACAACCTGGGGTCATGGGTATGGATTGTGGCCACGGAATGAAGCTACAGGAAGCAGCCTACTGGCCCATGACCTATATGTCAGTGACACGGTCCCCAACTGGCGATTCTGTAAAATCATAAAAGGTTATACCAGGTATCACCAGCACAGTGGCAATCTGTGTACATTCTAGGGGGAGAGGGAAAGCAACATTACCTTATTCACTCTGGCAGCCCTTCACAGCATCACACCCATCAAGAGGATATTAAAGTCATATTTGTTGAACTAAATTGAATTGACCTCTTATCTCTTTGAATCAGGTTCAGAAGAGATTCCCATAACGCTAAGAGCTTATCTAACATGGGGATAAGATACAAAGGAGAGAGGGGACAGTGATACGCTCATTTCCTTCTGAACACAGGCCAAGTGGTAATCAAGTCAACTAGGGTAGAGAGGGGCTGAATCCCCAACCTTCTACATTTAAAAGCTTGATAGGCCAGGCACGGTGGCTCACGCCTGTAATCCCAGCACTTTGGGAGGCCGAGGCAGTTGAATCACTTGAGGTCAGGAGTTCAAGACCAGCCTGGCCAACATGAAAAAACCCGTCTCTATTTAAAATACAAAAAATTAGCTGGGCATGGTGGCGTGCACCTATAATCCCAGCTACTTGGGAGGCTGAGGCAGGAGAATTGCTTGAACCCAGGAGCTTTTGGTGAGCCAAGATCGTGCCACTGCACTTCAGTCTGGGTGACAGAGTGAGACTCTGTCTCAAAAAAAAAAAAAAAACAAGCTTGATGTTTCTGAATAAGAGCTTATGACGACTGTGGGGTGATGCCTCTAAGGCAATGGTTCTCAAAAAACATTGCCAGGGGTTATTTTTCTCAATTTGGCAGTGTCTGGAGATATTGTCACACTGGGAAAGGGGAACGTGCTCCTGGCATCCAGTGAGAGGAGGCTAGGGACACTGAAAATTATCCTACAATGCACAGGACAGTCCTCCACAACAAAGAATTATCCAGCTCAACATGTCAGCAGTGCCACTGTTGACAAACCCTGAGTTTGGGGGAGTGTGTTTCAGTCAACTCCCAGACCAGTCTGCATTCTTAATTACCTTAAAAATGAATGCTCTGAACATTGGGGGGTTTCAGTAACAGACGGCAGACGACTCCATGCAAACCCTGCACTGAGATTCTAAAAGTCCCAACAAGGGACTTTTAGTACAAATCCCTTTTAGGTATAAAGAGTAGCACAATAATCATGAAACAAACACTTAGCAGAATCAAGGTGAAAAGAACTCCTACTCTTCATCTGGAACAGTGCTAGCCAATGAAATACAATGTCAGTCATGACTGCAAGCCTTGTATATCATTTATAAATTCTGTTGGCTGTATAAAGTAAAAGGAAGCAGGTGAAATTAAGTTGAATAATAGATTTCATTGAATGCAATATATCCAAAATACTATTATTTTAATATATAATCAACATAAAAATTGTTTTAATTTTTTTTTTTTTTCTTTTCGAGGCAGGGTTTCGCTCTGTCATCCAGGCTGGAGTGTGGTGGTGTGATCACAGCTACTGCAGCCTCAACCACCTGAGCTCAATCAATCCTCCAACCTCAGCCTCCCAAGTAGCTGGGACTAAAGGTGTACACCACCACACTCAACTCATTTTTGTATTTTTTGTGGAGATGGAATTTTGTCATGTTACCTGGGCTGGTCTCAAACTCCTAGGCTCAAGCGATCCACTCGCCTTGGCCTCATAAAGTGCTGGGATTACAACAGGTGTGACCCATTTTATTTATTAAAAAATAAAATTTTATAAAAATTAAATAAAATTTACTTTATAAAATATAGAATAAAATTTATATTTTATAGCCAATATAAAAATTATTAATAATATATTTTACATTTTTTTCATACTAAGTCTTCAAAATCTAGCGTGTATTTTACAATTAGAGTACATCTCAATTTGGACCAGACACATTTCAAGCTCTCGATATCCACATGTGGTTGATGGCTACTGTACAGGACAGCACAGATCTAGACCTGTGATAGGAATCACCAAAGGTTCTCATTAAAAAAGCAGAGTCTGAGCATTTTGCCCCAGTTTTGAGTCAGCATGTCTGGAATGGGAGCCAGGAATCCACAGTTTGAGCACTTGCTCAGATGATTCTTATTTAGTTGTTCAACAGACCACATGCTGAGAAAGGATGATTTATTCTAGTCCGTTGACTTGTTTGAAAGATAACATGTGCGTCTCAGTCTCTCATAGTCTAGTCCAAAACCATGTTCCATAGCATTAGTTTAAAGGGACAAGAGATGTCATAACTATAGAAGATATGGGGGAAGCTTGTTTTTTGTTTTCCAAAGAAGGAATGGAGAATTCCTCCCACAAGAGAACCTTTCGGCTGGGTGCGGTGGCTCATGCCTGTAATCCCAGCACTTTGGGAGACCTAGGTAGGGTGAATCTCCTGAGCTCAGGAGCCCGAGACCAGCCTGTGCAACATGGAAAAACCATGTCTCTATCAAAAATACAAAAAATTAGTCAGATGTGGTGGTGTGCACCTGTGGTCCCAGCTATTTGGGAGGCTGAGATGGGAGGATCACTTGAGCCTGGGAGGTGGAGGTTGCAGTGAGCCAAGATTGCACCAATGCACTATAGCCTGGGTGACAGAGTGAGACCTCATCTCAAAGAAAAAAAAAAAAGAAAGAAAGAAAGAAAGAAAAAGAAAAGAAAAATTGTTTTTCCTAAAAAAAGAATCTTGCATAGTTTCCTCATACAAATCCTGAGGAAAACAACATTTTCCTTCAGCTCTTATTATTGGGCTATTTCTGCATGTATTTTCTGAAAATTTAAATCAATACACCTATGAGTAATGTTTTTCTGTTTTTAAGGAGTTTTACTTCCTCAATCATCTGCAAATGTTTTAGGGGAGACTCAGTGTACTATACACCGCACTCTCAAACAGGAAGTAACTACCTTGTGACTCAGAAAATGCCAGAGAACCAGACTCAAACTAGACCAGACTAATATGGTTCTTTCTGTTTTCATGCAGCAGGTTATATTATCTAAAGCAATAGTAAGACTGCTACTGTATCCTCACATCTGCTTATTGTTTTCTCATCTCCAATTTCAACTCAATAATAAACTCATAATAAGTGAATTTGCTTCCATAAGTATAAAACTGTCCTTCTCAAGGGCAACAAGCAAGGAGAATTATGCTAAAAATGATATCTTAAGAGTCCTTTGTGGTCTCACCTGTATCCATCATCGAGACCCTTTTGCTCACAAGGAAATGATTTTCGAGAGAAGGTCCATGTACATCTGATTTGTGGGTAGGCTTTAAACCTGACGGAAAAACAAAACTCTTCATATTGGTCAATTTCATAATCTTCACTTGAATTGGTAGCATTTATAAATCCCTTTTCTGTAAGAAAAAATAGACATTTATGAGTTAGTTAATATATTCATATGGAAACGTATTGAGAAGATAAAATAAACTTGTATTCATCAGTTTAACACAGGAAAACTCAGGTGTTGGCCTGCTGCAGGTCAGGTTGGATAATCCGAGTGAAAACCCAGGAGTCCTATCCCTAGTTCTAAGCCTGAGCTCATTATCTTTCGAAGTTAAGAAATGTTTAAAAAAAGAAAGAAGGAAACAAAAAGAATGGGATGTAGATAATTGACTGTCTTCCCAGAGAAATGTATAAATAAACCTACAGATTTTGCAGACAATTTCCAAAGGTTGAAAGGATCCCCCACTCTCGGGTACACACTAGGGGTCTCCTTAGAGTCTGGAAGCCCCTGCTCTCAGCCAGCACCACTCTCTCGTTGATGAGAGAGAGTAAAATAAACTCAAGGCACAAATAAAAGAGCGATCTGGCTAGCAATATTCACGAGGTTGCCTTATGGAACACTTCCTTATTAATCTGCTAAGAGCATCACTGTGTTTCTTAGCATTTTCATTATGGCTGAACACTGTACCCTAACCTGAGATTATTGAATTGTGGTTATTTTCAGATCCTACAAACCCCACCAAAATTTCAGGGCATCTAAGGGCTTGTACTGTCTCTCAGTGCTCACTGCCCTAACAGTGAGGCTAGTTGGTTCTTAGAACCAGTATTTCTATTCTATTTTGTGTCAGGCTCTGTGTCAGGTTCTGGAACTACAAGGATAGAATGAATTGTCCTTGTCCTTAGGAAACTTACAGTCTACTGGGGGATAAAAGCACACAAACAGATGGTCATATTACAAAGTGTTATGTGCAAACACAGTGGCATTCAAGCGGGCCTGGTTTCACGGGAAAAGGAAGAGGGTGAGCAGATTATCTTTGCAAAGCTATTCTAACTCGGTTTCTTTCTTAGTGTTTGATAGTAGCATTATATTGAAATCCGAATTTGTACCGCATACCTCACATTCCACACTAAAGCAACTAAAAATAGGAATACAGATTGTGTGAGCAGCCTGCATTACCTACGATGGTAACCAAAGCGGATTGACTGGGATGCTTTGAAGAGGAACAAGTGTAGTATCCGGTGTCGTTTCTTGCCACTGATGATACAAAAGCAAACAGAATCCGTATCATAGTTCTGTTTGTTGAATAGGTACTCATCTCAAAGTAGCTGCCCTAGGTTTTAATAAAACAGAGTTTGCATTTAATGTTTTCAATCCGGACTGTTAGTTAATTGTTCCTGCATTTTCAGAACACAAACTTGTCCTTTTACCTCCTCGAGTGCTTTGTTTTCTAATTCCCAGGTGAGCCCGAATCCATGGTTCACATGAACAGCTTTGCACCTTATCCATAAGGGTTCCCCCACTTTAAGAAATAATTGTGGCAATGTGGTCTGAGGAGTTTGATTTAGATCTAGGAGATGAAAACATCCCAAGTGAGAAAAAAGAAAGTGATTATTGCCTCATCACAAAGGATATCCTGAACATTCTGAACAAAGACTTTAGCATCATCTCAAATATTACTAACCACATTAATCAAAGAAGCTTTTAGAGACTGACTCTTCTCTTTTATGAATAAATCAGCATTTACAGAATCCATAATATTGCATTTACTGGGGCCTAAAAGAACGACAGGATTTCTGAAGTTGAATGATCACCTACGCAGTTACTGTTAGTCCCTGATCGTTGCTAAGAAATAGTCACTGAAAATGAAAGTACGTGATATGATAGAGTTACCTATTGTGAACAGCCTGGTGCATTCCCTGCCCAGTTCATTTCTGGCACAGCACCTTATGTCCGTCCCAAATAATTCATGAAGCACTTTCTCCTCCTTTTTAACAACTGCTGGACTTTCTTCTTTACAACTGCAATTAGAAAATAAGTACCATTTTGTTAAACAAGTTTTAAAATTACAAATGAATGCTCAAGAGGAGAACAAAGTTCTAGAGCCATTTTTAAGGGTCAAATGGTAAGCAAAAGGTCAAAAGGTAAACAAGCCCAAATCTATGGTTTCAGTTAAGAGCTCATAAGGGAGCTGGCTAGTTACTCATTATCTCAATGAATTAGAATAACACTAAGGAGAATTACATAATAAAACAGTTTAAAATTGTTCATGTTTGGTGATCTCTTTGTTGCTGTTGTTTAAAGACAGGGAAAGAAAGGAAAAAAATGAGAAAGAAGATCAAGGAAAAAAAGAGAAGAAAGAGAGAAGAGAAAAAGCATGACTGGGCTTTCATGAAGTTTAGCAAGGTAAGCATCCTTTTCTTCACAGCACTGAAGGGGACGCAGTAAGGGATGGGGAAGCTAAAGTTTCAAAGGTCACCCGAGTTCCCACAGGAACAGAGGAGGGCCAAGGTGTCACCTGCAAGGGAAATCAGCCAAGACTCCCAAGTATTCAACAGAACAAAACCCCTCTCCCTGCCTCAGCAGAAAGCGAACTTTTGTACCACTTTGGAACAAAGTATTTGGTACTTTTTCTCCTTCTATTTGGTCCCATTTAAAAAGAAAAAAAAAAAAAGTTGTTTAGTAAATTTTAATTAGTTCAAACTGCATGAATTTTTACTTTGTGAGAACTTAGCTTTGGCATATATGAAAAACTACGTAAACATTTATACCATACTTACTAACGGCTAGGCACTGTTCTATGTGCTTTACATATATCAATTCATTTACTCATCATAGCAGTCTTATAAGTACTTGTTGTCATCCCCATTCTTCTGATGAGGCACAGAGAGGTTAAGTAACTTGTCCAAGGCCACACAGCTGCTAAACAAACTAGGGTTCAAACCCAGGCTATCTGGCTCTAGATTCTATATCTTTAAACAATCGTATTAGACTGCTTTTCCAGAACAAACAGGACAATCACAAATTGAGCATTTAGTCACAAGGAATTTCTCTCTCTTTTTTTTTTGAGATGGAGTCTCGCTCTGTCACCCAGGCTGGAGTGCAATGGCACGATCTCGGGTCACTGCCACCTCCGCCTCCCAGGTTCAAGCAATTCTCCTTCCTCAGCCTCTTGAGTAGCTGGGATTACAGATGCCCGCCACCACGCCTGGCTAATTTTTGTATTTTTAGTAAAGACGGAGTTTCACCATGTTGGTCAGGCTGGTCTTGAACTCCCAACCTCAGGTGATCTGCCTGCCTTGGCCTCCCAAAGTGCTGGGATTACAGGCTAAGCCACCGTGCCCGACCTAGAATTTCCTTTTTCTTTTTTTTTTTTTTTTTTTTTTTTTGAGACGGAGTCTCCTTCTGTCACCCAGGCTGGAGTGCAGTGGTGCGATCTCAGCTCACTGCAAGCTCTGCCTCCCCGGTTCACGCCATTCTTCTGCCTCAGCCTGCTGAGTAGCTGGGACTACAGGTGCCCACCACCACGCCCGGCTAATTTTTTTGGTATTTTTAGTAGAGATGGGGTTTCACCGTGTTAGCCAGGATGGTCTCGATCTCCTGACCTCGTGATCCTCCGGCCTCGGCCTCCCAAAGTGCTGGGATTACAGGCGTGAGCCACTGTGCCCGGCCTAGAATTTCATACTTATAAGAGAATTGTACTTTAAAATCAGTATCTTTCTTTTTGCCCCAACCAGATGCCCAGGGAGCCAACAATCCTGGAACGTAGAGGGACTTTTACTTGTGTACTATGATGCCCAGGAAGGGTCCTGCAGTTGATTTCAGGGGCTCCAAAAAGCCCCTTACCAAAAAATTCCTTGTCCTCCCTGTACACTGGCCATTCTGTATTATTTATTTTATTTTATTTTATTTATTTAATTTTTTCTTTTTTTTTGAGACGGAGTTTTGCTCTGGTTGCCCAGGCTGGAGTGCAATGGCATGATCTTGGCTCACTGCAACCTCTGCCTCCCAGGTTCAAGAGATTCTCCTGCCTCAGCCTCCAGAGTAGCTGGTATTATACGCGTCTGCCACCACACCTGGTTAATTTTTTGTATTTTTAGTAGAGATGGGGTTTCACCATGTTGGCCAGGCTGGTCTCAAATTCCTGACCTCAAGTGATCTTGGCCTCCCAAATGCTGGGATTACAGGCGTGAGCCACTTCACCCGGCCCTATACTGGTCATTTTTTAACTTTAAGAAGCCAGAGTTTCCTGTTTCAATGAGCATAAATTAAATTTTACATACAGCTTGATGTCAACTACATTAGAAAAAAGCCAAAAGGAAATTACAAGAATAGCGGCTACCACGGATGTGTCATACCTTTCCCCCTGTGAATCGCAAAGCACCCATTCCACGATCGGCTCTGGAACGCTCTCAGATATGCAGACCAGGGCGTCCTGGTTTTCCATTTTTCTAAAGTAAGGTCTTCTTAATGTGTAAAGCAGGGTATCTAAAGCATCATAAGTTATTAACATTTTACTATTTTAAAAATAATTATCTTAGCAGCCCCTCAAAAAAGGATTCTATGTCATTAAGAAAAGTTCGTATTTTATACCATAGCAGTGTCTTCTGCATCCCCGCCAACCATTACATATACAGATTTTTTTCTTTTTTTTAATACTAAAGGCATCAAAAGAAAACCAACCACTATATTAAATTTAGCTCTGGCTGCAGTGTCAACTTTAACATTTATCCTCTTGGCCAATTTCTCTGGGTATTTCATAAATCCACAGCTAACTAAAGTAGTCGAGTGAAGCCATGTGAAAATACAAATATTGATAGGCACAGGAAAAAGGAAATTAGCAATAACATATGGCTTAAACCCTTGTTTAACGCATAGTTTAGACCTCAACTTTCTTCCTATAATTTGATCTGCAACTAGTCAGAAATACACTAAGATTCAGAAAGCCAGAAGAAACATGGTAGGGTGGAGTTGGAATTGCAACAGAACTTAAGAGGTTTAGTTGAGCCTCTCACTCCCATGGATCATCACACACATACACACACACACACACACACACACACACACACACACACACCATCCTTCACTCCCAGCTATTTCTAACATAAACTTTCTACTACTTTGGCTCTTCTAGGGACTGGAGTTCATGACCTTCTGGGGCAGGTCATTCTAATTTCTGACAAACTTTTTTTTTTTTAAGGAAAGTTTCCCTATACTGAATTCTAGCCTCTCTCCTTACAATAAATTTTGCTTGAAAATATTATATATTCTTTCATATATATATGAAAGAATATAGGGAGTGTAAATTTCAAAGCATAATAACAACAAATACCCACGGAGCCACTATCCACCTAATAACTAGAATATTAATAAATACCTTTTGATCTACTTTTGTGCTTCTCCCCATCTCTCAACTGTACAAGGCCTTTATCCTGAATTTTGTTTATTATTCGGAGACTCTTCAAAGTAGTTATACCACATAAATATGTGGTGCTAAATGATATACTGATTTATTTCATTCTTGAGCTTCAAAACAGTGTTATCAATCAATATGCAGCTTCCACAACTTCATTTTTTCATCCAACCTTATGTTTTTAACATTCATCCATGGTTTTACATGTAGCTATACTTTATTCATTTTTTTTTACTGCTACATCATATTCTATTGGTATATATATCATTGTTTTTTCATTTTCTTGCAGTAGACATTTGGGTTGTTTCCTTCTGTGTGTGTGTGTGAGACAGGGTCTCTGTCACCCAGGCTGGAGTGCAGTGGTGCAATCTCAGCTCACTACAGCCTCAACCTCCCAGGCTCAAGTGATCTTCCTGCCTCAGCCTCCCAAAGTGCTTGGATTAGAGGTATAAGCCACCACACCCGGCCATAGTTTTTTGTATGATCAACCATGTGCTCTGAACATTCCACACATTTGTACTGAGGCATGTGTATAACAGTTTCCTTAATAACATACCTAAGAGGGGAACTGCTGGTCTACATGGTATGAGCACATTCAGCCTTACACATAATGACCATTTGTTTTCCAAAGTGGTTATACTAATTTATGTTACACACCAGGAGATGAGAGCACCTATTGCTTTGGATACGTACCAAGACTTCTTAATTTTCAACAATCTAGCAGGTATAAAATGGTATTTCATTGTGGTCTTAATTTAATTTATCCATTATTAATTTAACATGTGTTAAAATAATTACTTGGAAGGCCATTAGGCTGAGACAGCTCTAATAGCTTGAGTTCCTATGTAAACAAATCAAAACTCAACTTAAAAAAAAAAAAAAAAAGGGAAAGAATAAAGGCCGGGCACGGTGGCTCATGCCTGTAATCCCAGCACTTAGGGAGGGTGAGGCAGGAGGATCGCTTAAGCCCAGGAGTTGGAGACCAGCCTAGGTAACATGCCAAAACCCTGTCTCTACAAAAACAACAACAAAAA
Source organism: Chlorocebus sabaeus (assembly GCF_047675955.1). Taxonomy (NCBI): domain Eukaryota; kingdom Metazoa; phylum Chordata; class Mammalia; order Primates; family Cercopithecidae; genus Chlorocebus; species Chlorocebus sabaeus. Next base: position 7,256,876 of record NC_132906.1, read on the forward strand.
GCAAAAAACAAACCCAATTCAATATGAGCAGCAAAATGCCACTTAGCTTAATCAATGAGGAACTGCAGACTGACCAAACGAGGGACTGCCCTTCCTTAACCAATCATATCTTTTCTTTGTCTTGCCTCCAGGAACACCTTCTAGAAAGAAGTCTTACCCTTGAATCCCCTGACGGGAGCCCACCTGCTTACCATCTGGCACTGCCCGATTCATGAATTGCTTTCTGCTCAAATATACTCTTTACAACTTTAACGTGCCTAAGTATATCTTTTCACATGTTTCTTGACCATTTAGGTTTCATGTCCCAAAAATGAAATGCCTACTCATGTCCTTTGTTCATTTCTCTACAGGTTTTCATTTTGCTTTGTTTTTCTTATTGACTTACTGACTTACAGAGATTGTTTCTCTTATTGACTTTACATATTATGACTATTAATCCTTTGTTGATTGTGAACTGCAAGTAACTTTTCCCATCTTGTGGTGATTTTTACTTTTTCTCCCTGTAATTTCTTTTTTTTTTTTTTTTTTTTTTTGAGATGGAGACTCGCTCTGTTGCCCAGGCTAGAGTGCAGTGGCCGGATCTCAGTTCACTGCAAGCTCCGCCTCCCGGGTTCAAGCGATTCTCCTGCCTCCGCCTCCCAAGTAGCTGGGACTACAGGCGCCCACCACCATGCCCAGCTAATTTTTTGTATTTTTAGTAGAGACCACCGCGTTAGCCAGGATGGTCTCGATCTCTCCCTGTAATTTCTAACAACTGGTTCTTATCCTACCCTCTAGAGCAACTTTTTTTTTTTTTTTTTTTTTGAGACGGAGTCTCGCTCTGTCGCCCAGGCTGGAGTGCAGTGGCCGGATCTCAGCTCACTGCAAGCTCCGCCTCCCGGGTTTACGCCATTCTCCTGCCTCAGCCTCCCGAGTAGCTGGGACTACAGGCGCCCGCCACCTCCCCCGGCTATTTTTTTGTATTTTTTACTAGAGACGGGGTTTCACCGGGTTAGCCAGGATGGTCTTGATCTCCTGACCTCGTGATCCGCCCGTCTCGGCCTCCCAAAGCGCTGGGATTACAGGCTTGAGCCACCGCGCCCGGCCTAGAGCAACTTTTTAAAAGTCTAGCTTTGATTCCATATGAAAATCCTTCAAATTTTTAAAATTAGAAACTGATATCAAGGGAGATAATTACCATACAAGGTACTTTAACTAGTTAGCTCAGGTTTCCTGACCCAAATCCTAAAAGAATTTCCTCTGTATTACACTGCAATCAACCTTATTGTGTCTTCAAAATATTTCCTTCTATATACTACACATTCCCAATTCCTTCAACTGCTCCTAATTTAAAGAATTCCAAATTTTCCACTATCCTGGTGGCTCCATTTTGTCAGTATTCATCTAAAAAAAAAAAGAAGAACTGAAATGAATAGCCTTCCATTAATTTCCTTAATTTAGACGTTATATTTTCATGAACACTGCCAAGGTTCAAATTTACTTTTTTTGGCAACCATGCCCTGCTGGTGGTTAATACTGAGCTTGTGGTTGACTAAACCCTTTCCTCTTTTTCACACTGACTGTTGCCACGTCTCTCCCACCTATTTTTTGGACCCCACCACCTTGCAGAATGCTAAAAATAAGTTATAATTTTCTTGAATAATTGTTGTTACATTTTTACACGGTGAATCTTAAGTGAAAGGAATATACCCTGAGTATAACAGAGACACAGCAGATGTCCACTTACCTTATACCACTATTTATAGTTGGCAAGAAAATTTAAAAAGGAGAGAAAAAGAGAAAGAGGAAGAGAGGGAGAGCAAGAAATGTCCTCGCTTCATCCAACCTGGGGCATGTATGTATTGACTGGCCCACAGAAGCGGTGAGGGACTAGAAAGGGGGCAGGGAACAAGACCAACATCAAAGAGCAACGAAAGGTGATTCTTGGCTTTGGAGCTTGTAGGACTCTGGTCCTATCATTTTCAGAGTAATTAAAGGACTTTCCAGAACAAATTTTGAGTAATTTTGACTTTAGCTAATGTATACCTTACAGGCTGACTTTCGAACCTTACCCTACCCCCAACCCCAGTAAGATGACACTTCTGGGAATCTCGAGTGCTCTCTTCTGTTAGTAGCTTTGACAGCAGGACCCACACACTTTCTTTCACACAAGACCCAGGGCAGTGTGGTGCAGAAAGCCTCCAGCTGTGCCCACCACCACGCCTCTCAGAGGGTTTGTTTTCTCATCTACATGCACGCAGGATCGCTGCGAGCATCTGAGATGTTATAGGCAGAAGATCCTCAGCAAAGGGCAGTTGTGCTTATTCCTGACCCAGGGCACCTGCGTGGGCCGGACACACACGCTTTGTGCACTTGAGTCACTGACAAGGAAGAGGGCAGCCTGGCAAGTTGTGTCAATGTGTGGGAGGGAAGCTAATTCTAAGTGATATTAACCCAGGGTTTTTGGAGCACTGCACTGGCCCCTAAAGGCACGAGGACCTGAATGAATGCAGCCACCTTTAGTCCTTCTTGGTCATGGAAGGTGAAGCAGCAAGTCAGTGTGCATAGCACTGAGTCTGTGCATGATGGGGACGAAACAAGGAGAAGCCAGAAAGCACATGCAGGTGGTGCCTCTGCCAACCGCACAGCTGCCTCCCTTGGTAAGACTATTTGGACTGTTCCTTACAGTTTGCATATGGTCTGGCGTGCGTGTGGGCCTGCGCTGTCCAACACAGTAGCCCCTAGCTGCATGGGGCTATTTCAATTTCAATTTTAATGAATTAAAACTAAATGAAATGGAAACTTTAGTTCCTCAGTCACCTTAGCCACATTTCAAGTGTTCAACAGCCCCATGTGGCCAGTGGCTACTGTATTGGAAAGAGCAGACAAAGATCATTTTCATCATCTCAGAAAGTTCTATTGGATCATGCTGAGACTTTCCAATCCTGTGAGGTATGTATTTTTATCCTCATTTCACCAACAAGGGAATTGGGGCTCAGAGAAATTGTGACCTGCCATAGGTAGTAGTATCAGAACCAGAATCAGAACCGAGGTCTTCTGATTCCAAGGTCAAAATGTTTCCCATTTCTTCCCTGTCAGCCATCTGCTACTGAACAGAGGATGTCCCAGGTGTTTTTAGCAGCAGTCACATTCTGAGAGTCCATGGCACACATCAGTGATTCATCAGTGATTCTCAGTTCTCTATAGGTTCTACAGAGGGTTGACGGGAATCTAATCAATCCAACGATGTATCGAGGGAAACATGAATATGTCTAGAGGAGCTGGTCAAGCTAACGGGTTCTAAATCACTCCTTTGAAATACTGTGGTATTCCAGGCTGGAATGCTAGTAGCAGGCTGGACTTACTTCTTATACTCACTGTAAACAATATTGTGTAATTGGTAGCTTCGCTCTGAATAAAAAGTAGGTATTCTCCAGCTTGGGTTTCTGTCATTTTCAAAATGACCATGGAAACAACTCCTCTGCAAAACAAGAAAGAGAACTAGTTATTTTGGAAAATGTGTGAAACTAAAAACAAAATTTCATAGTGACTAAAAAGGCAGTTTGGTACTCCAGCGTTCCCCGCCCGGCACGGAAGCTGCTCTATGGAGAATACAGCTTCTGTCATGTGCCCAGCACTCAGCCTGGGCATTGCTCGTTGGACTCTGACTTTTAATCAGTCCTCTCCTTGAGGATGGGAGAGCTCTATTCTGGTGCCATCAGCTCATCTTCCCTGAGCTTCTAGGAGCGAAAACTCCCATCTAAAAACACACAGGAGGCTGGGTGCGGTGGCTCACACCTGTAATCCCAGAACTTTGGGAGGCCAAGGCAGGCAGATCACCTGAGGTCAGGAGTTTGAGACCAGCCTGGCCAACATTGGTGAAATCCCGTCTCTACTAAAAATACAAAAATTAGCCGAGAATGATAGCAGGTGCCTGTAAACCCAGCTACTCAGGAGGCTGAGGCCAGAGAATTGCTTGAATCCAGGAGGTGGAGGCTGCAGCGAGCTCAGGTCGCACAACTGCACTCTAGCCTGGACGACAAGAGTGAAATTCCATCTAAAAAAAAAAAAAAACTGAAACAACAACAACAACAACAAAAGCACAGTAAGCCGGGTGTAGTGGCTGACACATGTAATCCCAGAACTTTGGGAGGCCGAGGCTGGCAGATCACTTGAGCCCAGGAGTTCAAGACCAGCCTGGGCAATATAGTGAGACCCTACCTCTATTTTTAAAAAATTTTTAAAAACGACCTGGTACAGTGGCTCATGCCTGTAACCCCAGCACCTTGGAAGGCCGAGATGGGTGGATCACCTAAGGTCAGGAGTTGAAGACCAGCCTGGCTAACATGGTGAAACCCTGTTTCTACTAAAAATACAAAAAATTAGCCGGGCATGGTGGCGCCCACCTGTCATCCCAGCTACTCAGGAGGCTGAGGCAGGAGAATCGCTTGAACCTGGGATGCGGAGGTTGCAGTGAGCTGAGATCGCACTATTGCACTCCAGCTTGGGCAGCGAGAGCGAAACTCTGTCTCAAAAAAATAAATAAATAAATAAAAACCCACACACAGTGTTGGTGATACAGTCCCTTTAGCAGTGGCATGCCATTTCCTGCCATGACAGAGCACCCTCTGTGATCACATGTGCCCAGTCACCTGGTCACCAGCCTTAGTCTCAGTTTCCCATTCACAGAACACTGAGGTTAAAAAAAAAAATTCCCCTAGTTTGTGCCTTTCTCTGTCTAAATGAAAGAACTCAAGCAAAATCTGACAAAAGGCATGTTCCTATAAAGTAATAATTACACTGAATATCACTTAGATGTAAAGAGAAAGATGTCTCAGTGTCAGTATTTTTAACTTTTCAGATAATTAGTAAACATAAATTGGGTTAGGGGCATTCTCTTCCAAGAGATAACTAGGATGTGTATTTGGTGCTATCCTCTCTAAAGCTGACAGTCCTCCTAGCACTTTGTTGAGTGATGTTGTATTTAAATTCACACTTTCTGGCCAGGCACGGTGGCGCATGCCTGTAATCCCAGCACTTTGGGAGGCGTAGGCAGGTGGATCACCTGAGGTCAGGAGTTCGAGACCAGCCTGACCAACATGGAGAAACCCTGTCTACTAAAAATACAAAATTAGCTGGGCAGGGTGGCACATGCCTGTAAACCCAGGTACTCGGGAGGCTGAGGCAGGAGAATTGCTTGAACCTGGGAGGTGGAGGTTGCAGTGAGCCAAGATCGCGCCATTGCACTCCAGCCTGGGCAACAAGAGTGAAACTCCATCTCAAAAAATTAAATAAAATAAAATGATAAAACAAGTTCACACTTTCTGACCTTTAGACCCTTAACTGTGCAAAGTGTAGTCTTTCTCCAACAGTGTTAGCATCAGCTGGGAATTGACAAAGATGCAGAATCTCAGGTCCTACTCATCAGAATCTGCATTTTAAACAAGATCTCCAGACAATCCAAATACTGGCTATATTCGAGAAGCCCTGCTTTAAAGCAGCAAGCAGGTTCAAGAGTACACGGGCCTGCATTCATAAACACAGTCGATTAGTAGGATACATACTTGATTTGCTTCTGCAGATCTATTTTGATGATATGCTTTTTTCTCTGAACCCTTAGCCTGGCGTGAGCCACCACGTCTGCAGTCGCAGCAGTTTGGGAGGCAAGGTAGGAGGACTGCTTGAGGCCACGAGTTCAAGACTAACCTGGGCAACATATTGAGATGCCTTCCCAATAAAAAGAAAAAAATGTGGCTGGCACAGTGGCTCACGCCTGTAATCCCAGCACATTTGTAGCCAAAAAACAAGAAGTGAGTAATACAATCTCAAAAGAGGAAAGGAAATGAATGTGTTCCAAGATTTAGAACTCAACTTCAGAACTATACTCACTGTCCGGCAAATCACTTAAGAATGTATTTGACCTTAAAAAAAATACAAATAACTGGTACAAGTTGATCACAGAGACGTTCTCCAAGCCCCATCAAGGGGCCTGACACCCCTTGCAGCCCATTTGGGTACTGTTTACTACATAGTTCCTGGAAAGCCCGTGCCTTCTCTACACCTGTGGGACAACAGGACAGCCGCAAGTATTTGAAGAAAGGCTGCGTTAAGAGGGCATTTAATTGACCTATGTCCTTTGCCCTACCTCATTTCAGCAAGAGGACAAGGACAGCAGGGGGCAGCAAGCAGCACAGAGCTATACAGGGTTAGGACATGACCCACACATCTTGGCTAAGACATTTTTCTGGATGAGACCAATGTCCCTCACAGACAGACAATGTCTTACTAAATAATCTGTAGATAGCACACAACATTGCAATTCTGCTTACCATATTGTGAAACAAAATAGATAAAATCAAATGTTCTTTTCCCAAGCATTTCTCAAAAATAAATTTCCTTTAAAAAAAATTTTTTTTAAAGGAATGTCTTGGCCAGGTGCAGTGGCTCATGCCTGTAATCCCAGCACTTTGGGAGGCCAAGGTGGGCAGATCAAGAGGTCAAGAGATGGAGACCATCCTGTCCAACATGGTGAAACCCCGCCTCTATTAAAAATACAAAAATTAGCTGGGCGTGGTGGCGGGTGCCTGTAGTCCCAGCTACTCGGGAGGCTGAGGCAGGAGAATTGCTTGAACACAGGAGGAGGAGATTGCAGTGAGCCAAGATCATGCCACTGCACTCCAGGCCTGGCAACAGAGCAAGATTCCGTCTCAAGGAAAAAAAGAAAAAAGAAAGAAATTTCTTGCTACACTAACAAGAATGAAATGAAGACTTTCTAAATTTTATCTTTAACACAAGACATTTAAAAAATCCCAAATAGATCCGGTGAGGTGGCTTACGCCTGTAATCCCGGCACTTTGGGAGGCTGAGGCAGGTGGATCAGATCACCTGAGGTCAGGAGTTTGAGACCAGACTGGCCAACATGATGAAACCCTGCCTCTACTAAAAATATGAAAAAAAAAAAAAAAAAAAGAAAACAAAAAACATTAGCCAGGAATGGTAGTGGGTGTCTGTAATCCCAGCTACTCAGAAGGCTAAGGCATGAGAATTGCTTGAACCTGGGAGGCAGAGGTTGCAGAGAGCTGAGATCATGCCACTGCACTCCAGCCTGGGAGACAGAGCAGAACTCCGTCTCAAAAAAAAAAAAAGTTCTTCTTCGTAAACAAGGTAAAAATATTTAAAAAAAAAAAAAAAAAAGAGGCCAGGCGCGGTGGCTCATGCCTGTAATCCCAGCACTTTGGGAGAGCAAGGCGGGTGGATCACAAGGTCAGGAGATCGAGACCATCCTGGCTGACACAGAGAAACCCCATCTCTACTAAAAATACAAAAAATTAGTCAGGCGTGGTGGCAGGCACCTGTAGTCCCAGCTACTCGGGAGGCTGAGGCAGGAGAATGGCATGAACCCAGGAGGCGGAGCTTGCAGTTAGCCAAGATAGCCTCACTGCACTCCAACCTGGGTGACAGAGCAAGACACTGTCTCAGAAAAAAAAAAAAAAAGAAAGAAAAATCCCAGATATTCTTTTCACTATTTGTTTTACATTTTGCCAGTCACTCACTGCTTTCTATATACTTATATGTGTGTGTGTGTGTGTGTATAGGTTTAACTTAATAGACTTAACCTTTTTCTTTTTTCTTTTTTTTTTTTTTGAGACGGAGTCTCACTCTTGTCTCTCAGGTTGGAGTGCAGTGGCATGATATCAGCTCACCGAACCTACCCCTCTGGGCTTCAAGCGATTCTCCTGCCTCACCCTCCCAAGTAGCTGTGATTACAGGTGCACACCACTACGCCTGGCTAATTTTTTTATTTTTAGTAGAGATAGGGTTTCACCATGTTGTCCAGGCTGGTCTCGAACTCCTGACCTCAGGTGATCCACCTCAGCCTCCCAAAGTGCTGGGATTACAGGCGTGAGCCACTGCACCCAACCAACTTCACTTTTTAGAGCAGTTTTAGACTTACAGGAAAATTAAGCAGAAGACACAGAAAGATGCCATATATGCACTTCTCTCCACACAGTTTCCCTATTAACATCTTGCATAGGTGTGATATGTTTGTTACAACTGATGAACCAATTTTAAAGTTCATAGTTTGGGCCGGGCATGGTGGCTCATGCCTGTAATCCCAGTACTTTGGGAGGCTGAGGTGGGAGGATCATGTAAGGTCAGGAGTTTGAGGCCAGCCCCGCCAACATGATGAAACCCCATCTCTACTAAAAATACAAAAATTAGCTGGGTGTGGTGGCGTGCGCCTGTGATCCCCGCTATTCAGGAAGTTAAGACAGGAGAATTACTTGAACCTGGGAAAAACAGAAGTTTCAGTGAGCCAAGATCAGGCCACTGCACTCCAGCCTGGGTGAGAGAGCGAGATTCCGTCTCAAAACTCAAATAAAATAAAGTTCATAGTTTGCATTAGGGTTCATTTTTTGTGTTATACATCCTAGGAAATTTGACAGATATATAATGTCATGTATCGATGCCCTAACTATATTTTTAGCTTGTTATTTCACTGAAGAGAAGAGTTACAAAAAACAGGCTGAGGCCAGGCGCAGTGGCTCACACGTGTAATCCTGGTACTTTCGAACGCTGAGGTGGGTGGATTGCTTAAGCCCAGGAGCTCAAGACCAGCCTTGGCAACATGGTGAAACACCATGGTGTCTAGAAGAAAATTTTAAAAATTAGCTAGGTGTGGTGGCACGCACGTGTAGTTCCAGCTATTTGGGAGGACTGGGGTGGGGGGATTACTTGAGCTTGGAAGGTCGTGGCTACAGTGAGCCAAGATTGTGCCACTGTACTCCAGCCTGGGTGACAGAGAGAGACCCTGACTCAAAAACAAAAACAAAAACAAAAAAGATTTACAATAATCATGAACAGAAACTTGAAACAAAATTCCAAATGAACCACATTTTATGTCAAGAAGGTATTCCTCCACTTACCTATTTTGTACATCAAAATGTGGCTGACAATTCAGGGAGCTGTGCTTAAAGACCCAGAGACAGGAAATGTTCCCTGGGGTGTCGACCAGCACTTGCAATGTGATGGAAGCAGATACATCCACTTCCACCGTGGCGGCTTCGTACACTGCCCCTGCGCTCTGGGGTCTCAATGCACACCCGAGGTCTTCTGGGGATTCTGACACCTACATTGTAGACAGAAAAAAGTGAATTCAGGAAAATTGCAGGTCTAAGGCCTCCCTTTCTTCACATCAAAACTTTATCAAATACATTCATGCTGACACACTGCACACAACACCCACACAAGCTGGAACCTACTGAGAACACGTTGCCAACAGAAGGTCCTATAAATTACAATTCTCTAAAGAAAACATAAATAACTTTGGGCTGCATTTCTAAAATGTTGTACAGACTGACATAGTGGGTGTCCCCCTACCTCTGCAAATTCATATGTTGAAGTCCCACCTCTCAGTATCTCAGAATGCAACTTTGTTTGGAGATGGTCTTCACAGTGGTAATCAAGTTAAAATGCGTCATTACAGCGAGCCTAAATCCAGTATGACTGGTGTCCTTAAAAGAAAAGGAGGCAGGGGCTGGGCATGGTGGCTCAAACCTGTAATCCCAGCACTTTGGGAAGCCGAGACAGGCGGATCACGAGGTCAGGAGATCGAGACCATCCTGGCTAACACGGTGAAACCCCGTCTCTACTAAAAAATATGAAAAAATACGAAAAAAACTAGCCGGGCGAGGTGGCGGGCGCCTGTAGTCCCAGCTACTTGGGAGGCTGAGGCAGGAGAATGGCATAAACCTGGGAGGCAGAGCTTGCAGTGAGCCGAGATCGCGCTACTGCACTCCAGCCTGGGCCACAGAGCGAGACTCAGTCTCAAAAAAAAAAAAAAAAAAAACAAGAACGCCGAGGCAGGCAGATCACTTGAAGTCAGGAATTCGAGACCAGCCTGGCCACCATGGTGAAACCCCATGTCTACTAAAAATACAAAAAATTAGCCGGGTGTGGTGGCAGGCGCCTGTAATCCCAGCTCCTTGGGAGGCTGAGGTAGGAGAACGGCTTGAACACGGGAGGCAGAGGTTGCAGCGAGCTGAGATCACACCATTGCACTCCAGACTGGGCAACAGAGTGAGACTCTGTCTCAAAAAAAAAAGAAGAGGAGATTTGAAGGCAGATACACAGATAGTAAGAACACCATGTGAACAGTAAGACAGCCATCTTCAAGCCCAGGAGAGAGGTCTGGAATAGATTCTTGCTCACTGCCCTTAGAAGGAACCAACCCTACTGACATTTTAATTTTGGACTTCTAGCCTCCAGAATTGTGAGACAATATATTTCTGTTGGTTTAAGTTGCCCAATCTGTGGTAGTTTGTCGTATCACCCCTAGCAAACTAATGTTCAGACCGTAGTTATAAAATCCATAATATATAGGTAAATATTTTTGTGATTGTTGGTATATAAATTAAAATGTATAAAACAATGGTAAATTGATATCGGTGTTAAAGGAAATTTAAAAACCAAATTTTCTGGGCAGATGTCCCCATAGGCACACCCACCACCACACTTCTTGCCTGCTTTAAATAATTGAGATATATTAGGCCGGGCGCCATGGCTCACGCCTGTAATTCCAGCACTTTGGGAGGTTGAAGCGGGCGGATCGCTTGAGGTCAGAAGTTCGAGACCAGCCTGGCCAACATGGTGAACCCCTGTCTCTACTGAAAATACAAAAAATTAGCTGGGTGTGATGGCGGGTGCCTGTAATCCCAGCTACTCAGGAGGCTGAGGCAGGAGAATCACTTGAACCTGGGAGGTGGACATTTCAATGAGCCAAGATCCTGTCACGGCACTCCAGCCTGGGCGACAGAGTGACACTCTGTCTCAAAAAATAAATAAATAAATAATTGAGATATATTGAGAGGAGGGGTTGGAGCAGCTTCTGCTGTGGAGTCCCCACCTCCTACCTCCTTTACATGGCTGAACACAGCATGCACACACACACACACACACACACGCACACATGTATTTCTTCAGGTGAAGAGCAGGGTAGCTCTTCTGCTACTGGTCAAAAACTGTATTTCTGGTCTTATTTGTTAACTTAGTAAGTATCTGATAAGTTTAAGACCATCTACTGAGTACTATGAGACTAGAAAGAAAAGACACCAATCTTGTCCTTAAAGAGTTTGAGTCTCCTAGGACTATAAATAAGTAAAACACAGGAGAAATACAATGTGTCCCATAAAAAGACACCAACTACTTTGAAATGTAAATTTTAAGTGCCCTGGAACTTCAAAGAAGGGAGAAGAGACTTCTAAGCCAGGATGTTTAAGGTGTTCACCTAAGTCCAGTAATTGAGCTGGATCATAAAAGATGGGCACAAGATAAAGTAAAAAATAATAGACAAGTCAAGCATAGTGGTACATGCCTGTAGTTCCAGCTACTCAGGAGGCCGAGATGGAAGGATCACTTGAGCCCAGGAGTTCAAGCTCAGCCTGGAGAACATAGCAAGACCCCGTCCCAAAACAAACAAAAAAAACCCAGCTGACATACTAGAAGAAAATATTCCAATATATATTACAAGTAAAGGATGAATGCCTCTAATAGAACCTTTGAAAATTGAGGGACACAGAACTAAAACACAGCAGAAAAATGGGAAAAAGAATTGAATACACAATTCACGAAAAAAGATATAAAGAATGGCCCTCAGCTGGGAGCGGTGGCTCATGCCTGTAATCCCAGCACTTTGGGAGGACAACGAGGGCGGATCACGAGGTCAGGAGTTCGAGACCAGCCTGGCCAAGATGGTGAAACCCTGTCCCTGCTAAAAACACAAAAATTAGCCAGGTGTGATGAAAGGCGCCTGTAATCCCGGCTGCTTGGGAGGCTGAGGCAGAGAACTGCTTGAACCCAGGAGGCAGAGGCTGCACTGAGCCAAGGTGGCACCACTGCACTCCAGCCTGGGCGACAGAGCGAGACTCCATCTCAAAAAATAAAATAAAATAAAAAAATAAAAAAAAGAATGGCCCTCAAACATATGAGAAAATGTTAAATCCACTTGTAATTAGAAATCCGTAAGTTAAAACAAGACTGAGGGAAAAAACTCGCGAACCACAACGCAGCGTCATGCGCATGGCCTCTGGAAGTGCACAGTCGTTTCCGGTAGACCCCGACACTATGGTTCTGCTTGCGTTCTCGGGGGGAAAGTGTCGGTCTTGGGTCTGGCCATGCCTGAACCTGCCAAGTCCGCGCCGGCTCCCAAGAAGGGCGCCAAGAAAGCCCTCACCAAAGCCCAGAAGAAAGACGGCAAGAAGCGCAAGCGCAGCCGCAAGGAGAGCTACTCCATCTGCATGTACAAGGTGCTGAAGCAGGTCCACCCCGACACCGGCATCTCGTCCAAGGCCATGGGCATCATGAACTCCTTCGCCAATGACGTCTTCGAGCGCATCGCGGGAGAGGCGTCCCGCCTGGCGCACTGCAACAAGCGCTCCACCCTCACGTCCCGCGAGAGCCAGACGGCCCTGCGCCTGCTGCTGCCCGGCGAGCTGGCCCAAGCACGCCTTGTCTGAGGGCACCAAGGCGGTCACCAAGTACACCGGCTCCAAGGGAGTCCCGGCTGCTTGACTCCAAAGTATCTTTTCAGGGCTACTTAACCACCTCAGTGAAAGAATCTTTCTTGTGTTGTCAGTCCCAGTTTATATTTTTGGCTTCCCGCCTGCTTAACTTTCGGAGAGCACACAACTCCACCAAGCACAGATACCTACATTCTTTTCACATAGGCATTGTCTTAAGGAAGCTTATATAGATTGATAGTGGTATCTTACTATGGTATAGATATGCTGGGGTTCGCCTTAGGGGCTGCTCTTGAAACTGTCTTTGTCTGCCTACCTACCCGTGAATATGTGCCCAGCAAATTGTTTCCTGGTGAGAAATGCAGTGTTAATTTTGATAAGCTTATGTAAGATCAAATTGTCTATATGAACAAAGGTTGGGTCTGCTCTTCAGTGGTAAAATGAAGGTAGAGATTAAATACATTGTATGCTCTCAGATGTATACTTGAAAGGGAATAAATAGTTCAACTTAAAAAAAAAAGAAAAGACTGAGATATCACTTCTCATCTATCAGACTGGCAAAAAATTAAAAAACATAAAAATATGACAATACATTTTGTTGGTGAAGCTATGAGGAAACAGTTGTTCTCCTGTATTGCTGGGGGAACACACCCCACACAACCCTTCTGAAGAATCTGGCAATACCTAATAAAACTTGCTATTTACTCACCATTTGAGCCAGCAATCTCACTTCTGGGAATAAGCGTACGTCTAGCATTAATTGCAGCACAACTTGTAATTGCAAAATACTGAAAACAACCTAAATGCTCGTACATAGGAGAGTGGTTGAACAAATTATGGGACATCCACACCATGGAGTACCATGTAGCTATATAAAAGAATGAAGACAGCCTCTAAGAACTGATTTGCAATGATTTCCTGGATGTACTGTTAAGTGAAGAAAGTTAGGTGCAAAAAGTATCTACCTTCAACTATGCTACCCTATGTAAGAAAGAGGAGAATATAAGGAAATATATATGTATCTGGTCACTTGTGCACAATACAGGAACAATGGCAAAACATCCAAAGGGACTGGTTAATTACAGGGGATGTGGAAAGAGGGTAGAAACTTGTCAGTAGGAATGAGAGAGAGTGATCCTTCTCTGAGTATACGGTTTCACATAGTTTTGACTTATAGGACAAGAGTCATGTCATGTCTCAAAAAACAAGTAATTAAACCAACCAGGAAGGTCAGGCACAGTGGCTCATGCCTATAATCCCAAGACTTTGTGAGGTCAAGGCAAGAGGATCACTTGAGCCCAGGAGTTCAAGCTCAGCCTGCTCAGCCTGGGCAACAAAATGAGACACCATTTCTACAAAAAAAAAAAAAAAATTAGCCAGGCATGGTGGCACATGCCTGTGATCCTTGCTACCCGGGAGGCTGAGGCAGGAGGATTGCTTGAGCCCAGGAGGTTGAGGCTAAAGTGAGCTATGTTTGTGTCACCGCACTCTAGCCTGGGCAACAGAGTGAGATCTTATCTCAAAATAATAATAATAATAAAAAACCAGGCATGGTGGTTCACACCTGTAATCCCAGCACTTCGGGAGGCCAAGGCAGGCAGATTGCTTGAGTCCAGGAGTTCGAGACCAGCCTGGGCAACATGGTGTAACTCTGTCTCTAATAAAAGAATATATAATAAATAAAATAAAATAAATAAACCAACTAGAATATGTGAAATGAGGGGGCTGAAAGAAATATCAAAATGGAATTAAAACCAAATGGAAAAAAAAATTCAATTGTATCACAAATAAATAATAAAACCATAGTGAAGGGGATGGGAAAGAAAGGAACTAACCTAAGTAACTTCAGAAAATAATACTTTGGATCCTATAAGGCTAAAGACAAAAAGCACTACTGTCCTTTAGTTAGTAAATCTATTTCTCACCAGGGTACGGATTAGTAATTCTAAAATTAGATTATCTATATATTGTATTTCCAGGCTCTGTCTGCTGAGAGGGCCTAGAAGCAATGATATCCCAGCAGCAATGGGCACACCCAGCTCTCAGATCTTGGTTTCTAAATATTATCCCCCAAAGAAGCCAGTACTCTTTGGAGAAGTGCTTAATTCCAGGACTAAGGCAAGAAAAATACAAGATGAACCTGAACTATCTGGTAGTGTGCCAAAAATTAAGGAAGGGCTTGGAAAAAGATGAGGAGATGTTGAAAGGACATGGGAGCAAAACTGAAGTCGCTCCCAACGGCCAAAGCTGGAACAATTTAAGCAACAAAATAATGATTGTATTGGGTTACAACCCAGAGAATAAAATAAATATTCATGGGCCTATATTGATATAAATTTAAAAATCGAACGAATAAATAAAATGAGGGCAAAGGGACAGTGCTTCCTCACAAAACAGTACAATTAACATAGAGGGAATGTAGGAAAAAGAGAAGCACCATTAGGCAAATACCACCATAATAATCGTAGGCAAGATCCACCAATGGGTGCTAAAATCAGTAGGTAAAAATTAAAGAAGGAACAGGATATTTGCATCCCCTCCAAGACACTTATTAATTACAAGTGAAGAAAATAGTAACTTTGCAGTGGGGACACCTGGTATGCACCATCTAAATCTAATGATCAAGGTTCACATCTCATAATGACACCAAATGACTTCCTGTTACTCTGAATATGATGCACTGGGAAGGACACACTCCTCAGAAATTCTTGCCAGAAATCCATAATCTTGCTCTTGTTGCCCAGGCTGGAGTGCAATGGCATGATCTTGGCTCACTGCAACCTCCGCCTCCTGGGTTCAAGCAATTCTCCTGCTTCAGCCTCTTGAGTAGCTGGGATTACAGGCATGTGCCACCACACCCAGCTTATTTTATATTTTTAGTAGAGACGGAGTTTCTCCATGTTGGGCAGGCTGGTCTCGAACTCCTGACCTCAGGTGATCTGCCTGCCTAGGCCTCCCAAAGTGCTGGGATTACAGGCGTGAGCCACTGCACCCAGCCCCCATAAAACGTTTTTAAAAATTAAAGCTGGGTGCAATCCTGATAGACAAATCTGCGGGCTTCAGAGGAAAGAGAACAGCGTGATAAATGCACAGTACAGAGGTGGTGGGCTCCACTGCTGGTAGTCCAGAAATAGCTTGAGCCAGGCTGGCCAGGAGCTAAGGGATGTTCTTGAAGGCCAGGCCAGGTTCTTCACCACCTGGCAGAGTTGTGTCCCACGGTGCCATGAAGGCACTGGAATTTAAGAGACTGTGATATCTAAAACTCACAATGTCAAAAAAAAAACAAACACAACTTTGGTAATAACAGTGAAGTTCAGTCTGTTGATCTTCTTATAACAAGTATAGCTAATTAATGAGAACATGAAATCGTTAACACAGTTGTTGTCTGAGTACACAAATAAAACAGCTGCACAAGCTGTGAAAAGTCCAGAGAAAGCACGTAAAATGATCTATCACACAAAGTCCACCATTCTTTCCCAAATCCTCGTTACAGAAAACCAACCAACAAACGAACAAATCAACAACTCATTCTCTAGAAGTACAGGGTGGGACATGGCAAATAAAGAAAATGAGCTGGCTTGTGCAGGCCACCTGCCTGAAATATGAAGTCATGATTGTCAAACACATTTGGTCAACTCCAGTGACTTCAGTTCTTCACAAACAGAAAACCCATCGTTAAACCATAGTGGAGACTTTTGGTGTTTATTGTTTTTGTTTTTGTGATGTTTTGTTTTGTTTAGACTGTGCCGCAATGGCACAAGATTTGTTCAGGAGGAATGTGACATTAAATGCAGCTTTGACTTCCTGGAGGAAGGGAGGTATAAAGGAACTGATTTGGTAAGGAGAGATAATTTTAGAGTTAGGGTGGCTTGCCTGCCTATGCTCTCTAATCACTGACAGGAAAAAAACAACAGTACATCTTGCTCAGCTGCTGTGAATACTTGGTGCCTTAGTACAGTCATTTCTTAAAAGCAAATTTCAAGAATATGGAATAGTTGGTGATATGGTTTGGATGTGTGTCCCCTCCAAAGCTCATGTTGAAATGCGATTCCCAGCCGGGTGCAGCGGCTCATGCCTGTAATCCCAGCACTTTGGGAGGCCGAGGTGGGCAGATCACCTGAGGTCAGGAGTTCGAGACCTGTCTGGCTAACATGGCAAAACCCTGTCTCTACAAAAAAAATATATATATATATACACACACACACACACACATATATATATTTATATGTATGTAAATATATATATACACACACACACACACAAAATTAGGTGGGTGAGGTTGGCACACGCCTGTAGTCCCAGCTACTTGGGAGGCTGAATCAGGAGAATCACTTGAACCCGGAGGTTGTAGTGAGCCGAGATGGCGCCACTGCACTCCAGCCTGGGTGACAGTGTGAGACTCTGTCACAAAAAGAAAAAAAAAAAAGAAATGTGATTCCCAATGTCGGAGATGGAACCTGGTAGGAAGTATTGGATCACCAGGGTGGATCCCTCATGAATGGCTTGGTGATCAGTGAGTTCTCAGTTCATGCAAGATCTGGTTGTTTAAAAGTGTCTGGGACCTCCCCTCTCTCTCACTCCTACTCCCGCCATGTGATATGCCTGCTCTCCCTTTGCCTTCCACCATGAATGGAAGCTTCTTGAGGCCTAATCAGAAGCTGAGCAGGTGCTGCTGCCATGCTTGTACAGCCTGTGGAACCATGAGCCAGTGAAACCTCTTTTCTTTACAAATCACCCAATCTCAGGTCTTTCTCCATAGCAACACAAAAATGGACTAACAGTTGGTCTAAGCTGGCTTCAAGCAGTCATAAAAAGGGGTGATCAGAACTATCATCCCAAATAGAGACTGTAAATGATAGAAACATTCTTTTTTTTTTTTCTTTTAGTTTCATGATGAATACAAAGACCAAAAAAAAATTGTATCTTAAACAATTAAGTAGATTGTGGGAACTGTGAAACCATCTTACTCTGGTTCCAGGGTATACTCTGGTAACAGAGCTAAAGACGTAGATCACACTGTGATCAACGCCATTACAGAGGCATTGACAAGTTTTATCTACTAAAGAGTGCTTGGTGGTTATTCAAAACATCCCTGGACTGGAGGATTTTCAGAAAAATGCCTCATCTGAGAAGTGTGAACTATGGAAGAAATGAAAACTTTTTTTTTAAGCCACTGAAACTCTTACAATCTACTTCACATTGAAGTGGGGAAGTATCTAAAAGAAGCAAGTCCAATGAGATGAAAGTACACCATAAAGACTGTTCATCTTTGCAGCAATTAGGATTTGTATGGTTATTTGTTTAATGTGGTTTAAGAACTTCTGGGTCTTAGTTTGAGATCAACCTGGGCAACATAGTGAGATCCTTTATTTATTTATTTATTTATTTATTTAGAGACAGAGTCTCTCTCTGTTGCCCAGGCTGGAATGCAGATCTCTGCTCACTGCAACCTCTACCTCCCAAGTTCAAGCGATTCTCCTGCCTCAGCCTCCTGAGTAGCTGGGATTACAGGATTACAGACATGTGCCACAACACCTGGCTAATTTTTATATTTTTAGTAGAAATGGGATTTCCTCGTGATGGCCAGGCTGGTCTCGAACTACTGACCTCAGGTGATCCACCCACTTCAGCCTCCCAAAGTGCTGGGATTATAGGCGTGAGTCACTATGCTTGGCCGTGATGCTGCCTTTAAAAAAGAAATAATAATAATAATAATAATAAAAGAACTACTAGGTCTTAATACAATCCTGAATATTGCATAAGAATATATAGTATATCTAAATATATCTATGATATATGTATCTATGATATATATATGTGTGTGTATATATATCTGATATATATCAGCCAGTAGCAGTGGCTCACACCTGTAATCCCAACACTTTGGGAGGCCAAGGCAGGCAGATCACTTGAGGTCAGGAGTTCACGACCAGCCTGGCCAACATGGTGAAACCCGTCTCTACTAAAAATACAAAAAATTAGCTGGGTGTGGTGGCAAGTGCCTGTAATCCCAGCTACTCGAGAGGCTGAGGCAGGAGAATCACTTGAACCCAGGAGGCAGAGGCTGCAGTGAGCTGAGATCGTACCATGGCATTCCTGCCTGGGTGACAGAGTAAGACTCCATTTCAAAAAAAAAAAAAAAAAAATATATATATATATATATATGATTTATTATTATTAACCAATCATCATTAATTTAAGGTTGTGTTTTTACACAAAAACACTTAAATGTGTGCAGCTATTTTCTTATATCAAAAAGACACTAAAAGTTTAAAATATCATAGCAAATATTAAAATTATTTTGTCCACATTGAAATATTGTGTATGCAAAATACCTTAATTATTAACCAGCTAACGTGTTATGATGCCAACACCTATTGAAAAATTAAAACCAACCACGCTTCTGGCATGAAAAAATCATGTATTTCTTTATATTCATGTAGAATGTTGTTACTGAAACTTGTTTCACACTGTTTTTAAAACTTCAGAATATCTCTATCTGATTTACGGAGCGGGGAGAGTCAGGTCATTATGTCATGTATTTCTGTGTTATACCTATATAAAAGAAAAAAGGGTGGCTACACATTTGTATGAACCCTCAACTGGAAATGTCTGTAAAGCTTACTAATTTACGGGCACTTTTTGTTGTATATAGATTTCTACTTTTTTTTCTTTTCCTTTTTTTTTTTTTTTTGTTTTTGAGATGGAAGTGTCACTCTGTTGCCCAGGCTGGAGTGCAGTGGCACAATCTTGGTTCACTGCAACCTCCGCCTCCCTGGCTCAGATGATCCTCTGGCCTCAGCCTCACAAGTAGCTGGGACCACAGGCACGCACCACCATGGCTAGTTAATTTTTTTGTTGTTTTTGGATTTTTGACAGAAACGGGTTTCACCATGTTCCTCAGGCTGGTCTCAAACTGCTGAGCTCAAGCAATCCACCCACCTTGGCCTCCCAAAGTGCTGGGATTACTGGTGTGAGCCAGTGTACCTGGCTGATTTCTACTATTTTCAGTTCTCCATCACTTAAGCTTCCCTTGAGTAAATTTACTAAATATATGTTTTTAAAATAGAGGGGTGGGAATAGCACAAGAGAGAGGAGTAATGAAAGACAAGATGAATAGCGTAAAAGAGAGGAGTAATGAAAAACAAGATGAATAGCGTAAAAGAGAGGAGTAATGAAAAACAAGGTCGGAACTTGAAGAAGCCAGTGCCAGATTACTGAGCAATCTTGGTATCATTCTAAGTAATGGGAAATCATGGAGGGTTCAGAGCCAGGCAGTGAAGGATGTGCCTGCTTCAGGGAGGCTAGCCCAGCAGCTATATATGAAATGAACTGTAGCAGAAGAGGCCACTTAGGATATCACTATGATTATGAGGGAGTTAATGAGAGCTTGAATTAGGGAAGTGGCAGTGAGACTAGAGATTATGAGATGATTATATGAGAACTCCTACAGGGAATCGACAACACTTGGTAACTGACCAAATGTGAAAGTAATAGAAAGAAAGATGATGCTGAGCTTTCAAGCCTGGGAACTAGGCAGGGTTATAAACAGAAATCAATTAATACAAGAATAAGAGCAGGCTTGGGAAAATAGAAATGAAATAAAATAAATGATATAGGTGGATTTTGATGTGCAAATGGAAAATCTACCTAAATACTGGGGGCATCTGGAAGTGAGGGATTCAGGCTTGGGAGAAAAGCCTGAATTCTCTTTAAGGAGAGAAGGAAATACAGTCGGCCCTCTGTAACCATGGTTTCTGCATCCGTGGATACAACCAACCACAGATTGAAAATATTCCGAAAAAAATGGGGTTGCATCTCTACTGAACACGTACCGACTTTTTTCCCTTGTCATTATTTCCTAAACAATAGGGTATAACATCTATTCACATAGTTGTTTAGGTATTATAAAGCATTTGCATCATATTAGGTATTATAAGTAATCTAGAGATAATTTTAAAGGTATACGGGAGGGTCAGGCATGGTGGCTCAGGACTGTAATCCCAGCACTTTGGGATGCTTAGGTGGGAGGATCAGTTGAGCCCAGGAGTTCAAGATCAGCCTGGGCAAAAGAGTGGGACCCCATCTCTGCAAAAAATTTAAAAAATTAGTCAGGTGTGGTGGCATGTGCCTTTAGTCCCAGCTACTCGGGAGGTTGAAGTGGGAGGACTGCTTGAGCCTGGGAGGGCGAGGCTGCAGTGAGCTGTGATCATGCCACTATACTCCAGCATGGTCAACAAAATGAGACTGTCTCAAAAATATATAGAATCTGCATAGGTTACATGCAAATACTGAGTCATTTTATATTAGGGACTTGAGTATCCATGGATTTTGGTATTAGTGAGAGTCTTGGAACCAATCTCCACTGTATACCGAGGGACGACTCTACTCGTTACTTCATGCTAGTTATCAATCAGTGTCCTTCCTAAATCCTCATATGAAGAATATGGTTCTTGAAGGAATGGAGTGCCAGGGAGCTACGAGTATAGATGCTCTGTCGGTACCAGATGTGAGAACATAATATACTTAAATACATAAAGAGAAGCCCATTTAGCCATGGTAGCCTTCAATAACTTACAGATTATGGTCTCTAGAGAAAAACAGCTAAAGGTATAATTTTAACGTTACTTTACCATGGGATATGATGATGACTTCCCCACTGATGAATCATTGTTCTTATGATTGATTAAAACACACTTGATCACAGGCAGATCTTGATTTGTAATAGTCCCAAATATCATTGCAGAAAAAACAACTGTAAAACAAAATAAAAATGATAATGTTGATACATGCACACCTTAAAAACAAAACATGTATTTATCTTGCAACCAAACAACAAAACAAAGTGTAATCAGGGGAAATCGGCCACTAGGAAAGTATGTAGGAAATTCGATTTTATGCAAGTTTAGTCTGCTTTAAATCAGGAGCAGAGGTACTTAGAGCAGGGTTGTCCAATAAAGCAGTCTGCAGGGATGGACATGTTCTATGCCTGTGCTGTCTAATACGGTAGCCACTAACTACATGTGGCTCTTAAGCTTTTGAAATGAGGCTAGTTTGACTGAGGAAATGATTATTTGTATAAATGATTTGTGTGCGTGTGTGTGTGTGCGTGTGCACCTTTTGTTGTATGTAGATTTCTTTTTTGTTGTTGTTGAGAAGGATTTTTTTTTTTTTGAGAGGATTACAGGCCTGAGCCACCGCGCCCAGCCTAATACTCTTTTTTTCTTTTTTTGAGATCGAGTCTTGCTTTGTCGCCCAGGCTGGAGTGCAGTGGCGCGATCTCAGCTCACTGCAAGCTTCGCCTCCCGGATTCACGCCATTCTCCTGCCTTAGCTTCCCGAGTAGCTGGGACCACAGGCACCCGCCACCATGCCCTGCCAATCTTTTGTATTTTTTTAAGTAAAGACAGGGTTTCACCGTGTTGGCCAGGATGGTCTTTATCTCTTGACCTCGTGATCCGCCCGCCTCGGCCTCCCAAAGCGCTGGGATTACAGGCGTGAGCCACCACACCCGGCCTATTCTTTTTTTCTTTATGGATGCTTATAGAATCTTTTCTTCGAAACCACAGCACTAAAATTTTCAAAATTATGTGCCTTCTTGAGGGTCTATTTTCATCCATTGTGCTGGGTACACAGTGGGCCTTTTCAGTCTAGAAATTCATATCCCTCTGTTTGGCATTTTCTTGAATTATTTCTTTTGATTCTTTCTCTCCTCTTCACTTTCTGTTTGCCCATGATGTAGATATCTTCCCCAAATGACTGACAATCTTCAACCGTCTGTTCACATATAAGAATGAAGTGCTGAGTGTCTGTCCTAAGCTCTATGGTGTGGACCGTAGCCCAATCTCTGTAGGTGTATCTTTAGGTCTTTTCTCACGGGTTGGTCCTATTCCCAGAGAAGATTCTCTCTCTTGCCTGCTGCCTGTGTCCTGTGAGCTGGTCTTGGCAAGTTACACTATTGTGGGGTCCTGCAATGAAAAGCAGGCTGCTTCTCAGCTTTCTCAACCCCCAACTATAATTCAGCTTTCATCATCCGCTTCTTCTTTTTAATTTTTTTTTTTTTTTTTAAGAGACAGGATCTCGCCATGTTGCACACACTAACTTCAAACTCCTGGACTCAAGTGATCCTCCTGCCTTGGCCTCCCAAGTTGTTGGCTGATAGTGTGAGCCACTGCACCCAGCTTTATCTGCTTTAAAGCTCTCAAAGTTTTACTTTCTCCTTCTCCATCCTCTTTGTCTTTTATTTATTTATCATTTTTGGACTTTTTTTTTTTTTTGAGACAGAGTCTCGCTCTGTTGCCCAGGCTGGAGTGCAGTGGCGCGACCTCAGCTCACTGCAAGCTCTACCTCCCGGGTTCACACCATCCTCCTGCCTCAGCCTCTCAAGTAGCTGGGACTACAGGTGTCCGCCACCACACTCAGCTAATTTTTTTTTTGTATTTTTAGTAGAGACGGGGTTTTATCCTGGTCTCGATCTCCTGACCTCGTGATCCGCCCACCTTGACCTCTCAAAGTGCTGGGATTATAGGCGTTAGCCACCATGCCCGGCCTCCTCTTTGTCTTTATATGTTTATATCTTTGTTTCTTTGGGGGCATTAGGTATAATTGGCAATAAAAATTGCAGTGTACATCATATATTCACAGTGTACATCATGTAATTTTGATATATATATCGAAATATATGTGTATTTATATATGTGTGTGTATGTATACGTGTATATTAATATATATACATATATATGGGCTTCTCTGTATTTAAGTATATATACACATATAAGTATATATACATATACATACACACATTGTGAAATGAACACCCCAATCAAGCTAACTAACCTATCCGTCAGCTCGTATACTTATCTTTATCTTTTTCTTTTTTTGTGATGAAAACATTTAAGATCTACTCTCTGTCTTTTTTTTTTTTTTTTAATTGAGACAGAGTCTTGATCTGTTACCGAGGCTGGAGTGCAGTGGTGCGATCACGGCTCACTGCAACCTCTGCCTCCGGGGTTCAAGTGATTCTCCTGCCTCAGCCTCCCAAATAGCTGGGATTACGGGGGTGCACCATTGTGCCCAGCTAATTTTTGTGTTTTTAGTAGAGACTGCGTTCACCATGTTGCCCAGGCTAGTCTCAAGCTCCTGGCCTTAAGTGATTCAGCTGCCTTGGCCTCCCAAAGTGCTGGGATTCCAGGCGTGAACCACTGCACCTGGCCAAGATCTATTCTCTTAACAAACATGCTTATCTCTTTAAAAGCATTTTTTGGCTGGGCATGGTGGCTCATGTCTGTAATCCCAGCACTTTGGGAGGCTGAGGTGGATGGATTGCTTGAGGCCAGGAGTTTGAGACCAGCCTGGGCAACCCAGTAAAATCATGTCTCTAAAAAATTTTTTTAATTAACTGGGCATAGTGGTGTGTGCCTCTAGTCCCAGCCCAGCTACTCAAAAGGCTGAGGTGGGAGAGGATCACTCAGGCATGGAATGTGGAGGCTGCAGTGAGATGGGATTGCACCATTGCACTTCAGCCCCTGGGTGACAGAGTGAGACCTCATCTCTGGAAAAAAAAAAAAGTATTTTTTACTGTCACTTGAGTGGTCTATAGATAACGACAGGAGGTAATATATGTGTTCAGCCATCTTTGTAACCTTATAATCTGAGACAGTCTCAGAAAGTAAGAACTTTTCCTGCTCCACTTTGTAATGTTTTCTCCCTAGTCTTTAAAAAATAATAATTTAAAAATATTTTATAAGTATAATTAACTTACAATAAATTGTACACATTAAAAGTATACAATTCAGTAAATTCACACATATCTACAAAACCAACACCACAATCGAAATAGTGAATTTAAGGCTGGGCATGCTGCTCACACCTGTAATCCCAGCACTTTGGGAGGCCAAGGTGGGGGGATCACTTGAGACCAGGACTTAGAGACCAGGCTGAGAGACAGAGTGAAACCCCATCTCTACAAAAATTCGTTTTTAAAACATTAGCCAGCCGGGCGCGGTGGCTCAAGCCTGTAATCCCAGCACTTTGGGAGGCCGAGGTGGGTGGATCACGAGGTCAGGAGATCGAGACCATCCTGGCTAACACGGTGAAACCCCGTCTCTACTAAAAATACAAAAAAATTAGCCGGGCGTGGTGGCGGGCGCCTGTAGTCCCAGCTACTCGAGAGGCTGAGGCAGGAGAATGGCGTGAACCCAGGAGGCGGAGCTTGCAGTGAGCCGAGATAGTGCCACTGCATTCCAGCCTGGGCGACAGAGCAAGACTCTGCCTCAAAAAAAAAAAAAAAAAAAAAAAACACATTAGCCAAGTGTGGTGGCACGAGCCTGTAGTCTCAGCTACATGGGAGGCTGAAGTGGGAGGATAGATTGAGGCCAGGAGTTTGAAGCTGCAGTGAGCTATGATCACACCTGTGCATTCCAGCCTGGACAAAAGAGACAGACCCTGCCTCTAAAAAAGAAAAAAAAATTTTTAAAGATAGTAAAGTGACCTATCACTCCCAAAAGTTTCCTTATGGAGCTGTGACATCACGCCCTCCTACCAACCCCATCCCCCCACACCCAAGCCACCTCTGATCTATTTTCTGTCACTATAGTTTGAATTTTCTAAAATTTCACACAAATGGAATCACAGTATGAACTGTTTTTTTATAGGGTGGGTGGTCGGGCTTCTTTCACTCTGCATTTTTTTGATATTTGTCCATACTGTAGTAGATATTAGTAGTTCATTCCTTTTAATTACCAAGTAGTCATTTGTTATATAGATATATAACACAATTTGTTTTCATCTATTTATCTGTGGACACACATTTGGGCTGTTTCCACTTTTGCTCTTACTAATAAAGCTGTTATTTATATAAAAGTCTTAATATGGATATACACTTTCATTTCTCTTGGGTAAATACTAAGGAATTGAAGGCCTAGGTTATAGGGTCGGTGTATTTGTAACTTTTTTTTTTTTTTTTTTTTTTTTTAAGTCAGAGTCTTGCTCTGTCGCCCAGGCTGGAGTGCAGTGGCCGGATCTCAGCTCACTGCAAGCTTCGCCTCCCGGGTTCACGCCATTCTCCTGCCTCAGCCTCCTGAGTACCTGGGACTACAGGCGCCCGCCACCTCGCCCAGCTAGTTTTTTGCATTTTTTTAGTAGAGACGGGGTTTCACCGTGTTAGCCAGGATGGTCTCGATCTCCTGACCTCGTGATCCACCCGTCTCGGCCTCCCAAAGTGTTGGGATTACAGGCTTGAGCACTGCACCCTGCCTGAATTTGTAACTTTTTAAGAAAGTGTCCACTTGTTTTCCAAAGAGGTTAGAGCTTTATGTTCCCACTCGCAGAGTACGGAATTCCAGTTGCGTCACATCCTTGCTAACATTTGGTATGATGAGACTTTAAAATTTTGGCCTTTCTAATAAGTGCGTTGTATCTCATTGTGTTTTTATTTATTTTTATTTTTTATTTTTTGAGACAGGGTCTCACTCTGTCACTCAGGTTGGAGTAGAGTGGCGTGATCACAGCTGTCTGCAGCTTTGACCTCCTGGGCTCAAGCCATCCTCCCACCTTAGCTTCCCGAGTAGCTGGGACAACCGGTGTGCACCACCATACCTGGCTAATTTTTGTATTTTTGTAATTTTTGTATTTTTTGCCCAGGCTGGTCTCAAACTCCGAGGCTTGAGTCATCTGCCCACCTTGGGCTCCTCAAGTGCTGGGATTACGGGTGTGAGCCACTGCACCCAGCCCTCATTGTGGTTTTAATTTGCATTTTCCTCCTGACTAATGAACACTGAACATCCATTTAGATGATGCTATTACATTCCATAACTTCTTTGGTGGTGTGTCTGTTCATATCTTTTGCCCACACCTAATCTTTTTTTAAAGGGATTGCTCATTTTAAAAATTAGTGAGTATTTTATAATGGACAAAAATATATACTCATGGAGTATAATGTGATGTTTTAATATATGTATACATTGTGGAATGATTAAATCAAACTAATTAACATATACGTCATTGTGGTTTTGATTTGTATTTCCCTGACGATTAGTGATGTTGAACATTTTTTCATATATTTGTTGGCCATTTGTAAACAACAAGTATGTATATTTCAAAGCAGTTAGAAGAGAGGACTTGAAATGTTCTCAACACATAGAATTAAATATTCAAAGTGATGATTACCTCAAATACTCTTGAGTTGGTCATTACACATTCTATGGATGTCACAAAATATCATATGTACCCCATAAATATGTAAAATATTACGTATCAATAAAAAATAGATGCATCACAAGGCCATGTGGGCATGGTGGCTCACACCTGTAATCCCAGCACTTTGGGAGGCCGAGGTGGGTGGATCACTTGAGGTCAGGAGTTCAAGACCAGCCTGGCCAACATGGTGAAACCCTATCTCTACTAAAAATACAAAAATTAGCTGGGTGAAGTGGTGCATGCCTGTAGTCCCAGCTACTCAGGAGACTGAGGCAGAAGAACTGCTTCAACCCGGGAGGTGGAGGTTGCAGTGACCCGAGATTGCGCCATTGCACTCCAGCCTGGGCCACAGAGCAAGGTTCTGTCTTTTTTTTTTTTTTTTTTTTTTTTAAAAAAAGGATGCATCATTTCATGTACTTATTTTTTCATGTTGAGATATCTAAAATCTACTCTCTTAGCAATTTTTTTTTTGAGACAGAATCTGACTCTGTCACCCAAGCTGGACTACAGTGGCACCATCTCAGCTCACTGCAAACTCCACCTCCCAGATTCCAGTGATCCTCCTGCCTCAGCCTCCCAAGTAGCTGTGATTACAGGCATGCACCACCACACCTGGCTAATTTTTTGTATTTTTAGTAGAAGTGAGGTTTCACCATGTTGGCCAGGCTGGTTTTGAACTCTTGACCTCAAGTGATCTGCCTGCCTTGGCTTCCCGAAGTGCTGGGATTATAGGCGTGAGCCACTGCACCTGGCCTTTCTTAGCAATTTTCTCATATACAATGCTCATATTTTTAAAATATGAGCACTTTGACATTTATTTATTCATCCATCCATGCAATTAACAAATATTAAGTATCTACAATGGCCCCAAAAAGATAAAACATATTGCAAAGTATAATCAAATGCTGATGTTTATTTTATTTCATTTTACACAATACACTTGTAGTAGCCTTCTCCAGAGGGACAAAACCAATAGGATATATATTTATATATGAAAGGGAATTTTTGAGAGAGAATTGGCTCACGTGATTACAAAGGCAAAGTTCCAGGACAAGCTGTCTGCAAACCAGAAAATGAGAAAAGCCAGTAACGTGTCTCAGTCAAACTCCAAAAGCCTCAAAACCAAGGAAGCCAACAATGCAACCCCCAGTCTGAGGCCAAAGGCCTGAGAGCCTGCGACAGGCTCTCAGGTGCAAGGCAGGTGGTGCAAGTGTCAGAGTCCAAGAGCTAAAGAACCTGGAGTCTGATGTCCAAAGGCAGGAGGAGAAAAGCTGTCCTGCTCCAGAAGGGAGAGAGAAGGCAGTGTTTGTAGCATGAGTGAGGACTGTAATCTCAGTACTTTGGGAGGCCAAGGTGGGAGGATTGCTTGAGCCTGGGAATTCAAGACCAGCCTGGGCAACACAGTGAAACTCTGTCTCTACAAAAAATACACAATTAGCCAGGTGTGGTAGCATGTATCTGTAGTCCCAGCTATGCAGGAGACTGAGGCAGGAGGATCATCTCAACCCAGGGAGGTCAAGGCTGCAGTGAGCTGTGATCATGCCACTGCACTTCAGCTTGGATGACAGAGTGAGACCCTGTCTCTGGGTGACAGAGAGAGGACGGACGGAAGGAAGGAAGGAAGAAAGGAAGGAAGGAAGGAAGGAAGGAAGGAAGGAAGGAAGGAAGGAAGGAAGGAAGAGAGGGAGGGAGGGGAGGGAGGGAGGGGAGGAAGAAAGGAAGGAAAAGAGAGAAAAAGAGAGAAGGAAGGAGGGAGGGTGGA
This sequence comes from Chlorocebus sabaeus, assembly GCF_047675955.1. Lineage (NCBI taxonomy): Eukaryota > Metazoa > Chordata > Mammalia > Primates > Cercopithecidae > Chlorocebus > Chlorocebus sabaeus. The sequence continues at coordinate 7,285,330 of NC_132906.1, forward strand.
AAGAAAGAGAAAGAAAAGAAAGAAAGAAAGAAAAAGAAAGAAAGAAAGAAAAAGAAAGAAAGAAAGAAAGAAAGAAAGAAAGAAAGAAAAGAAAGAAAGAAAGAAAGAAAGAAAGAAAGAAAGAAAGAAAGAAAGAAAGAAAGAAAGAAAGAAAGAAAGAAAGAGGAAGGAAGGGAAGGGAGAAGGAGGAGGAGGAAGGAAGGGAGGGAAAGAAAAAGGAAAGAAAGAAAGAAAAAGGAAGGAAGGGAAGGGAGAAGAAGGAGGAGGAAGGAAGGGAGGGAAAGAAAAAGGAAAGAAAGAGAGGAAAGAAAGAAAGAAAGAAAGAAAGAAAGAAAGAAAGAAAGAAAGAAAGAAAGAAAGAAAGAAAGAAAGAAAGAAAGAGAAAGAGAGAAAGAAAGGAAAAGAGGTTTATTTGGCTCACAGTTACATAGTGTGTGTGAGAAGCATGATGCTAGCATCTGCTTCTGGTGAGGAACTCAGGAAGCTTCATATATTAGTCCGTTTTCACGCTGCTGATAAAAATATACCCAAGACTGGGAAGAAAAAGAGGTTTAATTGGATTTACAGCTCCACTTGGCTGGGGAGGCCTCAGAATCCTGGCAGGAGGCAAAAGGCACTTCTTACATGGTGGCTGCAAGAAAAAAATAAGAAGCAAAAGCGGAATCCCCTGATAAACCCATCAGATCTCATGGAGGAGATGTCCACCAACTGCAATCTCCACCTCCTGGGTTCAAGCAGTTCTGGTGCCTCAGGAGATTTATTCCCATCAAATCTCATGAGACTTATTCACTATCACGAGAATAGCATGGGAAAGTCCGGCACCTATGATTCGATTACCTCCCCCTGGGTCCTTCCCACGGGTCCTTCCCACAATACGTGGGAATTCTGGGGGATGCAATTCAGGTTGAGATTTGGGTGGGGACACAGTCAAACCATATAATTTTGCCCCGGTCCCTCCAAATCTCATGTCCTGAGTAGCTGGGATGACTCTTGGGCTCAAATGATCATCCCACATCAGCCTCCCAACTAGTAAGGACTACAGACATAGGCCACCACATCTCGCTAATTATTTTTTTATTTTTTGGGAGACAAGGTCTTGCTATGTTACCCAGGCTGGTCTCAAACTCCTGACCTCAAGTGATCTTGCCACCTCAGCCTCCAAAAATGCTGGGATTACAGGTGCAAGCTACTATACTGGCCTCTTTCTGTTATTAATTTTAATGGATTAATTATTTATTTTTTTACAAAAATGTCCTGCAGTATTAATTTTGTTTGTTTTTTGTTTTGAGTCTCACTCGTCACCCAGGGTGGACTGCAGTGTGATCGTGGTGCACTGCAGCCTTAACTTCCCTGGGCTCAGGTGATCCTCCTACTTCAGCCTCCTGTGTAGCTGGGAGTACAGGCAAATGCCACCAATCTGGCTAATTATTTTTTCTATTTTTTGTAGAGATGGGGTTTTGCCATGTTGCCCAGGCTGAAATTTTAATTTAATGCCATTGTAGTCAGAAGATATACTTTGAATCTTTTAAAGTATGTCTTGTATGTCTTGAATCTTTTAAAATTTACTGACACTTGTTTCATGCTTCAGAATATGCTCTACCTTGGTAAGTGTGCACTTGAAAAGATGTGCAAGCCAGAGCGGTGGCTCACGCCTGTGACACCTCACTTTGGGAGACCGAGGTGGGCTGATCATCTGAGATCAGGAGTTCGAGACCAGCCTGGCCAACATGGTGAAACCCTGTTTCTACTAAAAATACAAAAAATTAGCTAGGTATGGTGGCACACGCCTATAGTCCCAGCTACTCGGGAGGCTGAGGCAGGAGAATCGCTTGAGCCTGGGAGGCAGAAGTTGTAGTGAGCCAAGATTGTGCCACTGCACTCCAGCCTGGGCAACAGAGCGAGACTCCATCTCAAAAATAAAGAAAAGAAAAAAGATGTGTATTTGACTATTGTGATTATTGTTAGGTGGAATGTTCCATAAACGTGATGTGGTCAAGTTGCTTGTTCAAGTCTTCTATCTCCTACTTATTTATTTGTCCTTGTTCAATCAATTATTGAAGGAGAAGGAGTATCGTACACTTTGAATATAATTGTGTATTTGTTTATTTCTCCTTGCAGTTCAATCAGATTTTGACCCATGTATTTTCAAGTTCTGTTATTAGGTGCATACGTTTAGGATTTTTATGCCCTTTTGATGAATCAAGCCTTACAGCATTATGAAATGGCTCTCTTTGTTCCTAGCAATATTCTTTTCTCTGAAATGTACTTTGCCTAATATTATTACCTCTCTGGCTCTCTTTTGATTAGTGCTAAAATGGGATTTTTCCCCCATCCATTCACTTTTAACCTATTTGTGTCTTCATATTCAGGACTAGGGCTGGGCATGGTGGCTCACACCTGTAAACCCAGCACCAATGTGGGCAGATCACTTGAGCCCAGGAGTTTGAGACCAGTCTAGGTAACATGGCAAAACCCCTTCTTTAAATAAAAAATTACATTATAAAAACATATCCAGGACTGGTTTCATTTATGATGCATAGAGCTGGGTCTTACTTTTCTTTAGCCAAATCTGAAACTTCTGCCTTTTAATCATGATATTTAGATCATTTTAATTTACAGAAAGTATTCACATGATTAGATTTAAATCCACTATATTGTTCTTTGTTTTTCATTTGTCCCATCTGTTTTTTTATTCCCTTCTTCTCTTTTTTCTGCCTCCTTGGGGAATAACTGAGCTTTTTAAAAAATGATTCCACTTTATTTCCTTTTGTGGATTATTAGCTATAATGCTTTATTTTGTTTTGGTAGTCGGTTTAAGGTTCATAGTATTACGTGTTTACCATAACACAGCCTACCTTTAAGTGATGTTATATGACTTCATATCTAATACTAGAACCTTACGCTGGCATATTTCCATTTCATTTCTTTCAGGCTTTGAGGTATTGCTGACATACACTATACTTCTACATAACTTATAAACCCCACAAGATATTATTATTTTTATTGCTTTAAACAGTCAATTGTCTTTTAAAGAGATTTAAACAATAAGAAAAAAAGGCTATACTTACTCAATGGTTTCCATTCCCACTATTTTTTATTCCTTTGTGTAAATCCAGATTTTTATTTTGTATTATTTTCCATCTGTCTGAAGAACGTGTGTGTGTGTGTGTGTGTGTGTTTGAAATGGAGTTTGCTCTGTCACTCATACTAGAGTGTAGTGGTGAAATCTCTGCTCACTTCAACCTACGTCTCCCAGGTTCAAGCAATACTCCTGCCTCAGCCTCCCGAGTAGCTGGGATTACAAGCTTGCACGATCAAACCCAGCTAATTTTTGTATTTTTAGTAGAGATGGAGTTCCACTACGCTGGCCAGGCTGGTCTTAAACTCCTGACATCAAGGGATTCGCCCACCTTGGCCTCCCAAAGTGCTAGGATTGCAGGCATGAACTACCATGCCCAGCTGTCTGAAGAACTTTTTTTAACAGTTCCTATTAGGCCGGGCGCGGTGGCTCACGCCTGTAATCCCAGCACTTTGGGAGGCCGAGGCAGGTGGATCACAAGGTCAGGAGATTGAGACCATCCTGGCTAACACTGTGAAACCCTGTCTCTACTAAAAATACGAAAAATTAGCTGGGCGTGGTGTTGGGCACCTGTAGTTTGGCAGGAGAACGGCGAGAAACTGGGGGGCGGAGCTTGCAGTGAGCCAAGATCGTGCCACTGCACTCCAACCTGGGTGACAGAGCAAGACTCTGTCTCAAAAAAAAAAAAAAAAAAAAAAAAAGGTTCCTATTATGCCAGTCTGGAGTGATTGTTTCTTTCAGTTTTTGTACATCTGAAAGACTATTTGTTTCTCTTCATTTTTGAAAGATGGTTTTTTTTTTTTTTTTTTTGGATATAGAACCACACATGTATATTATTAGTTTTGCTCTGTTGTCCGGGTTGAAGTGCAGTAGCATGATCTTAGCTCACTGCAGCCTTGAACTCCTGGGCTCTAACAATCCTTCCACCTCAGCCTCTGAAGTAGCTTTGACTACAAGGACATACCATCATGCCTGGCTAATTCTTTTATTTTTTGTAGAGACAGTGGATTGCTATGTTGCCCAGGCTGGTCTTGAACTCCTAGCTTCAAGCAATCCTCCTGCCTCAGCCTCCCAAAGCATCCTTCAGTTCTTTAAAGATGTTGCAATGTTTCTTCACTGTCTTTTGACTTACATAGTTCATGACAAGAAGTCTGCCAAATGAATGTATCTTTTTTCTCTGGATGCTTTTAAGATTTTCTCTTAGTCTCTGGCTTTAACTAATTTGATGATAATGAGCCTTTTGTAGTTTTCATGAGTCATGTGCTTGAGTTTCACGGGGCTTCTTGAACCCATAGGTATATCATTTTTATCCAGTTTGACAATTTTCCTCCACTATTTTTGAAATGTCTTTACTGTCATCTTCCTTCCCCCATTCTCTCCTTTAGGGACTCTAATTACATGTATATCTGACTACCTGAAGTTCTGTACCTCTCTAATTCTCTGTTCATGTTATTTGGTCTTTTTTGCTCTGTTCATTTTGGATATTTTCTGTTGCTATGCCTCCAAGTCCACTAATCTTTTCTCCTACAATGTTTAATCTGTCACTAATCCTCTCCAGTGTAACTGAATTTTCATCCTTAGAAGTTCAATTTGGGTAATTTGTTATATTTACTATGTCTCTTCTTATCATGTACAATCTTTCCTCATTCAGAGGAAAGTCCACTAATCTTTTCTCCTACAATGTTTAATCTGTCACTAATCCTCTCCAGTGTAACTGAGTTTTCATCCTTAGACATTCAATTTGGGTAACTTGTTATATTTACTATGTCCTTCTTAACATGTACAATCTTTCCTCATTCAGAAATATATGCAATATTGTTATAATAATCGTTTTAATTTTTTTGACCACTAATTCCACATTTGATGTCATTTCTGAGTCCCTTTTGGGTGACTGATTTTTCTCCTTAAGTTAAATTTTTCGTGTTCTTTGTCTAGTAAATTTATAACTGGGTGTCAGACATTGTGAATTTTACCTGGTGCCAGATGTTTTTGTCTTCTGTTAAATATTCTTGAACTTTTTTCTGGGATGCAATTAAATTTATGGTGAGCACTCTGTTCTTTCATGTCTTGCATTTAAGCTGGGTTAGTGGGATCGGAGCAGTGCTTAGTCTAGAGTTAATTTTTTTCCACTTGTGGACTTCACCAAAATGAAAAACGTTTGCTCCTCAGAAAACATTCTTTTATTTATTTATTTATTTATTTATTTATTTTGAGACAGAGTCTCACTCAGTTGCCCAGGTTGGAGTGCAGTGGCACAATCTCAGCTCACTGCAACCTCCGCCTCCCAGGTTCAGGCAATTCTCACGCCTCAGCCTCCCAAGTAGCTGGAATTACAGGTGCACACCACCATGCCTGGCTAATTTTCGTATTTTTAGTAGAGATGGGGTTTTGCCATGTTGGCCAGGCTGGTCTTGAACTCCTGATCTCAGGTAACCCACCTGCCTCAGCCTCCCAAAGTGCTGGGATTACAGGTGTGAGCCATCAGAAAGCCTTTTTTTTTTTTTTTTTTTTTGAGACAGTCTAACACTGTCGCCTGGGCTGGCATACAATGGTGTGGTCTTGGCTCACGGCAACCTCCACCTCCCGAGTTCAAGCAATTCTCCTGCCTCAGCCTCCCAAATAGCTGGGATTACAGGCACCCGCCACCACACCCAGCTAATTTTTTGTATTTTAGTAGAGACGGAGTTTCACTATGTTGGCCAGGCTGGTCTCGAACTCCTGACCTGCTGATCCTCCTGCCTCGGCCTCCCAAAGTGCTGGGATTACAGGCATGAGCCAGCACTCCCAGCCCAGAAAACATTCTTAAAAAATGAAAAGACAAGCCACAGACTGGAGAAAATATTTTGATGATACACATGTGAAAAAGGACTTGTATCCATAATACGCAAAGAACCCTTAAAACCCAATAATAATAAAACAAACACACCAATTTTAAAAATGGGCAAAAGATTTTGGGAGACACTTCAAACAAAATATAGGATGACAATTAAACACATGAAAAGATGCTTAACATCATTAGTCATTAGGGAAATGCAAATTTAAGCCACAGTAACACATTGCTACACCGCTATTAGAATGGTTAAAAACCCAAACCAAAAAACTGACAATACCACATGCTGATGATGACCTTGAGCAAATGCAATTCTCACACATTGTTGGGGTAAATGACAAATGGTACACTTTGAAAAACAGTTTGGCAGTTTCTCATGAAGTTAAACATTCACTTAGCATCCAGTGCAGCAATACAATACAACTCTGAGGTATTTACCCAAAAGAAATGAAAATCTATGCTTACCAAAAACACCTGTATTCAAAGATTTATAGCTGTTTTATTCATCATTGCCAAAAACTGGAAGCAAACAAATGACCAGTCGCCGGTTAATGAATAACAAACTGAGGCCTATCCATACAATAGGACCAGCACCAGAAAGAAAAAATAACTGATATACGTAACAATCATCTGATCAGATAAATCTGATAATTCTGCTATGTGAAATAAACACACTCAAAGGCCACATATCATAAGATTCCACTTACATGACATTCTACAAAGGGGAAAACGATGAAAACAGGAAAGAGAGTTCTGGTTGTGAGGGGCTTGCTGTAGGGATCAGGGTTGACAACAAAAGAGCATGAGGAATTTTTTTTTTTTCTTTTTTTTTTTGAGATGGAGTCTTGCTGTGTCACCCAAGCTGGAGTGCAGTGGCGTAATCTCCGCTCATTGCAACCTCTGCCTCCAGCGTTCAAGCAATTCTCCTGCCTCAGCCTCCCGAGTAACTGGGATTAAAGGCGACTGCCACCATGCCCGGCTAAGTTTTGTATTTTTCTTTTTTTTTTAAGTAGAGATGAGGTTTCACCACATTGGCCAGGCTGGTCTCAAACTCCTGACTTCAAATAATCTGCCCACCTCAGCCTCCCAAAATGCTGGGCTTACAGACTTGAGCCACTGCACCCCGCCCTGAGGGAACTTTTTTTTTTTTTAGATGGAGTCTCTCTGTGTCACCCAGGCTGAAGTGCGGTGGCACAATCTCAGCTCACTGCAACCTCCGCCTCCCAGGTTCAAATGATTCCCTTGCCTTAGCCTCCCAAGTAGCTGGGATTACAGGCGCACACCACCATGCCCAGCTAATTTTTTGTATTTTTAGTAGAGACAGGGTTTCACCATGATGGCCAAGCTGGTCTTGAACTCCTGACCTCATGATCCGCCTGCCTCAGCCTCCCAAAGTGTTGGGATTACAGGCGTGAGCCACTGCGCACTGCCATGACGGAACTTTTAAGGGGAATGGAAATGTCTATGTCTTGATAGTGGTGGCAGTTCCATGACTGTATTTGTTTCTTAAACTCATAGAACTGCATACTATAGAGGATGAAATTTACTGTATGAAAATTGTACCTCAATAAACCTGACTTTTTAAAAAGCTGGCTAGGCGCAGTGGCTCACACTTGTAATCCCAGCACTTTGGGAGGCCGAGGCAGGAGGATCACTTGAGCTCAGGAGTTCGAGACCAGACTGGCTAACATGGCCAAGCCCCACCTCTACCAAAAATACAAAAATTAGCCTGGTGTAATTTTTGTACATTTTGTGGTGCACACCTGTGGTCTCAATTACTCAGGAGGCTGAGGTGGGAGGATCACTGAAGTCCAGGAAGTGAAGCCTGCAGTGAGCCAAGATCATGCCACTGCACTCCAGCCTGGGTGACAGAGTGAGACCTGTTCCCCCACCCACTCTCCTCAAAAAAAAAAAAAAAAAAAAAAAAGCCAAAGGAAATTTGCCACCGTCAATATTAAGGTTCTTTCCAAAAATTCATTCTAAAACCGTAATGGAAATTCCCAGAATCCAGTTCCAAACACATTCTGAGCAGTCAGAACAACTCTGGAATTGAAAAAGAGCTCTCAAAGTGGTACACTTTGAACAGACAGTACTGGGATGGGGGTGGGGGTAAGTAAAAAACAAAAAGTTGACAATAATCTGAAACTTCAAAGAGCTGTGGATTTACACATTATGAAACAAACCAGAGGATGTCAAGACACTTCAATTTCAAGCTGTCTTCTGTGGGGCAAAGAGTTGCAGACCAATGTTCCAAGTCCCTCTTTGGAAAGTTACCAGCTTTGAAAACTGAATTTGAGCAACTCATTTATCCTCTTTGGGCCCCATTTTCTTCCTGTGGTAAACGAGGGCAGTAGAATGGGTAACTCTAAGATTTCATTCTCTGAATTCATTCATTCAATGTTCTTTCTCTGTAAATTCTTGTAATTTTAACTACTGTCTATCTGCTCGTGAGGCTGGGTGCAGCGGCTAACGCCTGTAATCTCAGCACTTTGGGAAGCCAAGGTGGAAGGATCGCTTGAGCTCAGGTGTTCAAGAGCTCAGGTGGGAAACACAGCAAGACCTCATCTCTATAAAAATAAAAAATAGGCCGGGCGCGGTGACTCACGCCTGTAATCCTAGCACTTTGGGAGGCTGAGGCAGGTGGATTGCTTGATGTCAGGAGTTCAAAACCAGCCTGGCCAACATGGTGAAACTCTGTCTTTACTAAAAATACAAAAATTAGCCAGGAGTGGTGGAGCACGCCTGTGGTCCCAGCTACGTGGGAGGCTGAGGCAGGAGAATCACTTGAACCCGGGAGGCAGAGGTTGCAGTGAGCCGAGATCGCACCATTGCACTCCAACCTGGGCAACAGAGCGAGACTGTATCTCAAAAAATAAAAATAAAATTAAAAAATATATATCTGCTCACAAGTCCCTAATTTATACCTTCTGTGTCTTTAACTATGTATCTGGGTAGCCCTCCCAAGGAACCTTAAACTCAAAGGGAAATTTAACTCACCTTTCTCCTCCCTAAGCCCCACCTCTTCCTGCCTCCCTGTCTCCTCTCTCTCCCCCCATCCTCCTCAGTAGTAAAACCTCCAGTGTCACAGAATCCAGAAACCCAGAAGCCATTTTTGACTCCTTCCTCTCCCTCATTTCCCATTACCCAGGCAATTGCCATCCCTTACATTTTGACTTTTATTTTTAGATAGGGTCTCGCTCTACCACCCAGGCTGGAGTGCAGTGGCAGGATCATAGCTAACTGCAGCCTCAACCTCCTGGGCTCAAGCGATCCTCCTGCCTCAGTCTCCAGACAGGTGCACACCACCATGCTCAGCTAACATTCTGACTACTTGATAATTCTCAAAGCAATTCTCAGCTCCACATCTCTATCACCATTGCCCTAATTCAAGCCCTCGTTGTCATCTCTGGCCTAGACTACTGCCAACAACTTCCCTGCCATAGTCCTATTGGCCCCATATTCATCCTCCACACAGACACCAGAATTGTCTTTCTAAAATACAAATTAGAGCATGTCACACCTCTGCTTAAAGCCCTCCAGAACCAACGGCAGTGATTACTCTTTCTTGAGTCACAGACTCCTTTGAAAATCTGAAGGTAGCAATTAACTCACTCTCCAAAAAAAAAAAAAAAAAAAAGCATGCCACACACACATACACACACAGAGGGAAGATATAACAAACCCCCTAAAATCCAACCAGAGACTACTTTTTTTTTTCTTTTTTTTTTTTGAGACAGGGTCTCACTCTGTCACCCAGGCTGGAGTGCAGTGGTGTGACCTCAGCTTGCTGCAACCTCCACCTCCCAGACTCAAGCAATTCTCTTGCCTCAGCCTCCCCAGTAGCTGGACTACAGACATGTGTCAGCACATCTGGCTAACTGTTTTCATATTTTTGGTAGAAATGGGGTTTTGCCATGTTGCCCAGGCTGGCCTCAAACTCCTGGGCTCAAGTGATCCACTCACCTTGGCCTCCCAAAGTGTGGGGATTACAGGTGTGAGCCACCACACCTGGCCTCTTTTTTTTTTTTTTAATTAGAGATGGGATCTTGCTATGTTGGCCAGGCTGGCCTTGAACTCTTGGGCTCAAGCGAGCCTTCCATGTAGCTGGGACTATAGGCATGGACCACCATGTCAGACCAACCATCCAGAGACTCTTGGTCTACATGATAAAGTCCAACCACTTAACACATCACCAAAGTATCCCTTACACAGTATACATTATGCTCAGGCAACCCTAAATTTTCTTTTTTTAAAGCTATTCATTAGAAATCTTTAAATAATTTGCTGAATTACAACTTTATAAATGATAGTTACTCTAATCCTGGTGACCTTATACATTGTGTCATAACAACTCGGAATGAAATTATAGTTTACCATCTGTGACATATTTGTTACTTTTGTACCTTTTTCTTTGCTGTCCTATTTACCTGGAACATCCTCACCCTCTTCTTTCTCTGACAAGTCTTACTTCTCTTCCAGTATGACTCTGGCATCACCTTCTCTTGGAAGCTTTGCTTTACTTTCTCAGTCTGGCTTAGAGGTTCAGCCATGGTGCATATTTCTAAAACTCCACTGCAAATTTCTTTCTATATGTCTGACCTGCTGCCACCGATATCCCGAACATTATACTTTGAGGGCAGGAAACAGTACTGTGTAGCATTTAACACAGGTCCTAGACATAGACAGAGCTCAAAAACATCTACGGAAGGAGGAAGGGTGGGAAAGAGGGAGGGAATTAAAAAAGAAGGGAGGGAGGGAGAGAAGGAGGCAAATCTTGTGACTCCAAATCCTAATTTCTTCAGACTTCATATATTTCTTTCTGCAAAACACGTGCCTAACAAAGAGTGCAGCTGTGCTTTACAAGTATTATCTGATGAAGGAGTAAGATACTGCTTATCTCCTTTTTACAAATGAGGAACTTAAGTGCAGAGACATTCCCTGCCACAGAAAACAGCACGTTTCCTAAATGTGTTGTTAGTCCTAATATATCTACGGGCATTACCTCCAAGAACATGTCAAACATTAGGAAAACCATAAATCAAATAACAAAATATTTGAAGACTGAATTCAGTGACTATCTTATGCACTAAAGCCTGCTTTAGCATAGACTGTAAATAATTCTATGAAAGATTCTTGGCTACCAATTGACCTTATAATGCCAGCAGGAAAAATATATATATTTTTACTGTTTAACCCAAAAAAAAACATGGTTCCTCTTTTAGGATCTTATGCAATTTCTGTGGCCACAAAAGAACACTGTGTGCACTTTATATATTTTTTCCTTTCTTTTTTCTTTTTTTAGAGATAGCATCTTGCTCTGCCACCCAGGTTAGAGTACAGTGGCATGGTCATAGCTCACTGCAGCCTCAAATTCCTGGGCTCAAGCTATCCTCTTGTCTCCGCCTCCGGAGTAGCTGAGGCTACAAGCATGTGCCTCTACGCTCAGTTAATTTTTTAATTTTTTTGTAGAGACCAGGTCTCGCTGTATTGCCCAGGCTGGTCTTGAACTCCTGGGCTCCAGTGATCCTCCCGCCTAGGCCTCCCAAAATGCTGGGGATACAGGTGTGAACCACTGCACTCTGCCTACTTTATCTTATTTTAAAATTTCCTTCACATGTGTTGGTACTAATAGAACAGAATTGCGTGAGTCAAATTAGTAACCAGTAGTGACTTCTACAAAAGCTTTCATTACTTCAAAACCACTGATAATACAGCCATAGAAAGTATCAACCAAGAATAACTAAATCACTTAGGTATAAAACTCGCAGATTCCCCAAAGACAGAAAAACCTTCGACCCCATAACTATGACTACCTGAGAAGTGGATACAGCTTTTCTGGGCATCATAGAAAAACATCTTAAGATCACAAAGTCTCCTGATAAAAACCAAAAAGCTTGCAGGTGAGCAGTCTGGGTATTTAAGAAAAAACAAAAAACCAAAAAGCTCTACTCAGACAAACCACCTACTGTGAGGTTCACAAGAATTTGCTATTTCAGAGGGAATAAAGGATACAGCACAGTGGCAAGACCAAACTAAGCCAATTTCCAATTTCCAGCCCTTCAGTTCCCCCTCTCCATATTCTTTTCTTTTTCTTTTTTTTTTTTTTTTTTTTTTTGAGAAGGAGTCTCGCTCTGTCTCCAGGCTGGAGCAGTGGCACGATCTCGGGTCACTGCAACCTCCACCTCCCAGGTTCAAGCGATTCTCCTGCCTCAGCCTCCTGAGTAGCTGGGACTACAGGCGTGCACCACCACGCCCAGCTGATTTTTGTATTTTTAGTAGAGACAGGGTTTTACCATGTTGTCCAGAATGGTCTTGATCTCTCTACCTCGTGAATCGCTCACCTTGGCCTCCCAAAGTGCTGGGATTACAGGCATGAGCCACCTTGCCCGGCCCCCTCTCCAAATTCTTATTCCTATTATCTACAAGATCCCTTTCAAAGTTAAGAAAAATGATAAAATACAATACTCTTGGGATTATTTGCTTTTTGTCAAATCAAAATCTTTGCCCAAAGATTAAGGCAATATCTGGTAGGTACGTGGGGAGGCAGCAAGATTGTAATTTTGAACTTGAATGATAGGGGTTAGTTACTGTCACACTGCTTGCCAAGTGTCATGCAAGGATGAGATGAGAGGAACACAAAGAACTGTGGATATGTTGTCGAAGCCGAGGCATTTTGTGGGCTTCTCAAATGAGCAGGAATACCCTCCTGGAGTAAAATGTAGTCCACACCTTTGTTTAAAGAACAATTTGGAAAAATACTTCTTCCCAAGACCTAAAAGATGGCCATATTTAACTTTGGAACAGTTTGTTCCTTCTACTTTAAATGGAAGAGCATTTTCTTTCCCATAAGCATTAAAGACAGCACTATATCTCCATTTTTAAGTAGTTTTAGGCTGGGCGTACTGGCTCACATGTGTAATCCCAGCACTTTGGGAGGCTGAGACAGGAGGATTGCTTGAGCTCAGGAGTTCAAGACCAGCCTAGGCAACACAGTGAAACCCCATCTCTAGCAAAAATACAAAAATTAGCGGGGTGTCGTGGTGCATGCTTGTAGTCCCACGACTCAGGAGGTTGAGGTGGGAGGTTTGCTTGAGCCCATAAGGCAGAGGTTTCAGTGAGCTGAGACCACACCACTGCACTTCAGCCTGGGTGATAGAGATAGGTCTTGTCTCAAAAAAAATTTAAAAAGTAGTTTAAGGGGGCAAAAAAACTGGGATCCCTTTTCTGACCTGGCTAAAGCTTCCTTCATTGATGCATGCAATTATTTATTTATTTATTTATTTATTTATGTTTTGAGATGGAATCTCACTGTGTCACCCAGGGTAGTGTGCAATGGTGCAATCTTGGCTCGCTATAACCTCTGCCTCCCGGGCTCAAGCGATTCTCCCGCTTCAGCCTCCCAAGCAGCTGGGATTACAGGCGTCCGCCACTACGCCCGGCTAATTTTTGTATTTTTAGTAGAAACAGGGTTTCACCATGTTGGCCAGGCTGGTCTCAGACTCTTCAAGTGATCTGCCCGCCTCAGCCTCCCAAAGTGCTGGGATTACAGGCATGAGCCATCGTGCCCGGCCAGACTCATGCAATTTTTAATGTATATTTAGTCATCATAATAACTGTGTTGGAAGGTTTAACTAAAAGAAAGCATACTGAAATACTTTTCCTGGGGAAAGGCAATGACCATGTATTTCTTAAACAGAATAAAATTGGTTATTTATACACAAGTTCCCCTACCCCCATCTCTTTAAACTTTGTACCCCTTGTGCCCAGCAATAAATAGTAGAAATAGGTATTCTGTCAGGCATGGTGGCTCACGCCTGTAATCCTAGCACTTTGGGAGGATCACTTGAGCCCACGAGTTCAAGATTAGACTGAGCAATACAGTGAGATCTCATCTCTACCAAAAAATTTTTCAAAAAATTAACCAGTGTAGTGGCACGTGCCTGTGGTCCCAGGTACTCAGGAGGCTGAGGTGGGAGGCTTGCTTGAGCCCAGGAGGTTGAAGCTGCAGTGAGCTGTGATCACACCACTGCACTCCAGCCTGAGTGACAAAGGTAGACTGAGAAAGAAAGAAAGAAGGAAAGAGAGAGAGAGAGAGAGAGAGAGAAAGAAAGAAAGAAAGAAAGGAAGGAAGAAGGGAAGGAAGAAGGGAAGGAAGAAGGGAAGGAAGAAGGGAAGGAAGAAGGGAAGGAAGAAGGGAAGGGAAGGGAAGGGAAGGGAAGGGAGGGAACGAAGTAAGGAAGGAAAAAAATTGGTATTAAATTAAAGTTTCTTAAATAAAAACAGATTTTTTCTTCCTAATGGATGTTTTCTCTTCATTTTTCTTATCTGAAGTCTTCCCTTGGAATATAAGTAAGTCTTCCTCCTTCACATTTAATATTTCATTGCCTGATTGTTTTTCAGTTTAAACAACAGGAGAATCCAATAACAAATCTTTACCAACAACTAAGAGTTACTGAAAGTGCCTTTTTAGTTATAAAAAGTTAATCCATTTTTAATGTAAGGCAAGCAGTTCACAATTAAACCTAAGAGGATAATTTACTATAGATAGACGTGAAGTACCTAAAAAGAAATGAATATCCAATCTACACCTATATAACGGCAAAAAATAGAGCTAGACTTTCAGAGTCAGAGGGGACCTTAATGTCAGGTCGGCAGGTCTGGGCTCACATTCAATCCAAACCAAGCTTTGCTGAGTGTCCCTTCCCTCCACTTTCTCCTGAATCATCCCCCTTGGGCTAGGAGTTTCCAAGAAGGCAAATAAAGGAAGATAAGCAACAAGGGAAATGGATGGCAACTCAAATGTGCAGTTCAAGGCTTTGAATATGAATTTTTTTAACACTAATGAAAAAGGTAGTATCACAGCTCTTAAAATATTGAACTACTTCTCTCTGTCCAATATCAGCACATAATGCAGAAAAGCCCATTGGGAACATGTTCCTCTCCTTTAAATGCCACTTGGAAAGCTTCTTCTTTATTCATAAATGATGAATAAAAGGCCGGGCATGGCCAGGCATGGTGGCTCACGACTGTAATCCCAGAACTTTGGGAGGCTGAGGCAGGTGGATTGCTTGAGGTCAGTTTGAGACCAGCCTGGCCAACATGGTGAAACCTCGTCTCTACTAAAAATATAAAAATTAGCTGGGTGTGGTGGCACACACCTGTAATCCCAGCTACTCAGGAGGCTGAGGCAGGAGAATTGCTTGAACCTGGGAGGTGGAGGTTGCAGTGAGCTGAGATCACGCCATTGCACTCCAGTCTGGGTGACAGAGCGAGACTCAGTCTCAAAAAAAAAAAAAAAAAAAAAAAAAAAAAGTAGTGTTTACAATATAAGGGAAATTGGGATCTCATGTTCTAATTCAAGGAATTTAAGGCTATTAACCATTCTAAAGTTCTCATGTTTAAGCTTCTCACTTTATCTTTCTTTATTCAAGAAAATCCATAATACCAAGTGTTGACAAAGATGTGAGGAACTGGAACTGACATACACTCTACTGGGAGTGGAAATTGGTATAACCACTGTGGAAAACTGTTTGACAGTATCTATCAAAACTGAACATATCCCTTCCCTATGATCCAGGAATTCTACGTGTGGGCATAATCCTTTATATATGGTGTTTATGTCCACCATACATAAAACAATGTTCACAGCAGTGCTATGCATAATTACACAAAATTGCAACAACTTCCATGTGCTTCAAGAACAGAATGGATAAAATAAATTATAACATCTATTCATACCATGGAATGGTACCGGCAATTAAAAAAAAAAAAAAAACACTGCTACAGAGAACAAGGTTGAATCTCATTATTATAATGTTGAGTAAAAGAAACTGGACATAAAAGAGCACACGATGATGGTTTGCTTCACATGAAGTTCAAACACAGGCAAAAGTAACCTATGGCATCAGAAGTCAGAATAGTGGCTACCTGGGGAGGGAGCACTGACAGAGAGGTTGGAGCTAGAATTGCTTTATATTTCAGTCTGATCGTGGTTATTTGGGCACACACATATATGAAAACGAATGAAATTGTACTCTTAATATTTGTGCATATTTACTGTGTGCCAATTATACTTCATTTAGAAATATCTGGAGAGAGAGATATAGAAATTTCTGAATTCTTTCCTAAATATAAAAGAATTCAGTGCAGCTTAAATATAGCTGCAAGTATTGATGCTTATACCTTTAGAAAACCCATTATGCTTCTGAAAAATGTACTTACTACTTAATATCATACATAATAGAAAGCTAACATTTTGTATTAGTGGAATCTGAAAAACACATTGTACTATACATTTGAAATTACAGATTTACTAACTAGTAAAGATAAATGTTTGAGAGCTAAACTACAATGTTTAAGAACTAAAATTTTAAAATGTTTGTTTTTCCACTTTTTCCCTTGATTTACATTTTTTACTTTTTATATTTCATAATTATTTGTAACAAAAGCTATTGGATATAATTCCTGCACTTCTATATTGCAAGTATTTTCTCTATTTACCACAGAGACTTCAAGTCTTAGCATTTCAGAGCTGAAGGGGACACGCACGGACTCCCTCACTGCACAGATGAGGACGCAGAGGCAGGGGGAGGTGAGTGTCAGTCCCAAGGTTGCAGACCTAGGACAGGGACCGGGGCTCCCGGGCTCCCAGAACTCTGTCGCCTTCAACCCAAATTCGATTCAGTCCTCTCATCCTTCCAAATAGAAAGCTGACACGAACCGATCGGAAGCCTTTTTTTTTTTTTTTTTTTCCCCCAATAACTATGCTACCCAGCAGATTCTTTGGGGACAGTCCTCAGAGTCCTTGAAAACCCCACTGGGGTTTAATGCCAGGATAAGAAGAGCGTAGAAGAAAGAGACAGCTAGTATTTTAATATATAAATCTGTTTGCATAATATTTCCTAGGTAAACTATTCGCTGATCCAACCAAAATTCGGCGGGGCTGGGGTGTATCGTTATTGAGGACGACTCGCTCTAGGGGAGAACCCGGACGCATTTTTCCATCAGAGTTCCCTCTATAAATCAAAACCTCAAAAGAAGAGTTAACGACGACACCCAGGAGTCTACAGTATCCAGGGGTCGGTCCAGGAGAGGTCCCTGGCCACCTGGCGCAGAGCTCGCGGCCGCAGACTCCCATTGACGGCCCAGCACCGGAGCGCGCGGGCCGAGCTGCCCCAGACCCGGCGCAGCGCCTCGGGGAGGCCGTCTGCAAAGTCCGGGCCGCCACTCGGGACCGCGGACCGGGCCAGAGGAGAGACGTCGGAGAACAGGGAAGAGGACGCGGGGTGGGAAAAGCCGGGGCCGCAGGTAAGTAGTGGGCGAGTCCGGAGGGCGCGAAAGAGGGGAGGGGCGCGGGAGGCAATGGAAAGAGCGAGCGCGGGGAGGAGCGAGGCGGCTGGGCCGGAGGAGGCGCGCGCCCGGGTCCACAGTACGGGGTGGGGGCTGAGGGGCCGCGAGGGGCTGCGAGCGGGCTAGCGGGGCCTTACCGAGCAGCGGCAGCCGGCCGCCGCCGCGCGCCAACGCCGGCATGGCCTCCGGAGCCCGGGGTCCCCAGGCCGCGCCGGCCCAGCCCTGCGATGCCGCCTGGAGCGGCGCGCCCCGCGCTGCAGGTGGCTCTCTTAAGGATGCGCGTCACCGACCGCAAATTCCCTCGGACTGGTGCAAAGTGGAAGGGGGGAGGAACCCTCTCCCCAGAGGCAGGGGCCGAGGCGGGAGCGGAGAGGTTGGGCCGAGCCGAGCAGCCGGTGCCTGGCGCAGCGCTGCAGCCGAGCCCACGTGCCCGCCGCGGTCCGCAGCCTGCGCTTGGCGGCCCCCGGGGCTCCCCGACTGCGGCGGGGAAGATTGGGCGCGGTCCCGCTGGAGAAGTTGCACGGGCTCCGCGGCTCTGCCTCCTTGCTGCCCCTGTGAGTCCCCGAACTCGGTGGTTTGGATCCGGGGCGTGGGGACTGCAGGGAGCCACAAACCACCCTTCTAGCGCTCTGGGATCTTTGAGGCCCTGAGAAGGGCGCTGAATCCGCGCGGCACGCTGGCGACTCCGGCCAGCGCACAGGCGAGCATGGGGTCTCATTCCATTCCCCGTGGATCTTAATTGTGGACTGATTTCCTTTGTCTCTCCCTCCATCTCCTAGGATGCCCAGGACCCAGTCAGCGGCGGGATCAAGAAAAACAGGCAGGGTTTCAATGTCAACCAAGGCATAGGGAGGTTAACAAACAGCCCTGAAAACAAAACACACAGAAAATACATCCCAGAGGATGTTGCGAATCATCCGCTCAATAGTTCTTCTTCTTCGTCGCATAATTTTTCGAGTTGAAAATTATTATTATTTTCCTGCAATAAGTTGAAGATTGGAAAGCTCTGGATGCCAATTCTGGTTCTTCCCTTACTTAACTAACTGGCCGTTTGACCTCCACAAACCTCTGTTTACTCATCGTAAAGGAAAGGGGTAGACCAAATGGTTTATGTCTCTTCCCAATTCTAGGAATTCCATGCTCTTAATTATTTTAATCATTTTCTAATAAAGCATGAAAATTGTTTACTCTTGGCCATACAGTTCTTTTCCTTAGATGTTGTTTACAGTACAATAATTCTTTCCCCC
Organism: Chlorocebus sabaeus; assembly: GCF_047675955.1. Taxonomy (NCBI): domain Eukaryota; kingdom Metazoa; phylum Chordata; class Mammalia; order Primates; family Cercopithecidae; genus Chlorocebus; species Chlorocebus sabaeus. The sequence goes on from NC_132906.1 coordinate 7,303,835, forward strand.
AGGACATGGCCGAAACTTTAGAAGTGTCTACTGTGGCGCAGCCACTATAGGAAACACTATAGAGGTTTCTCGAAAAATTTAAAAAAATATGGTCCAGCAATTCCATTTCTGGTCATGTAGCCAAAAGAATTGAAAGCAGGGTTTTGAAGAGATGTCTATACACCCATGTTCAAAGCAGCATTATTCACAGTAGCCAAAAGGTAGAAGCAACCCATGTCCACAACAGATGAATGATAAACAAAAATGCAGTATATACATACGACTGAGTGTTTTCCAGCTTCAAAAAGGAGGGAAATTCTGATACATGCTAAAATATGGATGAATCTTGACGACATTATGCTAAGTGAAATAAGCTAGTCCTGAAACATACAATGCTGTATCCCATTACGAATTCATAAAGACAGAAAGTAGAATGGTGGTTACCATGGGCTGGGGGCAGGGGGAAATGGGGAGCCAGTGTTTATTGGATACAGAGTTTCAGTTTTGCAAGATGAACAAAGTTCTGGAGACTGGTTGCTCAACGATGTGAATGTACTTAACGCTACTAAACTGTACACTTAAAAATAGCTAAGGCCGGGTGCGGTGGTTCCTGCCTGTAATCGTAGCACTTTGGGAGGCCGAAGCGGGCAGATCACCTGAGGTCAGCAGTTCAAGATCAGCCTAGCCAACATGGTGAAACCCCATCTCTACAAAAATACAACAATTAGCCAGGCGTAGTGGTGCATGCCTGTAATCCCAGCTACCTGGGTGGTTGAGGCAGGAGAATCTCTGGAACCCGGGAGGCAGAGGCTGCAGTGAGCTGAGATTACACCACTGCACTCCAGCCTGGGTGACAGAGCCAGACTCTGTCTCAAAAAAAAAAAAAAAAAAAAAAAAAAAAAAAAAAAAAAAAAAAAGTTAAGATGGTAAATTTTATGTATGTGTATTTTACCTCAATTTTAAATTTTTAAAGTTTTTGTGTAGCTGCTGAGGGTTTAAAAATTGTGTTAAAGAGTTTTGTGTCTACCTTAGGTCAGAAACAGAAATGAAGGAAGAAGGCCTGAAATAAGTGAAACATGAGGAGACAAGGCAATGAAACGGGCTGGTTATGGGGAGAAAAGTGAGCTTTCAATGGCCAAGACCTAACACACTACCTTTTATTTAAAGCTTGATTGCTGTATTAAAGGAAACTGATTGGCTGGGCGCGGTGGCTCACGCCTGTAATCCCAGCACTTTGGGAGGCCAAAGCGGATGGATCATTTGAGGTCAGAAGTTGGAGACCAGCCTAACCAACATGGTGAAACCCCGTCTCTACCAAAAATACAAAAAGTAGCTGGGTGTGATGGCACGCGCCTATAGTTCCAGCTACTCGGGAGGCTGAGGCAGGGGAATTGCTTGAACCCAGGAAGCGGATGTTGCAGTGAACTAAGAGCATGCCACCGCACTCCAGCCTGGGCAACAGAGCAAGACTTGGTCTTAAAAAAAATAAAATGAAATTCTTATATCGCCTTAGTATTAGAGTGCAGTGGCGCGATCTCGGCTCACTACAACATCTGCTTCCTAGGTTCAAGCAATTCCCCTGCCTCAGTCCCCTGAGTAGCTGGGATTATAGGCGCCTGCCACTGCGCCCGGCTAAGTTTGTATTTTTAGTAGAGAAGGGTTTCACTGTCTTGGCCTGGCTGGTCTCAAACTCCTGACCTCGTGATCCACCCGCCTTGGCCTCCCAAAGTGCTGGGATTACAGGTGTGAGTCACCATGGCCAGTCAGGAATGGCTTCTATGCACACTTGATTTTCCATGGAAATTGGTGGAAAAAATAATTCTAGAAAGAGCAAATCTTATAGACTGAAATATTTTGGAGTATGAGGTATAGGCTAACAGAAGGTGAAGTAATGCCCCTGGTTTTTTGAGATGTGCCAAGAGTCATATCTAATATGAGAACTAATTTCTTCCTCACAGCAACACTAAGGAAAGTAGCCTGAGATTATCTAGAGTCCTGGATTACACGCCCAGGTATGAAATTTTGGTGTCAGAGCTCATGATAGGAATTCTGCAATAAAGAAACTCTTAAAGGGTCAAAAGCAACCAGAAGAAATGAAGTGAAACAGGAGAAATCAGAAAAGAGAAGAGTAAGTTTGTTTCTGGGTTGAATGGAGCGTCCAGTGCTAATTCCACAAAAGGATGTATTTTATCTCGATTCTTAGCACTGTGATGCTTAGCGGCTACACAGCCAGGAGTAAGTGGTCGTCTATCTTACCAGCATCTTGATGCCATGTTTCCACCCCTTAAGTCACACAAATATCTCCTCTGCCTTTCTTCTCTCTCATCAAAAATTGTGACATTGTTTCAGTAGCAGCTCACAGGTGAAATATTTCAATGTCATTTTTAACATACAAAGCTTTATGTTCTCCTGAAAATAAGGGACAAACAAAAGGAATATTTGAATAGGGTTCACGTGAATTCAGTTGAGATATCAACTTTATAGTACAGTTTTACACGTCTTTTATTAATAGGGGCTTTGAACTCACCAATTGGCAAAATCTGACAATACTAAGTGTTGGCAAGAATTCAGAGCAATGGAGAACACCCACACCCAGTTGGTGGACGTCTGAATGGGTGTGAGCACTTTGAAAAATAATTTGGCATCTCTTACTAAAGTTGAACATATCCTCCAGCCAGCAGTTTCACCCCTATATAGAAACCTCAGAGAAACACACATATGTGCCAAGAGACGTGTATAAGAATGTTCATAGCATTATTGTTTATAATATCAAAAATTGGGAACAATCTAAATGCCCACCAACGAAAGGATAAATTGCAGTACAGTTGTAATAAAATGCTTATATATTAAATAACAGTGTAAATAAATGAGCTACCTGAGTAAATAAATGAGTTACCTGATACACCAGGAATGAATCTCAAAAACATACTGTTGAGGGGGAAAAGCAAGTCATGGAATAATAGACATAAAGACAGAAGCAAACAATATTTTTCTTAGGAGTACATTCTTAGGGGGTATAAGGAAAGTAAAGGAATAATTATCACAAAAGTCAGGATTGTGGTTACCTCTGGTATGGGGTGGGAAGAGGAGATTTAATTAGAGAAGACAAACTGGGGATCTCTAAGGTGCTAACACACCCTATTGTTGTTTTGTGATAAGGTCTTGCTACATTGCCCAAGCTGGAGTGTAATGGCTATTCACAGGCACAACCATAGCTCACTGCAGCCTTGAACTCCTGGGCTCAAGCCTCTGGGTAGCTGGGACTACAGGCGTGGACCACTATGCCCAACCACACCCTATTGTTTTTTTTAACCTCTGTGGTGGGTGCTGGATGTTCACTTGATTGTTATTCTTTAAACTACGTAATTATTTTTACACACTGCTGTATGATGTATTTCACAACAAAAGAAAATTAAAGGCCGGGTGCGGTGGCTCACACCTGTAATCATAGTATTTTAGGAGGCTGAGGTGGGCGGATCACAGGTCAGGAATTCGAGACCAACGTGGCCAACAGGTGAAACCCCGTCTGTACTAAAAATACAGAAATTAGCCGGGCATAGTGGCACACACCTATAATCCCAGCTATTTGGGAGGCTGAGGCAGGAGAATCACTTGAACCCAGGAGGTGGAGGTTGCAGTGAGCCAAGATGGTGCCATTGCACTCCAGCCTGGGAGACAGAGCAAGACTCCATGTCAAAAAAAAAAAAAAGGGAAAATTAAAGAAGTTTGAAGCCAGTCACTGTGGCTCACACCTATAATCCCAGCACTTCAGGAGGCTGAGATAAGAGGATCACCGAGTCTAGGAGTTAGAGACACCCTGGGCAATAAAGTGAGACTCCACTTCTAGAAAAAAAAAATTAAAATTAGCCAGGCATGTGGCTCAAACCTGTAGTCCCAGCTATTCAGGAGGCTGAGTCAGGAGGATTGCCTGAACCCAGAAAGTCGAGGCTGCAGTGAGCTGCGATTTTGTCACTGTGCTCCAGGCTGGGCAACAGAGCAAGATTTTGTCTATTAAAAATAAATAAATAAATAAGTTTGACACATTTTCACCTACAAGGTATTCTTATACAAACAAATGATATCTCAATCTGCTTAAGATTCCAGGACCTGGTGGTGCACACCTGAAGATCCCAGATCCAACTACCGTTGTATAGGAAATACGTGGGATAATGGAACACGGAACAACACAGGGACACAATTTTAAAATTCCGAAGTCTGGACGCAGTGGCTTACACCTGTAGTCCCAGCACTTTGGGAGGCTGAGGCAGGCAGATCACTTGAGGTTCAAGACCAGCCTGGCCAACATAGTGAAACCCTGTCTCTACTAAAAATACAAAAATTAGCTGGGCATGGTAGTGGCTGCCTGTAATCCCAGCTACTCAGGAGGCTGAGACAGGAGAATTGCTTGAACCCAGAAGGCGGAGGTTGCAGTGAGCCCAGATGGTACCATTGCACTCCAGCCTGGGTAACACAGCAAGATTCCATCTCAAAAAAATATAAATAAATAAAAAATAAATAAATAAAATAAAATTCCAGACCCTAGGAAACTGTATAGAACAAATAACTTGGTTTCTTCAACCAAAATTTGTAAGAAAATAAAAAAAGAGGCCGGGCGCGGTGGCTCAAGCCTGTAATCCCTGCACTTTGGGAGGCCGAGACGGGCGGATCACGAGGTCAGGAGATCGAGACCATCCTGGCTAACATGGTGCAAACCCGGTCTCTACTAAAAAAAATACAAAAAACTAGCCGGGTGCGGTGGCGGGCGCTTGTAGTCCCGGCTACTCGGGAGGCTGAGGCAGGAGAATGGCGTAAACCCGGGAGGGGACGCTTGCAGTGAACTGAGATCCGGCCACTGCACTCCAGCCTGGGTGACAGAGCAAGACTCCGTCTCAAAAAAAAAAAAAAAAAAAGAAAAAGAAAAAAAGGAAAAAAAAAAAAGAGATGGAACCTATAAATTAAAAGAAACCTGAGAGATATATTAAGTATATTACAATATCAAGCAATTGTAATGTGCAATGTAAAGATGTTATTTGGATGCTGATTCAAGTAACCTGAAAAATAGACATAAAACAATTGGGAAAATGTGATCACTGGTTTTAATTTTGACATTATTTTATAAGAAATTATATGTGTGCGGGAGGCTGAGGTAGGAGCATTGCTTGAACCCAGGAGGCAGAGGTTGCAGTGAGCCAAGATTGCGCCACTGCACTCCAGCCTGGGCGACAGAGCAAGACTCTGTCTCCATAAAAAAAAATAAATTATATGTTTGATGATAGCATTGTTATTTATTTTAAAAATAGTTTCTATCTTTGCAGAGGTACACATGAAATAGTTACAGATAAAATGATATGAAATGGGAAGGTTGAGAGGGAATAGGGAGTGACGGTTAATGGGAACAGGATTTATTTTTTTGGGATGATAAAACTATTCTAAAATTAGATTATGGTGAAGGTTGCTCAACTCTGTAAATACACTAAAAACCACACTAAATAGGTGAACTATAGACATGTAAATTGGATCTCAGTGAAGCTGTAAAAAATGATACAAAGTCAGAGATTTTCTTCAAAATCATCTGATGTGGAGGGTTTAAGTGGAGGAATCAAAATTAACCATGTGTCACCAGTAGTTGCACCTGAGCCACAGTCATATAAGCTCATTATACTTTTCTTAGACATTTTCTATAATAAAAGGTTTTGAATAAAAAAGATTTGAAGAAAAGGCCGAGCCGTCGTGTGCCTAGGATGCTGCGTGGAAGCCAAAGCTTGACCTCCTGCATGACCCCTTTGGTCAGCCGGGCCCCTCAGATGAGAATTGCACCCAGGCCAGCACCAGCCGCTCAGCCACCAGCAGCGGCGCCCCCATCTGCAGTTGGCTGTCCTGCTGCTGCGCCCCGGCAGCCAGGTCTGATGGCCCAGATGGCAACCACTGCAGCTGGCGTGGCTGTGGGCTCTGCTGTCGGGCACACACTGGGTCACACCATTACTGGGGGATTTAGTGGAGGAGGTAATGCTGAGCCTGTGAGACCTGACATTACTTACCAGGAGCCTCAGGGAGCCCAGCTGGTACAGCAGCAGCAGCCTTGCTTCTATGAGATCAAACAGTTTTTGGAGTGTGCCGAGAACCAGGATGACATCAAGCTCTGTGAGGGTTTCAATGAGGTGCTGAAACAGTGCTGATTTGCAAAAGGATTGGCCTAATCAAGAAGTTCAACCTGGAGAAATGGGAAATCAGCTCTATAACCAAGTTAATTTAGTATAAAAACAGAATTGATAGAGAAGGTATAAAGTGTACTATTAGTTGCTTCTTTGCTTCTGAATTGAAATGGAAGGAGGTGTTCCTACTCTGTAGAAGTTGGAGCTGGGCAAATGTTTGTGTGGCCTCCTTAAAATAGTTGTTGTGATTTTATTCTTTGTGAGTTAATTAGAATAAAGTCATTTTCTTCCAAGAGAAAAAAAAAAAGATTTGAAATATTGGACAAGTTAACTTATCCTGAATGTGTGGAAGATAACTACCGCAGCTTAGAACGCATGAGCTGCTCTTTACTATGTTTTTATGAACCCACCTAAATGGAATGAACAATAAAAGAACCTTGGAATCTGTTTCCATTACGCAAACTTGATGGCACACAGGTGAACTGCAAAATTCCAACTGCCGAATTTCATGATAATTGATAGGTATTCCTTTATGTCTAAGATGATTTCAAAATAATCATCTCCTTAGAATTCGTGGCAACAGATAATGTGTTAGTTGGCTAGGGCTGCCATAACAAAGTACCACAAACTGGGGGTGGGGGTGGAGTTAAATAAGAGAACTTTATTGTATGACAGTTCTGGAGGCCAGAAATTTTCAAACATACACAAAAGTACAGAGAATAATATAATGATATATGTATCCATCACTCTGTTTCAACAATGACCATCATTTTGTCATTCCTGAGAATAAGGAGAGCTCCAGAGTGCAGTTTTTGGAGATAACGTTTTAACTAAAAAGGATTACTTCAATTGGGACTTTTTTTTTTTTTTTTTGAGACAGAGTCTCCCTCTGTGGCCCAGGCTAGAGTGCAGTGGCACGATCTTGGCTCACTGCAAGCTCCGCCTCCTGGGTTCATGCCATTCTCCTGCCTCAGCCTCCTGAACCGCTGGGACCACAGGCGCCCCCCACCACGCCCTGCTAATGTTTTGTATTTTTAGTAGAGACAGGGTTTCACCATGCTAGCCAGAAGATCTTGATCTCCTGACCTTGTGATCTGCCCACCTCAGCCTCCCAAAGTGCTGGGATTACAGGCATAAGCCACCACGCGGCCTCAATTGGGATATTTTCAGTCACTGTGGCAATCTGGTAAGGAGGTATTTTCAGGATTTTTATTTTAGGGGATAAGGGTCTTCATATCAGGATCTGCAATTTAAAAACAGTGTAGGCCGGGTGCAATGGCTCACACCTGTAATCGCAGCACTTTGGGAGGCCGAGGCAGGTGAATCACATGGTCAGGAGTTCAAGACCAGCCTGGCCAAAATGGTGAGACCCCATCTCTACCAAAAATACAAAAATTAGCTGGATGTGGTGGCATGTGCCTGTAACCCCAGCTACTTGGGGGACTGAGGCAGGAGAATCACTTGAACCTGGGAGACAAAGGTTGCAGTGAGCTGAGATAGCGCCACTGCACTCCAGCCTGGCGACAGAGCGATACTCTGTCTCTAAATAAATAAATAACACTGTAGAGGCAATAAGAGAGATAGTTATTCTTTATTCCCACAGGTATATAATATAATATTGCTTGACAGTCACATCAACAAATATTTGCACCAAAGTGTTACAGAGGTTTTGATAAAAGCATGTGCCAGGCATACTACGGTCACAGTGAAAAGAGTGGCCCAAAAAACATTCCCTTCACTATGGCCCTTAGAAACTGGCTTTAGCCCAAGGAAACTGCTTCCTCTGTAGCTCTTCAAATGCTACAGAGGAAGCAGTTGGGGAAAATTCTTATTTCCCCCAGTTCCATATATAATGAAGCCTGGAATGTTGGCATTCTTCTAGTTCTCCATTGCTACTTACAGATCATTACCTTTTTTTTTCTATTAAAAATAATATTCTTGGTGGGGCATGGTGGCTCACACCTGTAATCCCAGCACTTTGGGAGGCCGAGGTGGGCAGATCACCTGAGGTTGGGAGTTTGAGATCAGCCTGACCAACATAGTCAAATCCCATCTCTATTAAAATACAAAACTAGCCAGGTGTGGTGGCAGGCACCTGTAATCCCAGCTACTTGGGAGGCTGAGGCAGGAGAATCGCTTGAACCTGGGAGGCGGAGGTTGCAGTGAGCTGAGATCACACCATTGCACTCTAGCCTCTAGCCTGGCCAACAAGAGCGAAACTCTGTCTCAAAAAAAAAAAAAAAAAAAAAAGAAAAGAAAAGAAAAGGTTATATTCTTTTTCTACCGTAAGTATACATGTTAAATGCAAAAAAAGAAAAAAAAGTTGGAAAGTACCCATACGCACACTCACATTACCTGTACCAACTGATAACCATTTACACTTTGATGACAGTCTATCTAGTTTTTTCTCTATGCATATATTTATACATAGGTCTAGACATATATTTTATAAATAGGATTATAATACACATGCTCCTTCTTTGCTTACTTTAAAAAAAATCGGCCAGGCGTGGTGGCTTACACCTGCCATCCCAGCACTTTGGGAGGCCGAGGTGGGCAGATCATTTGAGGTCAGGAGTTCGAGACCAGCCTGGCCAACATGGTGAAACCCTGTCTCTATTAAAAATACAAAAATTAGCCTGGCGTGCTATCACGTGCCTGTAATCCCAGCTACTTGGGAGGTTGAGGCAGGAGAATTGCTTGAACCTGGGAGGCAGAGGTTGCAGTGATCGCACCATTGTGCTTCAGCCTGGCCAAAAAATCGAGACTTCGTCTCAAAAAAAACCAAAAACAAAAACAAATATTGTCCGTGTTGATTATGCCACGATATTACTGTTAAGTTACTCATTGCATGATATAGATGAATCATAATTTATGGAACCAATACGTGTTGTTGGACGTTTTATAGGTATCTTTGGTTTTGTTTTGTTTGTTTGTTTTTTGTTTTTTGTTTTTTGTTTTTGAGACGGAGTCTTGCTCTGTCACCCAGGCTGGAGGGCAGTGGTGTGATCTTGGCTCACTGCAAGTTCCGCCTCCCGGGTTCACGCCAGTCTCCTGCCTCAGCCTCCTGAGTAGCTGGGACTACAGGCGCCTGCCACCACGCCTGGCTAATTTTTTGTATTTTTAATAGAGACGGGGTTTCATCTTGTTAGCCAGGATGGTCTCGATCTCCTGACCTCGTGATCCGCCCGCCTCACCACAACCTCCGCCTCCCGGGTTCAAGAGATTCTCCTGTTTCAGCCTCCCAAGTAGCTGGGACTGCGGGCATGTGCCACCACGCCTGCCTAATTTTGTATTTTTAGTAGAGACGGGGTTTCTCCATATTGGTAAGGCTAGTCTCGAACTCTCGACCACAGGTGATCCACCCACCTAGGCCTTGCAAAGTGCTGGGATTACAGGCACGAGCTACCATGCCTGGCATTTTGTTTTTGAGACTGGGTCTCGCTTTGTAACCCAGGCTGGATTGCAGTGGCATGATCTCAGCTCACTGCAACCTCTGCCTCCCAGGTTCAAGCAATTCTCCTGCCTCAGCCACCTGAGCAGTTGGGACTATAGGCGCAGGCCACCATGCTCGGCTAATTTTTGTATTTTTAGTAGAGATGGGGTTTCACCTTATTGGCCAGGCTGGTCTCTAACTCCTGACCTCGTGATCCACCTACATTGGCCTCCCAAAGTGCTGGGATTATAGGTGTGAGCCACCATGCCTGGCCAGGCATCTTTGTTTTAATATTCAGTTATTATGGCTACACATTTTATGTATTTAATTGTGTTTTTATTTTTACTGATTCAGTCTCGCTGTGTTGCCCAGGCTGGTTCAAACACCTGGGCTTAAGGAATCCTCATACCTCAGCCTCCCAAAGTACTGAGATTACAGGTAAGAGCGACTGTGCCTGGCCAAGGATGCAAATTTTAGAACTTAGTTTTTTGAAGCTTTTGAGCTCAACTTACAAATATTGTCATTTAATTTATAAACTGAATATAGTTTTGAAATTTAAAACTCATCTTGTTCTTCGATAAGTAATCATCTTATAAATTTAAATTATTGAATTGTATTAAATCTTCCTAAACATTCAACACCTTTATGAAATTCTCTTAGAAGTTTCAAACTAGTCACACATTTAGTAAATTTATTCCTCTGTAGTGCTTCAAACACTTAATAAAAGTCTAATCAAACTTTCTCAGCATTTAAGAAACATTTACATGCATACTAATGCAAAATTTGCAGATTTACTAATTAGATTCCTTCACTTGTTTACACAGTGATTACAAACTTAATTAGCTACATTTTTCTAAGTATTTCACCTAAAAACATAAATCTGTCAGATTCTTTTAAAACATATGAAACACCTCAAATCATGAACAAAACACAGAAACTATAACAGATTGCAAACTTATTACACCTGCACAAAAATACTAACATTGTAATTTGCATCAGTTTTTTTAATAATCTAAAAGCTTCCCAGAGTTGCAAGTTTACTCTCCTGCCTAAGAGGAGCTCAGGATGACTGTGATTTGTGCTTACAATTATAGGTTATAGATCTGGCATCAGGAGGTGGAAGCTGGGTGCACCTTTTGGGATAATTCATACAGGGCAGTCTCTTTTGGCTAGTTCACATCACGTTTTTTAAAAATTAAAAAATCTGGCTTATCATGTATTCCTCTTAGCCTCTGCCACTTTTTTTTTTTTTTTTTTTTTTTTTTTTGACAGGGGCTCACTCTGTCACCCAGGATGGAGTGCAATGGTGCAATCCTAGCTGATTGCAACCTCTGCCTCCCGGGCTCAAGGGATCCTCCCACCTCAGCCTCCCAAGTAAATGGGACTACAGGCACGCACCACCATGCCTGGCTATTATTTGTATTTTTTGGAGACACTGGGGTTTGCCATGTTGCCCAGGCTGGTCTGGCACTCCTGAGCACAAGCGCTATCTGCCCACCTCCGCCTCCTCCCAAAGTGCTAGGATTACAGATGTGAGCCGCCATGTCTGGCCACCACTACCTTTTTGAACTGTAATCTCTTACACAACTTTTCACTTCCTGAATTGAGTGGAAGGAATGTTGCACTCCCAGCTACTCTCATTCATTTGCACCTCTCCACTCAAACACTTTTCATGATGACGAATATCCATCCAATCGTCTACCCTTAAAGAACATAGACGCCCTTGCTGCCAACAACTTGGACCACAACTTACCAGTCCGTTTCTATTGTTACACTTTGAAATCCTCTACCTTTGAAATCTTAAATTCCCATACACCAATCTAATAGTAACTCCCAATCCCCTCCCTGGTCTACATCTTAATTCGAGTCTAATGAGGTTTGTGTGATTAAAAATCTGCTAGAATTGGTCTGGAAGGTGACTTTTAAAGGAAGGAAAGGGAAAAACATGGCTTGATAGTGCCGATATAAAGAATCTGTTATGAATTTGAGTGATTGCTAGGTGATGACCCTGTAGGGAGAGATCACTAGATGAGTTCAGGTGGTAAATAGAAAACTCCTCTTGGGGTGCAGTGAGAGATGAAGGTAGTGAAATGAAAGGATGGGGATCAATTTTATATGAGGGCTTTAATTTGAAATGGGAATTTGGTGATATTCTCGGAGCAGCACAAGTTTTCATGCCATGGAAAAGCAGTGGGAAAATGTAAATCTTGCCAATAACACGGGAAAATCTCCAAGGGTGCCCAATGACTTACTTGCCTATAAACAAAGCCATTCCTGAGCACTTCTGGCTATGACATTTCAAAATACATGTTTTAGAGAATTTTATGGACACTTTTATGATTTTAGAGGATAAACTAGATTTCATAAATTTTGTTTCCTCCCCTTTGCCCCCTAAAAATCATGAACATAATCCTGAAAATCTCAGCATTCCAGCAAACAATAACCTAATGTCATCAGTCAGTTAGGATTACTATAAGTATATATACTAACAACATTTTAACATTTCCAGATTTATAGTTAACAAAAAGCAGTCATATTAACTAAAGACTTGCTCTGCTTGAATCAGTTTCAAGTATTCAAGGGATTATTAATGGATTTTAGCTAAAGTTAAAATGGCTCACAACTAGCAACCTTTACGCTGGTCTTAAGAATTTCTACCTCCTGTCATTCATGCTTTTGGTTAATGCCCTCCCCTGAGTGTAAGAGTAATGACTCCCTTCTGACACGAAGAACATGGCAAAATTGACAGGACGTCATTTTCACAGTTTGGTTGCCAAAAAAACCAAAAAACAAAAAACTGTGGCTTCCAGCCTGAGCAGCAAACTCAGACTCTGTCTCTATAAAAAAAATTCAGTTTAGCCAGACATGGTGGTGTGAGCCCAGCTGCTCGGGAGGCTGAGGCAGGAGGATCTCTTGAGCCCAGGAATTTGAGGCTGCAGTGAGCCATAATTGCATCACTGCATTCCAGCCTGGGCAACAGTGAGACCTTGTCTTAAAAAAACAAAGCAGGTTCTTTCCTCTCAGAAGCCCCTCTCTCTCACTAGAGAGAGAGCTGCTCTCCTCTCTCTTTCTTCTATTAAACCTCCACTCCTAAAACCACAAAAACAAAACAAAACCCTAAAAAACTAGCCTGGGCAACATGGCAATACCCTGTCTCTATGAAAAACACAAACAAACTAGCCAGGCCTGGTGGCATGTGCCTGTAGTCCCAGCTACTCGGGAAGCTGAGGTGGGAGGTTTGCTTGAGCCCTGGAAGTCTAGGCTGCAGTGAGCCGAGATGGCCACTGCACTCCAGCCTCGGCAACAGAGTGACACTGCCGAAAAAAATAAAAATAAGACTTGCTTCCATCTTGTTTGCCCTCTCTCCCTCTGAGAGAAGTCAGCTACCATATCTTGAGCTTCCTATAAAAGGTTCATGAGGCAATGAGCCAATGTCCCTGGCCAACAGCCAGGGAGGACATGAGGCCTGACAATAGGCACATATTGAGCTTAGAAGGCAATGCTCCCTCCCTCAGTCAAGCTTTGAGATGACTGCAGCCCTGGCTTTGATTACAGCTTGTGGGCGAACCTGGGACAGAGGAACCCACCTAAGCCACACCCAGATTCCTGACCTATAGAAACTGTGAGATAATAAATGTTCATTTTGTTTGTTTGTTTCTTCGTGACGGAGTCTCACTCTGTGGCCCAGGCTGGAGTGCAGTGGTACAGTCTTGGCTCACTGCAACCTCTACCTCCCAGGTTCAAGCAGTTCTTCTGCCTCAGCCTCCCAAGTAGCTGGGATTACAGACATCTGCCACCATGCCCAGCTAATTTTTGTCTTTTTAGTAGAGATGGGGATTCACCATGTTGGCCAGGCTGGTCTCAAACTCCTGACCTCAAGTGATCCACCCGCCTCTGCCACCAGAGGCATTTGGATGGCAAATGCCATCCAATGGGAATTTGGCCAGGCATAAGCCAATTGGCCAGGCATAAGCCACCGCACCTGGCCAAATGTTTGTTATTTTGAGATGCTAAGCTTTGAATTAATCTGTTAAGCTGCAACAGATAACTGTACAATTTTTCTAAGCCTCCTTTTTCCTTCCTTCCTTCCTTCCTTCCTTCCTTCCTTCCTTCCTTCCTTCCTTCCTTCCTTCCTTTTTTTTTTTTTTTTGAGACAGAGTCTGGCTCTGTTGCCAGGCTGGAGTGTAGTGGCGTGATCTCTGGGTTCAAGCAGTTCCCCTGCCTCAGCCTTCCAAGTAGCTGGGACTATAGGTGCACGCCACCAGCCTGGCTAGTTTTTTTGTATTTTAGTAGAGATGGGGTTTCACCATGTTAGCCAGGATGGTCTCGATCTCCTGACCTCGTGATCTACCCACCTTGGCCTCCCAAAGTGCTGGGTAGCCTACTTTCAAACCTTAATAAATGAATTGAGAAATGTATAAAACTTTGGTCAGTGCAGGAAATCATTACATTTGATGAAAGGAGAAAATGTTAAAATGCGCTGAAAAGAAAGAGGAGCAATGAGAATTTACTAGTAATCATATATGAAACTATATTTTTATTCTATCATTAATATAAATGTTTTGGCCGGGCGTGGTGGCTCACGCCTGTAATCCGGCACTTTGGGAGGCTGAGGTGGGGAGATCACGAGGTCAGGAGATCGAGACCATCCTGGCCAACATGGTGAAACCCCATCTGTACTAAAATACAAAAAATTAGCCAGGCATGGTGGCACACGCCTGTAATCTCAGCTACTCGGGAGGCTGAGGCAGGGGAATTGCTTGAACCCAGGAGGCGGAGGTTGCAGTGAGCTGAGATCCTGCCACTGCTCTCCAGACTGGCGACAGAGCAAGACTCTGTCTCAAAAAAAAAAAAAAAACAAAGTTTCTTTGGGTTGACCTCCTAAGGTGCTGGGATTACAGGCGTGAGTCACCGCACTGGGCTCATATTTGTTTACTCATTCATTTAATAAATATTTATGGGAATCTTTCTGTGCACCAAGTGCTGAGTTAAATAGAAACAGTCCTTGCCCTCATGGAGCCCACAGCTCAGGAGGACAGACAAATATGAAACAAATAATCTATAATTACAAATTGTGATAAATGCTACAAGGGGAAAGTGCGGGGTGCTGCGAGAGACTATGTAACAGAGACATCATTTAAATTGGATGATAAGGAAAAGGCTCTCTGAGGAGATTTACACTGAGACCTGTATCAGGATGGGTTCAAGTCAGTCAGGCAAAGTGTGTATGGTGGGAGAGAGGGGCCTATATTCCAAGCGGAAGAAATGGTATGTGTAAGGACCTTGAAGTAGAATCGTTTGTTGTGTGGAGGAACTGAAATAAGGCCCGAGGGGGTCCACCAATAGGAGATGAGCTGGAGAGATATACCATATCACACAGGTCTCTGAAGGCCATGCTAAGGAGTTTGGATTCATATTGAATTCAATGGGAAATGAAGGTTGTCATTGGGGATGGCAAGGGTGTGGTCATCCAGTTTACCTTGTAAAATGCTGATTGACTGCTCTGTAGAGAATAGATTATACAAGATAAAGTAGGAGGCTGATGATGATTTAAACAAGGTTCTGGGCAGTGGAGGGGAAGATAAGACAATGGGTGGATGTTGAAGGCTGAAGGGAGTTAGGGAGAAGCTGTTCAGGATGACTCTCAGGTTTCTTTTCTTTTTCTTATTATTTATTTATTTTATTTTGAGACAGGGTCTCACTCTCTGGCCCAGGCTAGAGTGCAGTGGCGCAATCATGTCTCACTGCAGCCTCGACTTCCCAGGCAGGTGATTCTCCCACTTCCACCTCCCAAGTAGCTGGCTCATGCCACCATGCCTGGCTAATTTTTTCTTTTATTAGAGATGGGGTTTCACCGTGTTGTCCAGGCTAGCATTGAACTCCTGGGTTCAAGCAATCCACCTGCCTTGGCCTCCCAAAGTACTGGACTCTCAGGTGTCTGCCTTAAGACAAACTGGGTGTTTGGAAATGCCCTTTATTTTATTTATTTATTTTTGAGATAGAGTCTCACTCTGTCGCCCAGGCTGGAGTGCAGTGGTGCGATCTCTGCTCATTGCAAGCTCCACCTCCCGGGTTCATGACATTCTCCTGCCTCAGTCTCTCGAGTAGCTGGGACTACAGGCGCCCACCACCACGCCCAGCTAATTTTTTGTATTTTTAGTAGAGACAGGGTTTCACTGTGTTAGCCAGGATGGTCTCGATCTCCTGACCTTGTGATCTGTCCGCCTCGGCTTCCCAAAGTGCTGGGATTACAAGCGCAAGCCACTGCGACAGGCCGGAAATGCCCTTTATTAAGATGGGAATGACTGGCAGAGAAAGAAGCTTGGAGAAATAGTGCAATTTTGACAAGCTAAGGTTGAAAATTCAAACAATAACGTCAGGTAAGCAGTTTGACATACAAGTCTGGAGGTTAGAAGAGATGTCTGAGGTGGCGATAGAAATTTGGGTGTCACCAGCCTATGAGATGGATAGTATTTAACCCATGAGACTGAAATCTGGGAAGAGGTGAGATTATCTAGGAAAATAGTTCAGAAGGAGGATAGAAGAGCCCAGAAAACACAATATCCAAGTGAAAGTGTATATTCTGCAAGAAAGTAGGCTACTGAGTATTGGGCTGCAGCAGCCAGCAGGCTTCCCTTTTCATTGGGAAATTAAATGACTCTGTTCATTGATCCACCCTATTATGTATATCTATATCGACTTTCTAAGTGAATTCTCATCTAAAGGTCCTAGAGTATTTTTTTTTTCCCTTGCTGTCAGAGCCAAAGGAAGGATCCAGGTTTTGGGGATACCTGAATCATACAATTTTGGGAAACTTCTTAAGGAAAAAGAATACAAAATTCGAAGTGTAAAATTAGGCGCAAAAGCAAATATTTATTTAGAATTGAATCACAACAAATTACAGATTTTCAAAAGCTGACAAATATCACAGATTTCAAAAAATCAAGACAACTTAATTTTTATTAAATTATTTTAATTAATGAATTAGTTATTCATTAATTAACCACATGACACAACTTTTTTCTTTCTTTTTTTTTTTTCTTTGAGACAGGGTCTCGCTCTGTCACCCAGGCTGGAGAGCAGTGGCGCACTCTTGGCTCACTGCAGCCTCTGTTTCCCGGGCTCAAGCAATCCTCCCACCTCAGCCTCTGGAGTAGCTGGGACTACAGGTGTGCACCACCATGCCTGACTAATTTTTGTATTTTTAGCGGAAATGGGGTTTCACCATGTTTCCCAGGCTGGTCTCCAATTCCCGGGCTCCAGCAATCCGCCTGCCTCAGCCTCCTGAAGTACTAGGATTATAGGCATGAGCCATTGCAGCTCGCTACACAATTTTTTTCCCCACCTTTTTTGATTATCTCTTGTCGTGACAATGCTTTTGGAAAAGCATTCTACAGAGAGACTAGAAAGATAATTCAATCTTTTATAAAGCCCATGGCCAATCAAACTTCATTTATATATATTTTTTCTTTTTTATGTATCTGTCCTCACAATCTGTTCCCACAAACTTCATTTTTTATGATTAATTGTTTAAAATTTTTACATTTCAACTCGATTGGTTATGCCATGTAAAGTTTTAGAACTATTGTCAAATTTGAGAAAATCTCGATCAAATTTCTCTCATATATGAGTGGTAAGATTTTACTGCTTCGGTGCCAATTTGTATGCTATCTTGTCTGGAACCACCCGACTGTCAGGACAAGATGTGTTAGATATGCTAGGATACAGGCCAATCATGGATGCATAAAACATATGACTTCACATAAAAGCACACTTGATGTTTATAATAATGCTACAGACTTAGCCCTGCAAACACAGAAATTTGGATTAATTCTATTTTGTGTCATTCGTATTTAAAAAAATGAATGTGTTTATACTTGTACATAGTACACTGCTGAACACATTCCTTATAGAGAGGACTTCAATTTGACTAGGTATTGATGAGAACCTAAGCTTTCAGATTACAATTTCACAAGTTCGATGACTGGAAGAATTTTCTACAGATTAAGTTCTAGCTTTGCATATTTCAAATCTTATTTCCCCTCCACTAACCAATACTGTAGGTTCACATTCCAATACAAGTTCTGGCCTTGGATTTTGGTGTCATGGTTCATGGCCAGCTGGCATTGGGAGGTAGGAGTGCACTTAGGAGCCATTTCTACAACCTGGATGACTATCAGTGACTGAATTATACACAGAATTGACTGCGAGTTCCATAAAAATATCTCACGGAACCCAAACTAAATAAATATATCCCCAACTCAACATCCCAACATCACCCAACAAGAGGGGAAGTCCAAGTGGATAGTTGTAACCAATTGCAGTTAAAATACGTTACATTTGAACATCTTACAAATATGTATAACCATGACAGCACATTACTAGGGCCCCTCCCAGGGCCTTAACAGGATCCTATGCAAGCCAAACTTCATTAGCTTCACGGTATATCTACCTCTAGTCACAGCGTTAAAACTCCCGAAACAGCAGTGTTAACTACCCACAGCTAGATCCCTTTTTCATTCCCTCTTTGAGGGAGAACTGTTATTTCACTCCCATCATAAACTCTTGTTAGTTAGTCCTGGGGAAATCTCAAAGTGATGATTTAAGGCCTGCTCTGGAGACCCCAATGGCTAGTATTTTAGTTTCAGTTTTGCAAGATGAAAAGAGTTGTGGAGATTGGTTGCACAATGAAGTGAATATACTTAACACTTAACACTACTGAACTGTACACTTAAAAATGGTTAAGACAGGCTGGGCATGGCAGCTCATCCCTGTGATCCCAGCACTTTGGGAGGCTGAGGCAGGCGGATCATGAGGTCAGGAGATCGAGACCATTCTGGTAAGCATGCTGAAACCCCATCTCTACTAAAAATACACACACACAAAAATTAGCTAGGCGTGGTGATGTGTGCCTATAGTCCAGCTACTCAGGAAGCTGAGGCAGGAGAATCGATTGAACTCAGGAGGCGGAGGTTGCAGTGGGCCGAGATCGCGCCACTGCATTCCAGCCTGGCGACAAAGCAAGACTCTGTCTCAAAAAAAAAAAAAAAAAAAAAAAAAGGTTAAGGTAGGGACCGGGTGCCTCATGCCTGTAATCTCAGTACCTTGGGAGGCTGAGGTGGGTGGATCACCTGAGGTCAGGAGTTTGAGACCAGCTGGCCAACATGGTGAAACCCCGTCTCTACCAAAAATACAAAAATGAGCTGGGCATGGTGACAGCTGCCTGTAATCCCAGCTACTTGGGAGGCTGAGGCAGGAGAATCACTAGAACCTGGGAGGTGGAGGTTGCAGTGAGCTGAGATTGCGCCACTGCACTCCAGCCTAGGTGACAAGAGCGAAATTCCATTTCAAAAAAAAAAAAAAAAAAGGTTAAGGCATTGTAAAGATACATGCATGTTTATGTTCATTGCAACACTATTGACAATAGCAAAGACGTGGAATCAACCTAATGCCCATGAATAGTAGACTGGATAAAGGAAATGCGGTACATAGGCTGAGCGCAGTGGCTCACGCCTGTAATCTCAGCACTTTGGGAGGCTGAGGCAGGCAGATCACGAGGTCAGGAGATGGAGACCATCCTGGCTAACATGGTGAAACCCCATCTCTACTAAAAATACAAAAATTAACCGGGCATGGTGGTGTGAGTGCCTATAATCCCAGCTACTCGGGAGGCTGAGGCACAAGAATCACTTGAACCTAGGAGGCAGAGGTTGCAGTGAGCCAAGATTGTGCCACTGCACTCCAGCCTGGGCAACAGAGGAGACTCTATCTCAAAAAAAAAAAAAAAAAAAAAAAAAAAAGAAAAAGAAAGAAAATGTGGTACATATACACCATGGAATACCATGCAGCCATAAAAAAGAACGAGATCATGTCCTGTGCAGGAACATGGATGGACCTGGAAGCCATTATTCTCAGCAAACTAACGCAGGAACAGAAAACCAAACACCACATATTCTCGTTTATAAGTGGGAGCTGAATGATGGGAACACATGGATGCAGAGAAGGGAACAACATAGGCTGGGGCCTGTGGGGTGGGGGCTGGGGGAGGGAAAGCATCAGGAAGAATAGCTAATGGATGCTGGGCTTAATACTCACGTGATGGGTTGATCTATGCAGCAAACCAGCAGGGCACATGTTTACCTGTGTAACAAACCTGCACATGTATCCCTGGAATAAAAGTTGAAAAAATAAATAAATAATACAAAAAAAAAGAAAAAAAAGAGTAGTGCTAAGGCCAGACGCGGTGGCTCACGCCTGTAATCCCAGCACTCTGGAAGGCAGAGAAGGGCGGATTACGAGGTCAGGAGATCGAGACCATCCTGGCTAAAATGGTGAAACCCCGTCTCTACTAAAAATATAAAAATAAAATAAAATAAAAAAATTAGCTGGGCGTTGGGGCGGGCGCCTGTAGTCCCAGCTGAGGCAGGAGAATGGCGTCAACCTGGGAGGTGGAGCTTGCAGTGAGCCAAGATCGTGCACTTCACTCCAGCCTAGGCGACAGAGCGAGACTCTGAGACTCCGTCTCAAAAAAAAAAAAAAAAAAAAAAAAAAAAGGTTAAGGCAGTCATAAAAAAAAAAAAACAACCACCAACAACAAAGTTGGCCGGGCATGGTGGCTCACGCTTGTAATCCCAGCACTTTGGGAGGCCGAGGCGTGCGGATTGCCTGAGCTCAGGAGTTTGAGACCAGTCTGGGCAACACGGTGAAACCCCGTTTCCAATAAAATACAAAAAATCGGCTAGGCGCGGTGGCTCACGCCTGTAATCCCAGCACTTTGGGAAGCCCAGGCAGGTGGATCACGAGGTCAGTAATTCAAGACTAGCCTAGCTAAGATGGTGAAATCCCATCCCTAACTAAAAATACAAAAATTAGCTGGGCATGGTGGCAGGCGCCTGTAGTACCAGCTACTCTGGAGGCTGCGCAGAGAACTGCTTGAACTGGGGCGGCAGAGGTTGCAGTGAGCCGAGATCGCACCACTGCACTCCAACCTGGGTTACTGAGACCCCGTCTCAAAAACCAACCAACCAACCAACAAACAAGACAAACTCATGTCCTTTGCGGCAACCTGGATGTGGCTGGAGGCCACTACCCTGAGCGAATTAATGCAGGAACAGAAAACCCAGTACCTCACGTTCTCACTTAAAAGTGGATGCTAGGCCGAGCGCGGCGGCTCTCGCCTGAAATTCCAGCACTTTGGAAGCCCAAGGTGGCCGGATCACCTGAGGACGGGGGTTCAAGACCAGCTTGACCAACATGGAGAAATCCCATCTCTACTAAAAATGCAAAATTAGCTGGACGTGGTGGCTCATGCTTGTAATCCCAGCTACTCCGTAGGCTAAGCCAGGATAATCGCTTGAACTCAGGAGGCAGAGGTTGCAGTGTGCCAAGATGGCGCCACTGCACTGCAGCCTGGGCAGCAGAGCTAGACTCTCCAAAAAAAAAAAAAAAAAACGTAAAAGGCAGATTGGAGAAGGGCATGCAAATTTATATAATGTATACATGGGGAGAATCACAGAGTGATTACCCACCCCAAAAGGAGTTCAGAAGCTTATACGTAATCCTGGCAAAACAGGTTATGGGGAATGAGAAGAGGAATTGTGTCGAGGGGATTACTAGGTAGAGTGAATGGATCAGGAAACAGAGATTAATCTGTACATGATCTTGTGAAAGGGTCTGTTCAGGTGGTGTAGTTACATTCTTGGCCTTACAGGGAGGGAAAGAAAAAAACAATTGTTCTTCTTGGTGAGTCTGGAACTTAGGCAGATAAAGGAACTTCAGAAAATTTCTTTCTTATTTGGGAAAGTCTGGGGGAGGGTGGAGGGTGGAGAATGTCAGAGAGATCTTGAGGTATTGGTTTCTGAGTCCCAATGATAATATTCATTTTTATTTTAATTTTCATTCCCTTATTAATGATATTGAATACCTTTTCATATGCTTATAGGCTATTTGTGTATTTTTTTTTTTTTGAGATAGGGTCTCTCTATTGCCCAGGCTGGAGTGCAGTGGCACAATCATGGCTCACTGCAGCCTTGACTTCCGGGACTGCAGGGATCCTCCCACTTCAGCCTTCAGGGTAGCTGAGACTACAGGTGCACGCCACCATATCCAGCTAATTTTTTAATATTTTGTAGAGATAGGGTCTCACAATGTTGCCTGGTCTAGTCTCAAGGGATCCTCCTGCCTCAGCTTCCCAAAGTTCTGTATTGCAGGCATGAGCCACCATACCCATCCCTTTCATACCATCTTTTGAGAAATGCCTTTTCAAATCTCTTACTAATTTTGTATTGGGGTACTTATTATTTTCTTATTGATTGGTAGGAGTTCTTTACATGCTGTCTGGTTTTATGTGTTGTTCATAACCCACTCCCACTCTTCACTATTTTAGAAGTGGCTTTAAAGATTAAATTCTTGATTGCACAACTGCACTCCAGCCAGGGTGACAGAGTGAGACTCTGTCTCTCACACACACACACACACACACACACACCCCACCACTAAGAAAGAAAGAAAAGAAAAATAAAAAAAAGGCCAGGCACGGTGGCTCACGCCTGTAATCCCAGCACTTTGGGAGGTGGAGGCGGGCAGATCACCTGAGGTCAGGAGTTCGAGACCAGCCTGGTCAACATGGTGAAATCCCATCTCTACTAAAAATACAAAAATTAGCCGGGTGTGGTAGAGGGCGCCTGTAATCCCAGCCACCTAGGAGGCTGAGGCAGGAGAATCGCTGGAACCTGGGAGGCCGAGGCTGCAGTGAGCCGAGATCATGCCACTGCACTTCAGCCTGGGTGACAGAGCAAGACTCTGTCACAAAAAAAAAAAAAAAGAGAAAGAAAAAGATTAAATTCTTGTCTGGGTGATGCCACTCACACCTGAGCAACACAGCGAGATCTCCTCTGTACTGAAAAAAAAAAATTAGTTGGGTGTGGTAGCGTGTGCCTATAGTCTCAGCTACTTGGGAGGTTGAGGTGGGAGGATCATTTGAGCCTGAGAGATGGAGGCTGCAGTGAGTTATTATCTTGCTACTGTACTGCAGCCGGGGCAACTGGATAAAATCCTGTCTCAAAATAACTAAGTAAATATTATTATTATTATTTTTTTCCTGAGACCAGGTCTCATTCTGTTGCCCAGGCTGGAATACAATGGCACAATCATGGCTCACTGCAACTTCAACTTCCTGGACTCAATCAATCAGCCCACCTCAGCCTCCTGAGCTAGGACTACAGGTGCACACCACCATGCCTGGCTAATATTTGTATTTTTTGTAGGCAGGGTTTTGCCATGTTGTCCTGGTTGGTCTCCAACTCCTGGGCTCAAGCAATCCTTCTGCCTTGGCCTCCTAAAGTGCTGGGATTACAGGCGTGAGCCACCATGCCTGGCCTGGAACTGTTAAAATCATATTAGTGAATTTAACTTATTAATATAAAATGTCCCTCTTGGCTGGGCACAGTGGCTCACAGGCCCGGCAATTTGGGAGGCCGAGGTGGGCAGATCACGAGGTCAAGAGATGGAGACTACCCTGGCCAACGTGGTGAAACCCCATCTCTACTAAAAATACAAAAATTAGCTGGGTGTGGTGGCGCACACCTGTAATCCTAGCTACATGGGAGGCTGAGGCACAAGAATCACTTAAACCCGGGAGGCAGAGGTTGCAGTGAGATGAGATCGTGCCACTGCATTCCAGCCTGGCAACAGAGCAAGACTCCGTCTCAAAAAAAAAAAAAAAAAAAGAAAGAAAGAAAGAAGTCCCTCTTTATCTCTAGGAGTATTGCTTGCTGTTAGTGCTCATATTCTTCATTTTTACCAGCTTTTTACTCTTTGTTTTCTTGATTTCTTATTTTTCAGGTAGCATATTGTGGTAGATTTTATTTTTCAAAGATGTCTTCGACAGTATCTCCCCATCCCACATGCTCTTCTAGAAATCACGTCTTCATCAAAAGAGTTAAATTCTTTACTCCTTGAGTCTGGGTAGGTAGGTGCCTGCTTCCATGAATAGGCTATAGTGGAACTGACACTGTGTAACTTCTCAGGCTCAGTTAGAAAAGGCCATGCAGTTTCTGCCTGATTCTCTTCAGACACTCTTGGAAACCAGCCACAATGCTGTGAGGGAGCACAAACAGTCCATATTGAAGACCAGGTGGAGCAGAATTGAGGCCTTGGCCCACAGCCCTGGGTGATCTACCATATGACAGCTAGCACCAACTTGCCAGCCATATGCCTGAGATATCTTGAAGGTGGCTTCCCATTCAGGTGACGTGTGGCAAAAGAAAAAAAAAAAAAAAAGAAGGAAGAAAAGAAAGTGGATTCTTAGTTCCCAGACAGGCTGCGCTGGGTGACACTGCATATAAGCCATTGCTGCCAAATACTACCAAAATTGAAGACTTGTAAGCAGAAATAAATAATCTATAAGGAGAAATAAATGATTGTTTTCAGCCACTGTGTTTCGAGGTGGGTTGTTATTCAGCAGTGGATAGCCAGAAGTGGAACAGAACCTTATAGATGGATTGTCTGTATTATTTCTGGATTCTCTGGAATTAGTTCCCTAATCTAATTAGGTTTAAAGGTATTCATTACCTTGCTTCCACTGGTAAAGGGGGCATATGTTAATTAAGCCACTGAATTAGGAGTTGAAACTGCACTTAGCCATATTTAGCTTTCTGTAACAGTAAATCAAAGAAGGAAATTATTATAGTAGCTGGGGTGACTAATCCTATGAAGAAGAAACTGGACAGTCTGGACAACATAGTGTGACCCTGTCTCTAAAAAAAAAAAAAAAAAAAAAAAAAAAAATCAGCCAGGTGAGGTGGTGCACACCTGTAGTCCCAGATATTTGGGAGGCTGAGGGCTGAGGCAGGAAGATCACTTGGGCCCAGGAGGTCAAGGCTGTAGTAAGCCATGATTTGTGCAACTTCACTCCAGCCTGGGTGACAGGCTGAGACTCTGTCTCAAAAAAGAAGAAATCAGATCACTACTACACAATTAGGTAAGCAGTACGTTTGGAATGCATGAGGTCCCCTGGGGCATCTCATAGTACTCCCTTGCCCAGTGATTAAAGTCAAACTATAACTATCCTCTACAGTCCAGACCCTTCAAAAATGAAGGTGTGGGTCACCTCACCAGATAGGAATCACGAAAGCCTGGGTGCCTGCTGAAGGCAAATCATGAAAGGATGCCTGCTGAAGGCAAAGGAAACATGGCATAGGTAGTAGAAGAAGGAAGTACAGTAAGTCCTAACTTAAGGTTATCAACAGGTTCTCGGAAACTACTCCTTTCAGTGAAATGATGTACGAAGAAAACAATTTTACCAGAGGCTGATATAAACAAGAGTTAAGTCACTTAACTAGACCATATTTATGGTCATGAAAACATCACCAAAGTTCTAAATAAAGACCAAAGCACTTCTAATATTAAATATTGAAAAAAAATGATGGCTATACATACATTTAAGAATTATTAATACAAATAAGTAGGATAATTATTTGCACAAATACTCTAGCTCAGGGTCATGGGTGGCTGAAGGCCCATCCCAATAGCTCAGGGGTCAAGGCAGGAATCACCTAGACAGGTGGCCATTCTATGATAGGGCACACTCACATGACATCTGTATTCACTCAGACTGGGAAAATGTAGATGCAACTATTTTCCTCCTGTACACAGCTTTGGGATGTGGGAGGAAACTGGAGTACCTGGAGGAAACCCACATAAACATGGGGAGAACATGCACACTCCACACCAACAGTGGCACAAGCTGGAAAGAGAATTTTATCATTAATGTTATAACTAAACATTTTTCAAGGACCTGTTGTAATAAACAGCCTTGACCATGTGAGTAAGGGGCAGAAATGAGGGTTGGAATAGTTATTTCTTCTTTTGAGTATGTTTTTGTATATTAAACATCTTTTTTCTCTCTCTCCCCACTCCTCTACCATCGAATATACTTTGTGCTAACGGTAATAAACCTCATAGGATTTAAATTACAGGATATCATTATAGGGTGATTTAGTTAGGAGTGACTTTATATCCTCCTGTCCTGCAAGTGTTGTTTATGAAGGAAACTGATCATCTTAGTTAGAAACATGACTTTGTTATTGTCAGCTAAGAATGTTTACAGAAAAAGTGTTGTATAGATGCCAAGTTGTAGACTGTGGTGGCTTTGTACTATGTGAAATTAGCTAAACTATAACTGTATTTACCAGAATTTCTTTCCTAGTACAGTTCTTCATCAGTGCTGAAGACAAGAAGACTTTGTATGCAGTTTGGAAGGCGGAAGTGAAGCAGCAGCCAGTGCAGAGTACCAGGCACTATCGCAACTTGCACAGGTTGTCACTGATCTGATAGTGGTGTGAGGAGGCAGCAGGACTGAGGATCCTTCCTTCAGCTTTTATAATTCATGGGCCAAGAGTATGTGCAATGCCATGGCAGCTGCTGATGTCAGTGAGAAATAGACATGTGTTCTAGTTTGTTCTCAGGAATTCCAGGTGTCCTTGTAGATTCCCCTTTGCCCATATTCTTGTTCACATCCAGTACTCCTTCCACACTACTGGTTAGGCTGACCCAGAGCAGCTTCAGCTCTGCACCAGATGCTGACAATAACACAGCATAGACTCCTCCACCAGTTACTATTACGGTGTCAAATCTAATCCTGCAATAAACCCCTCATTCTTTGTTTTTCATAGTGGTTGTGCTTCTCCGATTGAACCCTCCCTAATACAGTTTTCTTATTCTATTACTTCAACCCGAAAGTCTTTGCCTTTTAATAGAAGCTTGATTGTTTACATTTAGTGTATTCAGACTTAAATCTAATTGTTTTCTATTTGTTCTGCCTGTTCTGTTTTCTGTCCTTTCTTATTTTCGATTAAGTACTTCATTATTCCATTCCCTTCTATTAGGTTGTTATTTATTATTTTACTTTGCTATTATTTTAGTAGCCCTGGAAATTATAACATGTATCTCTGATTTACTTTAAGATAAATAAATTACCATTTTTATTGCTTTTTTTAAAATGCAAAGACTTTGCAGTCCTTCATTTATATCTGATGCTTTACATGTTGACGTTTTTGTGTGCTTTAATTCTACATCTATTTAAAACTCCACAAGACACTGTTGTCTTATAGTCAATATTAATTTAGTCTTACCCACATATTTCACTCAATTGCTCTTAATTCCTTCCATCTGGAATAGTGTACATCTGCTAGTGACAAATTCTCTCATTTTGTCTGAAAGTCTTTATTTCATCTTCCATTTTATTTTTATTTTTATTTTTTGCGGCGACGGAGTCTCACTCTGTTGCCCAGGCTGGAGTAGAGTGGCGTGATCTCGGCTCACTGCAACCACTGCCCCGCCGGGTTCAAGTGATTCTCCCACGTCAGCCTCCCGGTAGCTGGGATTACAGGTATATGCCACCATGCCCGGCTAATTTTTCTGTGTGTTTTTAGTAGAGATGGGGTTTCACCATGTTGTCCAGGCTGGTCTTGAACTCCTCGCCTCAAGTGATCCACCCGCCTTAGCCTCCTGAAGTGCTGGGATTACAGGCATGAGCCACTGTGCCTGGCCTTCCATTTTATTTTTTATTATTAATCACTTTATTTTAGAGACAGGGTCTCGCTCTGTCGCCCCCACTAAAGTGCAATGGCATAATCATAGTTCACTATAGCCCCAAACTCCTGAGTTCAAGTGATCTTCCTGCTTCAGCCCCTCCAGTAGCTGGGACTACAAGAGAACATCACCACGCACAGCTAATTTTTCTTTTTTTAGACAGAACCTCCCTCTCTTGCCCAGGCTGGAATGCAGTGGTGTGACCTCGGCTCACTGCAACCTCCACCTCCCAAGTTCAAGTGATTCTCCCGCCTCAGCCTAAGGAGTAGCTGGGACTATAGGCGCGTGCCACCATGCCCAGATAATTTTTTGCAGTTGAGATGGTAGTCTCACTGTGTTGGCCAGGCTGGTCTTGAAATCCTGACCTCAGGTGATCCACCCACCTTGGCCTCCCAAAGTGCTAGTATTACAGGTGTGAGCGACCACGGCTGGCCTATCTTCATTTTTTTGTAAAGATGGGGTCACACTTTGCTGTGCAGGCTGACCTGAAACTCCCGGCTTCAAGTGATCGTCCCACCTCAGCCTCCCAAAGTGCTGGGATGATAGGCATGAGCTACCACTCCTGGCCTCATCTTCCATTTTAAAGGATATTTTCATTAGATATTGAATGCTAGACTGGCAGTTATTTTCTGTAAGTGTACTGAAGGTACTAATGACATGTATTTTTCTTTCTTTTTACCATTATTAGACTTGTCAGGAGTGTATCTATTTTTATTGCTATTTAAAAACAACGAAAGTTTGGTTTAAGATTTTTAATGTTTTCCATTTTATTAATTTCAGCCTTTCCTTTATGGCACATTCCCTTTTCCTCCTTGCTCTTGATTCATTTTGTCCTTGTCTGTTATTATTAACTCTTTTTTAATAATAAAAATAGTTAAGACTGTAGTCTGGCTATTTAAGTACCTGTAGTCTCAGCTACTTGGGAGGCTGAGGCAGGAGGATCCTTTAAGCCCAGGAGTTTGAGGCCAGCATGGACAACATAGTAAGACCCTGTCTCTCAAATAAATATAAATATAAATAAAAAATAAGGCCAGTTGCGATGGCTCACAGCTGTAATCCCAGCTTTTGGGAGGCTGAGGTGGGAGGATTGCTTGAGTTCAAGACCAGCCTGGGCAACACAGTGAGACCCTGTCTCTTCAAAAAATAAAAAACTTGCCAGGACTGGTGGCACATGCCCGTAGTCCCAGCTACTTGAGAGGTCAAGGTGGGACGATCACTTGAGCCTGAGAGGTTGAGGCTGCAGTGAGCCATGATCATGCGACTGCAGTCCAGCCTGGATGACAGACTATGACTCTGTCTCAAAATAAAATAAAATAGAATAAATTTTAGTACTTATATTATTGCTCTGTAATAGGTCATGTGAAAGGGTTAACAGACTGTAAAAGACAAATTTTTTTTTTAATTTTGGGAGCTTCATTTTATTAATAGTATATCTTATTAAGATTCTTGCTTTTTACAGAAAAGTTGTAAAGATTAAGAAAAAAAATTCTTGCTTTAATACATATACTTTTCAGCAAGTCTCCTGATTTAAAGTCTTTCATCAGAGTATAAATTAGAAAATCTGAACTGAAATAAACACATAATCTTTGAAATAGTAAAATCAATTATTAACACAGAATTATCTGATTTAAAATTATAACAGGCATATTTCACATACAAATAATTTCCGGAGCAGGGGGTGCTTAACCAACAGACATGGTAATAGTGAGCTTTGCTACGTTAAAGGTACTTCTTTCTATACGGCTGGTGGTAGTTGTATGGGATGATACCATGATACACTTGATTGTCAGGGCTATTTCCAAGATACAATTAATTTCAAAATCGTATTCGCCTTTAATGTATTTCACAAGAATATAATAAGTATGGGCATCTTGAAATCCTTTGAAAACTTGTACAGAAAGGTAACAAAATGCTTTTACTGCCATGAACACTAAAAAACCTATGTAGTATATATCAGTATGTATGATGACAATGATGAAAGACTTCTATAGAGGGTCACAGATACAATAAAAAAAATCTTTTATTAATTTTTTTTATTTTTATTTTTTGAGATGGAGTCTTGCTCTGTCACCCAGGCTGGAGTGCAGTAGCATGATCTTAGCTCACTGCAACCTCCGCCTCCCAGGTTCAAGTGATTCTCATGCCTCAGCCTCCCAAGTAGCTGGGATTATAGGCACTTGCACCACTACGCCTGGCTAATTTTTGTATTTTTAGTAGAGATGGGGTTTCACCATGTTGGCCTGGCTGGTCTGGAACCCTGGCCCAAGTGATTTGCCTGCCCTGGACTCTCAAAGTGCTGGGATTACAGGCGTGGGTCACTGCGCCTGGCCAAAAAATCTTTCATGTATCAGTTATTTATCACTGCCACAAATAGGAAGGTTTTTGCTTCTAGTGCACCCAAAATTTGTCAACAAGATTAAATTAAGCAGTTGCTAGTAACTTTGCATAAAATTATAGAATAGAGCTTAGTGCATAAGGAACATACTTTACAAATATGTAAGAAAAGCATTTACACATATGCAGCAAATTTCATTTCTAGGACTCAAAAACAGTTAACTCTCATTTATCCACATGCAGGTTCCACTCTATCTTAAGGGATAATTTTAATTTTTTTTGATACAGGGTCACCTTTTTTTCACCAGGTGACACCAGAGTTGCTGTCACCTAGGCTGTCACTGCAGCCTCGACCTCCTGGCCCAAGCAATCCTCCCACCTAAGCCTCCCAAGTAGCTGTGACCACAGGAGAATGCCACCAGGCCTAGCTAATTTTTTTCTGTAGAGACAGTGTTTCCCTATGTTGCCTAGGCTGGTCTCACAACTTCTGAGCCAAGTGATTCTCCTGCCTTGGCCTCCTAAAGTGTTACGATTGTAAGTGTGAGCCACATGCTTGTCCCTAAGGGATAATTTTTAAGACTCAGGCTGTTATCACTGATATAATAATTAACCATTCAGAAAATCTGAAGTTTTCCTCTTGTTATTATTATTATTTTTGAGATGGAGTCTCACTCTGTTGCCCAGGCTGGAGTGCAATGGCGCAGTCTTGGCTCACTGCAACCTCCACCTCCCAGGTTCAAGCAATTCTCCTGCCTCAGCCTCCTGAGAAGCTGGGATTACAGGTGCCTGCCACTACGCTCAGCTAATTTTCTGTATTTTTGGTACAGACAGGGTTTCATCATGTTGGTCAGGCTGGTCTCAAACTCCTGACCTCAAGTGATCCACCCACTTCTGCCTCCCAAAGTGCTAGGATTACAGGTGTGAGCCACTGCGCTTGGCCTCAATTATTAGTATTTAATAGAAATTAACATTACCCTTTAGCAATGTAGTCTCTGTTGCTGGGGAAATACTGCTGGAGGTCAAATATATGTATTTTATGTATAATTTATGAATTATTTGCAGTTTTGGATGTCATCTTCATTAACATGAAAATGACTTAGAGTTGACCACACATTTATTTTTAGTAAAGGAATACTCAACAACGAACCCAGATTAAAAAGACAGCCCTACTATAGGAGTAAGTAGTTGTCTCCTAAAAAAGTGTGGAGATACGAAATGTGTGGCAAATAAGGTTATTTTTTATTTATTGACTGAGAGGGTCTCACTGCTGTGCAGGCTGGCATGAAATGGTGCCTTCATAGCTCACTGCATCCTGGAACTCCTTAGCCCAAAAGATCCTCTCTGCTTCAGCCTTCCCAGTAGCTAGGACTACAGGCAAGTACCTCTACACCTGGCTAATTTTTAAATTGCTTTGTAGAGACAGGGTCTTGTAGAGCTAGGTTTCTTAAGAGGGTCTTCAACTCCAGGTCTCAAGTGATCCTCTTGCCTTGGCTTCCTTCCAAAGCAATGAGGTTACAGGTGTGAGCCACTGTGCCCTGCCATGTTGACTTTTAAAAACCCTGTAATAATTTCCAATTGTCCTCAAGAAAAAGTTCTTTTTTTTTTTTTTGAGATACAGTCTTGCTTTGTGGCCCAGGCTGGAGTGCAGTGGTGCAATCTCACTGCAACCTCCACCTCCTGGGTTCAAGCGATTCTTCTGTCTCAGCCTCCCCAGTAGCTGGGATCACAGGTGCCTGCCACCATGCCCAGCTAATTTTTTTTGTATTTTTAGTATAGACCATGTTTCACCAAGTTGGCCAGGCTGGTCTCGAACTCCTGATCTCAGGTGATCCACCTGCCTTGGCCTCCCAAAGTGCTGGGATTACAGGCGTGAGCCACTGCACCTGGCCAATACTATTAGTGATAGCTACAACCTACAGGATTCTTATTGGGCATGGGACAGTTTATATACATTATTAGTTTATACTTTATGAAGTAGGTACTATTCTTATTCCAGGTGTACAGATAAGGCACAGAGAAATGAAGCAATTTACTGAGAGGAACACAGCTATTGAAGCGTAGCCACTTTAAGCTGTTTCAGTCCAAATCTGTCTGAATCCAACGATGTTCCCAAACTTGGAACATCAAAATATCAACTTTCTCCAAGAAGTCTAACATGTTTAATATCCTCTAATAGCAAATGTGATAAGGTTAGCACTTAAAACATTGGTTTACAACGGACGTGTGTACTTGATGCCTCCCCAACCGGAAGATAAGCCACCTGAACTCACGTAAGGCATGTTGTTCACTGTTGCTTCCCCAGCTCCACAGTTACGTGTACCACAATTCCTGGTACACGTAATGGGTGTTAATAAAGATTTGTTGAATAATCAAATAAGCGAAACTGCTTTTAAACAGAAAGCCATAATACAATGTTATTATCTTCGAATTTGGCTACAGAATATCACCAAGCTTACCAGTTTGTGATCTAGACTCCACCTTTCCCCTTTTTTTCAGTGTGGTACTTTTGCTTACATCCATTCTTCTGTTGTCTGTTTGCCACAATTCCTTAAATACTTCCACCCCTCCTTTTCATAACAGCGATCTGCCGTTTGTGAACCTCTTTTACAGAGAAAAACTAGAATGTTACTTTTCCCTTCATAGTAATTCTTTAAAATTTCTGAAACCCTTTTAAAGGGAATTAGCGCAAACATCAGAGATCGCTGAGGTTAAAACTATCTTTTAAAAATGAATTTCAAATCAAGGTTAGGCTGATTGGAGAAAAGCAACCTAGTATATTTATGAAAGTCTTCCGGTGCTGCCTGAGCAGTGTCGTCCCAGGTGGCATCCTATTTTTCATAATTTACTGAAGGCCCTTGGTAATATAAATACAGAGAATAACAGGTGCTGCACTGAGCAGGGGGTCTGTCTAAATCAACCTTTTTGGCTCTATATTTTGACAAAGGGCCAAGAGGTTAGCGTGATCGGTCCAGTAGTTCTCATTACCTTCGAGGGGAAAGGAAAAGAGGAGAGGGGGCGACGAAAGGAAACGGGGAGAGGAAGTGTGGCAAACAGAAAATATTCTTCAGGTAGAGCCAGGGCTCGGCCGCGTCCCCAGGTAGCCCCTCCAAACGACCGTTTACGTTGTCAATTTTCTCTTTCCAATGAAAAAAAAAATAACATCTGGCTTTTTAAGTAAGATAATATACGAATAAGGAAGGTATCAGGTCTCGTGAGAACTTTGGCGCCCGCTCCGCGTCCGGAACGCCATCGAGGGCCGCAGGTCCAACCGCCGCCAGCTCGCAGATGCCCCCGGGGGCCCGACGCCGGCCAGGCTTCCCCTCGCGCTCCAGCTACCCACAAGCCCTCGCGTCTCGGCGCGCACGCGCAGCGGCGACGGCCGTCTCAGGAAGAGGAAAATGGAATAAACAACTCGGAGGAACCAGAGCGCGAGAGAGCGAGTGGAGGCAGAATTTAAAAATAAACCGGCCCCTCCGCCCTCCCCACCCGCTTGCCGCTGCCGCTCCCTCTTCCCCTGCCCGCGCCCTCGAAGTCCCCGTCTGGGCCCGCGCGCCCACCCCGTCGTCCCGCGCGGCCCCTTTAAGAAAAGAGAACGAGAGAGTGAGTGAGAGAGAATCCCAACTCTCCCCCTACCCTCCCTCCGTCTACCCCCTCCTCCCTCCCCTCTCCCCTCCCCCCTCTCCCCGGGCGGCTCCGGCTCCCGCAGCGGGACAGACCCACCCGCCCAGGCTTTTATCCGGCACCGGCAGCGTCTTCCTTTCCTCCCCCGTCTATGGTGGTGGCGGCGGCGGCGGCGGCGGCGGCTCCTCGGGCGGCGGCGGAAGACGAGGCTGCGGCGTTGCCATGAACAGTGGCGGCGGCCTCCCGCCCCCCTCGGCCGCCGTCTCCCCTTCCTCCTCCTCGCTGGCGGCGGCGGTGGCGGTGGTGGCCCCGCCGGGGGTCGGGGGTGTCCCCGGTGGGGCGGCGGTAGGAGTGAAGCTAAAGTACTGCCGCTACTACGCTAAGGATAAGACTTGCTTCTACGGGGAGGAGTGTCAGTTCCTGCATGAGGACCCAGCAGCCGGGGCTGCCCCGGGCCTCGGCCTCCATAGCAACAGCGTCCCCCTGGCTCTGGCTGGTGCACCCGTGGCCGGCTTTCCGCCCGGAGCCGTCCCGGGAGGGGGAGCTGGGCCGCCCCCCGGGCCCAAGAAGCCGGACCTGGGGGACCCGGGGACAGGAGCCGCAGCCGGCGGAGGAGGCAGCAGCGGGGGACTCGATGGACCGCGGTTGGCAAGTGAGTGTGGTCCAGGCAGGGCGGGCCGCGCCGCGGCAGCAGAGGGCAGGCCTGGGTCCGGATGAGGCCCTGCTGCCGACGGGAGCTGAGCCCGGCCCGCGGGCTCCCTCCCTCACCTCCCAAGGCGGTCTGAGAGGCCTAGGCCGGGCCTGAGCCCTGCTTCCTTCTTCCTGCTTCCCCTCCCCACTGCCTTCGGCAGGCCGGGGAGCGAGGGGAGGTTGGGTTCCCGGGAACGTGGGTGGGAGGACTGGGGTGATGTGAGTGGGGGCGGGGAGGAAGGGGGATGGGCTGTGGCGTGCGGAGTGTGAGAAAGGGGGTGTCGTTTCCGGGGGGTGTGGAAAGGGGCTGGGTTTGCAGGCACATGTGTTTTGCGTGCCCTTGTGGAGTGGCGTCTGCAGAGTGTTGAGGTTCCCTAGTGGGAGGGGTGTGTGTGTGTGGGTAGGGGGCGGGAGGTGAGGGGCGGGCTTAAGGCTTCGTGGAGTAGGTTGAAAGAACGGAAAAAGTTTGTAGAAGGCTTGCAGGAGAAAGGTTTTCCAGGCAGGAAATGCTTTCTAAGGATTAAGAGGGAGCGGACTGTCGCATTCAAAGTGTGCTCAGGTTTAATCGAGAGTTTAGAGTAGGGACTTCACAAAGACGCATTTCATCCGAGTTTCCCTGAAAGCTAGAATAAGTTTGCTGGGTGGTATCAGCTGGGATCCTGTCTTTTACAGCTTTGTATCAAGCAAACTCTTAGCATTGTGTCTTGAATGCATGTCATGTGCAGCCTCCGTTTATGTGCAATTGAGCTCTTGGGTGGGGACATCTTAAGGCTGTTTATGTTTCTTTTTCATTTGTTGTTGTTGCTTTTTTTTTTTTTTTTGGAGACAGTCTCGCCCTGTCGCTCAGGCTGGAGTGCAGTTGCGCGATCTCAGTTCACTGCAACCTCCGCTTCCCGAGTTCAAGCGATTCAGTTGCTTCTGCCTACGGAGTAGCTGGGACTATCGGCGCGCGCTACCACGCCCAGATAATTTTTTGTAGTTTTAGTTGAGATAGTGGTCTCGCTGTGTTGGCCAGGCTAGTCTCAAACTGGTAGCCTCAAGTGATCTGCCCTCTTCAGCCTCCCAGAGTGTGTTGTTATCTATTGATTTGCATCTTGTTAGTTGTTAGTGGAGTTTACAATTACCACAAATGTGAGTGTAATCTATTAGAAAATGTTGCCTTTAAGAATAGAGCCGGTGCCTGATGTTCCTGTTTTGTTAGTATATTGAGCGTTTCTAAACCAAATAGGAGTCCTACTTTCCTGGAAATTACTGGAGAACTTTTACATCTTAAAATAATCCGATAGGCAGTTCAATTTGTACATGAGAACATTTTGTCTTTTTCTTAAACACTGTTAATGAATCTGATAGGAAGTTTTAGCGTTTAATTGCTCTATGAAGATTATTTAATATCTTCCCCAGGGTTTTGCTTTCTTGCTCTTTCTTGCTTTTTTTTTTTTTTGAGACGGGGTCTTCTTAGGTTGCCTAAGCTGGTCTGGAACTCCAGGGCTCAAGCGGTCTTCCTGCCTGGGCCTCCCGAAGTGCTGGGATTACAGGAGTCAGGCACCATGCTGGGCCAAGTTCTTTTTTTTTTCCTTTTCTCCTTTCTCTCTTCTTTCTCTTTCTTTTATAAAAGTGTTTCATTTGTTGTGATGGGCTTGACTTTAATGAAGATATATTTGCTGAGGCTGATAATGCTAATAAAATTATTTTGTAAATTCAGATGTTTTGTAAAACAAATGGTTACTTATGGGTGGAATTTTATCACTTTTGAGCATCAACTTTGCATTTTCAGGGTAAACTTGCTGGATGTGTGAGTTGTGACTAAATAGTAATGTTTGATTAGTAACCTATGACACTGAACAATAGTTTTCTTACTGACAGAAAGAGGCACTTTTTTTTTTTTGTTTAGATGGAGGCTTGCTCTGTCGCCCAGGCTGAAGTGCAGTGGTGCGATCTCAGCTCACAGAAACCTCCACTTCCCAGGTTCAAGCAATTCTCCTGCTTCAGCCTCCCAAGTAGCTGGGATTACAGGCATGCACCACCACGACCGGCTTATTTTTGTATTTTTTTTTTTTGTGGGGGGGAGGGTTTTGCCATGTTGGCCAGGTAGGTTTCAAACTCCTGACCTCAGGTTATCCTCCTGCCTCAGCCTCCCAAAATGCTGGGATTACAGGTGTGAGCCACTGTGCTGGCCAGAAAGACGCACTTTTTAAAATGCTGATGTTAGACTTCGTAAGTGATCTTTGTAGGATTTTCTTTTTAAAAACATCTTTTAAAGTTGTATCTATCTGTTAATCTTATTCGTGACAGACAGCTCTGATGATCTTTCTAGGATTTTTCTTTTCTTTTTTTTTTTTTTTTGAGACCGAGTTTCGCTCTTGTTTCCGAGGGTGGAGTGCAATCTAGTGATCTCGGCTCACCGCAACCTCCGCCTCCCGGGTTCAAGAGATTCTCCTGCCTCAGCCTCCCTAGTAACCGGGATTACAGGCATGCTCCAGCACGCCTGGCTAATTTTGTATTTTTAGTAGAGAACGGGTTTTCTCCAAGTTGGTCAGGCTGGTCTCAAACTGCCGACCTCAGGTGATCCGCCTGCCTCGGCCTCCCAAAGTGCTGGGATTACATGTGCCAGCCACAGCGCCTGGTGGAGGATTTTCTAATTAACACACAGTAGGTAGTAGAGTTGAGACAAGAAAGAGGACTGGATGTAAGCAGATGAAGATGGGAGGGGAAGGTAAGTACCCTTAAGGTGGAGGAAAAAATATTAGCAGTGGCTCAAAGGTGGGACACCTTAGGAAAATAATTGAGATATAAGAACTTGAGAGGACAGGCAGTTAATGCTGAAAAGGTATTTTAAAATTAATACTTTGTCACTGGTTAGTAAAAGTTGTCTGATTAAATAGTTGATTTATGTATTTGGATTCTGTGGTGTTTGCTTTAGCTTGACTGGCTGAAGCCTAAGGCTCCTCTTTTCTGTGATAGGTTTCTTGGTATCTCTCAGTAATTCCTTATGGATGGCGATTTCTTCATAAGGAATCACATCCTAGGTATTACTGAGAGATACCAAGGAATGGGAAATAATGTTGCTCAGGAATCAGGAAAAATTTCTTGGTATCTCTCAGTAATTCCTTATGGATGGCGATTTCTTCATAAGGAATCACATCCTAGGTATTACTGAGAGATACCAAGGAATGGGAAATAATGTTGCTCAGGAATCAGGAAAAATTTCTTGGTATCTCTCAGTAATTCCTTGTGGATGGCGATTTCTTCATAAGGAATCACATCCTAGGTATTACTGAGAGATACCAAGGAATGGGAAATAATGTTGCTCAGGAATCAGGAAAAAAGGTTATGTTGGTAATTGTATGGCTTCTTTGAGTTTTTGCACTTATTGTTCACTTTTTTCTTGAGACAGTTTCACTCTTGTTGCCCAGACTGGAGTGCAATGGCAGGATCTCGGCTCACCGCAACCTCTACCTCCCGGGTTCAGGCGATTCTCCTACTTCAGCCTCCTGAGTAGCTGGGTTTACAGGCATGCATGCATCACTACGCCCGGCTAATTTTGTATTTTTATTAGAGATGAGGTTTCTCCATCTTGGCCAGGCCGGTCTTGAACTCCTGACCTCAGGTGATTCCCCTGTCTCGGCCTCCCAAAGTGCTGGGATTACACGCGTAAGCCACCGCGCCCGGCCTATTGTTCACTGTTTAGACTACTTTCTACCTTTTACTGTATTCTTATTCAGTGTGTTTTGAGAGTATTGATCTGTTTGTTTATTTTATTTTAAAGAGATGATGTCTTGCTGTGTTGCCCAGGCTGGTTTTGAACTCCTGGGCTCTAGCAATCTCCTGCCTTGACTTCTCAAAGCACTGGGATTGTAGGTGTGAGCTACCACATCTGGCCTTCATTTGTTAATTAAGTGTATGAGGCAATTAAAATAAACGGCACTTTTTTTTTTTTTTTTGAGATGGGGACCACAGGCACTGGCTACCAAGCCCCTCTAATTATTTTGTATTTTTGGTAGAGATGAGGTTTCCCCATGTTGCCCAGGCCGGTCTGAAACTTCTGGGCTCAAAGCGATGTGCCCACCCTGTGAGCCACCATATACACCATAATTTAGTGTTTTTAATTTCCATGTTTGTGGGTTTTGATTGAATTATTTGACAACAAAAAAGCAAAAGATTTAATATAGAAGTACAAATTTCTGGTTTCCCTTTAAGGACATCTCTTACCTGTGTTGGAATTAGGGCTGTTGATAGAGCATAATTCTCTCCATTTTGACTCATTCCCTAACTGGATGACTTTTATATCCAGGCATTTGAGGTTTTGACCTTAACTTTAGCACTTCACATTTGCAGAATTGTTTTTGTTTTGTTGGTGTTTCAGATAGTGTTAAAACCTTGGAGGTGGGTGCATGAGAAAACTTTATTTTTATTTTGCAGCCATTGGAAAACTGAAGCACAAAGGCTTTTTCTTAATACACTTAGTTGCAATGATGTTTCAACCTTAAAGGAAACCGTAATTTAGTTTAGTTTTTTTTTTTTTTTTGGATTAGGGGGTTGGGGGTTCTTGCTATGTTGTCTAGGTTGGACTGCAACTCCTGGGCTCAAGTGATCCTAGCATCTCAGTCTCCTAAGTAGCAAGTACTACAGGTGTGCCACACCATGCCTAGCTTACTTAACATTTTGTGTTTCTGTTAGTCTTGGGATTTTTCTAAGGCTTAAGAGTGATTTGATTTGTATTCAACTGCATTATCGATTCTTGACATTTAATGATGTAATTCTAATATTTTCAACTGGCTAGATTTTCAAAATGGCTTTAATCTTCAAAGTGCACAGTTTTTAGCAGGTAAAATATTTATTATGTCAATATTTGTATTTTGTGTACATTATTTGAAACCCACTAGTTTTAATTTACCAAAATACACTTTTCAGTTCTACTAATGTGGTTACTAGTGAATAAGACATGTTTCAGACAGAATCCTGGCTCTTTGACTAGCTTTGTGACTGAGTGAAGTTATAACTTTTAAGCCTCAGTTTTTCTCATCTTGAAAATGGGAATGTTATGAGAATTGCATGGCATTGCATACACATATTGAGGTTTCAGTCTTAGTTGTTGCTATTATTAAATATTAGTATAAGTTAACCTCTATATTTCCTTTCTTGTCCAAATTTTTGAGGGCATACATTGAAGACCAGTAAAGTAGCTACAGATTGTTGGATTGTGATTGTCCAAATGGAGGAGGGCAGTGCCATGGATAACTTGAAGTTCAAATGGTAACTTTGGAGTATATAACGTGTGGTGTGTGGCAAAGCTGTTTTTGTTTAAGCCAAGACTAGCCTTTACATCCCACAAACCTATACTAAGTGACAGAAAAGTGAGTACTGGTAATTTGCCATTAGGATAGCTGGCCTAGGTTTAAACATTTTTATTGGAATAATACACTAAGTATATCAGAAAGACTATATATTCATTTCACTCATCTAATATTCTGCTTCCAAGGTGGTAGGCTCTGATTTAGGTGATAGGAACAACAACAACAACAAAAAACATAATTCAGCTCTAATGGAGTTTATATTCTAGTGAGGCTATAAATATCTATAAGGTAATATTTGGTTTCGGTAAGTTTTTTTTTTTGAGACGGAGTCTCTCGCTCTGTCACCTGGGCTGGAGTGCATTGGCACAATTTTGGCACACTGCAGCCTCCACCTCCCAGGTTCAAGTGATTCTCAATACTCATATCTCAGCCTCCTGAGTAGCTGGGATTACAGGCTTGTGCCACCACGCCCAGCTAATTTTTATATTTTTAGTAGAGATGAGGGTTTTGTCATGTTGGCCAGGCTGGTCTCGAACCCCTAACTTCAAGTGATCCACCTACCTCAGCCTCCCAAAGTGCTGGGATTGCAGATGTGAGCCACCGTGCCTGGCCCTGAGTTTTTAAATGATGAAAGGTACACTTTTTTTGGTAAAAATTTACATTGGAATAGAATTGTATAAAGTCAAAATAAATCAGTCTCCTTATTGCCCAGGATTAATCGTTATTAATAGTCTGTGTGTTTAGATCTTTCCTACACATTGTATGGTGTAGACATATATCTAGTATATATATTAAAATATATATTTACCTATATATATTTCTCTATCTTTCTCTCTCTCTCCCCTCTCCCCTCTCCTCTCTCTCTCTCTCTCTCTCTCTCTCTCTCTCTCTCTCTCTCTCTCTCTCTCGTATTAGCTTGGGTTGCTAAAATAAAATATCATAGGCTGGGTGGTTAACCCCCCCCCACTCCTCCCCACATAGATCTAGGAACTTGAGTGGCTAGGTGGTTTAAACAACAGAAATGTGTTTTCTCAGACTTTCAGAGTCCCAGATGAGGAGTTGGGTTCCTGGTGAGGGCTCTCTCCTGGCTATATTATCTAGGTATGTGAGCACCCAAACCTAGGTGGTATAGCCTACTGCATGCTAGTGATATGGTATATAACCTGTTGCTTCTAGGCCACAAACTCGTACAGCCTGTTACTGTACTGAATACTTTAGGCAGTGGTAATACAGAGGTAACTATTTGTGTATTAAAACATTTAAACAGGCCAGGCGCGGTGGCTCACACCTGTAATCCCAATACTTTGGGAGGCCGAGGCAGGCGGATCACGAGGTCAAGAGATAGAGACCATCTGGCCAACGTGGAGAGAAAGCCTGTCTCTACTAAAAATACAAAAAATTAGCTGGACGTGGTGGCCCACGCCTGTAGTCCCAGCTACTCGGGAGGCTGAGGCAGGAAGAATTGCTTGATCCCAGGAGGCGGAGGTTGCAGGGTTGGAGCAACCCGAGATCATGCCACTGCACTCCAGCCTGGTGACAAAGCAGGACTCTGTCTCAAGAAAAAAAGAAAAAAGAAAAAAATAGAAAAGGTACAGTAAAAATACAGTGTTACATTTTTATGTGATTACTGTCATACATTTGGTCTGTTATCGACTAAAATATTGTTACTAACAAATCAATATATGTTTGTGTCTCATTTCAGGACTTAGCACTGGACCGAAATTTTCATTTTATTGTGGTGACTTACAAAATAAAACTAGCCTTTGGCTAGTCATTTGGTCTGTGTGAAAATACATTTCTTTGCAGATGGTCTCCATTTTGAATTTGTAATTCATTTGTCAGAATGTAGCCCCATCCATAAGTCAAGGAACATCTAGATTTACAGTGATTCGACTTCCAGTTTTTGACTTTAGGATGAGTTTATTCAGGCATTAAATGCATTTTTGACATAACAGTACTTTCGACTTAAAATAGTTACATACCAATAAAACCCTTGTAAAGTAGAAGCTATTGTTAAGTTGAAAATGCATTTAATTCACCTAACCTGTCGAACATCATAGCTTAGCCTAGCCTACTTTAAATATGCTCAGACTACTTACACTAGCTACAGTTGGGCAAAATTACCTGACAGCACAGTATACTGTATCAATTGTTTACCCTCCTAATTGAGTGATTCACTGGGAGCTGTAGCCTGCTGCCATAGTGCAACTTTGTGACAGAGTATGATACCAGGGATCACTAACCTGGGAAAACGTTAAACCTCAAAATTTGAAGTATGGTTTCTACTGAATTCATATCATTTTTCACATCATCATAAAGTCAAACTATCATAGTCAGTTTGGAATTGTCTGTGTAAGTAAGGGTGTGCTGATCTCACTAATCCTGGCTGAGTCAGTTGGCATGTAGGTAATAGCCCTCTTCCCTGAAAAAAGCTTTGTCTTTTCTGATGTCTCTTTTGGCATTATCTCTCTTGCTTTTTCTGTAAAAAAATAAAGATACTGTTCCTGTTTTTTCTAAAGCTGTTTTTTTTTTTTTTTTCTCTTTTCTTTTTGAAACAAAGTCTTGTTCTGTTTCCCATGCTGGAGTGCAGTGGTGTGATCACAGCTCTTAGCAGTCTCAACCTGCTGGGCTCAAGCAATTCTACCTCAGCCTCCCAAGTAGCTGAGACTATAGGCATGAGCCACTGTGCCCAGCTCATTTTAAAATTTTCTGTAGAGGTGAGGTCTCCCTGTGTTTCCCAGGCTGTTCTCTAACTCCTGGGCTCAAGTGATCCTCTTGTCTTGACCTCTGAGAATGTTGGAATTAAAGACGTGAACCACCACACCCTGCCTAAAGCAGTTTTAAATTATAGCGTGTGTGTGTGTTTAGAGATGGGGTCGTGCTCATTTGCCCAGGCTGGAGTGCTGTGGTACAATCATAGCTCACTGCAGCCTTGAACTCCTGGGCCCTAGCAATTCTCTTGCCTCAGTCCACTGAGTAGCTGGGACTACAGGCATGTACCACCATGCCTGGTTATACATTTTTAATATTAAAAAAATGGCAGTGTCAGAAAAATAAGAACAGTTTCTTGTTTTTGGAATTAGAAATGTAATACATGCACAAGTTAAACATTTAAATAGCACAAAAGGGTACACAGTGAAAAACAGCCTCCTTCCCTCCCAGTTACCTGATTCCTGCTTCCCAAAGACAGTCACTCTTTCTAGCTTATTTGGGGTAGCCACTGACAAATATTCTTTGCCTGTACTATTAGTCATATGTTTATATTTCTCTACATCTAACACATTAACACACATATATACACATGTGCATGAGTGCACACATGGAAGCCTTATGCACTTTGAATTTTCTTACCTAATGGCTTATCTTGTAGTTTGTTCCACATTCACACATAGAAATCTACCTTATTCTTTCTCATGGCTGTGTAAATATTCCATTATATGTTTATATTATTAGATTCTTTATAATGTATATTTCAGCTGTTTATAGTCTTGCTATTACAAATGTTGGCACAAAGTTATGTTTTAATGTATTATGTATATTTATTTACATATACATTTACACAAATATGTGATATATACTTAAGGAGCATATAGAGTCTTCAGTAATCTGGTTCACACTTGATATATTAAACAAGTCACTGTGTGACTCATACCTGTAATCCCAGTAATTTGGAAGGCTGAGACAGGAAGATTGCTTGAGCTCAGAAGTTCGAGACCAGCCTGGGCAATGTAGTGAGACTCTGTTTCTACTAAAAATAAAAAAAAATTAGCGATGCTTGGTGGTGCACCTGTAGTCCCAGCTATTCAGGAGGCTGATGTGAGAGGATTGCTCGAACCCAGGAGACCTGGGAGACAGAGGATGCAGTGAGCTGTGATCACGCCACTGCTCTCCAGCAAGACCCTGTCTCCAAAAAAAAGAAAAAAAAAAAAACCCACTGTATTTATATACCATTGGTTGAAAATAAGATACTTGAAATATTCATTTGTATCTGCCCCAGTAAAATTTTTCTCCTCAATGGCTAACATAACTAGAGATAGTTATATAAATCACATCTTTGATACCATAAGTTGATATTTGTAAGTAGCCTACTAGTCGCTGGAAAGTTTCATTTGTGTATGTAATAAAATTATGTTGTTACTGATTATTTACTAGTTGATCTACATTCATGTTTTGTTTGTTTTGCTTTGTTTTTTAGAGGTCTTGCTCTGTCACCCAGGCTATAGTGCAGTGGCACGCTCGTAGCTTAC
Source organism: Chlorocebus sabaeus (assembly GCF_047675955.1). NCBI lineage: Eukaryota > Metazoa > Chordata > Mammalia > Primates > Cercopithecidae > Chlorocebus > Chlorocebus sabaeus. Next base: position 7,347,180 of record NC_132906.1, read on the forward strand.
TGCACGCACCCTTGAACTCCTGGGCTCAAGTTATCCTCTTGCCTCAGCCTCCTTAGTAGTTAAGTCTACAGGGACACGCAACCACACCTGGCTAATTTTTTTAAATTTTCTGTAGAGACAGGGTCTTGCTATGTTGCCCAGACTGGTCTTGAACTCCTGGCCTCAAGTGAACCTTTCACCTCAGTCTGCCAAAGTGTTGTGCTGGGATTACAGGCATAAGCCACCATGCCAAGCCTACATTCTTTATATAGATACCTTATGCTGCTTTTAGAAGTATCAGATAGAGCAATTATATAGTTGGAAAAAGCTGGAAAGGACTTTATATATCTTTATTTTAACTTTCTTAATTTACTCCTCTATTTCTAAGTTTACTCTGCTGTAATACTGATGTTCCTGAATTTGATGGTATACTTCATTGAGAGATGAGATCACGGTGAAGAAGGACAAAATGGAAAGAGGCCTTTTAAATTCCATGTCAGTTTTTATGGTTCATAGATGCTGGGGCAGTATGTCAGCTATCTCTGAGGCAGAGCCCCGTTGATACATGATGGGACAGGGAATCTTCTGCCTACTCCCAGAACTTTGAAAAATTAATAAGGCAGCATTTAAAGAAAATTTTTAGCAAGGTCCTCAGATATGATATATATTATAAAAAGATTTAATGTGGGCTGGGCGCTGTGACTCATGCCTGTAATCCCAGCACTTTGGGAGCCCGAGGTGGGCAGATCACGAGGTCAGGAGATCAAGACCATCCTGGCTAACAGGGGGAAACCCTGTCTCTACTAAAAATACAAAAAATTAGCCGGGCATGGTGGTGGGCACCTGTAGTCGCAGCTACTTGGGAGGCTGAGGCAGGAGAATGACGTGAACCTGGGAGGCGGAGCTGGCAGTGAGCCGAAATCACACCACTGCCCTCCAGCCTGGGTGACAGAGCGAGACAGCGTCTCACAAAAAAAAAAAAAAAAAAAGATTTAATGTATGTAGGTAATATCTTTGAAAAACTTAGATTATGACAAACATTCAGCTTAGTGTAATTTGGGCTAATAATTAATGGAGATTAATTCATTTAATTGGTTAAAGAACATTTATTGAGTGTTTACTCTGTTAGGTAGTGTTTTAGGTTCTTAGGATATCTTAGTGAACAAAATAGATTAAAGAAAAATCCCTTCCTTTGTGGACCTTACATTTTAATGGGTAAGGCAGACTGTATTTATAAATATAACTGCAGTAATTGTATAGTATGATAAAAGATGACAAGTCCTACTGAAAACAAAAGGGTAAGTAATAGAGTAAGAGGCAATGGGAGTGTAGGAATAGGGTTGTTACAGAATGAAATAGGGATATCAAGGTAAACCTCATTGTGGTCGAAACTTGAGTGTAGACTGGAGAATGATAGCCAAGCCAGTCATCAGGAGAAAGAGTATCTCAGGCAGAGTGATAGGGCTAACAGGTTGGTGTGGAGTGAGGAACAGGGAAGAATTAGGATTTTTGCTTTTATTTTGTGTCAAAAGGAGTGGTAGGATCTAAGGTTTTAAAAGAGTTCTGTGGGCTGGGCGCAGTGGCTCACGCCTGTAATCCCAGCACTTTGGGAGGCTGAGGCGGGCAGATCACGAGATGAGGAGATCGAGACCATCCTGGCTAACATAGTGAAACCCTGTCTCTACTAAAAATACAAAAAATTAGCTGGGTGTGGTGGCGGGCACCTGTAGTCCCAGCTACTCGGGAGGCTGAGGCGGGAGAATGGCATGAACCTGGGAGGCGGAGCTTGAGTGAGCCGAAATTATGCCACTGCACTCCGGCCTGGGTGACAGAGCCAGACACCGTCTCAAAAAAAAAAAAAAAAAAAAAAAAAAGTTCTGTGGTAAGAGGGTAGGAGAGAATTTAGGAGATTATTTGCAATAATCCAATAAGAGATGATGGTGGTTTAGGCAGGTTACAGCAGTGAACGTGGCAAGAACTAGTCAGATTTTAGATGTGTTTTCCAGGTAGAACCAGTATAATTTCACATTGAATGTAGGGCATTGGAGAGAGGAGTTAAGGTTTGGTTTCAAGAGTGGAAGGTTATGGATGGACTTGATGCCAGCTGAGATGAGGAAGGCTGCAGACAGAGCAAATATGGGAGAGCAGATCAGGAGTTTGGTTTTGGATATGTTACTTTGAGAGATATATTAGCCATTCAAATGGAGATTTTGAGGAGGTACGTAGATAGGAGCCTGGAGTTCTCGAGAGAGATTAGGACTGGAGATGATAAACTTCAAGTCTTCAGTGTATACATGGCATTTAAAGTCAGGGAACGGTATGAATTCGCCAAGGAATATAGCTTCTATAAGAATTTGGGAAACACAAATCTATTGATAAATCAGTAGGCTATTTTCTTTTTCCCAGGAGAAAGAAAGAATAGGTAAGTAACATTCGGGTTCTACGTATGTGCCAGTCATGCCATATGTATATTTGCATACACTGTCCCATCACATTTAATAACTATTTCGTGAGATAGATACTGTTTTCATTTGACAGGTTAAAACTAGCACTTAAAAAAAGACTGGTTTTAATAAGCAAACAATTAAAAATCCTCTCTCTATCCCTTGCTGTATAACCTTAAGAAATTGAAGTCAGAGGCTGGGCACTGTGGCTCATGCCTGTAATCCCAGTACTTTGGAAGGGTGAGGGGGGTGGGTCGCCTTAGGTCAGGAGTTTCAGACCAACCTGGCCAACCTGGTGAAACCCTGTCTTTACTAAAAACACAAAAATTAGCTGGACGTGAGGGTGGGCGTCTGTAATCCAGCTACTCAGGAGGCTGAGGCAAGAGAATCGCTTGAACCCAGGAGGTGGAAGTTGCAGTGAGCCAAGATGGCGCCATTGCACTCCAGCTTGGTCAACAAGAGCGAAACTGCATCAAAAAAAAACAAGAACCAAAAAACTATATGTCTTTTTTTTTTTTTTTTTAAATTGAGTCCTTTTGTGAGATGAACATTCAGTCTTGGCTAGATTATTCTAATTAGCTACCCTTACATGGTTGGTTAGCATGGAGCTAAAAATAAATGTCCTGTTTAAAAAAATGACAGCCCGGCCAGCGCGGTGGCTCAAGCCTGTAATCCCAGCCCTTTGGGAGGCCGAGACAGGCGGATCACAAGGTCAGGAGATCGAGACCATCCTGGCTAACGCGGTGAAACCCTGTCTCTACTAAAAAATACAAAAAACTAGCCAGGCGAGGTGGCAGGCGCCTGTAGTCCCAGCTACTCCGGAGGCTGAGGCAGGAGAATGGCGTAAACCCGGGAGGCGGAGCTTGCAGTGAGCTGAGATCTGGCCACTGCACTCCAGCCTGGGAGACAGAGCAAGACTCCGTCTCAAAAAAAAAAAAAAAAAGAAAAATAGCCTTTCAGAAAACTCTGGCAGTTTACAGAAGAAATACAAATGGCCAGTAGGTATATAAAAGTTCCTAACAAGTGAATAAAATAAAATTAAAACTGTCATTTACTTATTTATGTATCTTTTACCTTTCAAGTTGGTAAGAGCACAAAGATTGCTGATACCTAGTGTTTGTGTTGGTACCTGGGGGGAAAGACACTCTGGTGTGACACTTTTAGAGGTCAGTATTCATTAAAATTTAAGACGTCCACATCCTTTGGCACAATTGTTAGACTCGTTCTATGGAAACACAGGATATATGTACAGAGTTATTCACGGCAGCTGATCTGAGGTAGTGAAAAGTTGAAAATAGTGAAATTCCCGTTAATAAGGGTGTTATCCATATAGCGGGATATCATACAGCAGGAAAAACAAGCAAGAATTTTATATACAGACAAGATGCTTAAACTATATTACTAAATAGGAAGAAGAAGTTATAAAACAGTATGTGTAATACGCCCTTTTTTTTTTTTTTTTTTTGTGATGGGGTCTCGTTGTGTTGCCAGGCTGGAGTGCAATGGCGTGATCTCAGCTCACTGCAGCCTCTGCATCCTGGTGGGTTCAAGCGATTGCCCTGCCTCAGCCTCCTGAGTAGCTGGGTAAATTACAGGCACCGCCCCCATGCCTGGCAAATTTTTATATTTTTTTAGTAGAGACGGGGTTTCACCATGTTGGCCAGGATGGTCTCGATCTCTTGACCTTGTTATCCTCCCACCTCGGCCTCCCAAAGTGCTGGAATTACAGGTGTGAGCTGCCGTGCCTGGCCGTAATACACTTTAAAAAGATATGTAAGAAGAAAAGATCTAGAGACAGCACTGAGTTGTTAATGTTAGTATTTCTGTGGTGGCATGATGGGAAACTTTGATTTCTACATTTCTGGATCTTTTTTCCTCAAGTCTTTTATAATCAGAAAAAGAATCAGTAAAGATAACTAACATACACACATACAAAAGACGAACCCAAACCCAACCCTCCAGAAGCTAGGATACTACAAGATTTAGCAAAATAATTGGAAATGCATGTGGTTTGCTAGTTTCTCCAAAATTCCGCATTAGCCTTCTGAGCTCATCCATGGATTTGGATGATCTTAAACTGATGCTTTATATGACAAGTAAGCTGGTTTTAGAAATAAAATTTTCTCTGTTATTCCTAGCCACATTACTGAGAAAACAATAACGGAAAACTTTTTAGGCCATTTATTGCTTTATTGGCAGCTTTTGATTGTGTAGAAAATAGTAATTATCTTGGCATAGATGTCAAACTAAAACTGCTTTTTATTTTTCAGTGAGCATTCAGATTGATGATACTAAATAGCTTCACCCAAGAGCCCAATTTATTTAGTTGTTGATGTTCAAGTTTGTAGCAAGTTCATCTTGGAATGCCTGTAGTATTGCAGTCCTCCCCAGAATCAGCTGTTTTTACCAGAGTCTTACTGCACTGCAGTTCTTTTCTGATTGAAGAGGCTAAGTAATAATGTATATCATAAACATGTTCAGGTCAAAACAGTGTACTGTATACACTCCAGTGAAACAGTTGGATCTCAGCTGGGTACTTGTCGTTAAGCTACTTGATTCATCTAAAATTTCTGTTTCAGGATTTTTTTTTTCTTACTATAGGCATTGCTGTGGCTATCTTAGTGTTGACAAGTATGACAACTTCCTTAAGAGCCAGTTTGCCAGATAGACTTAGCAGTTTGTATTATTTATTTATTTATTTATTTAGAGACAGAATTTCGCTCTTGTCGCCCAGGCTGGAGTACAATGGCGCGATTTTGGCTTGCTGCAACCTCTGCCTCTAGGGTTCAAGCGAGTCTCCCGCCTCAGCCTCCCAAGTAACTGGGATTACAGGTGCCTGCCGCCACGCTCAGCTAATTTTTTGTATTTTTAGTAGAGACAGAGTTTCGCCATGTTAGCCAGGCTGGTCTTGAACTCCTGACCTCAGGTGATCCACCCACTTTAGCCTCCCAAAGTGCTAGGATTACAGGTGTGAGCCACCACACCTGGCTTGACTTTGCAGTTTTTAAAACAATGTTAACTTTCCTCCCTGGAGGTCTGATATCTCTGCAGGTAACTCACTGTTCACTAAATGACATAGTATATGTGTTCTCTGGGCACTGACTAGAGAACGTAATTTAATTATTAAACATATGTTGAACATTTCTGTGCTAGGTATCATATAGATATTGGGGAATACAAAGGTGTATCAGACCAGGCTCAGTGGCTCATACCTGTAATCCCAGCACTTCGGGGGACTTGAGGTCAGGAGTTTGAGACCAGCCTGGCCAACATAGTGAAACCCCGTCTCTACCAAAAATACAAAAAAATTAGCCAGGCGTAGTAGCATGTGTCTGTAGTCTCAGCTACTCAGGAGGCTGAGGAAGGAGATTTGCATGAGCCCGGGAGGTGGAGGCTGCAGTGAGCTGAGATGGCGCCACTGCACTCCAGCCTGGGCAACAGAGTGAGACTCCCTCTCAAAAAATAAATAAATAAATAAATAAATAAAAAGCAAAGATGTATCAGACGTGGCCCTGGTCATTTGTGAGTGCATAGATTAATAAAGGAGTTTGACATTATAAATTGTGACATAGTATGATATATATACACATCTCATATATACACACACACGTACATAAAATGTATAACAAACTCTATTCAGCGATATCTTGAGAGGTGGGTGATATTTGAAGTATTTTTCAAAAGATGTTTGAGGCATACATACCTGGTAGAAAAGGGCATTCTAGGCAGATGAGAGAAGACACAGGTTTTGAGAGGAAGCACTATTCATAGTTTTGTAGTCATCTGATGTGGTGAGAGAATAGACCAGTTATGGAGAGTGGTACCAGATAATAAACTGTGGCCACATTGCGAAGGCCCTTCTAGGTTATACTAGTAAGTGATATGATAAGATCCATGTTTTACCACCCCCCAAAGCTGGCAGAAGACAAAAAATAACCAAAATCAGAGCTGAACTGAATAAAATTGAGATGCAGGAAACCATACAAAAGATCAGTGAAAACAGAAGTGGTTATTTAATAGAATAAATAAGATTGCTAGACTGCTAACTAGACTAATACAGAAAAAAGAAGATCCAAATAAACACAGAAATGACAAAGGGAACATTACCACCTACCCCACAGAAATACAGGAAACCCTCAGAGACTATTTAGAACACCTGTATGCATGTAGGGTAGAAAACCTACAAGAGATGGATACGTTCCTGGAAACATACCTCCTAAGATTGAACCAGAGAGGAATTGAGACCCTGAACAGAGCAATAACGAATTCTGAAATTGAATCAGTAACCAAAAACCTACCAACCAGAAAAAGCCCAGGACCAAATGGATTCAAAATCACTTACTAGTATAGTATACGTATTAATATAAAGAGCTGGTACAATTCCTACTGAAACTATTCAAAAAAATGGAAGAGGAGGGAATTCCTCCCTATCTTGTTCAATGACCAGCGTCATCCTGATATCAAAACCTGGCAGAGACTCAACAAAACAAAAACTTCAGGCCAATATCCTTGATGAACATAGATGCAACAATCTTCAACAAAATACTAGCAAACTGAATCCAGCAGCATAGCAGAAAACTAATCCACCAGGCCAGGAGCAGTAGCTTAGGCCTGTAGTCTCAGCATGTTGGTAGCCAAGGCAGGTAGATTGCTTGAGGCCAGGAGTTCAAGACCAGCCTGTGTAACATGGTGAGTCTCTATGTCTACCAAAAAATTAAAAAAATTAGCTGGGTGTGGTGGCACACGCCTGTAGTTCCAGCTACTTGGGAGGCTGAGGTGGAGGGATGACTTGGGCCTGGGAGGCAGAGGTTGCAGTGAGCTGAGATTGGGCCGTGGTACTCCAACCTGGGCAACAGAGTGAGACCCTGTCAAAAAAAAAAAAAAAAAAAAAGGTTAATTCACCATGATCAAGTAGGCTTTACCCCTGAGTTGCAAGACTGGTTGGGCATACACAAATCAATAAATGTTACCTGTCACATAAACAGAGCTAAAAACAACCGTATTATCATCTCAATATATATAGAAAAGGTTTTCAATAAAATTCAACATCCTTTCATGTTAAAAACCCTCAACAAACTAGACATTGAAGGGACACACTTCAAAATAATGAGAGCCATGTATGACAAACCCACAGCCAGCATCATACTGAATGGGCAAAAGCTTGAGAACTGGAACAAGACAAGGATGCCTACTCTCAACACTGCTATTCAACATAGTGCTAGAAGTCCTAGCAAGAGCAATCAGGCAAGAGAAAGAAATAAAAGGCATCCAAATAAGAAGAGAGGAATTCAGACTACCTCTGTATATGATATGATTTTATACCTAGAAAACCTCATAGCCTCTGCCCAGAAGCACCTGAGTCTGACAAACAACTTCAGCAAAGTTTCAGGATACAAAATCGATGTATAAAAATCTGTAGCATATCTATACACCAGCAGCTTCCAAGCTGAGTGCCAAATCAAGAATGCAATCCTATTCACAATAACTATGAAAAATAAAATACCTAGGAATACAGCTAACCAGGGAGGTGAAAGAGCTCTACAGTGAGAATTAGAAAACACTGCTAAAAGAAATCAGAGATGACACAAACAGATGGAAAAACATTCCATGCTCATGGATAGGAAGAATCAATATTGTTAAAATGGTCATACTGCCCAAAACAACGTAAACATTCGATGCTATTCCTATCAACCTGCCAATGACACTCTTCACAGAATTAGAAAAGACCGTTCTGAAATTCATATGGAACCAAAAAACAGCCTGAATAGCGAAAGCAATCCTACGCAAAAAGAGCAGAGCATCGCATTACCTGATTTCAAACCATACTTCAAGGCTGTAGTAATCAAAACAGCACGGTACTGGTACAAAAACAGTGACACAGACCAATGGAACAGAATAGAGAGCCCAGAAATAAAGCCTCACACCTACAACCATCTGATCTTCCACGGAGTTGACGAAAACGAGCAATGGGGAAAGGACTTCCTGTTCAGAAAATGGTGCTGAGATAACTGGCTAGCCATATATAGAAGACTGAAACTGGACACCTTTGTTACATCATATACAAAAAAATTAACTCATGGTGGATTAAAGACTTAAATGTAAAACTGAAAACTATAAAAACCCTTGAAGAAAACCTAGGAAATACCATTCTGGACATAGGCCCTGGCAAAGATTTCATGAAGATGCCAAAAGCAATTGCGACAACAACAAAAAATTGACAAATGAGACCCAATTAAACTAAAGAGCTTCTGCACAGCAAAAGAAATTATCAACAGAGTAAACAGACAACCCACAGAATAGGATAAAATATTTGTAAATGGTGCATCTGACAAAGGTCTGATACCCAGAATCTGTAAGGAACTTAAACAAATTAACAAGCAAAATTAACTCCGTTAAAAACTGGGCAAAGGACATGAATAGATGCTTTTCAGAAGAAGACATACACTCAGCCAATGAGCATATGAAAAAATGCTGAACGTTGGCTGGGCGTGGTGGCTCACACCTGTAATTCCAGCACTTTGGGAGGCTGAGGAGGGTGGATCACAAGGTCAGGAGATTAAGACCATCCTGACTAACACGGTGAAAACCCATCTCTACTAAATACACAAAAAATTAGCCAGGCGTGGTGGTGGTCGCCTGTAGTCCCAGCTACTCAGGAGGCTGAGGCAGGAGAATGGCGTGAACCTAGGAGGCAGACCTTGTAGTGAGTGGAGATCACACCACTGCACTGCAGTCTGGGTGACAGAGCGAGAGTCCATCTCAAAAAAAAAAAAAAAAAGAAAAAGAAAAAGAAAAAAATGCTTAGCGTCACTAATCGTTAGAGAAATGGAGAAATGTAAATGAAAACCACATTGAGATACCATCTCATACCAGTCAGAATAACTATTATTAAAAAAATAACAGATACAGGTGAGGTTGCAGAGAATAGGGAACATGTATACACTACTGGTGGGGAAAACAGTTTCCTGATTTCTCAAAGAACTTAGAATTACCATTTGACCCAGCAATTTCATTTTGGGTATATACCCAAAGGAATATACGTTGTTCTGTCATAAAGACATATGCATGAATATGTTCGTTGCAGCACTCTTCACAATAGCAAAGACATGGAAGTGACCTAGATGCCCATCAATGGTAGACCAGATAAAGAAAATTTGGGGCATATACACCATGGACTACTGCACAGCCATAAAAAAGAACAAGATAATGTCCTTTGCAGCAACATGGTTGGAGCTGGAGGCCATTATCCTAGATGAACTAACGCAGGAGCAGAAAACCAAATACCACATGTTCTCACTTATAAGTGGGAACTAAACATTGAGTATACATAGACACAAAGAAGGGAACAATAGACACCGGAGCCTTCTCTTTTTTTTTTGAGATGGAGTTTTGCTGTTGTTGCCCAGGCTAGAGTGCAATGGCACAATCTCGTCTCACTGCAACCTCTGCCTCCCCGGTTCAAGCGATTCTCCTGCCTCAGTCTTCTTAGTAGCTGGGATTACAGGCATGCACCATCACACCTGGATAATTTTGTATTTTTCGCAGAGATGGGGTTTCACCATGTTGGTCAGGCTGGTCTTGAACTCCTGACCTCAGGTGATCCTCCTGCCTCAGCCTCCCAAGGTGCTGGGATTATAGGTGTGAACCACCACGCCCGGCCAATACTGGAGCCTTCTTGAGCAGGGAGAGTAGGAGGAGGGTGAGGAAGGGAAAAGTACCCATTGGGTACTGTACATATTACCAGGGTAACAAAATAATCTGTATACCAAACCCCCACCATATGTAATTTACCCACATAAGAAACCTGCATGTATACCCCTGAAACTGAAATAAAAGGTTTTTTTTTTTTATATTTTTTATTTTTGAGACAGCTTTTGCTGTATCGCACAGGCTGGAGTGTAGCAGTGTGATCTCGGCTCACTGCAACCTCTGCCTCCTGGGTTCAAGTGATTCTCCTGCCTCACTCAGCCTCCCTCCCAAATAGCTGGGATTACAGGCGTATGCCACCGCGCCTGGCCAATTACTGTATTTTTGTTAGAGATGGCGTTTCACTATGTTGGCCAGGCTGGTCTCAAACTTCTGACCTTGGGTAATCCACCCGTGGCCCCCTCCCAAAGTGCTGGGATTACAGGCATGAGCCACCGTACCCGGCTTTATTTACTCTTTATTTTAAAAAGATAACTATAGTAGGCCTTTGACTTCTAAGGATGGACATGGGGAAATCATTTGGAACAGTCTTTACTATAGTTAAAGGGAGTAACGCTGAGGACATAGTTTAGGGCAGTGGAAATGAATTAAAGGGGGGCACATTTTAGAGAGATTTGGTGAAGCAGCTACCTGGGATGCATAAGGGAGAGAAAGGAGGCAAAGATAACTAAGTTTTTAGTTTTAAAGTACTTGTCACATGTCTTAGAGACTTTTAGTAATAGGCAGTTGGAAATGTGAGTTAAGAGATTAGGGTTGAGTGAGATGAATGTAGTGTAGTGATTTTTGAAATGTTTGAAATAAGACAAGGTTTTAAATCTCAACTCTGGTACTGTCACTAAAATGAGAAATAACCATATATATCTTAAAGAACTGTTGGGATTGTGCATATAAACCTGTCAATAAGTAATGCTTGACATTATTTTATCTGTCTGTCTAATCTATCATAACTAGAATTGAATGTTTCACAGCAAATGGATGAAAGTTTAAGAGGGAGAGATTGATGTATTTAGATTGCTGGAAAGTTAAGTACTTGAGCTATATTGTTAGTTCTTTATGGAATTACCTCACTTCAGTTGTGGCATAATATTCTTTTCTGTACTTCTATTGAGAATGAATATAAAAAGTGTTTCAAGAAATCTTTCAGTTGTCTTGAAGATGTCATGGTGTTCAATGTTCTTTATGGAAAAATCCTTGTAATAATTTCTTCAAAGAGTTTAGTATTAGGAAAAATGGTTTTTGCTCAAACAAATTGGTATTTGTTATTTTACTAAGCAAGCAATTTTTAAACTTCTGTTTTCTCTTTTTTTATCTTGGCTATTTCAAAACGTCTGAGCTTAATGTTTGACTGAAATATTTTTATTAACCTGTATTTTTAGTTTGACCTATATTTAATCTTTTATTATATGGCTCTGTTGTATGTTTTCGGGGGCGGGGAGCTTACACAACAGACATTTATTGTCTCAGGTTTGGAGGCTGAAAGTCTAAGATCAAGGTGTTGGCTGGATTGCCTTCTTCTGAAGGCTGTGGAGGATCATCTATTCCATGTCTCTCCCCTTAGCTTTTCGTTTGCTTACAATCTTGGACATTTCTTGGCTTGTAGAAACATCTTCCTAGTCACTCCTTTCATCTTTACTTGATGTTTTCCCTTTGTGTGCATCTGTGTTCAAATTTCCTTTTTCCATAATGTCACCAGTCATATTGGATTAGGGCTGCCCTAATGACCTCATCTTTAATTATATCTGCGGTGACTCTATATTCCAATGAGGTCACATTCCAAGGTACAGGGGATTAAGACTTCAACATAGGAATGTGGTGGGGGTTGGGAGGACCTTTGAACTTCTAACAGTTGTGTGGTTAAACAAATGAGATAGTAACCTAAAATGCCTTATAGAGCTTCGAAGTTAGGTAGGGAATTGAGAATTTGAACTTGTTCTCTTTATGACTCTCCACAGAAGCTTTATCATAAGGGCAGGAAGCATAGTGTTTATAGTCATTAATTGCTATTTTCTGACAGTTCTTTTTGACTTTTTCTTAGTTTGTGAACTTTCAAGGGAATTCCAGCTCTTCGAACAGACAGTATGTCTTGTCCACCTGCTTTGGATTTGAGTCTTTTCTTACAGCTTCTGTGGGTTTTATAACAGATGTGTAAAATATTCTAGCTTACCTTTTTTATCATTTATTTTAAAATTAAAAAGAGAAAAACCTACATAGAAAGTTTTTCCTAATACTCTATTACAAAGAGCATGTTAGTGTTTCATCAGAAAAAGCAGGCTACTTTTTGCAAATAAATAAGTGGGTTTGGCACCTAATATCAACTGGGCATGCCAGTATACAGAATTATAATCACAACAACCTTGGAAAGTAGATGCTACCATTTTAGTGTTACGGAGGAAGAAACTGAGACTTAAATATACTGTTGAAGATTAGTAGTTGACAACTGGCTGAAACAGACCTCATGGTTAGTATTTGTTAAAAGTCTATGCTCATTCCACAATCCAATAAAGAAAAGGATGGTGTGAGTATCTGCTGAGGGGGTAGAGGAGCCCGTTTCTTGGGCCTGCACCCACTGTACTGTCATCTGGCATCTCTGAGGTCTCAGTTTCCTCACTGGAAAAGTAGAGGCAATCGGCCGGGTGCCATGGCTCATTCCTGTAATCCCATCTCTTTGGGAGGCCGAGGCAGGTGAATCGCATGAGCTCACTAGTTTGAGACCAGCCTGGGCAACATAGCGAAACCCCACCTCTACTAAAAATACAAAAAATTATATGGGCGTGGTGGCGCACACCTGTAGTCCCAGCTACTCACAAGAATCGCTTGAACCCGGGAGATGGAGGTTGCGGTGAGCTGAGATCGCGCCACTGCACTCCAGCCTGGGTAACAGAGTGAGATTCCACCTCAAAAAAACAAAACATTTCATTGAAAATAAATGTTTGTACAAATGTGCTAGGCTGGGCTCAGTGACTCACGCCTGTAGTCCCGGTAATTTGAGGGGCGGTGGAGGGAGGATTGCTGGAGTTCAGGAGTTTGAGGCTGCGGTGAGCTGATTATGCCACTGCACTCCAGCCTGGGCAACAGAGGGAGACTGTTTCTCAAAAATAACAACTTCTTGCCACCAAACTTAAAAAAAATAACCTAACAAAAATGTGCTATTAGATTAAGGAATACCAAAAAGTGAAAGGTGTGCATAATTACAGATACATAAAGTGTAGTTACAGATAATATAAGGCTGAGTACAGTGGCTTACACCTGTAATCTCAGCACTGTGGGAAGCCAAGGCAGGAGGATCACTTGAGCCCAGAAAGTTTTTTGACACAGTGTCTCACTCTGTCACGCAGGCTGTAGTGCAGTGGTATGATGACAGCTCACTGCAGCCTTAACTTCCTTAGCCCAGGAGTTCGAGACCAGCCTGGGCAACATAATGAGACCCTGTCTCTTCAAAAAAAAAATACAAAATAAATTCAAAACAAAACAAAGCTCAGATAATTTAGATTAGTAGATAGTACAGAAATATGTGAAAATTTAAAGGTTTAAATATTGTAGTTGAAGACAGCAATAAAAAGTCAAAAGGAAGTTTTTTTTTTTGTCAAATGAATGATATAAATAGTATATTAAGAGGTAAAGTTTTTAACAACTTGGAATAATTGGGGAATACTTTCTGGAGAAGGGGGAATTAAAAAATAATGTTTATGAAGACCTGTGGGAAAAGATGCTAGATACTTTACATAGATTCTTTCACTTGATTCCACACTGCAACCCTATGAGTGAGATGATATTTAACCTCTTTTTTCAGGTGAAGAAATGAAATTTACAGTTACTTGCTCATGCTCATATAGTATGTAAATGGCACAAGTAGGATTCAAACTCAATGTGTAACTCCCAAGTATTTTTTCTTTCTCATCATACCTGAGTCTTGAGTATGTATATTAGAAATTGATTATACTCTAGATGGTAAAGTGTGGGAGATTTTAAGCATATAATGAGTATATCATTGTGACTGGAGGAGAAAGTTCAGTCATTATATGGTTCTTGTAAAGATCTTATGGTAGATGTATACTTTTATTACTTTACGCCATGATCTTTAATCTTTTGTAAATATTGGTGTAAGGTATTCAGTTTTTTCCCTAGATGGATACTCAGTTGTCTTAAGTCCATTTACTGAATAATCCCCCTTTTCCTCTACTAATTAAATAAAAAGTTTTATTGGCCAGGCCTAGTGGTGTGCGCCTGTAGTCCCAGCTACTCGGGAGGCTGAGGTGGGAGGATTTCTTGCTTCAGCCCAGGAGGCAGAGATTGCAGTGCGTTAAGATTGCGCCACTGCACTCCAGCCTGGGCAACAGAGCTGTCTCAAAAAAACGAAAACAATCTATTGAAATATAATTTACATGCTATTAAATTCACCTATTGTAAGTACAATTCAATTATTTTCAGTACTGTATAGAGTTGTACAGTTTTTTTTAAAGAACTTGAAGATATTTATTGTTTTTCATAACTTAATTGATGTTTTCTAGGTAGATGATATTATTTTCATTTTATAATTGATGGCATAATCTGCATTTTACAAGCATTTTGCCCAAGACTTTGTGGCTAGTAAATGGCAGAACTGAGACTCAAACTCAGCATCTTTTAGGAAGTATTAGCATGATAGTTGAGGACAAACTGTTGAGGATATGCTAATGTCAGACTAAGAAGTTCGGATTTCATCCTTTAGCGTGAGCATCGCCAGCATCTTCTCCGTAATGCCCTACTCAGCACTTGTAGATGGGTACTTTTTGGAAAGTGTCTTCTATGATGGAACTCTTGTCTCTCAAGATGCTCCATGTGGAAAGGGTTCCCTAGTCAAATAAATTTGGGAAGTACTCTGTCTTCTTTTTGGATTGTCACAATTCACATTGTATACACACGTCCTGGGAAGGTGTAGAGTAAGGAAATGGGGGTTTACTTGTTTTTACTCATTTTCCCCCAGAATTTTTCAAGCTTCTTGACCATTGAAGACCTTTTTTTTTTCTTTTTGAGATGGAGTCTTGCTCTGTCGCCCAGGCTGGAGTGCAGTGGCCAGATCTCAGCTCACTGCAAGCTCCACCTCCCGGATTTATGCCATTCTCCTGCCTCAGCCTCCCGAGTAGCTGGGACTACAGGCGCCCGCCACCTTGCCTGGCTAGTTTTTTTGGTTTTTTTTTGTATTTTTTAGTAGAGACGGGGTTTCACTGGGTTAGCTAGGATGGTCTCAATCTCCTGACCTCGTGATCCGCCCGTCTCAGCCTCCCAAAGTGAAGACCTTTTGAGTAACACTGCTCTAGTATGATGTTTTTGGAGAGTTAGACTCAATTCATTAAGAGAGGTTTAAGTGTGAAGAAGAAAATTCAGCTGCAAGATTGTAGTTTTTAAAAAGTAGGTTATTATTGTGTACATTTATCTGTTAATAGTTGTGGGGTGACTGCTGACAGATGCAGAAGTTCTTCCTTTTTTTTTTTTTAGACCGAGTCTCACTCTGTTGCCAGGCTGGAGTGCAGTGGTGCAATCTCAGCTAACTGCAACCTCTTCCTCTCAGGTTCAAGCGATTCTCCTGCCTCAGCCTCCTGAGTAGCTGGGACTACAGGCACGCACCACCATGCCTGGCTAATTGTTGTATTTTTAGTAGAGACGGGATTTCACCATGTTGGTCAGGCTGGTCTCGAACTCCTGACCTCGTGATCCTCCTGCCCCAGCCTCCCAAAGTGCTGGGATTACAGGCGTGAGCCGGTGTGCCCGGCCGAAGTTCTGATTCGTTAGGTATAGGATCCTTTGGTCCAAAGTTTGAAATTTTGTCTCTTGATTTATACTTGTATTTTCTTTTTTTTTTTTTTTTGGTAGAGATGGGGATCTTGCTATGTTGCTCAGGGTGGTCCTGAATTCCTGGGCTCAAGTGATAATTCCACTTTAGCCTCCCCGAAAGTGCTAGGATTACAGACATGAGCCACTGTGCCTGGCCCCATTTCTTTTAAAAATTTGAAAGGCTGTTCAATATAGTAGCAAGATTACTTTTATGTCCCAGGTGTACCATTTACTAGTGTTGTGACTTTAGGCAAGCTATAATCTCTGAATCACACTTTGCTTAACCGTAAAAAAAAAAAAAAATCAACTTTGCCACAGTTGTTATTCAGATGTAGATTCATATCAACAATAATGATTGTTCAATTTGTTGTTATTCTATAGTGTCTTAGTTCATTTCTGCAACTATTAACAAAATATTGGAGACTGAGTACTTTTTATAGAATAGAAATTTATTTCTCAGAGTTCTGGAAGCTGGGAAGTCCAAGATCAAGATGCGGGTTGGTTTGGTGTCTGATGAGGGCTGCTGTCTATGCTTCAAGATGGTCCTGTGTTGCCATGTGCTCACATGGGGGAAGGGTCTAACAATTTCCTTGTGCTTCATAAGGGTGCTAATTCCATTAGCATCATGGCGTGCTCCACCCTCATGACTTAATCACCATCTAAAGGCCCCAATTCTTATTACTGCCACAATGATAAGTTTCAACACATGAATTTTGCAGGGGGTGGGAGGGACGTTCAGACCATAGCATTCTGCCCATGACCCCTTAAATCCTTGTCTTTGTCACATGCAAAATTCTATCCCAATAGTATCAAAAATCTTGCAGCGCCAATTCAAAAGTCCAAAGTCCAGAGTCTCATCTAAATTAGGTGTGGGTGAGACTCAAGGTATTCATCCTAAGGCAAATTGCTCTCCAGCTATGAGCCTGTGAAATCAGACAAGTTACGCTCTTCTAAAATACAATGGTAGGACAGATACAGGATAGATACTTCCATTCAGAAAGGGAGAAATTGGAAAGAAGAAAGGGATAGCAGGTCCCAAGAAAGCCCAAAACCCAGAAAGCCAAACAACATTAAATCTGGATGCCTGAGAATAATCTTGTTTAACTCCTCTTCTTGCCTTCTGGACACACTGGGACTGGGGTGGGTCCTGAAGGCTTCAGGGAACCCCGCCCTTCTGACTTCATCTGGGGCAAGCCCTAATGCAACTCTCACAGGTTGGAGTCTGATGCCTCTGGCTCTCCTGGGCTGGTGTTGCATGCTGGTGGCTGCACAGTTCTGAGGTGTTGGGGGCAGCCTCGGCTTCACAACTTCACTAGACATAACCCTGGTAAAAGCTCTCTGCTACAGCCTGCCCCTATGGCAGTTCTCTGTCTAGCCCCTGAGGCTTTCTGAGGAATCCTTTGAAATCTAAGTGGGGATAGCCATGCCTATGAGTGTACTGCACTCCTGAAGAGTTAGCACCATGTGGGCATCATCAAGGTTTACCCCTTGTGCCTACATTTGCCCTCCAGAGTGGAGGCCTGAGCTGTACCTGGCCTCACTTGAGTCACAGTGGGGGTAGTCAGGGAGCCTTGCTTGGGAATAAGGGGAGCAGAGATGTGAGGCAACCCTGGGCAGCTGGGCCTCTCCCTAGAAAACAGTTTTGTACTCAAGGCTCTGCCATTGTGGTCCTTTGGTGAGGAGTAGCAACCTTGGATGTATCTGAAATGTCTTTGGGTTCATTCTTCCATTTTCTTGATGAATATCAGCTGCTTCCTTGTATCTATCTGAATCTCCTTTTATTTATTTTTTTAATCTTAATTTTTTTTTTTTTTTTTAAAGAGATGGGGCCTCGTATGTTGCCCAGGCTCTGGGCAATCTCCTTATCAAAAGGTCACTTGGTCATGCTTGTGGTATTCTCTTCCAATATCACTCCGTGTTTTTTATTTTGAGACAGACTCTGTTGCCCAGGCTGGAGTGCAGTGGCACAATCTCAGCTCGCTGCAACCTCCACTTACCGGGTTCAAGCGATTCTCCTGCCTCAGCCTCTCTAGTAGCTGGGACTACAGGCACCTGCCACCATGCCTGGCTAATGTTTGTATTTTTAGTAGAGATGGGGTTTCAACTATGTTGGCCAGGCTGGTCTCAAACTCCTGACCTCAGGTGATCCGCCTGCCTCGGCCTCCTAAAGTGTTGGGATTACAGGTGTGAGCCGTTGCGCCCGGCCTAATACCCATTTTTAATCTTTACAACCTAGCCAGTCCTGCTTCCGTTTTGATTGTAAATTTGATCTTTAGGCCAGGTGAGGTAGCTCACACCTATAATCCTAGCACTTTGGGAGGCTGAGTCGGGTGGAGCATGCCTGTAATCCCAGTTACTTGGGAGGCTGAGGCAGGAGAATTGCTTGAACCCAGGAGGCGGAGGTTGCCACTGCATTCCAACCTGGGCAACAGAGTGAGACTCTTGTCTAAAAGGTGTATTGTGGCTGGGCACCGTGGCTCACACCTGTAATCCCAGCACTTTGGGAGGCTGAGGAGGGCAGATCATGAGGTCAGGAGACCATCCTGGCTAACATGGTGAAACCCCGTCTCTACTAAAAATACAAAAAAATTACCTGGGCATGGTGGTGGGCACCTGTAGTCTCAGCTACTTGGGAGGCTGAGGCAGGAGAATCACGTGAACCCGGGAGGCGGAGCTTGCAGTGAGTCAAGATCATGCCACTCTTCCAGCCTGGGCGACAGAGAGACGAGACTCTGTCTCAAAAAAACAAAACAAAACAAAACAAAAACAAAAAAGTGACTTGCAAACTATTAGTCCATGGAAATAGTGTTAAGATTTACTTAAAGTGGCTTGCAAAAATAAAGGATTGAAGGACTGAAAAATTCCTGATGATCTATTCTCGGTAATTAAGGTCACTCACATATCTTACACTTAAGTAATTTAAATTTAAAAGTATTCTACATGCATTTTCTCATTTTTTTTGTTTGTTTTTATATTTTTTTTGAGATGGAGTCTCGCTTTTGTTGCCCAGGCTGGAGTGCAGTGGCGCGGTCTTGGCTCACTGCAACCTCTGCCTCCCAGGTTCAAGCGATTCTCTTGCCTCAGCCTCCCAAGTAGCTGTTATTACAGGCGCCCACCACCATGCCCGGCTAAGTTTTTTATTTTTAGTAGAGATGGGGTTTCACCATGTTGGCCAGGCTGGTCTCAGACGAACTCCTGAGCTCAGGTAATCTGCCTGCCTTGGCCTCCCAAAGTGTTAGGATTACACGGTGAGCCACCGTTCCCAGCTGTATTTTCTCTTTGAACACCTGATGAAGTAGGTTGGATATGTGCCTGTTCTTGGTAATTAAATTAATATATTTATGATCTATATAGGATGGAATAATGTATCATTGGTTAGTGATTTTTTCCTAACTGCACTCCAAGTATCTATTCCTCTTTTCTCCCTTCCAAAACAAGAAAAGTCAAATGTAGATGTATGTGTGTGTGGAATGTTTACTTTAAAAAATAATAATTTTAGGCCGGGCGCAATGGCTCATGCCTGTAATCCCAGCACTTTGGGAGGCTGAGGTGGGTGGATCATGAGGTCAGAAGTTTGAGACCAGCCTGGTCAAGATGGTGAAACCCCATCTCTACTAAAAATACAAAAACTAGCTGGGCGTGATGGGGGGCACCTGTAATCCCAGCTACTTGGGAGGCTGAGGCAGGAGAGTCGCTTGAACCCAGGAGGCGGAGGTTGCAGTGAGCCGAGATGACGCCACTACCCTCCAGCCTGGGTGACAGAGCAAGACTCCATCTCAAATAATAATAATGATGATAATAATAATAATAATGATTTTAATCGTTGATTACTGGCTATGTCAGCACTCCCTTGCCACCTACCCCTGTTTTTGGTTAAGTCCAGTCAGGTGTTTCCTCTGCTAGGGAGCATAAGGCTTCTTCTATCAAAGTTGTGTATCTGAAAGGAATATATACCAGTGTTAACATAGTGAAAATCACTACCAGAAATTTGTGTGTTTATTGGGACAAATTCTATTTCTTAATGATAAGGTGTTATTATAAGATGGGAAATTTGGTTTTATTGTCCTCTGATTCATTAATTTTACCAATATTTCATTTCGTTTATGTGCAGTGGACCTTGCTTTTGAGGAACTTAAAAATTCTACTAAGACAAGATATTGACCGTAGATATTTGAATTCTTGGCATGTTCAGTAATTGTTCTATTGGCTTGTACAAAACGTGAAAAAAAAGAAAATTGGATTTGAAATTTAAAAATATAATAAAAACCTTTGAAGTGAAAAGCATTTGAAATAAAAATGCTATATTAGAAAACAATTTGACTCTAGAATTGTACTCTATTTTGGAGTAACCATTCTATTTTATTAGGAAAATGTGAAGAGTAGATGCCCTAGAGAATAGAGGAACCTCTCCCCTTATGGATTGCTCTGTCATCATCATCCTCCTCATCATTGTGGAAATAACTACATTATAAAGAAAGTCATAAAAGACGAACGTCTTTATTTTTTTTTTCCGTTTTTTTTGAGATGGAGTTTCTCTCTTGTTGCCCGGGCTGGAGTGTAATGGTGCGATCTTGGCTCACCACAACCTCTGCCTCCCAGGTTTAAGCGATTCTCCTGCCTCAGCCTCCCAAGTAGGTGGGACTATAGGCATGTGCCATCGTGCTTGGCTAATTTTGTATTTTTAGCAGAGACGGAGTTTCTCCATGTTGGTCAGGCTGGTCTCAAACTCCCGACCTCAGGCGATCTGCCCACCTTGGCCTCCCAAAGTGCTGGGATTACAGGCGTGAGCCACCACGCCTGGCCGAATGTCTTTCTTCTAACCAGCCACGTGACACAAAATTGTTAACATTTTGACATATTTAGTCATTTTTTTCTGTGTATGTGTAAGCACACATAATTACCCTCAAATAAAAATGTGTTCCCCTTTCACTTCACATTGTAAATGGTTATTACACTAGAAAGGAACAAAACTTGCTCCTATTTTCTCTCTACTACATTCTCACACAACACTTTTGACACCAGATGTGTGGAGTTTTTTTCCCACACCAGCCAATTCTCCAATTCTCTGGTTACCACCTGGGCGTCCTACAATTCAATTATGACACTACCTGGAGTTAGTGCAGACTCCAGAGGTTAAAAGCTCAGTCACACAAGAGTGCTCTCCACTTCAGATACCAGTGACATGTAGCGGGTCCCCAGATTATACACACTTCTATCCGACTTGGCTACAAATTGGGAGTTCCCATGACCCCTCCTCAGGTTTGATAATTTGCCATGATGGCTCATGGAACTCAGGGAAACACTTGCTTGACTGGTTTATTACAAAGGATACAGATGAACAGTCAGATGAAAAAGTAGATAGAACAAGGATCTTTTTTCTCTGTGGAGTTGGGGTGTGCCACCCTCCTGGCTCATAAATGTGTTCACCGACCCACAAGCTCCCTGAACCTCACAGTTGAGAGATTTTTATGGATGCTTCATCTCACAGGCAAAGGAAAAATCATCTCACAGGCAAGGGAAACTCAACCTGTAGCCACTCTCTCCTCACTGGAAGATGGTTGGGTAGGGCTGAAAGTTCCAGACTTGTAATCAGGGCTCGGTCTTTCTGGTGACCAGCTCCCATCTAGGTACCTAACAAAAGTCACCTCATTAGAACAAAAGATACTCCTATCACCCTGGAAATTCCAAGGGATTTAGGAAGTCTGTGTTAAGAACTGAGGTCAAAGACCAAAAATTTGAACCAAAGATGCTCCCAGCACCAAGTATTTGAACAAAGATTCTCCTAGCACCTATCATTTAGGAAACAAGTTTTTCTAGGAGCTCTATGCCAGGAACTATAGATGAAGACAAAAGAAATATGTGTTTTTTTCACAGTGTGACAGACATACAATTATTTAGTCTTTATTATCATTTTGTGTAGCAGTTTATTACGGACAATTTTAAACTTTGGTAAAAGTAGAGAGGATAGTGTCATCCCTGTCACCCAGCTTCAACAATGATTGATATTTTCCCAGTCTTACGTTGTCTGTCCTTCTATTTTAGTTCTATTTTGCTGAAATATTTTAAACATATCCTGGACATTAATTACCATGACTTTACATTATTTCATGGTAGTTGTTCAGTAGATTTACTTAATCATTCTTCTGTTGTTAGACATGTCGACCTACAAGGAAGAAGCTAAGGCAAAATTAATATAAATAGAGAGTCAGCCAGGCACAGTGGCCCTGTAATCCCAATACTTAAAGAGGCCGAGATGAGAGGATCACTTGAGGGCAGGAGTTCGAGACCAGCCTGAGGATCATAACAAAATCTCATCTCTACAAAAACAGAAGAAAAGTAGAGAGTTTATTTGGGCCAAACTTGAGGATTGCAACCCAGGAGCACAGACTCAAGTTGCCCCGAATATATCCTCTAATATGATTAGCTGTAGTGGATTTTTAAAGGTAGAATAGGGGGACAGGGAGTGAAAGTGTAGGAATTCTCATTGGCTTACAGAAATTAACATTGATTCAGCTATACATTGTTAAGCTATAGGGTGATGGTTACAGTGTCCAATGTGGCATTATTAGGTTAATTTATAGCTACTTTTGGCAATAGCAGGGAGTTTCAAGAGATGAGCACGTAGCTCAAAGTGGGGAGTAGGCTGTGACTGCTGTCTCATTTTAATACCTCTCTGGGCCTGATATTAAAAGGGTTTACATTCTTCAAATAATAAATAGTTCTTTGTTTTTTCCCATTTCACATTGTTTCTAATTCCTTGTTAAAGATGAACTTTTTTATATATAAATATTTAGGTGTTTCTGATGATATTCTTCAGCCATATCCTGAAGTTGTAATCACTAAAAGATATGAACCATTAAAATAAACTTTTTATAATTGTAAATGCAGTACATTTTCATTATGGATGTTTTGGGAAATAAATTTAAAAAAGAAGAAAATAAAAATTACCTCATTGTTTTCCAAAGAGACCCAACATCCCTTCTATCCACATTTTTGTAGTTTGCTTCTTACTGGGGTTGAAGGGGGTTTCTCAATGACTGCCTGGAGAAGAGCAAGCCTACTTGCAGCCCATCTTATTGTTAAACTGGCAGATCAGAAAATAGCTGCATGCTAAGTACTTATTAGGAAGTAACATCTAAGACACAGTGTCCTGTTGATTGCCCTAATAGTTTTAGAGTCCTTCAGTATCGTCCTACCCTAAACTCTAAAAAGAACTGTCAGTATTCCTGAATTCCATCCTATTGCTACCTCTGCAGAATTTTTTACCCCTGAATTTTGAGTTAGTGTGAGTCTGCTGGTTTGTTTCAAAAGATGTGTTGTGAGAAACCGTCTTGAGAAAATTGCTTATGTTTACCATCCAGTAGTTCACAGGAGAAATTGTTGTCCTTTTACTGAGTTGAAGAAAGAAAATTTGATGAGGAAACTGGAAATGCAGGTGGTAGAAACTTAATCATAAGTGTCTGGGGGCTATTTGGTGATTCATAGAAAATAAATTATTTCTGTGGGAAGTAATTAGCTTGAGCACTGTTTAACAGATTTCTAGAGCCAAGCCAATTTTATTTGATCCTGCCTTTTATAAACTGGTAAATAAAAATAAGTGTGACAGATTTGAGACTTTACAACTTATTTAGGAACACAGAAGTGAAATCAATGTTTCATCCTCTGAAATAATTTTAAATACTTGAATTTTCCTTCTCTTTCAGTTCCAGGAATGGATGGAGGTGCTTTAACTGATACAAGCCTCACAGATTCCTATTTTAGCACCAGCTTTATTGGAGTCAATGGATTTGGAAGCCCTGTAGAAACAAAATATCCCCTGATGCAGGTATCCTCAGTATAAATTCCTGTTGCACTATGCAGTTTATTCTAGGACCAGGGGACATATAGAGTCTTCATTTACTCCTACATTTATTGAGTGGGAAGTGAGATTTTAGGAGCAGTGAGATGGGTGAGATGTAGTTAAACTATCTCCCATGGGGTTGGAGTTAATGAGAGCTTTTGTAAGTGGGGGTTTGGTAGGGTTAGGGGCAAGAGTGACGGGAGTATGTAGAGAGGGTAGTTAGAGACTAATTTCACTTGTGTGTTTTGTTTGTTTGTTAGTTAAACTTGGTAGTGATAGCAATTTTGTTTTGTTTTGTTTTGAGACGGAGTCTTGCTCTGTCACCCAGGTTGGAGTGCAGTGGCACAATCTCAGCTCTGCAAGCTCCACCTCCCGAGTTCACGCCATTCTTCAGCCTCAGCCTCCCGAGTAGCTGGGACTACAGGTGCCTGCCACCACGCCCGGCTAATTTTTTTGTATTTTTAGTAGAGACGGGGTTTCACCGTGTTAGGCAGGATGGTCTTGAACTCCTGACCTTATGATCTGCCCACCTCAGCCTCTCAAAGTGCTGGGATTATAGGCGTGAGCCACCACGCCTGGTTGATAGCAATTTTAAAATTATGTTTTGAGCAGATTATACATGTATTATGAAAGTTAAGTTACAAAAGGGCCTCCCTTCCATCGTTACTCATCACTTTTCCAGTTAACCTTCCTAGAGGTAGCTACCATTACCGGTTACAAGTTTCCTGTGTATCCTCTCAGGAATACTCTTTGCATTATAGAAGCATAGTGCTAGTTTTATTTTGTTTAATGCTTAAAATGTTAAATTTAAAGTCATAGTACTTGGGGCATTTTACATTAAAAATGTCTGAATTTTTTTTGACCCCACTTTGTTGTTTTTGGCTCTTTTTTCCCCTTTGTTTATCATATGACTGCACGCAATGCTTAGGAGATTTGTTTTTAGATTAGTTTTTGTTGATTAGTATTGCACAATTTTGTAGAATTGGAATAAAATTGGCAAGTATTCTAGTGTTTTTAATTGGAAAACTGCCATAATAGTAAAGGCAACGTATTGTCCTTTTTAGTTTCTGTGATGTACCACTGGATGGTTTTCTCCAGTATTACAATATGATATTTGAACACATTTCTCTCTCTCTCTCTCTCTCTCGCTCTCTCTCTCGCTCTCTCTCTTGCTCTCTCTCTCTCGCTCGCTCGCTCACTGTGTCACCCAGGCTGAAGTGCAGTGGTGCGATCATGGCCCACTGCAGCTTCAACCTTCTAGGCACAAGTGATACTCCTCTCTTGCCTCAGCCTCCTGAGTAGCTAGGACTTACGGGTGTGTGCCACCATGCCCGGCTAATAAAAATAATTTTAGCAGAGATGAGGTCTGTGTTGCCCAGGCTAGTCTCAGACTCCTGGTCTCAAGTGATCCTCCTGCTGTGGCCTCCCAAAGGAGGTGTTACAGGTTGGGATTACAGGCATGAGCCACCACTCCTGGCCTAGTGTTTATACTTCAAGCTGAACTGATTTTAAGGGTCTGTATGAAACCAATGCTTTTTTGAATTATTTTAACTTTTATTTATTTCTTGTAGCTATGCACTCTAAAGGTTGTTTATAAACAAACATGCACAGCCATATATAGAGATGGTTATGTTTTATGAACAATGTAACTAGTTTATTGTATAGTTGTATCTTCTTTTGACTGCCCGTGAGCCACAATTTCAGGTACTTTTTAATATATATTTTTGTATTAAAATTACCTCAGGAACTTAGCTTTTTTCTTCTGTTTTAAAATTATGCAGACATTAAATAAGAAGTTGAGCAAACAGATTCAGGACTCTAGAATTAAAGCCAGAGCTAGAAATTCCTAACTTATAATTTTTAAGGCATCGAGTTAGATGTTGTATATGAGACAAGGGTTTGTGGGCATGGGATGAAGGGCCTTGCAAGATGGAGAGACCATGCAGGCTATGGAGTGAGTCCAGAAAGCATAGAACGTGTTTAGAGAACAGAAAATATCCTACTTTTATAAGCTGTGTAAGGTGTATGAATGATAGTACAAATTGAGAAAGGACATTAGAGCATTTACTGGTTTTATTCATAGTCAGCGTGTACCCTCCTCAGTGGATATTGGAATTTATGTTTTACAGACAAGGAAACTTAATTATGTGTTTTGCCCAGGCTAGTAAGTTATGGAAGCACAATTCAAAATACGTCTGTAGCTTTGGCTTTAAATACCTGGGTAGTGAGTAAAATTTTCATTTCATGTGGCGGTTTTTACATAGTTGTAATCCAAGCGGTAACATTTATAGGAAGATTAGATTATCAGTAATGTGAACAGTATATTGGAGGGGAAGAAGCAAAGAGAGCCAGTGTTAATTGGTTGGATACTTTTATTTCTGTATTCCTCAGTGGTGTTATAAATACATATTTTGTTTTTCAGAGAATGACTAATAGTAGCAGCTCCCCAAGCCTTCTAAACGACAGTGCCAAGCCATATTCAGGCCATGGTAAGACCTGTTCCCTTTTGCTTGTGTGTGTCTGTGTATATATTTCTTACTCTAAAAGTAATATACAACCATTGTAGAAATGTTGAAAATTGTAAACGGGTATAAAGAAGAAAATAAAAATTATTATCTTCCCACTCAGATCTAACTATTGAGATTTAGATCTCAAGCCAGGCGTGGTGGCTCACGCCTGTAATCCCAGCACTTTGGGAGGCTCAGGTGGGAGGATTGACTGAGCCCAGGAGTTTGAAACCGACCTGGGCAATATAACAAGACCATGTCTCTATTATTAAAGAACAGTCAGTGTGTAAGTTGTATAAAAAAATTTTGTCAAGCTATTTTGTTAACATCTTGCCCTTTGCACTATTAGTTATTTAATATTAAATTCATGTTAATTTTAATGAAGGTGAGTCTGAAAAACCAGGAAGAAGAAGGCAGAGAAATGAAGCAGCAGTCTATTTGTACTACATTGTGAAGAGATTTAAGGTTCCTTTACATAAGGGCATTTGATATATTTTTTAGGATTTAGCAGAACATGTAATGAGATTAATAAATAAAAAATTAAAGCTCAGAAATGAAGATAAATATTTCAGTATATCTCATGCATGCTTTTTCGGAGACTCTTCTCATTTGTAAAGTGAGAAATAATTAAGATATATAGTTTTGTTTGTAACTTCTTTCTGCAGAGTAGTGGAATTTTGAAC
Organism: Chlorocebus sabaeus; assembly: GCF_047675955.1. Lineage (NCBI taxonomy): Eukaryota > Metazoa > Chordata > Mammalia > Primates > Cercopithecidae > Chlorocebus > Chlorocebus sabaeus. The sequence goes on from NC_132906.1 coordinate 7,374,151, forward strand.
CTACAAAATCTTTGGATTTCATGTTTGTGTTTTGAAAAATTTATTATTTCTGTCTTTAACTACTTAATATTTTACTTTATCTTTTTAGTAATATCAAATATCTGGTGATAGACTTTAAAATATGGAATAGTTTGTAGAGTAGCTGGTTTTAAAGCCTTGCTGATGTGTTGAAATCCAAGACAGGATCTCTCCGAGTCTGTGGTTGACACTGCCCCACCCGCCCCACCCTCCTTTTTATCCTTCCCAAGATTTGGTCTCAAGATTGTAAACCTTTATTTATAGAGGAGGGTGGGGGCAGTCAACTTACTGCCTTCATGAACACACACAATAGTATGGTTAAGAGGTTTTTTTCTCTATTTGATTTTTCTTTTGGTTCTATACAAATAGATCTATCCTGATCCATATAGCTTTTGAATATTTGAGCAAATTAGTTCACCAGTTTGTGTTTCATTTGCTCAGAAAATATTTGAACATAACTGTGTGTTAGGTACTAAGTTTAATTATTGTGTCATTTGATTTTTATTATATAGGCATTGTCCAGTTAAACAGTTACTAGATTTGTGGGTTACCCGAGTTTTATGTGTGGAAACTTACGTAACTTACCTTTCAGATCCTCTAACTTCACCTGCTTCATCCTTGTTTAATGACTTTGGTGCCCTCAACATCTCTCAGAGACGAAAGGTAGGTGAAATTGAAACTTGAATTAAACTAAATGGAATTTAGAAGTGATGTTGGCATTGCTACCTATGTAGTGTCAATGTTTTCGTAAGTGGAGGGAGAGCTTTTTATGGGCTTTAGTGTTTTTCCTGCGTTTTTTAAAATCCTTTTTCTTTATCTTTTTATATGTGGAAATTTATTTGATCTCTGCATGGAATAGAGATTTTGTGTGAAGGGATGAAATCATGCTTATTTTTGTTCATTTTATTTATCTCAATGTATTCTGTTTTTAAGATAACATCTAATTTAATGTTATAGTTGCTGTTAATGTGACCCATTGTAAGCATATTCATCATGTTTAAACTTTATTTTTTGATGGCTTTATCTAAATTTCAAAGATTCTTCCCTAATTTACTCCTCATTACAAGGCAAACTTAAAATTTTCAACTTTTCATAATTGGCCCAACAGTTTAAAAAGTTGAAAATCTCTTCACATTAGAAATTTAATTTTATTTGGAATTTAGATTGATAGACCATGTATGGATTTTTGAAGTATTTTATAAGGACTGATGTTGTGACAAGCTGAATAATTTGATGCCTTTGAGTCTTAATGAGAATCTTGTTAATACTAATAATCATCTAGAGAAGATAGTCTTTTTTGGTTAGGACCAGTTAAAGATGTTAAACAGGTTGTAAATCTTGGTGGAAGTTATTATAAAGTTATAGCATTGTTTCCTAAGTAATGGAAGAAAGATGCAAAATTTAGTGAGAGTAATAAATATAAAATTAACTAAAGCTCAGAAATGAAGATAAAATATGTCAATATGTCTCATGAATATTAAATTTTAGAATAGCTGATATGAACTTAAGATACTTTTAAGAAGGATCTGATCAGCAGATAGTATAAAATGAAATAAATTCAAGAAGGTGGCAGTGATGGCTTCACGGTGTATAGTTATCCCCAAACTCATTGAATTGAATACATTAAATATGTATAGCGTTTTACATGTCAATCAGACCTCAATAAAGTAGTTTTAAAAATTCAGAAAGACTAGATTTTCTTAAGACAAAAAAAAGTTATGAGGACCGATATAAATTATATTAAAACCTCATGTATCTAATGTTATTTCCATTTTGAGGCAGATGAGAATGATAAGGTAATTACAAAATGCTTTTTAGCAACTAGAATTGATAGACTGAAATCTGTGGGTTTAATTTAATGGATTTCCTTATAGGCTCTTATCATGGATAAATTTACTCCTGCTTTACATACTTTTCTTATAAACTGGAATATTTGGTTTCTAAATCCATATGTTAGAAGTAATAGTAGAGTTGGGTAGAAACAGACCCAGGACAATAAACAAAGCCTAACAATGTGGAAGCAAGCAGTAAAATGCTGAAAAGCAAACACAACCTGGAAATCAAGTTATCTAGAGCTTTTTACGGGAAAACAAAGTTTTAAAATTTTCTTAGGTATTTCCCTAATGACTTTTTCTCATTTAAAAAATAATAATCAGTTAACTTGACTGGGCAAGGTGGCTCAGGCCTATAATCCCAACACTTTGGGAGGCCAAGGCAGGGGAGACCTGCATGAGCCCAGGAGTTAGAGATCAGTATGTATAACATACCAAGACCCCATCTCTAATAAAAATAAAAAAAATCAGTTAGGTGTGGTAGTACACACCTGTAGTGCCAGCTGAGGTGGGAGAGTTGTTTGAGCCTGGGCGGTTGAGGCTGCAGTGAGCCAAGATCATGCCACTGCGCTCCAGCCTGGACAACAGAGTGAAGACCCTGTCTCAGACCAAAAAAAAAAAAAAAAAATCAGTTAATAACTGGCATCTCAGATGTATGAGTAGAAAGTGAAACTAGAATGACAAATTAATATTTAAAAGTATTTCTAATATAAGAGGTTAGTGGGATGTGTCTTAAAGTGGAAATACACGATTTAGAGCTCCTGACATTTACTTTTGAGAAAATAATGAAAATTATTAGAAATTGAGAATATATAATACCTATTCTTTTTATAATTTATTATAAAATAATAAAATGTTACTAGAAATTTGAAAATAATAAAATGTTACTAGAAATGTGACCTACATATTTGGAGAGACTTTAGAATATATCCAATGGAAACAGACTAATATAAAAAAATGAGCACTCTACTGTGGTATTTGAGGCCCTGGATCTCCCGTTTTGTGACCTTTGGCCAACTTTCTAGGCTGGAATCATCCCATCTGTGAAATGCAGAGCATGACCTTATCATTACCATAGTTGCTGTGGTGTCATTCATCTCTAAAACTTAATGTGTGTCTAAATTGAAAGCATCCACATGTCCCTTTCTACCTAGAAATTTGTGGTTCATATATTCATATAGCTTGAAGGACCATATTTTTCTTGCCATTTATGTTTAAAATGATGTGTAATCTAGGGACACAGAGTTTTTCCAGTAGTGAGCAATATAGTTAGAATCTATGTGAGTACAGGTTGCATATATTTTAAAATTGTTAATGGTTAAGTTGAGAAGGTTTCAAATCTCAAAATCTCTTTACATTAGAAATACTCTTGGCATAGGAGTATGGCATATTACCCATAGTGAATTAACGAAGTAATTTTAGTAGAAGTAACTCAAAATTATATGAATATCACAACTCCAAATTTATCTCAGCAGGCTAGCATGATTACTTAGTGATACTTTGTTTGATAATGATACAGGAGAACAGATTGTTAGACTGTGCTTACCACTATATCATAGCTAGTGAGGTAAATTATTTTCTGAAAATCTCAGTTGGGCTAATCTCTGAACCAGATACGCTAACTTTTGCCTGTGGGATTATATGATTTACTTGGGTCAGATTAGTCAGGTATTTTTATAGTAGGCAGTTTTACTGTATGCTATGTGGACAAATTGAAAATGAAGGACTGAATTTTTTTTCTTCTGTAAAATCTAATTGGAGATGTAATACATGAACCTATAAGAGAACATTTACTCAGCAGCATATTAATTAGTGCCAATTTAAATATTTGGTGATCACTAGGTAGCAAAGAATTCTCTAGATCCTGAAGAATTTCTGGAGAAAAGATGTTTTGAATTGGTTTTTTTGTGGATGAGGAATGTATAGAGGCAAAGATACCTAGGCAAAAGGTATGCTTGCTTACAAGTGATAGAGGCAGGAGCTTTAGTAAACTCTTAATTCTTCTCCATTCTGAGAATCATAGATAAGCTAAGAAAATATGACTGAGGGCCTTAGTATCTTTAGGAACTTCAAGGAAAATGTGGGATGTGAAAAATAGTACAGTCTGTTACGGTGGCTCATGCCTATAATCCCAGCACTTTGGGAGGCTGAGACTCGAGGATCACTTGAGGTCAGGAGTTCAAGACTAGCCTGGACAATGTAGTGAGACCTGGTCTTTACTAAAAACCAAAAACATTAGCCAGGAGTGGTGGTGAACGCCTGTAGTTGCAGCTACTCGGGAGGCTGAGAGGTAGGAGGATGACTTGAGCCCAGGAGGTGGAGGCTGCAGTGAGCCATAATCACTCCGGTGCACTCCAGCCTATGTGAGAGCAAAACCCTGTCTCAAAAACGACAACAACAACAACAAAAACGGTACAGAAGGGTCACAGCCATATATCTGGGCTGTGTAACTGTTGTTAACTATATGAGAAACTTGTGTGGTGAGAATGTACGCCTTTGGGCAGTACTACTCATAATGTGTCATGGGACCAGGGCTAGTCTAGAGACTTGTCTGTTAGGAGATAAACACTGAAAATAAATGTCTAGATACTTCTGTAAAAATTTGATAATACCATGACATTCAATTATGGAATCGTTTTTCTAGTGATTTATCTTTATTTTACAAAATTATAGGACCATGATGTATAGGAGGTTTTTAAAAAAGTAATCTTTTTTGATGTTTGAGAAGCACTGATTTTCTTTTATTTGCCACATTAGGAATGCCTAATTTTATAGATAGAAAAAGTAATCATTATTTGAGTTTTGTTAAATGTACGAGTTAATATACAAGAGATTATTACATGAGTAAACCTTAATAGCAAGATAGATGAAATTAAATTTGACCACTGTTATGAGAAGGAGTAGTTTTGTGAGTCACTGTGAATCACAGATGTGATCTAGACAAGCATTAAAATTTCCGATGAGAAATTATTCGGGAACAAAGTATCTTTACAACAGAGTTAGATGTTGGAATACAGATATTCATAAATGAAGTGGTTCAGTGCTGTGATATCTTGCTGATGATTCTTGCTAAGACAGAAGTTTTTATGTAGGGCAACCATGTATGATTGAGGCAAATCCTAGGCAAAATGAGAAATCTTTCAAATTTGTGTCTAGCTTTCTCCTTTTATATCTTTTTTCTCCTTTTATATCTTGGCTTTCTCCTTTTATATCTTTCTGGGCTATTTATTGCCCTTCTTCACCTTCTTTTTTTATTCACCCTGTCACATTTTATTCAGCTTCCCCCTACTTCTTCCATTTATTAAAGCAAAAAATGGTCTGATACCCATCATTTGTATTTCTTTGGTTTACTTTAGTATATTGTTTCAGTCAATATGCAGTTTTACCTGGATATTTGTATTATATTTCTAATACTGAGAGAACAGATTGTCACTCTGTAAATTTTTTTAAGTTTTAACATCAAGTTAAATTCTTTGGGGTTAGGAGGCAAAGACTTTTGAAGTATCGTGTTTATTTCTTCTGTTCTTGCTTTTAAAGCTTTTTGTTAGGACTAGGGAAGTGGTACCAAAGGGACTTGGCTGGTTCATCTGCTGATAGCTTATTTGTGAGGAGATGTGAGGTTGTTAGAGGTACAGTTCTGGATTATTCTACTTGAGAGAAAAATTCACCAGCAGTACTTTTCTCTGCTTTTTTCTTTGTTGGAACCTAGATTGGGTCTCCCTTTTGTGCTGTTCTTTATCTTAAGAGCACCCATCTCTCTTAGAAAACTTACTGATGATAAATATTTTATATTTTCTGATTAACTTGACATTTAAAAGTTTTCTTACAGCATTTGTATTCTAAAGTCTTTCTTTGAAAGATAATTTTTACATTATTTCTACTCTGGGCAATAAAATATGGAATAACAAAGACTAGAGCATATTTACGGTAGAGTTCTTTTATGGAGCAAGATAAAGTAAATTTGGAGAAATTAATATGAGTATAGCATAGATAATTTGGAATGTAAATCTTTTCTTAATCCTGCTGATGGTTAGGCTAGGCCTTTTTGGCATATTAAATCAAGTATTTATGTCAGAAAAAAAAGAAAAGGAGAAAATGGAGAAGACATTGAAAGACAACAAAATTTTAAAAGAGATTACAATCTAAATTTAATCTGTAAAACGATTGTTTTTAGGTTCTTTATGTATGTTCTCAAAGAAATAATGCCTTACTTGGTATGTAGATTTCCAGTAAGCCACATCAGTATCTTTTACCCATTGAGTATTATTCAGTATTGTTTCTGGAAAATTGTGGCGAGAATTCCAAATTAATGTCCTCACAACTGTTATGCTCTGAAGTCACTAAACATTCATTCACCTCCGCTTGTCAAGATGGAGGAGGGAATGTGTGCCATCTCGGCCTAAGCCAGGTTTAGGTGAACTTGTAGGCTTCGAGATAGATATGTTTTCCTGTGGAAACTGACACAATTATTGGAGTCCAAGTTCGGGGTGTGGGTAAGACACCCATGCGTGGTTCCTGTTTATAGCTTACTCAGAGCCTCTTGGAGGATTTTAATTTCTCAAAGAACAAACAGCAGGAATGGTAATAACACGGCAGTATTGAGTAGTGGTTAAGGCTTCAGGGTTTGGAGTTAGATGTGAGGCAGTCAGGATTGAATTTGTATTGCTTCACTGATTATCTTTGTGTCTTCAACATAGAAAACCTTTTTGTTTCTTCATTTGCAAGATGAGAATGTGGTACCTACTATGTAAGGTTGTTTTGAGGACTAAATGGGATGTGTTACCTGGCACAGAAGTGGTGACTATTATTGGTAGTAGCTAATAAATAGTGTTGGTCAAATTTCGAACTTTTCTTGGAAATTGTTAACTGTTGTGAAATAAGTATCCCTGGCTACTCACTCTGGATCAGGCTGTATTACAATTGTCCTCTGGAAGTGTGGCTCTATAGCTGCTCTGAGGATGTCTACCTTTTCTTTGAGATGTTCAGGCCCTCTCCTCCCCCAGTATTAATTTTTTGCCATCTTCCTCACAGAAACTTCTTCCTGTTAGCTTCTCAAACATGTCCTCCAGATTATGTGAAAATCCATCGGGGGTTTCTTGCAATGTAATTGCAGACAGATAGAAACTTGATTTTATTTATATGCATGATGATTTTCTGTATTTGTTCTAGATAATATGGTAAACCTAAATAATTATTTCATAAATTAAATGTTTTATATTTATCATATCATCTAGTTCTTTGGGAGAGATTGTTTTTTTCTGTTTTGGGAAATGGAAGTTTGAGAGATCAAGTAATTTTCATAGAGTAATATAAATTACATAGGGCAATATGAGAAGGGTAAGTTGACTGAGTTTACTACAGGGTGAAAAATAGTCCACTGGTAATATAGAGAGGAGGAGATAAAACATCATTTAACCTTATGCCTGCTTCTTTTCCCTCTTAAGTGATTTTTTTCAGTGTAAATTTCTGTCAAAATGATTTCTGGGGCAAGAATAGACAATTTAATTTTTTATAATTGACAGACAACTTTTCAGAAATGCGCACAAATTATATTCCAACTAATAGGGGCTGGTTTTTCTATAGTCTTGAAAACACTGGGCTATAAAAATCTTTAATATTTTTGTAATTTCACAGGCAAAAAACCTCGTTTAAATTTGATGGTGTTGTAGACTTCTCTTTTATGTTTATTGGTCATTGGTGTTATTTTATGTCCTTTGCTCATTTCTTATTGGGCTGTTTTTTAAATTTATTCTAAGAGCTCTTTGTACATTAGAGATGTAAATCTCTTCTATCAGATGTTACAGTCTCCCTCCATTTTGTTGTTGGTCTTGAATTTCACAAGTAATTTATGCTGTCAGTGTTGAAATGTCGTGCTTACTCTGTTTCTGTCATACTATGTTTAAAATAGAAAAATATTAAGCCAATTTTTGTTAAAATAACATGGAACTCTCTGATCCAATGAGTTAGTAATTTGAATATAAAGGACCATCATTGTTTTTTATAATTAATTTGAATACACTGTGATTTTTATTGTGAATGATCTCCAGTAATCAGTTACCCTTAGTTAATGGCTGTGTGTTCTCTCTTTTCTCTGCTTTTTAACTGGTAGGCTTGAATGTTCTTCCTGTTGGTTATCTCCAGCCTCAGTCTATTCTTTTCTTAAAATATACAAGTAACATTAGATTGAAACTTGCTAAAAATATGATAGTTCTTATAGAGAAAGACTTTGAGAGTTGACTTTCCTTTCCTGCTAAGTAAAGAGTATTTGTGGCTGAGTTTCCAGGATTGGGTTGAGATAAAGATGTACTTTGGAAAGAACAGATTAAATTTTGTTTTAACAAGTGTGAGGTTCAACCATGTACTTCCTGTACTTTATTTTAATTGGCACTTTGTGTGCAGTGACCATTTGTTTTTGTTGAATCAAGAAAGCTTCCTCCAAATTCATGATTTTTGTTCAGTTGATTGATTTTTAAAAAGAGCTCTCATGAGTTTGTTCTGGAAGCCTTTTTTTAAAGGTATGTATAGTAGTATGGTGTTTGATGCTTTCTCATATTTAAACATCAACTGAAATTTTTGTATGCCTTTTATATACAGTTTGTAATACTGTTGGCTATACTCATCATATAGCTTTGAAGATTTTGAGTTCTTATACACAGTAATGGTAGTTTAAGTAATGGCAGTTTAAGTAAGACCGTGGTGCATTTGCCACTTGGACCTACAAACTAGTAGATCATTCTAAGGTTAGCTGGTTGGCTTCTTTACACTCTGGTCATTCTATTTGCAAAGTTTAATAGCTGATATTTAGGGGTCTAGCATTATTGATAGCTCATCTCTGTTTTCCTAGGAGGTAGCTTTGCGGAATGAATTAGTAAAGGTGAACTTAAAATTCTCATCCACAAACATGCTAGCCTAAGCTCCGAGTTAAATGTAACCAAAACCATGTGGTTTTCCCCAACTCTGTTTTATTCCCAAGATTTGTTGTCCTTGTATTTTGAAAATGGGGAAGGAGAACTTTTAAATTCTAGTTATTTGAGTGAAGTCTTCATCTGTTCTCATTCATTCCATCCACGCTGATTAAATATAAAAAGATTTATTCATTTGGGTATTTGTATTTGGTTATCTTAGGTTTAGCTAGAATGACATTAAGATTGTAAAGTGTAAAGGAATATTACAGAATGTGGAATTGATTTCTTTGAGTTGGAGATGAGATGTTATAGTTAAGAGGACAAGTGTTGGAACCCGACCTTATGTTAATTTTGAGATAATAGGCAAGTTATTTTAACCTCCTCTCAGACTTACTTTTATCATCTGTAAAGTTGGTATAAAATAGGCGCTATGTCACAGAATTATGTGAATTAAATGTGTTAATGGATATAGTGTTTATAGTGCCTTGTACTTGTCAAATGGTAGTTATTGTTATAGTCTTCTATTATGATCTGCAATTTAAAAGTTTAATTATGCACAAGACTGCTTTTCATTATTTACCATCTTTGTTTAAATTCAATTATAATAAAACTCATTTCTGAAAAAGTGTACACGTAAAAGTTGAATAAAATGGAAACCTTTTGTTAACAAGCCAGTAGACATTCTGGCAGCTACATAGTGACAGCTACGTGGGAGACTGAGGTGGGAGGTTTGAGTTCAGGGTTTTGAAGCTGCAGTGAGCTATGATCTGGCCACTGTGTTCCAGCCTGGGCAACAGAACAAGACTGTTAATATAATGAATGCATTTGGTAAGGGACTGAAATTGATAGAAAACTTTAATGTTCATTACAATTGATAGATTATAATGTAAATAACTTTCTTGTTTAAAAAAAAAAAATTGGCCTGGCATGGTGGCTCATGCCTGTGATCCCACCACTTTGAAAAGATGAGGTAAGAGGATTGCCTGAGACTAGCCTGGGCAACATGGTAAGACCCGTGTTTAAAAAGAAAAAAGCCCTCGTGAGATGGCTCACACCTTTAATTCCAGCACTTTGGGAGACTGAGGTGGGTAGATAACTCGAGCCCAGGAGTTTGAGACCAGCCTGGGCAACATGGCGAAACGCTGTCTCTACAGAAAATACAAAAATGAGCTTGACTTGGTGGTGCACGCCTGTAGTCCTAGCTACTTGGGAGACTGAGGTGGGAGGATCACCTAAGCCCAGGAGGTTGAGGCTGCAGCGTGCTGTTTGCACCACTTCACTCCAGCCTGGGAAACAGAGCAAGACCCTGTCTCAAAAAATACAACAACTTACTTTCACTCAAAATATTTTAATAACTTGGCATGCTATTTTATTTCTTTGTGTCTGGTACGTATTGTGGTTCCAGTCTAAAGAAAAAGGATATAAGAAGTTGCAGTTGGTGTTCCAGTTGTTTAGAAATTCAGTGTGCCCTTGCATAGCAAGATCTTCCAACTGATTTTATTTTTGGTAGCATAAAATCCCTTTGTAACACTGAGATTTTAAGAACATAAGTAAAGACTGCTTTGTAGACTTCCTTAAATTACTATGTAGATAATGTTTGTCCCCCTCAATGACCTGACTCATAGCAGAAGCTACAAATTGTGTATATGTGTTTATACATGTAAATTGTGTTCTGCCGTGTTTGATATAATTTTTCTCATTTTATACTTATTTTTATTTTTTGAGGGGCAATGTCTTGCCCTGTTGCCCAGGCTGGTCTCAAACTCCGACTTCAAGTGATCCTCCTGTCTCATCCACCCAACTTAGCTGGGACTACAGGCACATGCCACCATGCCCAGCTAATTTTTTAAAGTTCTGTGGAGACTGGGTCTCACCGTGTTGCCCAGGCTGGTCTTGAACTCCTGGTCTCAAATGATCCTCCTATGTCAGCCTCCCAAAGTGCTGAGACTACAGGCATGAGCCACCTCACCTGGCCCAATGAATGACTTAAATGACACTTTAAAATGATTTATGTTTTATTAATCAGAACATCTTTACAAACTTGAAAAATAGTAGTATACAAATGTGAAATATCTCTTTTCAGATACTGCTTAAATGAATATATGAATTTATTATCTTTTACAGCATCAACTCAGCAGCCTATCTCCTGACACTCCTAAGGGTCTTAGGTACATCGATTGAGAAACCTCTGGCCTAGGATTTATTATATATTTATTTCAAAATAAGCCTGCATTTTTTTTTTACAACCTCCTGTGACTCCTAATGATCTTCCTTCTCTTCATTAAATATCCTGATACTTTAGCATATCTGCAATTATAAGAATTAAATATCAAAGTATACCATTAATGATTGGTGGTTAATCACTTGAGGCCAGGTGTTTGAGACCAGCCTAGGCAATATAGCAAGACCTGGTCTCCACAAAAAATTTTAAAAAGTTAATGGAGCATGGTGGTGTTCACCTATAGTGCCAGCTATGTGGGAGACTGAGGTGGGAGGATCGTTTGAGCTCGGGGGTTTGAAGCTGCAATTAGCTATGGTTGGGCCACTGCGTTCCAGCCTGGGCAAAAGAACAAGACTGTCTAGAAAAAAGAAGAAACAGAAAAAAAAATTACATTATTTCAAAGTGTAAATAGTGAAATGATTATCTATACAGTGATTACATTTTTGATGTTCAAAGGAGGTTCTTATAATTCAAGGCATTGGAAACTTTTTGTCCTAAACCAACAATTAGTTTTCTCTAGTTTATTATTAATGAGTAGACCATGATATGTAATAATGTGTGACTGATAATGTGAGGCATTTTGGAGATGGTGCTGTTTTGCAATTACCAAAAGAGTTATGCTCTGAAAATTGGTCTGTTACTTGGTAGCTTTAACTACATTTTTTTATACAAGTGCTGATATTTATAGACTGTTATTTTAGCTGGACTCTGAACTTTTTGGGAGAAGAGAATAGATCTTCTTCATCATTTTATTTTTAAGAATGATAGAGAGGTTTATACTGAAATGTTGAGTAAATCAAGGAATGAAAAAATATACATATGTGCATCTAGACTTCAGAACTAAAACAGTCCTAAAATTACCTTCTGTTCTTTCCTTTGACATAGTGAGTCTAGAGGCTTACCTCCCTTGTATTGAGAGTGGACTTCCCTTAGTCCTAAACCACTGGAACTGGCTTTTATAAAATGGGGCAAAGGTTTTTGGAAAAGCTAGAGCTTTGAGGGCTACAAGTAGTGATCTTAAAAGCTCTCAGTGTTAGCCGGGCGTGGTGACTCACACCTGTAATCCCAGCACTTTGGGAGGCTGAGCTGGGTGGATCATGAGGTCAGGAGTTCAAGACCAGCCTGGCCAACATGGTGAAACCCTATCTCTACTCAAAATACAAAAATTAGCCAGGCGTGGTGGTGGGCCTCTATAATCCCAGCTACTCAGGAGGCTGAACCAGGAGAATGGCTTGAACCCAGGAGGCGGAGGTTGCAGTGAGCTGAGATCGCACCACTGCACTCCAGCCTGGGGTGGCAGAGTGAGACTCCATCTCAAAAACAAACAAACGAAAAAAGCTCTCAGTGTTGAGGTCAAGCTCCAAAGGGGCAAGGAGCTAGCTACAAGGACTTGAGATGTTGAATTTTTAAACCTTTACCCCTTTTCATTTTGGGGAGTGGCTCCAATTTCTGTTTGTACCACTAATTATTTCTTCTGCAGATCTTCTCTCTGACGTTATTAAAAACTTTAGTGCTCAAAGTGTGATCACCAGACCAGGAGCATTTGCAGTCTTCGGAGCATCTTTAGAAACACAGAATCTTAGGCCTTGCTCTAAGGCCTACCGAATCAGAATCTTTTAGCAAGATCCCTGGAAGATTTCTGTGTTCACTATTGTTTGAGAAGTACTACTCTAGAATATATTTTCAAACCTTTTCTTATTCTTGAAAACTTTTATTCAAACCTGGAGCTTGTTTGTTTGTTTGGTTTGATATTTTACTTTTGAGACAGTCTTGCTCTTATCACCCAGGCTAGAGTCCAGTGGCACAATCTTGGCTCACTGCAAACTCTGCCTCCCAAGTTCAAGTGATTCCCCTGCCTCAGCCTCCAGAGTAGCTGGGATTACAGGCGCATACCACCACGCCTGGCTAATTTTTGTGTTTTTTAGTAAAGACAAGGTTCCACCATGTTGGCCAGGCTGGTCTGGAACTCCTGACCTCAAGTGATCTGCCCACGTCGGCCTCCCAAAGTGCTGGCATTACAAGCGTGAGCCACCTCACCTGGCCAATTTGTTTGTTTTTTGAGATAGAGCCTCACTCTATTGCCAGGTTAGAGTGCAGTGGCACAGTCATAGCCTACTGCAGCTTTGAATTCCTGGTCACTTCAGCCTCCTGAATAGCTGGAATTACAGGCACACCACCACACCTGGATTATGAAAAAAATTTTTGGCAGGGGGCAGGGGTAGAGATGGGGTGGGTCTCACTATGGTGCCCAGGTTGGTCCTTGAACTCCTGACCTCAAGCAGTCCTCCTGCCTTGGCCTTCCAGAGTGCTAGGATTACAGGTATGAGCTGCTGTGCCTGGCCTCTGCTGGATGTTTTACCACGGGAAAAGGGGGTGTATTAGTCCATTTTGACACTGCTATAAAGAAATACCTGAGACTGGGTAATTTATAAAGGAAAGAGGATTAATTGACTCACAGTTCCACATGGCTGAGAGGCCTCAGGAAACTTACAATCATGGTGGAAGGGGAAGCAGGCACCTTCTTCACAGGGTGGCAGGAGAGAGAAGCGTGTATGAAGGAGGAGCTGTCAAACGTTTATAAAACCATCAGATCTCGTGAGAACTCACTCACTATCACGAGAAGAGCACGGGGGAAACCACTCCCATGATCTAGTCACTGCCTTAACACATGGGCATTATTAATATAATCTGAGATGAGATTTGGGTGGGAACACAGAGCCAAACCATATCAAGGGGATTGGGAATTTTGTTGTACAATGTTAACTTACACGTTCAGTAGGACACGGCATTTTCAAATGGTTTTATTTCATAATAACCAGCAAGGTGGAACTGGTCAGGCTATCAAGAATAGAGGATCGATAAGGGAGTTTACCTGTTTTGGGGGACCACTGTGTTCTTAAAAGTTGGTCTAGGTAAGGATTTCTAGAAGCTCGGAAGGGAAGAGGAGTTGTTGCTTTTGTTTGCTCTGAAGGAGGGGCTTGGATATTAAAGAACTGAAATGGTAAATAAACATTTCCCTTAAAATTGTGTTTGCCCTGTTTATTTTCTCATCTTCTCTTTAAACTCTTCCTTTCCCTTAGCACCTGCTTCCAATTAATCACCAATAGTTGTTTTTAACCTACCAGATGTTTCCACAAGTAAGCCTTCACTAGTTCTCTGTTTCTGTTATTATTGCCTCAAGTTCATCTCCTTTCTCGACTAGTGATTTGTAGCCAGGGCAGTTGTGTCTTTTTACCCCCAGAGAACATTTGGTAATATCTGGAGACATTTTTGGTTGTTACAACTGGGTAGTTGGTGCTTAGTGGTATTTAGTGGGAGGACAGAGATGCTGCTAAACATCCTACAATGCACAAGACAGCCCCCCACAAGAAAGAATTATCCAAAGTCAGTGGTGCTGATGTTGGGAAACCCTAACCTAGACTACTGCCAGAGTCCACTAATTTGTCGACCTATTTCCATTTTTACTCCCTCTTCCCCAGTTCTTCCTCCACACTGCCACAGACATTCCTTTCTAAAATGCAGATCTGATTTTGTCATTTCTTCTTTGCCCAGGGAATGATCCTCAAATTCCTTAGTATAGGAAACAATATGTTTTTATTTACTTGTTTATTTTTATTTTAATTTTTTTTGAGACATGAGACCACATGTCCCTGCAGCCTTGACCTCCTGGGCTTGTGATGCTCCCACCTCAGCCTCCAAAGTTGCTGGGACTATAGCCATGGGCCACCATGCCCGGCTCCTTTTTTCATTTTTTGTAGAGGTGAGGTCCCACTGTGTTGCCCAGGCTGATCTTGAACTCGGCTCAAACAGTCCTCCCATCTCAGCCTCCCAAAGTGCTGGGATTACAAGCATGAACCATTGTGCTTGGCACCAAAACAATACTTTTTGTTTGTTTGTTTGTTTTGAGACAAGAGTCTCACTCTGTCACCCAGGCTGGAGTGCAGTGGTGCCATCTTGGCTCACTGCAGCCTCCGCCTCCTGGGTTCAAGAGATTCTCCTGCCTCAGCCTCCTGAGTAGCTGGGATTACAGGCGCGCACCACTACACCTGGCTAATTTTTGTATTTTTAGTAGAGATGGGATTTCACCATGTTGGCCAGGCTGTTCTCTAATTTCTGATCTCGTGATCTGTTCACCTCAGCCTCCCAAAGAGCTGGGATTACAGACGTGAGCCACCGTGCCTGACCAATACTTTTAAAAAATTGTATTCAGGCTTCATCTTTTGTTCTCAAACTTGACCCTTTGCTAATGGTGAACTGAATACTTGTGATTTGCTCTAAACACCACCATGTCTCTGTACATACTTTTCCCCTAGCCTATACTACATACTTCCATCTCTCTTATTTTCCTATCTAGGCACATTTGTTTTTCCTTCAGAACTTGACTTGGGTGTTCACTTTCTCTGTGAAGCCACCTTTGTTTCTGCTCTATTCATACATGATTACTTATGCATTATTATATCACAGTGGGTTATGATTTGTTTACATTTCTGTTACATCCTAGCCTGTATTCTGTCTTCAAGCCAAAGGTGTGTATTGTATTCCAAATACTTAGAAGAGTTCCTGATACAAAGTAGGTTCTCAGATGTTTAGTTGAAAGTACATTTTTTCTTCAAGGAGTAATTAGTAATTTGGAAGTTAGCTTATAGATGAAATATTGTTATAATTTATGTTCTATGCAATGAAACCTTTCTATATAATCTTTTGCCTCACCATAATGTTTTACATTGCTGCCATCTCTTTTCAGATGTTATTTTGTATTCTGTTGCTTCTAATGGTACATTAAATAGTATTGATACCTTAGGGCAAGGGTGTCCAATTTTTTAGCTTCCTTGGGCCACATTGGAAGAATTGTCTTGAGTCACACATAAAATACACTGACACTAATGATAGCTGATGAGCTTTTGAAAAAATGGCAAAATAATCTCATAATGTTTCAAGAAAGTTTACAAATTCTTGTTGGGCCGCATTCAGAGTCATCCTGGGCCTCTGGTTGGACAAGCTTGCCTTAGTATCTTTTCATTTAGTTACACAGAGAAGATTTTACTTTTGGATTAGAGTTTAATCTCTGGCTATTTATTCAAAAAATTTAGGGTTTATAATGGCATATGTTTAGAGATCTCTTCTACCTAAGAGGAGAGGCTTTAGGCTAGTTAAGGGTTTTGGGGCATGGAGTGGAAGGAGAGGAGTGATGAATTCCCTTTTTGAAATGAAGAAACGTTAATTATTTAATGAGTGCAGTTAAGGAGGGAGGATGATACATCAGATGTTTTTAAAACCATTTTTGGGAATGGGCACGTGGTTCACACCTGTAATCCCAGCACTTTGGGAGGCCAAGGCAGGTGGATCATTGGAGCCCAGGAGTTTGAGACCAGCTTGGGCAACATACAGAGACCCCCATCTCTACAAAAAATACAAAAATTAGTTGGGCGTAGTGGTACATGCCTGTAGTCCCAGCTTCTCCGGAGGCTGAGGTGGGAGGATCCCTTGAGCCTGGGAGGTAGAGGTTGCAGTGACCTGAGATTGCACCACTGCACTTCAGCCTGGGAGTCAGACCCTGACTAAAAAAAACAAAACCCAAGAAACAAAAACAAACCAAAGAACAACAACCTTTTTTTTTTTTTCAATGTTGTTTACTGGGCTACTGAATAGAAAGTGAATTGTATTGACTGTAATAACTGTGTCAAAAGTACATCTGAGGCCCAGTGCGGTGGCTCATGCCTGTAATCCCAGCACTTTGGGAGGCCGAGGCAGGTGGATCACCTGAGGTTAGGAGTTCGAGACCAGCCTGGCCAACATGGTGAAACCCCGTCTCTAATAAAAATAGAAAAATTAGCCAGGCATGGTGGCAGGTGCTGTAATCCCAACTTCTTGGGAGGCTGAGGCAGGAGAATCACCTGAACTAGGAAGGCGGAGGTTGCAGTGAGCTGAGATTACACCACTGCACTCCAGCCTGGGCGATGGAGTCTAAAAAAAAAAAAGAGATACTCTGTCTCCAAAAAAAAAAAAAAAAAAAAAAGTACATCTGATTTCGTGAAGGATCTGAATTGCAGAAGACCTTTTAAAATAATTTTCATGCATTCAGATATATGATCTGGAATTTAGGTGTCCATGTATAAATCATTTGACAGCCTGAGATTTTGATGAAGTAAACATTTGATATGTTGAACTTTCCTGATAGAACAAGGTTAATCTTCAGCTCAGAAATTTTCATATATATGTGTGTGTGTGTGTGTGTATATATATATATTTTTTTTTTTTTGGTAGAGATGGAGTCTTGCTCTGTTGCCCAGGCTGGAGTACAGTGGCGTGATCTTGGCTCACTGCAACCTCTGCTTTCCGGGTTCAAGCAGTTCTCCTGCCTCAGCCTCCCAAGTAGTTGGGACTGTAGGTGCACACCGCTACGCACGGCTAATTTCTTTTGTATTTTAGTGCAGACAGTGTTTCACTGTGTTGCCCAGGCTGGTCTTGAACTCCTGAGCTCAGGCAATCTGCCCATCTCCGCCTCCCAATGTGCTAGGATTACAGGCGTGAGCCACTGTTCCTGGCCAAATATAAATTTTAAAGTAGTGAATGTCTAATTAGGGTTATGTTATTCTTACTGTATGTCAAAGCCTTGTAGTTTTCTATTTGAACACAAAAATGTACAATTTAATTCTTATACTCTTTCCAAGGAATTAAGTTACTAGAAATAACTTGCTTTAAAATTCTTCCGCTTATAATGTGGTTCCATGGCATGAATCACTAGGGTACATACTTATTCTCATTCACAGAAGTTCCCTCTGTGGCTTTTGTAAAGTATGATAGCAAATAAAAAGAAAAAATGTTCCCTATACCATAGACATAGAGAATAACTAGATTGGTTCAGGATTGCATAAAGGTGGAAGTATGTTAGTCTCATAAAAGTGTGTCCACTGGGCTGACGTGGTGGCTCATGCCTGTAACCTCAGCACTTTGGGAGGTGGTGGATGGCTTGAGTCCAGGAGTTCGAGACCAGCCTAGGCAACACGGTCAAACCCCATCTCTACTAAAAATACAAAAATTAGCCTGGCATGGTGGCGCATGCCTGTAGTCCTGGCTACTTGGGAGGTTGAGGTGGGAGGGTCGCTTGAGCCCCCGAAGCAGAGGTTGCCACTGAGCTGTGATTGCACCACTGCATTCCATCCTGGGTGACAGAATGAGACACTGTCTCAGAAAGCAAAAAGAAATAAAACTCTGTCCACTGCCTTATTTATTGAGTAGGTAGGCAATCCAGTTACTTTTTTCAGTGCAAGTTTAGTTATTTTTGTCCTTGGTTTTGTTTTGTTTTTTAAATTTGAGACAGAGTCTCACTCTGTGGCCCAGGCTGGAGTGCAGTGGCATGATCTCGGCTTATTGCAACCTTTGCCTCCCAGGTTCGAGTGATTTTTCTGCCTCAGTCTCCTGAGTAGCTGGGATTACAGACATATGCCACCAAACTTGGCTAATTTTTGTACTTTTAGTAAAGATGAGGTTTCACCATGTTGGCTAGGCTGGTCTTGAACTCCTGACCTCAAGTGATCCACCACCTCGGCCTCCCAAAGTGCTGGGATTACAGGCATAAGCCGCTGCGCCCAGCCTTGTCCTCTTTAAATCAAAGACAATATAGCAGGTGCATACTTGTGGAATGGATAATCTAATTTGCATGGAATAATTCACATAGGCATTATTTGCAAGACTTTTGAAATTTGGAAATTATGTCTTCTTCAGATTGGTTCTCTTTATACTAGAAAACATAATTAATATATTTGACTGGCTATGTTTTTTTTAAAAATAGAGACAGGGTCTTGCAATGCTGCGTGGGCTGTTGTGGAGCTCCTGGGCTCAAGTGATCCTCGTGCCTCAGCCTTTGAAGTGCCGGGATTACGGGCATGAGCCACCATGCCTGACCAGCATCTTTTTTTGAAGAAACTTAATTTTAACTCTTTGTTTCAGCAGTCTTATACCTCATGACAGAGCAATGAGTAAACATATATTTTCTTATTTCAGAGTTTAAATTAGTTACCTTCCCAAGCATGAGTTAGTATTTTCTGAAGGGAAAAAAATATATATAAATTTTCCTTAAGATGCAGTGTAGTGCATATTTGCTGTAATTAAGAGAAGTAAAATGGTGGAAACAATCACTAATTTTCATGAACGAAAGTCCTGCTAACCACTATTAAGATGGTTTATTAATTTTCTTACAATGTTAGGCAAATAATTTATGATTTTATTGAATAATTTATTCATTATCAGTCTGTTCATATTATTGAGATTTAAAAGACCAGTTAAATTTGTGTTATTGTTTTGTTGTTGTTGTTTTTTAGTCTGAGTGTTTTTTTTTTTCATTGAATACTTTAGGTTGAATGCCTATTTAAGATAGAGTGACTTATAGTCAAGTCTAATGTGCATAGAATTAAAATTTTTAAAAAATCAATTTATTAGGAATCAACTGCTTTTTAAAAAGTGGATTAGTTCTCAGTAGGAAATAAAGTAACAAGATGGGGAGCTGAAAAAGTTGTAGTTTGGTGAACTTAAAAAAAAAAAAAACTATATTCTGTACCCTTGAAACCATTTCTTTGTATTGCAGTGAGAATAGGTAAGTGACAGTAGAAAAAATTTTGCAAAGCATTTTTCTTGGCTGATAAGTTGAATTTCTGTTCATTAAGTAAAGTTGTATACAATCAGATTAAAATGTATTTTTCTAAAAACATTTGTTGCTTTATATAATATTCTTTAGCCCATTAGGACTGTGGGTTATTTTGGAGATGTGGGTTTGATACTGGGGTGGGAGATGGTGGGTGGTGGTAAGGATATTAGAAGGAGTGTTTTAGAAACTTGTTTCCTATCCCACCGTTCCCAGTATCCTCTATATGTTAGTTATGTTAGTTTAGATTAGTGTGGGGGATGTTAGGAGTGGCCTGGTTTCTTTCCTTCTTTTTCCTAGCCAAGGAAGTATCGCCTGGGGATGCTGGAGGAGAGGCTAGTTCCGATGGGATCAAAGGCACGAAAAGCAAAGAACCCTATTGGCTGCCTTGCTGACAGGTGTAAATCAGGAGTACCCATCAATATGGTTTGGTGGAACAGAGTCACAGAAAACAATTTACAGGTAAAAATAATTTTTATTAGACATTTCTTGAAAGTGAATGTCTTGGCTGCTTTCTGTGTCTGTTTGGGGTGGTGGGTGTGAAAGGATTGGATGACTTAGTTGATATACTTAGGTAATTTAAAAAATTTCTAATCAGAGTATAAGGTTAGTGACCCCCTAACCAACTAAATGATTTTTTCTTGGTGGCTTTTTGAGCTTTTCCTCTTTGTAGAATATTTTACTTTTTTGTTTGTTGTTTTGTTTTTTGAGACAGAGTCTCGCTCTGTGCCCGAGGCTGGAGGGCAGTGACGCCATCTCAGTTCTCTGCAACCTCCGCCTCCCAGGTCCAAGATACCGTGCCTCAGCCTCTCAAGTAGCTGGGACTGCAGGTACACACCACCACGCCTGGCTAATTTTTTGTAATTTTAGTAGAGATGGGGTCTCGCCATGTTGGCCAGGCTGTTCTCGAACTCCTGACCTTAGGTGATCTGCCTGCCGTGGCCTCCAAAAATGCTGGGATTACAGGCATGAGCCACCACTCCTGGCCGATTATTTTGCTATTTTTAATTAAATTTAGTTTTCCCTTTTTCAATTTTATTAATACTTGAGTTCAATTATTTTTAATACCCAAGAGTTATTCAGGATAGGACTACATTCAAGAGTTATATAAGGCCGGGCATGGTGGTGCACGCCTGTAATCCCAGCATTTTGGGAGACCGGGGGAGGTGTATCACCTGAGGTCAGGAGTTCAAGACCAGGCTGGCCAACATGGTGAAACCCCGTCTCCACAAATATACAAAAGAAAAAAAAGTTTTTTTAGCCAGGCGTGGTGACGAGTGCCTGTAATCCCAGCTACTTGGGAGGCCGAGGCAGGAGAATAGCTTGAACCCAGGAGGCAGAGGTTGCAGCAAGCTGAGACTGCACCATTGCACCCACTGCAGCCTGGGCAACAGAGCAAGACTCTGTCTCAAAAAAAAAAAAAAAAAAAAAGAGTCATATAAAATTTCTTACACAGAGACACATTTATTTGGAATCTGAAGAACAAGATGCTTCATATGTTGTCTTTTTAACATTTTTACTAGGAAACAAAAATTATATGTAAACAAACTTGTTAAGAGTTGCTCTAAAACTAACTTCAGTAGTATGTTGTCATAGAGTCATTACAAATACATTCCATCTTTGACTCTACCTTTATTGTCAATATTGAATAATGCAAATGAAAATTTATAACTCAGGTAGCTTCTATATAAGATTTTGAAGTACCAACAAAAAATTTATATGCCATTTTAATATGGATAATAATTGTATTCCCATTTTTGAAAAATTGATAATCATTCTGTAATATAGTTTTATTAACCAAATTTCAATTTAGCCAAAGGTAGAATGTCTTTCCTCCCAAACTTGCATTTGAAATATATCCCGAGGCAAAGCTTATAATCCCACATGTACATACCATACACAGAAAAGATGTAACAAAGGTAACAACTTGGTTTTGTTTCTGTTTCCAACCTTATATTATAAATAGGTTCCACAGTATTTTGTTCTGTTTAACATTGATACATTAGTAGTATCTGTATTGCCTTGGGCATAGGAATAAATAAATTATTCCAAAAGTAAATATTGCAAAATGTGGTATTTGCTTCAACTGATATTTTGGTAATATTTTCTAAAGATAAGAAAAGGTGGGAGTTTCATGCAACCATATGCTTCAGATTTCATTGGAAAGTTTTGACTATGTCAATTATGAATAACAATATAGTTTTTTTTTAACTGAATTTGCTTGTCTTTGATATCAGTAGTGGAGAGATTTTTGATATGGATTGTTACAATTGTTTTTTAGTTTAAAAAAGAAGGTCTGAAAAAAAAAATTGGACTCTAACTATTTAAGAGCAGATACAAGTGAAACTGGAATTACTTGTAGGTTGTGGGGGTGAAATACTTACCAATGCAGAGGTGTAGCCACTCGACCTCTCCACAACTGCCCCCATTATCCTGGTGGCAGTTCTGAGGTACTTTGTTTTTTAGAATAGCTTGAAAAATCTTTAGGTTGGTTATAGTTATGTTTTATTTATAATTAAAATGGTAATAGATTTGCATTAATGTGTGAAATATTGAATTGGTGTTATCCGAATCTTTCAAATACTGTTATTTTATACTTCAGGTAGTTCTTTTCCTTTAAGGACATAAGGAATGCTGTACCCCAAATTTAGAACTTTACAGTCTCTAAAATGCTTCACTTTACCAGGCACATGTTGAAGTACTGAAAAATACCCATCTCGTCTCCATTACTGTCTGTGTGGATTCCTAAACTGTGGAGTCTGGAATAGTTTATACAAAGCAAAGAGTATGTTGATCCATATTTTTGTATTGGAGTTTTTATCTTTTTCTTGTAAGAGAAAAATAACATAAATCAATTCCATATCATTTTTTTCCTTTTGTGTGATTAGAAATTATTTTTAATATAGTTTTGTGTTTTTGACATATATTAGTTTAAAGAATTTTGTCAGGAGCATATTCATCTTTCCCATTCCATTTGTTTCCTTAAATCTTAGGTCCTCTCAATCCTAGGGTCAGAAAAATGTTTTAACATCTTTTATGATAACAATTATGACTGTATTTCTTAAATGGTTGTCTTGTGCCAGGCACTGTGCTAAGCTTTTTACATGTATTGTCTTTTGGTATTGCTAATAGCTTATGGGGTAGATGTTACTGCTAGATGAAGAAACATCTTCAGAGAAGCTAAGTAGCTTTAAGGTTAAACAGTAGAGGAACAGAAATTTGAGTCCCATGTTTGTCAGACTCAGAATCTCTTTACTTCTATGTGCTGTAGCTCTAGTAGCTACAGTTGGTTTAATTATCTAACTGGTTAACTGAATTTCTGCAGGACAGCTTTTTTTGAGGATGAGAATGCATCCATATTTGTCTAGACACAGGCTGTAACTTACGCATGACGCTGCGGCATTTGTAAGCTCTGTCAGTTTTCCTCGTGCTTCATCTTTCTTCTCAGTGCCATTTAGCTACTTTTCTTTCTGGAACTTTAAACATTTCTTTATGTTCATTTCTTAATCTTGACCTAACATCTTGGTCTTTTTTTCTGCTTCTGAAAACAAAGGAAAACCAGCAAACCAACTAACAAGAAACTTAACAAAACCTTTGTCCGAGTTTCTGAGCTCTGTTGGAATGCAGTCATTCATATTGCATTTATTCTCTTCAGTGCTGGATTTCTTTCAAGAGGCCCATGATTCCCTACCCTTTATTACTTAGTAATCTTTTAGCTCATTTTTTACCAAAGATTTTATGATACGAAGGAGCCTGTCTGCCAAACATGGCATTTGTTAAATGGTGATACATTTGAAAAATACATGTATGGAGCTGCTAATTAGAGAAACAGAGAAGCTTAAAATTTTCCTTAATCTTTTGTAGGTTTGTAGAGGGTAAATTTATTCTTCATATGGCTGTTTGAAATATTGATAAGACCCATCTGATCTCCATTAGTATGTTTGTAAAGTCCCCAGTTGGGAACCTTTGGAATAGTTTCTACTCTTTTCTCTAAATTTCCTTACCACCCATTTACTCCTTAAATGTCTGCAAACTGGTGTTACCAAAATTTTATTGAAACTGTTCTCAGAGTTTTCCAGGGATCTCCATAATTGCCAAATCCAGCAGTTTTATTGAGCACTTAATATTGCTGGCTACTTTTTTTTTTTTTTTTTTTTAATCATGAAACTCTTTCTCTCTCTCTGTTTTTTTTTTTTTTTCTTTTTGAGACAGGGTCTCTCTCTGTCACCCAGGCTGGAGTGCAGTAATGCGATCATGGCTTACCTCATAGTCTTGACCTTCTGTGCTCAAGCGATCCTCCTGTCTCAGTCTCCCGAGTAGCTGGGACTACAGGCACATATCACCACACCCAGCTAATTTTTTTTTTGTTTTTTTACTTTTTGTAAAGACGGGGTCTTGCCATGTTGCTCAGCTGGTCTCGAACTCCTGGGCTCAAGCTATCCTCCTGCCTTGGCCCCCCAAAGTGTTGGGATTACAGGTGTGAACCACTGTACTGGCCATGACATTTCTTTCTCTTTGCACTTTTTAATAAAAAAATTTTTTTTTAATACAAAAAAATTAGCTGGGCGTGGTGGAGTGTGCCTGTAGTCCCAGCTGCTTGGGAGGCTGAGGCAGGAGAATGGCGTGAACCTGGGAGGCGGAGCTTGCAGTGAGCCGAGATTGTGCCACTGCACTCCAGCCTGGGCAACAGAGCGAGACTCCATCTCAAAATAATAATAATAATAATATATATATATTGTTTTAAGAGATGGGGGGGGTCTCACTATGTTGCTTAGGTTGATTTCAAACTCCTGGCCTCAAGTGATCCTTCCACCTCAGCCTCCCAAAGTACTGGGATTATAGGCATAAACAGCCACAACTGCCTCTCTTTGGACTTTTCACTCTTTATTTCATCCCTGGCTCCTTGTGAGCTCCTGTTCTTGGTTCACTTGTTCTTTGCTTTTTCTTGTATGCCATTGATTCTGAAAAGTTACTTTTAGAATTGTCTTATGAGTTCAAGGCCCAGATTTTTTGTGCCTCTGATATCTTTGCATATGGGTAAATATGCCACTCTCCCTACATCTCTGGAAAGTCTAGAAACATGGTTTAATTTTTGGTTTTCCAGATTTACTGCTTCTCATATATTTCTCTTATACTCCTTCTTCAGTTTATGGTATTATCTTCCTGGTCTCTGAGACTAAGTATTCCTTCCCTGTCATCTCTTTGATTCTACCACTTACTTTTTTTTTCTCCCCTGGATTACTTTTTTAATCTAACACATATTGTAAGAAGGAAACTACTGTGCTATGACAAATCATTAATTAAAATAGAATATATTGATCCGTGTACATTTGTTATAGTAAGTCTTTATAACAGTAAACACATATTATCCCCATTTG
Organism: Chlorocebus sabaeus; assembly: GCF_047675955.1. Taxonomy (NCBI): domain Eukaryota; kingdom Metazoa; phylum Chordata; class Mammalia; order Primates; family Cercopithecidae; genus Chlorocebus; species Chlorocebus sabaeus. The sequence goes on from NC_132906.1 coordinate 7,399,146, forward strand.
ACAACAGAATTGGGCCTTAGGAAAGCTTAATGCTAGTTAGTGGTAGAGCTGCGATTCTAGCCAAGATCTGTACTAAATTTTGAGATTTTTCTGCTGTATTATCTGCCTCTAATTCTTACTTTTTAAAAGTCTACAGTATCTTACCCCTCTTTCCTTTTTAATAAATACTGAGATTGTTTATTCCTTACACATAAACAGCTTCTGAATAATTTTTGTCAATTTTTTTAGGATTTAATCTTTTCTACCTCTCTGGGTCTGTCTCTTCATATCCATCCACATATACTACATCCTAACCATATGAGATCTTTTATATTACATAAAATGTAAAATACATTGTCAGTTCACTGAACCATTGTTAACTGAGCCTGAAAAACAAATCTTCCTTCTTTTTCCTTTAAGAGATGGCTCAAATACTACTTTCTCTGGGATTACTTGTCCACACAGCAGGCAGGATGGAATATATATATGTACATACGCACACAATTCGTTTAACTTTACTATTCCCAGTGTATTTGGTGTTTAACAGTTATTTCATTCTGTTTTGTATTAAATTTGTTTGCCTGTTTGTCTTTTTCTACTGGATTGTAAATATTTGAGGTTAAGCATGTGTTTATTTCTGTATCCTGAAGGTATTAGGTTGGTGAAAAAGTAATTGCGGTTTTGCCATTACTTTTAATGCAAAAACCACAAATACTTTTGTACCAACCCAGTATTTTATTGTTTTTAAATGCTACTGTTTAATTTTTTTTTCTTTCTTTCTTTCTTTCTTTCTTTCTTTCTTTCTTTCTTTCTTTCTTTCTTTCTTTCTTTCTTTCTTTCTTTCTTTTTCTGTCTGTCTGTCTGTCTGTCTTTCTGTCTTTCTGTCTTTCTTTCTGTCTTTCTTTTCCCCCCAGACAGGATCTCGCTCTGTTGCCCAGGCTGGAGTGCAGTGGTGCAATCTTGGCTCACTGCAACCTCTGCCTCCCAGGCTCAAGCGATGCTCCCTCTTCAGCCTCCCGAGTAGCTGGGACCACAGATGTGTGCCACCATGCCTGGCTATTTATTTATTTATTTTTGGTAGGGACGGGGTTTCACCATGTTGTCCAGGCTGTTCTTGAACTTCTGGCCTCCCAAAGTGCTGGTATTACAGGTGTGAGTGGCCATGCCTGACCTTAATTTTCTTTTATTGGGTAATATGTGTAATTTTGTGGTAATTTATTTTAAGACTTTTCTATATCATTTATTTATTTATTGAGACAGGGCCTCACTCTGTTACCCAGGCAGGAGTGCAGTGGTGTCCTCATGGCCCACTGCAGCCTCTACCTCCTGGGCTTACGCAGTTTTCCCACTTTAGCTTCCCAAGTAGCTGGGACTACAGGTATGTACCACCGTGCCCAGCCAGGTTTTCTTTGTATTTTTTGTAGAGACAGGGTTTCGCCATATTGCCCAGGCTGGTCTTGAACTACTGGACTCAAGCGACCCACTCACCTCAGCCTCCCAAAGTGCTGGGATTACAGGTGTGAGCCACCACACTGGGTCTGGGTTTTCTGTATTTAAAAAAATTAATCATAGACTTTTTGGAGCTCATAGCCACCATATGTTACCACTGCTTAGTTTTAATGTCACACAACTGATTTCGTACATAGGATATTTACTTATTTTGAATATTAGAGATCTTCCATCTTTAAAAAAAAAAAAAAAGTTTAACGTTATCCAAGCATTCTTGCTATTTTTCAATCTTTTAAGCCTTGTGATAGACTTAATTACTTCTTGACAGTGTTGTTTAATGAGAAAGCATCTCTGCTTTGTGTTTTTTTTTTTTTTTTTTTTTGAGACGGAGTCTTGCTGTGTTGCCAGGCTGGAGTGCAGTGGTGTGATCTCGGCTCACTGCATCCTCTGCCTTCCAGGTTCAAGTGATTCTCCTGCTTCAGCTTCCTGAGTAGCTGAGACTATAGGCTCACAGCACCACGCCCAGATGATTTTTGTATTTTTAATAGAGATGGGGTTTCACCATGTTGTCCAGGATGGTCTCAATCTCTGGATCTCTTGACCTCCTTATCCGCCTGCCTCAGCCTCCCAAAGTGCTGGGATGACAGGCGTGAGTGACCACGCCTGACCAGCTTCTCTGTTTTATATTTTTTTCATCATCTCAGCCCAGACGCCAAGCAGATGGTGAATGGAAGATCACCTGAGACACCACATGAAAAACACTTCGTTTCACCTAAGTGCAAATTCACTTCGATCTTTCCTTTAGTCTTTGCCTAGGATGTTTACCCGTCACTGGATGATTACTCATCACTTTACCTGGCCAATCTGTATGTGAATTCAAGATTTTTTATTTGTTCTATGACCACATAGTTCAAATGCCATGCTTGGGGTTGAAATATTTTATAACCTGTCCTACAGAATTGTTGTGAGGATTCAAATTTCCAAGCACATAATAGATACTAAATAAATGTCCATTGTCCAGTTTTACCTTCTCACCTTATCTCCTAAAGTTGGTATTTGTTTATGTTTATTTAGAGTGCAGCCTGCAGTTATATTCGTATGTGCTTAAATCATGGTATGTGTAGAATGGGGCAGTGACACTTGCTCTCCTTTAAGGGCTCACATTTAAATGCTAACTCACTTGAATGTTTTGAAAAATAAATGCTTTTTTTTGAAGGGACAACTTTAAAAAAAATGTGTTTTTTCCTGTGATTTTACATTTCAACCTGAATGAAAGAGTCTGGGAAATGGATGATTTTGTAAATGTCTCATAGTATTGCAGGTTAAGTGACATGTTAAATAAAATCACGCTAATTTTGTCTCAGACTTTTAAAAATTGTGTGGTTGCGAATCATAAATTATGATGTTACTGTTGTTTTAGCTTATTCCATGAAGTAATACAATTGAATAAGAACTGTTGGACTGTGGATGTGTTAGGGGATCCATTTGATTTCATTGTCTCCTTGTCAGCATCTCTTTTGATGCTACTTTTTTCCCCTTGTGTGATTAAATGGCATTTCTTGTAAGAAGTATGTAATTATAAGAATGCGCACATTAAAATCTCTTGGCCTATAAATTCTCATGTGAATTCTAGTTGCTTGTTACTGCTTCTTTTAAGATCTCGGGGGCGGGGGGTGGTTTGGAAACTCACTAGATTTACTTCCGTCTTTACTCACTGGGTTTTGGTATTACTTCAGGTGATTTGTAACCTCTTAGGCCCCAGGAAATGGGATAATGTAGGCTTTTGATTCAATGGATTGGACTTTGTAAAGGTGAAGCTTCAAGCTATCTACATAGGGTGCCTGGGGACTTTGAAGAGTTACAGAGCTATGGTGCAGCTGCAGTGGCCTTTCTATAAATGTATTACTTTCTGTACACCCATCTTACCCTGGACCTCCTCTTCTCTCTAGCTGATACTCTAAATCTTTAATATTCTCAGACCTACTCAACCCTTACTCTATCACTTTAGGGTAATGACTTTGTGTTCTTCAGAGAAGGGAGAATAAAGGTCATTAGGAATTCATTGTGGTTCTGTCTACTGTGACAAAGTTTAAAAATTTTAAAAAGAATGAAGTATGGGCTGGATGTGATAACTTATTCTTTTTTTTTTTTTCCTTTTTTCTTTTTTTTTTTTTGAGATGGAGTCTCACTCTGTCACCCAGGCTGGAGTGCAATGGCGCGATCTCGGCTCACTGCAAACTCCACCTCCTGGGTCCACGCCATTCTTCTGCCTCAGCCTTCCAAGTAGCTGGGACTATAGGCGCCCACCACCACGCCCGGCTAATTTTGTTTTTGTATTTTTAGTAGAGATGGGATTTCACCATGTTAGCCAGTATGGTCTCGATCTCCTGACCTCGTGATCTGCCCACCTTGGCCTCCCAAAGTGCTGGCATTGCAGGAGTGAGCCACCGTGCCTGGCCTTTGATAACTCATTCTTGTAATCCCAGCACTGGCAGGCTGAGACAGGAGGATTTACGTGAGCCCAGAAGTTTGAGACCAACCTGGGCAACATAGTGAGACCCCTGTTTCTACAAAAGAAAATATAATAATTAGCTGGGTGTGGTGACATGTGCTTGTAGTCTCAGCTATTCAGGAGGCAGAGGCAAGAGAATCCTATGAATTTGAGGCTGCAGTGAGCTGTGATTGCACTGTTGCACTCCAGTCTGGGTAACAGAGCAAGACCCTCTTAAAAACGAAAACAAAAAAAACCCTGTTTCTAAAAAAGAAAAAAAAAAAAAAAGAAAGAATTGCCTGATGTATCAGCTTTCTGCCTATCTACATTTTCATTAATATTCTTATTTTTCCTCCTGTGTCAGACAAATGGTGTTTGTTATATGCTGAAAGCCATCTTTATTTTTTCCAGCAACTTGTTCTTTCATGTGTCTCTTTTTCAATACAGTCTATTTCTCTATGTTGGTTACATACTCTTAACTTATAAACATTCCATGTTTAAATCTTTTCTGACACTTGATGAACCCCAGAACAAAGAATGCTACATGAGGAAAAGGTTCTTTGGTTAGTACATTTGGAAAACTCTGGGATACAATTTGGGAAATGGTTTCTATTATTGTGGTGGCTACTTTTTCACCTTTTGTTCATCACTTAATTCCCAGTATTTTCCCTTTCCTTTTCACCATTCTATTGAAACGGTTTTTTTTTTTTTTTTTGAGATGGAGTTTCGCATTGTATTACTCAGGCTGGAGTGCAGTGGTGCGATCTTGGCTTACTGCATAGTCTGCCTGCCAGGTTCAAGCAATTCTCCTATCTCAGTCTCCCGAGTAGAGTAGCTGGGACTACAGGCTGTGCCACCACACCCGGCTAATTTTGTATATTTAGTAGAGATAGGGTTTTGCCATGTTGTCCAGGCTGGTTCGAACTCCTGACCTCAGGTGATCCACCTGCCTCAGCCACCCAAAGTACTGGGATTACAGGCATGAGCCACCGTGCCCAGCCTCTAACTTGCAAAATTAATGGCATTCCTCTTACTCGCCCTCTGCTACAATTGAGAGTTGATGATTCCTCTTTTTTTGAAACTTACTCTCTTAGCTCTTAGATTGTTATTAGTGGTTTTTTGTTTGTTTTAAGACTTCTTGGCCTTTGTCCTGCCCTCAGGAACTCTCCCAAGCTCTGTCATTGACTCTTTTTTATTTTACCCTTCATAGTGCTCTTTTGTAATCTCACATGTCTTCAATACTTCAGCTCCTCCCTAGTCACATTTGACTCCTGGATACCTTTTTCCCCTCCTAGTCCTCTGCGCTCATTCTATTATATTTCTGGTTTCTTCTGAGCATCTTCATCTCTATGACATAGGACTTAAAACTCAGCCTGTCTTCCTCCCCCTCTCACAGAGGCAGGGCGGGTTCCTGTAAAAAATAAAAATAAATGAATAAAAAATAAAATGAACACCATATATTTTCCTTCAAACCTGTTTTTCATTGACACACATCTGTAGGCATTCACTTATTCACAACTATATGCCACTGTATATCTTGGTTATTGATCTCATTCAGTGTCTAACTTGTGAGCTCTTTTTGACACCTCAGTTCCTTACCTGCCATATCCTTCAGCTACTAAATTCTGTTGCTGGTTTGAAATTATTTTTACTCTGTTAACTGAGTTATAATGTAGGGTACCCCTTTAATTCTTGCTTGGATTATTATATTGTGGTCTGTTAGCTGGTTTCCTGCTTCTAGTCGTCTTTTTTTTTTTTTTTTTTTTTTCAGACGGAGTCTTGCTCTGTCACCCGGGCTGGAGTGCAGTGGCCGGATCTCAGCTCACTGCAAGCTCCGCCTCCCGGGTTTACGCCATTCTCCTGCCTCAGCCTCCCGAGTAGCGGGGACTACAGGCGCCCGCCACCTCGCCCGGCTAGTTTTTTGTGTTTTTAGTAGAGACGGGGTTTCACTGTGTTAGCCAGGATGGTCTCGATCTCCTGACCTCGTGATCCGCCCGTCTCGGCCTCCCAAAGTGCTGGGATTACAGGCTTGAGCCACCGCGCCCGGCCTCTAGTCGTCTTTTTCAAGCAACTACCTGATTGTCTGATTTTGCCTCTCGTGCTTGTCATTGAGGGGGAAAAAAGGTCAAAATCCCTTACGAAGGCATCCAAGCTGCCTCTTGCTCTTGTTCCTGTTTATTGCTGCATGCCTACAGAACTGTTTGCAGCACCATGCAAGTACCACGAAGAGTTCCATGTTCTTCTTGCTTCTCCTATGACTATTCTCTTTGAACATTCACCTTGCTTGATGTACCCTTTCTTCTGTCTTGACTTAGACTTGTCTTTTAAGATTCAATTCATGCATATGGTCTTATGGCCTAATTAGACAGCATTAGGTGTTTGCTCCCTTTGTCCTAGCACTTACCAGATTCTAATTATTCATTTATAGAACTCATCACATAAGCTAATATCATATACTGATATGGCACATTGTAGATAATATATATCTTTTGATACATGGATGTTCAGAGTTCTTGAGAGTGTGGAATTGGGTTCAGGATACATTGTATACCTGTGAAATGTCAGCCTGTGAACTTGTAGAACACAGTGTCTATGTTTTATGTCTTTCTTTCTCACAGTGCCTAGCACAGTGCCTTGCACAGTGTCTTTTATATATTAGGTATTCAAATAATTGAATGGATGGACCTGGATTATTGATTAGTTGGATGATTATTTGGCCTAATATGTTCCTGAAATGTAATACTTTACGTATTTTCATAAATTTTCCCTCGGTACAGTTTCATGAAATAAACTATCAATGTGGAAAACATTTGAAAATCTTAATATATGTTAAATTTTATGATTAAATATGGCAGGATTCTTTGTTAGGAAGAATACATCTAAGTATTACAAATTACTGTGGAATGTGACAAATAGGTTTTACTGTTATATGGCTATGGATAGAAGATATGCATAAGTATAGAAATAATTGTAGCTGTGTAAAGTAGTTCTTGCCTCTTTGGAATGTTGTGATAGTCTCACTTTCCTGTACGACTTATTCACTGACCTAAGTAAACATTTTTGCTCCTTTTAGGGACCGTAATAGAATAAACTAGGTGGTATGCCCTGTGATTATTAATGATTATTGTTACTGGAGCACTGTGACATGTAAATAACTTCAGATTCTTTTAAGTACAGGTTCAGTATCCCTTATCCAAAATACTTGGGACTATAAGTGTTTCAGAATTTTTTTTTTTTTTTTTTTTTTTTTTTGTGGTATATTTGGATCTATTTATTGGTTAAGCATCTTAAACCTGAAGACCTGGCCTGAAATACTGCAGTGAACATTTACTTTGAGCATCATGTTCGAGCTCAAAAGTTTCAGATTTTGGAGCATTTAGGATTTCAGATTTTCTGATTAGGGATACCTAGTTTGTAGCAGATGCACACACCAGATTTTATTTTTAAATGTCTTCTATTCTTTGGATACAGGTTTTCCTTTTTATATGCATTGACTTTTTTGGTCTGAATTTAAATGTTGTATAATCCATGTGAATTCTTACGATAATTCCATCCAGCGATGATACGCAAATGAAAAAGGGAATGGTGTAAGTGGTTTTATGATTTGGAAATCTTGAACTTTCTTAGAAGTTTTTTGTAAAAATTATACAGTGGTCTTCTGTACTCTGCGGGACTGGTTCTAGCAACAACCTCCCTACCACCTGCAGATACCAAAATACTGGGGTGCTTAAGGCATATTTGCATATAGCCTATGTGCATTCTTCAGAATAGCTATTACAATGTAAATGTTATGTAAATAGTTGCTGTACTGTGTTGTTTTTATTTTTTAAATTGTTGTTGGTTTTTTTTACCCCAAATATTTTTTATCTGTGGTTGGTGGAATCTGCAGATTCAGAACCCATGAATATGGAGTGCTGACTGTATATACTACTGAAAAAAATCACATACTATAGATGAGTACAAAGAAGGAGGCAAAAATGTCCTTAGCCAGGTGACCACCCACAGATAACATGTGTGATACATTTCAGTGACCATCTTTAGCACGTTTTTACACACCTGCATGCACACGCATTCCCCCATTCCCTCTCAGGCATAAGGAAGCTACTTTACATAAATAGCAGTTTAGTTTCATTGCTGTTCTCTAGCTTATCTTTTATTTTTACTGAATCAGTAGTATAGGTGGCTCTTTTCATGTTTAATAAAAATATATCGACTCACAGTTTTTAATAGTTACACATTATGATATGTTCCACAGTCCACGTAACCAAATCCCTACTGGTAGCTATTTTACTTATTTCTTTCTAAAAAATATTATAATAAAAAATGCTGTGCTAACCTTAATCTTATCTACATGTGTCATTTTTCTCCTTAGCTTTAATTCTTAGATGTAGGTTTGCTAGATCAGGGGCATGCTTATTCTTTGCTTATTCTCCCCTCTCCTCCCTTTTTTCTCCTTCCTTCCTGCCTGCCTTTCTTTTTCTTTTCCCCTTCTCCTTCTCCTTCCCTTTTCCTTCCCTTTTTCCTTTCTCCTTTTACCACTCTGGAGTGTAGTGGCATGATCACAACTCACTGCAGCCTTGATCTGGGCTCAAGTCATCCTGTTTCAGTCTCCAGAGTAGCTGGGACTACAGATGTGTGCTATCATGCATGGCTAAATGTTGTTAACTTTTAGTAGAGATGGGGGTCTTGCTGTGTTGCCCAGGCTGGTCTTGAACTCCTGAGCTCAAGTGATCCTCCACCCTTGGCCTCCTAAAGTAGTAGGTTGACAGGTGTGAGCCACTGCATGGCCTTATTTTTCATTTTGATAATATTATCAAACTGTTCTCATAAAAGGTACACCAGGAGATTGTTAGAAATGTTTATAGTATTATCCATTTCTGGTAAACTTTGTAAAGGATGAGCTAACAACTGTCTTTGGAAATTTACGTGTCTATAGTTTCAAGCTGTTACGTACAGAGAATTGCTTTATGCTGAGATCATAAAAACTTTTGTTTTCATCTCATTATAATGTAAAGCTTATTACTAATTGATCTTCATTTGCCAGATTCCAACATACACATGCTACTTTCCTTTTAAGATTGTCGAGTTATAAATTGGAGAACTTTTGTTTAGAAGAACACTAATGTGACTCTTTTGGAAATATTGGTAATTAGCTTTCTTCTGCTGTCTCCACCAATTTTATCTGATTTAGAAAATTATATTTCCTTTATTGAGATGCTTAAATCAGAGGGCCTAGTTTGCTTCAGAAAGTTTATAAACTATATTATTAGACTAATTTTACAATAGTCATTGTATTTAGGTGTCACTTTTAACTTTTTTTTTTTTAAGATTAAACTTCACAGGTTTTAAATAGGTCAGTTTCTTACTAACCCAGAAGTTGAGTATATTTTGATAATAAATTTTAAATTGGCCATATTTGTATGTGCTTGAAATAAGTGGAAATAACAATTCATTAAATAACAACAACAACAAAAACCTTATGTGAACTTGGGGATTCTTGTTAACCATCTGACTTCACCTTTCCATCTCCCTCTGTTCCTCTTTATCCTGTGTTGTTTATTAACACTGAAGACTAGTAAAATTAGGTCTCAGTTGGGCTGCTCTTTATGTCCACGAATCTCATCTTTATTTTTTTTTGAGACAAGGTCTTACTCTGTCACGCAGGCTGAAGGGTGTTGGTGTAGAGATGGCTCACTGCAGCCTTCACCTCCTGGGCTCAAGAAATTCTCCTGAATAGCTGGGACCACAGGTGGATACCACCACACCTGGCTAATGAAAAAAATTTTATTTTATTTTATTTATTTATTTATTTATTTATTTATTTATTTATTTATTTATTTATTTATTTTGGTGGAGAGAGTGTCTCTTGTTGCCCAGGCTGGTCTCAGACTCTTGGCCTTGAGCAGTCCTCCCGCCTTGGCCTCCCAAAGTTGTAGGATTAGAGGTGTGAGCAGCTGTGCCTGTCTGGGTCTCATCTTTTTATGTCTTTTTAGATCACTTTAACAAGGCAAAAAAAATTCCGTAGGCCTATCTTTCTCTCTCATTATTGGTACCCTCTCTTTTGCTTTTCCAAATAATTCACTACTCATTGCTATTGCCAAGTGGCATGTTGTCCCAGTGGCATGGGTAGACATAATTGTATTGGAGAAATATTTATGTAAAATAGACCCTCTGACTTGTTGCTTCAAAAATGTGGGCATTATCAAAAGGACAGTTAGTTGAACTGTGCGTGTGACATAATTTGTCTTTTTAGGAAAGAGATTATAAGGAAAGCACAACAAAACTTGAAAAACCAACTTTATAAGAAAGTAGACTGAATTGCTCACAAGTTATTTGAAATGGTACTTGTAGCTTGCCTCTCTACTACTGGATGTTTAACCAAAAACAGTTAGCTAAATTTTATATATTGATAACTCAAAGTCAGGGAATTCCTTAATGTTTTCAAAACATTACCACTAAGTTCTGGCCAAGGTGAAAGAACAGGGATTAGACTTACTCTCTCTTCAGAAGGAGCTAACAAGCTGAGCAAGACATATGTAACAACAGTTTTCAAGACATTAGATATCAGACAGTGAAGGACAGTGATCCCCGGGAGATGGAAAACAAATGAGGTGAACCTTGTGATTAAACCAGCTTACTACCTTGGGAGAGTTTCCCAACCTTGTACAGAAAGGGGGACATCAGGTGGAGCCTGCTGATGTGTCTGAATTGAGGAGACCAAACTGGAAGTCCACAGTGGCCAAGGTGGCAATAGTGTACAAGAAAACATACTGAAGAGGAGAGAGCTCACATACAGAGAGAACTCTGGCAATTTGCTAAGGGATCCCTCTTGAATCTTTAGCTGATGTGAATTCAGGATGTGAATGAAGAGGCTACCAGAGCTGGAAAAAGAAGTTGCCAAGAAGATCACAGTCAACCATTCTCAGATCTGTACATGACCCGGAGTAGTTCCTGTTCTCACCAGCCAACATGGAAAACTTCATAACTCATGAAGCACCAAGTAAGGCTAATTGGAAGGCATTTGCCTCAGTAGTGGGGTCAAATTAGCCTTAGAATAAATTCTTCCCTGGTTCCTCCTAACAAAACTTAAAAGCAAGACCTGGAAGAATCAAACTAATTTTTAAGCAGTTTAACTACAACAAAGAGCAAAGGTCAAGATTTGCAGGAATACAAAAATATCCCGCACCCAGCAGATAAAAGTCACATTATTATTATTATTATTATTATTATTTTTTTTTTTTTTTTTTTTTGAGAAGGAGTCTCACTCTGCCGCCCAGGCTGGAGTGCAGTGGCCGGATCTCAGCTCACTGCAAGCTCCGCCTCCCGGGTTCACGCCATTCTCCTGCCTCAGCCTCCCGAGTAGCTGGGACTACAGGCGCCCACCACCGCGCCCGGCTAATTTTTTGTATTTTTTTTAGTAGAGACGGGGTTTCACCGTGATAGCCAGGATGGTCTCGATCTCCTGACCTTGTGATCCGCCCGTCTCGGCCTCCCAAAGTGCTGGGATTACAGGCTTGAGCCACCGCGCCCGGCCAAAAGTCACATTATTTACCATGTAATTAAAAGTTACCAAACAGGCAAAGAAGGAAAGTAAGACCCATAAAGAAAAGAAAATATAATCATTCAAAACTGATGCAGAAATGCTTCAGAGATAGTTATATAAGAACATCAACAATAATTATTATAACTATTTCATATGTTGAGGAAGCTTAGAGGAAAGATTAAACATGTTAGTACAGGAATGAAACATATTTACATATATGAGAAATCCAAATCAGACTTCGAAAGTTTAAAGCTATAGTGTCTGAATTGAAAAATATGTTGGATGGGATTAATGGCAGTAGAACTTGCAGAACTGTTTAGTGAACTTGAAGGCATAGCAATAGAAACTGCCCCAAAAAACCACATGTAGAGAAAATGTGAGCCATGGGATAACATCAAGTGACCTAATATCTGAATAATTGGAGTTCCTGATGGGGCTGGTGGGATGTACAGAAAAAGTATTTTAAGAAATATTGGGCAACATTTTCCAAACTTGATGAAGCTGTAAACCCACAGACTCAAGGTGTCCAGTGAATCACAGGCAAAATAAACATGAAGAAAATTACACCAAGGTGCATCAAAGAAGCAGCCATGCCAAAAAACAAAACCATTTTTGCGGAACAGCTATACCATTGGCTTTCCATATCCATGGGTTCTACATTCTTGGATTCAACCAATCATGGACGGGAAAAAAAACAAACCTAAACACACAAAAAAAATCATACAACAATAAAAATAATACAAATAATAAATACCATGTAACATATAGCATTTGTATTTCATTAGGTGTAAGTAATCTAGAGATGATTTAAGGTATATAGGAGTGTACACCTATGTGCATAGACTACATATAACTATTAGGCATTTAATATGAGGAACTTGATTACCTGTGGTTTTTGGTATCTGGAGGGACTGGAGGAGGGTCCTGGAACCAATCTCCTGCAGATGCTAAGAAACAACAGTACTGATAGCTGATTTCTCACTAGAAGTAACACAAATCGTAGACAGTATAACAGTGTCTTTAAAATACAGGAAGGAAAAAAAAGTGTCACCCTAGAATTCCGTACTTGGAAAAATATCCTGCAAAAATGCAGTCAAATTGAGTGCATTTTTGCACTCAAAAACTGGTAAAATTCGAACAAGGTGGTCAGTTTAGCTAAAATTATTGCACCAGTGTTTATGGTTTTGAAAACGTACTATGGTTATGTAAGATGTTACCTATCATGAAACGAGGTGAAAGGTAACATTTCTTATGAGTTTTACACTGTGTCAAAAGATTATTATTTTTTTTTTAAAAAAGCAAAAAAAATGGGGGGGTGGTGGGGGAGGACTTCAATCCAGACTATTTGGTGAATTCTCACAACTTTATAATAGAAAATTTCAAAACTCAATAAAAATAGTCAAAAAATGTGAACACTTCAAAGAAGATATAAAATGACAAATAAGTTATTTGGGAAATGCTAATTAAAACCACAATGAGATACCACTACACACCTATTAGAATGTCTAAAATGAAAAAGACTAACCAAAGCATGTATTCCTGAGGACATAGTGCAACTTGATCTCTTATACAGTGCTGGTGGACATAATAAAATAATACAGCTAGCCTGGAGGATCGCTTGAGCAGCTGTAGTGAGCAGTGATCTTTCCAGTGCACTCCAGCCTGGGTGACAAAGCAATAACCTGTCTCCAAAAGAAAAAAAATAAAAAATCACAACTACTTTGGAAAACAGTTTACTAACTTAAAAATGTTATATATACATACGTATTACATGCCCAAATCGTTCACTGGTACGTTTTTAACCAAGAATAACGAAATGTGTATTTGTATACAAATGAAACATGTATTTGTGTACAAAGGCTTGTGTACAGATCTTCACAGCAGCTTTGTTTGTAATAGCCAAAACCTGGAAACAATCTCAGTATCTAATGGATGAAAGGATAAACGAATTATAGTATATTGATAATGTTGAATACTCGTAAGCGATACAAATGAAGTATTGATAGATGCAGTGACATGGGTGAATCTTTATGCTGAGTGAAAGAAGCCAATCAGCTTTTTTGCAACAGGTTTGCCACCAGAACACAGGTGTCGTGAAAACTACCCCTAAAAGCCAAAACGGGAAGAGACTTTTATCAACATTGTCTTCATTGGACACATAGATTCAAGGCAAGTCCACCACTGCTGGCCATCTGATCTACAAATGTGGTGGAATTAACAAAAGAATCATTGAAAAATTGGAAAAGGAGGCTGCTGAGATGGGAAAGGGCTCCTTCAAGTATTCCTGGGTCTTGGATAAACTGAAAGCTGAGCATGAACGTGATCTCACTATTGATATCTCCCTGTAGAAATTTGAGACCAACAAATTCTATCATTGATGCCCCCGGACACAGAGACTTCATCAAAAACGTGATTCCTGGGACATCTCAGGCTGACTGTGCTGTACTGATTATTGCTGCTGGTGTTGGTGAAATTGAAGCTAGTATCTCCAAGAATGGGCAGGCTGGTGACCATGCCCTTCTGGCTTACACACTGGGTATGAAACAACTAATTGTTGGTGTTAACAAAATGGATTCCACTGAGCCACCTTAAAGCCAGAAGAGAGATGAGGAAATCATTAAGGAAGTCAGCACTTACATTAAGAAAATTGGCTACAATCCTGACACAGTAGCATTTGTGCCAGTTGCTGGCTGGAATGGTGACAGCATGCTGGAGCCAAGTGCTGACATGCCTTGGTTCAAATGGAAGGTCACCCGTAAAGATGGCAGTGCCAGTGGAACCATACTGCTTGAGGGTCTGGACTGCATCCTTCCACTAGCTTGTCCAACTGACGTGTCCTTGCGCCTGCCTCTCCAGGATGTCTACAAAACTGGTGGTATTGGTACTGTGTCTGTGGGCCGAGTGGAGATTGGTGTTCTCAAACCCATTGTGGTGGTCACCTTTGCTCCAGTCAGCGTTACAACTGAAGTCTGTTGAAATGCACCGTGGAGCTTTGAGTGAAGCTCCTGTTGGAGACATTATGGGCTTCAATGTTAAGAATGTGTCAATCCAAGATGTTTGTTGTGGCAGTGTTGCTGCTGGCAGCAAAAATGACCCACAAATGAAGGCAATTGACCTTACTGCTCAGTCGATTATTCTGAACCATCCAGGCTAAATCAGTGTTGGCTATGCCCTTGTACTGAATTGCCACACAGCTCAGGTTGCATGCAGGTTTACTGAGCTGGAGGTAAAGATTGATTGCCATTCTGGTAAGAAGCTGGAAGAAGGCCCTAAATTCTTGAAGTCTGGTGATGCTGCCATTGTTGATATGGTTCCTGGCAAACCCATGTGTGTTGAGAACTTCTCAGACCATCCTCCTCTGAGTCGTTTTGCTGTTGGAGGTGTGAGACAGACAGTTGCTGTGGGTGTCATCAAAGCAGTGGACAAGAAGGCTGTGGGAGCTGGCAAGGTCACCAAGTTTGCCCAGAAATCTCAGAAGGCTAAATGAGTATTATCCCTAATACCTGCCACTCTAGTCTTAATCAGTGGTGGAAGAATGGTCTCAGGACTGTTAGTTTCAATTGGCCATTTAAGTTTAATTGTAAAAGACTGGTTAAAGATAACAGTGCATCTTAAAACCTTCAGAAGGAAAGGAGAATGTTTTGTGAACTAATTCATTTTTGTTTTTTTCTTTTCTTTCTTTTTTTTTTTTTTTTGCATGTGGTTAAGTTACTAGTTTTTTAAATCAGTACATTTTAATGGAAACAACTTGACCGAAATTCTGTCACAGAATTTTGAGACCCATTAAAACAAAGTTCAGCGAGAAAAAAACAAGCCAGGTAAAAAACACATATATATGTATGACCCATTTATGTGAAAAATTTTTAAATGCAGACTAATTCATAGTGACAGAAAGCTCATCAGTGGTTTCCTGGAGACTTGGGAACAGAGAGCAGAGAGGGGTGGAAAGGGGGGAGGGGTTTAGAAGAGGCCTGTGCAGACTTTAGTATGATGTATATAGTCATTATGTTGATTTGGGTAATGGTTTCAAGGTTGTATACCTGTGTCAGGAGTTGCCAAAGTTTTAAGTATGTACAGCGTATTACATGTCAATCATATCTTAAATAAAAGAAAAAGTCACCAGGTTAGGTTTTCATTCAGAGGATAGAATGATTACTGATACCAATTTACAAAGCCTTTAAGACAGGTAAAGCAAGCTGAGCTCTTTAAGGAGCTGTCCAATAGTTTTATGAGTTTGCTATGTGATTAAAATAACCCTGACCAGTATTCAGGAATATTAGTAGTTTCTGAGTTATTCATCCCATCATTGTATGACAACTATTTTTTTCTTATAGGCCTTTTTGAGCCATATATGCAATGTAATGTTACATATCTTATGTTCTGTTATTATTCAACAGAAACTTCTTGTCTTTCCATCTAATTTAAAAAAAGAAAAAGTTTAGGCCAGGTGTGGTGGCTCACGCCTCTAATCCCAGCACTTTGGGAGGCTGAGGTGGGTGGATCTCTTGAGCCCAAGAGTTCGAGACCAGCCCAGCCAACATGGTGAAACCCCATCTCCACTAAAAACACAAAAATTAGCCAGGCGCTGTGGTGGGCGCCTGTAATCCCAGCTACTCTGGAGGCCGAGGCAGGAGAATCGCTTGAACCTGGGGGGCAGAAGTTGCAGTGAGCCGAGATCATGCCACTGCACTCCAGCCTGGGTGACAGAGTAAAACTCTGTCTCAAAAAAAAAAAAAATAATAATAATTACAATAACATTTAAGTTAACGGTCAGGATTCTTGATTAATTATATGTGGGTCTAGATGGTAGCGGTAGGGATCATTTTCGAAAGTTGGGGGATGATGTCATTTTGGAGAACTCCCTATATGAGAAGCACTTGGTTGTTTTTGACATGAAAACTGGGGGGCAGGCCGGGCACAGTGGCTTACACTTGTAATCTCAGCACTTTGGGAGGCTGAGGTGGGCAGATCACTTGGGGCCAGGAGTTTGAGACCAGCTTGGCCAACATGATGAAACACCGCCTCTACCAAAAATACAAAAATTAGCCAGGCTTGGTGACGCACACCTGTAATCCCAGCTACTAGGGTGACTGAGGCAGGAGAATCACTTGAACCTGGGAGGTGGAGGTTGCAGTGAGCCAAGATTGTGCCACTGCACTCCAGCCTGGCGATAAAGTGAGACTCCATGTCAAAAAAAAAAAAAAAAAGAAAATTGTGGGGTAAATTTGAGTGTATGAGAATCTAAGACTGTTGAATGAACATTAATTTTTTAAAATGTCCACTTAGAACTATTTAAAGTATAAATGTAAATTAGGGTTTTAATTATGAATATAAATGACTGCATATCTGTATATTTACAGAAACCAAAAATTTAATATTATATCTATGTCTTTAGGAAAGGATTATTCAAACATAGGGCAGGGATAGTAAAACTTCAATGTTTTTATTTCTATTTTTCTTATTTATGCCAAACTCCTTATTGTTGTTGAAGTTAGTCAAATAATTTATATAACTCAAGTCCTTATGTCTTCTAATCCTAGATAAAACCTTTGCCTCCTAAACCTGAAAAAAATAGTTTCTTTTTTGAACAGGTATTTCATTTTAATGTGATACTTGTTTTAGTTACCTGTTTAGCCTTATCTTTCAAAAAATTATTCTTAACATGTTAAAAATATATACCTATGCTATTTTTAATAGATTTTATAGTTTTAAAAAAAGATTTATATTTTAAACCAGTAATATTAAAGAAGTTTTAAGAATGTATCTTTATTGTTGCATCTTATTTTAAAAATTTTTATCATGAAAAAATATTCTAGGTAAGGTCTTAATTTCTGATTTGTACTTTAAATGTATCCGATCATTCTCTGATCTGGCTACAGTTAATTTATATTATCAAAGATTTTTTGTGTGTGCCGTTGTACCTGAATCTTACATAATTATTTTTCTGCCATTTAAATTATTTTATCTTTAATCTCAAGTGCTCACAGTTGAACAAAACAAACTCTCAAACCACCAAATCAAGGAATACTAAATCAAGAAACAAGTAGGGTTTTAGGTCATCCTTTTCAGTTCTTAATTCAAATTCATTGTTGGGTAGATTTCGGCATCCGTGGTTATTGAATCTGTAGAAGTTACAGTTCTGTGTGTAAATCTTAATAGTTAGGTTAATTTTAATAACTTCCACTCATACATATTTGGAGGTCCTTTGTAATTTATGAAAGGTAGGATGGACCTCCCCCTCCTTTTTCCTTTTTACAGGGTCTCAAAAATAATAAAAATAGGCTTTCAAAATAATAAGGTTAGAGAAACTCATTTTTAAAATCGGTCTGTTATTTACTGTAATTATAGGTTATATGTGAAATAGAAACTGGGTAATACCTGTTTCTCAGGAACATTCTAAAAATATTCATATTGTGTATTATTTTCCTTATGTAATTTTGGTGTCTCCTAGTAATCCTACGTAATCCCGAAGTCCATGTCTCTAGCCATTTTGGACTCTTTTATCATGATATCAATGGCTTTTATCTTGACCCTCAACTTCTAAGACTTAGGTTTAACTGGGACGTACTGGCCCTGTTATACTTTTTATTCTGTTGGTAGCCATTTGTTCCCTTATAACTAGGAAGGTACTACATTAGTAAAATGCAGTGGCTTCTTTTCTCCTCCAGAAATCAAGGAATTGGCCATCCGTTTAGAGAACATACCACTATTTTGGGGAATGTTACAATTGGAAATTAAAAAAAAATACATTTAAGTCACAAAAGAGGATTTTTTCCCCTTTGGAAAATATAGCCTCAGGCCTGATTTTACTTTTTCAGAAATTCGTGCCTTAGATGTGGCAGTAAAAGATTGATTCCGTAGTTCTAGTATATTTTAATTAAGCCCAGATTTAGCATTTGTTCTATATTTTATCACCTTTTATTTAACTTTAGCTGGCACATAGCTGATAATACTCGTTTTGGAGTTTATATTTGGGTTAGCCTGGTGACTTGTTACCTTCCAGATCTAGTATTTTGAACTCTAACTTGGCAGTATTTTGAACTCTTAACTCATTCATATTAAATGGGGAAGCTATTATTTCTGCCTCCTGTGGAAATTTAATGTGGACAATATGTAGACTTTTTATGAATCTTACGTATAGTCTCATATGTTCTAGTATTTCTTAAAGCTAAAAATACCATGCCACTTGAATATATAAAGAGTTGTAGCATAGTACCACTGTGAAAAAGATGTTTTCCATGTAATCTCATAGCCAAATATTTTTCAGTGTAACAAGTCACACATGGTACTGTATGGGCATTAGGATCACTTTAGTTTTTCTTATATCTTGATTCCTCCCATATTTGCCTTGTTTTTAAATGTTTTTCTAACCTTTACTTTGTTACTTAAATACATGATACCATATTATTAGGGAAATGTTTGAAGTAACTACAAAAAAGAAAGTGATTAATATTGGAAGAAAACAGTTTTGACCTTTATCTTGGTAGAAGTGGTTTAAAGATACTAAACTTGAAACTTGTTGCTCAGTTTTGAGGTAATCTCAACCTCCCGGTTCTCTAAAACATAGTAGTTTGGTAATGATGCATGCTTGATAATAAAGACAAATTTTACACATTACTGAGGTTAAAATTCTGCAAATGAAATGATTAAAATCTTCAAATTTGATGATCAAATTTCCTTTAAGAAATTTAATTATGACCTACCAAAATATGGAACCTAAAACACTTGTTAATCCTTTCAAGAATATATTTTACTTAGTAAATAAAGCACTGTGGAATATGCCTAGTAGATTCAATGTCTTTTTTCAGCTTAAAGTGTGTTAACTTACTATATTTGATTTTTAAATAGACACCAAATCCTACTGCAAGCGAGTTTATTCCTAAAGGAGGATCAACCTCCAGGCTGAGTAACGTGTCCCAGTCAAATATGTCTGCCTTCTCTCAAGTTTTCTCTCACCCATCCATGGGAAGCCCTGCTACTGCTGGATTAGCACCAGGTAAGTTGAGTAACTATTTCCAGTGAGTTCCAGATACCAAATCTGTAAGCACCATTTACTATTAATTTATCAGAACTGAAATTGTATACTTGAATGATTCACACTTGAACAAATTATGAGCTTTATGTTCTAGTTTTTGGTACCATAGGCCAAATGTGTAGTTGAGAATTTTAAAGCAAAATTTAAATATGAATGAAATTACATATAAGAATTTTTATATGTAAAACTCACAAAAAATTTAAAGGGGAAAATGGTTATTTAGGAAAAAAATCTATCTTTTTGTATTTCTCTATTTTTAAAACTTCGTGCTGTTCCACTAAAACTTATAAAGGCATCAGAAATAACGGGAATATTTATGTACATATGCCTTAGATCTACATATGCCTTTTGTATTAACTTTCTAAAAAATAATTTATATCATTCTACATCTTTAGATGGTATTCCCTTTCAGATGTTTGATTATAAATGCTATAGTAGTAATTTTAAATTGGGTAAAGTATTATAAACAGTAGTAAAAATATATATATATTACATAAGGGATCATTGCAGTAGAGAAAACACTTTTTAGTCATCTTCTGCCAAGTGCACCAGTAATGACAGAAGAATCTCAGCAAATGTGCTTGTACTCCGGAATTCCTGAAGGCATAGTTCAGTGCGACCCTTTGAGAAATCTATGATTCTTTGCAGTCTTTGTTTTTATCTTAAGAATTCATGCAGATTTTTGCATCTATTACTCCATAATGTTTATTTTAATATAAAAATATTTAAATTTTTAAAATTAACATCACTTATCCCCACTGCTGTATACCTTGATTTGGAAAGCAAGGTGATATGCACAATCATATTTAATTAATAGTAAGTCCTGAGCAGATTGGTATCTTATGTTTGTCAAATGTTTGAGTTGCACACACAAATTATGCTTCTAGAACCTATACAGGAAAATCAGCACTTGGTCTTGGACATTAAAAAAAAACAGAAACAAAATGAAATATATATACCCACTAAAAGCCAAAGGATGTATCTAGGTCAGCTGGGAACTGGTACTGCCTCCAGGGCTTAATCCAATTAGTAAGTAAATCTTTGATTTAAATACTGATATATCTAATTCAAGGACCTCTTTGGGACGAAAAATGGGAGAAGATAAAGATAAAGGGGAGTAGAGCATCTGTTTTAGCATTAAAGTATCAGTGTACTCAGAGCTTAATAACCTTGTGTTGCTAAGGATTTTGTCAGCACATTTCCCCACCATTCTTTCTGTCTTACTACCCTCCTCCCTTCCACTCCTCTCCCCCGACTTGTTCCCTTACCTTTTCTTCTACTTTGATTTTTTTTCAGGTTCAGTTAAATTTGTAAGCATTTTCCTTTCTTCCCTAGAAAGCAGTGTCAGAATTGAATATCTCTGGTAGCCTAAAAATTTTTTTGTAAGTAATGTACTACTATGATTTTTCTTTCATTGAGGTGTGTTTGCATTGTTTACATGAGCATAATCTACAAGTGAGCTACACATTTTAAAATTTCTTAGACAGGCATTGTCTAGACTTCTGAGCAGTGTTGTAATTCAACTTTACATGTCTCTTTCCAAAGCACCCGCAATAATGGGATCCATATAGCAATCAGAAAACTTTGGCCTTCGTAATTACATGCCAATTTATTTTGGTCTAACAATGCTTCCTTCCTCATATCAGAAATAAACATTTTGTTAACTTACTTCATGAGACTAATTTAGGCATGCCATTCAGAAAAAAATTAGCCTTTTCAATTGGAGGAGTTAAAAATATTAAAGAGAATTTTAAATTTAAAAACAGTTTTAAAAAATCCATTAATGCTTATGGTATAGGTATAAGCTTATTTGGAGGTAGGTGTATTCATTGGTCCCATTTGGACCTCACAGTTGAAACTTAGGGTGAAATTAATTAATTTAAAAGTTAAATTAGCTGGAAAACTATTCTTCTACATAGTCCTAGCATTAAATGGTTATTCTAGCTCCTCTTAATGATGAAAGTAATCACTCCCTGGAACCATTGGAAATAGGTCATTATATCATATGAAATGTATTCTTGAATTCTAATAACTATTATTTTAAAAGTGCTCTTCATTCACATGACAAGTCAGTTAAAATTTTTTTAACAATGATGAATGATTTTGCATTAATTATTTTTTCTGTTTGGTTATTGGCTTAACACTCTGGAGATGAGCAAAGAAAAAATCTTTGAGTCTGCCTTTCGGAAAAACCATTATACTCTCAGTGTCTTCCATCATTTCTTACCTACAAATGTTATTTTGTTTAAGGAAGGGTTCTTGACATTTACATTGTAAGGTTATAGAATAAATACAGAGTTTATTTACCTACGTTAGTGGTGATTTAGTTTATTTTTAATGCTTACTATTATAGGTGTAACTCATTAATTTCAGTTACAAGTTTTTAATTTTCTTTTAAAATTTCTATCCCCAAAACTATTGCCCTTGAAAGTATCAAATTACTATAAAATATGAAACCTTAAATACTTTGACACTTATGTAAACTAGGGTAACGTCATTTCATTATGTATGGGAAAGTACGTCTCTAAATATATTTTTGACCAAATATATTTGTCAAAATTTTTAGGCCAATTTATTTTGGCCTAATATTTGAGCAAAGTTGAGTGGATATTAAGAGTGCATTTCTTCAAATTATGAGGAACAAAGGCATAATGCCTGGCACAAAGGAGACCCTGAGTGAATCACATTGCTTTTTTAAAATTTGTTTTGATCACTTAAGAAAAAATAAATCATATTTTTGTGTATGTCTCAATGTAAGAAATAAACTTTATACAAATATTTGAATTTAATCACAGCTGATTAGGTTTAAAAGACATTAAAATATGTGGCATCTATTTCTATAAAATTGCATACACACCCATTTTATTCTTTTTTAATTTAAGAAATCAAGGATTTAGAGATACAGTTTTGTTATGCACATTGAACCTAGAACAGTAGCTGCATTTCTAAGTGTCTTTTGTGAAAGTAGTTGTTTTAATGATACTAAAGATATGGCACTTGGGCTTGTCTTTGAGAATCCCTACAATTATGCATATTTTTATTTTTAAATATGCATTTTTCTCTGGCAACAGCTTTTATTATCCTCTCTCAGGTTCACAGCCTTCCAAAAGTTAAGAACCATTGTTTTTTTTGTTTTGTTTTTTGTTTTTGAGACGGAGTTTTGCTCTTGTTGCCCAGGCTGGAGTGCAGTGGCACGATCTCTGCTCGTTGCAACCTCCACCTCCCAGAGAACCACTGATTTAACACAACTTAAACAAGACTAATTTCCAGAGTGTTATATAGTAAGAGTACTTTCAAGTAACACATAGCCTAAAGATACATTTTTCTACTAGCTCTTGCTTAGGCAGAGGGTTTTTTTTGACTAGATCTCTGGAAACCAAATTATGAATGTGCTTAGTATATGAAATAATAGTTTATACTTTAATTTTTGTGTCATGAAAAGCCTTTTTTTTTTTTTTGGAGATGGAGTCTCGCTCTGTCCCCAGGCTGGAGTCCAGTGGCGCCATCTCGGCTCACTGCAAGCTCCGCTTCCCGGGTTCACGCCATTCTCCTGCCTCAGCCTCCGGAGTAGCTGGGACTACAGGCGCCCGTCACCACGCCCGGCTAGTTTTTTGTATTTTTAGTAGAGGTGGGGTTTCACCGTGTTAGCCAGGATGGTCTCAATTTCCTGACCTCGTGATCCACCCGCCTCGGCCTCCCAAAGTGCTGGGGTTACAAGCGTGAACCACCGCGCCCGGCCGGAAAGTATCATGAGAACTAATTGCTGAATGTCCTTTTTCATCAGAATTTTTTTCCCAAGTATTTTTAATAGTAGACATAGTTAAGTCTTCGTGTACTTTAGATTTAATTACCTCAGTGTTAACAAATTTGCAGTGCCACAGTGTGTTTGAAAGTGACTTAAGTGCAGTGGGAACAGCACACATTTCTGGGTAGTGTTCTTGTGTATCATTTGGTGGTTTAGTGCACAGTTGTGTCTCAGAAATTGAGCGTCTCTCCTTCTGCTTAATTATTATGTGTGGGCCCTTGGGAGGGGCAGAGGTGAGTTCTTGTATTTGCAAATGTCATCACTGATTTATAAATGAGAAAACGAGTCACGGTGACTTTCAGCATTTTTCAATATTCATTCCTTCAAGATGAAAATAGTACAGGTTTATTTTTTAATAATTAGATACATTTTATTGTAAATTATTATTACTTTAGAGAGAGGGTCTCACTCTGTCGTCCATCCTGGAATGCAGTGGCATGGCCTTAGCTCACTGCAGCCTCCAGCTCTGGCTCAAGCAATTCTCCCACCTCAAACTCCTGAGTAGCTGGGACTACAGACACATGCCAATTAAAAATACTCTTTTTAAAACTTTTTTGTAGAGACGAGTTCTCACTTTGTTTTCCAGGCTGGTCTCAAACTAACCTCAAGTGATCCTTTCTCTTCAACCTTTCAAAGTGCTAGAATTATAGGGTGAGCCACCCCACTCAGCCTTTGTTGCATATTATTAAGGCAAACTCATAAAATTGATATGGGGAGAATCATTTAATTATTATACCAAAATTAGCATTATTAAATAATTGTATTCATTTATTACCAAGTTTATTGTAGGTTTTTGGGAAAATAAATCTGAAGAAAATTATGTTCTTAGATCCAGTTTTTAAAAAATACTGAACAGTCATTTCTTACATATTCCTGAGGTTATGGTGCCAAATTGGTGGGTAAAATTGGCTAATACCCTTTTTAAAAAAAAAACATTTTTAGCTTGAGAAATAGGTGAGGGAGAAAGGGAAGGAAAAGAAAAAGGGGAAATTAATGTTTGTCATTCTTGTTCAGAAATATCAAAACTTATGAATGTTGTAGACTAAAAGTAGTTATTTGCTCATAATGTTGAAGGGTTGGGATAAGCAGATCATTTTCAGTTTTAAAGTTCTGTGCTAAAAAATAAAATTCTGTGATTGATTAGCTCTATGGCATTTCATATCATAGATGAGGAAATGGAGGTTTTATATATTTAAATTACATAGTAGTTGGATTAGGCAATAGTATGATATTGGTTATCAATCTAAGTGGAAACCTTTGGGATTTACATAGTCCAGCCTTGTGCCAGTCTAGAGGTGGCATTTCTGACAGATTGTCATCTAGTCTCTGCTTAGCCACTTAACAGTAACATAAGGAATTCATTAACTAACCAAGGCAGCCAACCAGTATACATTTTAACAATTTGAATATAAAACTCAGTCTTCTGCTAAACCAAAGTCTGTCTTGTCTATCTTCCAGCCACTTGTCCTAGTCCTCTCCTTTTTTGTTGAATGGGAAAACAAATTTTTCCTATATGATAGTGCTTTTAGTTATTTTATTTTTCAGACTGGTTCTGTGTGTGTCCATATAACTGATTTATTTGTAAGAGACAAGATGGCATCAGGCACTGGGGAGAAGTGTTACTCAATTCAGCGAATTGTATAGGTCCAAATTGTGAACTCTTGTAAGTCATAAGGAATGGAACACTAGTGTGGGTAAAATAAAATCCACAGATATGTCTACCTAGCTATATTACTACTTTGATATCCAGCTAAGGAGTGTACCATTGGAAAAATAGGAAACTCTTTGGAAACTGTTCTTTTTCTGGGAAAACATGATGAATCTATGGTGTCGAAGATGGTGAATATCTAAGCTCAGATTTTAAATTTCATTATGTGTTTTAGGGCTCTACATTAAGTGTTTCAAGGCACAAAAACTCTATAAGCTATTGCTTTAGATTACTTTGTGTTTACTAAGTGATATAATTATTAAAAATAAAATTATAACCGTATTTATGTAGTTCTTAAATATCAGTTTTAATTAACATAACATAACAACATAACATAACAGATTTTCCTTGTAATTGTTTCTCAGAAGTCTACTGTTAAATGGATTCTGTGGGATAGTCAAATAATTATAGCTCAAATTAATTTGATGTTTCTGTCTAAATTGAATTCTTTAAATTAGTTTTGTACTTAATATCAATAATGGTAGTTTGGCATTAAAGTATCCTTCTAATTGTTTTAAATATTAATTAGATTTCCTAAACATCTCACAAATTGCTTAAGAAGAAGGGACCATGCCATTTCTCATCTAGTACAAATTTAGGTATAAATGGTGCTTAATAAATGCTTAATAGATAAGGCTTCATTTTTGTCTTGGAAAATACTTTCGTAATTGTTAGGTATCTCTTAAGTACAGTGAATTTTAATTAATAAACATCTTTGAAGAACTTCTAAAAACTGCAAATATTCAAGAATATGCAGGTGAATAGTCAAATGAGGAACAGAAATGTGCCTGTTGACAAAGTTTAACAGCATCAAAGCTAGAGTCACTGTGTGTTTTGAGATGCTGAAGCATTCTTATAACCAATTAAAGTATTTGTATTTTTACATTGCATGTTCCTACTCTTTGTAACTACTTTGTTTTTCAGGTATATTCAGCAGATTCATTCAAATCTTTCCAAGTTCTTTAGTTTGGAGATTACTTTCTACATTAAAAAAACAAGTAAAGTAACTATTTTATGATTAAGATCAGGGATCTCAAGGTTTTTGTGAAGTGGACCTTTTAATTGCCCTGTAATGAGGAGCTCATCCTAGAAGGAAGCTCCTCTGTGTGTGCATGTGTAAGGACACAGATTGTGATGCCCCTGGGAAAGTTACTAACAGTAGAACTGTAGAATCATAACAGGGTTGGGAGTGCCTGCTGGCTATATTCCCTTCTCAGTTGGGAATTTCAGGAAACTGAGGCGAGACGTTTATGGCGCAGAGAGGGATGTGGCTGCTGCAGCTGGCTTGGAGACCTGTCAGGTAAGGCTTAAATAGCTACCAGTAGATAATATTCTACTGGTTGTGGAATCCCTGGTTAATGGGTCCTGATAGGTGTAAGAGTTCCTACTGTGAGCTTCCTGTTTAAATCTCATTGAATTGGATGTTCTGTCCCATAATTAGGGGGTAGGGGCTGGATGGGAGTGGGTAGGGATTCCCTTTAACGATGAGTTACTAATCCAGTGATCTACAGCTGCAGCAAAGTCTCTTGCTGCTCTTGGACTGCTTTCAGTGTGTTGTGACTCCATTGCCTTTAGAACCTGGTACCGGTTCTACTGAAGCAACTATGTGATTTTCAGCGTACCGCTTGGTTTCTGTGTTTTAGAGTCTTCAGTTCTATAAGAAGGTAATAGATGATTTTAAGTCTTTCTGATCTAAAATTCTGTTTTTTTGAGACGTGGAAATCTGTAGAAGCATAGAGGACAGTAAACAGAGACAGAAATGAAGACAGTGGTGAGAAGTAGTAAAAAGGGAAGGATAACATTTGTACTAGACTTAAGAAAGATTTTAGAAGGTATATGGACTTCTTGACATTCTGTGTAAGTAGAAAATCTTCCCATGGCTCCCTTTGTTTCATAGGTGGAGATGAGGGGAGTTTTGTTGTTCAGCAATATAAGATTAGATTCTGGGGTGAATCAGAGTGTTGTATTGGTTCTGGATGAACTAAGAAGCAGAAAGAAGAGGTATAAATAAATGCCCAAGAATATTTCTGATCTGATTCACAGCTGAATGTGGAGAGTTAGATGTCCACCTTCCTTCTACCTCCTTCTTTAGTCAAGTAGGTTGAGAGCACCAGGGATCGTTTTTTCTTTAACCTTTTAGCTCAGTGATACCCAGAGCAATGTGCCTATTCGGAGGAGAAGACAGTGTTTGTGTGAATAAATTTACTGTTCTGTGTGTTACATTTCTAGTTGGGAGTGGTCCTGTAATTCTATAGGAATGAATCAGATGGTTGTAGCCCCTTCTGCTTCTTAAATTATCCTTTGATTCTTCTCAGCTTGACCATGAAATTCATCTTTTTCTTATTCTTAACTGCCTTTCAGATGTAGTTACTCTAGAGTAGGGCATGTAGGTAGGGTCTTAGTAAAAGGAGAAGTTGGCTAGGATGCTCTTCACTTAGCTTATAAGGGACACAGGTCAAGAGCTTCTCAGGCTTCTCAAGATGTGGCCTTTTTCAAGTCCCCAAAGCACATAGGCATGTAAATCCTACTCATAAATGCCTGTGGATTGCATATTTATTATGGTAATAATGTTTAGTTCTAAATTTTTCAGTCGCGAATCTCTTACATATTGGTATGTCTGAAATAAGATGTTTTCTTATGATTTCATAAGTACTTTCATATATTTTACATGTGGTTGTCTAGATTTTAGTGTGGTATTCCTGTACATAGTAACTAATAACTAATAGTCATTTGGTGGGGGTACCTTTGAGAAAACAGTAAAATTAACATCAGTAAACAATAAATTAACATTAAGATTAAATATATTAACATCCTATTGATGTTAATTGATATTGATGTGAAAGGTACCAGAGTATTGACCAGCTGCTCTCTAACCCATAGTTAATATAGGTTATAATCTTACTGCTCACTGTGCGCGAGGTGGTGTAAGTTAAACTGTTGAAACAAGTAGGTCCAAAATGTAATGACATGGCTTAATATGACAAAAATGTGTTTCTTGCTTTTGTAACACTCCCAAGGCAGGTGTTCAAGTGGCTAGGATGCTCTTCACATAGCTTATAAGGGACACAGGTCAAGAACTTCTCAGCATCTCTCAAGTGAGCTAGAAAGGAAGAGGGAAGAGCATGAAAGAGCAAGAATGGGAAGATGGGATGACCCAAGCCTGAAAGTTTTTCCTATGATGACTTTTGACTAAAATCTGGACTTAAATTTTATTTTAAGCAGCCTGGCTACATTTCCCAGCCTCCTTTAGAAGCAAAAGTTTCAACAGTTGATCCTGGTTATTTCATGAATATACATTTGGGATATTTTCTCATTTGTGTCTTTTGTAATGACTTTAAAAATATCACCAAAGCAGCTGCAATAACTGATTTATCTAGCGTCAGGGAAAATGAATCTTTCCAGCATACTTGAATTTTTTGGATATCAGAAGCTTACAGTTTTAATTGTCAGAACTTTATATTTTCACAAATTTTTCCATAGTACTCTCTGACTTAAAACAAAATATAATCTTATTTTTTGATGTTCAACTATATGTGCCTCAGTAATTGTATTGAACTATAATACACTGATACCCTTTACATATCCAAGTTTATAGAACAGTTTATTTCAAGTTTTGTAATTACTTAGATTTGTTATTCTTGCCACTGGTCTTCTGCTCCAATGAATTAGATTATAACTTTTTGAAGGTAAGGTCTTTCTCTTGCTTCTGAATCTCTTAAAGTGCCTGAAAGTAGTGCCTTGAATGGCCATAATCTGGCAAGCTTACTTTATTTTTTTGTTTTTATTGGCTTTTTTATTGGTAACTCTGTTGTGCTGTTTATGACAGTGATTCTCAAATTTCAGTTTACCAGAATCACCTAGAGGCTTCCTAACCCCCCCAGTATTTGCATGGTCCCATCCCCAGAGTTTCTGGTTTAGTAGCTCTGGGTGAACCAGGGAAGATTTGCTTTGCTTATGTGTTCCCAGGTGTTGCTGATGCTGCTACTTGTCCTGGGACTTCATTTTGAGAATGACTGCTCGATTTAGAACTTTTATAATTCTTATCTCCTCTTTCCTCTTAAACTCCCTTTCTCCTCTTCCTCCTAATCTGCTGAGAGCTAAGGACACAAATACATCTAGTACCTCTTTTTTTTTTTTGAAATGAGAAAAAGGCTTTGAGTCAAAGACTTGAATTGTTACCTGTGAATAAGGTACATGAGCTTTTTATTATCTTTTGGCTGAGGCTAGTATCACTTCATTTCTGAAGTGTTAATGTCTGTGTTCTGAAAAACTAAGGTTATCGTTGAATTCATGAATATAGGGGTTGCTGATGCTTAGTCATGAATAAATCTGGGAAACAGGGATTCCTTCCACCTTGGTAATGTTAGTGAGACAAAATGTAAATTAGTTACTATAACTTTTAGTTTTTCAAGATACTTAGAAAATGAGTAGCATAAGTACCGTGGCTGTTTAAAATTTAAAACCTTCAAGCAGAGTCCCGTGGATGGGGTGGGGAGAGGAACAACCCTATGGTTCTGGAACTAGTAATCAGATATCTTTTATTTACATGTTACACTTTAATATGTATGTTTTAAAATTGTTACAAAAAATCAACTAAATTGTTCACATGAGAATGTGTCATGGCAACAAAAGAAAGAGAAAATAAGAGGAAAAAACTACATTGTTGTTCATGTTAGATAAATAAGAGGCGCTTATTGATTCAACCACAGTTTTCTTGAGATCAACTTTAATTTTTGTTTGTACTTTGGTGGTAACTTTTTTTCATTGTAAAGAAATCCAAAATTAAAATTACATTGTTAACTAAATCTTACTTTTTTTGTGTGAAATTTTGTAATTAATTTTCATAAGACACTCTTGTCTTAGAGTAAGTTTCTTGTTTGTAAAGAAAACAATACGACTTATCACTATGAATGAAGGACACCATTTACTCAAACATTCACTACCACTCGAGAAGAAAAAATGGTTCTTTTGAACCAAAAAAGTTATATTTAGTAGCTAACATATGAATTATATAAATTGACATGTGCCTGAGATTGGTCAATAAGATTAAATAGATTTTATGAGGATGCTTTAGGGTACTTAATTATTTTATTAATGTTTACAGTATTTCTAATACCAGATAGTCTAAGATATCACAGATAGATATTTAGCCAAAATGAAGTATGATTATATAAATTAGTTGATGAAATTCTGTAGTTATTAAAGGGAAAATCAGAGATGGAAATTAAGTTGCAATTATTTTGGCTAGGTCCACATGGCCTCTATTAAAGGTGGTTTACATATAAAAATAAGTCTAGGCAACACAGCATGACTTGGTCTTTCAAAACAAATAAAACAAACAAAAAACAACCAAGGCCGGGCGCGGTAGCTCATGCCTATAATCCCAGCACTTTGGGAGGCCAAGGCGGGCGGATCACAAGGTCAGGAAATCGAGACCATCCTGGCTAACATGGTGAAACCCCAGCTCTACTTAAAAAATACAAAAAATTGAGCCAGGCGAATGCCGTGAACCTGGGAGGCAGCGTTTGCAGAGAGCCGACATCGTGCCACTGCACTCCAGCCTGGGCGACAGAGCGAGACTCCGTCTCAAAAAAAACACAAACCAAAAAAACAACCATAGGCAGGTATGGTGGCACACACCTGTAGTCCCAGCTACTTGGGAGCTTAAGGCAGGAGGATTGCTTGAGCTCAGGAGTTCAAGGCTGGAATGAGCTATGATCACACGACTGATCTCCAGCCTGGGCAGTACAGTGAGACCCTGTCTCTAAAAATTAAAATAAATAAATAAATAAAACTTTTTAGAGCGTGTTGAAATTTGTCATTTTATTGCATAATATAAGGAGAAGATTTTGTACTTTTAATCAGTTTATAGTGTTATAATTGAAATGTCACTGTTATGCGGTAATAAGGTAAACATTTCGCACTTTTCCTTTATATTTACTCAAAAGTGAAAGCCAGTTCTTGTTTACTTCTCAAAAAAATGAAAAAGAATACTTTATTTGTAATATATTTGTAGTCTCATTCACAGAATTCCTAGTCCCCCCCACCCCCACCTTTTGGAGGCCGTAAAAATGAGGATGAGGGGTTAGAAATTTCCAGAAAGTTACTGTTAAGATAGACATTGAAAGATAGCAAAATAAAAGTAGAATTAGGTATTATAAAGAGCATAGTCTTTGAATCCAAGGTTCGGTTTACCACGAATCTAGATGTTGCATACTTCAAGAATAGGAAATTCTTCTATCACATCTTAAAAAACTGTTGTTTTAGTGGTAGCTATTGATTGGACCCACTTTAAGTGGGATATATTATATTTGCATATAGAAGATGAAGTTCTAATAGCATCAACATAAAAAAAATTCTATGAAATAAATGTATGCTCACTTTGGCAGCACATACACTAAAATTAGTTTCGAGGATGAGCAACCCTTATCCAAAAACATATTTTTTTAAAGACTCCTTTTTATTATGTTAGGCTAAAATTGTGTTTCTTTTTTTTTTTCTTTTTTTTTTTGAGACTGAGTCTCGCTGTGTCGCCCAGGCTGGAGTGCAATGGTGTGATCTCAGCTCACTGCAAAGCTCCGCCTCCCAGGTTCACGCCATTCTCCTGCCTCAGCCTCCCAAGTAGCTGCGACTACAGGTGCCTGCCACTACTCCCAGCTAATTTTTTTGTATTTTTAGTAGAGACGGTGTTTCACCGTGGTCTTGATCTCCTGACCTCGTGATCCGCCCGCCTCTGCCTCCCAAAGTGCTGGGATTACAGGCATGAGCCACCGCGTCCGGCTTATTAGGCTAACATTGTAACCTGTTGACAGAAAATAACATAACTATGATCTATGGGGAAATCTGGCCTCTATGAAAATAATGATTTGTGAGTGTACATATTCCTCATCAATTTTACAGAATAGGTTTTTAGGTTAGATTCACTGTAAGACTTATCTGAATTTACAGATTAGAATACTATTATCTTTTTTTTCTTGAGTAGCTTAATAGATATCCAGCATGCATATTGTTAAACTAGAATATGAAAAATTTAAATCAGTAATTCTCAAAAGTAAATGTATTGGTGTAGTTAGGAAATTCATGGGTATTAACTTTGGATGGTTGCTTTTAGTAATTCTTTAAAAGTGGAAAAAAATATGTTAAAAACCTCATATAGAGGAGAAGGGATTTTTGTGATTTGCTCAAGTGCATTTTTTCCTAATATTTTGGAAATTATGCACTTTTTTTTTTTTTGAGGTGGAGTCTCACTCTGTTGCCCAGGCTGAAGTGCAGTGGCACGATCTCAGCTCACTGCAACCTCGGCCTCCTGGGCTCAAGTGATCCTCCTGCCTCAGCCTCCTGAGTAGCTGGGATTACAGGTGTGTGCCACCATGCCTGGCTAATGTTTGTATTTTTAGTAGAGAAGGGGTTTCACCATGTTGGCCACGCTGGTCTCAGACTCCTGACCTCAAGTGATCTGCCTGCCTTGGCCTCCCAAAGTGTTGGGATTACAGGCATGAGCCATAATGACCGGCCTGGAAATTATGACATTCTTATTAGAATTGTGACTTACTTTGTTTGGAGGAAGAGTATATTGTGTAGCTGTGTGCATTTTTTATGTTGCAAATTAATTTTGTGCTTGAACATTTATTCCTTGAGGAAGCTTTAAAGCTACCTCAGGATGTCATCAAATCAGTGTAGAAGTTAAATAGGCTTTTATAGTTTCACTGGCAAATATCAGGTTTATAGTCTTTGTAAAATCTAATCTCCCTGATGTTTTCCCTTTGTATTTCTATAAAAAGAATATAGCTGCATTTGTTTCAACAGAAATTCTGTTTTATTGCATTAACATTGGTTTCATGTTAATCTTTTAAAAATTAACCAAAGATGTGTATCAGCATTTCCTAAGGTGCTTTTAAAATATGCATTGTTGACCAGGACCCCTAAACCTACTAATTCAGTTTCTCATCCAGATCCTCCATTTTTCTTTTCTTTCAGTTCTATAAATGTCTTTTTTGGAAAGCCTTTAAAGGTATTGTGATGTCAATCCTGTTTAAGAACCAGTGCCTTAAGAGAGTTGAGGCAGTTAAGAAGCACTAGTGTGGTCTGGTACAGTGAGGGAGAACAGGCTCACCCTTCCTCATACTTTCAGTTCCACATGGGTTTTGTTGTTGTTGTTATTTTAGGAGACAGGGTCTTGCTCTCTTTTCCAGGTTGAAGTGCAGTAAAGTGATCATAACTCACTGCAGCCTTGAATTCCTGGGATTAGGCAGTCCTCCCACCTTGGCCCCCCAAAGTTGAGATTACTGGCTTCCACATGTTAATAATTAGAAGAAAACATTAACATATTGTCTTAAAATTTTTCATGTTTTGGAGTTTGGTATGATTATTAAGATACTATCTGTATGCATGTGAATGTATAATTTCTTTGTGCTATAAAAATTATAGGTAACAAAGATTTTAAACTGATTAATTCATTTTCCCATCTTCAGTTTTCTCTTTTGCTACCTAAGCTATGTGAAAATCTCTTAATTACCTTAGGAGTATGTGTCCTAACTTGTCTTCATACTTCAGTTCAGTTTAGAATTTATTAATTCTTATCCTACATTCTGTTTGCTGAGTTGAGGCTTTTTCTTGTCTAGGCTTTTATGAAGTTGAGTAAAGTGATCATTTCTCTTAAGTATTATTTATTTTTCTTTCTTTTTTATTTTTCTTTCTGTTTTTAATTGCAAAACTTTCATTTTAAGGAAGATTCTTGAACAGGACACCTAAGATTTATTTTTGTGCCCTTCATTTTCCGTATCTACTTGGCTTTCATATTATATCTATGAACTGTCTTCTATTTTCCTTTTTTTGCTCTTGCCATCATAGCCTCTTTCATGTGCTATTCGGACTAATTGGTCTACCCTTGCATTTCCTTTTTTGTACAATCACAAAAGTAATCTTAAATATAGACCAAATCATGACTAAATTGTCATTAGAATAATTTCCAAGCCCCTTACCATGGCCTGAGTAATCTTTTTTATATACCTATAATCTCATCTGTCATTCTTTCCCTTGGGTACTCCGTTCTGGCCTTTTACTGACATTCCCCAAATAATGTAAAGCTCCTTTTGACTCATGTTCTCTGCATGTGTCGTTCCTCTCATTCCTCCCATAGCTGGTTTCTTCTCTTCTTCTTAGGTCCCTGCTAAAGTGTCACTTATAAAAAAAGGCCTTTGACTAACAACGTAAAGGAAGTTTCCCACCATTATTTTCCATCCTCTTCCCCTGTTTACTTCCTTAAAATAATCAAAGGTTTTATTAAAATACTGCCATCTTTCTTTTCTGATTAAATAGACCTAGTCCCTTAAACTCTAGCTCATATAGGACCTCACTGTTTTATGAAATACATCTCCTGTTCTCTAAGAATATGTATTTGAACATGGTCAGCCTTTTCCCCATCTTTGTGCCTTTGCTTGGGCCTTATGCTGCCTGGAAGGCTCTCATATTTATTGATTAGGTCAAATGTCTTTTTC
Organism: Chlorocebus sabaeus; assembly: GCF_047675955.1. Taxonomy (NCBI): domain Eukaryota; kingdom Metazoa; phylum Chordata; class Mammalia; order Primates; family Cercopithecidae; genus Chlorocebus; species Chlorocebus sabaeus. The sequence goes on from NC_132906.1 coordinate 7,433,653, forward strand.
TTAGAAGTCATTTCTACTTCTGTAGTCATTATAGTATCTCCCATTTCTTTGCTTTTATGGTGTGTTGAGTATCATAGTTTTTAAATATTTTTGTCTTTCTCTGATATATGTATATTTACACACACACACACACACACACACACACACACATATGTATTTATTTTAGAGATAGGCTGTAGCCCAGGCTGGAGAGCAGTGGCTCGATCATAGCCCACTGCACCCTCAAACTCCTGGGCTCCTGCCTCACCCTATGGAGAAGCTAGGACTAGAGGCACTCACCACCATGCCTGGCTGATTAAAAAAAAATTTTTTTTTTTATAGAGTTGTAGTTGCTCCAGGCGGGTAGAAGTTGCTCCAGGCTGGTCAAACTCCTGGCCTCAAATGTTCCTCCTGCTTCTGCCTCCCAAGGTATTGGGATTACATACGTGAACCCCTGTGCATGGCCTTCATGTTAGTTTTATACGTATTTATTTCCTCCACTAAAGTTAAATGCTCCTGGGATATTTTATCCTTTATTGTGATCACATATGGAGAGCTACAGTTAAGTATTAAGATTGAACATTTTTAAGCATTTTAATGAGCTTTATGGTAGAATGTTAACTGTGAGTTTAGACCTAGGTTTTATTTGTCGGTATCTTCAATTTTTAGAATCTTGCTCAGTGCTTGATCTCATGCTGGTTCCAATGAGCTTTCACATATAGTTACAGATCAGAATCACATACAGTGCTTTGAAAATGTAAATTCTCTAGTCCCCATCTAGGACCTATTAAATCAGAAACACAGATCTGGAGCATCAGCCTTTATCTATATTTTAAAAAAATTCACAGGAGATTCTAACATATACCCCTTTACATCTAGAGTAAAAAGTGTTCAAAGTGCCAGAAAATTTGAAGGAAGGTAAATTTTATCTGATTTGAATGAGGGTATAAAGGAAAAAAGTTTCATGGAAGAGGAACTATTTGAGATGGTTTTTAAAGGAAGGATAAGTTTTTTTATCTGTTTTAAAAATAGGCGGTTGAGAATCAGTGAAGCTTGTTTTTTCTATTTGTTTTAACCAGTTTAGCATAAAGACAAATGTTCTCAGTTAATGTTTAAAAATTAATTCAGTCTGAATTAGGTAAAGACTAAACACCTGTGAAGAAAATCTCAGGCATGGTACCAAGCCATAGGCTTAGAGCAGAGTTCTTTTTATTTTTGTAGAGGTGGGGTCTCCCTTCATTGCCCAGCCTGGTCTTGAACTCCTGGACTCAAGCAATCCTGCTGCCTTGGCTTCTCAAAGCGTTTTGTTTCGTTTGTTTTTCTTAAAAGTAAATAATACCTTGGTATCAGTGCATATTGGTTAAATACCAACTCTCTAAAAGTGATGATTTTGCATGACTATTTAGAATATTGAGATCATATGGATTATTTTGTTTTACAGAGCTAAATCTTTGTATGCGGAGTTTCTTTTTGTTTTATCTTTTCAAATATTTATATCTAAAGAATATAATTTTGTTTTAAAATCAGAATCGTTAGGCAAGTGAAAACGTGGGCTGGAACATGGAAAAATTAATGGAAAATGGCCTAGAGGTAGACAGGTTTTTTTTTTTTTTTTTTTTTTTTTTTTTTTTTTTACATGTTAAGTACCTGATGCTCTTCTTTTAAAATCTTGAACAGTTTTATTTGCCACCGGCTTCGCAGAGTTTGGCACATTGTTTCTTGAGGATTGTCAGAATGTGGGGAGAAGAGACTAGTAGGTAATAAGACTGGAAAGATGGGTTGGAACCTAACTGTATCACAGGAACTCAGAAATGAGCAGGCAACCAAACTTTAAGACTTAATTATCATTTCTGCCCCTAGAGAACCTGTGAACCAGGAGCACCAAAACTTAATTAGAGCTTAGAACATTAGTTTTCATACATTTTTAAAAAATAGCAGCAGTACTCTTGTGAAGTCTTGTATAAACTCCCAACCCTAAAGTTACATAAAGCAGATAAAACTGGAATTTACAGGTTCGGGTTTATTACAGTAACTCATAAAAGTTATTCAGTGAGAATAACAAGGCTATGTAGTATTTTATTGAATGCAATAGCTTGAAATTAGTGGGTGAAGAAGAATAACTTTGTATTCCTCAAGTTTCTTTTTTTATATTTTTAATCATATAGTAACATGAAAATCATGAATTCCATGGGTAAGTTGTGTACTCAGGTGTTCAAGTTTATCTGAGTGCATGTGCATTTAAATAAAGTTAATTGCAGAGTCACTACCTTCCTAATAAAAAAAAAAACTGTGTATATGAACAAGGGTGATAAGAGAGAGGCTTTACCTTGAGGTCTGCATGAAACCCAACACAAATTAAGTATATTGATTGGTGTTGGTATGTTAAAACATGAATGCATATTAATTTGGACCTGCATTTGTGTGTTTTTATTTATTTAATAAATAGTGGAAAAGCGGATAAAAAGAAATTCAAATCAGGCATTTACAAAACCCCAAGGCATTGCTGGAAGGCCTAAGGCTTAGTTAATACTGTTTTAAAATCACTGCCATAGGTGGCCTGTTTCTCAGTAGGAGGGAATGTACCAGTACATGGGTTAAGGAGGCTAGGAAGGCTGCAGCTTTTCTTAGCTGAGATTCCTCATTTGAACCAAAGAATACAGAGAAGTGATATAAGCAATTATTTTGTCATTCTCCAAAGGGTAATATCTATCAGGTGGCATTATACAATGGGTGTTTAGCTCATTGGTGCTTAATCCCCCTGGAACCCCTTTAGAAAAGTTGGGAAAGTGAGGAATCAATAAGGCGTTAAAAACCAAGCAACCAAACAAAAAAACCACTTAACCAAAATGTCAGATGCCTATATTCAAATGAGCACAATTTTCAAGACAATGCGTGGTCACTACTATATTGTATTTCACAAGTCTGAGCTCTTAGGTACTGAGTTTATGACTGAGAATCAATATTTGTTCATGTTAGGCCGGGCATGGTGGCTCATGCCTGTAATCCCAGCACTTTGGGAGGCCGAGACTGGCGGATCATGAGGTCAGGAGATGGAGACCATCCTGGCTAACACGGTGAAATCCCATCTCTACTAAAAATACAAAAAGTTAGCTGGCCTGGTGGCGGGCGCCTGTAGTCCAGCTACTCAGGAAGCTGAGCCAGGAGAATGGTGTGAACCGGGGAGGCGGAGCTTGCAGTGAGCCGAGATCGTGCCACTGCACTCCAGCCTGGGCGACAGAACGAGACTCCGTCTCAAAAAAAAGAAAGAAAAAAAAAGATTTGTTCATGTTAAAACTTGGAAATGAGAAAGATATATTTTGATTAGGATATATTTTCATTTGATTAATAGCATTGATACTTTTTTTAATGAAAAGTTGTATTGGCCACCTTCATGATTCTGTCTGGGTGCAGGCTTGAGTAATGTGTTTATTTTGTAAACAAACAAAAACTTTCAATCTAATTCATACAAAAGGAAAAATGATGTTTCAGTGTTTTGAAATTAGCTTGAGCTCTTTAGTTCCTTTTCTTATTTTTCCCCCTTTTTTTCCATAATAGTGTATTATTATAGACAAAACCACTAAGTCATAAAATGGGAAGGTTCCCTTGTTTTGTTAAGGCATATCTTGAAGCTCAAAGGCTATGCATGTTGATTTTTTTTTGGTTTTAGACATAATAAGGAAGGCAAGTCACTATTTCAGGTCTTGAAACAGAACATGTTCCTCTTTTTAATCTTTTGATTGAGAATATTTTATTTAACAAGTGAATCAGAACCTTGAATTTAAGGAATTATGTAACACTTCACTAGTTGATTATGCATGCCCTTAAGCAAAGCTACTCTAGACGTCCAAACTGCTTCTGGGTGGAGACTTTTAATTCCCCCCCAATCCCCCCCCCACACACACACTAGGAAAGTAACCACCTTTTCAAAGATAAAATACAACAAAACAAAAATAGCTTTGGCCCTTGCAATACTTTCCATTTATGTTCCCTTCATATTTCTTCCCAGTGAGAAGCCATATGATTTGTGCTATAGCTTTTCCTGAAAACTTTGTTAACTATTTGACAGTCTCACTGTAACTGAGTGAAAGCTTTAATCAAGAACTGCCCGTGACATATAGATGCCTTCGGTTCATTGGCTACTTCTGTAGTTGAAAGGAAGTTGAACCCAAGTTTGTCCTTTCTACTTGGGTGTTGAAAGAGCTTATGAGCAGTAGCTGTTCTGATTTTTGTTGGTTGTTTTCTCTAGGGAACAAGCTACCCTCTGAGTCAGCACTGGACTTGAAGATAAATCCTACAATTCATGAAACTGACTGATTCGACTAAAGGATGGATAGTTTGGGCAGCGTTGGACAGCTCTATGAGGGGTCTGTTTGTTTAACTGAAGGGATTGTTGAGTTCAGCAACTTTTAACTCCCCTAATCATAAGGGGTTGCTGTTGTGAAAACAGGGTTTGTGAAGGAATCAGTTCTGGCAATTAACATCAGTATTCTTACTGACTTCGTTTTCATTTTATTGTCAAACTTCGTTGAACAATTCTTTAAAGTGGAGAAATTTTACTGCTTTTTTTGCCAGCAAGAAATTGTATGTACTGAGAGGTCAGCATAGAAGCTTTGCAGTCTGCTTATGAATCCAAGTTTTTTTTTTTTTTTAATGTATGAGCTTATAAACATTTCTCTCAAGTAAACCTTTTGACACTTGGATTATTTAGTCTTTGCAAAGGTAGTATGCATTTGTGGCTTAGAATTTTTAAGATTTATGGAAGTTAATTTGAATATTAAATATTTTACTAGTTTAGTGAATATATTTTGGCTTATGGCTGACATGCTTTTTAGATAACTATTTTATTAATAAGATATTAATTTTTACCCTAAAACTTCACAGACTTTTAAAAATCAATCTTTGAGGAAATAAGATTTATTATAATGTTTAATTATATGGATTTTTAATCTGAAACATGAGGGATTTAAGCTACAGAATAAAAATCTTCATACCCTAATTTTCTGGGCCATAATTATGCAGGGATACAGTGGATTGTCTTTTTGAAGATAAAATATGCTGTGGGATAACATAGGAAATCCCGAAGCTGTGTCTGTGTAGTAACACATAATTTTGTTATTTAAGCATTAAAAGATTATAAATGTATAAATTTTATTTTAGTCATTTGAAAGTTGGTATGATTGAAAATAATGTAGGCGTAATGATAGTATTACCTAGCCGGTATTTGAGTAGATTATTTGAATATCTTTGATTGATTAGGCTGGAAATAGAAATAGTCATCCATCATGGTAGAGTTTAGAAAATTGGGCTTTAGACAAATGAGTTTGCAGAAAATTCAACTTTCGCTCCATTAGCTGCATGATTCTTATTACCTTGTTAAGCTTGATACTTTTGATTAAGAACATTTTTTGCCAGATTTGATATTCTCTGCAAGGTTGAATTTGATTGAAAAAATGAAATTATTTTGAGGAAAGAAGTAAAGGCTAGTATTATTTTAGTGTTTACTTTCTGATTCTATTGATTTTCTGATGGTGAAGTGGTTGGTTTTATATTGTACACTCTATTCTGGAATGAGAGCCACATTTAAAACATACATATGCCTATGGCTTGTTTATCTGAGTCACATCTTTATTTGTGTCCACTTTTAAATTTTCCTTTTTGGCTGGGTGTGGTGGCCCATGCCTGTTATCCCAACACTTTGCAGGGGGCCGAGGCGACAAGGTTGCTTGAGTCCAGAGTTCGAGACCAACCTAGGCAACATGTTGAGACCCTGTCTTTACAAAAAATACACAGATGAGCCAAGGGTAGTGGCATGTGCTGGTGATCCAAGCTACTAGGGAGGCTGAGACAGTATATAATTGCTTGAGCCTGGAAAGTCGAGGCTTCAGTGAGCCCTGTTGGCGCCACTGCAGTCCAGTCTGGGCAACAGAGTGAGACCCTGTTTTAGAAAAAGGAGAAAAGAAAAAAGAAAGTTCTCTTCAGTAGAAGGCTGTGCTTACATACAGTATATAGTCATCTAGAGCTTGGGAATTTTTTTGACTAGGTTCTTAGCCTCAATTGCAAATAACGCTATGACATTCAAACTTTAATTGCAATAGTAATTATGCTGAAATACCTTCCTTAAACTCAGTTTCTTCTGCTGCTTAGAAGAGCCAGTGATAGAAATGGTGTAGGGAACAAAGCTTGTCTCTGAAGCACTGAAATAACAAGTGTTGGTGGCAGGGGTGGGGGTTGTGAGGGAGGTTTCGTTGAACTCAACTTTGGATAATTTATTTATTTCTACTCTTTGAATCATCAGGAAAGTCAAAGAAGAGACTTTATTAATTCTTAACATGTTTAGGACTCAGAATTTGGGGATATAAACATAGTATCTGTTTTGGGCTATAACTATGTATTCTTTAATTTTGGGGGGTGATTTGGGGAATTTGGTTAAAAATGAATAAAGAAGTATTTGTAGTAGTGCATTTTTTTGTATTTTGATTGTGATTGTATAAGTTCCTTAGTATGATTTTTCTCATGGCAGAAGCCCCAGATATTGGCCTTGTTGTTAAGAAGATAATGCTTCCCATGTTCTCAAGTCATCTATCTGTTCAAGATGACATATGTGTTATTTCTAATCTAAATCATCTTCAATGTAGTTAGACATGACAATTTATTATTGAGGATTTAGTTTGGTTATTGGAACTTCATTAAAACTATTTGTGTAACCTAGGTTTACTCAGATTGCGTTGACCTAGAAAAAGTAACACATATTAGAGTAATAAGACTGTCAGAAGAGTGTCCTTCACCCCAGATTCCTTTACATTCCTCTGTTTCTCTCATAGTGTCTAGGGGTTTGTTTTATGTTTGCTTCTATTGACTGACATACATGCTGCTTGATAGCATGATCATTTACTTTTCCTCTGCCCCCAGCTTTTTGTTATACTGAGTACTTCCATGATGGCCTTTGTTATTCCAGACAATTTGATAATGATAGCTATTGCTGTATTTAGCATCTTGGTTGTTGATACCAAGAAAAGAGGAGATCTTCACCTCTATATCCATTTCTTTTCAACAAAATTATATTTTGAATAATTTCCCATCTACACAGTTTGCCATTTACATGTGTAGATGGGAATACAGAGAGGATTAAGGCACAGTTCTTCCCCATAGAACGGTTGAATCACATGTGGTATTTGCAGCAAAAAGAACAACAAAGTGATGGGAATAATTTTTAGATATGGGTGTCAAGAAAATCTTCATCAAGTAAGAAGATATTTCAGAAGGATGAACTAGAATTTACTGTGCGGTTGAGGTTTAGAGTATTTGGTGTTGGCAAGTACAGTTGTTGATGATGTATGAGAGAAGGGAGAAGCTTTTTTGATGTGTGGATACATGAAGCATCATGGTGTCTTCAGAGAAGCTGTATGAGAGAGTTTGAAAAGAATCCTCATTACAATATTGTCTTTCAATCTCTGAACACGGATGGGTTCTCCCTCTCCAGCTGTTTCCAGGTTGTCTTTAATGTCTTTCCACAAAGTTTTGTAATTACTCATGTTTAGGTCTTATACATATTTTGTTAGATTTATTTTGTATCTTTATACAGGATGCTTTGTAGTACTCACTGGTATCATAATTGGTGTCTTTAAAACAATCTTTTAAATGGATTATTTCTGGTGTTTAGATATGTGATAAACTTTTGTATTTGGTCACCCTGATAAACTCTTATTGCGTGTATTTTATAGATTCTTGTATTTGGACGATGGCAAACAATGATAGGTTTATTTCTTCCCTTCCAGCCTTTTTTCCAGCTATCTTGTGTTGGCTAGGGCCTTTAGTATAATGTTATAGAGAAGTGCTCATAGTTGATATTTTTGTCTTGTTACTGATTTTACAAAGAATGTTTTTAATATTTCCCTGTTTAGGATGATCTTCACTCTGGAATCTCAGACGCACTTGATTTGTATACACTTTTTAACTTTTCTGGTTGAAGCAAATGTTTCCTCCAGATTTTACTGGAATGGATTTAAAACCTTGACACTAATTCATGAGGCCTTTATTCAGTGACTCTTATAGGCCAAAAACATAAACGAGACAAGAATTTTCACTTTTATGGAATTCACAATTTTTATTTTTCATTTGTGTCTGTCTTCGTTTGAATTACTTACACTTTGAATTATTTACCATTATCATAATGAAAATGTTTTAATGGGTAGGTGTTGCTACATTGACTTAAAAAGATACCAGAAGTCTACGACAGTGTTTATATTCCACATACCCTTTTAATAATGGTCTAATTAAACTTATTTTTATCTATGCCAGTCTGAGAAGAGGCCAACAGTGAGCCACTTTTCATTTGTATCTCTTTAGTTCTTGGTTCTTTTTTTTTTTTTTTTGAGACAGTCTTGCTGTCACCCAGGCTGGAGTGCAGTGGTGTGATCTCGGCTCACTCTAAACTCCGCCTCCCAGATTCCAGCGATTCTCCTGCCTCAGCCTCCTGACTGGCTGGGATCACAGGTGCGTGCCACCACGCCCAGCTAACTTTTGTATTTTTAGTAGGGACGGGATTTCACCATGTTGGTCAGGCTGGTCTCGGACTCTTGACCTCGTGATCTGTCCGCCTTGGCCTCCCAAAGTGCTGGGATTACAGGCGTGAGCTACCGCGCCCAGTCTAATTCTTTCTTTAAAACATAAAATCTTTCGGAAAAGATGCATCTTTTTAATTAGCACCAGACGTGAGCATCTTTTTATGTTTGAGGTATTTTTCTTTTCTGCCAACTGGCTAGTTGTATAACTTGTTCATTTTTCACTGCTTACTTTCTGTTTATGATTTTAAGAACTATATGTTAAACAGACTAGCCCTTTATTAAGTGTTGCAGATATCTTTTTTTGTTCTGCAGCAATTTTTGTCAGTTTTTGTCTCTTGAAGAAGTTAAATTGATGAACATTTTATTTTTTGACCTTTGAATTTTGTTTCTTCGTAACAGCATATTTTTAAAAATAGAGAGTTATTTTAAACTCTTAAATATTTAATCTGAATATTCATGTAAAATTTATGTGGGTGTAATGAATGAAAGGGAAATTCACTTTTTTGATTTTATCTATATAACCATTTGTTTGTTTATTCACTTCATTGTTTAGTGATAGCAAGTTGTTACATCTGATTATTGGACAGGTCATCTCCTCCTTTGAAGTCTGAAGTACAGCCTTTATGTTATACTTATTTTTTTTATATATATATATATTTATATACATTTATATATATATATTTTTTATATATATTTGAGATCAGTTTTGGTGTCCTGTTCTTTTGCACTGTTCATATGAGCCTCTATCAAACGTCTATCTTCGTTACTGTAGGTTTGATCATTTTTCAGTGTCTAATGGTGTTATGGCCCACTTTTTTCTTCTTAATTTTTTATCTTTTGTTTTTTTCTTTTAAATTTTCTTCAATTTCATCCTTAATTGTTTTTCTTTTCTTCAGTAGTTTTTTTTTCCTGGCTATTCTTGATGCTTTTTTTCCCCCACATAGATATAATTAGCTTGGCTAATATTTTTATTTTATTTTATTTTATTTTATTTTATTTTATTTTATTTTTGAGATAGAGTCTTACTCTGTCGCCCAGGCTAGAGTGCAGTGGCGCTATCTTGGCTCACTGCAACGTCCGCCTCCCGGGTTCAAGTGATTCTCCTGCTTCAGCTTCCTTAGTAGCTGGGATTACAGGCACGTGCCACCACACCCGGCTAATTTTTGCATTTTTATTTGAGACAGGGTTTCACCATGTTGGTGAGACTGGTCTTCAACTCCTGACCTCATGATCCGCCCACCTCAGCCTCCCAAAGTGCTGGGATTACAGGCGTGAGCCTGGCCAGCTTGGCTAATATTTTTAAATCCTGTTGGTATTTTTATTGAGCTAGCATCATAATTGTAGTTTATTTTAGGGTAGAAGTGACATCTTTATAACAAATAAGTATGGGTGTTTATTCCTGTTTGTTTAAGTAATCCGTTATTTCTGTCAGTAGGTTTTTGTGTTTTCTTCATAGGGGTCTTACACAGTTCTAGTTGTTTGTATCTACAGATTTTATCTTTTTTGTTGCTGCTAGTAAATGTAAATGAGTTCCTTTTTTTTTTTTTTAAACATTGTATTTCATTGTCCCACCAACACTCCTCTCACATTTGATTAATAGTTTTCTTGATCCTTTTGATCCCTCTACCCTACCCCTAGGCAGTGATTTGAATATTAATTTTTTAATTGAAATATAATTCACATACCATAAAATCAATCCTTTTAAAGTATGTAATTCAGTAGGTTTTAATATATCAAAAGATCATGAAACCATTACCATTCAAATTCCACAGCATTTTCATTGCCCCAAAAGGAAACTTAGTATCTGTTAACTGACACTTCTCATTTTTCTCTTTCTTCATTCCCTGAAAACCACTAATCTATTTTCTGACGTTTTATAGATTTGCCTATTCTGGACATTTCATATAAATAGAATCATATAATATGTGACTTTTTTATGTCTAGCCTCTTTGAGCTAATGTTTTCAAGGTTCATCCATGTTGTAGTATATGTCAGTATTTCCTTCCTTTTTATTGGTGAATAATGTTCTATTATGTGGATATATCATGTTTTGTTTACCACTTATCCATTGATAGACATTTGGGTTATTTCCTCTTTTTGGTAATTATGCATAATGCTACTATGAGCATTCATGTACAAGTTTTTGTGCGAACCTATGTTTTTAGTGCTCTTCGGTAATACACAATTCGGAGTCACAATTCCACTGCTAGGGTCATAGCAATTGATTATAGCCATCCTAGTGTGTATGAAACAGTGTATTATTGGGGTTTTGATTTCTGTGTCCCTAATGACTAAAGATTTTGAGGAGTTTTCCATGTGCTTATCGGCCATTTGTATGTGTTCTTCGGAGGAAATGTCTATTCAAATCCTTTGCCCTGTTTTAAATTTACTTGTTTGATTCTTTTAAATCATTGTGTGGTTTTTATATTCTTCTTCATACTAGACCTGTTTTTTTTTCAATTGATACATAATAGCTGTACATAATTTGCCGGTATGTGTGTTATTTTGATACATGCATACAATGATCAAATCAGAGAAATTGGGATAGCTATTACCTCAAACATTTGTATTGGGAATATTTCACTTCTTCTCTTCTAGCTATTTTGAATTATACAACAAATTGTTAACTGTAGTCACCTGCTATACTATTGAACCCTAAATCTTATTCCTTCTAAACGTATTTTTGTACCCGTTAACTAACCTCTTCAGTCCCCCACCCACCAATACTTCCCAACTTCTGGTAACCACCAGTTTACTTTCTATCTCTATGAGATCTACTGTCTAAGCTCCTGCATATGAGCAAGAACATGCAGTGTTTATTTTTCTGTTCCTGGCCTTATTTCACTTAACATAATGATCTCCGGTACCATCTATATTGCTGAAAATGACAGGATGTCATTTTTTTTTATGACCGAAGAATATTTTATTGTATGCATGTATCACATGTTCTTTATTCATTCATCCATTAATGGACACTTCAGTTGACTCTCTATCTTGGCTATTGTGAATAGTCCTGCAATAAACGTGGGAATGTAGATATCTCTTCTACATACTGACTTCTTTTCTTTGTATAAACCCAGCAGTGGGATTGCTGGATCATATGGCAGTTCTGTTTTTAGTTTTTTTGAGGAACCTGCATATTGTTTTCCATAGTGGCTGTACTCGTTTTCATTCCCATCAACAGTATACCGATGTTCTCCTTTCTCCATATCCTCACCAGTATTCATTATTTTTGTCTTTTTGATAAAAGCCACTTCAACTGGGATAATATGATCTCGTTGTGGTTTTGATTTCCTTTTCCCTGATGATTAATAATGCTGGACTTTTTTCATATAACTTGGTCATTTGTATGTCTTTTTTGAGAAATGTCTGTCCTGATCTTTTGCCTATTTTACAATCAGACTATTTGGATTTATTTATTAATTTTTGCTATTGAGATGTTTGAGTTCTTTATACTAATCATTAATTTCCTGATGAAGGGATAGTGTGCATATGTATTCTCTCATTCTGCAGATTGTCTTCACTTTGTTGATTGTTTCCTTTGCTGTGCAGATACTTTTTAGTGTAATATAGCCCCATTTGTCTATTTTTGCTTTTGTTGCCAATGCTTTTGAGATCTCACCCAAAATATCTTTGCCCAGATTAATGTCCTGAAGGGTTTTCCCAGTGTTTTTATCCTAATAGTTTCAAGCCTTAAATTTAAGTCTTTAATCCATTTTGATTTGACCTTTGCATATGGTAAGAGAAAGGAACATAGCTTCATTCTCTACATGTAGTTATCCAGTTTCCCAAACACCATTTATTGAAGAGACTGTCTTTTCCCCAATATGTGTTCTTAGCACCTTTCTGGAAAATTAGTTGCCTATAAATATGTGGATTTATTTCAAGTTCCCTGTTCTGTTCCATTGGTCTGTGTGTCTGCTTTTATGCAGGTACCATACTGTTTCGGTTACTGTGACTTTGTAACGTATTTTGAAGCAAGTAGTAGATGTCTCGTGCTTTGTTAGTTTTGCTCAGAATACTTTGGCTGTTAAGGTTTTTGTAGTTTCATATGAATTTTGGATTGTTCTTTCTGTTTATGCAAAGAATGTCCTTGATATTTTGATAGATTTTGTTGAATCTGTAGATTGCTTTGGGTAGTAGTAACATTTTAACAATACTAATTCTTCCAATTCATGAGCATGGCATATCTTTCACTCTTCTTGTGTCCTCTTCAGTTTCTTTCATCAGTGTTTTATAGTTTTACTTATAGAGATCTTTCACTTCTTTGGTTAAATTTATTCCTAGATATTTTATATTTTTTGTAGCTATTGTAAATGGGATTGCTTTCTTGATCTCTTCTTCAGGTTGTTCACTGTTGGCATATATAAATGATACTGGTTTTTTTAAGTTGGTTTCCTGAAACTTTTACTAAGTTTGTTTATCACTTTTGACAGTTTTTGGGTGGAGTCTTTTGGTGTTTCTAAATGTAATACCATGTTGTCTACAAACAAGGATGATTAGATTTAGATTTTTCCTTTCCAATCTGGTTACCTTTGTTTTTTTCTCTTGCCTAATTGCTGTGGCTAGGACTTCCAGTACTATATTGAATAAAAGTGATGAAAATGGACATCCTTGTCTTGTTCCAGATCTTAGAGGAAAGGCTTTTTTTTTTTTTTTTTTTAAAGACAGCATCTCACTCTGTCACTCAGACTGGAGTTCAGTGGTACAATCTTGGCTCACTGCAACCTCCGCCTCCTGGGCTCAAGCAGTCCTCCCACCTGAGCCTCCACCTGAGTAGCTGGGACTACAGGCGCACACCACCATGCCCTAATTTTTTGAATTTTTAGTAGAGATGGAGTTTTGCCATGTTGTTCAGGCTGGTTTCAAATTCCTGAGCTCAAACGATCTTCTGTCTTGGTGTCCCAAAGTGCTGGGCCAGAGGAAAGGCTTTTAATTGTTCTCATTCAATGTGGTGGTAGCTGTGAGTTTGTCATATATAACTTTTATTGTTTTGATGTAAGTTTCTTTTTTACCCAGTTTGTTGTGAGTTTTTATCATAAAGGGATGTTAAATATTGTCAAATATTTTTCCAACATCTATTGAACTGACCATCACATATTAGACCTTTATTAAATATATGATTTGCGAATATTTTCTCCTATTTTGTGAGTTGCCTTTTCACTTTCTTGATAGTTTCCTATGAGTTACAAAACGTTTTAAACTTTGATGAAGCCTGATTAAAAAAATGTTTTTGGTTGCTCGTGCTTTATTTGTCCTATCTTTTATTTATTTGTTTGTTATTTATTTCTTGCATCTGCTTCATTGGCAGTATTTGTCGTATCTTAAGAAGCCATTGCTCGACTAAAAGTCACAATGGTTTATACCTATGTTTTTTTTGTTGTATTTTGTACATTTAGGTTTTTGATTCATTTTGAAGTAATTTTTGTGTATGGTATGAAATTAGGTGTTGGATGTTACATATTATGTTTCTGTTTCACATGGTCACCACTAGATTTTTACCGTTCATTCTTTAAGTATGGAATTGTTGAAGAGATGGGCAGTAAAAATATTAATACAAGATTTTTATTTATTTTTTTTGAGATGAAGTCTCGCTCTGTTGCCCAGGCTGGAGTATAGTGGCGTGACCTCGGCTCACTGCAACCTTCGCCTCCTGGGTTCAAGTGATTCTCCTGCGTCAGCCTCCCGAGTAGCTGGGAGTACAGGTGCCTACCACCACGCCTGGCTAATTTTTTGTATTTTTAGTAGAGATGGGGTTTCACCATGTTGGCCATTCTGGTCTCGAACTCCTGACCTCAAGTGATCTATCCGCCTCAGCCTGCCAAAGTGCAGGGATTACAGGCGTGAGCCACCGCGCCTGGCCAATACAAGAATTTTTAATGACTTTGAGCCTTCCTGTCCCCCTTCAGTGTTTTAGTTGTCTAGAATTTTAGTTATACTTTGACTTTTATTATTCTTTTACTGTTAGTGCTTATTCAGATTTTCTCACATATTCTGACATTCCATGCCTTTTAAGGGGGGAATTTCCTTTTTAGTGAAGTTGATCATTTAATAGTTCTTTCACCATGGAGATGTGAGTGACAAACCTTAAACGTGTCTTTCTCTCTTCATTTGTAGATGGTATATAAATTTCAAGTAGACAGTTATCTTTTCTCCTTTGAAAATTTCATTGTTTAGTGTTGCTGATACAGTTAGCGTATTTTTCTTTTGCTAGATCATTTGTCTCTTTTCTGGTAGCTTTTAAGATTTTCTCTTTGTCTTTCGCATGCTACATTTTTGCGTAATTGGTAGAAAGGACTTATTTTACTCAGAACTTTTTTTTTAAACAGCATCTGTCTGTCACCCAGGCCTGAGTGCAGTGGCATGATCATAGCCCACTTCACCCTCTTCCTCCCTGGGCTCCAGCAATCCTTCCACCTCAGCCTCTTGAGTAGCTGGGACTACAGAGGCATACCATGTCTGGTTTATTTTATTTTATTTTATTTTATTTTTTGAGATGGAGTTTCACTCTTGTCATCCAGGCTGGAACAGTGGTGTGACCTCTGCTCACTGCAACCTCTGCCTCGCGGGTTCAGGTGATTCTCCTGCCTCAGCCTCCCAAGTAGCTGGCATTGCAGACATATGTTTGGCTAATTTTTATATTTTTAGTTGTGACGGGGGTTCACCATGTTGGCCAGGCTGGTCTTGAACTCCTGACCTCAGGTGATCCACCTGCCTCGGCCTCCCAAAGTGTTGGAATTACAGGTGTGAGCCACCATACCCGGCCTAATTTTTTATATTTTTTTGTAGAGACGGGGTTTCACCATGTTGCCCAGACCGGCCTCTAATGCCTCGCCTCAAGCAATTCTCCTGCCTCAGCCTCCCAAAATGCTGAGATCACAGGGCTCAGCTACCACACCCAGCCTCTGCTGAGAACTCTTACTTAGGACTTCTTGAATGAGGAGTTATGTGCAAAGGAGTTATGTGCTGAGTTCTTGAAAATCACAAATCTTTTTTTTTTTTTCCAAATGTTGCTTCTCCAATATTCTTCTTCTCCTGGATATTTACATTTTCATCATTTTGTATCTCTTAACTACTCTTAAATTTTCCAAGTTTTATTTCTGGGTAATTTCCTCAGATCTTTATTTATTTATTGTTTCCTTTTTGATTTATCTACTTTAATTTGTTGTTTCCCTCTTTGATTTATGTACTTTACTATTTAATGCATCTTTTGATGGTTTTTTCCCTTTAATTTTAATGCTTATATTTTCACTCTTAGCCAGTGCGCTCTGTTTTGGAAGAACAAACACCTTATTCTTTTGTGATGTTTGTCACTTCTTTCATATTCTTAATCACCTCAGTAGTAATTATATTTTATAATCTGTTTTATATGGTTCTGTTACGTGCACTCTTTCTTCTTGAGTTGTTAATTTTCAAGTATGTTGTACTTGCTGGTTCTTACGAGTTCTTTTAAGTGGGATTATTTTCTGGGGAAGGTTCTTATATGTTGTCATTTTGTGGAAATATTCATCAAAATAGTTTGGTGTTTGCTTCAGCAATGTGTCTGAAGAGGTTTTCCAAAGCAAGTTGAGTATTGTGTTGATTTGTTGGGATTCTGTAGCATGGAATCTCACGAGGATTTTCTCTCTTATACTTATGCATAGAACAGGCATGTGGTTTCCATTTCTCTTAAGACATCACCTCGGTCCTCCAACCTTCCTCTTTTTTTCTCCATTGCTGTTCCATAAACAGGCTTCCCTTTTGGTTCTATGAGCTGATAGAAATGGTTTTGTCCTATATTTACTGCTTTTCCAGAGTCCTGGTTTTACACAGGGGGTTTAGTTTCATTTTCTGTATTCTATGGACTCATGGCCACTTTTCATGTACCCTTGTGGGCCTTAGAAACTCAGCTGTAGAGACTGTATCTGACCTAGCTTATAATTTCCCAAACTCCACAACATAAGCTCCTGACTTCAGATTCTGCTTTAGTTTCTTGCTTTGGGGGTTTTAATTTATTTTTTATTATTTATTTATTTATTTACTTTTTGAGACAGAATTTTATTCTGTTGCCCAGGCTGGAGTACAATGGTGCAATCTCGGCTCACGGCAACTTCCACCTTCCAGGTTCAAGTGATTCTCCTGCCTCGGCCTTCTGAGTAGCTGGGATTACAGGTGTACATCAACACACCCAGCTATTTTTGTATTTTTAGTAGAGATGGGGTTTCGCTATGTTGGCCAGGCTGTTTTGAACTCCTGACCTCAGGTGGTCTGCCTGCCTCGGCCTCCCAAAGTGCTGGGATTATACGTCTGAGCCACTGCGACTGGCCCTTTTTTTTTTTTTTTTAAATCAGGTATTTTTTTTTTTTTTTTTTTTGAGGCGGAGTTTCGCTCTCTCGCCCAGGCTGGAGTGCAGTGGCCGGATCTCAGCTCACTGCAAGCTCCGCCTCCCGGGTTCACGCCATTCTCCTGCCTCGAGACTCCCGAGTAGCTGGGACTACAGGCGCCCGCCACCTCGCCCGGCTAGATTTTTGTATTTTTTAGTAGAGACGGGGTTTCACCGGGTTAGCCAGGATGGTCTTGATCTCCTGACCTTGTGATCCGCCCGTCTCGGCCTCCCAAAGTGCTGGGATTACAGGCTTGAGCCACCGCGCCCGGCCAAATCAGGTATATTTTAAATGCTGGGGTGTTGTGTTTTATCTCACAGTTCTGTGCATTCGTAACATTGGTAGGGGTTGAGGGAGAGTGTCCATGTTAGTTTAGTCTCTCATTTTCCAGAAATAATATTGTACTGACTGGTTGGTTGTATTTAGGAAGGGTGCTGATTTGGTATGTATTAATTTTCTAATCATTTACTCTAATAATTCTGTAATTATTTTCAGGAGTTTTTTATGTTGTTTGTCTTAGGTTTTCCAGAAATAGAATTGTGTCATCTAAAAAAACAGTGATGCTTTGCCTTTATAAATTAGCCTTGAAGTTTTTTATCTCATTTCTTTATTTGGTCAGTTCTGGTTAATTTCTCCAGTGGACATTCCTATATTGTTCCTTACTTTTATTTGAATTGGGTACTTTTGAGAATAATTTTTCAAATGCCCTAAAGCAGTTAATTTATCATATTGCTTTTAAATATCTCAGTTTGCATATTCACTTTAGAAGTTATAGTGTAATTATTCTATACTAATGTCATCAGAATGTCATTTCAAGAGTAAATGACAAGAAGTAATACAAAAAATGAAATACAAAAGTGAAATATTCTTAATTTAGAATATTTAAAATATAAATTTTCATTCTTCTAGGTTGTTTCTTATGCTGATCTTCTATGTATTATTATATTTGCTTTGGTATTCTGTTGATTGAGTGTCAGTTAATATCAGGGTGTTCCAATAACCATTGGTAGCCCTTTCCCTGCTGTATGTGGAAAGATTGAAATTATATGAGAATATGTGTGAAACATGAAATTTCTAATGAAGAAGAAACTTCTATTATGGTGTGTCTGATGTACCTCATTATTAAAAGAAGACCTTTAGTTGTATTATATCAAATTGTTTCCTCAAACCCTTTTAGCATAAGATTCCTGTGGTTAAATATTAAATAATGTGCAATGGAAGATGTCATTTTAAATTAAGAATTCTGAACTTTCAATCACATTTTCTTAATTTGATCAGAATCTGTTCATTTTAATTCAGCATCCTATTTTAAACTACTTGTTCTTGTAGTGTGATTCTATTCTTTCTTGCTGTTTATAATTTAGTACTGTATATAGGCACTTAAGAATGGGCATCTTGTTAGTATTTGTCTTCATAATACTAAATACAGAATACCTCTCTCCAAGCAGATGTGTAGATATTTTACCCAGTTCTTTAACACACTTGTAAAATATACAGGTGACACAAAGCTGTGCCTTTTGTGATTAGATTAGGTATTTTAGTAATTTAGTTTTTAATTTCCTATGCAATTTAAATATCCTATTATCCTTATGGGGGGGTGATACTTACTGTTGTACATGTTTTATTTTGAATGCTCTTTCTTTTCTTTTTCTTGTTTTCCTCTCCCCGCCACCCCGCCTTAAAGAGACAGGGTCTTGCTATGTTGCCCAGATTGGAGCACAGTGGCTGTTCATGGGCGCTGTATGGCTCACGCAGCCTCAAACCCTTGGGCTTAAGCGAATCTCCTGCCTCAGTCCCCCCAGGTAGCTGGGACTACAGGCCCACACGACTGCACCCAGCTTACATTTTAAATGTATTTAAGTAACTCCAATCAGCCTCAGCTCAGAGGTGAATTCAAATTTTATTTCTGCAGCTTTATATTAAAATAACTTCACAAAATTTAGAATTCTTAAGAGAACTCTTGATACTCTATAGTGTAAATTCTACTGTACATGAATTTCTATCTTAACTCACCTTAGATTGTTTTTATGGTAATCTCTTTCCATGTATTCAGCCTTAAAGAGAGATTCTACTTTTAGTCTCTCTTACATACCTACTTTGATGTCAGAGTCTTTCCCTTTAGCCCATGCTACACATAGCTTCAGTAGTCACACTAAAGCTAGTAAAACATGTAATTGATTTCCTGTTTTTCTGAGTGTGCAAGACTTAGGAACTGGGCAACTATATAGCATGTTGGCTGAGAGCACAGAGTTTGTAATTAAATCAACCTGAGTTTGAATCTTGATTCTTTTGTTGAATTACCTATATTTGTCCTTACAGTAATTGTTTTGATCTTTTAAGTTAGTTTCTCCTCTGTGAAATAAATATGCTATATCTACCTCACAGGGTGGTTGTGAGGATTAAGTAGACTGATGGATGTGGAACACTTTGATTAGTGCCTGGCTCAAGAATTGTAGTTCTGTTGTGTTACTTAATGTCATAATAGTAAACAAATTTACTCATCTTTGGTTACTTGGCCAGTTTTATTTTGGAAAGTCTTAGAGACTAGCTTTAGGAAAAGCTGTCTAAAATGCATTTCATTTTAGACAAGTAGGAAGTTTTTATCCATTGATAATAGTCTAATATAATTTTTGCTGTATGGATTAACCTTTAATTAAATGTACAATATAGAGTTAGACAGAAACAGAGCTCTGGAATAGTTTTTTAAAAATAAAAAGTTTATATCAATATAGTAATTTGGCTTCATATTTTTTTTAAGGAGTTTGGGGTTTAATTTTCTTTTACACACATTTGAGACATAACTTGAGAATTCCTATCCTATTTTAATCTCAATGCAGTAGACATTGTGTTATAGTAGTAGGAGTACTAGATTGGGAATTCGTAGAGTTGAGTGTTGGCTTTGCTGTTGACTTTGCATGTATGTCCTGTGGTGTTTATAGCCTGACTTACCTCACCTACCTACTTTAGTTGCTCAGAAAACCAGAAATAATTATGTTGAGGCTCTTCAGAAAGTACAGAGGGCTATTCAGAGAAAAGAAAAGTATTACCTCAGTTCTCTGCTTATTTTTGTTCACCTACATGTTTTCAGAAAACATGTTGGTATCTTATGAATTATTAGACATTGAAACTCATATCCCTGGTAATCATAATTTTGTGACTAGAGGCATTTTTTGGTAACCTTTTTCTTGTATTGTGAGGTGGCATATTACCTCAGTGTTGAAGGTTTTTAGGCATTCACCAAATAGCCAGAAAACAGTTCCTGGATAAGCTCTTTTTTTTTCAGGAAGAGTAACTGTTGCTCTAAATACCCTTTTCAATCTGCTCAGAACTGATCACTCCATTAAGCCTTTGATTAACTCTACCTGGTTTTAATTAATTTGCATTTCATCAGCATTTATGCATGTAGTTGTAGTGCATTAGTTTATATATATGTATTTTTTTAAGTTATTTTATGTCTTTTACATGTGACCTGGTCTTTTTTTCTCAGCTAGCTTGGAATCTCCTGAAGGGTAAAGACAATTGTCCTTTCCCTTTCTCCAATAATAGAGGGTGCTCTGCACATAATGTTTCTTATTGGTTGTGGTGGTTCCACTAGTACATAATGGTATCAGTTGGCCTAATTTTAAATAGTACGCATCTGTAGAAATTTTCAGAATATGCCTATTTAGAGTTAATGACAAAAAGGCATCAGAACAACAGACTGCTTGATATTAAACATATGGCACTTTAGCTGCTATGTATTTCAACTTTTTTTTTTTTTGCTTTTTCAAACAGTTTTGTTAATTATATTTGGCTGAATGAAATCTAGTAGCTCTTCATAGATAATTTGAATTTTTAATACTGTAATATGTTTGGGGAATGCGCTATTTGTATTGTTAATGATTCTTAATAAAAAAGGAATTATGCCTTTTATAAAAGCTTTTCTTTTATAAAAGGCTTAATTTTATAAAGAGTCCCAATTCGGTTACTTCCCACCCTTCCATTAATTTATTACATTTTTGGTCATTCTTGCTATTAAAGTTTGTGATGTAAACCTTGATATGGAGGAGACTGTTCTTACAATAAATCTGCTAACATATTTGGAAATAACTACATTTGAAAAAAGAAACTTTACATTTGCTTTAGTCAGAGCTTTTTCTACAACAAAACAAGATAAAATTATTTCCTTCATCTTTGTGCACTTAAGAGCCCAAAGATGATGTTTCTTCCAAATGAATGTTTGCATTTTATTTTCCAGACTTTTTCTCTAAAACCAATTATTGCTCCATTAAGAAACATTTTTACGTCTTCTTCAGGAATGTCGTTGTCTGCTGGGTCTTCCCCTCTTCATTCCCCCAAGATTACTCCACATACTTCTCCTGCTCCCAGAAGAAGAAGTCACACTCCAAATCCAGCAAGTTACATGGTGCCTTCTAGTGCCTCTACATCTGTTAATAATCCTGTTTCTCAGACTCCGTCTTCTGGTCAGGTGATCCAAAAGGAAACTGTTGGTGGAACGACTTACTTCTATACAGACACAACTCCAGCACCTTTGACTGGAATGGTATGTTTGCATTAAAGAGGACATTTTAGTACTCTCTTGTAACAGGTCCTTTTAGTAATGAGGTGGTCCACCCCCTCCTGCAGCTTTTTACTGTGATGCAAAAAAGTATTCAATTTCTCACTTAGATGAGAAGTCTAGTCTCTTCTCAACTCTTCAAATTTATCTAGTTCTGCCTTACTAATAACTCTAGTTTTAGACTAATCTGGTTTAATCAGAAATTAGATTATATCCATGGTCTTACTTTAGTACTTTATGGCATGTTTTGCTTATGGGTTTACCTTGTACTAGCTGGAGTTGATGCCTGCTGACATTTGTTTTTAGGTATAGATAGTTTAACCTCTAGTAAGAAGCTAGAAAAAGTAGATGGTATGTCCTCAGTAGTTACTGGAAGCAAATCAATGATAAACCCTTATTTCAGATGAGGTGGTTATTTAACAGCTAGATCTGTGGATGGTGGAGTGACACATAGTGATAAGGGGCCTGCAGTATGGCTCTTTGCTAAGGAGGTAGAAGAGTCAGACCAAAGAGAGCCATGATTATAGATGAGGAAAGAGTTACCAAAGGACTGGTGATGAAGTGAGAGAAGAATCATGAAACAGTTGGGAAGAGGTGGCCCCAGAGGAGACATGAATATGAAGACCAAGAGAGGAAGAACATGGCCAGAAAGAAAGATTTCTTATCAGAGTCAATTAGTAATGTTCCAGAACAGGGAGAAGGGACAGGAGTCAAGGGGGCGAGAATGAATGGAGAAGGAGAGGGAAGGATTCCATGTTATGTAAATTGTACCTTTTTTAGCTTCATTACTTCGTCCATATTCAAAAATTATTTTATTTACCCTAGAAAAATAAGTAGTAGATGAAGACCTCATGAGTGAGAAAGCCAGAGTCCACTAAAACAGGGGTCCCTAATCCTTGAACCATAGACCAGTGTTAGGAACCGGCCTCACAGCAGGAGGTGAGCAGTGGGCAAGTAAGTGAAGTTTCATCTGTATTTACACCCACTCCCCATTGCTCTCATTACCATCTGAGCTCCTCCTTGTGTCAGATCAGCGGCGGCCTTAGATTCCATAGGAACATGAACCCTGTTGTAAACTGTGCATGCCAAGGATCTAGGTTGTGTGCTCCTTATGAGAATCTAGTCCTTGATGATCTGTCACTGTTTCCCATCACGCCCAGATGGGACTGCCTAGTTGCAGGAAAACAAGCTCCCACTGATTCTATATTATGGTAAGTTGTATAATTATTTCATTATATGTTACAATGTGATAATAATAGAAATAAAATGCACAATCAGTGTAATGCGTTTGAATCATGCCAAAAACGTCCCTTCACCCCCACCCCCTAGTCCATGGAAAAATTGTCTTCTGCGAAATCAGTCCCTGGTGCCAAAAAGGTTGGGGATTGCTACATTAAAATAACGGAAGCTGATCTAATCTATAGACATTTGACAGTCATAGAAGATAGGTTTATATGAAATGTTATTTGGATTTCAATATGCCGTTTTGATCCTCAAAGTTAACTTATTTTGATTGAATTTAATATTTTACTAAGATAATTTGAGTGAAAAGAAAGCATACTTCTTTTTTTTGTTTGTGCCACATTGTTTTTAGACTCGTGAATCTATGTACTTATGAAACTGTTTCTCCAATTGTAAAATAAGGATATTAATACCTAACTGTTCTATGAGAAATAGATGTGAAAACATTTATAGAAATAGTTGTAAGTCATGTAAACTGCTTTTTAAAAATAATAAAATAGCTAACAGTTTTGTGGGCTTTTTAAAAATCAGAAATCTTTCAAACATTATCACAGAACCACTTTCCAAACAGAAGATCAAAAAAATAGGTAGGTAGAGACTTCTCTTTGTTCTTTCAAATAAGGAATCCATGAGTGTTTTAGCCTTTTTCGTTTATTATGTTTTATAATCATTTACCTTTTAATTTTATTTGTAGAAAGAAATTTAGTTTAATGTATATGTAGGCTCTTTGGCACAAAATTACCTCCACCAATTTTATAGAGATTAAATTTACCTCCACCAGTTTTATAGAGATTAAATATGGCACATTTTAATAATGTTTTTACCCTTCACATACTATATATATATTTTTTATTATTATTATTATTTATTATTATTTTTTCTTGAGATAGATTCTCCCTCTTTCACCCAGGCTGGAGGGCAATGGTGCAATCTTTGCTCACAGCAACCTCCGCCTCCTGGGTTCAAGCATTCCTCCCACCTCAGTCTCCCTGGTAGCTGGGACTACAGATGCACACCACCATGCCTGGCTAACTTTTGTATGTTTAATAGAGATGGCGTTTCACCCAGTTGGCCAGGCTGATCTCAAATTCTTGACCTCAAGTGATCCGCCCACTTTGACCTCTGAAGTGTTGGGTTTACAGGCGTGAGCCACCGTGTCCAGCCTAAACTATGCTATGTTATGTAAGGAAACCAACATGAGAAAAAAGAGATATTACTCTTCCTGCAGACACAGGCTAAAGGAAACCTTACAAGTATCACAAAACTGCTTCCTGGTTGAGATCTAGATCAGAGCAGTCATGTTGAGGCAGCACAAGTCAGCTGAATTCGTTTTTAAAAGAGAAAAACAGTTTCATTGTTTAAAATGAAAGAATGAAGAAATAGAAAAGATATTTAAAACTGAACTTTGATTTTGTATCATGGACCAGTGAAGGAGAGACAGAGAAAAGAGTGATAAAGAGAAGAAAGGGTGGTGGGATGAGTCCAGTTGGAAGAATGAAAGACAAGAAGCTGGAAGCTGATGTAGTAACTTTATTGTAGTTTGCTTGGAAGGTAAATGTATTATTGTATCCTTCTGTTCACTTATCCTGCTGACCTAGAATAGGTTTGAATAACACTTTGTTTAGTTTGGTCACAAAATGCCTGTGAAGGGGAGAATTCTTTGGGCAGTCGGGGCAATGTTCCTTTGTTACCTCCTAGTACCCAAACACCTTTAATTTCTCCTTCCTTGCTTCCAGTTGCTTTCAAAAAGTGGTGATGAACTGTTTGTGTAGTTGCCGCTTAGTATCCAAGGGGGATTGATTCCAGGACTCCCACATATAGCAAAATTCCTGGGTGCTCAATTCTCTGATATAGAATGACATAGTATTTGTGTAGATCTTATACACATCCTCCTGTATACTTTAAATTATCTCTAGATTACTTATAATACCTAATGCAGTATAAGTGGTCTGCGAATAGTTGTTACACTGTATTTTTAATTTGTATTACTTCTTATTGTTGTGTTGTCATTTTTTTCCCCTGAATATTTCCTACCCATGGTTGGTCCAATCCTTGAATACAGAACCCAGGGATACAGAAGGCTGACTATGTGACATTTCTTCGAAAGAGCTACTTTTGTCTTCTCAGTGGAGCTTAAAGTTTACTGTATCTGAAGAAATGTTTTCTTTCTCATTAGGTTTTTTTTTTTTTTTTTGAGACAGAGTCTTGCTCTGTCACCCAGGCTGGAGTGCAGTGGCATGATCTCGGCTCGCTGCAGCCTCCACCTCCCAGTTTCAAGCGATTCTCCTGCCTCAGTCTCCTGAATAGCTGGGATTACAGGCACCTGCCACTAAGCGTGGCTAACTTTTTTTTTTTTTTTTTTTTTTTTTTGAGATGGAGTCTTGCTCTGTCACCCAGGCTGGAATGCAGTAGTGCAAACTCGCCTCTGGGTTCAAATGATTCTGCCTCAACCTCCTGAGTAGCTGGGACTACAGGTGCGTGCCACCACACTCGGCTAATTTTTTATATTTTTAGTAGAGAAAGGGTTTCACCATGTTAGCCAGGATAATTTTTGTATTTTTAGTAGGGATGGAGTTTCACCATGTTGGCCAGGCTGGCTCATTAGATTTTTAATTGATTACTGAAATATTATTTTTATTTATTTATTTGAGACGGAGTTTTGCTCTTGTTGCCCAGGCTGGAGTGCAATGGCGCGATCTCCACTCACTACAACCTCCACCTCCCGGGTTCAAGCGATTCTCTTGCCTCAGCCTCCCAAGTAGCTGGGATTACAGGTTTGTGCCACCACACCTGGCTAATTTTGTATTTTTAGTAGAGATGCAGTTTCTCCATGTTGGTCAGACTGGTCTCGAACTCCTGACCTCAGGTCATCCGCCCACCTCAGCCTCCCAAAGTACTGGGATTACAGGTGTGAGCCACTGTGCCAGCTGAAATATTATTTTTAATATGAAATTCTTTCAGAAAGTATTCTATAACAGCTATTCTCTGAGGTTTTTACTTCAATATTCTTTACAGCGTTAAAATGTATTAAAATTTATTGCTATCATGTAAAGATTAAAATTTTATCAAAACACTGATAAAGCTTATCAATTATGAAAAATTAGTGAGGCTGGGCATGGTGGCTCACACCTGTAATCCCAGCACTTTGGGAGGCCGAGGCAGGTGGATCACCTGAGGTCAGGATCAGCCTGGCCAACGTGGTGAAACCTTGTCTCTACAAAAATAGAAAAATTAGCTGGGCATAATGGTGGGTGCCTGTAATCCCAGCTACTCGTGAGGCTGAGGCAGGAGAATCACTTGAACCCGGGAGGCGGAGGTTGTAGTGAGCCGAGATTGCGCCACTGCACTCCAGCCTGGGCAACAGAGCAAGACATTGTCAGAAAAAAAGAAAGAAAAATGAGTGATTGTATTTACCCCCTTCCTACCTTTTTAGGTGTTTCCAAACTATCATATTTATCCTCCGACTGCACCTCACGTTGCTTATATGCAGCCGAAAGCAAATGCACCTTCCTTCTTCATGGCCGATGAACTCCGGCAGGTACGCTTTCAGAATTCGTAGTAAGAAAACTTAATGTCTCCTGTGCTTTAGTGAACAGGGGAAAGAACAGAGCTCTTTTCAAATCATATTATTTAATCAAATATGCTGTAGTAAAGCACATCGAATTTATAAATTTTAATTGGTGTGTTTATTTAAGGAAACCTGTCTTTTAAAAAAATTTCAAATAAATTTTGTGTTAGGATATAAAACGTAGAATAGCTATTTAAATGGTTCGCTCTTCTGTACTTCATTTTATTTCTATTGAAGGGGCTCTGAAGTATATAAATGATTTCAGTGGTTTCTAACAGTATTCTTCTAATAGGTGTAGGTTAAAAATAAGTAGTTTGGCTCAGGAAATAACTTTAAAGAGAGCTTAATATTTTTTTAAAAGAATGTTTTACAAAAGTGTTTTGTTTAATTTTTGGTAAACAACTAGTTATTTGATATGTAGAATTTCACTTTACACTCAGATTCTCAGAAATATTTTTGTTTCATAGAGGTGAGTTCTACCAGTATAGTGCTTTTTAAATTAATTATTACCAGCTTACTAGTAGACCTTGAATTTTCAGCCACAGTGTTAGTCATGTGTTTTGGGTAGCCCAGCTACCTGTGTGTAAGTGGCACAGCTACTTAAACTCAGTCTTAATTATGGGCAAGTCTAAGTCTATCTGGGCCTGGAGTTCAGACATTTTACCATGTTTAGAAATGTTGTTTCATGATTTTAATATTTAAAAAGTGCACATGCCAAAAATATTAATATTTAGGTTATTTAATTATAATAGGAAATCCAAGTTTCAGAATCTGTGTTTAAATAGAAATGTACTTATTTCTGTTTCATAGGAGCTGATCAACAGACATTTAATAACAATGGCTCAAATTGATCAAGCAGATATGCCAGGTAAAATGCAAGTTGATCCTTCCTCTCTTTTAAAGGCTGTAATAATTCTTAGGTGGTAGTACATGTTTTATGCATTATTAAGAAGAGTTCCAGGCTGGGCGTGGTGGCTTATACCTGTAATCCCAGCAGTTTGGGAGGCTGAGGCGGAAGGATTGCTTGAGCCCAGAAGTTTGAGACTAGCCTGAGCAAAATAGTGGGAACGTGTCTCTACAAAAAATAAATGAGCTAGGCGTGGTTGTGCACATTTGTAGTCCCAGCCACTCAGGAGAGACTGAGGCAAGAGGATCACTTGAGCCCTCAAGGTCAAGACTGCAGTGAGCTGGCTATATCGCCCCACTGCACTCCAGCCTGGGTGACAGAGTGAGACCCTGTCTCAAAAAAAAAAAAAAAAAAAAAAAAAAAAAAAAAAAAAAAGAACAGCCCCAAGATACTACTGATCATCTGGTTTATTTCTGTTAATTTTACGTATGTTCATAAAAAGTGTATATAGTTTTAGAATTCATGGTGATTTACTGTGCACTAGAATATTTTTATCTCCTGAAACTTAATAAAGCATGGGTTCTTAAGCAGGAGAGGATGGTAATTATTAGTACCATTTGTGAGACTACTGTGTGCCAGACAGTATACTAATTAAATACTTTACATGTCTGTCTTTATGTCTCACAAACATCCTGTGACATATTATTTCCACTTTACATATGAGGAATACTGAAGTTGGCAGGTTAAGTAACTTACCTTTAGGACCAATGGCTGGTAAATAACTGACTGATTCCAGACCTAAACCAAAGTTTTTCAGACTGTACCACGATATTTCTTAAAGCATATTAAAATATCTTTCCTTAGCTTACTCTGTATAAATGAAATATGATATAATTTAGTAAAATTTCATAAATAATACAGTAGGAACACATTTGCCATAAAGATCATCTCAAAATGCCTGGTTGTAATCAGGAATTCAGCATAGTCTAGTGTGTGTTGTCTCTTGATTGCTAAAGAATTAAAAGAAATATGGCTGTTATTTCTTAAGATGGATCTTTCCAGGTAAGGTGGGAAGGAACTTACCTGTCATAACCTTTGAAATACTCATCTTGGAATTTTTCTTAACTGTTTAATATTGTATTTGAGGCTTTAGCCAGGTTTTGCAAAAGTTTAAAAAGAAAAAAAATGGAAGGCACAAAGACTGGAAAGGAGAAAATAGAACTGCCATCTATAAATCATGTGACTGCAGATTAGACATTATTTGAAATAACAAACTGTAGAAAATGGCTGGATATAAGATTAATACATCAGTTGCATTTCTGTAGGCCAGTACCCAGTTAACTTCAAAATATAATTAAAAGCAAATGCTGTTTAAAAATGCAGTATCAGTATGTAGGAATAAATACAACAGAAGATAGGTAAGATTTCAGCAGGGGAGATTTATTCATTAAGAAGTATTAAATAATGTAAAGTGAAATTCTGTAGATTAGTAGAGATTACTCATGATTAGGAAGACAGAACAAGTAAGATGTCAATTTTTCTAAACTGACATATAGATCCAGTAGAATTCCAGTCAAAGCATAACTTCCAGTCAAATCTTTTCATGAAGTATGATAAAGTGTATCAAAGAATAAAACCCAAGACCATCCAACGTACTTTGAAGAGTATGGTTGTTATTTATGTTCATATGAAGAATTTGTTTGTGTATTAGGGAAGGAGAGGTTTGATTTGAGTCTACAGTAACTAAAATGTGATGATGACACAGGGTTAGACAGATTAATGGAACAGATTACAGAGAGCCCAGACACGTTCTGTGATAAAGGTGGCAAATCAGTGGGGAAAAGAAAGCATTGGAAAAATGGTTTTTGGTTTTTTAATTAAAAAAATAAACTTTGATTGAAACAGCATCTTGCTCTGTCACCCAGGCTGGAGTACAGTGGTGTGATCGCAGCTCACTGCAACCTCCGACTCCTGGGCTTAAGCATTCCCCCACCTCAGCCTCCCAAGTAGCTGGGACTACAGGTGTACACCACCACACTTGGCTAATTTTTGTATATTTTGTAGAGAGGGTCTCACCATGTTGCCCAGGCTGGTCTTGAACTTCTGGACGCAAGTGATCTACCTGCCTCAGCCTCCCGAGAGTGCTGGGATTACAGGCATGAGCCACTGTGCTTGACCACAAAAAATGGTTTTCTATATTGACAAGATAAAATTGGGTGATTATCTCAAGCCACATGAAAAAGTCAACTTCAAATAAATTAAGAACTTACATGTCTAAAACAGAACTCTAAAACTCTTATTAAATGAATGTATTTTATCTACTTTTTAAAATACTTTAAAAAATAAAAACTAATTTTATCTACATTTGCAGTGATGATAAAATATTTAAAATTTTTTTGTCACATTCTCTTTCAGCTATCCATGAGTACTTTACATCATTCATCAGTACGCACACAATTTTCAGCTTAGACATTTTCAAACAAACACCGCTTATGTTTCTGACTATCCCTTCATGCTTAACATTTGTTTACGTTATAGTTCAACCGTTTGACACTTGATCATATAGTTTTTGGCATCATGAATTACAGTGCAGTGAACATATTCATCTACTTAATTTTTTTCTTCTGTAGGAAATATTTTTTTCCTTAGAAGAAATACTTCAAATATTTCTAAACTGATCTATATATAGATTCAGTATAATTCAGAAATACTTTTATAATTATTTGTACTTTTAAGCATAAAAAATGTACATAATTGATCAACTGATGCTCTTTTAAAAATATATAAAAAAGAAAACAGCTCCGGGTGCAGTGACTGACACCTGTAATCCCAGCACTTTGGGAGGCCAAGGTGAGTGGGTCACTTGAGGTCAGAAGTTTGAGACCAGCCTGGCGAACATGGTAAAACCCCATTTGTACTAAAAATACAGAAATTAGCCAGTGTGATGGCGCCCACCTGTAATTCCAGCTCCTCAGGAGGCTGAGGCACGAGACTCGCTTGAACTCGGGAGGTGGAGGTTGCAGTGAGATTGTGCCATGCGCTCCATCCTGAGTGACGGAGTGAGACTCTGTCTACACAAAAAAGACAGAAAGAAAAATGTAAAGTAGAAGTGGTTTTAAAGTTTAGTACATAGAACCAAATTGCTTTCCAAGGGATATCAGTTAAACACCATTGATTTGTAAGTTGTAATAATTTACTAGCAACCCCATAGCAAACGAGTGCCTAATATCCTTGGGAATTGCTCTGTTCTTTGTATTTTCATAGTGTATTAGCTCTCAAAGTATGATTCCTTAACCAGAGGCCTCATTTTCATTGACTTTTAGGAACTTGTTAGAATTGTAAGTTCTTGGATCCCACTTCAGATTGTATCAGAAACTCGGGGATTGGGGCCCACCAAACTATGTTTTAACAAGGCTTTAGGTGATTGTGACAGGTGCTGACGTTTAAGAACCAGTGTCATCGCGAATTGTACTTCTTAAATGGGGACTTTACCTCTTACATGTTTTATATAAATCTGTGTTCTTTATTTTTCTCTAGGCCTCTTGAGGGTAAGAACGTATATTTCTTTAGGTTCATTAATACATAGTAGGTGCTCAGTATATTTTACTGATTTGAAATTAATCCTGTATTAACTGCTCCTTAATAAATGAAATAGCTGGAAAGCAAAATGTATCATTTGACTTCCTTATGGACATTATAGTGTTCATTCAAATACAAACTAGGTAAATGCACAAAAGTAAAAGTTACAACTGTATTCACTTGTGTGTATTCTTTCATTATATTGCTTTAATTAAATTAATTAATTAATTTAAGAGATAAGGTCTTAAATGTTGCCCAGGCTGAATTCAACTCCTGGGTTCAAGTGATTCTGCTGCCTCAGCCTCCCAAGTAGCTAGGACTGTAGTCACATGCCATGACACATGGCAGTATACTGCCTTTATTTAAGTAGAACGTGCCACTTGATGACATTTTAATCATTCTATATTTGTTTTTCATTATGGCCCAAATGCCATGTAGAGATTATGATTATAGAATCAAAAAGTCCTGGGTTTGCATCCTACCTTTCTCTCTCAGCTATGCAATCCTTATTATCTTTATTTATGAAATAGGGAATTATACCTCATGGGATTGTTGTGAGAACTAAGAGATAATGAGCATAAAGTATTTGGCAAATGCAGAGGAAGGATCATTTTGAGCCTGTCTTCTGGAATTAGTTTTCTTAATAGGGTTTCATCTGTGTTTCTTACCAGTCAGAGGTCAAAAATTATCAGTTGTTTTTGTTTGTAGGTTTTTTTTTTTTAAACAGGCATAATGCCATGTTTTAAAAATAGTGTTAAACATGTATATTATAAAACATTTGGCAAATACCAAATAATGTAAAGAAAAGAATAATAATCCTCCCTTTAAAAGGTTACCATTGTTGCCATCTGCTATATTTTCTTCTAGTTAGTTTACTATGGCTGTACTACATGTTGGGTTATCTTCCATTCACTTAAAATATTGTAAGCATTCCGAAGTCATTCAAGACAGTTAACAAAGTGAAAGTATAAGTTGGTGTTCAATTGGAAAACATGATTGTATTTGAATCATTAAAAAATACATGTCGTTTTGATTATAAACCTGATAACATGTTTGTTCTAGAAAAATTTATCTGTAAGTGATAAATTGTTTATAAAAATTATTTCTGAGAAACAAATTTGTATTGTGCTATAAAAGGAAATGTTTTTGAATGCATGAACTTTAGTTGTTCTTTGGTTATTTTGTCGTATTATAATGCCTATTTTTATTGATACTGAAGCTAGTTTGTCTTATGGAATTGTTATGTTTATTCTATAATACAAGAGCACATTGTGATATACAAGGCGTTTATAGTAAATATGATTTCTTCTATATTTTTGAGAAAGATTTATGAATGTCTGTATTTTCAAGTCGTCTTCTTATGAATTACTCTAGCAGTTCCTACTTATGAATGTCTGTATTTTCAAGTCTTCTTATGAATTACTCTAGCAGTTCCTACAGAGGTTGACAGCTACCATAGCCTATTTCCTCTAGAACCACTGCCACCTCCCAACCGGATACAGAAATCAAGTAATTTTGGGTATATTACATCTTGCTACAAAGCTGTAAATAGCAAAGATGATCTGCCATATTGCCTTCGGAGGATACATGGTAAGGAAGATAAGTTATCTTCTTTTATAATCATATCATTGGGGCTAAGATTATTCAAACCTTCTTGAATATATTAACATATGAATGGAAATTTTTTATTTGGAAATTAGTACCTCATGAGCAATGTATAATATGGCATTTTCTTTCCATTTCTGATAGAATATGAAGGAGACGTCAATTAGAGTTTACTGTAGTAGAAAAATTGTCTTTCAGGTTTTCGTCTTGTTAACACAAAGTGCATGGTGTTGGTCGACATGTGGAAGAAAATTCAACACTCAAATATCGTAACTTTGCGCGAAGTATTCACCACTAAAGCATTTGCCGAGCCCTGTGAGTAACTTGTAATTTGTCTTTTTGCTAGTGAGCTTCATTATTTGAAGCCAGCTTTCAGTAATGAGTGTTTGTGTTTTATTTTAAGCTCTTGTGTTTGCATATGATTTCCATGCTGGAGGAGAAACTATGATGAGCAGACACTTTAATGACCCTAATGCTGATGCCTATTTCACCAAGAGAAAGTGGGGTAAGAAGATACAGGCAAACTATATTTTGACTAATGCTTTTGCTCTGTGGAACAGTAGTTTTCTACTTTAAAATATGTATCATTTTCCCCTGTAATCATTTAGTTTAAAGACTGTTGCATTTTGTATTAGTCCGTTCTCATGCTCCTGATAAAGACATACCTGAGACTGGGCAATTTACAAAAGAAAAAGGTTCAATGAACTTACAGTTCTTTGTGACTGGGGAGGCCTCACAATCATGGCAGGAGGTGAAAGGCACATCTCACATGGCAGCAGACAAGAAAAGCAAATGAGAGCCAAGTAAAAGGGGTTTCCCCCTATAAAACCGTCAGATCTCATGAGATCTATTCCCTACCACAAGAACAGTATCGGGGAAACTGCCCCCATGATTCAGTTATCTCCCACCGGGTCCCTCCCACAAAACCATGGGAATTCTGGGAGTTACAATGCAAGTTGAGATTTGGATGACACGGCCAAACCATATCACATTTCAAAAAGAAATATGTCAAAGAAATGGAGTTGATGGTCAAGAAGTTAGGAAATAATGTATTTTGCATATTTACTAAGATAAGATAGATTTTTGAAGATTCACATAGATATCAGATATTTAAATAACTGGGAATGTGTTAAAATTGTTTTTCTCTTTAAAATGTTTTTCTTTTAAAATTATAATGCTCTCTTAATAAAGGTGTCTTGGAAAATTCAATAGCTTAGTTAGGAACAGTCTTCATGGCTTCCCTGCCTAAGTGCAACCGTTATGAATCTTTTAGTACATTTCTTTCTAGTCTTGCTTTGTTTTGTTTTCATCTCCTTTTGCATTGTTTTGTTTTTGTTTTAACATTTTATATCATATTGTATCTTTTCTTTATTGTAAGTATTTTCCCTATAGTTTTTATATTCTCTCAATATAATTTAATGATTCCTACTATGACTATATTGTTCTTTAGATAATTATTTCCCTAAACAAATGTTTCAGTTTGAAGGTTGGATTCCATATTACTTAATCTAAGGTTTCAAAATAGAATTTTAAGTAACTTTTCCTTAAACATGGAATATTTTATTTTTTGCCCCTTTGCCCCCTTCTAATATATACTTAAAGAATTGTTTTATTGAGATTTTGCAAACAACCAGAATACTTGAAGTCTAACAAATGTGTGTTAAAGGGTAAATGATTTCAGAGAAAAATAAATCCATTTTGAGATGTTCTATTCATTAATTTATGTATTTGGGGAAGGTCTCAGTCTCTGGGGGCAAGAAAGAAGCATCACATTATGCTTTTTAATCTTTTTAAGATTTTCTTGACTTGAAAATTAAAGAGGAGGGGAGAAAGATTTGAGTCCATATTCTAGTATCTTTCAGATTGCAACTCTCTTTAAAGACTCTAATTATAGACAAAAATAGATTACTTCTGTTTACTTGTTACTTCGCTTTTTGCATTCTGACAGTTGAAAAAAGAAAGTTGTGGTTACATGGCTGTTTCACATTTAACATAGAATGTGGTCATTTTTTTCCTTTTGCTATGTCATCTGTAGACACATGCATAATTTTGTGGAAGGGGATGTGGTACAACTTTTCTTATAGATGACTGTAGTTGTTGCTCCAATTTATTTTGGTAGTAACACCTGTGAAATGACTGTTGGCTTTAATTTATAACTGTGTTTCTCAACTTAAGCAGTATTGACATTTTGAGCTGGATAATTATTTTTGTGGGGGCCGTCTTGTGCATTTCAGAATGTTTATAGTGGCCTCTTCTGACTGAAGCGCCTGGTTCTGCCTACTGAATGCCAGTAGCAATCCCCCTCTACCCCAATTGTAATGCCAGAAATATCTCCAGATGTTGCCAAATGCTGGAGTGGTTTCTTTTGAGACCCACTGTTTTATAGCATTCTTTTCCAGTAATTTTTTAATCGTAATTATTCTGTTTTTGGTGTTCACTGATTAATATACTAATGTTTACATTTTCATAGGAAGTAGTCCTTTTAATATTTTAAAGTATTGAGTAGTCGTAACTTCCCTAACCATACCATGCATGCATAGAAGCCTACCATTTTCCTATACTATGTAATTTATTATCTTAGCACAAATGAAAAAAATAGCAAAGTATAAGAAATATGTTAATTTAGAAAATGGGAAGAATAGCATACCATATGGAGTTGATACAAGATTCAGAATGAGTCTATATCAGTAAAACAACTAGAACAAAGTCTGGCAGACAGTAAGCACTATATGTATGTTTGCTGTAAAAACTCTGTTTCCTTATTACTACATTTATTAATAGTTTCATTTAAACGATTGATAGTCATTTTTGAGATTGGCTTGGCATTTGTTACCAGTGCCATTTTTTTGAGTCTTCTTACACATATTTCCAGAGTGTATTATCTTCTGTCCAAATTGAGAGATAATTATTTTTGAATTTTGTATGTGCTGCTTACCGAAAATTTTATTTCAAGCCATAAGTACATATTTGTTATTTATTGTAAGTACATAATTAACCATTTAATTATGTTGCTTTTTATAACTGATTCACAAAAGGTTGTTTTACAACAATATGAATATAAGGTCGACAGGGTGTAGCGGCTCATGCCTGCAATCCCAGCACTTAGGGAAGCTGAGAAATATGGATCATTTGAGCCCAGGAGTTGGAGATCAGCCTGGGCAACATAGCAAAACTGTCTCCACAAAGAAAAGAATATAAGGACATATTCCTTGGAATAATTACAAAATCTTGATTAAATTTATATGTCTCCTTTTCTACTGATTTACAATATATTAACAATGACCTAGAAAATATTATCAAAAACCACTTAATGAGTTGATAGAATACACCTTTGTGATAGAGGGGGCCGAGTGGTATAAGGAAAACGAACATTCACCATAAGTGATGGTAGAGACTTTTATTTTCATCAAGCCACACAATGAACAGCTCTCACATGCCTAAACAATAATACAGGGTAGGATTAGCCAGCCACATTTTAAGTGGAATAACCTCTACAGTTTCTGTTTTTATATTTATTTGGTTAACAATTAAATATAAATTCTTACTTTAAATAATTTTTATTCAGTAATTATGTGGTTACAGAAAAGAACATTTCAGTGAGAGCCCTGTTGCTGGTAACAATATAAAAGTCATAATCTCGGACAGGAACCTTTGGGCAATAGATTAAACTTAAATTACACAGATACATACACACACATATATAAATTGACATGTTGTGCCATGAGTGTACATGAATTATCTTTGCTAATTTTGGTTTTAATATTTTAGTCTTTTAGTTGATTACTTAAGATGTCATTTTTTGGATTTCTTTGCTGTATAGGTCAACATGATGGACCGTTGCCCAGGCAACATGCTGGATTATTGCCAGAATCTCTTATTTGGGCATATATTGTCCAACTAAGTTCTGCATTGCGTACCATTCATACAGCAGGTTTGGCATGTCGAGTTATGGATCCAACAAAGATTCTGATAACTGGCAAAACAAGGTACTAGCATTTTGAGTTTTGGTTTCTTTTATTGAGCATCTTACCTTTGACAGCTTAGTAAACAAAACATGATTGCTTTAATTCTGCCTTTGCATATATTCCATCCAGAAGAACTTCTATGACTTTGAATTCATTTGTAAGCTTTTTTTTAAAAAAAAAAAAATGTTGAATTCTGAATAAAATGCCTGGTTATTAACCAAAAATCTTGGGAAAGGTTAGGGAAGTATATGTGGTTAGGGTTAGGGGAATATAAAGATAGTATCAGTACAACTTTTCTATGTAGCACCATGGTTCACAAATTCTAGCGTGAATCAGAATCACCTGGAGGGCTTATAAAACACAGCTTGCTGGGCCCTACCCCAAGAGTTTTTCATTCATAAGTCTGCACTGGGGCCTAAGAATTTGCATTTTTAACAAGTTTCTAGATGTTGCCGTTGCTGCTATTGAGTCACATGCTTTGAGAACAACTGGTACAGTTATCAGTGTTTTCTTCACCTGAGTTTTGCGTTGCTATAATTTTGAGATTGTCTTAGGCTGCATAGCATAGAGCTATAGATCTGGTACCAAGTTACTTAAGTTCATATCCTGGCTTTGATAGTTACTACTGATATGCCATTGAACAAGTTACTTCTTCAAATTGTGTTTCGACAACCTTATTAGAAAAGTGTGCTACTAACTCCATTCTGCTTATTTATGAGGTACCCTCAAAAAGTTATTGAGAGATTTGAATAAGTCATGTGAAATGCTTAGAACAGTGTCTGGTACATCTTTTACAAGTGTTAGAAAGCTAACTAGTTCTCTTTTATGAATAACTAATAAACAGCTTGGAATGGTGAAAAGGACACTGACCTGTTAGTCAAGAGATGTGAGTTATAGTTCTGGCTTTGTCCGTTTCTGACTTTTACAGCTGTAGGTATATCACTTGATGTCTCTGAGCCTTAATTTTCCCATTTCCAAAATGGTGGTTGGTGGAGGTGGTGTGGGGTAGGTTGGAAGTTAAACTCAATTCTGAGATCCTTCCTAATATTTTGGGAAATGTTACTTTTCCATGAATATGCAATTTTTTAAAAACTTATTTTAATTATTTTCTTTAAATTATCTGGTCCTTAAAGGTTGCGAGTAAATTGTGTTGGAGTTTTTGATGTTTTAACATTTGATAACAGTCAAAATAATAATCCATTGGCATTAATGGCCCAGTACCAGGTGAGTAAGAATTAACATGGATATTTACTTGTTTTCCTTTATTAAATACAAATTTTGTTCATTTTAAAGTATTTCAGTGTTTTAAGCCTAGATTTTAATTTATTTTGGGGTAGTGTCTGTGCAGACTTTGAACATGTATCTCCCCTCCCCTTCCTCTCTTTTCTTGTCTTCCTTTCCTTTCCCCTCTTTATTTCTTTCTCTCTCTTTTCCTTTCTTTT
Source organism: Chlorocebus sabaeus (assembly GCF_047675955.1). Lineage (NCBI taxonomy): Eukaryota > Metazoa > Chordata > Mammalia > Primates > Cercopithecidae > Chlorocebus > Chlorocebus sabaeus. The sequence continues at coordinate 7,471,365 of NC_132906.1, forward strand.
CTTTTGCTTCTGTCTTGCTGTGTCACCTGGGCTGGAGTACAGCGGTGCAGTCAGCTCACTGCAGCTTTTGAACTGGACCCGAGCAATCCTCTCACCTTAGCCTCCCATGTAGCTGGGACCATAGATGTGCACTACTGTGCCTGGCTAAAATTTTTTTTATTTTTATTTTTTGCAGAGATGGAGGCTCACTATGTTGCCCAGGCTGGTATTTCTTAACCATTATGATGTATTTAGTGTAGAGCCCTTGTAGGCTGGAATAAAGGGAATTCATGACAATGTCAGACTCTTGTTTTTTTTTTTGTTAGGCGGAGTTTCACTCTTGTTACCCAGGCTGGAGTACAATGGCACGATCTCGGCTCACCGCATCCTCTGCCTCCCAGGTTCAAGCATTCTCCTGCCTCAGCCTCCTGAGTAGCTGGGATTACAGGCATGCGCCACCATGCTAATTCTGTATTTTTAGTATATAGATGGGGTTTCTCCATGTTGGTGAGGCTGGTCTCAAACTCCCAACCTCAGGTGATCCGCCCACCTCGGCCTCCCAAAGTGCTGGGATTACAGGCACGAGCCACTGTGCCCGGCCTCATGACAATGTCAGACTCTTAACTGTTCAAAATGAAAATGTATTTATGTGATTTAGGAAACGTGTCCTAAGCATAGATAGATTAAAACAGACTAATCAAATGAATGGACTATATTAAATGACACCCTTCTTTTTCACTCCTTTAATTACACCTATTATTTTTACTTTTAGAACACTTGTCTGACTACCAGTCATAAAATTTTGGAAATGTTTTCAGAGATCTGTTGTTGGATTGCCATTTTCTAAGTAATTTTTAAAATTTAGTCAGAACATATCACTCACTTCTTATACATTATTAGTATTTGATTATTGTCTGACTTCATTTTATTAGTGTTGATTTAGGCCTTGTGATGTTTCTTAGCTATTTTGCTGCTCCTTATTTCCTGATTTAAATGATAAAGTATTGAATAATAAGAACGTATTTCTTCAAGCATTAAGAACAGTTGCTTTAGGCCAGGTGCGGTGGCTCACACCTGTAATCCCAGCGTTTTTGGGAGGCTGAGGTGGGCAGATCATTTGAGCTCAGGAGCTCGAGACCAGCCTGGCCAACATGGTGAAACCCCGTCTCTATTAAAATACAAAAATTAGCCAGGTTTGTGATGGCACACACCTGTAGTCCCAGCTACTTGGGAGGCTAAGGCAGGAGAATCGCTTGAACCTGGGAGGCGGAGGTTGCAGTGAGCCAAGATCGTGCCACTGCACTCCCTCCTGGGTAGCACAGCGAGACTCCATCTCAGAGAAAGAATAGTTGCGTTTGCCTTGATTACTCCACAGGTAACAAAACTAAAGTAAATAGGTTATTCAGTTTGTATTGGAATGCTTCACATTAGGATAGGCAGCTGTAATTTTAAGACAATTTTAGTTCTTTGTGTATAAGAAGTTTTTGAGTTTTTTGAACGTTTATTAACTGACAAAGGTTTGCTCTAAGGCATAATTTCTTAATTACATGGAGAAACACCTTATTGCTCTTCTCTTTTCAACTTACTTTGTTTAAAGTTTTAGAAGAAGATTTTAATTCACTGATAGAATTTTAGAACAAAAAGGGTAAATGAGAAGTAGAGTCTAATCACTGTTTAGTATTTCAGTTCATGCATCAATCTCTTTTGCTGGTAAACCACAGACAGTGCAGTCCCAAAGACTTGCAGGCACTCATTGCATTCGGTTGTTTGCAGACGTTTCACATCCTCCTTCCCCTCTGCTTGTGCCCATCTAACCTCAGCAGCAGCCAAGCTGTTCTGGTTGATAGCAACATCTAGTGGGCAATACGGGGAGGAATGTGATTAGTTCTTTTTTTTTTCCTCCAACAGCAGCATTGTGTTCTTCTGCCTGAGGGCATTTGCTGCCTCTTTCTTATCTGGATATGTTGTTTCTTAGCTACTGTCATTCTTATCTTCTTATACTTAGTGCCTAACTAGTTGGCTCTGATTAATTTTTCTTTATGACCTTTATGCTTCCAAAGTGACAGATTGTTGACTTTTAAAATATTAGAGATTATATACACTTGGATATACATCCAAGCAGATAATATTAAATTTTTGAAGGAAAATTACACATTTTTAGAGCAGTACCATCATCTTCTAATGTAAGTATCTAGAAACCCCTGTCTGCATTAAAAACAAAAACAAAACTGCACATGCTCCTCGTTCTTTTCTCAATAGGGTTCCTTTTCAGGTATGTTATGGGTTGTGTAGTTACCTTGAAAAACAAAACTTTTCATAAGAAAAAAATCTCTGAGTTCCAAACAACCAAATTTATGTAAGCATTTAAGGCAACTTATTAATATTTGTAAGTCAGGATATGCCTTCATTCATAAAATCAGGCAACCTTCAATTAATTATCACCTCTTTATTTTTTTTTCAGCATTGAAGGATATATATCAGGCTTTCTTTTTTTGGGTATATATGTGTAGCTGATTTTTTTATATAGTTTATTATAGTAAGGTATAGGAAAGAATGAAAGATAGTTCCAAAGGGGGAGTGTGATTTTACAGAGAAGAGGATACATGAGGAGTGCATTGTTTCTTGTAGTATATTTTTCATAGTCTGTTTCAGACACGTGAATAGAGACTGACTTTGAGTAAAATGGACATAAGTAGAGCCATAGATAGAATCAGAAAAAGAAATCAAGAAGTCAAGAATCAGGAAGAAACTGAAAATCAGTTGGGGGGCAAATCTCCTGAATTCAACAAATGGGGGGAAAACCAGATGGAGGTAAGAAGCAAAATAACAAATGGAAAATTATTTAGCTGAGAAATAAGGAAAGGAGAGTTAACTGAGTTTTATGGTGTGAAACTCTCTTAATTAAGATTTTATTAACTTCTTTTGTTTAAAAAAACCTCTAATTTAATCTGGACTGTGTCACACGTGTACTTTATTTCTAAAAGCGGATGTTCTCACCTTGAGTCTGCTTTAGAGAGGTGGTGGGATATACTGAAAATCAGATATTGTTATTTTTTAAAACCATCTGGTTCTTCAGCTCTCTTGGACCATTTTGGTTTTCTGTCTCGTAATAAAGAATAATGGAATATTCTGGGAGGGAGGCTTAATACAGCATCAGTTCAGGGTGGAACAAACTGAAAATTCTGCTGCTCGAAGAGCTGGAAGACTGGGTGTTGATATCTGCTGCTCAAACATGTGATAAACAGCCACAATCTTTGCTGTGCTTTGCTGGATACTTTGGATTGAATCGCCCATAGAAATTTATAGTTGGCATTTACATGCACTGATTTCTTTTGGCTGAGATTTCTATAATTTCATGAATATAACTTGGAATGTTTTACTTGATCTAAAGTGTGATTGAGAGGCGTTCTTTTTGGAGTTCATCACAGTGTCCTCCAGTGAACAGAAATGATGGCAACAGTAATAGTACTCCTTCCCATGCCAGCTTCCCTCCTGCCATTCTTGTCTCCTGACTCTTCCACCAGTGAAGTTTACAAAGTTTTCTGGCATGAATCTTTGGATCTTTTCTAATAGATTCGAAGTAGTTTGTCTACCTAATCAGTCTGTCTCCTTATCTCCTGTTCAGTGTCAGATTCACAAATGCTAGTTTTGGATAAATTTTTTAGTATGAACTTTTAAATGTTATTTTAGTAATGGAGTTTAATGTTAAAATTTACTCATTATTTGGGTAGGGTGTTGTTAAGGATAACCATATAATGCTAGAATTTCACTAATGATTGCCTTAAAGTTACAAATATTCCAACAAACCAGTGGTTCTCAATCCTGGCTGCATATCACAATCATTTGTGGAAGCTTAGAAAAATACCAATACCGGCCGGGCGCGGTGACTCACGCCTGTAATCCCAGCACTTTGGGAGGCCGAGACGGGTGGATCACAAGGTCAGGAGATCGAGACCATCCTGGCTAACATGGTGAAACCCCTTCTCTACAAAAAAATTAGCCAGGCTTGGTGGCGGGTGCCTGTAGTCCCAGCTACTCGGGAGGCTGAGGCAGGAGAATGGCATGAACCCGGGAGGCGGAGCTTGCAGTGAGCTGAGATCCGGCCACTGCACTCCAGCCTGGGCGACAGAGCGAGACTCCGTCTCAAAAAAAAAAAAGAAAAAGAAAAATACCAATACCTAGATTTTGATCCCAGACTGATTATACCAAAATTGAGATGAGGGGATGGCTACTAGATGATTTTGGTTTTGTTTTTAAGCTCCTCAAGTGATGATAATGTACAGCTAGTCTTGAAAATTCCTTATAATAAACTAACGTTCAGTAAATGTACATATGTCTAATAATTTAGATGAGTTCTCAGATTTTAAAGATCTGCAAATGTCTGTTGTAGAAATTGCTTCAGGTGGTTTCATGTTAATTCTGAAGTACTCCATTCTCTAAGGCATGTAGTTGTTGATAGCTTCCTACCAGTCGGGGCCACTTGGGATGACCATACTGTTTCCTGGAGTTATAATAGGTGATAAAGGACTTAATTCAGACAGCTGTCTTTTGAAAATACTTTTAGAAGGAAAGCCTCATAATGGTAAATCTTGAGTGGGAGAGGTTTTAGGAAAGCAGCTGGTGGTTCCAGAGCTTAAAGATCTGTTATAGTGTGAGTAAAAATAGTCTATTTGGAAACAAAGATAGATGGGATGTCATTCATTGAGGTTTGTAGCATTTTTGATGTTCTAGAGAATTTGCTCTAAAATCTGGTTAATGCTAATGTTTGTAACAGGATAACTTTTCTTCAGATAATCCTTCACATTCACACTATATTCTGGGAGTAACAGAAAATGAGAAAAGTGTGTGTCTTAAGTTATAGTGGTCGTAGCAAATCAAATGTATAGTAACCTTAAATTTGTTGTAATAGAGAAGAATATTAGCTCTATTTAAATAAAAAAAAGTTAGAAAGAAAAACTTTTAAAAATGGCAATTCGTAGTTGGCATGGGAATTGCTTAAAGTCTCTTAAAGCGTGGACCTAGAACTACCTTCATCAGAATTACCTGGGTGCTTTAGAAATGTTTAGCCGTTTTCTGGACCCATCCAGTGAGAATCTGGTGGAGAGGCTCAGAATTAGCTCCAGGTTATTCTGAGGAGCACTGCTGTTTGAGAACCCTGCCTGCAGCTTATTTATAATGATGCTTTTTCCATTTAGGCAGTGGTGTCAGTGTATGAAATGAGTACCTATGAAATGAAAATTAAAAGTTATGTTTATTCTTTCATGTCAGCAAGCAGATCTGATATCATTAGGAAAAGTTGTGTTGGCTTTGGCTTGCAACTCTTTGGCAGGAATTCAGCGAGAGAATTTACAGAAAGCCATGGAACTGGTGACAATCAACTATTCCTCTGACCTGAAGAATCTGATTTTGTAAGTTTTAATATATGATAAATTGTATAGAATGATTATTTGCGATAAGACAGAGCTTTTTTTGTTTTAAGTGATTGTTTTGGTTCCCACTATTTAAAATCAAACAAAAGAGAAACTTTATTTCTTTATTGCAAAATAAATATTTCTTAGATAAATTGATAAACCAGTGTGTTTAAATTAGTTACTGATGTTTTAAACATTTGGTCAAAGGGTACCCAGTAGAAGTTTGTTGGTGTCCACTAGCTGCATGTGACCTTTTACATTGATATTAATTGAAATTTAAAGTTTACTTCTTCAGTTATACTAGTCACAATTCAAGAGCTCAGCAGTCACATGTAATTACTGGCTCACATAATTGGACAGCACAGACATAGAATATTTCCCTCATCTTGGGAGTTCTATTGGATAGTGCTGCTCTAGAGAGTGTGAAAGCCATCATGAATAAGCCTCAGGTACAATCCACTCATGTACTCTGGCCAAAACACCCATTCCGGAAAGCATTTGTGTGAAGACCCCCCAGGCTTATGCTCCAGTGTCTTAAGATTCCAGTGAATCCTTGAGTATGGAGTTGAGATTAATTTGGCTTAAGAGAACCCGTTGTGGACTACTGTCACCACAGAAGGACTTCTCCCTAAGATATAGCTACTACTGAGAGATCCCAGAGGGTGGGCAACCACAACCTTGCTTACAGTTATGAGCTGTACTAGAGAAGAGGTGCTAATCAACAGTCTCTTTTAGCTTACAGCTGCCCCTTCTGATCTTTCTGTGTAGCCCTGGATGATCCAGTTTCTTTTTGGACCAGCCCTGGGGTATGAATTGGGGGATGGAGGGTGGGATTGCCCACCTGTTGTTTGTTACACTGGCATAAATGTCCTGCTTGTGACAGCACTAGAAGCCAGTGGTTGTCTGGATCCTATTCATAATCAAATTCAAATACGATGATTTATCTTTTCAATAAAAATACTTGTTTTATTTATGATCACAACAGTGATTCCTAGCCTTAGTTTGCAAATACTTAGGATGCCTCAAATAATTTCAGGTTATAATCTCTAAATTTTCCTTTTTAAAAAAGTGGGGATAGAGGACGTAAAAATAATCAATTAGCCATATGTTAATAATTATTGAAACTGGGTGATGATACATGGAGATTCATTACATTACTATTCTAGTATTATAAATGTTTGAAATTTTCTTTAATAAAAAAATGGATAAACAAAAAAGCCATACTTTAATAATAACCACAAACTAAAATTGATGGAGTAATTAAACCATGTATCAGGCCCTTTCAAACTGCTTGATGGGAATTAATTTTTTTAATTCTCCCAGTAACCCTATAAATTAGGTACCATTATTAGTCCCATTTTAGAGACACAAAACTGAGCCACAGAGATCAAATAACTTGCCAAAGTCACATAGCCTGTAGTAACATTAAATATGATTAGCAGGGTACAAATAGGTCCATAATTACAAATGAATTGCTAAGATGTAGTTTATTCACATAGGTGTAACTATTCATTTATCCAAAAAAAGAATGACTAGTATATACCAAATACAGGATACTTTGAATGAGGTGAACAAAATTCCCATCTCCTGGAGCTTACACCCTAATGGAAATAAAGAGTAAATAAACATAAAAACCAGTGAGATATTTTCAGGTAGTGATAAGACCTATGAAGAAAATAAGAGAATTATAAGCAGAAGAGTGAAGGAGTAGGAGGCTGCTTTCATGAGAAAGGGCAAGAATGGCTTACCTATAGAATAAGCGGCAATAGATGATTGAGAATCTTTGTGTTCTAACAGGTAGCCCTTGAAATATGTAGTATTTTCTGCCACTGTTCTAATGATAGAAGAAATTTAACTGGTTACTTCTGCTGTGTGTTACTGCATTTCTCAGAAATGAGTGTGTCATGATACCTTGTAAATTAAGTTTTAGAGCAGAGGACAGCTTCTTAAAAAGTTAGGCTCATTCAATTTAGCAAAATTGAAAACCCAGTTTTAGTTTTGAAAATTAATCTTTGAAGAGCAACAGGAAAAGCTCCACACCCCTCACCCACCCCCTTTTAGTCCTCTCAAAAAAGTTTCTAAAAATCTTTTCTTTTTTGGCTGGGTGCGGTGGCTCATGCCTGTAGTCCCAGTGCTTTGGGAGGCCAAGGCAGGCAGATCATGAGGTCAAGAGATCGAGACCATCCTGGCCAACATGGTGAAACCCCGTCTCCACTAAAAATACAAAATTAGCTGGGCTTGGTGGCGCATGCCTGTGGTCCCAGCTACTTGGGAGGCTGAGGCAGGAGAATCGCTTAAACTTGGGAGGCAGATGTTGCAGTGAGCCGAGATCATGCTGCTGCACTCCAGCCTGGCAACAGAACAAGACTCTGTCACACACACACTCTCTCTCACACACAAAACTTTTCTTTTTCTTAATTTATTTTTGTTTTTTGTTTGTTTCCTTTTTTTTGAGATGGAGTTTCGCTTTGTTGCCCAGGCTGGAGTGCGTTGGTGCCATCTCGGCTCACTGCAACATCTGCCTCCTGGGTTCAACTGATTCTCCTGCCTCAGCCTCCTGAGTAGCTGGGACTACAGGCGCCTGCCACTATGCCCAGCTAATTTTGTATTTTTAGTAGAGACAGGGTTTCGCTCTGTTGGCTAGGCTGGTCTTAAACTCCTGACCTCAAGTGATCTACCTGCCTTGGCCTCCCAAAGTGCTGGGATTACAAGTGTGAATCACTGCACCTGACCTGTAACACTCTTTTCATCTCGCACTTTTGTAAATAGTAATGGGTAAGTGAAACCCTACTTCACTTTTCTTTCTCATTTCCATAGTAGTGAAAATGTAGAGAAGAGACATGTTTACTGTTTCTCCATTGGCTCTTACAATTTTCCAGAGGAATGAAATGTAATATTTAAGCTTTAAGAATGAGCTTGACTTGCATGAATTAAAATGTTTTCAAAATTTTGTGTGCTAAGATGATGGCCGCTGAAACAGTTATGTGTTTGTGGGTTATCTTGTTTTTTAAATTGGTGTTGGACATTCAAGTAATTCCTCTTTTATCTTGGGTAGGTATTTGTTGACTGACCAAAACAGGATGCGAAGTGTAAATGACATCATGCCCATGATTGGTGCTCGATTTTATACTCAATTGGATGCTGCTCAAATGAGAAATGATGTCATAGAGGAAGACCTTGCAAAGGTAAAGAGTGTAACTTTTTTTTTTTTTTTTTTTTGAGACAGAGTCTTGCTTTGTTACCCAGGCTGGAGTGCAGTGGTGCTATTTCGGCTCACTGCAACCTCCACCTCCCGGGTTCGAGTGATTCTCCTGCCTCAGCCTCCCAAGTAGCTGGGATTACAGGTGCACACCACCACACCCAGCTAATTTTTGTATTTTTTGTAGAGGCAGGGTTTCACCATGTTAACCAGGCTGGTCTCCAGCTCCTGAGCTCAAGTGATCCGCCCGCCTCAGCCTCCCAAAGTGCTGGGATTACAGGTGTGAGCCACCGTGCCTGGCCAGTAAAGAGTGTAATTAAAAGAATGTACACACAACTTGCATCTGTGTATATAAATATACACAAAATAATCATTGTACTAAATATAATGCCTTATTTGCTAAGATTGCAGATATTTTTGTCGGCACTGAATGTGTGGTATTTTAATTTCTTATGTCCTCTGGACACTGTTCTTTTCATTCATGGCTTAGCTACAGTCATGTGACAAAAATCTTGGTTTTTCATGTAAGTTACTTTTCCAATTCCTATGGACAGTACCATAATCTTCTTGAGTACCATTATGAAATGCAATGGACATATTGTGTTTGTTTAAAAGTATAACCAAAAGGTGGGGGTGTTAGGACTTATCGTTTAAAGGTAATATTGGTACAGGTTACCAGTTTTTGTAAATTTTGGCTTTTATGTTCAGTTATCTGGAACATTAACATTTTTCTCTTTTTAAAATGTTTTATAGGAGGTTCAAAATGGAAGACTGTTTAGGCTCCTAGCAAAATTGGGAACAATCAATGAGAGGCCGGAGTAAGGATTTACAGTATTTTACAATATATTTTTAATCGAGAGCACTATTTTGCATAATAAGAATAAGTATGCCTGGTTTTATTTGGGAAGAGAGAAAAATTCTTACGTGAAGTGACCTTAAGATTGTGTTAGCTGTTAAGGTGCTATTTTTACAACAGCCTAGGTGTGGCTGTCCTTATGAATTTTACACACATGTATACTTACAGAAAATATGCTGCGTTAGAAATCTCTTGTGGTTTGCACGTGAGGGCACATTTTATGACTAATACTACCTCTACCCTGTCTTCTTTTTGAGGAAGAAGTTTCATATCAGTTTACCCTGGTCAGTTTAAATACTTGAGAAATCTCTAATTTTTGCATGCCTCTCACCTTCTATTAAAGTACACCTTTTTTTTTTTTTTTTTTTTTTTTGGAGACAGAGTCTCCCTCTGTCGCCAGCCTGGAGTGCAATGGCACAATCTCGGCTGACTGCAACCTCCGCCTCCCGGGTTCAAGCGATTCTCCTGCCTCAGCCTCCTGAGTAGCTGGGACTACAGGTGCACACCACCATACCCAGCTAAGTTTTGTATTTTTAGTAGCGGTGGGGTTTCACCATGTTGGCCAGGATGGTCTCGAACTCCTGACCTCAGGTGATCCACCCACCTTGGCCTCCCAAAGTGCTGGGATTACAGGCGTGAGTCCCACGCTTGGCCTGAAGTACACTTTTTTTAGCCATCATATCAGTGGCATTGGAAAGGCATTACCTTTTACACTATTTGTCACTTAGTTCCACCTCATTTGTAAGTTAATGTTAACCATATATACACAAGCAGAGCTGATGTTTGTACTACATAACTGTCAAAGACAGGTAGAATAGAATTTGCAATTATTATGACTGTAGTGTAAGTTACATTTCAGGAATGTTTGATTTGTTAATAGAGATAGGTGAGAGATAAATACTGCTACTTGAGGGATTTTTTTTAAACCATGAAATTGAAGTCCACTTGCTTTTCTTCAAAGTCAAAAGACTCATTTAATGTTTTCCCTAATAATTTTTCTAAATGAAGAGAACATAATATATGTTAAACCATTTTTAATAAACTCTTTTGGCTGTTTCTTCTAGCATTTATCTCTTTACTTTAAAGTGTATGTTTATAGTTCTATTCTTGATTTTCCCCCCAATCTATAATTCAGGTAATGACTCATCCTCTTCCCTACACACGTGCACATGTGTGCACACACACGCACATGCACACATGAGTTGAATTCTGTATTTAGTGTTACAAAACACCTTTCCATATGGTCAAAAATAGGTAATGTATCAGTTTCTTTTTTTCCCTCCCACCTAGAGAATTGGCTCTAGATCCTCCACCCTTCCTGTTCCTATCTGGGCTGGTTACGCTTTAAGCCTGCACGTGCTTACACTTTAGAACTGGAACTTCCCTTCACTATTATCTGGGAATTCTCATTATCTCTCTGTGTTGGATACCCTGGTTTCTTGCTTTTTTTTCTTTGTTTATTTATTTATTTATTTTTGGACTTAGTGGAGCATGTCCTTGTAGCTTCCTGAAAAAGGTGAGTTTAGTCTTGCAAATTTGAAAATGGCATTATTCTACTTTCACACATTATTGATACTGTGAATGCATATAAAATTCTAGATTGTCCTCAGGAAATGTTATCCTTTTTTTTTTTTTTTTTTTTTTTTTGAGAGGGAATCTCTCTGTATCCCCCAGGCTGGAGTGCAATGGGGCGATCTCGGCTCTCTGCAACCTCCGCCTCCCTGCAACTTCCGCCTCCCAGGTTCAAGCAATTCTCCTGCCTCAGCTTCCTGTGTAGCTGGGATTACAGGCACACACCACCATGCCCAGCTAATTTTTGTATTTTTGGTAGAGATGGGGTTTCACCGTGTTGTCCAGGCTGGTCTCGAACTTCTGACCTCAGGTGATCCACCTGCCTCTGCCTCCCAAAGTGCTAGGATTACAGGCATGGGCCACCGCGCCTAGCCAGGAAATTATTTTTATTAATTAAATTTTTAAAATAGATTGTCTATGAATAAAGTAAAAAGTAGGAAAAGTTTGCAGTGAAAACTGTAGAAGTCTCTCTTTCATACCTGACATCCCCAATATCTATTCCCAGTTGCCCCCATCCGTCTGTATTTTTAGTTTCTTCTGTATTATTCCAGAGTTACAAATACAACTATATATTCTTATCCCCTCCCTTTTTAAACATATAAAAATTGTAAACCATATACAGTATATTTTGTCATAACTGTGTATTTTAGAAATCTTTATATATGTTTAGTATATGCCAAGCACTATTCAAAATAGTTTACAAATATGCCCTAACTTATTCCTCGTAACAACCCTGTGATGGAGTTACCATTGCTATTCCTATTTAACAGAGTAACTGCAGCATAGAGAGGTTAAATAGCTTGAACAGGTTGCATAATTATTAAGTATATAATCCAGGACTCTAGTCTAGACAGTATGGTTCCAGAGTGTGTGCTCCTATCCACTGTGCTGTGTGTCTCCTCACACTTTATGGCCTGGTAGTAGTATATCCTGTGGATATATTATAGTATATTTCCCCAGTTCCTTCTGGATGGGCATTTGGGCTGTTTTCAGCTTTTTGCTAGGGTGGGCGATACTGTAGGGACTAACTTGTGCATACTTAATCTTATATCTATGTAAATATAGGCCAATTGTGATTGCCAGGTCAGTCAGTACATCACAATAATTTCATAGCTATTGGAGAATAGTTTACCTGTGTGTAATTCATGAGACTGCCTCACCAAAATACTTTTTTCAAACTCTTAGATTGTAGTCAACCTTGTAGGTGAGAAATTGAATTTAAATGCAGTTTTACGTTCTATTTACTCTTAACGAGCATGTTTGAGTATCTCTTTTGTGCTATTGATCCATTCTTATGTCCTGTTCAATTCATATCCTTTGCCCATCTTTATTTTCAGTTGGATTGCTTGTCTTTCTTATTGATATATAAGAGCTAAAGAGATTCACTCTTTTTGTGATTTTTTTTTTTTTGACTGCTCATTTCCCACCCTTGGAGACATTTGTGTATGTACTGTAATTGACCAAATTTATTTATTTATTTATTTATTTATTGAGACGGAGTCTCGCTCTGTTGCCCAGGCTGGAGTGCAGTGGCCCAGTCTCGGCTCACTGCAAGCTCTGCCTCCTGGGTTCACGCCATTCTCCTGCCTCAGCCTCCAAGTAGCTGGGACTACAGATGCCCGCCACTACGCCTGGCTAATTTTTTGTATTTTTAGTAGAGACGGGGTTTCACTGCGTTAGCCAGGATGGTCTTGATCTCCCGACCTTGTGATTCACCCGCCTCGGACTCCGAAAGTGATGGGATTACAGGCGTGAGCCACCGCGCCCGGCCTCCAAATTTATTTTATGCTTCTGGATTTTGAATCATAGTTAGAAAGCTTCTTTCTACTCGAAGATTACGAGGGAACTTCATGGTTTTTTCCAGAACATTTGTGGTTTCATTTCTTCATATTAAAAATGTTTTACGTAGTTAGAAATTGTATCGGGCGTAAGGTGTAAGTCCATCTCCCCTTGTCCCCAAGACTACATAGTAGTCCAAAAGCTGTTTATTGAATAGTTGAACAATCTAGCTTTTCCCCACTGGTTTGAAGCCACACCTCTTCCATACTATTTTAATTCAGTCATGAAATTGAATTTTGAAATCTAGCAGTATTGTTTCCCATTTCCATTTATTGGGCACCACTTTGTTATTTTCCTAATACTATTTTATTTTCTGTACAAATTCTAGAATCAGCTTCTTTAGTTAAAAAAAAAAAAAAAAACAATAAACCTGATGGTTTCTTAATAGGGAAGATAGCCTGTTTATCATGTTTAAACTCTGGGAACATTTGTGGTTTTAGATGTTGAGTCATCTTATCCAAGATCATGGTATGTCATTCTGTTTGTTGATGTCTACTTTTGTATTCTTCAGTAGTATTTAAATTGTTTTTTATATAGTTATAGCATACTGAGTGTGTGTTCTTAGGTGTTTCATCTTGTTGCTATTATAAATGGGAAAATTTCCCCCATTGTGTCTTCTTGTTATTTGTGTATATAAGAATTCTTGATTTCTTTAAATTTTATGCTCTGGTACCTTCTGTTTGGGTCGTTTTCAGTAAATTCGCTTCGAGTTTCCCAGGTGTTTAATTATATCATCTGCAAATAATGATAGCTTCCTTTCCAGTTTCTATACTTCTAATTTCTCTTGAGTGATTGTGTTAGTGGGTACTTTCAGTACATAGGTAAATAATAGTGGTGATAGTTCAGAATTTGAAGCATTGTTCCTTTTAACTTCCAGGCAGATTCAAAGCCATTTTCTTTATAAATCTTTTCTTTCCTCCAAGCTTTTGGTGTGTGTGTGTGTGTGTGGGTTTTTTTTTTTTTTTTTTTTTTGTCACTGATGTTCAAAAATTCACAGTGATGTTCCTTGGTGTGGGTTTTGAGTCATAATGATGGATTAACAGGTGTGAACCCATTTAATCTTGGAAACTTAACGTCCTTCAGTCCTGGGACATGGTCTTCATTGTTTCTTTAATAATTTCTTTTCCTGGAATTCTCATCGCTCAGATGTTAGACCTTTGCAATTGATTTTCAAATATTCTCTTCTATTTTATATCTCTAATTTTTTTTTGTCCTACTTTCTGGGCAGTTATCTCAATTATATTTTTCTAAAATTAAAGAGTTTTTTCTAATTCTTTGAATTTTTAAATTTCTGCTATCATATTTTTATTTTCCAAGAACAATTCTGTTTTCTGAATATTTGTCTTGTACCATCTAATTCTTGTTTCTCTGAGGCCGTCAATTAATAGATTTTTACTGGTGGTTGGTGTTTGTCTTAGTTTTAAGTTTTGTTCTGTTTTCCCTGCAGTATCTCATAGGAATCAAGAGTTTGCTTTATTTTGTTTTGTTTTGTTTCCTCCTCAAAAGATTTCTGATACTTAGCTGCCCATTCGTATTAAAAATAAGGTCCTAAAAAGCCAATGGGAAGCCTGTGAGAGGGCAGGGATTATAGAATGTTGAACCTTTCTGTATGATAAAGCAGTGTGATGTTGTTATACATGATTTTTGTTTGTGTTTGGTAGACTCTCAAGTATTGTCATTTGTCTTGGACAGGTCAGCATCCCCTGAAAAGAATCTTCCAACCTCTACTGTCTGTGGTATCAGCCTGACAAGCCAGGTTTGGGAACCACACAAAGGGAAAGCATTTGTTCAATAGGGTGTCATCCAGCACTCCTCAGCTCTTCACCTTCTGGTTTGCTTGGCATCTCTGAGGCTCGAGCTTCTCTCATTCACCCTTTTTAGAAAGTAAAACCTCCAGATTTTTGCCAGACAGAGGTGGGGGTGGGGTTAAGAGATGGGTTATCTGTTTGCTGTTTATAGAACCTTTTCTCAATCCTCCTATTTTCATCCTCAGTCCAAACTTGCACTTTTAGTAGTCCTTTGTGGCTTCAGTTTCTGAGCTATGCCAGTGTGGGTGGCTTGCTTCCTGTGGGCACCCTCTTCCCACATCCCCTGTAGAATTAGGGTTCAGTTTTGTCAGGTCTACTAAGTCATCCCACTTACCTATCTGCCTCTGCCTTCCAGATGTTCATGATTATCTCTTCTTCACTGTTGTTGCTTTTTCTGATCCCTTTGTCCTTGTGTTTATTCCCTTTTTTTAGACATTTACTGTCAATTTGATGGGCTGTTGAAAGGGAGCAGAGATAAATGGGTATTTAATCTTCATTTTAATTGGAAGTCCTTGGAGTGACCTTTGCAAAACATATATATATGATTGTGCTAAAAACATATGGTGAGCTTCTCCTCTGGTTCTTAGAATAAAGACCCAGTTTTAAAACATGACCTAAGCTGTGTAGTCTGATCCCTAACTACTTCGCATCCTGGTCTCGAATCTGCCTTTTAATTTTTTGTCCTCATCCCCCATTCTTTGTTCTTGTCTTCACTCTGTCGCTTTCCTTGCCCTCACTCTGTCTTCTTCTTTCCGTCTTTTTTTTCTTCTTCTTTTCTCCCCCAACCCATTCAGACACATGACCTTCCTTACGTTTCCTCAGTGCTCCATCCAAATACCGATCTCTGACGAAGGCGCATCCCTCTTCTGGGAAGGGCAGCCACTACTTCCTCTGGAAAACCTTCCTTGCCCCGCTAGAAGAACTCATGTTTCTGTTTTTATGTCATACCCCTTTTAGGAGCATTATGTAAATATGCAGTTACAGCTTTCTTTGATTATTTGAGTAACGTCTGTTTCCTACTAGACCGTAAATTCCTAAGGTCACTGAAAACTCACAGTGGTCATCTGCTTCTTTACAGCTTGCTTTCACGTGGAATGGTAGGAAACTGATATTTACTTCCTTTTTGTTTGCTAAACATTTTTCTGTTTTATACATATTGGTGAAGTAGAAGGTGTATCTGACCTCTCTCTATTCTGTAACCTACAGAGTGGGAGGAAGAAAAGAAGATTTAAGACATTTTTATCTTTTCCATTTTATCTAATAGTGGGGGCTGAAATAAAGAGGTCATATAAAATAGGAATGCGTAAGGGATAATTTCCCCCTTACAGTTGCTAACTGAAAACTAGAATTCATATACTTACTAGTTCAGTCAAATTGTTTTTTAAAAACACTGTACCAGACTCCCTCCCAATTTTTTACTTATTGGGAAAAAAATAAAATTAAACTAGTTTTGGGTCTAAAAAATAGACATATGGCCACAGAGCATACAGCATGAGTTACTGAGGTAAAATGTTAATTTCCCCCAGGTTTCAGAAGGATCCAACTTGGTCAGAGACTGGAGACCGTTATCTGTTGAAACTCTTTAGAGATCATCTTTTTCATCAGGTGACAGAAGCGGGTGCTCCCTGGATTGACCTCAGTCATATCATTTCTTGTCTTAACAAGGTAATTTGTATTTAGATTTTTAAGATCACAATTCTGCCTATAATGTGTATAGAGTTATATCTTCTACAAATACTTGGGGACATAAGAAATCAGGATGTACTCTTACAGTAGCCTGTAAGACATTTTATTAATAACACTTTTTACAATGGGAGGATTTTTTAAATACTGCATGAATAATTCTTTTGGGCGATGGAAGACAGAGTCTTGCTCTGTTGCCCAGGCTAGAGTGCGGTGGCATGATCTTAGCTCACTGCAACCTCTGCCTCCCAGGTTCAAGCGATTCTCCTGCCTGAGCCTCTCAAGTAGCTGGAATTACAGGCACCCATCACCACGTGCAGCTAATGTTTGTATTTTTAGTAGAGACAAGGTTTCACCATGTTGGCTACGCTGGTCACGAACTCCTGACTTCAAGTGATCTGCCTGCCTCAGCCTCCCAAAGTGGTAGGATTACAGGTGTGAGCCACTGCGCCTGGCCTTCATGAATCATTTTAGAATGTTTTATTGTGGATCTTTTTATTATGATAAAGTATTATAAAATGACTGCTTCCCTCCTTTATGCAATGTTTTGTTTACATGTGGTTTTGTTATGCCACATAAAACAATGAGTGGTGAAAACCAAAAAAATAAATTTATGTTTATTTTTTAAAAATTGAACCCCTTCTGAATCATTGTGAGTTACGTTGGGTGTTATCAAATTATTTATTATTAACTATGGGTATTATAATCAAGTAGTAAATAAAAGCACAATACTAGTGACATTAGTTACTAGCAGGTTCAACTGTTATAAATGGTGAATTTGATGATTAGATGAATTAAGTAGATTTAAAAAATAGATCATAAATTTATTTGAGAGGTGAGGTGAGCTTTTTGTTTGTTTGTTTGTTTGTTTTTTTGAGATAGGGTTTTGCTCTGTCACCCAGCCTTTAGTGCAGTGGCACTTATGGCTTACTGCAGCCTTGACTCCCCAGGGCTGCAGTGATCCTCCCTCCTGCCTCAGTCTCCTGAATAGCTGGGACCACAGGCACATGCCACCACACCCAGCTAATTTTTGTCCTTTTGGTAGATACGGATTTCACCATGTAGACTGGTCCCAAACTCCTGAGATAGGCAATCCACCCACCCCCAAAATGCTGGGCTAATAGCCGTGAGCCACCATGGCCAGCAGCATTATGTTTTAGAAAAGGTTGGGAAAGACGAAAATTACAGAGAAAAGGAAGAAGACATTTTCCTTATGAATTACTTGGCATTATGAAGTTTAGAACTGGTCTCCAAGAGTAAATGTAGTCTCTGTATAGATTTATGTATAAACCAGGAGCTGGCAAGCCGTGGCCTGCAAGCCAAATCCATTCTATGGGCCTACTTTTTTATAGCCTGAGAGCCTCGAATAGTTTTACATTTTTAAAGAGTTGTAAAATAAACAGTAAGCCAAACCTAAAACATTTACTGTCTGACCCTTCATAAAAACATTTACTGACTCTTGTCTAAACTTCCCTAAATTATAAGTACTAGAGGAAAAAACATCTACTGTAGCACATGATTTAGAACTATTAATGTACAGTGTGGTAACCCTTCAGGGAAAATGTTATGGTTTGTTTTTAAGCACTACTTTGCCTTCTTTTAACTTCCTTAAAACTCTATAGGGAGTATTGTCAATAACCTACATTAAGACTGCACAAAACTGGCCAGGCGCGGTGGCCCATGCCTGTAATCCCAGCACTTTGGGAGGCCGAGGCACACGGATCGCCTGAGGTCGGGAGTTGGAGACCAGCCTGGCCAACATGGAGAAACCCCATCTCTACTAAAAATACAAAATTAGCTGGGCATTGGTGGTGCATGCCTGTAATCCCAGCTACTTGGGAGGCTGAGGCAGGAGAATCGCTTGAACCCAGGAGGCAGAGGTTGCAGTGAGCCAAGATTGCACCATTGCACTCCAGCCTGGGCAATAAGACTGCACAAAACTATATGTATCATTGAACTAATTCAGTATGAGTTATATATTTATTTTCCCTTTATTTCTCTTAGGGGAAAAACCTTTTCTTGAGAGCAGTATGTAGAAAATAATTCTGTCAGATTTTAGAACATAGTATCAGAGCACCAGTAATTAAAAATACATAAAACCAGAACAAACATTGACAAGTAGATAATATGGATTAAGCCATGGACAGTTGCCTTAAGCAAAGATCATTTAATGAAGGATAATATTCATTAAATTCATCAAAGACCATTCAATAATGAAATTATCAATAATGAAATTAGGATAACTGAAAATTTGAAGAAAGTTACATTTCACATCATGAACTAGCTAGTAGTAAATAATACCCCGAATCTGAAGTCTGACAATATTCTAAGTTTGAAAAGAGTGTGATAAATTGGAAGGATGGCCAGATTGATTATACAAAATTAAGATTTTATATAAGCTTATTTTGGTAGAAGTAATGACAGAAATTATCTGGTAAATGATTTGGATGTTTGAGCCTTCAGTGAGTTGTAAACATATTTTAATTTTGTATCAATTAATGAAATAAAAAAGTACATTGAAAATAACAAAGTGAAAACCATAATAAGACCAGTGGACCGACAAAGGGTCAGTGTTTATGCTTTATAAAGACCTCACTGGAATATTACTGCCAAATTCCATTAGGGTCGTGGGTAAAGATCATATACTAGCATTTACACAAGCAGAAATACCAAAGTAAATGTATGAAAAAAAACTTTGATAATAGTAGTTAAAATCTAAATTTAAATAGCAAGGTGCTCATTCGCTGTGGGGTTGCTGGAAAAGTATTAAAAACTTATAAATTCATGGTGTCTGATACGCTTTGGAAAACAATTTGGTTCTATGTACTAAGCTATAAACCACTTCTACTTTATTTTTTTTGTGTTTTTAAAAATATTTTTAAAGACTAATTTCTTAATACTTTACATTTTTTTATTAATATTTATACCTCTAAGTATTTTTCCTAAGGAAAAAAATACTTCCTACAGAAGAAAAAAATTAAGTAGATGAGTATGTTCTTTGCATTGTAATTCATGATGCCAAAAATGGAAGATACTGGGAGAAAAATTATTGAGCGTCAACTGGGTAGACTATAATGCAAGCGAACATTAAGCTCCGCGAAGGGATAGTTAGAAACATAGGGCAGTGTTTGTGTGAACATGTCTGAGTCGAAAATTATGCGCATACTAGTGAATGATGTAAAGTACTTACGAATATCTGAAAGGGAATGTGACCAAAAAATTTAGATATTTTACTTATCTTTGCTGCAAATGTAGATAAATTCTTTTCTGCATGTTATGAATTCATATCTTGTGTATATATTGTTTCAGCTAGATGCTGGTGTGCCAGAAAAAATAAGCCTGATTTCCAGAGATGAGAAGAGTGTACTCGTGGTGACCTACAGTGACTTAAAGCGCTGCTTTGAAAATACTTTTCAAGAACTGATTGCAGCTGCGAATGGTCAGTTGTAGTATTTGCTAAAAAAGCACGCAGGACATGGCTAAGGAACTTAACCAATAGCAAATTGCACTACAGCTGAACTTTTCATCATCTCATTCACATTTGGGAAACGAACAGGAGATGAGCAAAGCTGCTTGCACTTCAGTCAGGTACACTGTTACTTGAAAGGAAGAATGTTTCACTTACCCAAGAGCTATGGCTGCCATTGGAGGCTATATCTGTGAAGAATTTATTTTAGATTTAGGAGCACCATCAGGTGAATGATGTTCCTGCTTTTGTTTTTTCCACTTGTATATGCACTAATTTTAATTTTTTAAAGACTTTTTCTGATCTTTGAAATTTTGCCACATTGTATACTTATTAAGGGAAACTGTTCGCAAGGACATTTTTGGGAAGCAATGCTGGGCAGCGTTTTTGCCATTGAGGGTTGCAGAATTTGCTCTTTTTGGAATGGGTTGCCCTGAATAACATTATGGACCAGGTAAATAATTTCATAGAAGTTCAGTATAGTGCGTAATTCTCGTAAGAGTATTGTATGCAAGCTCTCTGTATGCCACCCACTGTTAGTTCAAATTGAGATTTTTGTTTTGTTTTGTTCGTAAGAACAAACCGAGAAAATACCAGTGAATTGTTGGATATGAATTCCCCTGTTAGTTGATTTAAATCCTTTCTGAATAAAGATCAGATAAACAGTAACTGAAGGAGCATGTATAGCTCTTTCCTTCAAATTCAACTAGAGCCTTTTTAAAAAGACATTTGCCTGCTAGTCAGATACATTTACATTTATGCAAATTTTTTAAATAGGAGAAAATTAAGAAATTGTGTTAAAGGCCTAAAGTTCAGGAGTATATTACTTTAGGTTCTTTCCAGTTTGCTTTTTTTTTTTTTCTTTTGTATGAAGTTCTGCTCTTTGAACCACAGCTTTATTATGGTCCTTTACACTGGAGACAGACACAGAGACACTGTTCAGAAGATGAACTAAACTCAGCAGTGGTCTGGTATCAAGAGCTTTCTGATGTTTTACAGCCTGAATTTGGAGGGATAACGATCTGCTGTGCCTTTGCAGTCACTGCTTAGCCCAAAGTAATAGTACTTTTGATAATAACTCACTCTGTGCGATATTCCTGAATGAGTCCATCTCAAAAGTTTGGAATTTTCCTCCTCTTAACTTTCTTAATATTTGGACAAGCAGTTGTCGCCAAACTTGGGTATTCATGGAATTTCTAGTAAATGAAATACCTATACTTTGATACTGAAGACTGCCAAATACATAGGAATTTTCTTTCTTAAAATCAGTAATGAAGACTCTATCTCCTTTCCCAGCACTGAATGTTTTACTAGCACTGGGTGCTCACCATGCAACGATGAAGAAAATGTGGAAACTCAAAAGGTCAGGACAGACTCACAAGCACTTGCAACTGATGTTACTGTCTTCAATTTTAATAATTACACATATTTGTATATTTCAGAGAAGTTTTTAGTATTTCTCTGTCCACTTTTTATAAGCTTTAAAATGATTTTCTCTGCCTTGAGATTTGCATCAAGAAAAAGCACCTCTCTTCACCTGAAAGCTTTGAAGACTAGAGACACGCTTTACACGTTTTAACAAGTATATTGAGTCCACGTTTGGTAGCATCAGTTGTTGAGTTAAAAAGAAAATTATTGCATTTGATCTGGATGGATTTTAAAAGAACATAATGTTCAATATTAAAAGGATAATTAACATTTGCCACCGTAATGTTCTTTTTTATGTAAAAAGAACAAGAACTTGGAGACATTAACATGCAAAAGTCTTTTATCATTAGCTCATGTATTTGAGGAAGAGCAGCTGTCTTTTTATATGTTTTTTGACAAATCATATTGTAATTCTTTTGTACAAAAAAGAACTACTTGTATTCTAGAAGAAATATGAAATGCTTAATTTATAAGCGGGCTGGAGATTTTTTCCAATATTGTTTTCTTTGAAAATGAAAGGGGATCATCTATTTAGTTTTGGGGTCTGGGAACTTTTTGAAAATTTAATTTGTGGACCAATGTTTTGTGAAAGCTGAAGAGGGCAGGGGTTAAAATAGGGCTTGAATTTCTCATTCTGTATAGACCAGCAAACTTCCCTCTGCAAGGCAAGTTTACATCACAAATCCAAGAATGTTTGCATCCTAAACGCTAGTTTGCTTCAGCCCCTAGTTAACCTCAGGACTTGGTTTGCATATAAAAGGTAGACAGCTGATATGTTTTCATGAATAAATATTGTCAGCCAGAAAAGGTTGGTGTCAGGTAATGCATATTTTTTTAAGCTTTGTTTTATATTTATTTTTCATTTAGTTTTTATTGGGAATGGTTTTCAAAGAACTCTCAGTTTTGCCTAGGTGTTTTTGGGGGAGCCCTGTTTTCCATAGTGTAATTCCATTTAAGAGGTTGTCTAAAAGTCTTTTTAATTCATAGAAAGATTTTAATATCCGAGAGTAGTCAAATTAAGGATATAAACTTTCCACACCTTCCTGTCGTGACAGATAAAAGCACAGAAAGGACAACCCTTGAAATCATGTAACATTGGTCATTTCCAGTTTTTGTACCTGTTTTAAATTCTGTTAGTGTATTTACTTCATTGTAAATATTTTTGAGGGTACCTTTGTATTTTGCTTTTGACCTTGGTTCTGTGATTTGGATGTCAGCAACTTCCCTAAAAAGCACCAATATGTTAAGTTCTAATGTCATGACCCAATTTGCGTTATTCATCTTTAATCCTGTTTTCAGTCTCTATGTGTACAGCAGTATTTTTAATAAAGAATTACAGAGATAACTTTGTCCTTTTCTTGCACTGTTCATATAACAAGATGATGTTTGTTTTATGATTGAGTTTTAAAAGGTTGGTTATTTCCTCTGCATTTTGGAGGAATTTTTGTATTTGGATGAATTGGCAGCAAATTTATTCATTAATTTATCAAATAGTCCTTAAGTCTTACTTCCTGTGTCCTTGGATCTGTTCTAGGCACTAAGACAGATATGGGGACTTGGTGTTTACAGAATATATAGTTATACCCAGACATCTTAATATAATACATGACTAACAGTATAGTTTAGGAGAGCAGACTACTCATGAGAAAGCATAGGGAATGATACATAGCCAGTCTTTGATTTAATACTTAATGTATCATATAGGTGAGGGGCATCCCTTCCCCCAGATTCTCCAGAATCATTATTTAGACTATAAGGACAGATAAAATATGGCAAAATGGTAACATTTGTTGAACCTAGGTAGTTAGTATTTAGTGTTGAGTGTTTTTTCTGTGCATTGAAATGAAAAGTTGAAAACAAAAAACAATATGGTAAGCACCCCCACCCCCACCCCCCAACTGCTGTTTCACTTCCGGAGGTTTCAGTTACCTGAAGCACAGTTAAGATATTTTGAGGCAGGGAGACCATATTCACTCAACTTCTATTTTAGTATATTGTTATAATTTTTCTCGTTATTTTTATTAATCTCTTACTATGCCTAACTTATAAATTAAACTCTATCATAAGTGTGTATGTACAGGAAAAAACATAGTGTATACATAGGGTTTGTACTATCCACTGTTTCAGGCATTCACGTGGGGTCTCAGACCATATCCTTCATGGATAAGGGGGAACTACTAGACAGATATGGTAAGGTGCTTGAGGCATAGGTGAAGGGTAATTAGAATAAAAAGGAGAGTTATTTCCAGCAGCATGACTTGGTTTTAGGAATTCAGAGGAGAGAAGAAGTGCAAGGAGGGCTTTCGTGTAGAGGATATTGAAAGAAATTGTGGATTCAGATGGAAATCAAATGACCATTGTAGGTCATGGGATAAAAGGTGGACTAGTCTCCTAGAATGGAGTGTTTGGAGGATCTTTTAGCTTTAAATTTCTTAGGAGGAAACATTAGGAATATTGTTTCGTTTTGTTTTTTGAGACAAAGTCTAGCTTTGTCACACAGGCTGGTATGATCTGGGCTCGCTGCAACCTCTGCCTTCCAGGCTCAAGCGATTCTCCTGCCTCAGTCTCCTGAGTAGCTGGGATTACAGGTGCCCACCACCATGCCTGGCTAATTTTTGTATTTTTAGTAGAGACAGGGTTTTACCATGTTGATGAGGCTGGTCTTGAACTCCTAACCTCAAGTGATCCACCCGACTCGGCCTCCCAAAGTGCTGGGATTACAGGTGTGAGTCACCACATCTAGCTTGCTCATTCTTTAGTTTATTGAATGCCTGTTATATGCCAGGCATTGTTCTAGGAACCAAGAGAAAAGCTGTGACCGCAACAGACAACAATTTTCTGCTGCTTAAGAGCTCCCATTCTAGCAGGGAGAAGACAGATACATGGTACATTAGCAGGTAATAATGGTTTTGAGAGGAAAGCAGAGTAAATGGTGTGAGTTGACAGATTTGGCAAATAAAAATACAGAACACCCAGATGAATCTGAATTTTGGATAAATGGATAACTTGTTTTAGCATGAGTATATATATCTCAAGTATTACATGGGACATACACTAAAAAATGGTATGTCCCAGTGTTGCATGGGACATATATATATATACGAAAACATTCTCTTGTCTGTCTGCGATTCACATTTCCTTTGGCCATCCTGTGTTTCATCTTGCAACTCTAGATATGAGGAGTGTGGTTGGTGGGGGTACAGTTTCACATGGGGTGGTGGTCTGGAAAGGAGGCCTCACAGTATGTGAGCAAGGACTTGAAGGAAATGGAGGAGTCTGCCACGTGTATATCTGGGGGTAAAGTATTCAGGTGAGGGAATGTGTCAGAGTCTTTGCAGAACAGCAAGGGAGCGACTGAGGTGAAGCGAATGTTGTAGAGCCAAGTTAAGTAGGAATGACGTCATAAAGGTCTGTAGGGAAGGGGCGTGTCCTGTGAACCATTTTAAGTTATTTTGGCTTTTACCCTCACTAGAAGAGGACGCTGCACTGGACAAGGTGGCTCACGCCTGTGACCCCAGCACTTTGGGAGGCCGAGGCAGGCAGATCACGAGGCCAGGAGATGGAGACCATCCTGGCTAACACGGTGAAACCCCGTCTCTATCAAAAATACAAAAAATTAGCCGGGCGCGGGGGCGGGCGCCTGTGGGCCCAGCCACTCGGGAGGCTGAGGCAGGAAAATGGCGGGAACCCGGGAGGCGGAGCTTGCAGTGAGCCGAGACCTAGCCACCGCACTCCAGCCTGGGCGACAGAGCAAGACTGTCTAAACAATAAAAAATAAAAGAGGAAGCTGCAGGAGGATTTTCGGCAGAAGAGTAACATGATAGGACATTTTTTTTTTTTTTGAGACAGAGTCTCCCTCTGACCCCCGGGCTGGAGTGCAGTGGCCGGATCTCAGTTCACTGCAAGCTCCACCTCACAGGTTTACGCCATTCTCCTGCCTGATAGGACATTTTAAAAGGATCACTCTGGCTACGACGTTGTGAACAGACTGAGGGAGGAAGTGAGGTCCTGGCGTGGTGGGAAACTCTCACAGCATTCCAAGTGAAGGATGTTGGATTTCAAAACCCATGTCTTTTGAGTTTTGGTGGTTTGTTTTTTTGTTTTGTTTGAGACGGATTCTCACTCCATCGCCCAGGCTGGAGGGCAGTGGCGCCATCTTGGCTCACTGCAACCTCTGCCTCCTGGGTTCAAGCGATTCTCCTGCCTCAGCCTCCCGAGTAGCTGGCACCCGCCACCATGCCCGGCTAATTTTTATATTTTTAGTAGAGATGGAGTTTCACCATGTTGGCCAGGCTGATCTCGAACTCCTGACCTCAGGTGATCCGCTTGCCTCAGCCTCCCAAAGTGCTGGGATTACAGGCGTGAGCCACCGCGCGCAGCCATCTTTGAGTTTTAAAACCCACCTGTGGCTGAGCGCAGTGGCTCACACCTGTAACCCCAGCACTTTGGGAGGCCGAGGCAAGTGAATCACCTGAGGTCAGGAGTTCCAAGACCAGCCTGGCCAACATGGTGAGAGAGCGAGACTGTCTCAAAAAAAAATAAAAACAGATGGAGTAGGGTGGTAGCAGTAGAGGTGGTGCAGAGTGACTGGACTCCAAATATGTTTTAAATGTAGAGCCAACAGCCTGATTCACTGGATATGGACAAAGAAGAAGTCAGGAATGACTCTTTAAGATTTTGGCTTGCTGGCCAGATGCAGTGTCTCACACCTGTTAATCCCAGCACTTGGGAGGTCAAGGTGCACAGACCACCTGAGCCCAAAGTTTGAGACAGCCCTGGGCAACATAGTGAGACCTCATCTCCACAAAAAGTAAAATTGACCAGGCGTGGTGTCATGCACCTATAGTCCCAGGTACTCCCAGCTACTCAGGAGGCTGAGGTGGGAGGATTGGTTGAGCCCAGGAGGTCAAGGCTGCAATGCACCAAGATCATGCCACTGCACTCCGGCCTGAGTGACAAAGTAAGACCCTGTCTCAAAAAAAAAATTTTTTTTTTTTGGCTTGATGGTGACAGGATAGAGGATTCTACTGAATTGGAAGAGACTGTTGTAACAAGGAGTCTACGGGACGCGAGGATGGAGAAACAGAAGACAATTTGGGAGTTTGATCTGAGGCCCATTAAGTTTGAGATGGTTAGTACACATTTGTTCTGGTTATTTGTTTTGTAACAACTCCACCCTTAATGGCATAAAACAAGCATTTTATTCCGTTTGGGGATTCTGTGCGTCTGGAATCCGGGCAAGACACAGCAGGGAGGCTTGTCTCTGCGCCATTGTGATTGGGCCTCGGCTGGGAAATTCTAATGGCTGGGGGCTGGAATGACTTGAAGGCTGGGCTCAGCTGGCTGCTGTCTATGGGAGCACCTTCAGTTGGCCTCCATGTGGCTTAGGTTTCTCCAAGTACGGCCGCTGGGTCCCTCGCGGGAACTGTTGAAGAGTGAGCGTATCAAGACTCAGGAAATGCATGATCTTTTCTGACCTGGCCTCCAAGCCATGCAGTGTCCCTTCTTTCACATTCCGTTGATCACGAGTGAGTCCTAAAGCCAGCTCTGATTCTAGGTGAGGGGACATTGCCAAAGGTCGTGTGAGATGGGAGATATTCTTGCAGCTATCTTGAAAAATACAATAGAATATCTTTGAAAAATACACCAGTATTCGAAAAAAATACAGTCTGCCAGAGCATCCAGGAGAGATGTCAGGTTAGCACTTGTGTATATATAAGTTTAGAGTGTTGCAGCGGGTAGGGAGAATCTGTTCTGTCGATGAAAGTCATCATATGGGTGTCACTGAAAGCCCTGAGATTGGTTGAGATCTTGAAGGGAGTTGGTATAGACTGAGAAAAGAAAGCTTCAAGGGCGAGTCCTGGGGTAACTAGAGCGATGTTCAAAGGTCAGGGGAAAGAGGTAAAACCAGCAAAAGAGACAGAAGTAGCCAGTGAGATGGGAGGAAGAAAGTATCATGTCCTGGAACCAAACTGAAGTTGTTTTTGTGAATAAGTGTCAAGCTGTTGAAGTGTCAAATAAGAATGGGACTGAGAGTTGGCCATTGGATTTATCAACGCGGAGTCACTGGTGACCTTAGCAAAAGCAGTTTCGGTAAGTGAGCGTGAAAGCTAGGTTTGAGTGGGTTTAAGAGGGAGTGGGAGGAGGGGAGTTGGCAACAAGTAATAATAACTAATAACCAACTCGCTCATGGGATTTTGCTGTAAAGGGAAATAGAGAAATTGGGTGGTAGCTAGAGGAGAAAGTACAGATGAAAATTTTGTGACATGGGAGAAATAACATGTATGTTCCAATGGAAGAGGGGAAAATTGATGGTGGGAGGGGGTGGAGAATTGCTAAAGCAATAGCTTCAAGTCTGAGAGGAAGGGAGACCAGTGTGTTTTGGGCTGGCCATCTAGAAGGGCTACACAGTATAAGGGGACATAAGCTTGGAGGTGGGGAGACATGACAAGTGGGGTCTTGGGGTTCTTTAATCTTCCCATTGACGTAAAGGGTATACTAATATTACCTATCATGTTAGATTGCCTTGAAAATAAGTGTATTCCTTTAAAGCACTCTAAATAGTTGCTGGCACATATTGGGCACTCAAATGATAGCAATGATAGCAATTACTAGCTATCACTGCTTCCCAAATACCAATCTGTGGAACAACATGTGTTCATTAGTTTATTCTAGTACAAATGAAAATGGGAAAAAGAAGGATAATAGAGGTATGTTTCAAATACAAATATATTTTGGTCTGAGATTAAGCCCTTCCACCTTTTCAAATGGGTTTTCTTCTATGAAAAGCTGTGGTACTAAATGGTAGGGGTTTTTTCTTCTTTTAGTAATATCGTATTGAATAATTGCATCCATACATTCATATATATACACACACATTCACAAGTAAGTGTGCAGCTCAGTGACTCATCATGAAGTGAGCATACCTGTGCACTGCCCCCCAGATCAGGAAATAGAACATTAGTAGCATCCGGTTGGATTTTGTTTTGTATTTTTTTCCCCCTCCCTTAAGTGTTCTTAGTTCGCAGAATAGAAGAATGGCCATCCCCTTGTTGGGATCAAGGATTTTTCTTTTATTTAATTTCCTGGCCTGTGAAACCCAAAAGTCTGGTAATATGTTTAACACTGAGGAGTCCAATAAACCTTACTAGGCCATACTTCTGCTGGAGGAAAAAATAAAAATAAATTCCCAAATGTACTATAAGTTTCCAGAGCCATGAGAACATTTCTAAACTGTGACGTGACATTGATTCCTCAAGCATTCTTCAAGTCATTTGCCTGAATGAGTGATTTTATTCTTATGTTATGAAACCCGTAATACTTTTTAAAGGTTTCAGATTCTTGAAGACAAAATGCCTCTTGCCCTCTTGAGTTAACTAAAAGTTTACTGAGATTCGTCATTTATCCATTTTTATTGTCTTTGTCCCAAATAAAGTAGGCCTATTTTTTTCCCCTTAAAATATCTTATATCTAGTTTCCTTATGACGTTATTAGGCAGGTAATACTATGACCACTTTCTAAGACAAAGTGTTGGTCACTTATTCAGTTGCTAGTACTTATGACCTGAGCTGTTTTCCTAGGATGTAATCCACAAAACAAGACTGAAGAACGCTGAGCTGGCATGTGTACTGACACATTCTTGTGTGTCAAGCTTTTGCCTGTTATTTTGTGTGGTTTCCTGCAGCATGTGCACACACCCGCTGTGATTATGCTAATGATTTATCAGCTGAAAATTAGTGTTTGGGGACAACTGCCTCTTTTTAATTGAGGGCACTTTTCTCTGCGGCTGGCACTCACACCCAGCATATGCTTTACTTGTTTCATGATCCTGTTGATGTTAGGGTTTAGTTTTCTGGGCAATCTGCCTCGTTTGATTTTGTTTTTTGCTTACTGTTTGCAGTGTTCGGATTGTTCAGCACAGCCATTCTCTAGGACCAATGGAAGCCTCTTTGCCTTCTCTTCAGCAGTGTTTGCTTTCTCTTTCTTGTGCTGTGTTTAGTAAAGAACACCAGTCCTCTATCCCCCAGGGACACCCGTGACCTCTTGTTTACACTTACAAGCAAATCCGGGAGAAAATATGTACGTTTTTGGAAGTTAATTTTATTATATGAAGATGGTATACAAAATACATTCATCATGACTAGAAATATAGGACCAAACCATGTCTGTCTTATATCTGTAGCATATATTCTTGGTTTGTATAAAAGTAACTTTAAAATTCCAGTTTCCTTAAATAGTTATGCACAAAACACACACACACACACACACATATAGTTACACCGCTGTTGGCCAAAGATGCACTCCTCCTTTAATCAATTTAAATGAGGCTAGCGAGTATCTGTTTGATGTTTGCATTCTTATGGGCTAGGAAACAAGGCACAGGTCCCTAAAATTAACATCTAGGCATCACTTCTTGGACTGACAAGACACAGACTCGTATATGGTTTCAGCCCCATTCCA
Organism: Chlorocebus sabaeus; assembly: GCF_047675955.1. NCBI lineage: Eukaryota > Metazoa > Chordata > Mammalia > Primates > Cercopithecidae > Chlorocebus > Chlorocebus sabaeus. The sequence continues at coordinate 7,501,066 of NC_132906.1, forward strand.
CCCACACTGTTCCACATACATTATCTCAGAAACTCTGAAAGGAAGTGCTTGTTCTTTGTTAGTGCCATTTTTGTCATAAATGGCAAATGATTGGAATATTATCAATTAGTTCATGTTTCAATTTTCAGTGCTATTTTAATGAACAAGCACTTTGTAACTAGCTCATTATTACAAGCCTGCATTTTTCTTTCTACATTAAGACTCCAGATGGAACCATTCTTTGACTGATAGATAGACTCATGTATGCTACAAACCTGAGTTTGAAGAAGCTGAGTAACGGAATTCTAATGATTTTTCTTTTCTCTTGGAAAGGAGTATTTATTATGGTCTCTTAATGATTTAAGAATTAGATTATTGAAATCAAGACATATGAATAGCTAAGGTTTTATTTGTTACCACTATTTGCTGGGCTGTGTTTAACCTCCTTTTTCTGTGTTTAACCTCCTTCCAGTTACCTGATTTATAATATTGCCAACTGTCACAGGTGCTTTTGTGTATATAAAGAAGAGGAAGAACAAAGATTTGTCCTCTCTTCTGGCTCTAGCCTGCTTTTGTTTGGATTTAGATCTTGGTGGAGAGACCTGTCCCGCTCCTCTCTTCTGGCTAGTGAGTCTTCCACAAAAGCCACTGCCAGGAGCCAGTGGGCTCGCTCGGGAATATGCTGATAGTGGTCCCATCTCTTCATACAGAGAGCCTTTAAACAAGGATGTGGCACATAATAATGGAAGCATACATTCTTCTGTTACTTAGAGCCCAGGTTCTAGAGTTAAGTTACATGGATAAAAGGAAGCATACTCTTCTCCCCAAGCAGCAGCAATCCACTGTTGCCTGTCCACTTCTGACTGGCTGCAGAAGGTGCAGGCATCCTAAATACATAGACCCTAATTTGCATAAATAGCGTCCAACAGAGCCAGCTTAGTGATCCAAGGCCCACTTGATCTTTAGACCCTGAAGAGTAGGCGTCCTTTGCTACCCTGTCTCCCTATTCCCATCATGCTCAGACCCCAGGCAAGGTTCAAAGCAGTTGAAAATGGGCTTTTCTTCTAGTGATGGCTCATTAACTAATATCCTGAGTCCCAACTGGAGAAATATCTTGCATAAATTACATACCACCTTTTTTCTCAAGGAGCTTAAAGTGCTTAATATGCGTCAGCTAATGCTCTTCCACATCCTTCCAGATTAGTGTGAGACAGTGGAATCCCCATGAAATGAAAAGGAAACATGACTGGCTGCCTGTGCTTTGGGTCCCAACTGTGTTGGTGAATTGGTTTGGCTGGTATAGAGATGGGGTTTTCCCTTGACCTAATTGACCTTTTTCCTCCATCAGCCCTAGTTTTGGTATGGAGAAAACCCTCCTCAAGACCGCATTTTCATTCTTCTCAGCTTGCTTTCACAACGAACTGTGCAAAACAGGATAATACCAAGAAATTGAGTTAAGTGTCTGGACTGTATATTAATACTCAAAATAGAATGTGACATTTTAAGTGTTAAGGCCATCATGCCATGGATACAACCTAAGTTTTCAGTGCATCTTACCAGAGGAGCCAAAAGTGTGGGCTCAGAGTTGAGTGCCACCCTCAGTGCTGTAAATCAAAACATACCACGAATGGGAATGGACAAAGAACCAGTTCCATAGGTAAAGTTCTAAAATTTGCTTTAGTTCCAAAAAAGATATTTGTCCTTTTCTTGCCTCCCAGAATCCAGAAAATGTTCCCTCATCTCTGTCCCATCTGCTCCTGGCTGGGCCCTCAAATGTAGAAGGGTGAGCTGGGAAGCCACTGAAATGGCATTGCTGAGCCCCGTCCCCCTCCCCACCCACATGGTGAGTCTCAAATTCTTTCTCATGCCTTCTCCCGGTTTCTCTTTTCTCCCTTGCTTTCTGCCTTTTTCCTTTTCCTCCTCACGTGTCTTAGGCCTGCTAGAGGACTCCTGAGATGTTGCTACGGCCAGCCAGTGATCCCTGGGGCTAACGGGCTTGTTGCCCTGGGTTTTGGGCTGCGGGGCTGGCCTCGTGGGGTCCATGATGCATTGGGTGATCAGTGCGGCTCCTGAATCAAACTAGTCCTGTGTGCCCTGAGGTGGCGGAGGTTGGAGCAGGGCAGTCATCGGGCTTAGGTAGGATTTCTCTAACACTGAGTAACATGAGGATTTAGCAGTAGTGTTCTTCACTTGTCACTATTTCTCTATCTGGAGTTACATTCTTGTTAGTCAAAAAAAAAAAAAGCACTATTAAAAAATCACAAAAAGCAGCTGGCTCCCATGGAAAGGTAAAGGTGTAAACTTATATATGCATAATACTGGCAAAAGCTAGTTTCCCGGGGGTATAAATACACATGTGCTTCTAGAAATAAGGCTTTGTGTCAAACTCTAGACGGGTGGGGTGGAGTACAGGACCACCGAGTTGTAGTCTGGGGGCGGGGAGCAGCACGCGATTTTCCTTTCCAGCTCAGCGTTGTCGTAGGTGAACCTGCGCTTGCCTTCGCTGATGTGCCCACAGCTGGAATGGCAGAAACCGGGCCTGCTGGCATCAGAAAGCCCCGACTCCTTACTTTTACTGGTGACTCTCAAGCTAAAGAAAGGAAAGAAATCAAATGTTCAGAATTGGTTTTTAGAAAACAAGACACTAAAATCCACTCTTTGTGAGTGGATCATTTGTTCATACCTGTCCTAGAGTTCATGGTTTTTGAAACCCCCCCTCAACTGCTGTCAGATTTCCTCTGTTCTAAAGCTGCACACGGCCTCCCTCATAGCAGCTGGGTGTCATGGGGCAGAAAGACAGTGGCTGGGGGAGGGTGTGAAATGTCTGCTAAGACAACGCAAACCCATCATCCGGGTGGAAAGTAACTCCAAGACCTGGATGCAGCCCTCTCCTATTCTGGGGTCAAACAGCTTCTGTGGTAGGCTGAGAAATGCCTCCTGCCCTCCAAAATATTCAAATTTTTCATATTTTATCTCCCTTCTGGCCTCCAGAACTGCAAGAGAATAAATTTCTCTTGTAAGTTGCCAAGTTAGTGGCAATTTGTTACAACAGTCTCAGAAAACAATAGAACTTCACACACACAGGTGAGTGCCCCTCTCCCTCTCGTGCCTGTGTTCTAGAAGAGGAAGCGTTTTTAGTTATAGTGCTACTTGTCACCAGCAAGGCTCAAGGGTGGAGAAACTTGCTTCTGGGTCCTCTACGTTATATCCAGACTAGGACAGACACCTGAGGAGGAAGGGCTGCTCTTGCCCTTTAATATTCGTTTGAATTTTTTATTTTCAAGGGATCTGGGATGAGGAAGGGAACCCGTGAAGCATGTTTTAGACTGGTCTGGACTAACATGTCCATGTTCTATATTTTCAGTCTCAGAGTAGAGGATACAATTTATAGTTTATGTTTTTCTTTAACAAATATCTAGATAAAATTAGTCACCACCCATTTTCTGAGGTGTTCTAAAGTAGGAAACAAAAGAGCATGTATCCTACCTTCCCCTTTGATCCATTCATTCCTCACTGGTGCCTCTGATGGGCTGTAACTCAATTCTAATACCATTGTGCTCATGTGAAAAGCAAACACACAGATGTTTGCCTGGAAATGCCCGTCGTTCCCATTTACTTGTGGTCGATGAACTGTGCTAAGTACATCACTTGGAGGCACTTGTTGCCATTCTTTGATTTAGATCAGGGTTCAAAAACTATAACTCATATCTGCCCACCTGGCTGGCGTTTTTTTTTAATGAGAGCTTTATGGAGATATAATTTACATACTGCATAATTCACCTATTTAAAGTGTGTAAGCCAATGGTTTTTTGTATCGACACAAGTTGTGCAAACATCACCATAATCAACTTTAGAGAGCTGCCACCATCCCCTAAAACTCATACCCATTAGCAGCCTTTGTTCCTCACACCCTCCAGCTCCAGGCCAAGGCAACTACTGGTCTACTTTCTGCCTCCAGATTTACCAATTCTGGGCATTTCATATAAAAGGAATCATACAATATGAGATATTTTATGACTGCTTTTACTGAGCGTAATATTTTCAAGGTTCATCCAGGTTGTAGCATGCATGCGTACTGCATACTTTTTATTGACAAATTTATATTGTGTGGATATACCATATTTTATTCATTTAGTCATCAACTGGTGGATATTTAGGTTGTTTCTACTTTTGGCGATTATGAGTAATGCTGCTATGAACATCTGTATGCAAGTTTTGCTGTGGACATCAGTTTTCATTTCTCTTGAGTATATGCCTAGGAGTTGAATTGCTAAGTCTCAGGGTAACTGTTTAACCTTTTAGGGCAACAGCTAAACTGTTTTCCAAAGTGATTGCGCCATTTAACATTTCCACCAGCAGTGTAGGAGGGTTCCAATTTCTCCATATCCTCGCCACACTGACTTCATCTAGCTATCCTCATGGGCATGAAGTGGTATCTCATGGTAATCTCTTTCCCTTTTTTTATCCCTCTGTCACCCAGGCTAGAGTGTAGTGGTGCAGTTGTGGCTCGCTGCAGCCTCAATCTCCCAAGCTCAAGTGATCCTCCCACCTCAGCCTCCCAAGTAGCTGGGACTAAAGGCACATGCCAGCACGCCCAGCTAATTTCTGTAATTTTAGTAGAGACAGGGTTTTGCCATGTTGCTCCTGGACTCAAGTGATCCACCCACCTTGGCCTCCCAAAGTGTTGAGACTACTGCATGAGCCACCACGTCCAGCCCCTCATGGTAGTCTTGATTTGTATTTCCCTAATGACTGATGATGCTGAGCATCTTTTCATGGACTCGCTGGCCATGCTCACCTGTTTCTGTAAATACAGTGTGTGGGAACAGAGCCATGTCTTCTTGATGATGTACTGTCTATGGCTGCTTTTTATACTATAATGCAAGCTTGCCCAACTTGTGGCCCGCGGGCTGCACGCAGCCCAGGATGACTTTGAATGCAGCCCAACACAAACTCGTAAACTTTCTTAAAACATTATGAGATTTGTTTGCAACTTTTTTAGCTTATCGGTTATCATTAGTGTCAGTGTATTCTATGTGTAACCCAAGATAATTCTTCCATTGTGGCCCAGGGAAGCCAAAAGATTGGACACTCCTGCTAATGGCAGTAGGGAACATTTGCTATCTAGCCCTTTAAAAAAATGGCTGCCCACCCCGGATTCAGGTGAAAGAGGAGCAGGTTCTGCCTTTGGGTGAGACAGGGAACAGGCATTTGAACGAGGAAAGGAAGGAACATCCGACAGGCGCAGCTTTTCCCAGTCCAGCACCATTGCGAGGTAGCGACTCGCACAGAGAAGCTGCAGCGGCATTGGGTGGTGCATAAGACTCCTGACAGTGGTGGCCGCGGCGTGGAGGGAGGAGCTGGTGGACTGGTCAAGCCAGGGCTTCGTGGAGAAATTGTCAAGTGAGAAAAGGGTGCCAGGATGAAATGGGAAAGGCACTCATCTGTAGGGGCTGAGTTCTCAGGGTACAGGTCTTAGCCCTGGAAAACAGTACTGGGACTCCTCATGTATCAACCCTGCCGGCATAGGGAGTAACAGCGGGGGCGTCCTCTCCCACCGCCAGGAGCGCGTCTCCCTCTGCGCCATGCACAGGTGGGCACATCAGGCTTCTTTCCCTGAGGCACTGTGCTTCCCACGTCTGGAATGCCTGTCTGCAAGATTTTCTGCATGTTTTCCCCAGAGCTTGGTGCTCAAATGTCCCATTTGATGTTCCCCTTTTTTTGCCCTCTGGGGGGAAATGCTTTTCTGCAACGCCTGAACACTATAGTGCAGGAGGGCAAGTAGTCCTCAAACATCCCTCATTACGCCACCTATCCCCAGCATCTCCCCTCCTACCCTCCATCGACTGATCACAGAAAAGATACCCGATGCTTACTCAATCTTGAGCGAGGCCTTGGGTTTGCTGTCAGTCCAGGTGAAGCGCTTCAGCATGGGAGAGGCCAACAGAGTGCTGCTGTCCCCCTGGTAGTCCTGGTGGGGGGAAGGAGAAAGGTTATAGTTTTGCCTGGCCCAGCGGGAGTCCATGCTGAGCCTGAGGGATGATCCTGGGATGCATCTGTTGATCCAGGCTCTGCCTCACCCTCCACAATCCCCACCTATTGAGACAAAGCATTTTCTCTAAGTTGGTCACTACAAACTTGACCCGCTGCAAATCATGTTTGATCTCCAGTGACTTTGAGGCCCTTCCTGAACATGAAGTAAATACATTTAAGCAAAAGGGAAAATGGCAAGTAACAGGTTAACATTTTCCATAGTAAACTATGATGCAACTTATCGCATAAAGATACTAAAACTAATTTGGCAGATCGTGATTGACTATGAGTATGCCATAGTAGCGGTGGCCACCATAGACACGAATTCTAAGAAATCATAAAGACATGGTTTGATTTTTTTTCTTAAACTTGATGGAATTCTCAGCCCCCATCCCCCACCCCTTGGTTATAGTCTCCAGCAATTAGATTTCCTTGTTGGTTTCTCTTTGGCACTGAGTTGCCTGCAGACTCTTCACTACTTTGTTAATACGGCATGTTCCAGTAAGTGGATCCCACACTTTGTTCCTGCCACCCTTTAAGAGTCTTACAGGGCAGTGTCCTTAATTATGAGTAAACACCTAAGCAAACAAAGAAGCTGTCATCATTCACCACTGATTGAGGGTTGGAGGATGAAGGTTGAGAATTCTTTCACGTTTTGCTCAGTATTTTTCCCTTGGCCTTGAAAACAATGTACCAAGCAGCCAAACAATATATCCATATACTTTACTTTTATAATATTCAGCTTATTTTTGATGCTTAAAATATTTAAAATAATCTTTCCCTTTATCTGGTGTGTCCGATAAGGTTGTGATTTTTTTTTTTTAAGGATGACTGTGCTTGCCTCAAGGCCACACTGATTGTAGTGATCACCTTCACACTGTTGTTGGCCTTCCAGGCCCTTTATGGGACATGGTCATTGCCAGACTTCTTTTTTTTTTAGAGAGAGTCTCGCTCTGTTGCCCAGCCTGGAGTGCAGTGGCACGATCTCGGCTCACTGCAACCTCCGCCTCCCAGGTTCATGCCATTCTCCTGCCTAAGCCTCCCTAGTAGCTGGGACTATAGGCACCTGCCACCACGTCCAGCTAATTTTTTTGTGTTTTTAGTAGAGACTGGGTTTCACCGTGTTGGCCAGGATGGTCTTGAACTCGTGATCCACCTGCCTCGGCCTCCCAAAGTGCTGGGATTACAGGCGTGAGCCAGCGTGCCCGGCCTCACCAGCACTTCTTAAACGTTAATGTGTCCAGGAATCCCCTAGGGATCTTGCCAAGGCGCACCTGACTCAGTGGGTGTGGGTGGGTGCTGAGAGTTGGCATTTCTAGCCGGCTCCTAGGTTGTAGGAACCTGCCTATCTGGAGATAACACCTTGAGTCCCAGAGGCTGCAACATCAGAACTGCAGTATTGCCGGGCGCGGTGGCTCAAGCCTGTAATCCCAGCACTTTGGGAGGCCGAGACGGGCGGATCACAAGGTCAGGAGATCGAGACCATCCTGGCTAACACGGTGAAACCCCGTCTCTACTAAAAATACAAAAACCTAGCCAGGCGCGGTGGCGGGCGTCTGTAGTCCCAGCTACTCGGGAGGCTGAGGCAGGAGAATGGCGTGAACCCGGGAGGCGGAGCTTGCAGTGAGCTGAGATCCGGCCACTGCACTCCAGTCTGGGCGACAAAACGAGACTCTGTCTCAACAAAAAAAAAAAAAAAGGAACTGCAGTATCGCTCCTGCCCATCCTCCTCACCTCCCCTTAGCCCCTCAACCCCACATCACTGGGCTTTAGACAGAAGAGCTGGTGAGGCCTCTTGTTTGCCAGGCTATACTGGTTGGCTTCTCCCAGTGTGGCTGGGTAGGAACACAGCTGTTCAACCTGCAGAGCCTCAGGGGAAAGGAGCATAAGGCTTGGGTGGACCCCTCCCCGCCTCAAAGGCCACCACCCACACAGCTGGGAGTTCCTCTGTTACTCTGAAAGCAAAGCTGCATCGCTGACAGCTAAGCAGCTTAGAAATACACAATGGAGTTTCCTAAGGGTCTAAATTCCTACCACGCAGGGACTTAGGTCCTGGAGTGAGTTCATGGAACTCTACTTTCAAATTAGCTCTGCACAGCTAGGTCTAGTTGTCAGTCCTCCCGACACTGTCATTTCAGCCACTCCTGAATCCAGACCCTCGCTGACCAAGAGCTACCACACTACTGGCGTTGGTGTCTGGAAGGGATCTGAAGAAGGGGTCTGTCAGCGTGCACTGGGTACCTTAACTTCGTGACTTACATCAAACATGGAGGTGGCATTTGGTAAAAGTTCTTCAAAGGTTTTGATTCTTTCCAGGCTCATGAACTTGAAAGCATTTACATATCTAATGAAGAAACAAAGAATTATTAAGACAGGAAAAGGCATTCAGCTCTAATGAGTCAGGAGACCACAGGCATCCTATCCCAGCTAAGAGGAACCAACACACCAATAGGAATCACCTAACTCCTGAGGCCCCAATCTTCCCCCTGTGACCCCTGGGAATCCTGACAGCATTGCCACTGCCTCCCATGGTTGTCAATTCACATTCTGTCATGTTGAGGAAACTCCCAGAGGGACCTGCTCCGGTCTGTTGTGAAATCAGAGAATGTCAGGCCTAGGAGAGCCTGGAGGCATCATCTCGTCTGAGTGCCCAATGGCGCAGGAGAGAAATGATGTGCAGGGAAGAGATAGGACTTTAGCAGGTACTCCGAAAAGGATGTGAGGCGGCAGAATGACCTGGCATGGCTACATGGCTAAATATTACTTAATGGCATAATCGAGTGCTAGCGCCAGGCTTGTATATTTTTCTGTGATTACAGATTGGGAGAATTGGGTAGTGTTGCATGATGTCTCTATAACTACCTACTGACTTTTGTTGATGATTATTAGGAAGGACTATTGGAGACATCCACTCTGTGGTTACTCGCAAGGCAAGTTCACCTACTGACTGAATTTCTCAGTCCCATACTCTGTCACTCTCTGCCAGTCCCAGTGTCTTGGGCAAGCTCCCTACTGGCCTAAGGCTAAGCCCCCTTAGAAGGTCCACATATAACTGACATGCCACCCACCCCTCCTCTCCCTCTAACGCAGCCAGACCTTGCCAATTTATTTAATCCGAACTAGTTTTCCCAACTTCACAAAATGATGACTCATCTGCTTCAGCCTCTTGGGCTGGTTGTGAGGCCTGAACAGTGAGGCAGACCTGTAATCCATCACCACAAGTCTGGATGTGCCACTGGGTTTCTTTGAGTCCTGTCACAGGTGGGTAGCAGTATTTTCTTTTTTCTTTTCTTTTTTTTTGGAGACAGAGTCTTGCTCTGTCACCTAGGCTAGAGTGCAGTGGCACGATCTCAGCTCACTGAAACCTCCGCCTCCCTGGTTCAAGTGATTCTCCTACCTCAGCCTCCCGAGTAGCTGAGACTACAGGTGCATGCCACTGCACCCAGCTAATTTTTGTATTTTTAGTAGGGACGGGGTTTCACCATGTTGGCCAGGCTGGTCTTGGACTCCTGACCTCAGGTGATCCACCCGTTTCGGCCTCCCAAAGTGCTGGGGGGATTCCAGGCGTGAGCCACTGCGCCCGGCTGTGAGCAGTATTTTCTGACTGCTGCAGCTCCTTCCCATATCTTCCCTGGTGGCTGAACTGAGGTCAGAGCCAGAGAGCTGTGCCTACTGCAAAGAGAAATGCTAGAGGTCCATAGCACGGTCTGGAAGCCCTAAAAGGAGTCCTGACTACATCGGGTACAGGGAGGGAGGGTCAGAACTCCTGGGTTAGAAAATTATTCTGCCACTTTCTAGCTACACAGTTTCGGCAAGCCTTCCTCCTGGGAGCCTTAAGGTCTCCATTTATGTAACAGGAATATGTTCTTCCCAAGACTGCTCTGAGCGTAAAAGGAGTTGATAGATGGAAAAAGCCTAGCACCGTGCCAGACCCAGCACGTGTCTGTGTAACCATCAGCCCTGCCCAGGTTTCATGCATGCATAACTATCAGTCCTGAAGTCAGGCCCTGGGGCCAGCAGTGGCCACAGTACATATCTGTTCTCTTGCCTTGCCCCTTCTCCAGTTCCCTCTGCAGTAATACGGGATAGATTCATTTGTTAGGTCAAAACAAAGCAAAACAAATGAAAACACAGCTCGCTTTGTTTGTTTAGTTTTATCTAAGGTTTCACCAAAAAATTCAATGTCGTGGGGAAAAGAAAAGATGGGGGAAGGTTCTAGAATAAGATAGACAAGAAACTTAAGAAAATGTAATCTGTTATTCTTAATTGGATCCTGCTTTTTAAAAAAAGATGTAAAGACACAGGTGAAATTATGGAAATTTGACTATTAGATGGCATTAAGGAATTTATTTGGTGTGATAATTTTGGTGTGGTTTACATAGGAGTATGTCCTCCTTTGAGTGCAGTCACGCAATCATAGCTCACTGCAGCCTCCATCTCCTGGGCTCAAGTGATCCTCCAACCTCAGCCTCCTGAGTAGCTGGGACTACAGGTGCACACCACCACACCCGGCTAATTTTTTTATTTTTAGTAAGACAAGGTCTCTCTATGTTGCCGAGACAGATTTTGAACTCCTAGGCTCAAGTGATCCTCCCACCTCAGTCTCCCAAAGTGCTGCGATTACAGGCACAAGCCACTGTGCCCAGCAATAATAGCCTTCTTCCAAAATGTATACCAAAGTATTTAGGAGTAAAGTACTATTATGACTTAAGCCTCCTTTTAAATGATTCAGCAAAAAGAAAAATCCATAACAAACACAATCATAGAGCGTATAATAGACAAAATAGGGCAAAATGTTAACAACAGTTGAATTTAGGGGATGGGCATATGGGTGCTGATCACTACACAATCTTTCTTTCTTTCTTCCTTTTTCCTTCCTTCCTTCCTTCCTTCCTTCTTTCCCTCCTTCCTTCTTTCTTTTTCCTTTTTTTGTTGGAAAATTCTGTGATATAAAGTTTGAGAAAGAAATCTTACCTGACATCATCAGAGCTTTCTGAATTAAACTTCGGAGCCGAAATACCTTCCTTGAAGAAGTCCTCAGAGAAGGCAGGAGTTGAGTATGTAAACCCACTATTTCCTGTCAGTATGGCATTGATTGGGATGTAGTCTTTACCATCCTAAAATACCGAAGATAGAGCTCTCATTGCATCAATTCTGACTTCAACAATTTCTACGAACCATTATGTCAACTTTGATTTGTCATTCATACAATCTTGGTTGTGTTTTGAGAAAATTCTGTACACACACACATACACACACACACACACACACTTTTTTAAAACTTCTCATCTCAGCTATTCTATTAATAGCACTTAAAAAAACAAATAAAATGCCCCCCGATGTACACTCAAAGGCATTTAGATGTAGATAAATTTCGTTTTACCTGTTGTACATTTGCTTGAAGCAAATCACCCAGTTTTTCCACAAGTTCTGCAAATCTTGGCCTTTCTTTTGGGTCTCTGTGCCAGCAGTCCAGCATGATCTGATAGCTGGTGGGGAAAACAGCAACAGAAGTAGCTGGAGAGCAGTGATCATCCTATGCATTGCCTTACGTACTGCAAAGGGAGGGCTGTCATCTGCATAAAGACCAAGCTTTCTGTATACTATGTGACCCTGTTTCACTTTTAGGTTTGGGTTTATAGCACCAGCACTTAAAAGGCTGTCTGAGCCAGGTCCTGCCGTCAGTGGAAAACACATCTACCAAGACAGACTAACCAACCCTCCAGAGCCCATGGATACCCAGGTTCTTTGTTGTGCCTGTGGCCTCTGCAGGTGGAAGGTCTGAGTTCTGTGACTGAAACACAGCTATTCAGAAAGGAAACCCCACTGCTCACTGCAGTTGAGTGTGAAGTGGAGTACTCCTCCCTGCACTTTCAGAAGCAGGACAATGTACTTTAAAGTTTAAAAAAAAAAAAAAAAAAGGTCATACAGCCATAAATATCAATGGCCGAATAGTCTGTGGTACTTATTTCATTCTCGGGTTGTTTAGCTGGCTTCTTAAAAAGCATGTGGCATTTCCAAGTCCTCACACTTCCCTTGATGGACTAAGCAGTGGAGACCAGTGGGGAAGGTCCTGTGTACATGACTGTGTCACTTCCAGAAGCTGAAGCCCCAGTGTGGAGTTTCTGGGGCTGTGAGCAAGGTTCCTGTGTGTCGCTGATCATTCTCCCCCAGCACTGCAGAGCCGCTGTTACAAACCGGCCTCCCACCACTCAAGGCACACAGTACAGGCTGGGCACCTGCATATGAAACATTTGTCCTAATAGCACAGAGGTCAAATCTTGTCCTGGGATTCCAATGTCAACAGATTCCTCTGCAAGTCTTCTCTTACATTTTATTATTATTATTATTATTGATGCAGAGTCTCGCTCTGTCGACCAGGCTTGAGTGCAGTGGCGTGATCTCAGCTTACTGCAACCTCCGCCTCCCAGGTTCAAGTGATCCTCCTGCCTTAGCCTCCTGAGTAGCTGGGATCACAGGTGCCCACCACCACGCCTGGTTAATTTTTGTATTTTTAGTAGAGATGGGGTTTTATCATGTTTGCCAGGCTGGTCTCGAACTCCTGGCCTCAACTATTCACCAGCCTCAGCCTCCCAAAGTTCTGGGATTACAGGCATGAGCCACCGTGCCCAGCCTCTTCTTTACATTTTAGATGTAACGGCATCAGGCTCCTCTCTTGGGCATGTCTGCATGGAATTGAGGTCTGCACCTACCGCCCTCTCTGAAAAACACAGGCCAGAGGTCCATACGCACACTGCATTAAGAACTGATTCTCCTTGAACCTTGCGCTTTTCAAGGGATGTTTATTATACGTTACCTCTTCTCTTAGAAGATGGTCTGGATGAAAAAGGACTCTGAGTCACACTCAAATCTGAATGGGCTCCGAATTTGATTCCCACCCATCAGGCTGTAAGCACTGTGTGGGCAGGGCCTCATTTCCACACCTCTCGCCTACCCCAGAGCAATAAATATCTGCTAAAAGAAGTCAGACTCGTCTCCAGAAAGAGATGACTCTGCTCCTTCTGTGAATTCTTCAGCTGTACTGCAGACAGCACAGCTGTGCTTGTGCTGGGAGAAACCCCAGTTCATATCCTCCCTCGGACACTTCTTAGAGGTATGCCTTTAGGGGGCGCCAATGGCTCTAGATATCTCTCAAGTATATTCCTATTTTGTTTCAAAGTATATGAGGTGGCTGCCAAAGGCAGTAAGACTACAGGAAGGTAAAAACAAGAAAAAAAAAAAAAAAAGAAAAGAATCCGGGTGTGGTGGCTAACACCTGTAATCCCAATGCTTTGGGAGGCCATGGTGGGACAATTGTTTGAAGTCAGGAGTTCAAGATCATCCTGGACAATATAGCGAGACTTTATCTCCACAAAAAATAGAAGAGTTAGTCAAGCATGGTGATGCACGCCTGTAGTCCCTGTAGTACAGGAGGCTGAGGCGGGAGGATCACTTGAGCCTGTGAGGTTGAGGCTGGGCTCCAGAGAGGCCTTCAGGCAGAGGCTCTGGGCTCGTCTCCTCCCGCACCATCATCTCCCCACAGGATCAAGCTGCTGTCTGGGAGAGGCACCATCCTGAGCAGGACACTCCCTGATTGCCCTGCTGACACTTGTAAACGGAACCATCTACAACCACTTGCTGTTTTTTACTTTTGACTCTTGGATTCCGATTTTTAGTTTCCACTCTTCTTGCCTAAAATCCAATGTGAATCATCTCAGCAAACACCAAAGGAAAAGAAAACACAAAATCAAAAAATTCATTGCTTATTCCCTTATTGAAGGACATCTGATTCAACAGTATCTGGGCAAGGAACCAACAACTCAATGTTACAAGATTTTGTGCCACTAAGTAAATAGGTTTAGTAAAGTTAAGAGACATTAGTTTGCATCCAAGCTGGAGACGAGGGGCCTCCAGGAAGTTTTCTTTCCAAGCTATCACCCAAGTTCCCAAATACACACCGCTTTACGCCAAGTTCAGATCACAGAATCCCAGTTCTGAGAAGCTGCACTTGGTCCTCACCCAGCCCTTCCTACTGTTAGAACAAACAAGAAGGAAATTACTCCATCAGCTTTCACATGCTTGAGAAAATGTCTGAAGGTTTGAAGTCTGGCCTTCTGAAGAAATATTTCACCAGAGCTTCTTACTTTTTAAAATGTCTAAAATCTCTCCCTCCTCAGAATTAAGGAACCACACCACTCTCTCTAGGTCGCTCGAGGCAAGGGAGCTACCTGAGTGAGGTTTATGTAAAGACTTGAAGGTTTGAGCAAGTCCAAGGCAATTTTTGGCCCAAAGCTGATGTGACTTTGTACCTCTGAGTTATTTCCGACCACAGCCTGGGTATGATCGGGAAGCGCACTCTGCAGGGGTGTGGGATGGTGCTGTGGTCTCTGGACTCAGGCTGAATTCGCTTAAGTTATTACCAATGCAGCCTTGAGCAAATCACTTACATGTGCGGTGCCTGTTTTCTCATCTGTGAAATGGAAATCATGGTAGTCCTACTTTATAGGACTGTTAGGAGCATTAAATAAATTAATGCTTAAAATAGTGGCACTTATAAGCACCAAATAACTATTTAATCAGTATTATTCAATACTGTTATAATAAAAACTAGTTTCAGGCCAGGCATGGAGGCTCACTCCTATAATCCCAACACTTTGGGAGGCCAAGGCCAGTGGATCACTTGAGCTCGGGAGTTTGAGACCAGCCTGGCCAACATGGAGAAACCCCATCTCTACAAAAAAATACAAAAATTAGCCAGGTGTGGTGGCGCATGCCTATAGTCCCAGCAACTCAGGAGGCTGAGGAAGAAGCATGACTTGAACTCAGGAGGTGGAGGTTGCAGTGAGCTGAGATCACGTCACTGCACTCCAGCCTGGACAGCAGAGCGAGACACTATCTGGAAAAAACAAACAAAAAACCCAACTAAACTAATTTCATACTATTTAGAATTTATACGGAAGTAAAAATAAAAATTAATTTCATACTGTTTTGCATTTATTTTGATGTAAAAATATTGTTATTTAATAATAACAATTATTAGTGGTAATTGAGAGTTTACTCTTGAGATTTTCAGACTATGTGAAGATTGGAAGGACATATTTAATTCAAAGCATGAGTGGCCATATCAGAGAACCATTTCTTCTGAGGACTGTGGGATCTGTTCCTAATTCAACAGCCCCTGTGGTCTAGGGACGTCAGTCCAGAGGCTTGGGTTCTGAATGTCTCCTCTGCTTCTCAGCTGACAGACAGCACATTGCTTCAGGTCTCGGCATCTCAGTTTCATTACTTGCTAAATTCAGATTATAACAGCTGCCCTGACCACCCCTCACGGTCTCTGGGAACTTCAAATGAGACTATATGTGGGAAAACACTTAGAAAATCATAAAGTTAATCATCTAGCTCTATCCCCAGCTCTCAGAAACACGCCTTGCCTCAGCTCCCTGTACTTTTCTGATGAGGACACCATGCACCTGTGACAAGAACAGGTCCCCTCCTGCTTCCCCATGCGTGGGCAGAGCTACCCAGCCCTGCTGTTGGGCCTGAGTCTTCCGTCCACCTCTCCAGTTCCCCATTCTGGGCCTGCCCTACCCTTACCCCGAGATGATGAAGGAAAGAGACAGCGACTTTGCCCTTTGGCCAAGCCCACACTTCCTGCATTCCCTGACTCCTTCTCAAAGGCCGGCCAGTGCTTCTGACAGGACCCCATTGTGTGGGTGGAATGGGAGGGCCCCTGCCAGTTCAGGAAAGGTGGTGCCGCCTCAGGGAGGCCCAAGTCCTTGTCAGCAGCTCCACAAAAGTGCAAGTGTCATCACATTCCTGCTCAGGCCTCAAAGTGCAAAACATCCACAAAGCCCCAGGAAAAAAAGTGTGTCCAAGAGAGGCAAGCAAGTGCAATTTGCACAGTAGAGAAAGCCTCACAGGGACACCCCGAAAAGCCATGTGACCAGGCAGCTCCAGACAGCTGCTGGGCCTATTCCTAAAGGATTCTTTTTTTTTTTTTTTGAGACACAGTCTCACTCTGTCGTCACCCAGGCTGGAGTGCAGTGGCGTGATCTTGGCTCACTGCAATCTCTGCTTCCTGGGCTTAAGTGATTCTCATGCCTCAGCCTCGCAAGTAGTTGCCACCAGGCCCGGCTAACTTTTGTAGTTTTAGTAGAGACGGGGTTTCACCATATTGGCCAGGCTAGTCTTGAACTCCTGACCTCAAGTGATCCGCCCGCCTCTGCCTCCCAAAGTGCTGGAATTACAGATGTGAGCCACCGCGCCCGGCCCCTATTCCTCCTAAAGGATTCTAAGGAACTTGTATTGCCCACAAAGCCTTCTGTGAAGCATAATCATGACGTCAGGAAGTTCCCCTTTTCCTCTCCAAGACCTCTTCTGCAGACCACATCAACCCCTTCATGGGCGTTCCGTGCAGATATAGGAATGGTCACAAGATCAAGGTCCATCCCTAGGGCTGCTAGGCCTGTTTGGCTCCCACTCTGTGAGTGAGGCCGAGGTCTTGCATTCAGTTCCTGGGTGGCCTGTTTGTTTTGCCTGGATTCATACCTAGAAACTGAATTTCTAACTTCAGTTCCCAGCTAGAGCCCTTGAAAAGTCATGTCACTGGTCAGGAGAGGAAACAGGTAGGGATGGGTCAAGGGCCATGTGCCCCACTGTAAGAAAATGCTCCCAAAATAACTGGGCCTGACGGGCTGAGGGGAGCATCTCTAAAGGAAAGAAGAACCTTGGCATCTTCCAAGACTGGGACTCTAAGAATCCACGAAACATCCCCTCTCAGGGATGCCCTGGTGAAAAGCGAGCTGTCAGATGGGGAGCGGAGGGCACCAAGGGCTCACATTTCAGGAGTAGAGTACTCAGGAGCTCTCATCCTCATGCCTTCCCTCAGGCGACTGCAAAAGTCCTCATCCATTTGTACTCCTGGGTATGGAGACCCGCCTGTGGGAGACAATGTGGAAAACACAGGGCCTATTATAGCTTCAGGGTACAAAAGACCAAGAGGGTACAATTCAGTGTTTCTTTCCTCCCTTTAAAGTGATGTTTTAGTAATAAATTCCCAGTGATTACAACAGATCTCAATGGACAGTACAACACACAGAGAAGGTCAGCGAGTCCTTGCTAAGGACACCCGCTTGGTTGGGTGGTCACATGGTGTGGGGCTGGTGCCCACAGGCCATTCCTATGGCTACTCCTGCCTGTGTGGTCAGAGGAAGAGGTGTCGTCTGAAGGGTCCTGGTCTTCTCCCCACAAGTAACTCTAAAGAAGTCCCATCATTAGAGACTCATCCTTTGGGTTAGCGAGTTTTCTTTTTTTTTAAGAGATGGGTCTCCCTCTGTCACCAGGCTGGAGTGTGGTGGCATGATCTTAGCTCACTGCAGCTTCGAACTCCTGGGCTCAAGCAAGTCTCCTGCCTCAGCCTCCAGAGCAGCTGGGACTCCAGGTCCTCACCATCACGGCACTTGGCTTAGGCTTCTTTTTAAAACGCCAATAGATTTGGGATAGGCTACGTGGGAATCATTCACACTTGAGTGGGAATGACTTTAACTCACTCTCTTGCAAACTTCCTATAGTACCAGGGCTCTAGGAGTTGTGACAGGCCTGAGGGAAGGGGGGCTTTGGGCTCCAGGGCTGGGCTGAATGGAGTGGAATGGGGTGGGGGCTGCCCGTGGTCAGGAGTCTGCAGACCTAAGAGCACCAGAGACCTAAGAGGCCTAGGCTTTGCCTTCTGCCAGTTTTACTGCCCAGGATTCCCCTACAACCTTTCCTTTTAGGGGGATTCTTGCCAGGGTTGGGGGTGGCAAGGCCTTCTAATGCACTCTTGTTCTAGCCCTTGAGCCTCATCTACCTCAGCATTTGTTTGTCTGCACTTTCTAGTGATTACTGCTGGTAGGAAGCAGCTGGGAGACGTGCAGTGCTGGCACTGTGTCATTGTGGGGCCACTGCAGCCGCCAAGCTGCTTTCAAAGACTGGAAGCAACAGGTGCCTGTCATCGAAAGCAGAGGAATGATTTTCACACATTACAGGAAACCAGGGATGTTACTGGGTGACTTTTATTTGCTGTGAAAGGCAAATTTTTGGCAAAGCCCAGAAGACTCTTGGCTAGAACTTGAGTTTTGGAGGCCTCAGATCATCACTGTGTGTCTGCAAGCAGATGTGGGCTCTGCACGCATCTGTGTGCTTTGAACAGGACTTCTAGCCACCCATAGTGGATGTTTTTGCAAGCAGAATAAATACAACCAGTGTTCTTTACTGCTTATCCTGTATAATCCGGTGTCCAGAGCCGTATCATGTGTTAATATCAGAGGCACTGGAAAGGTCTCCTGTTTCTAACAACACTTTCCTCACTGGGTTAGCTGGGCTTGTTATGGCCTTTCCTAGGAAGAAATTTTGAGGTGGTGGGAGATGCCGGGAGGGAATGGGTAAGGGCGTTAGAGGTGTGCATGTTGAGGAACTGGAAAAGGACAGAATCAGGCAAAGTACAGAAAAAGATAAACCCAACTTCAGACTTTATACCCATCTGACCTTGCTCATGATAAAGCCCTTTTACAGTAGAGGGCAGACAAGCATATGCCATTACTCATCTGAGAGTCTACATGGACCCATGGCACCCTAAGAGTTTTTGTTACAGTAGGAGCTAATCTAAAGGCTATCTAGCCAAAGGACATTCAGCAGAAGATGCAGACATTTATTTCTGGGCTGTTTGATCTCTTCCTTCTCCCAAATTTACCTAAGGAGAAGATTTCCCACAGCAATACTCCGTAAGACCACACGTCGCTCTTGGTGCTGTAGATTTTGTCAAAGATAGATTCAGGAGCCATCCATTTCAGAGGAAGTCGAGTCTAGAAGAGGGCAAAGGGGCCTTGAGCAGAAGGGCATGAAAACAAAGCACATTCAATCCAAGTGCCCGTGGGGTCACTTCCCAGATAACATATGGCCCATAAATCATTTCCTAGAGCAGTTCTGGTTTCTAACATAGAAAACACCATAGTATGCAGTGTTACACTAAAAGAGGGAGCTAGAGTGCTATACTGAGTCTGATGAAGGCAGTGCATGTTCAGTAAGCCCCTCTGATGTGTTCAGCATGTCCTTAACTGCACGGCTCTATGAGAAATCCTCCCCTACAAAGAAAGCTTGCACTCCACAGGGACACTCAGGGCTTGGAAAAGGAAAAGTGATCTGAATTTGAAGATATCCTGAAAAATGGTGGTGATTTCTAAAAATTTTTCCCAAGAAGGAGGATTTTAAAAGCATTCCTATGCAAAAAGACAAGATTTCAAAAGTCACTGAATAGGGAGAGTGTGCAAAAGCATCGGAAAGAAGAGAAGAAGGAAGGAAGTCAGTGTTGAAAGAGAATATAGAGTTGGTTTTCAAGCATGTAGACAAATCTTCCTCTTTTTCAGATAGCAGGAATCCCAGGGAGTTAGGCCTCACCACTTTAGATGGTGGGGACTAATGGGAGGTATGGGATAAAGGAGAGACAAGGAGAAAGGAAGTGGGACGGGCAGGAAGGCTGACTCAGATACAGATGAACAGAAAGGAGGGGTGGACTAACATGAAGGTTGATGCCATCTCTCCAGACCAGGGCCCCAAGGAAAGTTTGTTTTCCTCTATTTTCTTTTATTTTTACAAAGGGTCAATGTGAAGTCATATGTTTTGCTTCTATACAAACAGATTGTGGTGCAGTGGCTCTCAAAGTATGGTCCTAGGACCTGCTATGTCAGCATCTTCTAGAACAAGCATGTCCAATTCCTGGCCCGCAGGCCACATGTGGCCCAGGACAGCTTTGAATGCAGCCTGACAGAAATTCGTAAACTTTCTTAAAACATTATGAGATGTGTTGCAATTTTTTTTTTTTTTTTTTAGCCCATCAGCTATTGTTAGTGTTAGTGTATTTTATGTGTGGCCCAAGATAATTCTTCTTCCAATGTGGCCCAGGAAAGCCAAAGGACTGGACACCCTTGGTGTAGTAACTGGTTAGAAATGCAAATTCTCAGGCTCCACCCAAGACTTACTGACTCAGAAACTCTGGGGGGTGGAAGGCTTGTTAGGCCAGCACACTGTAGCATAACACACCTTCTAGTCGATACGTATGTTCAATTAAGTTGAGAACCACTACTGTAACTCACTGGTGCCCAGACACAAGCTTAACCCTCAGGGTATATAGGCTGGAGAAGGGAGGACATGGGACGTCACCTACAAAAGTGAAAAATAACACTATGTCTGAAAACAAGCAGGGAAGAGAAGCCAGTGCGAGCCAGCAGAGAGATGCTAGGCATGGAAGGCCATGGGAAGTAAACAGTCTCCTTCATAGCCAGCTACTGCTGACAGTCTTCCCCGCCCTTTCCTGAGACAGATACACCTGCTGAATCAATCACCCGGGTTTATTTGAGGGAAAGAGTCCAGGCTGTTCTTTTCAGTGGTACAAGGAATTTCCCCAGGATTCAAAGGAAGGTAATGCTAAGGTCTCACCCAGGCCCCACCAAACACTTCTCAGGTTAGCAAGTCTCACACAGCGCTGCCCAAAGGACAGGTGGCAGGCCAGGCATTAGGGGAGAGCAGAACCAGGAGACAGTGGCCTTTCTGAGCCTTACACAAGGGCTCTCTGGGATGCCGCTCCTCTGGACTGCTTGTCTTCACAGAAAGCCAATGATGGTTTTCAGGGACTACAGCTGAGGAAGTGTAAATATTTACCAAGTCTGTTGTTTAAAAGTAATAGGACATAAATGAGTCAAATAAGCATCAAACTGACTTACATCTCCTTTTCTCACATAATCGGGGTTCTTATAAATATCCCGGGCGAGGCCAAAATCACAAATCTTCACCACATTGTTCTCAGATAAAAGAATGTTTCTTGCTGCCAGGTCCCGATGAATGCACTATAATAAAACAGCTGCATAATCAATGCATTTCCTTAACCTAACCAACTAATTTCCTACACCTCTGCGTCATTAATCTTAATTTGGGAATCCATTTCCCATGCTGTGAAGGGAGCACCTCTCAGTGCACACTGCTACCATAAACATGAAGAGTCTCTCTACAAATACAAGTCCCCAAGCCCCAAAGTCAAGACATGTTCTGAATCTCGTGGGCTACTATTTGATCAGTGAAGCTGGTTATCTCAGATTTACCAGTGGGAAAACTTGCCCCACAGCCTTTTATCCTGAGCTGCCAAGATGAGATCTTTCTTCAGCTGCAGTTTTGTGGGAGGGCCCCACATGGCTATATTAACAGTAGCTCTCCTATGAAGTCATGTATTGCGATTTGGGCCAGATTTGAAAATACGCCAGAGGGCACTGTGGAGAGCAGATGCCAGATTTGTCTAGTCTGACACCTGTGAGTTTTCCCCAGAATTAAGTTCTATCCACTGGTATCCACGACTCCTCATTCTCAAAAATCCTCATATCAGGGCAAATTAAGGTACTTGCAGTGGTGTTTGTTCTACATTTAAGAACACAGGTATCAGCAAATACTAGGAAAAATGAATTTATAGCAAAGGTGTGTGTCCAACCCTGGCAAAGAAGAAAAAACAGTGAACAGCAAGACTGACCTTTCTGGAAGACAGGAACTCCATGCCTCTGGCCACTTGAAAACTGTAAGAAATCAGATCTTCCATAGTGATGGGCTCCTTGTAGAAACCATCAGAATCTGGAAAGCATTAGAACCGTAACTGTTTGTAATGGCTCTTGTTATCCCACCAAATCCCAGTTTATTGGAACAATGTTAGCAAAACATAAAACAAACCAACAAGTAGATCAGAGTTCATTTTTAAGAGTATTTGAGTTTCAACATGAACACCAGAGATTTTTTCCAGGCCTCCAGCCCATTTTATCCAAGCATGGGGGCAGGGGGATGATCCATTAGGATGAAAATGCCTGAGGGGAGAAAACGGTACAGTTCCCTGTCAAAATTAGTAACTCTGTAAATAATCTTAATTCAAATCTTATCTCCTCAGGACATTACCATTCGAGTCTCCCACGGATGTTTATTAGAGTGATAAATAAGAAAAAAATTTCGGAGATGCACAGTATGTTGTAAAAATATCTCAGCGCGTAGGACAGGAAGGAATTAATACCTACCCTCCTCTTCCTCAACATCACTCAGACTTTTATCTTCCTGAAACCCGGAGCTCGCAAAGCTCTCGCTGCTGGTGACACTATCTAGTCTTGGTTTCTTGCCTTGTTCCAGGCCTGGCTCCATTTTTTCTTTCTTAGGCTCCATGTGTAATGCTGCATCCTTTGAAGAGACCGAAAAGGACCCAGGTAAAAAGGAGCTCCAGCACAGCAGTGGGAAACCAGTCCCTCAACTGGCAATTGCCTGATGAGAAATGAGAGCATTTCACTTCTCAAAATGTATTGTGAACTAGCGCAGGGGCCCTACGGTGTCCAGGAGCCTGACTACCTCTGGGGTTGCAGAGTCTGTTGTGCTCTTGCCTGGGCTTCCAGACAGCATCTTAGATCAGATAAAAAAAAAAAAAATTAACAGTGGTGGGTATTTACTGAATGCTTGCTCTGTGTGAGCCGGTATATTAAAAGCTTTAGGTACATTTCTTGTTTAATGTTTCCAAAACAGGTTCAGAGAAGTAAAGTAATCAAATTCACATGCAGCTAATAAATAGCAAAACTGGCCGGGTGCAGTGGCTCACGCCTGTAATCCCAGCGCTTTGGGAGGCCGAGCCAGGCAGACCACCTGAGGACGGGAGTTTGAGACCAGCCTGACCAATATCGAGAAACCCTGTCTCTACTAAAAATACAAAATTAGCTGGGCATGGTGGTGCATGCCTGTAATCCCAGCTACTCGGGAGGCTGAGGCAGGAGAATTGCTTGAACCCAGGAGGTGGAGGTTGCAGTGAGCCGAGATCATGCCATTGCACTCCAGCCTGGCCATGGGAGCAAAACTCCAGCTCAAAAAAAAAAAAAAAAAAAAAAAAAAAGCTTGAACCCAGGATTGGTCGGTGCCCACGTCTGTGCCCTTAACCACTCTTCCATGCCACAAGCCATCTTGTGAAGGATGACATCACTGAGAGGAAAGGATCCCCAGCGTGCTTGGTGCTTCACTCTGTAACCCCTAGGAGGAATTATAAGAGAAGGCTATAGTTACCAATTTCCCAGGTTTCCTTGGGGAAGGAGGGAACATGGACATTGCTTTTTTTCTCTTCCATTCAAAACAAAGATACGAGTTGATTCTAACAAGGGTAGTAATGGCCTTTTACCCTGGACGCGCATTCAAGCCCCGGTTCATCTGGCTCTTCCGTTAATCATGCGATCCTGGGCAAGTCACCTGACTTTTCTGAGTTTCATTATCCTCTTCTGAAAAGCTCTATTATGCTATTATTTTATGATTCATAGGAAAGGAGTTGTCGGTTCTGGGTGTTCATGGGAAACCAGAAAAGATTTTTATTGCCTTTTGTAATTCATCTAGTAACTATGACACTCTAAAAACCTAGCACTTTCAGTGGCTTTATAATTAGACCATGTTCCTAGCTTAGATTCTGCTAGACAGCAATACTGAGGCAGAGGCAGAGAGGGACTGGGGTTCAGTGGTGTCCCTTGATCTATTTGCATGGTATGGCAGTGCTAGGATTAACCCGCCTCCCCCATCCTTCCTGGGCTTTTCTAGAAATGTCACAAAGCAAGAGCGATCCCTCCACTAGAGGGCACAGTGGGAGCAAGCAGAGCACAGGGAGAAAGCTTCAGGAGGGACAGCCCTAACCTAGTCTAAAAGCCAAAAGGGCATCAAGGTTCCCAGTCCCTGAAAAGAGACCTTTCGGGTTGCAGAGGAAGGCAGGCCTCAGAGTAAATACCCACTGCCATCGCAGGTAACCCACCTGAGGGCAGGTAAAGACTTTCACTATTTGTTATTGTGTTTCCACAATGCAGTTATGTTGGATTCTGTTCATTTGGAGACTGGAATTTTATTTTTCACAAGATCTTTTGCGGGACAGAAGGCATCAGACAAAGCGCTGGCAATAGCGTGGGGAGAAAAAAGCTCCACATGCTCACTCAGGGTTCTGCATGTGAAAACTCTCCCTGGGCAGCCTTCGTCCCCAAGGCACCCAGAAGTCACAGCCTAGGCACGTCCCCAAGGGCCAAAACTCAGGCTCCCTCACTCCCTTCCTGACTCCCAATCAATGGTATATTCAGCTTTGCTTATCAGTACCACTTTTGTTAAATAAAGGTAATTTACTGAACTCTTGGGACTCTGGCAGAATATAGTGAATTTATTACAAACCATATTTAAGGATCCCAGTTAATTTATTTGGCAAATGAAGTATTCCATTTGCAATTTAGCCTTTTGATTTTGTCTTTCCTTTACCTTTATCTTCCAAATATGAAAGACAGCCATGGATTTTCCACAAAAACACTAAGCTCCACCAAGTTGCACAGGGAGGCAAATCATTAAATATAGCCAGAGAAGGAAGCAAACTCTTCAAAACAAAGGACGCACAAACCCAAACGTTCCATCCTGCCCAGGTCCCTAGGGTATTCTGCTGGCTTCGCTCTTCCTGAAGTCAGTCCAAAATTTCAGGACTAAGGGGAATCTGTACTGCCCTCAGCCCAAGGCACCACTTTCCACTTTTTCTTATACTTTTTTCACCTTATTTAGTGTGGTGCACAGAAAAGGCAGTGGAGGAGGAGTCAAGACAGCTGAGTTCTTTCTCCTTCTGACTTCACCTCATGGTAGGTGTGTGTCCTTAAGCCAATCACTTGACTTCTCTGAGCATATCTACAGCCTGCGAGTATGAAACAACTGATCACAAAGATCCCTTTCAACTTCAAGATTCTAATTCTTAGGCCAGGCACGGTGGCTCACACTTGTAATCCCAGCATTTTGTGAGGCTGAGGTAGGTGGATCACCTGAGGTCAGGAGTTTGACCAGCTTGGCCAACATGGTGAAACTCTGTCTCTACCAAAATATTCAAAAATTAGCTGGGCACTGTGGTGGGCTCCTGTAATCCCAGCTACTCGGGAGGGTAGAGGGAGGAGGATCACTTGAACCCGGGAAACGGAGGTTGTAGTGAGCTGAGATCGCACACTGCACTCCAGCCTGGTGACAGAGAGAGGCTCTGTCTCAAAAAAAAAAAAAAAAAAAAAAGAGTTCTAATTATTAGAGGACCTGACTTAAACCTGGGGAAAATGATGTTCTTGCATATATTGCCTGTCTGGTAGAACACTCTGTCTTTGATTAGATCAAAGTTTGAGGGATGAGAGAATTGGCCAGCTGTCCAGTGGTTCCTATTTGTGTGTGAAGATTCTTGCCCACATTATAAAGATGGGCATCATTCTTGGATTTCAGACATTTTATCCACTATGTAGATCAGTGGCATGAAGTTGGACTCACCCAATTTTTCTATCTTAGTAGGTCAATGATGTTGATGATGATAATGACAGTGGTGGTGACAGTGATGATTAACATTTATTGAATGTTTAACTGAGAGATTTTCATTCTCCCGATAATCCCATCAGCTGGATTCTATTATAAGCTTCATTTAATAAATGAGAGAACTGAAACAGACAGGTTGAGTAATCTGCGTTCCCAGATTTCATGAGCGGTAGAGACAGGATTTGAATCCAGGAAGTCTGACTCCAGAGTCTCAGTGCTTAACCACCACACTACATGGGTTCATCACCAGTGTTGCTGATTACTGGTTAATAATGTTGAATCACTGTCCCTTGGACTTCTTCAGCTCAGAGGAGGACACAGTATTGGTGCCATATGTCACACTGGCAAAGTTTTAGTAAATTATTTCTGCTCCATTCAATAATCTCTCTTTTTTTTTTGAGATGGAGTCTCACTCTGTTGCTCAGGCTGGAGTGCAGTGGCGTGATCACGGCTCACTGCAACCTCTGCCTCCCAGGCTCAAGCGATTCTCCTGCCTTAGCCTCCCTAGTAGCTGGGATTACAGGCGTGGGCCACTACGCCTGGCTAATTTTTGTATTTTTAGTAGAGACGGATTTTCGCCATGTTGGCCAGGCTGGTTTCGAACTCCTGACCTCACAAGATCCACCCGACTCAGCCTCCAAAGTTCTGGGATTACAGGCGTGAGCCACCGGGCCCGGTCCAATAATGTCTTTTAAACCTTGTTTGCCCTTAGGTCTTGGGTCCACATGTTCCTTTTACTACACAGCTTTTATTTAGTGATAAGGCTGGTTCAGAGTATATGTAGGGATGACATGGGTAGTGAGGGTGTCAGGAAGTGGGAGAAAGGGCAGTAGAAAGGAAAGATAATGCTTTCTGTCCCTAGCCCCATCATTGGTCTACTGCTGATTGTAAAAGTCACTCAGTTGATTTAGCCTTAGTCAAAATCTAACCTAATAAATGGAGACAATTATATTAACTATTATTTTCCTTAAAGAAATAAGTGACTTGTGTATGTCTGCATGTATATACACATGCACACATATATAGGAAGACAAAGACAGAAAGTTATTGATAGATATTTAGATAGATGGCTAGTAGATTTACTCTCAAATTATGGCTGCATACACAAAGGGATCAAATGATTCTCTGTGCTATCCACACTAGAGTGTAACAGATTATCAGGGGGAAAAAATACATGAAAAAAGGAGAAGCAGCAGAGATTGAGTTTTAAGCTTAATCATTAACAGAACAATACAGGTTTCTCTTGCTTTATATTGCTGCAGACTAAATGAAAACTCATTGCTATCTTTAAAAAACTCCAACTTTTAAAATCCTTACCTTGTTGAGAAAAAATAAGTCACGTTTGCTCTTGAGGTAGTTGGATAGATTTCCATATTTGCAGTATTCAACAATCACCATCAGAGGCCCTGCAGCCAAAACAGCACATGCTCATGCTCAGCCACACCAAGCCAGTCAGCCATTTGCCAGCCTTCAGCCTGCCTGAGAAACCTCAAATCAACCAGCCTTTGTATTAGTGGGGCCGAGGGATGCGATTTAAGGATGAGAGGCCCATGAATACGGTGACTTTTTCAGTTTCACCTAAGGCGGCGTTTAAAGAACACAATTGAAACAGGAAAAAAAAAAAAAAAAATTGGAGGTGGGGGGCAGTGCAGAAGCATTAGAGAGAAAGGATTAGAAGAAGGAGGACAGAAATACCTTTGAGGAGGGGAGAGGCAAAAGCCAGCCTCTCTGCCTCTTAACCAGACTCTTGCAAGTAGAGGGGCTTCTGGTTACTGTCACACCAGTCCTGGGACTATTAAGCAGCTCCTCCCTCCCTCCCAGGGCAGAGACGGCTACCTGGCCGTCTCTCCCCAGCAGTGTCTGCGCAATTTGCCTTGGGGCTTGCCAGAGTATCTAAAGCAGGAGTCGGCAAACTCTTCTTGTAAAGGTCCAGCTAGTAAACATTTCAGGCTTTGCAGACCAAGGAGCTACTACTCAGTTCTGCCTTTGTAGCCTGGAAACAACCAAACAAGTATAACTGTGCTCCAAGAAAACTGTGAACACAGAAATTTGAATTTCATACAATTTCATGTCATGAAATATTATTTTCATTTTTTATTTTTTTCCCCCAACTATTGAAAAAGGTCAAACCATTTTAAGCTCACAGGCTGACCTTCGTTTGTCAACCCGACCCCGGTCTGAAGGAAGCAAGAGGGTTGGGAAGGAAGTCCAGCTGCACTGTGGCGCCCATGTGGTGCTCTGAAGGCCTCCTCTCTCCTGCTCTGCGTTTCCACTGCGTGCTTGGGCTGGGCACGCAACCCACAAAGCAAGGACCACTTCCGGGTCAAAGGGGAGTGACCCTGGAGCTGCTTCACCCGCCGCTGCCCAGGGCATGCTGGGAGCCCAAAAGCCGCTAGTTCTTTTTTGTGTCTTGCAGAAGTTGGGCTGGTCCTGGTGGAGTGGTTTTCTCTTACTATGAGGACACGCTAGAAATCCTGATAGCATCTCATCTTCTCCCTAGGTTCCCGAACGGGAAGTTGCTTCCAGAGTTTTGTATCTCCCCTCTATGGCGGCGGATGCCGCAGAGCTCGACTCCTGCCTGGGGTCCGGCCGCCCTCCTCAGAGCGGCTTCCATACTGGCGCCCGGCTGCAGGGAGCTGACGGCCGCACATAAGGGTAGGCTGTCTCATTATCCCTGGTCAGTTTTACAGATGCAGTTGAGGCAAACAGAATGAGGTTGCCACGACAAATAACGAGAAAATGTTATCGGGGATGACGGAGAAGCAGGCGGAGCCCTGGCCAGGTCCCTCCGAATCTTTCTGGCCTCGCCGGCCTTTAGCGCCTCTCTAACCACCCTCGCCCCTGGCAGATAGGTCTTCCCCAGCTACCCTTCATCCCTGCTACCTCTTTTGAGAGCTGGAGAAAACATCGGCATGCACAGCTTTGCACCTTGCTGGCGCAAACAGTGATCACACATCTTCTCTCAAGCTCTAACCCTGCCATACAGAAAGAAAGATCTGCGACAACATGCTGGAGCTGTTAATCATAAAGCACAGCTCTGTCCCTGCTCCCTTGGGTAAGGTCTATCTGCATGGTGGATCTGGAGGGAAGGGCCCCCACATCACCTCCTCCCGGGACCCTACCAGTAGTGATTCATTCATTCCTTTAGGTGAAGCTTCAAGGAATATGCAACCTTCTACCTTTTACCTTGGCTCTGACCACACTTCTTCAAACCCATCCTGAGAGAAAAGTGCCCTCTGCTTGGCCTAGAGCCTGTGGAAGGAGATCTAAAAGGGAGTCCTCTTCAGAATCTTTAAATTAGCTGTATAGGGAAGGGATTTATGGGAGCACCCTTCTGTAGATGCACAAGTTGTTTCTTCTGGAGCTATGAGGGAGGCCATTTTCCCGGAAGCGAGGAAGCACAGTGCCAGGGAGAAGGAGCTTTAAGGCAGAGAACTGTTCTCCCAGCCTGTGCAGGGGGAGATGGAGCCGGCCCTCCCCTTCTCCATTACCTCCTTGCTTGGTGCAGGCTCCCAGCAGGTTAACCACGTTCAGATGGTGGCCAATGTGGGTCAAGATTTTGAGCTCAGTCATCAGAGCTTTGTACTCGCTGGCCGTGGCCCCCTCTGTGTGAGAAGCAAGGAAGAGTCAGGGCGACAGGACAATGGGGCTCCTTCCGCCGGAGGCGGCATTCTTGCCCTCCTTGTTTGTCAGTGCTCAGCCGGTTGCTTCACTAACTTCCCCACATTCTGCAGAAAGGCCAAGTCTCCAGACTGTTTTCATTACTCCCACCCTCCTGAGCCAACATCCTTTTGATTACAGTTAGGCCCAGCACAGTAGTGGGGTTAGTCACTGGACATTTCCTCTTGGTGGACCTAGTTCTGTTCAGCAATGCGCTGACTCAGAACTGAGCACCTCGTGAAAGTGCCTTCCAAAGGCTTCCCTCTGTCGGAACCAGGTGCAGCAAGAACCCACCAGGCAGGGAGTACACTTCCACGTCCTTTCTTCTCACCTTCTCCCTTTGGAGAGTCACAGAGAAGGAGCACAAGGGGCCTGCCAGGGCAGAATGGCTACTTCTGTAAACATCTTTGCAATGTGTTATTTTCTCCCTATAACCCTTTCCTCTCTGGAGTTCACAGGGTTATCTTGGGTTGTGAGGATCCATAGCATCTGACTTCGACTTCAATCTCAGAGATAAGCATTATCAGTCCAAGAATTAGCAGAGTCTAAAGCCTACATTGAGTTTGTTCTGTTTGTTCTTATTAGTTAATTTGCAAGGCATTTAAACATTTTAAATTATTTTTAGAAATATAAAAATCAAATAATCTTGCTGTAAAATATTTCAACAATATAAGTTGGAATAAAAAGATACGAAGTAAAATGATCTAGATAAAAAGTGAAAGCCACTCCAACCCACTTGCCTTCTTAGAAGCAGTCACTGTTAATAGTTTGGTGTTCAGACCTTTTTCTATGCATTTATAAATATGTATATTCAATCAGAGGTCCTATATATATATATATATGAGATCATATACATTTATAGTCTATTTTAAAAAATCTGTTTCCTTCCTTTTAATAAATCAGAGACTTTTTCTATTCTTTTTATTTATTTCTATTTTTTATTTTTATTTATTTTGAGACAGAGTCTCGCTCTGTCACCCAGACTGGAGTGCAGTGGTGCGATTTCAGCTCCCTGCAACCTCCTCCTCCTGGGTTCAAGCGATTCTCATGCCTCAGCCTCCCGAGTAGCTGGGATTACAGGTGTGTGCCACAATGCCTGGCTAATTTTTGTATTTTTAGTAGAGACAGGGTTTCACCATGCTCCTGACTTCAGGTGATTCACCCACCCTGGCCTCTCAAAGTGCTGGGATTACAGTTGTGAGACACCATGCTCAGCAGGTTAATCACGTTAATGGTGGCCACTGTGGGCCCATTCTTTTTAATTGATTAATGGTGTCCCTGACATTTAGAGTGTCTGTAGTCTTTTTGCTATTACAATTAATACTGTGATAGTCTGTGTGTAATCTCTGTGCACACATGTAAGTGTTTCTGTAGGACAGTGTCCTGGAAGTAGGTTAGAGGTATGTGCATTTAACATTGTGTTAGATACCAACATGGTATTTCATAAGCACAAATCATTTTTAATAATAACCAGATAAACTCCAAAGCCTGCACATGGGGTGAGGGCTGGTTTACAGTAGATGCTCAACGAATATTTTGGAATAAATAAACACAATTACTCTTCTTATTTCAGGCATGAGTGTAAGGCCTAAAAAGATTAATATTTTTGCTCAAGGACACTTTGAAAGAGCTTTTGACTCATGGCCTTTGTTTCACTTTATGCTTTTTTTGTTTTTTTCTTTTTTTTTGAGACGGAGTCTCGCTCCGTCACCCAGGCTGGAGTGCAGTGGCATGATCTCGGCTTATTGCAACCTCCAACCCCTGGGTTCAAGTGATTCTCCTGCCTCAGCCTCTCAAGTAGCTGGGACTACAGGCACCCGCCACCACGCCCAGCTAATTTCTGTATTTTTTAGTAGAGACGGGATTTTGCCATGGGCTGGTCTTGAATGCCTGACCTCGTGATCTGCCCATCTCGGCCTCCCAAAGTGCTGGGGTTACAGGCATGAACCACCGTGCTGGGCCATGCCTTTTTTATATCTCCCAGAAACAGATGGCCAATTAATTTAAGCAAGAATGCTGAATGAATTTTTTTTTAAGGAATTTTATAGAGTGGGTGATTTGGCAGTCTTTTATAATCAATGCTGATGGCTAAAAAAAAAAAAAAGAAATAGGCATTTATGAAGACACGACACACGCACTCTGTATTACATAGAAGAGATTCTCTGAGCCTTTAAAAAAAAAAAGCTGAGCTACAGTGGCTCACGTCTGTAATCCCAGAACTTTGGGAGGCTGAGACAGGAAGATTGCTCGAGCCCAGGAGTTTGAGACCAGCCTGGGTAGGACGGTGAGACTGTCTCTACAAAAAAGTTTGTTTTTAATTAGCTAGGTGTGATGGTGTGAGCCTGTAGTCCCAGCTACTTGAGAGGCTGAGGTGGGAGGACTGCTTGAGCCTGAGAAGCAGAGACTGCAGTGAACGATGATCATGCTACTGTACTCTAACCTGGGTGACAGAGTAAAACCCTGTCTCTTAGGGGAAAAAAAAAAAATCTCAAGTTAGAATCTTCTTTCAAACTCATTCGTCTCCCTATAACCCTTTCCTCTTTGGAGGAAGAAAACCAGGCTCTGGTTCAGCTTGCTGTATTTATAGGCAGGGCCACAGGAGTTATCTTGGATCCCCAACAGACTAGTGTGGCCATCAGAGCTGCCTCTCCTAGAGGACAATTTGTGGCAGCAAGAAGGGAAATGGGACTAGCTGAGGAAACAGTTGCTTCCAGATTTAGTTTCCACCTGTCTCCAGGTTGGATACTGGATTGCCTCCATAAACCAGGCCAGGATCATTTTCAGGGTTTTGGAGCAGTGGGCCAATTCCAGGAGGCCAGACCTCTGCAGCCCCTCTTTTGTGGCAGACTGGTGTGGAGGAAAGAGCACTGCATTCAAAGCTGGAAGACTTTCGCACACGAACCCTGACTTACACTGAGCAGCTGTGTGGCCTTGCAGAGGCTCTTTAACCTTTCTTGGCCATGTTTCCTCATCTGCAAACAGGATAATAATGTCTACCTCACAAAGCTGTTGAAAGGACATAAGAAAAATGGCCATTTCATATGGTTCAGCCTAATATGAAAAGCATCTAGTCTGGTGCTTTCTAGTTGATGCCTCTTCAGAATCTGGGGTTCTTGAGAGGAGGGTGCTAGCATGCCTCTATTTTTACAGAAATACCTGCCATGGTCTGGGAAGTCTACTCCAAACAAAAGTTCTGACTTGTGGATGCCAAACTCCTTCCCAGACTACTTTCAGAGTAGAACTGGCAGGTTCTTTGCAGAGTTTTATTAGTTTTTTCTTGAGGAGTACAGCCTTTTGAAGTTGAAAATATATTTACAAGGGCCTTTTGAAATAATGGAGTTATTGCTAGAAGATTAAGAACTTTGAAGTCTCTCTAAGCAAACAGCCCTTTCTCCTGGAGCCTGTACTAGGTACCTGTGTAGTTGGACTCACAGCTTGCTGGGCTTCAAAATCTCCCAGCAATATCCTGGAGACTTTGGAGAGTTAAAAGCTGCTTTTTGAGTTTTCAGTTCTGTTGAATTGAAGCATCATAAAATTCCATTACAGATGAGGAAATGAAGTAGTTTCTACACTGTAAAGGACCTGTGAGTCTTTGAGACATTTGGTTTACACAATTTTCACTGATTTTCATTTTCAATCTGTCTTTGGTGTTGGGCATAAGTCACTGTGTGATTTGGTTCTACCTCCCAGTGCTTCACAGAGTAGTAGTATGTTTCAACACTAGAAAGATAATTCAGTTTTTCAAATTGCTAAAGAGGAAATGTTTTATGGCTAAGGTTGTTAGTATAAAATAGTTTAGGGTTCTGGTCAACTCAATTGTTCTAGCTTTATAGTTTTACTTTATAGTCAGGTCAAGCCCAAGCAAAGCCATTGGGATTTAGGATGTGCTGCTAAGTTTCCATTACAGCATCACAGTGGATCATGCCAAAATTTGAACCTGCAGTTACAATGGGCTTAAGTCCCTTGTTGTCTACAGTCTGCGATGTGAGAAGAGAAAGACCTTTGAGGTGACAGAGATCGTTTTCCTGTGTGGACTGTGCTGGATTGTTCCATTTACAAGGTTTATTCTGAGCTCGTGCTGGCCTAATCTAAAACTCATGAGCAAAGAGGCCTCTAGCAGTAGAAGAAAATTATGTGGCCGGGGCAGAAAAGCTTGTGTCTGTTCCCAGGCTATATCTAACTTGTACCAACATTTAGGAAATGCAAAATGGTGATGCGTCAGTTGAAAGCCAAACTACAGCATACATACCTTTCAGCATTTTCACAGCCACTGTCCGGCATGTAGGTGATTTCTTAATGCCAAATGCTGATGCTTGAACCACTTTTCCAAAAGCCCCTCTTCCAAGTGATTTGCCTACAATGAAGAGAAGACAGTGGTTTGTTTGCCAAGGCAATAGGGTGAATTTAAGTCTTTTTCAGGAAGGAAATGCCTTTTCCTATGTGTGCATGTGAGGCATGGAATCTCCAGTGAACTGACCCTAAAAGAGACAAAGTAAAGGACTTGTTTCTGGAGTCTCTTCCTTTCAACTCTTAACTCTGTTCCTGAGGCCCCACATCCTTCAGAGATAGAGTAAGTCCCTAGAAGGCATTCAGTGAAGGGAGATGTCCAGTTTCCTTTCCACAAGGTCCTCACATAGGAGAGATGGGACCAAGTCCGTTCCATTGTTTAATAACATTATGACCAAGAAGACTTCCCTGTGTGGAACCTAAGCTCTTTTTCTTGCCATTTGCAGTCATTTTCTCTCATCTGTTTTCAGCAAAAAGGGAGAAATAGAAAATGGTGGTTACTACTGTGGATTATAATAAAGCTCATAACTTTCAAATAATCACTAAGTCATTTCTCCGACTCCCCTACCAGGCAAAATATTCCCAGTCTTTCTAATGTGTCTTATATGAATATTACGAATCCTCATGGTTCAGCACAAGAGCCTGGTCAACTGCTGGTAGAGATTGGTTTCAACCCCAGAGAGGTAGTTGCTAAATGCAATAACCAAGCAAGGTTTCTTCCATGGTCTCCATAATGCTATGCTCTAATGACTGTTAATATGTTTCCTTCCCTGTCCTAGAATGAGCCCCCCTGAGTAAAGCGGGGCAAGGACCATGTCTGAATCTTCCTTGAACCTAACTTGGTGCCTGGTGCTATCTGTTATTACCGTATATTGCTGCCCAATGGAGAGTAGTGTTCAGGAATTTGTGGGATGCACAAAGCGAGTCTCCTAGTCATAGGTAACTAGAGGGACCCGTGGGATAGAGACCCTGAGATTGATGCCCTTTGGGGAGGGCACTCCCTGGAGTGCCTAAGCTACCTTTTATATCAGGGAACTTCCTTTTGCACATCAGGAAACAGCTCAGTAGAACCCAGAGAAATGGTACCCCTCCAGCATGATATGCTCAAAGAAGAGTAAGTGAAATAAGTCACTCTTTTTTGGCTCTTCTTGGGGGAAGGTGAAATGACAGAATACCATGGGTTGGTTAAAACTATTATAAATCCTGGCAGTTAGACTGTTAATTTAACACAACCCCTCCTTTCCCAACCAAGTGCTCTTTCTTAGACCTGTCTGATAATGTGCCTTCAGTTAATTAACCTTCTTTCCTTCCTTCCCTCCTCATACTCCCCTCCCTTTCTCCAAAGGACATTTTTGTTTGTTTGTTTGTTTGTTTCTTGTAGTTTGTAATGAAGCTTTGCTTCTTCCTCATCATATTAGAAGCTTTCTACTTTTATGCCCAACTACTGAGTGACAAAAATGTCTTTACCTTGCTCTGCTTAATGTCTTCCACTACCCACCACCCCAGGTGTCCAGTTAGGATGTATGAAAATTTCAGTTATACCAGTGTCATCATTAGTGCCTCTGTGTGGCTGTCTGCAGGGACATGCTCTGCATTCAGAGGGAACACCAGAGAGATGACACTTTTCTCTTTTTGTGAAATATGCTCCTGTGGTGATTACTAAATGACATTCCTCCCAGAGCATGCAACATGGGCAGAGCTACAGCCTCTGCTTCCTTCTTCGTGTAAAATCGTCCAAAAAATAGACCAGGATGGGGACCCTTGAGTTGAAATAAAAGAGCCTCCAGTGGATCCTGAAAGTGCTACATCTGAAAATCAGGTGTGGGAACAGCGCTGGCAGATGCCTTCTCTACACTAGTAAAAACTGGTGCATTTTGGTTGGAGGTTTATTCCTTGTTTTATTTGGAATAAAAGATCAATGTTTTTCTTCCACAGTGCCTTCTGCCATCTAAAAAGAAAAGTGTCCTGAGCCTGAGAAATATCCGGATCTTTTCTCCTCACACTCCTAAGACTCTTGCATGTTTGGGGTAAGTGGCATCCTTTGCACTTTCCATAGTTTCAGCCCCCACATCCCGTCACAACACACTTTATTTTAACAAGTGTTTGGGACTTTGCTTCTTATCAGTGAGAATAAACTGGCTCTCATTTGGCTTCCTTCAGTCTTTTCATTTATTCTCTTGGAAGCCGACTGCTGCCTCATAAAGCAGCATGAAGCTGTTATGGGCTCCTTAGTCATCTGATGTGTTGGAATCCTTCTGCAGACCCATGGTTCCAGTTTCAGGGGAGCCAAGTTGCATCAGACTTGACCTCACCTGTCCTTCTTTTCCCTTAAAATTCTCCTCAGTGTTTCCTGGAATGCCACTAACTAGCTCGGAAGTGTGCTAGGTCATTCCCATACAATGCAAGGATATTGGAATCTCCTCCAAGAATGTTTTGGCCTGGCCAGGGGCCCTGGACACTGGGGAGAGTGCATGGCAGCATGGGCTGGGCTGTCTCTGGCATTCAGGGCTGGTCTTACAAGAGGCAGCACCAGCCCAGGCACCATTTGCTTGCCAAACTCCAGACTACCTGTATGGTTAGCTATGTTAGGTAATTCTGACTTTTGATTATTTTCCAATAGAAAGATGCAATATTGAACATTATTATTTTTTTTTTTTTTTGGAAATGGACTCTCACTCTGTCTCCCAGGCCAGAGTGCTGTGGCATGATCTTGGCTCACTGCAACCTCCACCTCCCGGGTTCAAATGATTCTCCTGGCCCAGCCTCCTGAGTAGCTGGGACTGCAGGCACGCACCATCACACCTGACTCATTTTTGTATTTTTAGTAGAGACATGGTTTCACCATGTTGGCCAGGCTGGTCTCAAACTCCTGACCTCAGGTGATCCACCTGCCTCAGCCTCCCAAAGTGCAGGGATTACAAGTGTGAGCCACCAACCGGCCTATTCTAACTTTAATAAATTTATAGGAGCTGAATTCTCTCCTAAGTTCTGTGATAAATTTATAGAAGCTGAATTCCCTCCCATGGGTTAGTGAGGAATCATTTTTTTTTTAAAGGTTCCTTTTGTTCTTGGATTTCAGGAATTTTAGTGGTAGCAACACCTTTGACCCAAGCTCCAACTGCATCCATCTAACAGGTACTATAAATTCCAACCTCACTCACTAGGGCTGCTGATAGCAACCAACACAGTAGACACAGCTGAAACCAGATATAACCTTGTGTATTTCTCTACATTTACAACGCCAGTATAACTGCCAGTTAAAACAGCCTTTTCTCTCTATCTGGACATAATCTGGGTTATTTTCAGTTGCTAGACATTACTTCAAATTACTTTGTCATTTATTTGGCTTAAGAAATAAACAAGTCTTGGGCCTCGTTGCTCCCACGGTAATCAATCAGAGGAGTATACCTCCAGGCCTTGCAGCCACACTCTGCATTGAAAGACAAAGTTAGCAGACTTGACACACTTTTTCTCACCCATCAGAGGCACTCAAATGGACATTAGCCAAATCCTAGCATGTGGCAACTCTGGAAAGGAAAAGAACGATAAGAATGATCTTTAACAAGGAGACTGAAAATCATAATCCTGAAATGGGATTATTTAAACCCACAGAGCCCCAGGGGAATTCTGGCAGAGGATTAGCAATCTGTGATGCGGTGTGGATCGCAATGATAACTAGGAAGGAATGAAGCGATGGGACAGAAAGCTCATGTATCCTGTACTGGAAGAAGCACGTTTGATTATGACTAATAACTCTGGAAAGCAATGTGGGCTGAGAATGGCTTGTGATTGTGGGAAAATTATCCCCTATTTCCTGCCGAGGTCACTGAGGGGCTGGGCTAGCTGCCATATAATTAAGACTTGTAGAAGGAACTCATCCAGTGTGCCACCTGCCCTTAACTACTCTAAATGTAGTTGAGTTTTTCTCCTGTCCACAGCCATTGCTGGCTCTCTCCTGTCTCTCCAGCTTTTAACTGATTTCCAAGTTTCCTCCCCAAGCCAAACAGAACACGCTCCTGAGGCCAGTCCTTTCTCAATGTAAGCAGAATCATTTCAAAGCCCAAGAGAAAAACAAAAGCCATTTTCCCCTCTCTACCCTCTACGTCCCTCACCCCAGTATAATTTGCTTGTAAGGAGAGGGGTGATACTGTTGAATTTGGAACAACAGGCTCTCCACACTGAGAGTGACAAGCTCCAAGAATACCGGATCCACAATCTGTTTTCCTAGTTTCAACTACTAATGACTCTGGCATACACAGGAGTGATTGGAAAACTTTCAGAAGCCACAATCCAAACATTTTGGGTAGGAGTAATTGAGGTTTCAATTGTTTTGTAGCACCAGAGGCTGGAGATTAATGGACTTTGTGACGTCTGAGCTGGAGGAACTGGAAGGTAGGCTGCGGGAAAGCACATTTGCCTGCTGTTTATAGCATCTGTGCTACCTGGAAAACAACAGTCTTTGCTCTTCAAAAGTGAAACTTAAATGACTCCTCTAGGGCTTTCTACTCGGTCTGGACATTCCCAGGAAAATCCAAGTATGTAATTTGTGGATTTGTGCAGAGGGTTTTTTTGATCCATGGCCTTGAAAAGCACCAACTCTTTCACCAAATGTTTGATTTCACTGTTCCTTGCCACCCTCAATTACGTTCTGGATCACCTATTTCTAATCCCTCAACAGTTTCATTATGTAAGAGTACGTGTACTTGTAATCCTCCTGTTGGAACGCCTCTCTCCCGTCCCCCTTCACTTACCACTTTTGCGCCTATCTCCAGACTGAGCCTTTGAGGGAAGAGATGCATGCACCTTTGCATCTCCAGGGCTTTGACCAGTATCTGCTGCTCAGAGAAGGTGCCTAATAACTGTTGAATGAACACACAGGTGCTGCCTGTCACCTTGTACTGTTATCTGAGCATTGCTTTGGAATTATTTACTTTTGTGTCCATCTCCCTTGATGGTTTGTGAGCAGCTGGAGGGTAGAATCCCAGGTCTGGTTTACTTTGCATCTCTCAAAGCACAGTGCTTTTAATGTAATATGTACTCAGTATAGGTTTATAAATCTGTTGAACAAATATCTTACCCAGTTTAAGTCTCTCCCGGGCAAACTCCCACTTGCTGGCATCATAAGGGAGCCGCTCACACTGTTCATCCAGGGGAACTTCATCGGGGTCCATTATAATTGATAGGTAGTCAGTCTTTATTTCAGAAGAAGACTGAGAAATAAAGAGATCTCAAAGTCATTAAGAAGAAAACAACTTTACGAATCCTGGATATTCAGTTAACATCCACTGTTTTATTTGGGATCATTTGGTTGAAACTGTGTGACCAGGTACAGAAAGTACTTCTCCACATTCACATACAGTCATCATACTTAAGTGTGCAATTTCTATTAAACAACTCCTTACTATTCCCACACTACATTTCTGTAATGTGAGCTCTACCATCCTATCTTGGATAACATGCGCTCAAACTCTCCAGTGACCTTATGTGTTGTATTTGATCTTAAACAATTATATGATGGTCTTGCTAAAAAATGCAAAGCATTTTTATAAAGTCATTCCAAACAATGACTAAAAATAACTTTCCATGGCCATCTTGTATAAGCAGGAATATACATTACAGATGGGCCAACAGTCGGGTGCATTGTGGCTTTTCTACATATATAGGAAAGGCAAGAAGTGGCAAAGTAAACCCAGGATCCCTGGGGCACTGAAAGGCACATTTCTTATGAAGTGTTTACACTTTCAGAAGGCCTGACCTCTTAGTTGCTTCAGCTATCTGGAAAGGTTGTAGCTGAATCCTTAGTGAGATTAGAGTAAGGTTTACCTTCTGTAAGAAATGGAAGTTGAGGCCATATGTGGTGGCCTGTAATCCCAGCACTTTAAGAGACTGAGGTGGGCGGATCACCTGAGGTTAGGAGTTCTAGACCAGCCTGGCCAACATGATGAAACCCCATCTCTACTAAAAATACAAAAATTAGCCGGGTGTGGTGGTACACGCCTGTAGTCCCAGCTACTCGGGAGGCTGAGGCAGGAGAACTGCTTGAACCCAGGAGGCGGAGGTTGCAGTAAGCCAAGATGGCGCCACCGTACTCCAGCCTGGGTGACAGAGTGAGACTCTGTCTTAAAAAAAAAAAAAATTGATTATTTCAAAGGTCAAGGAGTAAATATGGTATAAGACTTACACACA
This sequence comes from Chlorocebus sabaeus, assembly GCF_047675955.1. NCBI lineage: Eukaryota > Metazoa > Chordata > Mammalia > Primates > Cercopithecidae > Chlorocebus > Chlorocebus sabaeus. The sequence continues at coordinate 7,540,591 of NC_132906.1, forward strand.
AGCCACATTCTGAGTTCCTTTGTCCATTGGTAGGATGTCAAGTGAGTAAGGCAGACATCTGCCTTGAAGTGCTTTTTTATCTTGGTAATGCAAATCAAGCCCAGAAAATACCCTTTATTTCAGATCATAGATAAGTGGATTTACATTTAATGTTTTAGATTCGTATCAATGGGGGTATTTCCTGTTAATGGGCAAATTTCTAGAATTGATGACTGCATTTCTGTGGGCAGACTCTTGGATAGGATGGAAAGGAAGTATGTTTTCCCATATAACTCTTGGCCAGAAGTTATGTAAACTTCATTTAAATGAGTTTTGAGGCCCTTCCTTTTGGTGCTTTTCCCTAAATAGGATCAGAGTTGGAATAGAGAAGACAACCACTCCATACACACCATTTCACACCCACCCGCATTCTTCAGCCCTTACTCTGTTCTGGGCTGTCACAGCTCACCTCATCCATCACTCGCAATCATTCTCCTTCTCACAAAAATTATCACTAAAATGTGTGACAAATAGCTCAAGGCAGAAAGGTTTGCTTGGCCTCCGTAAAGGATGAGAAGCAAAAAACGATATGGAACACGTTTGTAACGAACTGGGGTTGCCTTTGGTGTTGGACTATGAGGGTACGGCCTGCCAGACACTCTGTGAAGAGTATGAATTCCTATACCAGGGTACTGGGTGCCCATTAGAGAAGCTGCTGTAGTAGTAGGTTTTATGACTAAACTTTTTAATGTCCAGTATACCCAAAGCCTTGAGAAACAATCTCCAGTCCTCAACAGAGCATAGGATAGCTAAAACCTCACAAGGGACATCTTGGGCTCATGTGGGGTGTGTGGGGAGGGTGGCAGTAGTGTTGACAGAGGCAGGGGAATAGGCAGTGGTAGGCAGTCTCCCATGTGGCACCCATGGAATTTTATGGTTTCTCTCAATAAGGCAGGTGAGAGGAGACACCAAACAAACCTTAAGTGAGGGCTTTGAGGAGACTGTGATAGTAAAATGTTAGTTGGCAAATATTTATTCTTTCAATTGACATTAACACTGAGCAGCTACTAGGTGCTTGGCATGGAGGCTGCACAGCGAACTGCTTCAAAGCCCAGGCCTGGGGGCCGAATACCTGGGTTTGAATCACAGGTCAACTTCTGCCCACCCACACACATGACTGTGGGCAAGCGGCCCTCTAACTTTAGTTTTCTTATCTGTAATAATGCTACTTATCTCATAGGGTTGTTGTGAATATCAAATGAAACAATCCATGGAAGGCTATTAAGAGCAGGGCCTGGTATGCAGTAAGCAACAATGAATGTTAGCTATAATTATAACAATAAATGTTAGCTATAATTATGCAAGGTGAGGATAAAAAGATAAAATGCCGTCTTTATCAATGAGGAATTTACATTGTCGTTAGCGGAACCACGTGGAAATATTTTTGGATGTCTTGTTCCTTTTTGCCTCTCCTAATCCCTTTCAAATTTTTATAGGCATTCTGTTTTTGAGATAATGATCTCTTGCTCTCATTCTTTCTTATTGACATCAAAATTTCACAGAATTTTAGAAATAGAAGGGACCTCTTCAATCTAGTCCCAACGTACCTTTTCAGTTTTATTTTTGTTATTTTTTATTTTTTTTAGATGGAGTCTCGCTCTTGTTGCCCAGGCTGGAGTGCAGTTGGTATGATCTCGGCTCACTGGAACTTCTGCCTCCTGGGTTCATGTGATTCTCCTGCCTCAGCCTCCCGAGTAGCTGGGATTATAGGCACCTGCCACCATGCCCAGCTAATTTTTGTATTTTTGGTAGAGACAGGGTTTTACCATGTTGGCCAGGCTGGTCTCAAACTCCTGACTTCAAGTGATCTGCCCGCCTCGGGCTCCCAAAGTTCTGGGATTACAGGTGTAAGCCACCGTGCCCAGCCCCTTTCCAGTTTTATTTCTCCTGTGCTCCTCTATGCTAAGTAACCAGACTACTTCCCCGCTCTGGGGAGTAGGAAGGACTAGGGCGGGCTGTTTTTCTGCTTCTTTCCTTCCAGCTACAGCCTTCAAAGTCTGTCTCAAGCCTCGCTTTCTCGGAAGTTTTTTCTCCCCTTCTCCTCCTTTGAACTCCTATAGCCTTTGTACCTCCCTTGCAGATTTGGCAAGTTTTGCTTCTGTTAGATGTATTTCCCTATATGGTGTATCTCCCCTTTCAAAACTATTGTGTGATCTTTGTTTCCTTCTCAAGCAGTGGACTTAGTTGTCATGTCTCAAAATCAGTCACTCCAAATGGCAAAAGCCTGATGTTAAACATTTACCATAGAGGATGGCTGCTGGCTTTGTCTCTCATACTAGCACTATAAAGTATATCTTATTGGTTGTAAATATCAAATCTAAGGTCAAATAGCCTGGGTTCAAAACTAAGGTTCAACCATAGTGACTTTGGATCAGTTAACTTTATCTTGCTGAGCCTCAGTTGCCCTCTCTATAAAATTGGAATAATAATATATTTACCTTTTCATATTTTTGGAATAATTTATTGACATAATACATAAAGAGCTTCCCATAAAACCTGGCATATTAATAAGGGCTAACCTCTAGAAATTGAGGAGGCCTTCTGATCGAGTCCTACTTCCCAAATATCCCTTGACTCTAATCATTTAGTCAGAGGCACCATAATTTCGTTCCTTCTTTTCTCTTTTTTTTTTTTTTGAGACGGAGTCTCACTGTGTCACCCAGGCTGGAATGCAGTGAACTCCTGACCTCAGGTGATGCACCCACCTCAGCCTCCCAAACTGTTGGGATTAGGATTACAGGCGTGAGCCACTGCGCCTGGCCACGACTATACTTTCTTTCTTTTCTTTTTTTTTTTTTTTGAGATGGAGTTTCACTCTTGTTGCCCAGGCAGGAGGGCAATGGGGTGATCTTGGCTCACTGCAACCTCCGTCTTCTGGGTCCAAACCACTCTCCTGCCTCAGCCTCCTAAGTAACTGAGATTACAGGCGCCTGCCACCACGCCAGGCTAATTTTTTGTATTTTTAGTAGAGACAGGTTTTCACCATGTTGGCCAGGCTGGTCTCGAACTTCTGACCTCAGGTGATCCACCCTGAGTGCCGGGCGTCCCAAAGTGCTCGGATTACAGGTGTGAGCCACCACGCCCAGCCTGCCACCATAATTTCTTTTCTTTTCTTTTCTTTTTTGAGATGGAGTGTCACTCTGTTGACCAGGCTGGAGTGCAGTGGTGTGATCTCGGCTCACTGTAAGCTCTGCCTCCCGGGTTCACACCATTCTCCTGCCTCAGCCTCCGAAGTAGCTGGGACTACAGGCACCTGCCACCACGCCCAGCTAATTTGTTGTATTTCTAGTAGAGACGAGGTTTCACCCTGTTAGCCAGGATGGTTTTGATCTCCTGATCTTGGATCCACCCACCTTGGCTTCCTAAAGTGCTGGGATTAGAGGCATGAGCCACCATGTCCGGCAGCCACCATAATTTCTTACCTGGACTGCTATGAAGTCTTCTACCAGGTGCCTCTCTATTCATTATTCCCCCCACAACCCCCAGTCCATTCTTCTCACAGTAGCCAAAATAATTTTTCCAGACATGTATCTGTCACACTAGGCACCCCACTCCCCCATCCCTTCCTTAGCCTAACATACCTTTCTTCCCCAAGGCTTCCCATTGCTTTTAGAATACGGACCAAATTCCTCACCATGGCCTACAAGACCCTGCCTGGCCAGGCCTTGCCGCCTTCCCTTTCCATTCCTTGGCAGCCTCACTTCATACCTTGTTCCTCCTGTTCTCCACACTGTAGCCCTGGCCTTCTGTCAGTCTCTCCTTCTCACTGTGTTCCTCCTCCCCTGCCCAGCCTCCTAAATGCTCTTCCCTCTGCCGACAACACTCCTTCCTCTCTTCCTTACCTTAACACTCCTCTTACACATCTTTTAGGCAGCCACTCTTTCAGTTAATTCATAGTTGCAGTTTGACATTTGTGTGACTGATTAAAGTCAATCTCCCCTGACTGCTCACTCCAGCATCTGCCCCACTGTCACCAGAGGGCCTTGCACAGGGCCTGGCATGCTGCACTGAGTGGGTATGCAGTAAACATTTGAAGCATGAATGAATGAATGAATGAATGTAAGCTCTTTTCCCACTGGATTTCAGAGAAGCAGATCATATTGCAGACCTAAGTACAGAAATCCGACGTCCTGAATGTCAACCTGGACCTCACACTCTAAAGAACTTAATTTTGTGGTGTGACTGAGAGAGTATAGAACAAGAGTTCACTTATTTTTACTTCCAATATGTTATGAGATAAGTCAAAGGTGGGCCTTTCCTTTTTTTTTTTTTTTTTTTGAGACAGGGTCTCACTCTGTCCCTCAGGCTGGAGTGCAGTGGCATATGACTCACTGCTTACTTGACCTCCCAGGCTAAAGTGATTTTCCCACCTCAGCCTCCCGAGTAGCTGGGACTACAGGTGTGAACCACCATACCTGCCTAAGTTTTAAAATATTTTATAAAGTCAGGGTCTCACTATGTTGGACAGGTTGGTCTTGAACTCTTGGCCTCAAGCAATCCTCCTTCCTCGGCTCCCAAAGTGCTGGGATTACAGTCATGTACCACCATGCCCAGCCTCCTTTTTATTTCTTAGCAGAGAGTGAGGGTTAGGAAATAAAGGTTTCACAGGTCCCATGTTGACTTTAAAAACTCTATTAACATATTTTATATCAAAAATACCTTCTGTCCCTAAGAAGTATTCATCAGTTCATTGTTATGGCTTTTCTGTTGAACACCCCACCTTGTGGTTAGAGACAGTCTGATGATTTATTTTCTTTCTGTGTTCACCAGGTCAGAAACAGGAATGAGAGGAAAGGGAGAGAAAGAGGGTCCAACGTTGGTTTGCCTACTCTAGACATCAGATCAGGCATTTTATAATATATGTAAAAAGGAGCATAGAACATCATCTATGTTCTTACCCTTTTCATTTTTCGGATAAAGAGGGTTAATAGGAGCCAGAAGAGAGTCGCAGCCACACAGGTGCATGTTAGAGTGATCAGCTCCAGATTAGACTTGTCCGAGGTTCCTGGAGAGAAAAAAAATCACAATAGTGGTGCAAAAAAGAAACTCCCAAACTCAGAATCTTTGTGGTTTTATAAAAGAGGCTCAGTTTCCCTAAATGGTTTATCATAGCGAACCCAATCTGCTGCCACAAAATCAGTCTCTGGGACAGATCTCTTACCTACTGAGCCAGGCAATACACATGAACTCACATAGAAAAGGCTTTCCAGAAATTTTGCTGTCAACTTTGCAAACTTTGTAATTCCAGAAATAGCTAAGTAAAAATCAGAGGAGAAGTTAAAAATGGGAAAAAATTAAGGCAGGAACAAAAGCCCATTAAAGTGCTAAATCTGGAATATGTTAAATCTCCCTAATGAGTTTTAGAGGAAACTCTAAAGAAAAAGACAAAATAATGACATAAAAGGGCTCCTTTGGGACTCACAAAATTCTTCAAAGTAGGTTTTAAAAATAAAAATAAATCCAGGACTGCCACAGTTGCCTGTTTGCTCCCTTTGGAACAGCCAGCCCAAGTGCCCACATCCCACTCCCTGTGTCTAGGGCTCTGTTTCTGACTTCATCAGCCAAACTGGGAGGCCTGAGATAGAAGAGGCAATTGCTGGACCTGAATCCTTCCCAGTCACCTTCTCTATCAGAATCACAGAGATCAAAAGCTGAGCACTATTCCTCCAAGACCAAAAAGAAAAGACTTAAAGTATTCAAGTCATGCCTCCAGAGAGGGAACTCTGGAATTTGTAAAGAAATGCCTCCATGGACCAGAACAGTATTGATTCTTGTGAGCAATTTCCCAGGAATTCTAAAGTAATGCCTTTATCCTTTAACTTAATTATAATGAGACAGAAGTGGCTGGGTGTGGTGGCTCGCATCTGTAATCCCAGCAGTTTGGGAGGCTAAGGCAGGAAGATCGCTTGAGCCCTGGAGTTTGAGACCGGTCTGGGCAACATAGCAAGACTCCTTCTCTTAAAAAAAAAAAAGATGTGGTAGCACACACGTGTAATCCCAGCTACCCTGGAGGCTGAGGCAAGAGGATCACTTGAGCCCAGGTGTTTAAGGCTGAAGTGAGTGAGCTATGATTGTGCCACTGCACTCCCGCTTGGACAACAGAGCAAGACCCTGTCTCAAAAGAGAGAGGGAGAGAAAGAGGGACAGACAGACAGATAGATGTTTATATTAAGGTGGGCAAAGGACAAGTGAAACTTTCTTTTTAGAAATAATGATGTGGATGACGATCTAATTTGCTGAGCACTTATTATATTCCAAGCATGCAAAACTACCCTATGAAATCGGTGGCAGTAATACTCCAATTTCATACATGAGCACTTCATCTTCGGGGCTCTTTGTTTCAATGCAACAAAGATGTATTGAGTTGTACTAGAGGCAAGGTTAGGGGCCGGAGGAGATAGAAAGATTAATGAGGGACGGTTGCCACTCTCAAGGAGCCCATTCAAACCTAACCAAGAGACTTAAGGCAAATACAAAGAAATTAGATTTTAAAAGATTTGGTGGTTGAGGGAATCTAATATATACTACTATCTAATAGTAATCTAATAATACTTTTTTGAAGAGGTGGCATTTGAAATGAATTTTAATCCACAGAGATGAAGGCAGGGGAGGGTATTATAGGCAGAGGAAACAGTACGAGTAAAGACCCAGACCTGGCCAAGTGCGATGGCGCACGACTGTAATCCTAGCACTTTGGGAGGCTGAGATGGGCAGATCACCTGAGGTCAGGAGTTCAAAACCAGCCTGGCCAACATGGTGAAAACCCATCTCTACTAAAAATACAAAAAGAAAATTAGCCGGGTGTGGTGGGGGTGGGGTGCACCTGTAGTTCCCAGCTACTCGACAGGCTGAGGCAGGAGAATCGCTTTGAACCCAGGAGGCAGAGGTTAGAGTGAGCTGAGATCGTGCCACTGACTCCATCCTGGCTGATAGAGTGAGACTCGTCTCAAAACCAAAACAAGACAAAAGACCCAGACCTGTGAAAAGATAGGGAAGTATAATACAAGATACAGGACAGGACCAGACCATAGGGGTTTCTCAGCATCTGTGTGATGGGTTTGATCTAAAGGCTGCAGGCAGTTGGAGCCAAGGTTTCCTGCCCAAATCATAGCAAATACACAAGCTGTAAACCTGAGAATAACAATAACTCATTGGCCCTTATTGAGTGCTTTCTATTCTAGGGACTTTTCTAAGGACCGACATGTATTGATTGTCACCAAAGACTCACAAAAATCCTACAAGCTAGATTGTTCCCGTTGTATGAATGAGGAAATTGAGACAGAGACAGATTAAGCCTCTTGCCCAAAGTCACACAGCCTGCAAGTGGTGGAGCTGTGATTTTAACCCAGATAATCTGACTGCACATGCTTAACCACTAAGCTTCCAGGAGTACGCCACTTCCTCCTCTCTGATCCTTCCAGCCTTTACAAGCACAGATTAATCACTTCCTATTGGCCGTAGTCCCCGCCACAAAGTTATCTTTTAGTCTGGAGTGGAAACTGATATTTTCTCTCCATCCAGCCCATCACGAAGTCCTGCCCATTCTACTTCCTTGGATCATTAAATTATCAGCTCTCCTACCCAGCTGTGACTGCCTAAAATAAGGCCTTATCAGTTCTCACCAGGACTACCTCATTGGCCATGGCTCCCTCCAGTCTGTCCTCCACCTCTGCAGCCAGAGTGATCTTGCCAAATCACCAATTTAAAATCCTATTACTCCTCTGTCTAAATTCCATTGTCTGTTCCCTATTACCGTCAGGATAGAAGTCCAAATCCTTAAATCCTTTATGCCCAACCTTGCCTCTTTTCAGCTTCATCTCCTGCTGTCCTCCCACTTGCTTCAGTCATGCCACAGTTCTTATAGTTTCTGAAATACACCAACCCTTCTGAACCTCCATGCTTTGGCTTTTGCTATTTCTCTGCCAAAATGTGTGCTTCCTGTCGACTGAGTCCATAACTTATTCACCCTACTCATCAGGTTGGGTGAATAAATAAATATATATATGTTTTGCTTTACCTATCTCTAAAGAATTTCATGAGGGTTTTAAAGAGTTTAGGGGCCAGGCGCGGTGGCTCACGCCTGTAGTCCCAGCACTTTGGGAGCCCGAGGTGGGCAGATCATGAGGTCAAGAGATCGAGACCATCCTGGCTAATACAGTGAAACCCCATCTCTACTAAAAGTACAAAAAATTAGCTGGATGTGGTGGCAGGCGCCTGTAATCCCAGCTACTCAGGAGGCTGAGGCAGGGGAATTGCTTGAACCTGGGAGGCGGAGGTTGCAGTGAGCTGAGATCGTGCCACTGTGCCACTGTACTCCAGCCTGAGCTACAGAGTGAGACTCCATCTCAAAAAAAAAGAGTTTAGGGTCACATCTTTGTTCCTGTGTATTACTTCATAAAACATACAGACCACCACCTCTGTTGCAGATGTGTTCTAGGTGCCAGTATACAGTGAGAAGAGAAAGGGCATGGTTGGAGCTCTTACAGTCTGGTATTCAAATATGAACTGATGAGCGTGTTATAAATTCTGAGTGAAGCAGCAGAATGTAGGGCTATGGTTCTCTTGTTCACTGCTACATCCCCGGGGTTCAGAACAGTGCCTGGCATATAGTAGACATCCTGAAAATAGTGGTCAAATGAATGAATTGGCTTATTTGCTGCTTTGTCAGCTGTGCTTAAGTTTCCCTGAACCTCATGGGGTTGATTGAAAATAACTTCCTTAAAGAAATTTCTCAGTATGATAACCTTTTCTCTCAGTACACATCCTCACAATGGGAAGATTGTAAGCTCAAGTTCATATGAGTTTGGTTTCTTTCTCCACAGTGAGTGAGGTTTAATGCGGCCTTGCTGCACACACACACACACACACACACACACACGCACACACGCACACACATTCTTGCTTATGCTGCAAATAAGTTTTGTGGAATTTGATTGGGATTGGGATCCTCTCAGGACACAGTGGCCTTTGGCTGTCGGAGATGCTGATAGCATCTTGAGACATTGCACTGTCTGCATAAAACCTCTGCAGATGCTTCCCACATGGAATGCACTAAGAGAGGCCCCCTTGATTGTGGGAACTTTCCCACTGCATTCTGTGGGACAGGAAGCTGACCCCCAAAGTCTAATTCCACAGTCCTTACTCAAGCAAAATTCGTTTCAGTGGGACCAAATGTGTTTGTGTGCAAACACTTACACATTTAAGGAATCAGCCCATTAAAAAACATCCTCAAGATGACCATTTATCAGGAAGGAAAGATCTATTTAATATTAATAATGCTCAGTACTGCTTATTGAAAAACATTAGAATTTTACAGAATGTGCTGTAGTATCAATGCTCTATTGCATTTGATGGCTCAGTCTCTATCTCTGTTTGAAAAGCGACTGTTAGGACAGTCTTATGCTGGGTGACTGACTGCAGTGAACCCTTAGGTGTTTTTTCAGCAGTCAGACATCCACACACTGGCCTGATTAAACCCAGCTTCAACTTACTGGTGACAGCTGATGAGCTAAGTGCATGAGATAACCCAGCTGCACACAGGAGGGGAAAGAGGCCAGGGAAATGTGGGTGGGATTTGACAGTAACTAGGAGTTAGCACTGGGTCTCAGGGACATGGCTCCCACATGATGTATGTGAAAGGCCAGCATCAGGACACAGTACAAGGTTACTTTTATTTGGGATACTGACAAGAATATAGCCAATTTAAAGAGTGTATGATAACTGTATCTATGACAGACAGTTGACCTGGTTGCACAGAGCATTCCACGTCAATTACTCTCCCAAGCTTTATACCATCCCTTTTGGAATAGGGAGGGGAGATGCCACACCAGGGATGGTCTGAGTTCTGAAGGGGCATGTATCTTGCCTGAAGTCTCTGCAGCTGCACAGTGTCCTGAGCTTTCCTGATAGCAACAGTAGCTCTCTGTACACACGGCCTGGGCTGCATGGTCTGGCGGCATCACACCAGCCCTGACGTATGGCACTGTGTGGCATCAGACCGCATGAATGGGTAGGCAGCAGAGCCAACCAACTCAGCTCATGCAATATAACCAGTTTCCCAAGGAGTTAAGGAAACACCCCAAGCAAAAGACCAGACCAGAGCACCTTGGCCCAGGGCCTGCCTTCACTTAGGGACCGAACACAGGTTTCATCAGGAAAGGGCAGGTACTCTGTGCCCCAGTTTCCTCATCCTTACAAAGTGGAGATAACAGCCCCTTCCTCACACATGAATTGTGTAAACCTAGTGTTAGCTATCATTTTGAAGCAAGCCTGCCTGCCTGCCTGCCTTCCTTCCTTCCTTCCTTCCTTCCTTCCTTCCTTCCTTCCTTCCTTTCTTCCTTCCTTCCTTCCTTCCTCCCTCCCTTCCTTCCTTTCCTCCCTCCCTCCCTTCTTTCCTTCTCCTCCCCTCCTTCCTTCCTTCTTTCCCTTCTCTCTCTCCCTCCCTCCCTCCCTTCCTCTCTCCCTCTCCCACACTCGCTGTTTCTCCATCTACACCCCTTACCCCAACCCTTTCCTTTTTTTTTTTCCATATCACTTTTTGGACCTCAAGTGCAGGGTATCTTTTTTTTTTTTTTCATCCAAACACATGGCATGTATTATTTAATACAATTTGCCTTTTCTTTCTGAAACAAATCAGATTTGGACCTAAGTACTTATCAATTTCTGCAAACAACTGGTCCACCACTTCCCTGAGAAATTTGCCTGACCCTAGAGATTAGTTTAGATGTTATTCTCTGGTTCTATTGTTATTATAATTTGAGTAACTACTTATGTGGGTTTATTGCCCATTAACCTATTAGGACCTCAAGAGAAGGACATGTTTCTTGTTCGCTTTGAGTCTCCAGCATTGACTCAGAGGAAGTCTCCATAAAGATTTAGGTATGGATGAAAAGAACATTACTCAGATGCACTTTGACCTGACTCTCAAGATCCCTGATCAACACGAGTCACTCAACCAGTGTCATCTCCTTCTATCTAAAACCCAGTCATCATAATCCAAGTAACCTTACAATGTGGTTTCTCTAGAGTCTATTGAAATGTTAAAATAGGCCTGCAGACCTTTGTTACTGTTGATGAAGTTTTTTAGGAATCTATGTACACCAATTTGGAACTACTCCAAAGGACAGTGATGTATGGAAATGCTGTATTCCCATTAAATTTCAAGTACATTTTCAAGAGTACTTTTAAGTATGGATATCTAAATTGCTGTTATGTGACATTAGTTCTGGAACACATTTCTTTTTTCACAAGTTAAATCCTTAAGTCAAACGGGAATTCTGTGGCTTAGAACACCTTTTAAGTGACCTACTAGTTGAGTCCAGGAAAAGTATAACTTCTGTTGAAATGCAATTTGGTATATCGTATTAACAAATAGTAATGTTAGCTAACAGTTACAAAATTTTTATTATATGCCAGATGCTGTTTTAAATGTGTTAATCCTTACAACAACCCTATAAAGACTGGTATACCATCATTAGCATGCCCATTTTACAACGAGAGACTGGAAGCACCAGGAAGGTAAGGAACTTGGCAAAAGTTATGCAGCTCATGAAGAGTGAGGCATCCGGCTTTAGAGTGGGTCTTTTTAACCACCGTGCTGTGCTACCTTAGAGTTGAGATGCAATAGAGCAGGATGGTTGAACATGGTTCCAATTCTCAGCTCTGCCATTTCCTAGCTGTGTAACTCTGGACAAGTCACTTAACCTTTTTGTGCCTAGATTCTCACTTTCAACTAACTGTACTTCCTTGTACCTATAGGATTATTGCAAAACTTAAGTAGGATTATGGATGTGCATAAAATAGTGCACTTCATGTTCTATAAGTGCAAGATATTAATTACATGGTCCCAGGCCCTCAAAGAGCCCAGCACCAAGTTCCCTAGGCCTAACACCCACTTCTAAAATACCCGATGCAGTTTTATGCCAGTCTAGTTTCTACAGAAGGAATTAGGATGAATATCTTTTGAGTTTGAATTATTTTGCCTCAAGAACTCTCTACAAAGACCTCAATCAGCCTAACTGAATTCCATCACCATTTTTTTTTTTTAAATTCTTCTTGATCAAGGCCAGCTTTATGTCACTGGTTAGATGTGAAGTATAAAGGCATATGTATCCCTGTCCCTCAGCCCTCCTATTGGCATTATTGCCAGCTGGTTCATCTCTGTTTTGAGCACTGCTCTCTCCTCGGGAAACCTTTCTAAATAGCCAACACCCATGAGAGGCGTAACATCAATCCCCAACATATTCATGCGAATTAGTTTATCACATCCTTTCTCACTGCCAGGATAGTCATAGGAGTGAATTTGGGGGCAGGATTCAGGAAGAGAGGAGCTAACGTGGAAGGAGGTCAGTCAGGGATCAGAGGAAGGTCAAAATGGAGAACTGAAAACTGATAGCTGGCCAAGGACAATACAAAGGAGTGACTGAAGACCCACGGCCATATTGTTTTCAGTTTTTTCTATTCTTGACTTTTGGAATTTAATTTATTAGGGAACATAGTGTCTACTTTCTACTGGATGAGTCCTTTCTCAAGCAAGTGACAACGTGCAATCGTTTGCATATCAGCCTCTAATGCCATGACCAGCATTTAGACTGCAGGACCCTGACATAGTCCTTTTGTGCTTTTGTGATTTTTGTATCTGTCAATCATCTTTAAAAAATGCTTAAAATGATAGTTGTTGTTCTTCAAGTTGTCTTCTCCTTTGTACTTATAAATGAAATATACTAAGGCCTAAATCTGATATAAGAATGTTCTTGGCGGGGCGCAATGGCTCACGTCTGTAATCCCAGCAGTTTGGGAGGCGGGGGTGGGTGGATTACCTGAGGTCAGGAGTTCGAGACCAGCCTGGCCAATATGGTGAAACCCTGTCTCTACTAAAAATACAAAAATTAGCCAGGCGTGGTGGCACACGCCTGTAATCCCAGCTACTTGGGAGGCTGACGTAGAAGAATTGCTTGAGCTCGGGAGGCAGAGGTTGCAATGAGCCGGGATCGTGCCACTGCACTCCAGCCTGGCTGACAGAGCAAGACTGTGTCTCAAAAAATAAAATAAAATAAAATAAAATAAAATAAAATAAAATAAAATAAAATAATAAAAAAAGAATGTTCTTATATATATTGTGGTTATTTGCAATAATAATTATAAAGCATAGCTTAAGTCCTTGGATGAAATTGTAACAGCCCCATTGAGTTCCAGGGCTATTGAGCACTATGTTAATTTCAGAAATGATTTTGGTTACTAACACTTCTGTTGTCGGTTTTGATATGGAATTTCCCCTTTGAGCACTTCATGTGTCCTCGTGCTGGCGCTAGGTCCAAACCAAACAAGACCTGTGATTATTTAAAGAAGGTACTTTGACTCCACAGTTCATTCATCCTTTATAGATACAAAAATAACACATTGTTTTATCTGTGGGTATAAGAATCCTTTGTCAAAGGAAATAAAAAGAGCAGACAGTTTCCTTCCTGGCTAATTCACCAACCTCTTTAAATCTGTTAAACATAGCCACAGACACAACTTGTTCGCTTGGTTTCATTTCCTAAACTCAATTTGACAAGATAGGTCAGTGTGAGGGTCCATATGCATCTAACAGGAAATAAAGTCTAAATCTAGGGAATGTTTCATAGCTACCAGGGTGGGAAGAACAATGACTCTAGAAGAAGAGTCCCATTTCAGTTATAAAATTACTGAGCAGGTACCGTATTCAGCTGTTGTGAACAGCATCCCAGGATCAAATTTTAATCCAGTGAACCCAAACTACTTCCATTCAAGACACTGCATCGGACTCATACATGCAAGCTTTTCTAAGGTCCACATACTATTAACGTTCAAAATTTCTTCCTGTGCAAAATTATATTCTTATATAGACTTGAAACCTGCCTCTTGGAGATTTCACTACCATCTCCCTTCGCTTGGTTCTAGTTATCTTTTCTGGTGTGTCAAAGAATGCGTTACATGCCTCTTCTGTCCGAAAGCTCCTTAAGTATTTGAAGACAACAATCTTGTTACCCTCTTGTTGTCTCTTTTTTGGACTAAGTATCCTCTTTTCTGGCACTATCCTATTCCTATCCAGGATATAGCTCTACTTATTTGTTTCTTTTATAAATGGGCACAATATTTCAGGTGTGGCTGGGTGATTGCCAATCACATAGTCCATGTTTTCAGCTAACTACAATTTTTAAGCAAAAAAGGTTGGACATAGCCATCACTCTTACAAAAGAGAGCAAAGGAGAAGGCCAACAAACTACAACAAGCAGACACAGAGTTCAAAATCATGGCAGTTGGGGGCAATAATGAACAACAGAATGGAATATATGTTTACACATTCCATTATATATGCCATATATTATATATATGTGGCAACCAATATGGGCAATTCAAGTGAAAATTACCTCCACTTTTCACAAGAGTAAATGATATGGCTAACAGAAAGGTTTAGAAATTGTCAGTAGGGCCAGGCGCGGTGGCTCAAGCCTGTAATCCCAGCACTTTGGGAGGCCAAGATGGGCAGATCACGAGGTCAGGAGATCGAGACCATCCTGGCTAACATGGTGAAACCCCATCTCTACTAAAAAAAAATACAAAAAAAAAAAAAAAAAGAAATGATCAGTAATGCAGCATTCTTAGCATCTGACTTTTCAGAGAAGCATAACATTAATGGGAAAAGGAATCAGCGTAGGAAGTCTAGAGGCATGTAAACATAAGAGAAATGGAGAAAATAAAAATAACAGGATCACTAGAAGAGTGCTTTTGCTCAATTTTATCCTAAGTCCTTGCAGACAACTTCCTCAGGCACCTCAGGCATGAGAAGAGTGGAGCAACGGTGAAAATATTCTGAGGTTTACATGGACTCACGTTTCAGCCTCACCACGTAGTCTTTGTGCAACTTTGGGCAAGTTATTTAACTTCTTTGAGCTTCTGTCTTCCCATCTGTAGACTGAAGATACTACTATTGACTGCTTCAAATTCTTACAAGGTTTAATAGGATTAAGTATGTCACGTGTCCAGCACAGTGCCTGCACATAAAGGTACTAAATAAATGTTTTGTGCTAAGTGCTGGGCATGTGTATGGGATACAAAGATATGTCAGACAGTACTGTCTCAAAGTTTATAATTCGGTAGGGAAGAGAAGCATATCAACGCCAAAATAATAATAAAAGGCAGAATAAAATAAGTACTGACTAATGATTCCAGAAGCGGGGAGTGAGAGAGCAGAGAATGAGTATCTGCCTCAGCTGTTCATCCTGGAGGGTAGTCCAGGGCAGAAAGCATTTCAGCTGGCCTGAGAGCACAAGAAGGATTTGGCTGGAATAGGGAATGGAGCCTGTACAAAAGACATTCCAGGATGCACTAACATCACAAACAGAGGCCATGCTTGGCGTTATGTGGCAAGTCGAGCTCACCAATGGCCAAAAGACTGACTCTAATCCAATCTGGAAGCCTCCCCCCCCCCCCCCCCCCCCAGTGCTGCTGATCTGGCCTGGGGCAGTGAAAGAATAATAGCAGGCCTCCTGCAGAGCAGACTGCTGGCAAACAGAAGGGTGGTGGTTCTGAAGGTGGGGAGAAGAAACTCACAGATGTCATAAATGCACAATTTTAAGCACACTGGCTTCTGAGAAACCCAGATTAACCTGGCAGAAAAGGGAAGGAAGTCAAGACTTTGGGGAGAACTACAAACATGCAAAAACAGCACTGCTTCACACCCAGGCTCCTCCCAGGCCATCAGAGTCCAGCCATTGCTGCCCCATATTCCCTGGTGGAGGGGTGGGCACAGGGGAAGGCAGTCATGGGGTGAGGGGAGGAGAGTCTGAGAAAAGCTCAGTTTTCTCCTCCGGTCTGCCATGACTAGACTGTATGAGTTAGTTGAGTCAGTTCAGACCTCTCTGGAGGTTTATCACTGCTCTGTGTATCTCACGGGGTTGTTGGGAGGATATGGGGGAAATGACATTTGCTCTGAGATTAGTGAGGTCTCCTTGCTCTCTGTGTTCCCTGGCCCAACACGGCCATTCCTGAGGGCTGTATGTCTGGGGTGCCTGTTAAAAGACAGATTAGCAGCCATCTGGGGAAGAAGGTGTTAAACAGAGATGCTAATAAACTGTTTCTGTACGACCGAACAGAAAAGTGAACATAATATTTTAGAACAAGGATTATTTGGGAGACAAAACCATTACTAAAGGTATTTGGGGAATGCTACCCTCTCAGTTTTTCTGGAAGTATAAATTTGTGGCTCATCTCCTTGTAAAAGAATAGAGATGATGTTCTGTTTTAAAGGGGTGTGAATTCTCAGAGTTAAAATATTTAAGCAACGTAAGTTTCAGGGGGAAAAAAACTGAATTACATTGCCTTCTTCCTAGTTCCTCCCCGCAAAATACTTGCATATTCTGAAGTCGACTGGTTAGTATTTGGAAATAGGCTACTGAACAAATTCCATCTTTTCACGTCAAACCTCAATATGCCATAGATATTTACATCTAAGAGGTGCCAATCTGATATTTTATGATGTTGTAAATTTTATGTTTTGGATGATTCTTAGCATTAGAGAATTGAAATTGAGGTCAAAACTGTTTTCCAAATGTAAGCCACATGGCCATAGCCAGGGCAGGATTAGGCCTCTTTGTATTTTGCTGCTGAGCAAACTGTCTGAGACCTATAAAGAGGAAGCACTTGGAATATTTTTCTTAAATGTGGTCTGTTGATTACGTATTGCTTCTCTCTGATAAAATATTACAGCACACTTCATTTTAAAAGCCAGCTTATTAAAGCATTTGGAATAGCAGCATATGTCTAACTCCTGGGAATTAGAAAAGGAAAACAAATGAACAATTTTAAGTGTGCGAGTTCCCCCTCCTCACCTACCCCCTCCCTTTTCTTCCTTCTTGGACGTCTGTCTCACAGGTGTGGACTACTCTGGCCACTCTCTGTGGCAGAGCTTCATCACACTGTCAGAACTGGGTTTCCTTTCTTCTGGGAACGACTTCTCCCACAGACACCGCGTTCAGATTTTGGGCTCTCAAGGATGGCCAGCCAGTGTCTTCACCTTCTGCTTTGCCAGACAGAACCAGACAGTCCCTTCCCGGAGTGGCAGGGAGAGGGGAGAAGGAGGTCAGGGAAAGGAACAGACTGGAGTGGGCAGCAGGAGACTGGGAGGTGGAAAGTTAAACAAACAGGGAAATAGATGTCTGACCAATTTCTTGTTGCTTTCTTAAGCAGCTGTTTACCTTGAACAGTGAGGTATGCTGAACTTTCCACGGAGCCCTTCTGGTTGGTGGCTTTGCAGTGATAGACACCTTCATCCTCTTCGGTGACTCTTTCAATAAACAGCGTGCTGCTTCCTGGTCCTAAAATAATTCCTGAGGAGTGTGAGATGTTTAGATTAGTGGGCCTGGATGACAAACAAAAAACAGCTACTTCTGTAACACAGCCTTCTTCCTATCATTATGCATTCAGACAAGGAAATCCGAGCTCTAGTGAACCTGGGGCAGGGTTGATTATTTGTTTTCTCTGGGTCCAGGCTTTCTTTTGCTTTTCTTTCCTTCTTCTTTTTTTTTTTTTTTTTAACAAGCTTTCTAATAGCACCTTCACCACCCAGCAGAGCTGTGATCCTCAGCTTCGGAGATGCAGATCCACCCACCCTGTAGAAAGAAACGCGAGGCAGCTGCCATGCCCAGCTTGAAAGTTGCAGATATCAAGAAGGCAGCATATCTAATAATAACAACTATCATTGACTCAACGCCCTCTATGTGCTCGGCATTGTGTGACACACTTTCGTACCTTGACATTTACAACCAGTCTGTCAGCTAACAATGTCTTCCTCTTACAAACGAGGAAACTGAGATTCTGTGAGGTTAAGTAACTTCACCAAGAGCATGCAGTTTGACTGAAAGCACATTTGTGGCATATGGGTCAAAGGAAATAATATTTCATTTGTCATAAAGCCTGGTGAGTCAATATAGCCTAGTGATAACGAGCTTGCCTGGGCTGTGTTTTAATCCATGCCTTAGCGCTTCAAGCTTTGTCACTTAAGCAAGTTACTTGATCTTTCTAAGTTTCAGTTCCCTTAATCTTAAGATAAAAATGAAAGTAATTCTTACTCTATAAATGAAAAAATAAATGGCAAGCCCATGGCACCTAGTAAGTGCTCGGTAAACGTAAGCTTAAGGGTTACTACAGAGCATTGTGTAGTAGAAGGAGCCCCAAGAACTTTCAGACCCCTGAAAGGCTTCAAGACCTTGAAGCTTCAATACCTTGTACTATCACCAAGTGTTTGTTGAGCATTTACTCTGCCATCAGTTCATGTTACAAAAAAAACAGCAGGCTAAGATGTGGTCAGGCTAAGACATGGTATCTGTTGAGATGGAAAAATTAATTCATACCAAACACACACATATACATTCTCTCTCTCCCTCACATGCTCAACACATACACTCACACACACAAGCCAGCAAATAGAAAATATTTAATGAATGAGAATGAGTGAATGTAGCACAGTATAACTAATTAAGTGGAAAGTCTGGCACAGGGAAGGAGATCAGTAAGGAAGGGTGCACTTGGGGAAGGCTGCATAGAAGAGGTGGGCCTCGAGTTGAGGTTTGAAAGATTGTCAGAGGTGAAGTGAGAAAGGAAAGCATGAGAAATGGCATGATGTAGAAATAAACAGGATTGATTAATTGTTCCAGGATAGTGATAAAACAGGCCTGGCCAGACTATAGGCTGTATTTCGTTAGTTTAAATAGTTTGTGTATTTCTCCTGATTATGAAAGATGTACTTAATATAGAAAACTTGAGAAACATTTGAAACCATAAAAAAAGAAAATGTAATATTACAAAGCTATGATAATCAAAACAGCATGGTACTGTTATAAAAACAGATTCATTAACCAATGGAATAAGCAAAGGCCCAGAAATCAACCCAAACATCTATGGTCAATTGATTTTTGACAAGGTGCCAAGAACACGCAATGGGGAAAGGATAGTCTCCTTAATAAATGGGGTTGGGAAAACTGGATATCTACATACAGAAAAATGAAAATGGACCCTTCTCTTATCCCTTATATAAAAATGAACTCAATATGGATTAAAAACTTAAATGTAAGACTGAAACTATAAAACTACTAGAAGAAAATTTGGGGGAAAAACTCCATGATATTGGTCTGGGAAGAGATTTCTTGGATATGACCCCAAAAGCACAGGCAACGAAAGCAAAAATAGGCAAATGGGATTGCATCAAACTAAAAAGCTTTTGCACAGCAAAAGACACAATAGAGTGAAGAGACAACCAACAGATTGGGAAAAATATTTGCAAATCATACATCAGATAAGGAGCCAATATCCAAAATATACAAGGAACTCAAATTACTCAATAACAGGAAAACCAATAATCCTATTTAAAAATGGGCAAAGAAATTGAATAGACATTTTTCAAAAGAAGACAGATGGCCAGTAGATATATGAAAAAAAAATACTCACCATCTCTAATCACAAAAATGTAAATCAAAACCAAATGAGGCCAGGTGCAAGTGACTCACGCGTGTAATCCCAGCACTTTGGGAGGCCGAGGTGGGCGGATCATCTGAGGTCAGGAGTTCAAGACCAGCCTGGCCAACATGATGAAAGCCAATCTCTACCAAAAATACAAAAATTAGCGGGGTGTGCTGGCGCATGCCTGTAATCCCAACTACTCAGGAGGCTGCAGCAGGAGAATCACTTGAACTTGGGAGGCAGAGGTTGCAGTGAGCCAAGATCATGCCACTGCACTCTGGCCTAGGTGACAGAGTGAGACTTTGTCTCAAAAAAAAAAAAAAGAAAAAAGAAAAAAACAAATGAGGTAGCACCTCACACCTATGAGATTAGCTATTATCAAAAAGATTAAAGATCACAAGTGTTGACGAGGGTGTGGAGAGAAGGGTCCCCTTATACATAGTTGGTGGCATTATAAATTAGTACGGCCATTTTGGAAAACCATATGGAGCCTCTCAAACAACTAAAAAGAAAACTGCTATGTGATCTAGCAATCCCACTACTGGTTATCTATCCAAAGAAACTGAAATCAGTATGCTGAAGAGATGTCTGCATTCCCATGTTTATTGCAGCATTATTCACAAGAACCAAGATATGGAGGCAACCTATGTGTCCATCAATGGATGAATAGATTTTAAAAATCTGGTGTATATACACAATGGAATACTACAGCCTTAAAAAACAACAGGAAATTCTGTCATTTATGACAATATGGATGAACCTAGAGGACATTATGTTGAGCGAAATAAGCCAGGCACTGAGAGACAAATGCTGCATGATTTCACTTATATGTGGCATCTAAAAAAGTTGAACTCACAGATGTAAAGAGTAGAGTGATGGCTACCAGAGGCTGGGGTGGGGAGAGTTGGATACAGAAAGAGAAGATATCGGTCACTGGGTACAAAGTTACAGTTAGATAAGAGGAATATGTTCTGGCATTCTATTACACAGCAAAGTGACAACAGTTAAAAATAATGCGCACTTCAAAATAGCTAAAAGGGAGGATTTGAAGTGTTCCCACCACAGAGAAATGATATTTGACGTGATGAGTATGCTAATCAGGCTTATTTGATCTTTCCCATTGTATACATGTATTAATATTAAAACATCACACGGTACCCCATCCATATATATAATTATTATTATTTGCCAATTAAAGAAATGTAAACAGTTGAGTGCAGTGGCTCATGTCTGTAATCCCAGCACTTTGGGAGGCTGAGGTGGGCAGATCACGAGCTCTAGGAGTTTGAGACCAGCCTGGCCAATATGGTGACACCCCAGCTCTACTAAAAATACAAAAATTAGCTGGGCATGGTGGCTTGCACCTGTAGTCCCAGCTACTCAGACGGCTGAGGCAGAAGAATCACTTGAACCCGGGAGGTGGAGCTTACAGTGAGCCGAGATGGTGCCACTGTACTCCAGCCTGGGTGACAGAGCAAGTCTCCATCTCAAAAAAAAAAAAAAAAAGAAAGAAAGAAATGTAAAAAACACACAAACTCCAAACACCTACAGTCTCACCTCCCAAATGTTGTTTCTTTAGTCTTTCTAAAGTGTATTTTCTGAAAACACAGTTTGTTCATTTATATAACAAATATTTTTTTAGCTCCTACTATGTCGTAGACACTATTCTAGATACTGGTGATGAACTGTCAAGCAAAAGAAATCCTTGCCTACAAATTCTAGTTTTGGGGAATTACAAAGTGAGCATCAACAGATTAAGGTAGTAGAGAAACCAGGGGAGACAACAATGAATTAAGTATGAACAAAAGATCTGAGGGATGGAGACAAATTATGAGGGTAATAACATGCGTATTTTCATAAGAAGGGAAATAAATAGCAAGAGTGGAGAATGAGCAGTATCGTCTAAAAAATAAAAAACACAAAACTTTGCTGATTTGATAGATGAAAATGATTGTTTTAATTTGTATTTCTTTGAACATTTTTTCATGTGTGTATTAGCTATTTTTATTTCCAAAGACCTGTTTTGAGTAGGTGACTGGAAAAGGCGAATTCAGATTAAGGAGAGCTTTGAAATCCTGGTTGAGGAGTTTCAATTAAATGTAAAAGAAAAAAGAATCATGAAGATTTTTGAGCATAGTGAAAGCGACATTTAAGGACGTTCAGTCTAGAAGGAGAATACAGGCTGGACTGGAATGAGGAAAGCATAGTATCTGCAAGTTCTGCTCATCAGTTGTAATTCAGGCAAGGAATGATGAAGTCTCAAACCTGGATGGTGGGAACTTGCTGCTTGACAGGAAGTATAGAGGAAGAAATGGAAACAGACACTCTGTAGAAACAACCTGTAGGAATTGGTGCTTTACTGGATACAGCAATAGAAAAAGAGAGAGATGAGTCCAAGGTGATTCCAATATTTTAAACCCAGATAACAGGAAAAAAATGACAGCTCTTCCCCAGAACCTTGGCTAAGTCACTTAATCTCTTTGGGGTTATTTCCTTATCGGTAAAATGAGAATAATACCTGCTCCACCTATTTCATGATCAATTGAGATAACTTAAATGGAAGCATTGAAGCTTTGAGAAGTATAAGATATAGTGTAAGTGGCAATTACAGAAAATAAAAGTGTGGCTGTACAGTTGCTCGAGGTCAATGAACATTTATAATAGCAGCTATCTTGGTACCTACAATGATTACAATCATCTCCATTGCAGCAGATCTGAAACTCAGCCAATTTTCTATCACTCAAATCCCCAACTCATGCCTGTAATCCCAGCACTTTGGGAGGCTGAGGCGGGCAGATCGCTTGAGTCCAGGAGTTTGAGACCAGCCTGGGCAACATAGTGAGACTCCATCTCTACTAAAAATTGACCAAAAAAAAAAAAAAAAAAAAAGGGGGCTGGCACCATGAGCAAATAAAGTTAAAGAACTTGGATTCAAGGAGAGCATGTAATTATGAAAGGTGAGAGATAGTAGCCAGGATACTCATGAGCTAACATCATCTGGCACAGATTCCTTTTTCTAGTCCATGAAGGAGAGGAAATGGGGTGAGAAGGTGTCCAAATTCAATGGGCAAAGCTCTTCTTTCTGACGTGCCCGCTATTGCACTATAACAAACGACACAGAGACAGATGCGTCCCCATCAGATAGGCCACTCAAATGCTCACAACTGTCATCAGGCCCTTGCTCATCCTCCACTCTTGCTGTTTATTTCCCTTCTTTCAAAAATAAGCAGTGATTTATAGCTTGTCTCATTCCTCAGATCTTTTCTTCATACTTAATTCATTGTTGTCTCCCCCTGTTTTCTCTAATACCTTAATCTGTTGATATTCACTTTATATGACTCAAATCCTAGGATACAGGCTCTGTTCTGCTGAGGAAAATACCTTTTTAAAGGGGTTCTATTTTTAGTTTAATTTTAATTTTTTTGACTGTGAGCACTTTTCAAAAATTTTAAAGTGCAGGAAAAACATAACCCATGTGTCAACCATTAAGATGATCAGGGGTCAACATTTTGCCATGTTCGCTTTACACAGATCCATTTCTCTCTGTCTTTTATATGAAATAAGATTTATAGATACTTTATCCCTTCCTTTACCCTCTCTCTCCAGAGGTACCTGAAATTGGTGTGTAAATTCTCATGCATGCTTTTGCACTTTTTCTACATAGGTACGTATCTCTACATAACACAGACTATTATTTTGTGTGCTTAAAAATTCAAAATAACAGGTATCATAGATTATATATCCTTTTCAACTTGATTGTTTTCCCGTTCAGCAATGCTTTTATATTTATCCTTTTTTTTTTTTTTTTTTTTGAGGTGGAATGTTGCCGTCACCCAGGCTGGAGTGCAGTCGTGCAATCTCGGTTCACTGCAAACTTTGCCTCCTGGGTTCAAGTGATTCTTCTGTCTTGGCCTCCCGAGTAGCTTGGATTACAGGCGCCCACCACTGCACCTGGCTAATTTTTGTATTTTTGTAGAGACAGGGTTTCATCATGTTGGCTGGTCTTGAACTCCTGACCTCAGGTGATCCACCAGCCTTGGCCTCCCAAAGTGCTGGGATTACAGGTGTGAACCACCACGCCCAGCCCATGCTTTTTAATTGATGGCAAAATGATTGATGTGAAAAGGTATCTTGTTGTGGTTTTAATCTACATTTCCCTGATTACTAGTCAGGCGAAATATTTTTATTGGCCATTCAAGGTTTCTCTTTTTGTGAATTGCCTGTTTCTATCCTTTGCCCATTTTTCTATTGTCCTATTTGTCTTTTTGTCAATGATTTTAGGGTTCTTTATGTTTGGGATGCTAATTCTTTGTTGGCTTAATACATTTCAAGTCTTCCTTCATTGTATGAACAGTCTTTTAAACTTCACTTATGGTAAATTTTTATTTTATTTATTTACTTATTTATTGAGATGAGGTCTGTTTCTATTGCCCAGGCTGGACTGCAGTGGCAAGATCATAGCTCACTGCAGCCTTGAACTCTTAGGCTCAAGTGATCCTCCAGCCTCAGCCTCCCGAGTAGTTGGGATTACAGGTGTACATCACAGTCCCTGGCCATGGTGAATTTTTAATACAAAGCTTTAAATTTTTTAACATAATCAAATTTATCAGTGTTTTTTTAATTATACTTTGTGCTTTTTGTTACTTAAGAAATCTTTTCCTACCCTGATATCATAAAGCATTCACCTTGTATACTTTCTTCATAAAATCAGTTTAAAAGATTCATTTAATATTTTGTGTTTTTTCTTTTTTTTTTTATTTTTGAGACGGAGTCTCGCTCTGTCGCCTGGGCTGGAGTGCAGTGGCCGGATCTCAGCTCACTGCAAGCTCCGCCTCCCGAGTTTATGCCATTCTCCTGCCTCAGCCTCCCGAGTAGCTGGGACTACAGGCGCCCGCCACCTCGCCCAGCTAGTTTTTTGTATTTTTTAGTAGAGACGGGGTTTCACTGTGTTAGCCAGGATGGTCTCGATCTCCTGACCTCGTGATCTGCTCGTCTCGGCCTCCCAAAGTGCTAGGATTACAGGCTTGAGTCACCGCGCCCAGCCATATTTTGTGTTTTCTTATTTAGGTTTTTAATCTATCTAGATTTTCTTTTGGGGAGGGGTATGTGTATGGTGTGAAGTAAGGACCTAATTTTTACCATATAAATAGCCAGTGATCCCAGCCTCATTTATTGAATAAGATCTTCTTTTCCCACTAAGTTATTGTGCCAGCTCTACTCAGATACTATCTGAATTTTTTTATGTTGAAGCTCCCATGTATTTGTGTATTTGTGGTTCTGTTTCTAGGCTCTTTATTTATTCACAGCAACCTATTTGTCTATCACTGTACCACATAAGTTAAATTATGATTACTTAATATTAACACATCTTGATACATGGTATGGCCTGACCAGATCATTTTCGAAATGGTCTTGACTGTTCTTGGCCCTTTATACTGCGATACTTTATACTTCAGATTTTGCTTGTCAAATTCCATAAAAAGCACAATTGGAATGTTTATTGGAATTCCACTGAGTTCATATTATATTATAATTTGGGGGAAATGGTCATATTTATTTTTAGGTAGAATCATATGGAATTGCCAATACTTTGACCTACAAAAATAGCAATATGGTTCTACCTGAGTGTTTTTGTAGAAAAATATTGAGTATCTTTGAGTTATTTAGATTTTCTTTTATGTCATTTAATAGTTTTATGATTTTCTCTTTAAATCCTGCTTTTCTTTAGTTATATTTATTCCTAGATATAATTTTTTTGTTATGTAAAATAGTAAAATAGTATTGAAGTCTTTGAAAGGTCACTCTATTTGAATTTTCTCTTTCCTTTTTGGGTATTAGTCATTAGAACTAACATGTAGAACTTTTTTTTTTTTTTTTTTTTGAGGTGGAGTCTCGCTCTGTCGCCCAGGTTAGAGTGAAGTGGTGCAATCTTGGCTCACTGCAACCTCTGCTCCCAGGCTCAAGGGATTCTCCTGCCTCAGCCTCCCTAGTAGCTGGGATTACAGGCGTGTGCCACCACGCCTGGCTAATTTTTGTATTTTTTAGTAGAGATGGGGTTCTACGATGTTGGCCAGGCTGGTCTCGAACTCCTGACCTCAAGTGATCTGCCCACCTTGGCCTCCCAAAGTGCTGGGATTACAGATGTGAGCCACCATGCCCGGGAAGAACTCACTTATAAACATGATGCTCTGCTTCGTGTTTCTGAGATAATTTAATCATAGGCCTGCTTGCTTTCTTCTAAAGTATAGCCTAAGTCATTTCCATGTGCTTGTTTGTGTATTTCCTTGACTTCTGACACTGAATACAGATTCTTTAACCACTGAAGACTTGACAATTCCCATGGAAACCCATTATTTATTTCTCTCTTTACTCTAAGAAGCTGTATCAGATGGACCAACAGGCATAGAGCAGCACTTGCAAACATAGATGCCTTCAGGAGCCAGGCACGTAATATAAACGAGTTGGGGATGAAATAATGGAAGGGGGACTATGTCTCTGGAGAACAGAAAGCCTGTCTCCCATCTAAAAGCAGAAGCCTTTGCTTAGCTCCAACCTATTGGGAATTTGGGGATTTGAGTCTGGTGTTGTCTTCTGAGTTTTAGAAAGAAGGCAGAAATTTGAATTTATTTGTTTTTAGTGTTAAAGCTCATGATTCTTAAATGTTGGCAACCAGATCAACTTATATAGACTTACTGTGAGGGCCAATAAAAACATGGATGCAAGATATATTTGACATGACTTAGAGTATATACATGGCGATAAGTTTTTATGTTGTTACTAAGCAAGGACCTTCATGATCTGGCCCCTTCCTATCTTCCCAGCTTAGCTGCCTGCTGCATCCCTACATGTGTCTTTGGTATCAGCCATACTAATCTATTTGCAGTTTGTTCTAAGCCTCAGTGACTCTGCACACGTGGTTCCCTTGATGCCTGGTTAGCATTTGCTTGTTCTTTAATATTCAGCTCAGGATTGGCTGCTCTGGAAAGCATTTTTTTTTTTTTTTTTTTTGAGATGGAGTTTTACTCTTGTTGCCCAGACTGGAGTGAAATGGCACCATCTTGGCTCACTGCAACCTCCGCCTCCTGGGTTCAAGATTCTCCAGCCTCAGCCTCCCAAGTAGCTGGGATTACAGGTGCCCGCCACCACGTCCAGCTAATTTTTTGTATTTTTAGTAGAGATGGGGTTTCACCATGTTGGCCAGGCTGGTCTCGGACTCCTGACTTCAGGTGATCCACCTGCCTCGGCCTCCTAAACTGCTAGGGTTACAGGCGTGAGCCACCGCGCCCGGTGGAAAGCATCTTCTGATGATCTTGGACCCCATCTCTGTTACTTCTGCATCACCCTGTGCATGCCCCTACTCTGGCACTTACCATTTTGTCATAAAGTTGCTGACTTTCTTATCTGCCCACTCCACTGTGGGCTCCTGGAGAATGGTAACTCTACCTTATTTACTACTGAGTCCCCAGTGTCTAGTGCAGGGCTGACAGATAGCTGACCTTCAGTAACTGAGGAAAATGACCATGTAAATGAAGACAATGGAAAATGTCATGTAGAGGGTGGAGGAGGGGACTGAGCTTTGCAATCTTTGCAGAATATGATGAAGCTAAGCTGGTTATTAGTGCTAGCTCCCTGGGTGGTGGTATGGACTGATGACCTGCAGCATGCCAAGCTCACCTCAGAATTTATAAAATTGTGTCAGTTAATTTTGTCATCTTAAGGTTCAGAAAGCCTCAGTTCCTGGAGCTTAGAATGCAAACTCTGGTAGTTCCATGCGTTTGCTAAGGAAAACTTTACACTGGGCTGTTTTTTAGAAACCTGGGGTGTCCTCTAAGGTATCTGATGGTGAAACTCAGTGTGAGAATTTGAATTACCTATTATGTCGGCTGCTGATGGAGGAGGTGGATAAGTTTTTGACCATCATGGCCTAATTTATTCGTGGGATGTGGTCTAAATTTTCAAGATGTCCAACTGTCAATTTTAAAGGTATAATTTTCAAGGGACTTTGTAGATAGTTTTATTTCTTCCCATTATACCTTAAGGTGAAGGACAATCTTGGCATTTTATGTGTAAGCACCATATTGCCCAGGGAAGACCATGGAATATAATTTTAATCCAATTCACCATTGAGTAAATAAATCTGTAGAGCTTTTGAATTCACCCATTTGATTACATAAATGCAGGCCATGTGTTTGCCTTCTGTTCCCCCACCCCCCGCCCCACAACACACAAAAGTGGCTTGTTGCTCTCCTAAATGGGCCTATTAGTCTGACCAGCAGCTTCTGTTTTGTTGCTCAGTTGACCATCTGTATTGTTGACTTAGAGAACATTATGTTCATCCACTTTGGCCAAACTAATATTCATTATTAAAACTGTCTTCTTTATTCATCAGAGTCCAATTCAGATGACATCTCCTTCATAAAATCTCCCCTAAGTAGTCATCAGAAGTGCTCATTTTTATCTGATGTTATTTTATACCACTCACATTGCACATTTATGAACTGACTTTGTACCTATTATGTTTAAGTTTTTCAAAGGTGAGGATTATGTGTTGCTTATTTTCATTTTCTCTAGAATATAATAAAGGGTCAGGCTCAGAGTAGGCAATTAATATATGTATGTTGAGTTTAATAGAATAAAAAGTGAATTTTGTTTGTTTATTTATTTATTTATTTATTTTTGAGATGGAGTTTCACTCTTGTTGCCCAGGCTGGAGTGCAGTGTGCGATCTCAGTTCCCTGCAACTTCTGCCACCTGGGTTCAAGCGATTCTCCTGTCTCAGCCTCCCGAGTAGCTGGCATTACAGGCATGCGCCACCACGCCCAGCTAATTTTGTATTTTTAATAGAGATAGCATTTCACCATGTTGGTCAGGCTGGTCTTGAACTCCTGACCTCAAATGATCCACCCACTTCGGCCTCCCAAAGTGCTGGGATAACAGGTGTGAGCCACCGTGCCCCGCCATGTTTATTATTGTTATGATTGTCTTGGCTCTCCAACTAAAGGATGGGTTCTTTGAAGATGACACATCATAGTTTTCAATAAATGGTAGCTATGATGATGATGATGATGATGATGATAGCTATGATGATGATCATGACGACAATGATGACGACGATGATGACGATGGTGATGTTGATGTATACTATTCTAGGTACACAGTAAATAATCATATCTTTAGATTGGCAGCTTTTTTTTTTTTTGCTTTTTTTTTTTAAGACAGTTTTGCTCTTGGTGCCCAGGCTGGAGTGCAATGGTGCAATCTCTGCTCACTGCAATCTCCGCCTTCTGGGTTCAAGCGATTCTTCTGCCTCAGCCTCCTGAGTAGCTAGGATTTCAGGTTCCTACCACCACACCCAGCTAATTTTTGTGTTTTTAGTTGAGATGGGGTTTCACCACATTGGCCAGGCTGGTCTCCAACTCCTGACCTCAGGTGATCTGTCCACCTCAGCCTCCCAAAGTGCTGGGATTACAGGTGTGAGCCACCGCGCCTGGCTAGATTGGCAGCTTTTAATTGATTAGCTAAGAGCTGTGTTGGAACTAAGAACCAGAAGAGCCAAAACATAGAGATGGCTAAAGGTGACCCGGGAAAGCTAGAGGCAAGATGTCAGACTGACTTTCCACAAAGGAGATTTTATATATCCAGTCAAACTTTGGATGTTTGGAAAACTATGTCTGAGGAACAGAAATTTGAGTTTAGTGAAATGGCAAAGGCTGACACAATTGGAAAATGAAGGCCAGGTGCGGTGGCTCATGCCTGTAATTCCAACACTTTGGGAGGCCAAGGTGGGTGGATCACCTGAGATCAGGAGTTCAAGACCAGCCTGGCCAACATGGTGAAACCCTGTCTCTACTAAAAATACAAAAATTAGCCAGACGTGGTGGCGGGTACCTGTAATCCCAGCTACTTGCGAGGCTGAGGCAGGAGAATTGCTTGAACCCAGGAGATGGAAGTTGCAGTGAGCTGAGATCATGCCATTGCACTCCAGCATGGATGACAGAATGAGACTACATCTCCAAAAAAGAAAAAAAGAAAAGGAAAATGAAGAACAATTAGTCCATTAAATGACACTAAAAAGATGAATGATTTCAGTGCTTCTGAATGGTTACGATGTGGTTTCTTCTTTATTGAGAATTTCACCCTAAGATCAAGCCTCATGGCAAAGCTTTTGTGAATGTAAAAAAAAAAAAAAAAAAAAAGTTGACACATGGGATAATTTGAGACATAGTGAAAAGCAGCCTTGCAATAATGCGTTAAGTTGGAAGAGAATATGAGAATGTTGCAAACCGTAGTGTCTAAAGGAGACTTGATGGCAATGTAAGCCCTGATGAGATGATTTACTCTTTAGCCATGAAAAAGACAGAGAAAGAAGAGGAACACTTAGAAAAGAATAAGACTGGGGACAATGATGAAAAAAGCTGTATAGGCCGGGTGCAGTGGCTCATGCCTGTAATTCTAATACTTTGGAAGGTAGAGGCAGGAGGATAGCTTGAGCCCAGGAGTTCAGGACCATCCTGGGCAACACAGTGAGATTACTGTCTCTATAAAAAAATAAAAAAAATTAGCCTGGCATGGTGGCATGTGTCTGTAGTTCTAGCTACTTGGAGGGGTGGGAGAGTTGGGAGAAGGCTGCAGTGAGCTGTGATGACGCCACTGCCTTCCAGCCTGGGTGACAGAGCAAGACCCTGTCTCAAAAAAAACCAAAAACCAAAAAACAAACAAACAAAAAACCTGTATAATAATCTTCTCACTGTAACCTCCGAATAAGGGAAATACCAGAAACAAAGGTCCTTTCATTTGGGATAATGTCTATTCCTTCACTACTTTAACTTACAAAATAGAGTTATTATAGCAGAATAGTTTCTAAAAGCCTTGAAGAGGCAATAGTTAAAATGAATTCTTTGAAACTGTGCCAAAAACACACGTATTCTAAATATTTAAAATGAAAGCAGCTTTGTGCACTTTCACTGTGAACTTTGCTCTTGTTCTAATAAAGCATTTCAGGATGATTCAGGCACTTACAAATGTGTCAAATGGTACTAACTCTATGGTTATTATCTATATAACCTTAGCTATCAGCTATGTTTATTTGTAAACTGTGAACACATACATGTGAGTGTGTGCACACACCCACACGCTCCTGCCCCAATAAATCCTTGTGCTGTGCTCAGATTGGCCATAGTCTGTCCACAAGATTGGATCCATTAGTTCCGCAGAAGACGGCCATTCACCTACAGTGGCTTTTTTTTTTGTATGATGAAGTAGCAATTCTAATGACCATTTTAAGACAGGAAAATCAGTACTATTGCACTCCATAAGAAGTTAGTCAAGAAAGTGTTTTTCTCTCAATAGAGGAGTAGTTACATAAATTATGGGAATACATATCATATTACAGTGTATGCCTGCTAAAAAGAATGGGGTAGAACAATATGTACTGACATAGAAAGACCTCCAAGATATATTAAGTAATAAAAGCAAGTCTTAAAACAACATATGGTGTGACCTCAACTCAAATTTTATCTCAGAAATGCTGGGTTTCCCATATAAGCCCACTACCACTGACTCACTGTAATCCATTATTTTATTTTCATCATAACAGTGATGATTATCAGATTTATACCATATGCTTGTATAGTAGTCCCCCTGTATCTGTGGTTTCAGTTTACCACCGTGCAAAAATATTAAATGGAAAATTCCATAAATAAACAATTCATAAGTTTTATATTGTACACCATTCTGAGTAACATGACGAAGTCTCTCACTGTCTCACTCTGTCCCACCCAGGACGTGAATCTTCCCTTTGTCCCGCACGCATCTCCACGCTGTAGCTGCTACCCTTCTATGAATCCCTTAGGAGGTAGCTGGCCTACCAGATAGACGGTCCCAGTATCACAGTGTTTGTGTTCAGAGAGCACTTATTTTCCCTCAATAATGGCCCAGAGCACACGAATAGTAATGAAGCTGTGAAGTACTTCCTTTTATGTTAAAAGGTGAAAGTTCTTGACTTAATAAGAAAAGAAAAAAATCATATGCTGAAGTTGGCTAAGATCTATGGTAAGAACGAACCTTCTATCCATGAAATTGGAAAGAAGGAAAAAGAAACCTGAAAAGGCATTTAAGTTTGTGGGTAGAAGACATGAACAGAGCATGTTCTGATGGACAGCAATTGGTATAATCTGAGGTGTCAGGCATCTCCTTGGGGTCTTAGAACAGATCCCCTGTGGATAAGGGGACATGACAGTAGTTTGTTAAATTTGTTGCCTGTATTTTTCCATTAGAATGTAAATTCGAGGTCCCTGTTTTGTTCCCAGCACCTAATATGCCTGTCACAGAGTTGACTCTCAGTGAATATCTATTGAATGAATGAATCATTGGGGTGTGTGTGTGTGTATGTGTGTGTATATATATATATTTGAAATGGAGTCTCTATCTGTTTCCCACGCTGGAGTGCAATGGCACCATCTTGGCTTACTGCAACCTCTGCCTCCTGGGTTCAAGCGATCCTCCTGGCTCAGTCTCCTGAGTAGCTGGGACTACAGGTGCCTGACACCATGCCTGGCTAATTTTTGTATTTTTAGTAGAGACAGGGTTTCACCATGTTGGCCAAGCTGGTCTTAAACTCCTGACCTCAGGCGATCCGCTTGCCTCAGCCTCCCAAAGTGCTGAGGGATTACAGGCGTGAGCCACTGCACCCGATCATATATTTTTAAAGCCCACATTTGTATATGTGCACACGTACAGGTTAAAAAATGGAAAAATCATTGACAAGATACATATCAAACAGTAAATATGTATTACCTATCCATAAGGGAAACTTTTATAGCTTACTCTATTTCTGTACAGTGGGAATGTATTCATCTATTCCTCGTTTAAATAAAAAAAAAAATATATATATATATATATATATATGGCCGGGTGCAGTGGCTCATGCCTGTAATCCCAGCACTTTGAGAGGCTGAGGTGGGTGGATCACGAGGTCAAGAGATTGAGACCATCCTGGCCAAAATGGTGAAACCTCATCTCTACTAAAAATACAAAAGTTAACTGGGCATGGTGGTGTGGGCCTGCAGTCCCAGCTACTTGGGAGGCTGAGGCAGGAGAATCGCTTGACCCCAGGAGGTAGAGGTTGCAGTGAGCGGAGATCGTGCCACTGCACTCCAGCCTGGGCAACAGAGCAAGACTCCATCTCAAAAATAAATAAATGAATAAATAAAATAAAAATGAAACATTAAGACATGAAACTGTAGCCCTTTTTACCTCTTTCTCAATGGCAAAGAGCCATTAAATGAAAGTTTAAAAGTAATATAGATTCAAATACTTAAACATTTGCAAAACTTTGTAATATTGACTATGTTAGAATGAGTGAATGAATGTTTTTGAGGCAAGAAAAGTAGATTTATACTTTATGACAATTTACAATTGTAGATTGAGGCAATAAAAGGACAAATCAAAACCCATTCAGTCAGAAGACTGCCCCAGCGCGTGGGGGTGGGGGAGGGAACGTGATATAGAGTATGTTTTCTGCATTTCAGTTTGTTTCTCAGTGACGCTCAGTTTAATTACGACTGAGTTGAATGAGATGGCTACTTAAACTAATATACAGTCTTGATTGTTTAAGGCTCCGTGGTAGCAGGAGATTATATAAAAATCAGGTTTATCGTTTGAATGGGAGGTGAATTTTCTTGATTTCGATTTTTTTCAGCAGCAATTTAGAGTCGTGGAAAGGGTGGGCTGAGTTCACTGACTAGTTATCTGAGAGTATATTTGAACTGGGCATAGTGGTGATCCCAGCTGCATTGCTGTGTATGTGCCACTTTAGGTCCTGATTAAACTGTCTGAAGTTTATGCTTGAGGGGAGGAGAGATTTCCATGCAGATTCTGGACTTGTAAAACGGAAAAAATTCATCTAATTATTTTGCTAAAACATGAAAGCATGTTTAAGGGAGTGTATGAGTTTTCCTTCTATACTCATCCAGTCTTTAGCATAGGGAGGACTTTGTTGATGAGGGATTGAGATCCCTCTCACTCTAAGAGCCCAGACGCTGGCTCTCAGTTTTGGAGTTAGTGTCTTTGGACAGAGTATAGCCTCTGAGAGATCTCTGGGATGACTGCTGGGAGAGTTTACCGCCCCCACTACCCCCACGATGTCCCCAAATCTCTTTGTATCTCTTCTCTTTGTTTTTCTTCATTCCCCATTTCTTTTTCTCGGCCATTGGTCCCTCAAGCATTGACTGCTCTTCAGACAAAATTCACTGCTGATCTTGGCCATGCTCAAAGTACATTTCCGTGTGTTGCGAGAGGTCACAGAGAGAATCAAAAGAGGAGGTTAATTCATAGACAAAAAAGGAGAAGCTTTAATGGGCACGGGATTTCCGATTGGGGTTATGAAAAAGTTCTGTAACTAGATAATGGTGATGGTTTTGCAACATTGTAAATGTACTTAGTGCCACTTAATTGTACACTTTAAAATGGTTAAAATGGTAAAATTTATGTTATGTGCATTTTGCCACAGTTTAAAAAAATGAGGCCTGGGCAACATAGAAAGACCCCTATCTTTACAAAAGAGAAAAAAAATAGCTGGGTATGGTGGCATGTGACTATAATCCCAGTTATGCGGGAGGCTGAGGTGAGAGGATCGCCTGAGCCTGGGAAGTTGAGGCTGCAGTGAGCCACGATCATGTCACTGCACTCCAGCCTGGGAAACAGAGCAACACCCTGTCTCAACAAACAAACAAAAAACAAAAACAAAACAAAACATAAAGAAAAAAACCCAAAAAACACTTTTTCTAAAGTGATGCCCACATTTACAAGTTCTCTCCTATTTCTTATCTCCTAAAGTTTTCATTTAAACATTTAAGAGGACCTAACACAAACACAAACACACATCACCACCACCACTAAACTTAGATAACTAGCAGGGGACCCTGCTATTCATATGAATATATGTTTGTGTTGACCAATGTATGATCCCTCAGTTGGACCTTACTGTGGCCAGCAGCTTTCAGGAGGCTTTTCTGGGCTGAATAGAGATTAGGATGTTATGCTGTAAAATGCATCCAGGAAATCTTCTTTAGGCAAAGCATTAGTATAGGATATATTGCTGTGTATGTATGTGTATACCTATGCATGTAGGTGCAAGACCTAAATCACCTGAATCTTGCCAATAAAAAGAGATACTTTAGGGCTGACTGATTCTTCACAAACAGCTTCTGTTGCTTTCCAATTCAACATGGAACTTTACTCATGGATCACTTTACTTTTCTAAATATAAATCACAGAACTCTACCACTGTACTTTTCAGTCTCACTGAACTAGCCAAACATTAACAAGTAATTGCAGAATTGCAGAAAGTGCATGAAGTAACATTTTCAATTTTTTCGCCATGATAGGGCTGTGTTTTAAAGTCAGGTTCCCTCTGTTGGCTGAGATGAGGGTTGTAGGGCTGAAGTTTGGCAATGTTAACAGGTTAGTTTTTGTGTGCTGTTACCTCACTCCTTCTCTTACTTCATTACTCTCCTTTCTTCTACCTCCTAAAGGAACTTTGTTCTTGGAAAAGAACTGAGCTTTGATTCTGCAACCTAGCACTGGCAGGGAAGAAGAGCTACTCGCGTATCAGCAGTGAAGCTTGGTTTTCCTTGATCTGGATGTAGACAGCCCCTGACCTTAATGGCACATATTGAAGAGACAGGGCTAGCGAGAACAGCTGCTTAGTGAATCACAACAGCAGATCAGCTCCAGTCTCGGTGGGGGTGCTAAGTAGAGCAGCCAGCTCACCCTCACAGGCACACCCTGGATATCTTGTTCACATTTCTTTTCTGCAATAATAGTTCTTCATTCATTGTGTACCGTAAGGATAGACTTCATGAGAAGGAAAAGGCAACTACAACTCAAGTTTTGCAAAAGATATCTGACATTTCTGAATTTCATTAAGGAATTTGATTAAGGAATCAAGCAAAACTGCTGATTCTAGAAGCCTAAGGGTGACAGATGGTCAGTTTTTCATGCCTGGATATTAACATCCTCATTCCTCTCTCTTTTCTAAGGTTCCTTAAGATCTTTCCTGGATCTAGTCAAATCACTTTATAATTCAGAGGTGATTCTGTCCCCTTAGGTACTAGGATCTGAATATGGTACCTACAGATGCAGACACTTGGTGTCAGTGATATAGTGTGACAGGAAAGATGTCCTCTAAGTATTAAATAAACACTTAGTCCTAGTGATCAAGAAGATTTCATTTAAGAAGGAGTATTAATCATTGGGTTAACGTGATTCTCTCCTGCTCCAGCCTCAGTCTGTTTAAGACAGAATTTACTCTTTCTGAACTCTTCGTTGTCTAATACTACTGCTTCAACCTTAAAATATTCTAGAAATGTTTTGCCTTCATAAAAATTTAGTTTAAATAATAGTTTGATGATGGTTTATTGGTTCAGGCAGGCTTTACTAAAAACATCTAAGATCAAGATTGCCTTCTGTTTTCTCAAATATTTCCAGAGAGGCAGAGTTTGTTACTTTTTTCAGCCTTTTAATGACTCTTTCAGAGCACAATCACTTGTGAGATGGTTTGTGCCTGTATCAGTGCAAAGCTAAACTAGATAGGCCTTCTGCCATATCTTCTTTGCCAACTTATGTTACTTCCTTGCAGTGCCACTGTGAAGAGCATTGCCAGTAGCCCCCCACTTACAGCACCTGCTCAGCAATGTCACAACTTGAAACATTTTACGACCTCATTGGAGAACCTGGGAAGAGTGTAAGGCAGAAAGGAGACTTTTTGATTATTTTGGAGAGCTGTCAGTCCTTTAGGCGGGTGGCCTGGAGAGGTAGTAAAGACACTTAGGGTCAAGGGTTCTCCAAGGTGACACTGTACGCTTGTTCCAAGTTTGGGTTGCAAACCTTAAATATTTTTAGCCCAACAGAAAGAAATGTTTCTAAAAAGACCTTTGCTGTCCATATACCCCTAGGAATCAGACCATACTCAAAGCAACTACTGTCAAACAGGATTCATCTCCAACCTTGAACTCTTGTGTGGTGCTTCTTGGTATTAGTCCCTTCACACTGCATTTTCCTCTCTTATCTCTGGCTCTCTGTATTATATTCACTTTAGCTTGTCTACTCTCTTTTCACCTGCCTCTTCAAAGTAAATAGGTCTTAAAATTACCTTCATCTTTCAACACTTTGCACCATATCAGTCACTCCTAAGAGTTCCCAGTTGCTTCTTTACTCAGTTCTAATTTGGAGGCCCTACTAATTTTCCCTTATCTCTTCTTGCATTCTGTATATTCAGCTAACAACAATTGAGAACTTACTGTATGCATTAACTTAGGAAAATTAAAGCACAAAGAGTATGTCTTTTTCTCTAGGAAAATTAAAGCACAAAGGGTATCTCTTTTCAGCTATCCAATGTATTAAATATATTTTAATACTATGATCGAACCATTTAATTTTTCTGCTTGCCCATTTATTAATTTGCCTTATTCCATTTTTAGACCAGTTGACACAATACTAGTGAATAAGTCAGAACACACAGGGTTGTTGCTGGAAGAAGCTGTATTTCAGGTAAATACATGCATCACTTAATTACTCTAGATTTTTGGTTCTTCAGATTTCAGTTTTCTTGTTCACTGCTGTATTTACAGAGCCTAGCACAGTGCCAGACACAAAGCAGTGCCTTATAAATACTTGTTAAATAAGTAAATATATGATATTAGGCATACATTCTGGACCTTTACAACTTAAAAGTAACCCCCAATCTGAGTTCAAAATAATTTTTAACTTTATACATGGCATGTATAGTTTTTTAAAAATGCTTTATGTGTTTTTAATATGCTTTAAAAATGTTTCAGAACATGCTTTAAATAAACCAAAGTCATCAAGAGACTTAATCTTTAGTTTACCTTAAATCTTAAAACTAACCCCCAATCTGGGTTCAGAATAATTTTTACCTTTATACATGGCATGTCTAGTTTTTAAAAAAATGCTTTATGTGTTTTTAATATGCTTTTAAAATGTTTCAAAACATGCTTTAAATAAACCAAAGTCTTCAAAAGACTTAATCTTTTTGTTTGTTTGTTTGAGAAGGAGTCTTGCTCTGTTGCCCAGGCTGGAGTGCAGTGGCGTGATCTCGGCTCACTGCAACCTTTGCCTCCTGGGTTCAAGCAATTCTCCTGCCTCAGCCCCCCAAGTAGCTGAGACTATAGGCGTGTGCTACCATGCCCAGCTAATTTTTGTATTTTTAGTAGAGACAGGGTTTCACCATGTTGGCCAGAATGGTCTCTATCTCTTGACCTCATGATCCGCCCGCCTCGGCCTCCCAAAGTGCTAGGATTACAGGTGTGAGCCAGCGCACCTCACCGAGACTTAATCTTTAAGGGTTAGGAATGAGCAGATATTCATTATTTTAAATACATGTTTATTGGTGCTCACGATATCATTTAAAACTGGTGCTCATTTATTCTCTTGTGAGTGAGGTGAGCTAATGTTTAGTTATGCTCAATGCTAAATGCCCATATGTTCAGTGGGCAGAGTGCAGGTATCAGAGTCAAACTCTTCTGGTCTGAACCTTGGAGGGCTACTCACTATCTATGACCTGGGACCAGTTATTTGCATTAGGAAATTAGCGTTAAGAAAGTTCGAAAGCAGCAGCAGGCACCTCGCAGGTGCTTGTTAAGTAAAACAGATCTGTGGAATGCATCTAATAATATCCCTACATCATAGGAGAGTTGTGAAAATTAAATGAGATATCTCTAAAACACTTAGCACGGTGCCTTGGTACCTGGTAAACACTCGATAAATCTTATATTGTTATGTTTAATAGAGAAGACATATTAAGATATTATAAAATAAACACATGTAACACCAGAGAACAATGAAGTGATGTGCTCAATGACATGAGTTGTACATAAACCTAGACATCAGAAAAAAGGAAGAATCACTTCCCTGGAAGGTGAGAGAAGATCTTTCACAATATCAAGAATTAGTGGGGCTGGGTGCGGTGGCTCTCACTTGTAATCCCAGCACTTTGGGAGGCTAAGGCGGGCGGATCACTTGAGGTCAGGAGTTCAAGACCAGCCTGGCCAACATGGTGAAATCCTGTTTCTACTAAAAATACAAAAATTAGCCTGGCGTAGTGGCACGCACCTGTAGTCCCAGCTACTCAGGAGGCTGAAGCACCAGAACCTGGGAGGCGGAGTTTGCAGTGAGCCAAGATTATGCTACTACACTCCAGCTTGAGCGACAGCGCAAGACTCCATCTCAAAAAAACAAAGAAACACAAAACAAAAAAGAATTAGTGGGAGCAGAATAGCGTAGTGAGAGGAAGGAGAATTTTTCAGGCGAGAACTGAAGGCAGCCCGTGGCCCAGAGGGCTGAGGGGAGAAGAGGAGACAGGAAAAAGTGAGGAAGAGTCGGGTCAGGGTGCGGCAGGAAGTAAGTGGTAAGGAGCTGGATGGGGCCAAGCAGTCGAAGCCCTGGAAAGCCTGACAGCGATGCTGGGAGTTGGGCACGGGCGGCAGACAGCATGCCACCCCCGAGGTGTTCAGGCAGTGTGGTGTGGTGTGGAGGGTCCTGTCTCTTCTTGTGTGGGTTGCCCTGGCCAAGGCTGTCTCTTGCAATCCATTCACATGGGTTCCAGGACCTTCATGCTTAAGATCCCTTTTATTCCTGCTTGATGCCCTTTGGCCCAAGAATTTACTACTCAGCTTTTATAACTCTTTCTTAAAATTGTCTTTCTTCTGGTGAATGACTGTGCCCCACTGAAAGTGTTTTCCTGAAAGGAAATGATAAGGGAGGAAAAAGCTCCAACTACCCCAAGTAGGCATTTTATAGGCGCTTGTACAAAGCGTGAGCCCTTGTGTGTGCCTCGCTTCCTTTCTCGTATTTTCTTTGGAATGGGAGCAAGTTATCATTTAAAAAATAACAATGATAATGGACTGGATCCTATCAGTGATCCAAGGTCACTAAAATTCTCTTACTATATCAATCCTTTTTGAGCTGCCAGGCTTCATCTAAAAGGTGCACCTCAAGTCTCTAAAGGATATACAGTTTATTTTCAGGGTTTTACAACTCAGTCAAGCTGGCTAAAGGCCGAATATATAATGAACTACTTTTCAGTCTTTGCAGGCCATGATCTTAGTATTCTTCCATTTCAGTTTTGCAGCAATTGGCGAATCAGGGATTAACACTTTGGTTACCTTTATTCATAGGCTTATAAAAAGAAATAATCATCAAAGAGTTGGCAGTTTTGAAGATACTCATATATACAAACATAAGGGTCATCTTCATGGAGCATATTGCATTGACTATTGCATTTGCTCCTCAAGTGGGGATATTACATATGAAACTTTACAGAAACTATATACATGTGGAAGATTATCTCCAGAAAATTAAGAAAGCCCTTTCCTAAAGGTGAATAAAAGGAAGCAAGAGAAGGAAAACTGATGACTGGTATAGCTGAACTTAATAAGTGCTAAATAGTAGCATCCTAGAAGGATATTTATAGAATATTTTGTGTAAGAATTTATATGACTTTTTTTTTTTTTTTTGAGATGGAATCTTGCTCAATCGCCCAGGCTGGAGTGCAGTGGCGCAATCTCAGCTTACTGTAAGCTCCATCTCCCAGGTTCACGCCATTCTTCTGCCTCAGCCTCCCAGGCAGCTGGGACTACAGGTGCCTGCCACCACGTCCGGCTATTTTTTTTTTTTTTTTTTAGTAGAGACGGGGTTTTGCTATGTTAGCCAGGATGGTCTCGATCTTCTGACCTTGTGATCCAGCCGCTTTGGCCTCCCAAAGTGGACCTATTTTTAGACATTCTTCTTCTGGCCCTCAGAAGATCAGAGA
Source organism: Chlorocebus sabaeus (assembly GCF_047675955.1). Lineage (NCBI taxonomy): Eukaryota > Metazoa > Chordata > Mammalia > Primates > Cercopithecidae > Chlorocebus > Chlorocebus sabaeus. The sequence continues at coordinate 7,580,936 of NC_132906.1, forward strand.
AAGCTGGGTGGTAGGGTGTGGTTGGGGGAGAATCTGTATTATTTTGTTTTAGGGTTGTTTGACATTTGAGCTTATTAATTAACTCTGATGCCTTCCAGTGCATTCTGCCAACTCACTGGACAATTTCTGTATAAATGAGGTGGGTCAGAAGGCAGCATTGAACAATCCATGACCATGGGCCAGCTTATGTTAACTCATTTAAACCTCACCACATCCCTGTGTGGTCAGAATTATCCCAATTTTATAAATAAGGGAAAAAGGACTCTGAGAGTAAGGAATAACTAGTTGCCCAAATTCTTTTTTTTTTGAGATGGAGTCTAGCTCTGTTGCCTAGGCTGGAGTGCAGTGGCACAATCTTGGCTCACTGCAACCTCTGCCTCCCGGGTTCAAGTGATTCTCCTGCCTCAGCCTCCCGAATAGTTGGGATTACAGGTGCCTACCACCACGCCCAGCTAATTTTTGTATTTTTTTAGTAGAGATGGGGTTTCACTGTGTTGGCCAGGCTGATCTCAAACTCCTGACCTCATGATCCACCCACCTCGGCCTCCCAAAGTGCTGGGATTACAAGCATGAGCCACCGCACCCAGTCGAGTTGCCCAAATTCTTATATGACTCATGAGGGCCATGCTAGGACTCAAGCCCTCATCTCCCCAGCACACTGGACTCGTTTTTTTTGCATGTGGTAGCTGCCAGGGCACATTCTCTTGCCTTGTCTCTCCTATAGTCTCATAATGGTCCTAAGCTTCCCAAATCATTTTAACTTTGATTCTTTAACCCACTTCCAAATTATAAAAACTGAACTTATTTCACATTTACTTCTTTCAAAGAATCATTCAATATCCTACACTAATCTTTCATAAAATAGATTTTGTGATCAAGTAAGTCTGAGGAATACAGAACTTAGCACAGTTGGCCCTGTGCAGTGGGTCACGCCTGTAATCCCAGCAATTTGGGAGGTCAAGGTGGGTTGATCACTTGATGTCAGGAGTTCAAGACCAGCCTGGCCAACATGGTGAGACCCCTATCTCTACTAAAAATACAAAAAATTAGCCAGGCATGGTGTCTGTAATCCCAGCTACTCGGAAGGCTGAGGCAGGAGAATCACTTGAACACGGGAGGTGGAAGTTGCAGTGAGCCAAGATTGCGCCGCTGCACTCCAGTCTGGGCGACAGAGCAAGACTATATCTCAAAAACAAACAAACAAAATAACACAAACACAAACAAAAAAAACTTAGTACAATTTACCAGTTTCTTTCACAAGCTATTTACTCATGTATTTATTCATCCTTTTATTCTGGGAGAACATCTTGAGGGACTAGTTTTCCACAAAACTACCCATCTTAGTAGTGTGTCATCATGGGAAAATCACTTTACCTCTTTGAGCCTAAGTTTTCCATTCTACATGTCAGACTAAAGATATTCTAAAGGTCCCTTCAGCTTTAAAACTTCCTTGATACGGGCCCCACCTCCATGCCAAATCCAGGCATTTGTGCTACCACTATGAGCTTGCTAAGGATAGCCTAAGATTTTCTGAAAACCATTTATTCATTCATGCATAGAATATTTATTTATTAATTGTCAAGCACTGTGTTAGGTTCTGAAGATAAAAAGACAAGACATAAATAAGACAAATAAGAAACTATCTGCCCTCTGGAGGGGTGACATATAAGAACTGACGATTTAAAAAATACATAAGAGAGGAGTAGAAATATGCATAGGTAATACAGATACATGTGAACTGATGATTTTTAAAAATCTCAGTAAGAGAGAAGTAGAAACAGTTACAAGTAATAAAGACTCGTGGAGGAACTGCCGCCCATCTGTGGGAGTTTTGTAAGGCCTAGTTGGAGAGAGAACACCCAATCTGGGTTTTAAGGGATGAGACAAAGAAAGGGAAGCTACTCCAGTCAGAGAGTATGCAAGAACCAAAGAAAGCATAGGGAGTTTAAGCAGCATCATGTCTGCAGTGATCTACGAGAGTTTGGCACTGCTGGAATATAAAGTTAGAAAGTTCAAGGCAGGCGACGCTGAGCATAACATTGGAGGTGTAGGCAGGGGCCCAATGTTGAGGGCATTCTCTGTCAGATTCTTGAACTTCATCAAAGTGTGTTAGAGATGAAGAGTTGGAGCCGGCGGAAGAATTGAAGCAGAGAAATGACATGTTCACAGCTGCATTTTATACTGTTGTGTGGAAAGTAGATACAAAGATAGATAGGGAGACAAGTGTGGAGACCACTGAAGGTGTTCAGAGGCTAGGTAATGAGTGCCAGGACCAAGAGAATAATGGGAAAGCAGAGAAAGGAATGGATTTGAGAAGTATTTAGTATTTAGTAGGTGTAATCTGCTCAGTCTGGTGATTGATTAGATGAAGAGGGTAAAGGAGAGGCCATCACCTTCTAGTTTGGATGATTAAATATCTGATGTCAGTATAAGAGGAGGTGCTACTTTATGGAGAAAAATGAAGTGATGTGATTGGTTTTGAACCTGCTCAGTGTAAGGTCTCTCTAAGACATTTGCAGATATCTTAAAATTTGGAGTTGTTATACCACAACCCCATTCTGTGCATCAAACTCAAATGGAGGTTTCGTTTTGTGTAGAGGACTCACATTTAAGGACTACTCCATATTGCTATTTATTTGATTTAGGTTGTTGGAATATTGCAAATAAATGGCAATTTTATTTTTAATAAAACATGAATATCAATTAAAATCATAAATAATTTCAATGTACTCTTATTTAACCACAGAATTATGAGGCAGGCAATAGTGTTTATACTTAATGGTTTAAGTCTCGTTGTTTTTAAGAGTACAGTCAGCCCAGAGCAAGACTTCCTCTCAAAAAAAAAAAAAAAAAAGAAAGAAAGAGTACAGTCAGTCTTCTGTATCCGTGGATTCTGCATCTGTGAATTCAACAAAAAATTCCACAAAGTTCCAAAAACCAAAGAACTTGTCACAGAATTGATGTGTAGGTATTGTATTAGGTATTAAAAGTAACCTAGAGCCGGGCGCGGTGGCTCATGCCTGTAATCCCAGCACTTTGGGAGGCTGAGGCAGGCGGATCACGAGGTCAGGACACCGAGACCATGCTGGCTAACACAGTGAAACCCCGTCTCTACTAAAAATACAAAAAAATGAGCCGGGCGTGTTGGCGGGCGCCTGTAGTCCCAGCTACTAGGGAGGCTGAGGCAGGAGAACGGTGTGAAATCGGGAGGCGGAGCTTGCAGTGAGCCGAGATCGCGCCACTGCACTCCAGCCTGGGCGACAGAGCGAGACTCCGTCTCAAAAAAAAAAAAAAAAAAAAGAAAAGAAAAAAAAATTAGCTGGGTGTGGTGGCGGGCGCCTGTAGTCCCAGCTGGTTCGAGAGGCTGAGGCACGACAATCGCTTGAACCTGGGAGGCAGAGCTTGTAGTGAGCCGAGATCGAGCCACTGCACTCCAGCCTGGGAGACAGAGTGAGACTCCGTCTCAAAAATAAATAAATAAATAAATAAATAAAAATAAAAGTAACCTAGAGATGATTAAAGTATACAGGAAGATATGTGTAGGTTATATGCAAATAGTATGCCATTTTATATAAGGAACTTGAGCATCAGTGCATTTTGGAATCTGCAGAAGGTTCTGGAACCAATTCCCCATGGACCCCATAGCACTATGTGTATTATTGAAAGAAAATAAACCTATACCCACTCGTGTAGATTTTTTTTTTTACTAGTACGATCAAACATAATTTAAAAAGTCTTCTTTTTACCAAATCCTTAACATCTGCGTAGATGAATTTAAAAGATTGTAAATCGGCTGGACTGGGTGGCATGCGCCTATAAGCACTTTGGGAGGCCAAGGTAGGCGGATCACCTGAGGTCAGGAGTTTGAGACCAGCCTGGCCAACATGGTGAAACCTTGTCTCTACTAAAAATACAAAAATTAGCCTGGCGTGGTCATTAGCCTGGCGTGGTGTCAGCACATGCCTGTAGTCCCAGTTACTTCTCCAAGTACTTGGATGGTTGAGGCAGGAGAATCGCTTGAACCCGGGAGGTGGAGGTTGCAGTGTGCCAAGATGGTGCCACTGTACTCCAGCCTGGGCGACAGAGTGAGACTCCGTCTCAAAAAAAAAAGAAAAAAAGAAAAAGAGATTGTAAATCTACTTTTCTGAACTTCATATATGCCAGTTGTTCCAAGTTCTGCAATACCTCAAAGCCAAGAAACTAACTCCTCACTGTCCCAGCTGTCATGGTGAACTGAATCATTTTCTACATGGCTCCTCTCATTTCTTTCTGAATGCACTATTTAAAGCATTCCAGCTGAATAGATCTGCAGGATCTTTCTATGGGTTAGGAATATGGTCTGCATAGGAACTGGCCCAAATATTCCTCACTGGAAGTTGGTATCAGCATGAACCAGATCCGGGTGTCTGGGGCTCTATCAGCAAGTAGGTCTACACATACTGGAAGCAGGTGATGGGAATGTTAAAGGAAAAAGGGACTGATGAAAGATGAGAAATAATAAATTCAAGAAAAAAGTCTCTTACCAGGCTCTTGTTGTATTTTGTGGTTGTTTTTAAACCAAGTGATCTGAGGCTCAGGGGCACCATTAGCATGACAGTCTAAAGTGGTGGAACTGCTGATGGCCACTGTGTGATCGCTGAGGTTTCGCAGGAGGTATGGTGCTTCCTGATCTAATGAAGAAAGAAAGGGAGTTGTGATTACTCGTCAACTTTATTCTCATATTGTCTATGCATATCAACATTTAAAATATACAGAGAAACAGCAAAACTCAACTATTAGGTTTCATTTGCATTTTGTTCACTTTCTCTTCAATCATTAACCTGCTGCTTCCACTTTAATAAGATGCTACAATAAATTGAAATTTATTACAACACAGTGAAATCAAGGACTAGATTTTGTATTTTTAGATTTCAATACAAAGGCTTTTGCCTAGCTAGCTAGTTTCCTTCCTTTTTTGAGAGAAGCTTTTCTAAAACTCAAGGATTTTGGATAATAGTTCAGGAGATATAAATAAAAAACATGATTTTGTGTATAGTCTTGTAATGAATTTTTATATATAGTGTTGTAGTGATAGGCTAATACAATTTTGTGTGTTTTTATTGATGTATTTGTGGGGGCATGTTTGTGTTACTCAGCTGTCAGTAACCTAAGTTGTAAGGCAGCAGACCAAACAGGAGAATTTCTTGAACTTTGAAAGCTTTATTGGTTCTTTCCTTCCTCCATTCCCTTCCCAAATGCAAGCAACCAAAGAATTAATTCAAGAGGCAGAGGCACAGATTTGTAGTTTTTGCACTATATAATAGTACAAATATTGTATTTTATATTATTTTCTCTTAAAACATACAAATATGATACAATACAATTTATTTTAATAAAATGCCAACCAATATAGTACAACAAAATGAATTCAATACATTAAGATGCAATACATTACAACATTAAAATCCCACATAAGAACAGCAGTACCCCCAAGGCCCCCAATGAGTACAGTATATCTCTAATGAAGTAGTCAGTCAGTCCTGCTGATGTGTATACATTCTAGTTAGGAGGGTACTGGATTGGTAGCTAGAGCTTCCAAGGTAAAAAATAAAAACAACTCCTAATATCTTTCCCACCCTCCCAAGTCATTCCTTTCCCCTCTTGTTGGAGATCCTGGAACAGAAATCAAAAGAGTTTTGGCATAACTGACATGTTCTCTGTTACTGTCTTCAATTATACAGTATGAGCTTTCTCTGCCCGTTTTTGATTTCCTCATCTTAGTGTACTAAAACTTTGAAGGCAGCTTAGGAGTGATGACGATGCTACAAAGATGATACATTGCAATGGCCTTGATTCCATGTCCCTGCAGGGTTCTGCCAAGTCCCCAAACCTTTCTCTTTTGAGTCCTGCAGGGCAACTCTCAGGATTAGCATTTGTTAAAGCAATTTAGAAATCCCAAGTTAAAATGTGTATTATCATATAACTTTTATAACATTGTTGAAGAAGTATATCATGGCAGGGTTACTACCTGTTAGGAGAAACAGATTTCTCAATAAATTTTGATTTCTATAGCTTATCATTAGTCTTCTCATTTTGTAAAAAATGAAATCTGAAGGCAAAAAAAGTGTGTTGAAGGAAGTGCTCTGATGTATAGAAACTTCTTCAAACTAGCGTGGAATGAATGATAGCAATGATCCTTTTGCCTCTTTGAGCATGTCTTTCCTATCTCGTCTTGCCCCCTACGCAGAACCATTACAATATTTCTGTTTTTGCATTGGGTGCTATCTGTCAAACAGCTTTTCCTAATTGAAACTGCAGTCCTGTTTAAAACCTTTGATTTATGACTACTTGTACATGCTTGCTCATTACAATTTTGGCATTTTTTTTTACATAGTAAAGACCCCAAACGTATCAGCGAAACATGACAAGACCATAAAGAACTGTATCATATTATTTTTTAGTCTCTTTTACGGTGGCAAGCCAATTTTGAAATATCTTATTTAAAACTCAGACCCAATTCACTGAGTTATACTTTTAATAGCTTCCTCAGCACACTATTTCCCATGCATTAATATGATAAAATAATCTATCACTGCCCATAGGTCTTATAAAAAGGAAGTCTGAATATAGGGCCCACAACACTAAAATCGTTTTTCTAGCTACAAAGTATAACATCATCAACACAGACACGATTTGGACTCCCTGACAGGTGGATTGGAAAACGATGTTTAAAGAGAAGAGAACATTTTAACATAAATGTCATTAAGAATTTCAAAGGCCTTATTTGTACTACACAAACTTCAGATGATAGAAGCAGCAAAAAGGCTGCAGAATGTACATGGGACTCTCAATTAAATACAAGGTTCACATAAACATTCTGAAATGTACAGTAATATGCATTTTTCTTTGTACCCATTTCTGAAAAATGTTCTATGTTAAAAGTCTCATTTTTGGCTAGTTTCTAAATGATCAATCAACCCAGGAATCATATTTTGTCAATTCTTACTTTATACATTATATATAATCTATTTTGACGTTCTGAATAAGGCTGGTGCGTTGAACCCATATTTCAAAACCTAAGTTACTTAATGGAAGTAGGTAGTGGCTTTCCAAAGTTTAACAGTGTAGCTGATCCCTTCAAACTGAGAAAATCAGAATTAACAGACATTTGTGCTGGTTATCAGTAGCCAAAGATAGCTGTCCACCAGGTTATTTTACTTTACAGTGTTATGGCCCCAGAGATCTGCCAGGTCACATAAATACACAGCTTCTATCCTCCGTTTGGAATGGGGACTGAGGAACCAGCCTCACACCCCCTATTCCATTTCAATTATTCCCCATTTTAGGCTCCTTTTTTCTTCTTCCCCCCACCCCCTCTGTTATCTTCACCTCCCTTCATACCCCAGGTTAACATACCCCTAGGGTATGTAGTAAAAAACAAAACCCACCCAAAAGTTTCTTTTAAAAAAAAAAAAGACTCTCCGGAAGGATTAATTACACAGTGAACAACTAATACTCTATGGAATTCTTATACTCATCTCTTGGAAGTTCTTAAAATCATCTTTTGTAAATACTACCATCCTCCCCTCCCCACAAAAATTGCAACAGGGAGAAGGAAAAGGTAGGTTTTGCATGTCCAATTCACCATTTTGTTTTCATAAGGATCCCTCAATCATCCTATTTGCTTTTTTAATGTTAGCAGCTATTAAGGCCCCCACGTTCTATGCTATTAAGGCATTGTTTCCTGAAGGAACACACTAACTTATAATGAACAAAGACGCCAGGCCAAAGAGCCATAGGTAAAATTTCAAGATACAATTGATTTTTCTTTCCTTTGGGCTGACAACTTCCAGGTTACTAATTGTTTTCAGAGCATTTGGGGCTCCATAAAACTGGCATTCTGGGGAAATGCTATTGTTTACTCTTTCACATTCGACAAAAGCAATTCCCACGTGAAAGACAAGTTTAGCCGTGGGACAGAGTCTGTTACCTAAAGGAGGAAACAGTCTGGTGAGTTCCCAAGCTTGAGAAGTTGTCATATTGTCACCTCCTATTGAACTGTCCAGCCACTGTGTTTCTCAGCCATGGCTATTTTGGTCATTATAGTTTTGTTTTTTTTTTTAATAGTTTATGCAAGTCACATATAATGATCAATCATAAATAAAAACAACAGAACAATGCATATTAAATTGGTGAAAAAGTCATTTTCCCTCAAATGCAAGCTTAAAACAAGAAATTATAACTTCTCTTGATTTAAAACTGGTATGTATTTTAAAAATTACTTTGAATTCTGCTTCTACAGTTTTGTCGTTTCTTAATCCCCATAAAAATCCTATTAACATCTGCATATGGGGAAAGTGGACCTTTTTAATGGGCAAATTTTAAATTTACATTTAGAAGAATGCATTAATTCTCTGGTTGCAATAGCCTTTATTTCCTTGATAAATTGATTGTGGTACACCTTTGAATTACTGTCATTTTAACATGATAGAGTTCCTTAAAATAATAACCAGAGGACAGGAATATTTAAAATTAAGGCATGATCCACTTTCTTTCAGGTGCCATCAATAGCTGTGCAGTGCAGTCAGAGACAGCAAGGAGCAAACCCTTTGCTAGGCTAGTCTACTGTGGCACTAACTGCACAATTACCTGGATCGCATGAAAGGAGGGAGGGGAAGTTGATTTGGATGGACTCTTATAATTCACACTGCGATAAACCTTTACTATCTCTGAATTACACCAACATCTTGCACCCCTGGGGCCCATTTTAGAAGCTCCAGTTCAAGATTAATGTGCTTAATGTAAAAAAAAAAAAAAAAAAAAAAAGCATTTTCAAATAAATAAGCATTATAATTTGCTATCCAGGTGCTATTTACAAATCAAGAGCAGATGAAATAGTCCAAAATAAAACCAGGCAGAAGTCCAACAGAGTCTCAAATTCAACTGTACTCATTCTGAGCTGGAAAATTAACTTATTCGTGTCCATCTTTGGCAGAAACCAGCATTTGTTTAAATTATTCAGTTTGTGCAGCTTCAACACTTAAAAATAAAAAGAGGTTGGCATCAAAATGGAAGGAAAGGATCATCCAAAGTTGTTGTTTATCAGGCAGGAGAAAACAGCAAGAGCAACAAACACAGAGAAGGCAGTGCAGGGATCCTCCAAATCCAAACGTGCACCAAGTCGGCCCCCCGGAGCAGCCCCCTCGGCCTGAATGGGGGGCCCAGAGCTGGGGGCTGGGGGTCTCATTATTACTGCTATCATCTCCGAACTCATTTTGGGAGGAGCATCTCCTCTGAGCCTGAAAGTTAGCAACAGTGACAATAAATCAAGATGATATGAGACAACTGTTACTTTTTAATGAGTCCTTTAATGTTTTACATTACTTTGTGTGGTACAATCATTCCTTGTGCTTTTAAATTTGGAGATCCGAGAGAAAACAGCCTTTTTGTTGCAGTGCTCACCTCTGATTGTAACTTCTTTCTTCTGGAGGATTTCTTCCCCTGTGTATACATTCCTGGCTCTGCAGGCATAGGTGCCTGAATCTTCCAGGGAAACATTCATGATGGTAAGATTAAGAGTGATGGAGTGCTCCTTAGTGATGGCCATTTTTTGCTTGCTAATACTGTAGTGCATTGTTCTGTTATTAACTGTCCGCAGTAAAATCCAAGTAACATCTCTGTATAAGAACTTGTTAACTGTGCAAGACAGTTTCAGGTCCTCTCCTTCCGTCGGCATTTTTTCCAAGTTAACGTGAAACCCATTTGGCACATCTATAAAATAAGAATAAAGAATTTCAGTTCACAGAAAAATCAGTGTCTTTTAATGAGATATTCAAAGATCTTAAGAATCATTTGTGCACAAATTCTCTCAGCATCAGCATTAAGAAGAATGAGTATTTAAGGTAAATGAGCAAACATAGCAGGTGGGAATCAACTAAGTTCATTCTATCAGAAGTGAGGTAGGAAATGCAAAAGAGGAGAGTTATTAGGATGCATTTTCTCTTGATTTACCTGAAGTTACTCTTCAAAGTGGCATGTTTTTTCCAACTTGGGTGTTAACTTTATTTATTTATTTATTTATTTTGAGTCAGAGTCTCGCTTTGTTGCCCAGGCTGGAGTGCTGTGGCATGATCTCAGCTCACTGCAACCTCTACCTTCAGGGTTCAAACTATTCTCCTGCCTCAGCTTCCAGGGTAGCTGGGATTACAGGCATGCACCACCATACTGGGCTAATTTTTGTACTTTTTGGTAGGGGCGAGGTTTCACCATGTTGGCCAGGCTGATCTCGAATTCCTGGCCTCAGGTGATCCATTCTTCTCGGCCTCCCAAAGTGCTGGGATTATAGGAATAAGCCACTGTGCCCGGCCTCATTTCCTATTTTTAAAATGATGCACAGTACTACTACTGGCAAGTGACACTGGCAAGCGGGCAAAATAGTGAAGTAACATAAGAGCAATTCATCCTAAAAACCAAAGGCACACTTATGGTCAAACTTATCCAAAATAGTTTGCAAACAAGTGAAAATAGAAAGTCCTAGGTAAAGTGCCATCAATTCCACTTTAGTCCTAGACTTTTGCAGTGAGAAGTAACTGTTATTCACTACCCTCCTCCTGCTCCTGTCCCAGATTACTTGCCCTGGTCCAGCAAAGACCACAGTGGGCCAGAGAGGAGCCTGCTGATTTACTCAGGACTTCTTTCATGGGGATGGTTCTACTCAGACCTGAGAGAGCAAAGATTTCTTCTGAAAATGTGGACAACTAATCTGGAAGAGTTGCCAGATTCTAAAATGGGGGTGATAGAGGGGTAAAGAGAATAATTTTAAAAATCAAATTTACTCTCAATAATATTTTAAACATGTTCTGAAGGTGGCTATATCATTAAAAGCCATTTTCTCCAATGTCGATTTCCAGCTAATCTTTGTGAAAGGAAAATAAGTCTTGGGACCCCAAAATCATGAAGCTAAAGGCAAAAGTCAAGTTGAGAACTGCTTAGCACAAACCTGCCTCCCATTCTCTTCAAAGTCATCCCTCTGCTCTCTGAGATAAATGCATACCTGATTGCCTCCTTTGGAAAGGCTAATCAGAAATTCAAAAGAACAGAAGTCCCCTATCTATGACCTGGAAACCCCCTCCCCACTTTGAGTTGTCCCGCCTTTCCAGGCAGAACCAGTGTACATCTTACGCATATTGATTGACGTCTCATGTCTCCTTGAAATGTATAAAACCGAGCTGTACCTCAATCGCCACCTTGGGCACATGTTGTCAGGCGCTCCTGAGGCTGTGTCACAGACATGTGTCCTTAACTTTGGCAAAATAAACTTCCTAAATTGACTGAGACCTGTCTCAGATATTTTGGGCACCTTCACCCCCATCTCCCAGGTGTCTCTGTCAACATCCCATGAGCTCTTCCCCCCTGCATGCCTCACCTGGGCCGTCAGTCCACTCTGGGGCTGAGAGTTCCTTAGTATCATTTGGCCAATCTCACGGGAGGATTTTAAAAAGTCTGCCGGCCCTGAACTGACCTGCTCTCAAAACCTTCCCATTGCTTACTACTAGTGGTGTATCTGCATTTGAGCAAAGAATTTGGGCCAACATCTTACAAAGTGCTTTGAAGATGAAAAGCATTATGTTATGCTATTATTATTATTATACTTTGCACACAAAGCTATAAAGAAACCTTTAAACGTTAAGGGGACAATAGTCCAAAATTAGATATCATATCAACTCTTTCCTAAATCTCACTTTGCTTGTTTTTCTGATTTTTCTGAGCTTTGGCTTTATTATAAAGTGTCACGTCTGAAGAAATGCCAAAGTATTCATCTGGAACCTGGGAGCGGGGCGTAACAGTGGCTTACGAAGCCGTCAGTGGCTGAGGAGAGAGGATACCAGTGGAGGTTTTCCTGCTTTTAAAACGAAAATCTAAGAATGTGCCAGAAGATGCAGGAGGGGCAGCTGACAGTCACTTTTAAGATAACAATAAGGTGTCAGAAATAGTTGCTCTAATTCAGCATCTTTTTATATTTGGGACATCTTCCAAGCATGAGGAGTAAAACATCAGCCATCAACTTTTACACAGATACTAGAGCAGAGGTATTGTGCACTGGTTGCCATCAGCTCTTACAAGACCACAGACTTTCCATTTATGAGCTCTCATCCTGGTAGGTAGAACCCAAGCGAGCCCAAGTAACACCATTGAGATCGTGTAGAGAGTTTCTATTTACTTTAGTGATTTGAAACTTCCTGTGGAAATAGCTCACAGGTTTCCTGATGGAAGATTTTGTTTATCTTTGCCAAGCACCACCAGGAATCTCAAAATAAAATGCATTCAGTGACATTGGGAAGCCAGGGAGATAAAGCAGTGCTGTTCCTGTTTCACCCTCAGTAATTGCTAACACACCCACAGTCATGCTGAGTGCCAGCCAAACAGCAAAAACACACACATAGGAAAAGCAAAGAACCAAATTCGTTTTGAGGCCCGTTTCTTATATAGGGGACATGGTCACTGAAGCTAATTTGTTATGTTATCAGACAGCCTCTTAGAAATGACTATTTCTCAGTCTCACCCCTTTGGTATTCTCTTTTGATCCATGGAAGACGATAAATAAAATGTGCTCAACTATTTAATGAACCCGGAGGGATTTTTCTCCTTAATTCATGTTGATTTTTTTTTAGTCTGAGTACAAAAACAGACCAAGAAAGAATTGCCTTCTAACCCTCAAAGTGAAAACAAGAAATCTTCCCACACTTAAGTATCTGTGGCGAATTCAGCACAGTCATCATCATTACCAAATAATACTCATCCATCTAACATATTATCACATCCATGGCATCTTATGAGGTGTCATGGAGAAGAATCAACCCTTGCTCAGAAGAGGCATTCGACCCAGGGTTAGATGACAGTGTAATCTATTTGTAAAGGTGCATACTTGGGGGTAGATATTTCAACTCAATTGGATCAGGCATGTGCATTAAGTTCATGAAAGGGACAAGCATAGGAATTTAAAAGGATGCCAGGGATCTCGTTTGTTGGGTAAAAAAATAAAGAAGGCTCTACTGCCACTGAAGAGTGGAAATAACATTATTTAAAAAGAGAGTGAACGGTTACCAGGAAGCTTTGTTTGTTTCAAGTGGATGCTATGTATAAGTGTGTGCCACAGTTTGGAGTCGAAGCGGTCAAGGATTCTAATGGCCACAGTTTACCATTTTCATCAGTTTGGAAGGCAACTAAAAGTCTTTTTGTTGTTGTTGCTGCTGTTGTTTTGTGGCAGGGTCTGACTCTGACACTCAGGCTGGAGCGTGGTGGTGCCATCATGGCTCACTGCAGCCTCGACCTCCTGGGCTTAAGTGATCTTCCCACCTCAGCATCCCAAGTAGGTGGGAATACGGGCACATGCCACCAGGCCTAGCTAGTTTTTGTACTTTTTGTAGAGACAGAATTTTGCCATGTTTCTCAGGCTGGTCTCAAACTCTTGTGTTCAAGCGATCTTTCCATCTCAGCCTCCCAAAGTGCTGGGATTTACAGGCGTAAGCCATTGTGCCTGGCCCCAAGTAATTGTATTTTAAAGAAGGGACAACATGATTGAAATGAGGACCAGTAAAGATCCAAATCTAGATAAGTAGAGCATTAAAATTTCAGACAGGCACTTTTAAAGCATTACCCTCACTGAGTCAAGTATAAACACTGAACAAATATATGTTCATTTTTTTCAAAAAATAGGCATATGAGGTACAACATTCCTGAGTCTTTACGCTCTTCGCTAGTGACAAAGATTTGAGTAAGAAAAAGATAATAATTATTTAAAAACTAATAATGAATGTAAGCAAGTTAACCTAATATCACAATCAAAACTAGAACTTTTCAGGACTGGTAGAAAAGGATTAAGGGAAAGTATATTCCAGGCAATGAGGGCTTGGTTGGCTGAACTTGTGTCAGTTTTAAGATTAAAGCTCTTGGATTTCTAGAGGAAAAGAACTGTGAGCTTCAAATAGGTCTGTCTGAATTGAATTCTCATTGTTCTTTTGGACCCTGTCCAATATGGATAAGCCTTGGGATCTAGAAGAGGTTTCTACCCCACCATGGTTATACATTGTACAATATGGTGAGAGGTAGGAGGGAATTTCCGCCTGAATTCAGCAGGTGATCACCTTTATCAACTTGGACTCTCTCAGCAACAACACCATGGGTAGAAATATGATGCAGCGATGAGACTCTGGGCTAGCCAGATGTTGGTGCTGTGACTAATGCTAGGCATCGGTTAGCTTTCCTTGGGAACACTGATTAATAAGGAAGTGAGCATGATGTTCCCTCTTCTCTTGGTACATCCTCTTCCAGTACTGCCCTCAGACCCAGGCAAGAAGGGTCCCTGTGGCAGCTCTCTTCTGGTCATAGCTCTTCCCACAATATGAAGAGTTTATGGGGCCAAGTGAGCATGCCTACCCACAGCCTGTGTCACTTCATTCCTGTATCATGCTCCAGGACCCTGGGATCTCAGAATTCCCTAGAAAAATCTGCGTCTAGCTTGGCTCTTCCCTAGGTCCGGCCTCCTGAGCTCAGATTGCTTGTCAGTTTTCACACCTTTGGGTCTGTCCAAGCAGTGGCCAAGGGAGACTGTCTTTGGGGGGCACGGACAGAACTCAGATGTGTGGGCTGGGAGACACCACACATGGTGCATGGCCCCTTGCAGTGTGGACAGGGTAAGGGGCGCAGAGGGGAGGTGGGTGGTTTAGTTTTTCTGCACCGCCAGGTGCTGCCACAATCTACTGTGGAATCTGAGTAGTCTCAGAGCTCTAAATTGATCCTGACCTCTCAGGTCATCATGAAAGTATATTTGTTCATAGGGGGCTAAAACATATTTAATGGCTTGTTTGCTTGATGTAGAACTTGTCAGTAGTTAGACATATGGTTTGTGGGCCTCCACTGGTACTCTTGTCTTGGCTTTGAAAATGTCAGGGCAAGCCTGTTCTCTTCTCTCCACCTATTCAAATCCCACCTTCTCTCTACCTATTCAGGTCCTGCTTCCTTCTCAGAGTCTTACAGCTGCACTGTTCAATATGGTACCTGTGAGCCTCATGTGGCTTTTGAGCACTTGAAATGTGGCTACTGTGTCAGAGGAACTGAAGCATATTCAGTTTATTTGATTTTATTTAAATTGATTTAAGTGTAAAAACTGAAGCAGTGTAATATTTTTTAAAATACTGATTACATATTGAAATCACAATAGTTCGGATATATTGGGTTCAATAAAATTAATTTTACTTAAAAAAAACATGGTTACTAGAAAGTTTTAAATGGTATTTGTGACTTATATCTCTATTGGACAGTGGTGGCTTTAGAAAGCAAGCTCATCTGTCACATGACCTCTGCACATAAATTTTGATACTAGGATGTATGTAATTTAACATTTCTTCTTTGTTTCCTTGGTGTTAGAACTGTGTTCCTAGAAAGACAGGACTTCATTGATGCTCCTCCCAGTGCTCAGTAGAGTTGAACTGTACCGTTTAACAGTGCTCATTAAACTGTTACAAAGTTATTGAATGTTCAGAGCAAAACAAGAATTGTTCAGTCTTTTGTATTCTAAATCAGACATACTCTGACTATGGGTTGAGACAGTAACTTGTTTCCAACCAAATATAAAGGACAGTGTAAACCTTTGTATTTAATTAGTCCACATCTTCTGAGTTTTATTAGAGCACCAATCTGTGTGAAATCTCCATCTGAATCCTTCTCTAACTAAAGGCCATGTCCTATTTGGAATGGATGCAAAGATGACTTCTCTTCCACTTCTCTAACATAAGAGACAGGGACTGAGTTGGCCTAGAGCAGCTCTGCTATGCACCTCTCCAAATCCCATTTGCTCATCTGGAAAACACAAGAGCTATGATGCAGAACAGCCTCTGGAATCCCCGCCAGCCCTGATGTTCTGAGAATCTCCTCAGGGATATCTCCCATGGCACAGCTTCTCTGGGGCTTGGTTAACTTGCCAGAGGCTCCTGTGATCTGACAACGCATATGTATCATGGAATTGAACCTGTCTATTTCTTTCTGGTGAACTTTTGGCAATTTCTGCAGCCTGCCCCGTTCAGTAAGACGTTTCCAGAAAGTTGGCCTACTGCCCATGTTTCCTCAGAAATTGGGGGAGTGTGGAGCCAGGCAATTGTTTTTATACTTTGAGCTACTTGCTTCCTTCCTGTACCCATTGAGGGACATAGGGAGTGCCATTTGTGTACCTTGGAGGTTTTTAAGATTTGCAGAGACCATCATATTTAAGGCTAAAAATTCTTAAATGCTATCAAAAAATAGCACATTAACTATTGTTAATAAAGCTCAGTTTCAGATTGCTATAGAGCCTTATTCCCCAAAAAGTCTAAATTACCTAAGTTGTGAAACAATTAACTGTTTGGTTAAAACAAAAACAAAACCAAAAACGATGTCATCATATTATATGCATTATAATTGGTTTCCTTGATTGGTATTGAACTGCTATGTACTAGACCCTGTGCTAGGTACAGAAGGGAATGAAAAAATGAGCATACAGATTCCCAATTCACAATCCAGTCTGGGAGGGAGACAAACACAAATAACTCTAAAAGAGAATTCGGGGAAATAACTCTTTAGGAGATCCGACGAGGTAGAATTCTATTCCTGAGAGCAAGGATGAAGGCACTCAAAGTTTGACAATTCTGTGGAATTAAAAAAAAAATCACTCAAGCTATAAATGCACTAAAAGCAAACAAGACTGAAGAGAGAATGAAGTCACCAGGCTGTCTCTGGGTATAGGATGTGTGGCTTACCTGTGATATAAAAGCTTATGTTTCTTTCCACAGTCCCAACTTTATTGGAAGCTATGCAACTGTAGATTCCAGAAATTCTAGAGTCAGCCACAACCAAGGTGCTAGCCGTCTGCAAAAGAAAAGGAAACTTTAGCTAGCAATAGGACAAATAACTAATTGAACACCCCAAGCTACTTCTGAGGTTGAAATGATTCAGCTATTCCATTCATTCTGCAAAGAGAGTATTACATAGGTGGTGGTTACCAGAAGGCTCTCCTCTTGCCGAGCCCCAACAAGAATGGAAAAATAACAGGAAAGCAGGTCCTCAGGAGACCGGGGCCTATGACATCCGACTCATATGAGGGTTTCAGGCTTATTTATCTCGTGCTGCTGGCCTAACAATTACAGACCTGAAGCTGAGATGTGGGACTGCACGTCCTACCCTACGAGGTGGTCAGTCCCACATCAATGAGAGGAACAGGTGAGGCTGAGGCCTTCCCTTTTGTTTGGGTGACCTGACAGCATGGATGCCAGTTGTGACAGGAGCTTTCTCTGCTATTTGGTTCTATAACAAGAATGTTAAGTGAGCAAGTACAGAAGAGAATGTTTGGTTGAAACTTTATTTTTTCTTTAAGAAATGGGGTCTTGCTATGTTGCCCAGGCTGGTCTTGAACTTCTGGGCTCAAGCAGTTTTCCCGCCTTAGTCTCCCAAGTAGCTGGGACAACAGGTACATGTCACTCACCTGGCTTGAAACATTTTTTTATATGTTCAAATAATGTGGCATGCACCAATGGATGGTCCTGAAGGAGGCCGTGTGTGTGTGTGTGTGTGTGTGTGTGTGTGTGTGTGTGTGTGTAAATTACCTAATTTCTCAGTTGTCTCTATTGCTAATCTAGAAGATGAAAAATTAAACTATGAATTAATAGGCCAGGTGCAGTGGCTTACGCCTGTAATCCCAGTACTTTGGGAGGCCAAGGCGGGCGGATCATGAGGTCAGGAGATCAAGACCATCCTGGCTAACACGGTGAAACCCCGTCTCTACCAGAAACATAAAAAAAATTAGCCAGGCGTGGTGGCGGGCACCTATAGTCCCAGTTACTCAGGAGGCTGAGGCAGGAGAATGGCGTGAACCCGGGAGGCGGAGCTTGCAGTGAGCCAAGATCGCGCCACTGCACTCCAGCCTGGGCGACAGAGCGAGACTCCGTCTCAAAAAAAAAAAAAAAAATTATGAATTAATACAATAATATTGTTCCACTAGACTTTAGTGCTGTTATTTGACAACTTAGTCCCTAAAGAAACATTAGCAGTCAAAATTGCATGAACTTGAAAGCACTTTTCAAACTGTGATGTCTAAAAAGTAATGAAACAAAATAATGAAACAAAATTTTAGACAACTTAAAGACTTGCAGTCTTCCAAAGAAAAAAAGTTGGCAATATGAAACAAACTGTTAAACATTCTTAAATTTAACCCAAGCTTGCATTAAAAAGTAGTGTATAATCTACATTAAAAAAATGAAAAAGCTAGTTAGTTTCTCATACTTAAAATTACAGAAAGGAAAAGTTGGTCCAGTTACTTATAAATCTTTGCAGCCTGTCTCCTAGGACAAAAATAACTGGTTATGGGCTTCGAAATTGCAGAGGCTGTGCTAATGCTTCCAGACTAATGGAGTGTCCTAGCTGAAGTATAATTACCAAGTGGCTTACAGGCTAAAGCAATGTAAGGCTGAAATGTGACAGCTGACTTTCCAAGGTGGTGGACATACTCTACAAGTGGTTTGGCTGTAGGAGAGAGTCCTAATATTTTCTGAGTTTCTAAGTAATGTGCTAGGCACTTTAGTTGTATTCTTATTCCATCTAATAAATTAAGGTATTTCTGTCTTTACAGATCAGGAAGACTTAAAAACATGTTCCTAATGTTTTTAGCCAGCAAATTCATTGGTCCAAATTCTCTACAATTTTCACTGTGGTATGGTGAGTAGTACACAGTGCTTTCTCTTCTGTTTGTTGGAAGGATCTGCTTCATTACACCTACCCATATATTCTCTGTGTATTACTGAAATTATTGATAATGAAAGTGTCTGCAATATGTGGCAGACAATTTAGCAGACATTTATTGAGTGATTATCAAGGCATTGCCCAGATGTTGTAAGGGAGACAGAGATGAATATGACACAATCCCTCCCCTTAACACTATCATTCTTTAAGGTGATAGAAAGGAATTTCCCTCCTTGAAGATCATACAAAAATTATTCTCTGTTTTGCAAGGAAAGCTCATATGAAGGCAAATAACCCACGGGAAAGAGTATGAAAGAGAGCTCAGGTGTCCCTTTCTTATTTTGATGATGAATCTTTGTAAGAGGTGGGACATAAAAAATTCTGAATAGCCATTTCCTTGTAATTGTTGTTCCCACCAGTTTAGAGTCATGGAAGGAAATAAAAGTAGTTAGAAGAGAAGCTTGTAGGTGGCAACATGAGAAAACTGTTAGCTGGTGGAAGCTGGAAGACAGGAGAGATCGTCAAATATAACTCTGACTCCCTTATGTTGTCTCAGGAAGCTTAGATGCTTCAAAGCAGTTTGCAGAAACTTCAGAAACAAGGAGCTCAGATGAAGCCGCCTTAAGCTGGGGTGTCAGCTCCAGCACTGGTTTTCTTATGAAGTTAGTTCTCAAGTGTTTATCCTAATGGGCCTCAGGAGAAACTTACTTAGATTCTCAGATTAATCATTGCTCAGTAAATAAGTGACAAACCCATTTCTGTTGGCTTGAGAGTGTTTGAAATTATGGACAACATTTACCTGCCTCTATGAGTTGTGTTTGGGTTTTTATTTAAAAGATTTTGATTTCATTGAACTTAGAGCAACTGAGAACAAGAACTGGGTTTTGTGGCAAGGGAAAATCAATTCAGATGTATACATTTGCCACGTTTAAGACCTGTGCAGGTAACCTGCGAATGGCCGTGGCCATTTTACAAGTCTCCAACAAACAGTCAAATAGGTCTAAATTTATGTATAATCAGACAATAAAATTGAGGTGCCCCGAAGTGAAATGAATCCAGGTCACAAGATGGAGACAGAAATGTATTTGAATTTTTCTCATTTTGTGTGAATGACACCTTCAAAAACAAGACACATTACTCATCGTCAAGCCTGCCCCAGAAATCATGTCTACAAAGCTTCTATTAAAACAGAAGCAGAAAACAATGTTGATGGGAGTTTACATTATTTCTTTGTTTCTGCATACCTTTATGTATCCCTTACAATGCACTAGGCAGCATGCAAGGCACTTTATAGGAACTGTCTCATTTAATCCTCCCTAAAACCCTGTGAGATGGGTGTATTACCCTATTCTACAGGTAAGACAACTGAGGTTCCGAGAGATTAAATGATTCACCCAAAGATACAAAGGACCACAGATAGGCCTGGGCAGAATTTATGCTCAGGTATGTCTGCCTCCAGTGCCTATGCTCTTAATCTCTGTACCAAATTGCTTCTCGTTGAGACTCTTTAAATTGAATAACACAGATTGATTGGCAAAGTTCTGTCTACACCTTGGATTGAATTTTTCCTTGAGAATACTTCCTTTAATCAGCAGAGATGGGTAACATAAATTAAATACTACTACTGTTTACAGAAACACTAGTTTGCTTCTTTCATGACATTTTACATAAGGGGCAAGCTGCTTTTCAACTGTTGTGTTGTTATGTGGTTTGAAAATATATTTGATAAGTACAATGGTTATCATTAAAGAAGAAAAGTTAAAAATAAGGTGAAACATATTCTATGATCAGTTTTACTAAAATTTATCTCATTTCTAGAGTACTTCTCTTTCAGAGGGTATATTTTTAAATTATAAATTCAAACATTTTCTCGTTAAAAATAAAATTATTTGACAATTAAAGTTTAAACTTTATAGGGTCAGAGAAAGGAGCTCAAGTGTGAATTGTAGCTCAGTGTAGTCTGGCTGGACTAGAAGGCAGCTTCGCATGGGACAGTGAGTTTCAATGTCTGAGTCTTCTGAATAAAGGAAAAGATCTGTTCCTCAGTGCTTACATCCAAATACTATGGTGTCAAGGGAAAAAAATGAAAATAGCATCACAATTGGGGCATGCAATATCAACTAAATACTTTCAAAGAGAAAGTAACCAAGAATTTGAGTTGCATGTTTGAAATTATAATCATTTATTCTATAAGGTATGCCAAAATAAATTCTTAAGGATATCTACTTGTATTAGTTCTATAGTTTTCATTTTCCGCAATTGAAAATAATTGAAAAAGGACTGAGGAAGAATAAAAAGCAGAAGTGCTGAAATGAAATTAGGCTATCAGGCTGGATACAGCGGCTCAGGCCTGTAATCCCAACACTTTGGAAGGCTGAGGCTGGCGGATCACCTGAGGTCGGGAGTTCAAGATCAGCCTGGCCAACATGGTGAAACCCTGTCTCTACTATAAATACAAAAATTAGCTGGGCCTGGTGTAGTCCCAGGCGCCTGTAGTCCCAGCTACTTGGGAGGCTGAGGCAGGAGAATCGCTTGAACATGGGAAGTGGGGGGTGCAATGAGCCGAGATAGTGCCAAAATAAATAAATAAATAAATAAAATTAGAATATCAAAGTTTATATTAGTCTTAAAGGACACATGCGTTCTACTCTTCATTTTTACTACATTTGCTTTTCGGGGTGCTTCCAGTTGCCTGGCCTGGCCCTCAAGGATTTACATGTTAGAGATAGATCCTTCAAGCCCATTCTCTGGGCTCTTTGGTATGGCCCAGGAATGCTCATAAAACTATCAGCAAGTACTGTAAGTTTGGAGTTTTTCATGCTCCTTCCTTCCTTCCCCTTCACTAAGCATTAGTAATTTGTTACTACAATGTTGTTTGAACCTCACGGAATAGAATGGATGGGGTGATGTGTCATTCAACCTAATTCCAGCACTCGTTCTTTAAAAATCTATATATGGAACACTGATTTTAATCTCGGGATGTTTCTAATATAGCTTCCTTTCAAGTGTTTCACGGAGAAATAAAAGTAGATGTATAAAGGTCATGGAAGAATCTAAAATTAACACAGGGTGGCACATTTGAGCCAACTGATGGGAAAATAAAACGTGAGATTTAGAAAACATTGGGGTGTGTGTGGGAACTGAAACACAAGCTGTAATTCTGTGGCTGGGATTCTTGCTCCTGTCATGGATTTGTCTTATACAGGACACACTTCTCAAGGTACAGTCAGAAGGATTTCAATGGAAACATTGCTAACACATTAAAATGGTAATGATTCTCCAACCTTACAGAATTAATGCTGTGATAGCGTATTTCCTGTGTGTTTTTTCTAACACGGGGTTCCTTCTACTTCCTACTCCGTATCTACAAACCTAACATTTTGGCAACCCCATTTAGACAATACGAAAGTGCACATTTGCTATTAGCAACTCCAGTTGATGACTCACTTTTCACAAATCTGGGCCAAAACTCGCCAATAAGGAAACTAAATTTTATTGTCCTCTATACCCTTCCTTGAGTTAAACAAAAAAATACAACAAAACAAAGAAAAAAAATCCAACAGGTGCTCCAGCATGAGTGTGAGCGCTGCCCCACTGACCTGTGGAGCAGCATTGCTGGGCAGGCTACCATGTGACGGTGGATAAAGGGATCACTGCAGTCTGAGCTGGGACTTTAATTTACTTTCTAAAAATGTATACAAAACAAAAACAGTTTTAATTGTAAGAGAAAAAGCACTGCATATAATTCAGAAACAGCAAAACTTCCATTTTGTCACCATCATATGACAGATACATTTTTTTCAAACCCACAAAAAGATACATTAGTAGATGCTAAAAGTAAAGTTACTAAATTCTCCTAAATTCAAGACATGAACTCAATAATTTATTTAAAGTCTAATATATTACAATTACAACTGCTAATGGGATATGTACCATATATATATATTTACATATTTTTATATATATTTATATATATAATATATATAATATATATTTTTATATATATTTTATATATATATAGAGAGAGACTTTGTTTAGTATGAGTAGTAAAAGTTTTTTCAGTGCAAACAATTGTTTAACAAAGTCTTCATTGTATATGATCACAATCAGTTGGGGGAATTGCATAAGGGTACATATGACAATCACTTGAATAAAGTAGTACTTGTATAGGACTTTCTCATGTTATGTTATGTTATGCTATGTTATCTTATGTTATGTTATTTATTTACTTTTTGAGACACAGTCTCACTCTGTCACACAGGCTGGAGTGCAGTGGCACAATCTCGGCTCACTGCAACCTCCACTTCCCGGGTTCAAGCGATTCTTGTGCCTTAGCCTTCCGAGTAGCTGGGATTACAGGCGCCCGCCACTATGCCCAGCTAATTTTTGTATTTCTAGTAGAGACGAGGTTTTGCCATATTGGCCAGGCTGGTCTTTAACTTCTGACCTCAGGTGATCCGCCCGCCTCGGCCTACCAAATTGTTGGGATTACAGGCATGAGCCACCGCACCTGGACTTCATTATGTTATTTCATTTCACCCTCGTAACAGGGAACTAGCTAAGGCAAGTATCATTAGTTCTGTTTTTTTGGAGGAAAGAACTCAGGCTGAGAGAGGTGAGCTGGTTTGCATGTGGTTATACAGAGAGGAAGTGTCATAGTTTGACTCCAGGGCTCCTGATGGCAGGTTGGGTAGCACAAGTGCAGAGGTCTATATTTAAAATCTTCTGCATAACTATAAAATTACAAGACAATAAATTTGTTTTAAACCTTCATGGAGAAAATCATGGAAGTTCTTTTATCATGGGCATGTTTTGATACTCCACTTCCGCTGATTTTGATAGGTTTTACATTATATATGGAGTCAAGTTGCTACTTCATGGTTTGGGTTAGCCAGAAACTTCACCTAGCTTTCTCATTTTTCATTTTATTTCCTATTGTATATTTTTGTGGATAGGATATCAAAATAGCACTAGAAGTTACCACTGAAATTAAGCTTATAAATTCTTGTGTTAATATCCAGCAGTTAACAGTACATCCTCCTGATACGCTCAGGAAAAAACAAAACGAATTGACATAACCAATGAATGGCATCTTGACATTTTTCTAGTACTTTGTGACAAGTAATTTGCTGTCCACTGCTAATAAACTGAGGTAGTTTCCTTATTAAAAATATCTGAAGGCCGGATGTGGTGGCTCATGCCTGTAATCCCAGAACTTTGGGAGGCCAAGGCGGGCAGATCACAAGGTCAGGAGTTCTAGATTAGCCTGGCCAACATGGTGAAACCCTGTCTCCACTAGAAATACAAAACTTAGATGGCATGCGCCTGTAATCCCAGCTACTTGGGAGGCTGAGGCACAAGGATCGCTTGAACCCTGGGAGGCGGAGGTGGCCGTGAACTGAGATTGGGCCACTGCACTCCAGCCTGGGCAACAGAGTGAGACTCTGTCTCAAAAAAAAAAAAAAAAAAAAAAAAAAGAAAGAACAAATTAAACTTGCAAGTTTATATAACTTCTTCTAAGTATTTCATTAAACTGCTCTCTTATCAATAGCCACACATCACGGCATGTTTTAAAGTACTGCTTATTTCTGTTAGAGAAAAAGAGTTGTAAACCACCTACAGCTACTGCTGTAGTTATAAAAACTTCCTAAATGTTTAATAAGAGACTATTGGTGTTATTGTATAAGCTACTGCCACTCTGACTAATTTCTACATTGGCTTACTTGACTATAAGATTATTAGGTTTTGGAAAGGAAAGACTTTGGTTTGAGTCTCTCATTTACACTTTTAAGCTGGCTTTGGGTTAATCATCTTATCATCTCTGTTTTCTTTATCTTTAAAATGGAGATAACCACACTCATCTGCCAAAGAATGATGTTGACATTAGCATATGTCAAAAAGTTTCACTTAATGAAAATTATAGATGTTATTTGTTGTTATTGTTAAATCATACATGAGGAACGATGCCATCTACTTTGTCATTTTCAAGTGCAAAGGGTACGGCTGAATAGATAACATAAGCATATCCACACTCAAGCAGGCAGTGGAAACTGTATTAACAGTCTCTACTCCAAATCAAGATATATATGTGTAAACAGACATGTCAGCAAGGGGATACTTGATATGTTTTTTCTTTTTTTAAAGAATCACAGCTGGGCATGGAGACTCACACCTGTAATCCCAGCACTTTGGGAGGTCAAGGCAGGTGGATCACCTGAGGTCAGGAGTTCAAGACCAACCTGGCCAACATGGTGAAACCCTGTCTCTACTAAAAATTAGCCAGGCGTGATGACAGGTGCCTGTAATCCTAGCTACTTGGGAGGCTGAAACAGGAGAATCACTTGAACCCAGGAGGCAGAGGTTGCAGTGAGCCAAGATCATGCCATTGGACTCCAGCCTGGGTGACAGAGTGAGACTCCATCTCAAAAAAAAAAAAAAAAAAAAAAAAAAAAAAAAAAAAAAAAAGAATCACTATCCCTGTGCCAGACAATAGCAGATTTTTAAGTGTATTCTTTTCTAATTCAACAGGAAAAAGCCACTAGGTCTGAGAACCACTGAGACTTGCCTAGCTCACAGGCTTGTTAGCTATTGCCAAGGTTCAGTGGGGGTGAGGGGAGTATAAAATGAACAGTGCGCTGATGAGGTCAAGGAATCTTGATAGGTTGTGTGTTTGCGCCTCCCCCCCAACTTAAGCTTTGATCTTGCAAAGACAGAGGGAAATACATATTTCACAAAATAGAAACATTCAGTTTTCGCTCTAAGTCTTGTACTAGCTTTTGCTTACTGGGATCCCACTTTATGTACCTCAGTGATTCCAATCCTCATCACATGCTGTAATCATCTGGGAAACTTTTACAAGCCCTAGGCTGCACTCCGGAGATTTGGATGTAGTAATAATTGGTAGAGTATTCTAATAGGCAGCCAGTATTGCGAACCACCAGTGTGGGCCAGTTTGATGTTGAAGCAGACAGTGCCATCTCTACCATTAGGAATGAGTACTCATTATGTCGGAACTGGCAGCTTGAGTAGTCTCTGTATGTATCTCCATAAAGACATAGTTCAGACATTGTCTTTCTTCTCTCTGAATTTTTGTTTGAACATTTGAATTACTCCTGGTTCCAATAAACCTAGAATTGGGAGCTGACAGTGTATTTGTAGAATAAACATCCCAGTGCTCATTTTTACGAACAATACCTTATTCTTTCCTTCTATTATTGTCATGCGCTGAGTGATGCTCTCAATTCTGTTTCCTATGTTGCTGTCAGGATCCAGGATAAAGGACTCTTCATTATTGGAACAAAAGTCATACCTATTAAAAAAAAAAGTTATCACAATGTGACTTTACAGCATGGTTCAGTCAATGCAGACAGGTGAAATGAAAACTTGGTGTAAGTCCTCAGATAACAAAGTCACAAATTTTATGTGTGAGTCTTCTTTTCCTTAGGTTTTTTCCTACATTCATCCTCAAAACTTAAAAATAGCAAATATATTTGGCTCATACTTGAAAAAAACCCCACACTAGTGTGTCACCATATATCCTTGTTCTAAATGTTAATATTAAGTAAAAATGCATAAATTTTAAAATTTAATAGCTAGATTTTAGTTTTTAGTGGAAGTAACATTCAAACACGGGAAAAATGAAGTTATGTTAATGAATAAAAACGTCAAGGAAATCATACTATTTTATATCTATAAAAAGCTGACTTTTAATCGGAATATGCAGTTGGATGGCTAATTTTTTCCAGGGCTAATTAAGTGCATATGGAAATAAACATCATGAAACAGTTATTAAATTCAGTCTAACTCTGCTCGAGTTTTGGGGAACTGTTCAAGCTCTCAGGCCTCAAGTGTTTAATTATAAAATAAAGGCGTTGATGTTATTTATCTTTGAGGTCCATGAATTCTCTCTCTCTGTTTTAAACATTTCACCATTTTGCATTCTGATTTTCTGGACTAGAATTTTTTTGAGCAGAAAACTTGCTGGTCTCTAATTTGTACATGTCTTGAGCACATTCTGCAGATTTTTTAAACCAAGAGGAATTTTATTATTATTGTTATTATTAGAGAGAGGGTCTCACTCTGTCACCTAGTCGAGTGTGTAGTGGTGCAATCATAGGTCACTGCAGCTTCGAACCTCTGGGTTCAAGCAATCCTGCCGCGTCAGCCTGTACCTGGGATTATAGGCTAAATGAAATTTTCAAGCTTCATTTCCAGAAAAAAATGAGTGGTTTGTCTTAAGTAGCCAAGAACAGGAATGACTTATGTGAGAGGAAAATGGGAGGCGCAAGTCAGTGAGAAAAAGGGGAAGACAGAAGGGAATGTAATCAGAAAAACATTCTGTTACAACTCCTCTCTGGTCCTTGGGCTGAGAAGGAACTCCAGAGTGTTAAACTACCGCATCTGCGGGGGTCCTTGCCCTGTAACGTCCTCTTGCAGAGTACTCACCACCTTTAAAGTGCTGACTTAATGGTTCTGAGTCCCCGCTGGGCCGACAGCTACTGGACAGGGGACAAATCAACGTATTCACTCTGTCCCCATAGCAGGGCAGGGCCCGAGCATGCCGTCAGCACCCCATAAACATTTGCACACGTGCAGACAGGCACAAGGTACCGGCATGTTGTTTTTGCTAAGAGTTTCTACTTGTTTTAATTGTTTGTCATTATCAAACATACCGAGAAATAGAGAGAATAGGGTGATATATTCCCATATGCCCGTCACCTAGATTTCATAGTTGTCAAGATTTTGTCACATTGGCTTCATCTATCCCTTCTTTTTTTTCTTCTGTGTTTTTAAATTTATTTTCAACTTTCTAGCCTGGCCAAATGAAAGATTTCTGTATTTAAAACAAATCTCAGACATCTTGTCATTTTAGCCCTATGTACTTCAGTGGGTCTCTCTAAAAAATGAGCAAATTTTTCCAATATAACCACAACGCTACTTTTATACCTAAGAGAATTAGCAATAATTCCATGGTGGTGTTTGCACCTAAACCATGTATCAGATTTCCCCAAATGTTTTTAAAGATGTCTTTACAGTTAGATTACAAGATTTAAAATTTGAAAAGAATGAATAAAAGGTAACCATTCCTCAAGGAATTTCTGCAGTTTTTACCCAGTATCATCCTTATAATAATCATCAGGTAAAATAAATGAACACTTTAATGCTTATTGATAAGTAAACTGAGCCAAAGAGAAATTATACACTTTCTCCTTTATTAGAAACATTTTAATGACAAAGTTTAAAAGTCATTATATTAGAGTCACTTTGCCCTATTTTTTCTTTATCCATATTCTCCATTTTCTAGACTATAACATCCCCACCTTAATTTCGTGTTAGACTTACTGTCTTTCAAACACTCATAAGTACAGTACTTATATACATGAGTATATATAATGTGCACATATACATGTGTATATACCTAGATTAGACATGCGCATATGTACTTGGGATTGTGACATCAAACAGCTAAAGTTCTCTTGCATCTGGAAGACAAGTTTTCAGATTTTATTCCTTTTCCCCCAAAGCAAGGAAAAAGATCAGGGAGGCCTTAGTCAAAGATCTTAATTTCATACTCCTGGGCTTTAGGAAATGCAAAGAAATATGTTAGAGTAAAGCAAGCCTGGATGTTTCTCAAGGGAAATACAGTCTGCTATCTGAGTTCACTTGGGGCTGTTGACCTCTGACACCCCACACCTCCCCCATCCCACACCCATGACTCTGAGGGCAGTTACTAAGGGCACAAGCCTTAGTATGGAAACTATAGGCCAGACTTATTGCCAGCTCTTCCACATAAAAAGGACAGATTCTGTGGCTATTTTCTAATTTAGGGGCTGTTATTTTTCCCTCTTTGTAATTGGGGCTATAAAAATAGAATGTCATTTAGAAGCCTTACTATATAACAGCACTTGAAAAGAGATTTAGGGGAGGGGAATGTGCCTAAGCCTTAAGAATACATCAAGCTCTTAAGGAAGTAGATTGTGCCATGTTTGAAGATGCAAAGATAATCACTGTGCTGGGAACTGTCTTGAGGGGGGAGGAAGCCGAACAACAAGAGGAAAGCAGCGTTCGCTCCTGATTTCGCACAGGAAGTCCACAGCACCTCCTGCCAAAGCGAGATAAGAAAGCTCCCATGCACTATTCTGGACAAGGCCACTGTTATCAGCCTCAGCTCGGCGCTGTCCTCTCTTTGCTCCAAGCCTTGGTCCCTTTCCTAATGAGCTATAGGACTCCTACCTCCATTTGCATACAGCATGCCAAGTACAATGGCAGGGAGGTATTTATAACCCCTGAAAGAAAAACAAAAAAAATTATGGGCTAAGAGTGTACTCCATGTCATCTCTGCTGATTGCTCTGGACCTGAAACAACTTAGTTTCGGACTAGAGATTGATACAAATAAATTAAAAGAACGCAGCCAATTCTGTTTCCAACACAAGGAGCTAGGGCCTCATGTGTGGTGTGTCAGCCTTCCACATTCCGAGTGGGAGCCGTCTGTGGAACTCCCCATCTGGTCTAAGTTACTAGTCTTCTTCTCTTGACACATTATGGGAAACCGCCACCCTCTATATATGCAGATGACACTACTGAGCTACATGCTTTGGGCTGATTTTCTTGTAACGGTGATGAATTTGCCTTATTCCCACCACACTCAACAATATTTGGCTTCTCTGTGACCAAAGACAGATGAAGGCAGTCTGGAGCCACAGAAAAAGGCAAAACCAACACGAGGTCAAACCTACAATCTTTCTTTCTTCCTTTTCTTTTCCTTTCTGTCACTCAGGCTGAAGCGTGGTGGAACAATCTTGGTTCATTGCAGCCTTGACCTCCTGGGCTCAACTGGTCCTCCAACCTCAGCCTTCCGAGTAGCTGGGACTACATGTATGAGCCATCATGCCAGGATAATTTTTGTATTTTTAGTGGAGATGGAGTTTCACCATGCTGCCCAGGCTGATCTTGAACTCCTGGGCTCAAGCAATCTGCCTGCCTCAGCCTCCCGAGGTACTGGGATTACAGGTGTGAGCCAATGTGCCTAGTCAAACCTACAATCTTGACAGTATGACTGCTGGCAGAATTTGTACTCAGTTCTGGCTCATTTCAGAACCTGTGCACTTGACCCCAACACCATATGTAACATGATATCCATGTACTACCATCATATGACAAGAAATTATTATGCTTCACTACTTCTTGGATATAGTAAGAAAAGACATCTCAAATATTCACTATACAAACACCATTACTACGTTGAGGATTCCATGTCTTTATTTTTTTTTAGCTCCTTTTGCATAACATGGTCAGTCTCCTTCCAAAATTTGCTAAACATCTCTCATCTTACACAATCAAAATATGTTGAATGACCAGTGCATGCACAGTCTGCAATTACAGTTTATATTATTGTTTCTATGAGAGCTCACTTTG
Organism: Chlorocebus sabaeus; assembly: GCF_047675955.1. Lineage (NCBI taxonomy): Eukaryota > Metazoa > Chordata > Mammalia > Primates > Cercopithecidae > Chlorocebus > Chlorocebus sabaeus. The sequence goes on from NC_132906.1 coordinate 7,611,096, forward strand.
TCACCCTGCAGTTCCTAAATTCAAGACAGGCTCCATTCACCTTTTCAAATCCAACACTCACGAAACGTAATGCACAATGCACACCCAAAGGTACCCCTTTGTTCACCTGTGCTTTTTCTTAATTGCTGGTTTTCAACAATTCTTATTTTTAGATTTTCTTCATTCCTCCTGCCTTCCTCTCCCCTCCCCCTACTTAAAGCGCAGAGCCAGTACTTTCTTTCCTTAGGGGGATAGACTGTCACATCTGGTGGAATCAGAAGGGAAAGCCCAGCTGGGTGAGCGTTACCTGTGATAGTAAGTACTTGGGTTTTCTTTGAAGTGATTCTCTTGTGAGAAAATGATCAATTCTCTTGGAGTATTGGGTGGGATGGTTCAACACTTCATTTAGCCTTTCTAGAAACTGTCCATCTGTTTAGTGCCTGTTATGGTACCCAAGACTCCTGTAGCAATCCAGTATAAAATTCTCATTTCATAAATGGTTTCCTGCCAGTTTAATAACCACATTGATTCTAGAAGGTCTGCTCTACAGCCTTAGTCTTAAGACACACAGATTTGTTTTTAAAAAGGATCCTCTTTCAATAAATGATATTAAGCTGGCATTTCAAATCTCTGTTGTGCTCATATCCGATTCTTGGCTGCTTGAAGGGAAACAAGTTTTGTGAGCTGCTACTATGTGCTACTAAAGCCTGGGCTAGAAGCAATACACATTTTGCCTCAATTAGTTCTCACAGTCACCCTATGAAGCAGGTATTATGATCCTTATTTCGTAAATCCTTTTATCCATAAGGAAACTGAGACTCTGAAAAATCAAATGCTTTGTTCAAGTTCACAGGGAAAGGAGCAGAATTAGGATCAGAACCCAGACTCTCCTCTTTTCACCATCCCAGAGCTCTGTCCATCATGTAGGGTGACTTCTGATCCCAAAAAACCTCCCCAAACCTTTCCCACCATGGGGAAAGTCTGGCTCAGAGTCACCTGTTACAGAGGAAAACTCGGGGGGGGGGGCCTCTAAATTCAAACCAGCACAAAGTCAGACAGTAGCAAAATTAAATGTTTGTTTTTTAAGAGGGAGAAAGAAGATGTACCTGTCTATTGGTGGACAAGGACAGGGGAAAGGGGCAGAAGACTACTTTATAGTTACATTTTTGGCATAAATTCTAGTTTGTTTTGGTCATAAACATGCTTTGATGGTGAAATTATAGGAACTCTTTGCCTTCTACTGGCTGATACATTTTATTGTTAAAAAAAAATCTGGCCAGGTGTGGTGACTCACACCTGTAAAGCACTTTGGGAGGCTGAGGTGGGTGGATCACCTGAGATTAGGAGTTCGGGACCAACCTGACCAACATGGAGAAACCCTGTCTCTACTAAAAATACAAAAATTAGCCAGGCGTGGTGGCCTGTAATCCAGCTACTGGGGAGGCGGAGGCAGGAGAATCGCTTGAACCTGGGAGGCGGAGTTTGTGGTGAGCCGAGATCGCACCATTGCATTCCAGCCTGGTCAACAAGAGCGAAACTCCGTCTCAAAAAAAAAAAAAAAATCTTACAACAAAATAAAACCATCCAATATTTATCACAATTTTTTGTCTCCTTGGTAACTTATTTTTGTCTGCATGATCAAGGAGCATGTTCTGGGATGAAGCTGGCCTGTTTTATTACAAACTCCAATGCTAGAATGAGTGCCCCGGGGACAGGGGTGTGGGTGTGGGCGATTTGAGTACCCAACTCCCAGTGGCTGCCTATTTGAGACAGAACCATTGTCTGGGAATGAATGTTTATATAAATGTATAATGAAAGCACATTTAATTTGGCAACAAAGAGGGTCTAGAAAGTTCTACGAAGTCTCAAGACAGTAATCTCTCTCTTCTTTTTTTTTTGGATGATGAAATCTGAGGACTTGTGTGAACTCTGCTTATCTGTTTAATGAGATTTTACTGCACGTGCTAACTGTGATTAGAATCTGTTTGTAAAGAATATTGAATCATTTCAAGCTCGGAAACAAAAGGATAGAAGAGTAATGAAAAGCAAATTGAAGCTGTAAAATGTCTTTTAAAAAAATAGGAAGGAAAAAAAAAGCTCATCTGGAACCCTGCCAGAGGGCATGACCAGGGCTGGCCTCCATTATGGCGGCCATCCTGTAGCAGGGCCTGATGTAAACATTCTTCTGCTACTGTGGGTGTGTGTCAAAACATTAGTGATTGTGTGTCTGAGCCATCAGATTAACAGAATCTGCAAACACTATCTTTTCCCCTCCTCTCTCTCTTTCTCTCTCTCTCCCTCTCTCTCTTTCTTTCTTTTTTGAGACAGTGTCTCAGTGTATCCCCCAGGCTGGAGTGCAGTGGTACCATCCTGGCTCACTGCAACCTCCGCCTCCCAGGTTCAAGAGATTCTTCTGCCTCAGCCTCCAGAGTAACTGGGATTACAGGCGTGTGCCACCACGTCTGGCTAATTTTGGTATTTTTAGTAGAGATAGGGTTTTGCCGTCTTGAGGCTGGTCTCGAACTCCTCACCTCAAGTGATCCACCCGCCTCGGCCTCCCAAAGTGCTGGGATTACAGGCGAGAGCCACCGCAGCCGGCCACGTTCTCTTAAAACAGATGAAACAATATAGGAGAGCGGATGCTGGCAGAAAAAGGCGTAGCATTGGAAGGAGTGTTTAGACAGAATGGTTCCTGCTCCTCTTGCTCCAGGAAAAGGGCCTGGGCCTTCAGGGTGGTCACAGGGTCAGGCTGAGGGGATCCTGGAGGAGTGACTTTCTTGTGCAGTGAGAGACCTTGTGACGCCTTGGAGCCCATACTGAAAATTACTTCTTGCCTCAATGGAGAAGGGGGAGTGGAGAAGAGTTTCGGGGGTTGTGGACTTCGGATCGGCTCCCTGGACAATGGTGGAGGGGATCCAGCGTCCTGGGCCACCTCTGTTTAGATAAGAGCTTTTCCGTGAGCGTCTTGGCTCACGCTGCTTCCTGCTCTCGAGGGCCCTGTGGTCCATTCACACTCAGAACATGGCCCTTCTTCCCAGCCTCTGCTTTTCCTTCCTCCTTGCTCCTTCTGCTGGCTTCTAGAGTGAGTGCCAGCAATCTCCCCGCCCCCTCCCAAGCCAGACACTCTCTCCCTCCCAGCTCCCCGCTCTCCTTCACACAGTCCAGGGCCAGGGGATCCTCACGGGCCTGCACCTGGGTAACTGAGAGGCTAAAAGAGTGGGTGCTTACTTGGCTACACCCAGATAGGGGCCTCACAGAGGACACCTGTTTTGTTCATTCACTTTTCTTCTTACTGAAAGAATAGTCGGTGAGGAAGGGTGATTTGAGAAATAAGAAATCTTTAAGAAAAAATTAGGAGCGCCTACAAAAAATATCCTTTAACACATTCAAGAAGGAGGCTTAAAATAGTAGCTGCATTTACTCAGTGGAGAATATTTTAAGCTATCATTATATTTTGTTCTCACGAAAAGGAAGAGAACAACTTACTTCTTATTTAGTGGTCAATACTGAAACATCCAGAAAGCTTTTGGGAGTGGAGGTAGGGAATCACAGGTTAGTATAAGGAACATAGATTTTAGAGCTAGTCAGACCTGAGTTGAAATCATGGTTTTATAACATTCCAGTTATGTAACTCTGGATGTCAAAAACCTGACTACGAGAATCGTAGTCACAGAAGATTGCTCGGAGAACTTAGCAGTCTTGTTGATTTCTTGTATCATTCTAAAATTTTGTCCTTAGATCACACCAGCCCACAAAATCATTTTTAATAAATTCTGCTTTGGCGCTATGGCATTGGCCAACATTGAGGGATGTTAGTTACCAGACTTGACACTCACTGTGGAAGAAGTGTGGTCAGGGAGTTTGCCTACTATTAGTGTCCCACAGCACATGAGAGAAGAAATCACTTCTCTTGGATCTCAGTCCTCTGAAAGGTATCTTATGAGCCCGTTAATCTTGCAAATGTTTGTTTCACTTCTCTTTCTTGCTCTTGACAACTGGAAAGTAAAGCCTGTGGGCCGTACCTCCATACTGGTCTTACCCATTTTTTCACTTCACCAAGGCTGCTTAGTTATGTATTGTCCTTTTTGTGAACTACCTCAAATTCTTTGGGAATGGATGTGTTCTTAGCATAACCAACTCAAACAAGCAACCCCAAGCTACCATGTTTTACTAGTTTTATTATAGGCACTAAAAACACACACATAAGGGAAATAATTTAAATAAAGAATTGAAAGAAGATTGGTTTGACATCAGCAAATATTAGGGTGATACTAAATGTATAACACGCTTAGCACAGTGCCTGGCACACAGGAAACAAATCATTAATGTTAGTTGTCAGTTTATTATCTGATTTCATCGAGAGCTACTTACGTACACAACGGGACTATGTTTTATTCATCATTATAGCTTTGGTGCCTGGCCCAATCACCTGGGAAGTAGTGGGTGAGCAACACTTGTCTTTTGCTCAGTTAACTCCCCGATGAGAAGAGTGGGTCCTGCCAAAGAATGGCCAGATGAGATGGGGACCCAACCTCACATCAGATGTCAACCCTACCTCACATCAGATGTCAACCCTGCCATCTACACTTATCTCAAGTGTGCTGAAAAAGGGGCTCTAGTGACTGTCAAATGACCTCACATGCACACCTGATCTAAGTACGATGTCACCACCATCAGCACCTCTCCATTCACAATGATGAATATTAATGGATACATGGGATCTGCCAGGGCCCTGACTAACCTCAGCACAGCAGTGTCAGCACCTGACAAACTGATAGTCATGGACAGTTTCAACTCAGGCAAGGATGCTGACATGCAAAGCAGTGTCATCAAGTCTAATGGCAAATAGGAAACTGACTGGCAATGGCCTCCTCTTCTTGCCTATCTTCAAATATAGGCAAAAATATTGCCTTGTCAATAATAACACCATTTTTGCCAGGCATGGTGGCTCACACCTGTAATCCCAGCACTTTGGGAGGCCAAAGCGGGCGGACCACCTGAGGTCGGGAGTTTGAGACCAGCCTGACCAACGTGGAGAAACCCTGTCTCTACTAAAAAAAAAAAAAAAAAAAAAATTAACCGGGCATGGTGGCGCATGCCTGTAATCCCGGCTACCTGGGAGGCTGAGGCAGGAGAACTGCTTGAACCCGGGAGGTGGAGGTTGCAGTGAGCCAAGATTGCGCCATTGCACTGCAGCCTGGGCAACAAGAGCAAAACTCTGTCTCAAAAATAATAATAATAATAATAGCACCATTTTATTCAACTGAAACAGAATTTGCTCACTCTTATTTCATGTGAGATGTAAAATCACACCCCCTGCAAGAAGCAGATGATTTAATTCCTTCTGTTATTTAGAAACATATATGTTTATTGAAGAGACAGGTCAAATTAATGGAAAAATATCAGAATACAATTGAGCACAGGCAAGTAAAATGACAAGAGCCCATATACTACTATAGGCTGAACAAGACTTGAGTGATTGACCATTTGAATAGCTGAGGGAGAATTCACCAACGAGAGTAGCTCCTTGGATACTGTAACTCCTTTGATTTCCTAAATAATCTGAAACAGCCACCATTTCTGGTCCCATTCTGATTTCTTTGGAATAAACAGTGAGAGGACCTGTCCCAAGATGTAAATATATTTCCTGGGAGAACATTAACCTAATAGCATGGATCATCTTGTCAGAACATTAGTGTGTATATGATGCCACTTCAGAGGGAAGTGGCTTTGCAGTGGGCAGCCCTAGAGCTGCCTAAAAGTACTAGAAGTACCAGGTACTTTTCAGCAAACAAACTTAGCACTTGCAATGTGCCAGCCACTGTGCTAAGTACTTCACATCTATGATCACATTTAACTCCTCAAACAACCTTATGATGTCAGTACTGTTAACTCCATTTGTAGATGAGGAAACCTAGACTCAGAGAGGTGGTTTATTTTGCCCAGAATCATACAGCCAGTGGATGCCAGTAGGTGGCAGAGCCAGGATTCAGGCAACAGAGCCCACGTCCTTAAACTCTAAACTATGTTGCATCTCTTGATGTCACCATACCGGTTTTCAGGATTGTGAGCTTTTGATGTCACCATACTGGTTTTCAGGATCATGAGCTTTTGACTAAAAATGACTCATTTTAATGTCTAAGTAGTTGTGACACAACCAATCCTGGTGGTGACAAATGATATGCTTTCAACTGCCTGGTTGATGTCATGCTGGAAGGCTGCTCACTTACAGGCTCTTTGACATGTTAACCAGGACTAGTGTCCTAATAAGATACTCAAACTCTCTACCTGATCTGGAAAATGGTAATAATTCTAGTATTTGTCTTAGAGAAGTTCTGTGATAATTCAATGAGATGATGCATATAAAACACATATCCAGCACTTAACGTCCCATAGGTAAATGCTTAATAACTTAGCTATAAAGAAAATAAAAGTAGAAACCCCAGGCTATACAGCCTCTGTCAGCCACCATCTTCTATTATATCTAGATGGTCTTTAAATACCAATTTTTGTTTTCCTCACGCTACTTGTTCAAGGACTTTTTTCACACTCACAAGGGCTGATTTGTCAACAAGGTAGCAATCAGTGATCATCTTATGTAATTTTCAATGATGATGACAAGGCAAATGGAACATTAAAGACCTTAGAAACTGAATAATATGCACCCATGTAATGTTTTTTAAAAGGGTGAGTGAAAACCCAAGCCTTTGATTTTCAGGCATGGAGGGTAGAGTTTCTGAGATACAGTGCACATACCGCAGGTTGAAGGAGTGCCACAGGTAGAAGACCACCAATAATGAGTCTGTGGAAGCCCATCAGCCTGGAAGGAGGGACAAAGTAGGTTTCTGGCCAATAGATAGCAGAACATCCAGGCACTAGCCAGGTGGTGACTGCCTGGCTCAACCATTCAGCCTCCATTGAAAAAGTTTCACATCAGGTCCAAAATTACCTTTCCAATTTTGGTTTTTATTTTTTCTCAACCCAAATCTGATGAACCAATCACATTAATCTCTGGCAAGTTCTTTTCAACTTTCCAACCTGTTTGTATGCCTGTGTCACTGCATCACAACTTTGTCCCTCTCCCCTTCCATTTAACTTTCCAAGACCTACCCATCCTCTTTACGGCCCAGATCCCACCTCCTCCTTGCTGCTGCCTCTAAACTGCAGCATCACCATCTACCACTCATGGTTGACTCGTTTGGCCAGATTATAAGCACCTCCCATGGAGACTCAATACAGTGTTATGGTGGAAATAATAGTAAACAGGAATCAGAGACATGCATCTAGTTCTGAGCTTGCCATTAACTAGCTGTGAAATGAGATAACTATTTATCTTTGAGCCACAATTTCTCACCTATAAAACAATCTCTTTTTAAAAATTAAATCTTTAACATTCCTTAATTTCTTTTTTTTTCTTTTGAGATGGGGGTCTTGCTATTTTGCCCAGGACTCTTGGGTTCAAGCAGTCCTCCCGCATAGCTGGGATTACGAGAGCACGCCACTGTGCCTGGCTCAGATTCTTCAATTCTGAGTGAATGAATCATTTGCAGTGACTAGGTCAAGGCATGCCGAGGCTGAAATTAGCAGCCTCCATGTCCCCATTTCATTCCCTCATCAACTGTAAACCCTCATGTTTTCTCCTTCATTTTCTTTTGACCCCTCCTTTTCATTGCCTTTAATTGCTCTCCTGCCTAAATAGCCATGAGCTTTGTGAGGCCCACTGAGGGCTGAGCGCTTGCTGAATCCTAATCCAGAACATTAATTCCGAACAATAAATGAGAGAATGGGGCTCCCTGCCCTGCAAGAGATCAAATACCACTGGATGGTGCGAAAGTCACAGAAAAGGACAATACAAACAGGGTAAAGTGCCACAATAAGCAGGCACATTAACTGTGAGTTAGACTTGCCTCCCTCCTGAGGCTGGAGGCACTGCTCATCCCAGTGGAGTTTATCCTCCAGTTCCTACTCCCACCTGCAGATGTGGGGCCCAAACCAGCTGTAGGTCACCACTGGTGCCCGAAGATATCATGAAATTTGAGCCCAATTCACCGATTTGCTGCCCGCGTTTTTCTCCTTTCCTCTCCCATTCTCCGCTCAACTCTAACTCAACAGACGGGCCAGCTCTAACTCACTACAGACAAGAGCAAACCCCTCAGGTTAGGCAGGCGCCCTCCCAAACCTATTCTCTGCCGACTTCAGCTCTTTCCCCTGGGAATCCACAGAGATCTCCTCTGAGGACTCCTATGGGACACCAGGGAAAAGTAACCTTCTGGAAGGCCAATGTATCTAGCCCCTTGTCTTTTATTTATGTATTTATTTGAGACAAGGTCTCACTCTGTCTCCCAGGCTGCAGTCCAGTGATGACACTGCAGCCTCGACCTCCCAGGCTCAAGCCTTCCTCCTGTCTCAGCCTCCTGAGTAGCTGGAAACATAGACGCGTGTCACCATGCCCAGCTAATTTTTTTATTTTTATTTTTTTGTAGAGATGGGGTCTCTCTATGTTACCCAGACTGGTCTGCAACTCCTGGGCTGAACTGATCCTCTCACCTCAGCCTCCCAAGCGCTGGGATTATAGTCATGAGCCACTGTGCCCAGCCCTCCCTCTTTATACCATAATCTGAAAACACCTGAGAAATGACTCCCTGAGCCTCAGTTTTACTTATGGGAAAAGAGGGGAAGTAATCACCATTCCGTGGAACTGTTGTACAGATTAGAGATAATGTGTGTAAAGGGGTGAACATTGGCTTTTGGCACCAAAAATGACTTATTGATTAAGTCTATCACAGCTATTATAATGAAGTAGACCATTGTATTCAAGGTGGCAAAACGTCCTAGGAAGCTTCTAGAGAAAGTATGAGGAAACAAGGGCTAGTGATTAAAAGTTCATTATAAGGCACTGTCAGGGCCAGAGTCTAAATCTATCACGCCCTTTCCATCTTCTCAATCCAACAGGTTCTGCTTTGTCACCTAAAGGGGCACTGATTTTACATTAAAGTCACCTAGATACCATATTTTAAGAAAAAAATCTACCAAGTCAGTGAAGATACACTAAAATGTAGATCCCCAGGCAGACGCGCATGTTTTATAAGTGATTTGTTCTACTTATCCATCACCTAAAGATCTTGTGTCAGGACATCAGTTTCTAGATTCAATAATAAAAATGCTCATTCAATCTGTGAATTTGGCCACAGAAAATCTGAAAGATTCTGCCAATCTTCTTAAGGAATCTTCCCAAATTGTGTGTCACTATCTTCTGGTAACCTGAGAAGCTACATTGAATCTTGCTGAAAAGATCACTATAAAAACCATCCAGCGGCTGGGTGCGGTGGCTCACGCCTGTAATCCCAGCACTTTGGGAGGCCGAGGCAGGCGGATCACGAGGTCAGGGGATTGAGACCATTCTTGCTAACACAGTGAAACCCCGTCTCTACTAAAAATACAAAAAATTAGCGGGGTGTCGTGGCACACGCCTGTAATCCCAGCTACTTGGGAGGCTGAGGCAGGAGAATAACTTGAACCCAGGAGGCGGAGGTTGCAGTGAGCCGAGATCGCACCACTGCACTCCAGCCTGGGCGACAGAGCAAGACTCCATTTCAAAAACAAAAAAACAAAAAAACCATCCCACATAGATTTCTTGTGACTCAGCCTTTTGGTTTAATTTAAAACACATAATGAAATGTTTGATAGCAATTACAGGAGACAGTTAACTCATTAGAAACAATTATTCGTCAGATTCACTGTATTACTAAGAAGACTAGGAAAAGGAGGAAAATCTCACAAAGCATAGAAAAGTGGCAAAGGGGCCTTTGGCAAATGAACTCATGCTCTGTTCTCAGGACTTTGTTTGAAATATTAATCAGGGCTGTTGTTCGAACATTCACATTGAGCAGCATGCACTTCCTCGTCCAGTAATTATATAACAGAATGCAAGAAGTTTCTCATTAGTAAGTGAACATTCACTTTTGGCTTGTGATGAAAGCCTCCTGTATAAGATGGCCAGTTTTATTTGGCTGTTTGTTCAAGCTCAAAGTCCTGCTAAAGTGGTCTTTGGTCAAGTGGTCTTCTTTAAAGTACTCATTTTGATTCAAGGTTTTGTTTGTGGTAAATTAAAATTCTCTGTAGTGTGGCTGAATTGAGGCTGCATACCCAGGCATACACTGTACAGAATGTATGTTGAGACACATGGATGGATACAAATTGTATGTGTACTTAGGAAGAATGTGATCAATATTTAAACATGAGGTATGTGACCATATTTCTACAAGAAGAGGTCTTAAATTACAGCTTCCCTCAGACATCTGACCTCCATTTTGCCCCCAGGAAATGCTGACTTTTTCAATCTTTATATTGTTAAAACTGTCATTGTGTAGATGTAAAATAAAATATGGGACATAAAACTGTTACAGCATAAAAATAATAGACATTCATGTTGGCAGTCAATTAAATTTGGGTCTTTGAGTACATTTCTAATTAACTACCATTAACAATTGTCTTGTTTCTGTCCTGTTAATTTTACATACCCCACTGATGAGCCAAACTATGTTTCCCCCAAATGATCTATCCCTAACACATCCCTAATGACTCAGGCCCTCCTTTCTTTGCCAATTTGCTGACGTAAACAATAGAGAAATGCAATTAGGCAAGCCCCTCTCAGAAGCCCTTCTCAGAGTTCCTAGATGCCTCTGCTTTTCTGATATTGTAGGCCACCCCATCCCCCCATCCCCGGACGGAAGGCAGTAAACCACCCTTACTCTTAGAGTGGTCAGCTTTCTCTTGACACCATCCACCCCACCCCCGACAGTACTCTACTGCTAGGGCACATGAAGAGTGTTTCAGACATGGGACGTCACACTGTCACTGAGAATGGCGGTAAACATTATTTTCTAGTTAACTTCTAAAGCATGTGATTAGTTTAGACTCCAGTCCTGACCTACTTTAGAGTTTTGCAAGTAGTTCCTTGAGAGTCCATGTATGTCTAATAGATTTTTCTTAGAAAACCTACCGTTTTATCTAAGAAAGTCAAAAGAATAATGTTCTCCCTCAACCTTCCATGAGTTGAGAACCCAACATTTTTCACACCCTGAAGAGACCCATTGGCAGAAGACCAAATAAAGCAGGCAAAGCTTTAGAGCTAACCGGGCAGAGAATGAGAATGCCTTCATTTGTATGGGCTGGACCGAGGCTGGCAAGGTGGTCCAGGTTGGCACTGCAGAAAACATGGCTTGGCCCCAGTGGTGGAGGAGCTGCAGCACCATCTTTTTTTTCCTTACTGGGCCCTTATTAACATTATAATCATGAAGTCAGTTCTGTGTCACAGAGTTTGTACCTCCATTTAAGACTTTTCTGACAGTCATTCTACTTTCATAAGTTGAAATTTTCTATTAATTTGTCACCGATCCTCAGAGTTAATGGTCAAATTGCCTTATAGTTTATATGGAACAGAAGGGAAACGTCAGTGTGCAGCCACTGGGAAATACTTTCAAGACTTTTTGAAGGAAGAAAATATAATTTACAATGATTTTCTAAGTTAACTCATTCATAGCTGTGTATGATAGGAACGGGGAAGCACAGCCATTGCCATTTACAGAAGGGGAAATAGAAACACAGATTAAAGAACTGGCCAAGATCACACAGAAGTCAGGGACTGTGCCAAGAATAGGACTTGCTTCCTTGATTCCCAATTCTCTATCTTTGGGAGGATGTAGTAGATATTTTACAGGTACCTATATAGATCCTATAAGTAATCACCAACTATGTTTAATCTTGTATAATGCAAATATAAATGCTAAAGACAAGTGGTATTTATCTTCATGTTTTACACACGGTTGGTGCCTAATAAATATTTGTGTGATGAGCAGATGGTTGACAGTATATTTAGATTGAATATCAGTGACATGCCAAGTTGCTTTGTAAGATGTCAGCAGTATTAATGCAATGTAGATAGAAATGTTTCTCTACATATTTTGAGTAGTTATCACAGATAGCTTATAAAGAAAATGAGATTGTTCACAAAGAACCCAATGTTACCTAAGGTTTTTTTTTTTTTTTTTCCATTAGAGGGGAATAACACAGTATGTGGTACAACTCTGTATATTATAATCAATCCGTGTTACTTCTTCCTTTGAAACTACGATTTGTGATAGATGGGGAGAGAGATCTAAGATCTAAAGAATGTGTGCTCTCAAAACAAAACTGCAGTAATTAAAGGCTGCAGGCACTGAACCTCCCTAGAGGAAAGACCCAAACACATTCAACATTTTAGAAACAGATCTTAGTTTTAGAAAGAAGAAAAGACAATCCAGAAACAACCAGGTGGACTCTGGACACCCATGGAGGAGGTGATCAGAGCTCATGAGAGTACCAGGAAGGAGATCAGCAGAAGCCCCCCACCATGCCCTGTTTGTGGGGAACAGATGAGCACAAAGACCCACTCAGGCCACACAGTCAGCTACCCGAGGGTCTCCTTGGTATTCAAGCACACATAAAGAAAAGTAGCCTTCCAACATCTTAGATTCTTCCTGAGAAAATAGTGATCTGCAGTACAAACTGATTATGCCAAGACTGTCCTTGCTCCATCCTCTCCTTGGTTCCTCAAATCCACACTTTCCATTCCCCAGAGAAAGTCCCCTTCCCTCCAGTCCTGTATTACTATTGTTCCTTTAGAAACCAACCAACCTCCTTGCCATGGACAATGTTATCTAAATAGTAACTCCTGTGAGGCTGCATCAGTACTGTGGCAGAGTTCACAGACGACTGTAAGATCAAGCGGAGCTCAGTCCACGGGGGGTTTAGTAGTACTACTTAGTTGTTCAAAATGCAGGGCAAACGTGAAGTTCTAGAGATCGAAAGTGGACTGGTCCAGCAGGCATCAGCTCCCCTACATGCCCACTCAGCCCACCCCAGCCTCAGCCAACCCACAGGGCAGAACCACTTCCTCTCATGACGGGAAAACAATGAATGGGACAGCCCACATGAACTGGGAGAATTACTTCATTCCCTCATGACACCCTTCCATTTACTCTTCCTTTTACTTTTGCCTAACTCTTCTGTAGTTCCTTAATTTTTCTTCTTCTGAAAAGTCATATTTTCCTCAATTCCACAGCCACCCTCCACCCTAGACCTACTAAATTACTATTTTTAAAGCACAACAAAACTGTATTTTACATTCCATAATTTACATTCATTTCTCAGAAATGTTTGGTAAAACTGCTAACTGTTGTGAAACTAGCTCTATAGTAGGCAGAAATAATCTTTCAAGTTCATTAAAGGTTCTTGGGTCTTATTTAAAGAAATGTACCCCAATGCTAGCGATGAAAATCTGTGGCACTCTGTAACTTTCTAAATACATTACCTCATTCAATCCTCATCGTCTTTCTATGAAGTGTGTATCCTTATCTTTATTTTTATGAGCAGAGGCTGTAAACTACAGACATGTGGAAGGCACTATATGCCTAACATCCTTATGATGCTCTCTGGCTTTTTGCTGAGACTCATGGGAGCAGGTTTAGGAATATCTATTTAGAAGTCTACCAGTTGGCTGAGGATGAGAAAAATAAAATATTCCACCTCATTCAGTGTTGATGACTTATTTTGGTGTTACTAATATTCAAAAGAAATATCGTAGTTTTCTTATCATTTTTCTTTTCTTTCTTTTTCTTTTTTTTTTCTGAGACAGAGTTTTGCTCTTGTTGCCCAGGCTGCAGAGAAGTGGTGCAATCTCGGCTCACTGCAACCTCCACCTCCCAGGTTCAAGCAATTGTCCTGCCTCAGCCTCCCAAGTAGCTGGAATTATAGGTGCCCGCCCCTACACCCAGCTAATTTTTGTATTTTAAGTAGAGACGGGGTTTCACTATGTTGCCCAGGCTGGTCTCAAACTTCTGACCTCAGGTGATCCTTCCGCCTTGGCCTCCCAAGGTGTTGGGATTACAGGCATGAGCCACTGCACCTGGCCCCATTTTCCTTTTTTTAATGCAAAAAAACTGAAAAGGGGAAAGATTCTGCTTTATTTCTTCTTGGTTCATTTCCTGTTTAAGTTTAAAAGTAATCATCCTTTCCTTCCTCTCTTTTATTCCTCATGTTTTATAAGAACAAATTCTAGGCAAAATGAAAACCACAATATTACTCAGTTAAAACTTAGCTCGTTTTCATAAAACATTTTGCCACTTCTTTTTTTTAAAGGGTGACATTTTTAGTTGAACTGTCAGTAGTTATAAAATAGCTTAATATGTTTACATATTTATTAGACTCTAGGAAACTAAACAATTTGAGTTAGGTCTGAACTTCTTTCTATATTAGATACATACAATTTGAGTTAAGTCTGAACCTCTTTCTACATTAGATACATTAACTGTCTGGCCATATTAAACCAATTAATAGTTTCGAGTTCCTTAAACAACTATATTCTGCCCTCAAACTGAACAAATGCTTTAGCGGGGGTATATGTAGATACACCCTTTCACTAGAGCCTAAAATTTAAATGCCAGGAATTATTCTACATATTTGAGAGTAGTGTGCATATATTAGTCACTCAATCTCTTTTGATGATCATGTATAGACACCAGTATGCAAATATGTTACCATATCACTCGAACTAAGTGCAATAGAGCATTTCGTACTCATGTGTTACTAAAATTCCTGTCTACAGCTGAATCTGAGTTAATCTAAGTATATACAAATATATTTACATAAAGACATATTTGAGAACTTTTGGTAATTAAAGAGGGCTTCATTTATCTGTAAATTTTAGCTTCATCTCTCTGACAGGGTGAAAGAGTGGTTCTGTTTATTTTCTAGTGTACAAAGTTTCTACATATATTTTTGAAACATTTCTAGTTAACTGTACTGATTTAACCACCAAGCACCAAATCTGGGTCTGACACAGGTAGGCTACTCAATTAGTACCTGCTGACTAATGTACATCAAGTTCTCATTCTTGTACATCAAAGATGTGTACATTTTTGGCAGATACTTTCAAGCAGCAACATATTAAAGAAATAAAGCATATGCAACCTTAAACATTCATTTCTTATCAGTCTTGTAAGTAGTGAAAAAAAATGCCTTTAACAGAGAATAATTCAAATGGCCAACAAACATTTAAGGTAATGCTCTGAGTCTTGAGACCACTCTGAAAGGAAGAAGACATCTTTTTAGGCCTTGGCGAACTTACTGCATAACACAGAAGAAAGATCCCATATACCACAAAGAAATTGGAAAGAAAGCTAATGTTTACAAAGTTCCATTCGAGCTGGCCTCATTCTCCAAATCACATTTTATCAGCATCACTTAAACCCAAATTTATAACATTATGTTCTATCATTCATAATTGTTATTTTCTAACATAGTTACTAGTTCTAATCCTAGATAGAATAGAAATTTTAAATTTAATATTGCCAAAACAAAATGTAAATATATTTAGAAAAGGCTCTGTTATTCCAGAAAAATTCAACTCTACACTTTTATCCCAATCAAATAGCTTCAATTATTTAGTTATTTTTTGATTTATTTGCATGTTAGGTTGGCACATATGTCAAGACCCTAAGAGGATGGGTCCATTAATATTGATGCATACCCCAAATTTGCAAAATAGTATAGAATTTCAGTAGATCTCACTGTCTTTTGCGTTAAACATTCACAGTGGTAAAGAAGATATTTAAGATTTTTAAGTCCTTTATATTTCTATTATTAGAAAATGACAGTCAAATGAGAAATCAGATGTGTGGAAATAGCTACTTTCCAGGAATTACATAACTCACCAGTAACTTTCTACTCTGAGAGTAATACACCCTAAGCAAAACGAGTTGGAATTGTGGGAATAATCTAGAAAATCAAATAGCCACTTCTATCTGTTTACATTAGAATTATGCTTTGTTTACTTTTCCTATCAATTTTTTTTTTTAATAACAATCCTCCTGAACACTCTGCAAGTGGAGTTAAAAGTAAAAAGGAAAATAGTTTGGCATAATGATAATTCTTGGGCAGTTTCAATAATATCTTATTGTTGCACCTATCAATTCTATTCCTGTTCTTCAAATTAGCTCCCATGAACTATCCTTAGTATCATTCCTCTAGACTAAACAAAAAGAGGAAAAAGCAAACAAGGCTCAGTCATCAACAGGATGCAAAGAAATGTTGCACAGTTAGCAGAGGGTGGGGATGTATTCGCTTAGCAAATATACACTGAGCATCTACTGTGTGCCAGCCTTCACCCAGCCTAAAGACACAGGGGTACTCTCAGTCAGCTCTTGGCTTAGAGAGAGACAAACCTGTGTGCATCAAGCGATGTAACAATGGTGTGAACAAAGTGCTGTTCATACTGAGGAGGAAGACGTGATTCTGAATGAGGCAGTCAGGAGGGTTCACAGAGAAGGTGATGTAAGAACTGAGCCATGGGGTTTGATAAGTAAGGCCCTCTTAGGAGGCAGGCAGTGGGTGGAAGTGCATTTCAGACAGATGGAAGAGCAAAGCCCAAAAGTAGGAAACATAGTGATCATCGGTGTTGGGAAGAACTTGGATCATATCCAAAGAATACAAAATGAACAGTGGGAACGCGAATGTAACTGACATAGTGGTATAGCCAAAGTCTAGGGATCTTCAATTGAGAAACAGGATACCAGAGTTCCAACCTGAGCTCATATAACAGTTCATGGGAGGACCTTAGTTTTGTGCTTGTGCTTCTAAAACTGTAAACCAGAGAGAAAAATTATGAAATTGTTAGCCAATGGTAAGGTATACTCAGTAAGAAAGAAGAGTAGCTGTTGCCCACCTTTTTCCAAGGCAGGGAGAGCCTTGCCTTAAATATACAGTACACCCCATCTGCAGATTCCCATCTGTGTCCATTAAAAAAATCTTAATTCCAGGTGTCAAAAAGTATTTGAAAGTTAGTCAAAAAACTGACTGTCCCTACCTTGCTTCAGAATGATTATGGTTACAGGGGCGCCAGCACCACTTGATTGTAGGTTGAGGGATACCGTATGCGGTACAAGTCAGGATTTGTCTGCTGCCCAGTGGGTAGAGAGCTGGGTCTGGAAACGATGACACGGCCTTTTCATAAATCTGGGGTTTCACTGGAAAGGAGATGAAGAACAGGACAGAAGTCAAGAGCTGTTCTAATGACTTTCTCCTGGGCCACACATGAAGGACCACATTCTCACTGGTTTGGATGTCAGGGAAACAAACAAGAAACAAAAAACAAGTAAACCCTCCTATTTGTCAAGAAAATGCAGATTTTTAAAAATAGTAGCAGTGTTTTGAGAATATTAATAATTTGATTCCATGGTATGTACATTGTGATTACAATGATAAAAGATCATGCTGCCTATGGAATACAACAAACAAACACGAGATTGTTGAAGATGGGAACTAAACGTTAAGTGTTTTTTCAAATGATTATTTGAAATTTTGTTATCTTTGATGTTGTTATGCTGATTCTTGAATTCATAAGTGTTCACTAATTTATTTCCTATCAGAACCAGAAGAAAACCTGAGCAGCAAACTTACCATTCACAATTAGAGTGGCAGTGAGGTTTTTGAACACATTTGACTGTTTTATGCTCAGCAAGATTGTATAATTCCCTGCATCCTCTTCAGTTACATCCTTGATAATTAACGAATAGCCCCGAGTCAAATAGCGAGCAGATTTCTCGGTCGCAGGTAACCCATCTTTTAACCTGTGGTTAAAAGCATAATCAGTAAGTCATTTCACATGGCCTCGCAATATCACTTTGGTAACACTGTCATTTAAGTTTTTGAGCTCAATTTGACCAGTTCTTTCTTCTTTTTTTTTTTTTTGAGACAGAGTCTCACTCTGTCGCCCAGGCTGGAGTGCAGTGGCGCAAAGCGGCTCACTGCAGCCTCTACCTCCAGGGTTCAAGCGATTCTCTGCCTCAGCCTCCTGAGTAGCTAGGATTGCAGGCATCTGCCACCACGCCCAGCTAATTTTTGTATTTTTAGTAGAGATGGGGTTTCGCCAGGCTGGTCTTGAACTCTTGACCTTGTGATCCACCCGTCTCAGCCTCCCAAAGTGCTGGGATTACAGGCGTGAGCCACCGCACCCGGCCTCAAGTTGACCAGTTTCAAATCTTTGATCATCAGTGTTGATTTTTAAAATGTAGCCATTAACTTTTCAGTAAAGGCAGATATGCTTTTTAGACTGGGTAACACTTCATATTTACTGGCAAGGAGGAAGAAATAAAGCGAGTGAAGACAGAAAAACAGTAGCTTAGTGTGCCCACAGGGATACCGGTGACCACTGTGACTTAAGGATTAACCCAGAGGCAGGGGCTCTGATTCCATCCGAGATGTTTTTCAGAGTTTTCCACGAGGCTCCATCAGCAGTATAAGGGCCATTGTAAGTCAGATCAACTAGATCACTTCTCCAGATAAAAATACAAATAGACTTTCCTATTGTGGTCTCAGGTGGAGTTCTTATTAGTTTTATAAATGGTCACACCAGTTGTCCCTTTCGTAAACTAGAGTGAAATCAAGATGATCAAGATTTCTCCTCTGAGGAAGAACAGTTAAGGTGCAAAACAAACAGAAAGCATAAACTTAAAAAAATTTTAAGAACATATTAAATACTGAATCGATGCATTGATATCATTCTATTGCACACAGAACTGACAGTCAGAGCCTGGATGCTTGACCTGGCTCTGCTACTCACTGCAGGCTGCTGCACACATGACTAACCAGCTTGGGCTCCAATTTTCTCAAATTTTCTAGAGTTTCCCAAAGGTTCCTTATAACTCTAAAATTCTGTGATTTCATTAAAATGCATGGTTCTTTAAATAGGCAGTTTTAATCCATCAGGAGTTTCTTATGTTCTGTATAAAGGTTTAATATTGGGAACTTAGTTCGTTATCATGCATGATTATAAAGTCCTACAAACAAATTCCCATTACTAGTGTGTCTCAGATCCTAAGTAATTAAAATGAGGATGCTACACTTTGTGATTACAAATATTGTCTTGGTATTACTTTAAATTATTTCCTATCAACAAGTCAGCATTTTTGACGGTGGACTGAATTTTTTTAATGCCCTTGCGACTTAGTTACTGAAGAAATCAACACTAACAGATGAGCATGCTCTCAGACCCCGGTGGAGTGAATGTACCTCCTGGAGTCATTAAATTACTATTCAATTTACTATTAAACCTAAAAATTTACTACTAAATGCTTTTGATATTCTGAAGCAAAAAAGATCATTTTTCTACTGCAATGGCATGAAGACATAGCACAAAGTTAAAATTTTCTCTTTAATTCCCTATTAAGTATTTAAGGGAACTGCAAACAAACACACTACCCTCATACGACATTGAAAGCCAAATCAGCGCTGGTCAGGGGGATTCTAAAACGGCACCACATCCCTATTGTATGGGTTGTTTTGCTAATCAGTTTTGCACCATAACCTTTGTTTAAAAGGTAATGACTTGAGCCAAAGGTATTGGCATTTAACAGTAATTTTGTAAAATGATTGCAGATCATAAACAGATTACATTGTTTTACATCAGGTGTTGTACTAGTGCTTTCAAAAACTGCTGAACGAGGTTTTGAATATATATCCTTCTAGCCAAAAAAAACTTAATTAGTTCAAGTAGGCCCATTCGTCCCCATCTTCAAATGAGTAGGTCTTGTCTCTATTAATGTTTGTTTAATTTTAAAACAAGACTGGAACTTTCAACCCAGCTGTACATAAAAGAATTATTTTCATCATTCTCATTACAAGAGTCCACTTCTTCAGGGTTAATAGAGCATGTTACATATTCAAAGTGCTTCCTAGTCATTGTTCAACGCATCCCATTCAAAGAATGCTGACATCATAGGAAGGTTTAGAGATGCAGAAAGTTAACCACAGTAAGAGACTGACTAGACTGAAGTGAGCACTCGAACAAACCTCATCTCTTGCTTACCTTGCTACATTATTTCCTTTCCCCCAGCCCTTCTCACCTCCACCACCCAAGAATCTACAGAGTTCTGAGCTCTCTGCAGCTGTCTGAGGAACGTCTCTTGGTATTTTGTCAGGAATTGGAGTCATTAGGCTCTTGCAGCTTCCCACTTACAAAGCACATCTTACACTGTTATGGAAATAAGTATGGTCCTACCATACAACTTCCGGCGAGGGAAACGCCTTCACTTTCATAGACAGCCGGTAAGACCTCTTGCCAGCTACAGTTTCGAGCACCTGCTGTTTTCGATGTTTCACAGTGATGAAGGCTTTATCTTTGAAAGGAGAAGTGATAAATACATTAGAAAAGAATATATTTCCATAAGCAAAACCTTAGGGCCTCATGAAGGGAGGGTGTAATCAATGAGTAAATAAACAGAGCTGAATTATGATAGAGCCTATCAATAAGCCTAAATATTGATCAATGAATAGGATACTTTAAAAGCACCGTAACTGGTGCACGCCTTTCAAGTCAAATGGTATCACGTCCTAGCAACATAAAACAGTGGCAGAGCAACAGAAAGTAAAACACCTTAAATATCTCTATCACAATAACAAGGAAGTGGGAAGATATTTCTAAAAGTCTACGTGGCTGCTGTGAGCAAGGTGAGAAAAAGTTGCTCTGGGCACCCTAAAACAACTAATTTGATATCAAAAATCAACTGGAGAAAGACAAAAGGAAATAAAAGGCTACTGATAGAGAATTGTTCCACAGTTTCTGCCCTCCACACTGTTTCCTTTTCAGCAATGGAAATAAGGCTTTTAAGCATTTTCTTTATAGAATTTGCATACTGAAATTAAGCAACAACATTAGGATTCCATGAGAGTAAAAGTAGGGATAAAATAGCATTAATTCTAAATGATTTAGCATACCATATTTTTATTTCTCTAATTCATGGTAGTACCTGAGAAATTTTTCTGAGGTAATAAAGATAAAATTCATCATCTTTTTCTGTTTTGTTTATATAGGACACTAAAAATTTCATAAATATATTAGGTTCTAACCGAATTATTAGCTATAATAAATATCTAAAGAAAGGACTCTCTGTTCAATTCAAAAGTATTAAATTTAAAGAGTACTTAATGTGGTTTGCTTTTTGACAGGGCGAGGAGGGAACCATGGCCAAGTCATATTCATTCATGCTAACGTAACTCTTGGCCAACAGAAAACTGACTTATTTAGAGAACACAGACATCTACAATGATTAGAAAGCATAGCATGAGTTGGCAACGCTGAACTATGCTTACCATATATATGCACTGAGGTGTTAACAGATTTGAATGATGGTCCACTCCTTACACGACAAGTATAAAGTCCTTTGTCTTTGTTCTGCACTTTGTCAATAGTAAGAACACTGTAGAATATGTTGGCATGGGAATTGCTTTGGTCAATTCGTCGCCTTACAGAAGCTCTCTTATTTTTCTAGAAAGAAAATGTATAACAAATGTAGAAGGAGTGAGTGTTCATGCTTAAAGTTATATAGGATTTTAACATTTCTTAGATCATAACTTCGACAATAGCTTCTGTTTTATGCTAAGAATCATGTCACATCCACCTAGAGCACAATGTTTGGAAACTATATCTGTGTCTAGAGATGCTTCAAATATGTAGCATAGTAGGATTTATTTAGCACTTAATTTTCTTCAAATGCATTTTCACATATACCATCTCAATTGTTTGTCTCAACAACCTAGTGAGACTGGCAGGCTGACTGCCCTTTTACTGATGAAAAAACTGAAGGAAGGGACCCCCTGGCCCAAGTTGGCCAGGAACTCAGGTCTTTTGAGCATAAATCTAGTGTCCTTCCTCTGGCACACACACCTCTCTACACAGTGACCTGTTCTGTAGGCATACATATCACACACAAACATGACAATCATAAGCCTTAGTGTCTGGCTTAATGACAGTGCTTCTCTCACCAAATCACTGTGTGAGTTTCCTTTTTTGTCCCTACTAGATATGAAGGAAAAGATAATGAGTCTTGTCTCTACTTACTAAGGTGGAATAATCCTATAATTTCATTATTTCACTATTTGAGTAATGCTTGCCCATGTTGGCTAAATCATAGTAAACGGATCTGGGGACATGCAAAGCCATCAGCAGGTTTAACCAAGACTTGAAAGGTGCTGTCCCAGGTTTGTCTCAGAGAAGAACAAGAATCAGTCTTAGGCTCCGCAATCTGACCTGGCCACAATGACAGTCCTGCTCACTGTTTTGAGAAGACAAGATCACATTGCCTTCTCCCTTTTTTTTTTTTTAAGCACTGTATTTTATAACTAAAAAGTTATTTCCGCCTCTCAATCCTTCCCCATAGTCATAGGGGCAGAGGGGAGGAGCATGGAAAAATGTCTTTGGGAGCTGTCCAGAACTGATCTTTGGATCGGGAGCTTAGTTCTCCTCTGTGCCACATTTAATACACTTCTACCCACCTGTCCATTTACTTCCCTGTTGGAACAGACAGACACATTTTGAGGCCATTTTCTTCATTCTCAGCAATAACCAGAGAGAAAAGTCAATTGCCACTATCAAAAGTCAGAGAACTAGTCCCTTAACGTAACAGACTGAGGGAGCTTTCTGCAGCTCTTTTATACAGGTACTACTCCCTTTGCCAAGTTGAGTAACACTGGTATTGCTTCTGACTTGGGAAATAACTCATCCTGTGTTTTAGAGTTGCTTCGCCCAGTACTGCAGCCACCAGCCACATGTGGCTATTAAAATTAAATGAAATCAAAAATTCATTTCCTCAGTCACACTAGTCACATTTCCAGTGGTCATCTGCCATATGTGGCTAGTGGCACAAGTACAGGATATTTCCATCACAGAAAGTTCTGTTGGACAGTGCTGTTTTAGAAGATTATTAGCATTTAATAGATGTATTATAGATACTCTTACTTACAGTAGCAATGCTAGCAGGATAGAAGTTTCTTCCCTCTTGGCACTTATTGAGAATATTTGATTTCTATTAAAACCCAGAAAATATTGCTACAAGCCATAGCATTTTTATTTAAATGAAACAATACCACTCCTAGAAAACAGCTGATGACAGATAAGGCCTTAATGTGCCCCTACAGGGCACTCGTTACACGTTTTTGTTGCTAAGTTATTCCATTTCCATGGCAAGAAATGTCGATGAAAAACAACACTAGCTTGGGGCTCATGCATTAATCTTTCATACATAATTTAATCATAAATTGACTTTGTAATTGGGCAATCTGAACAACATAACAAATGATTGTACTTGAGATATGCCGCATAAATCACGCTGATACACAAGAAATGGGGGCCAGAACTACTGTCAAAATTTCCGTAACAGTTTATGATAGTTTCCCCATGTATACATTTCTAAAACAATTATTGTTTGCAAAGATGTTCGATTTGAATAAGGGAACCCAACTCAGGCTTCATTCTTCTCATTTTTCTGAAGGACAGAATTGCTCCCCTGACACTTAACAAATGGAATATTGGATGACTGGGTTGTAATATCTTTTCCAAACATGTTCCAATCAGGTGCCTGACTGTCTGCCAGTATCCTAAATGAATGCGCTGACAGAGACAGCCTCCTGGAAAGTTGTTGTTGTTGTTACAAAAGGCAGTCCCTGCCTGGCATTTAGTGATACATTTCTCTCTCATCTCTAAATCCTACAGAATAGTTTCCAGGAATGAAACAATCCCTTTCTTTCCACCTAGAATCATGCAATAGAAATACCAGTCTATGCTCTTCAAAACAAAACTTCCAGACATCAAAAGACGATATCTCTGCATATCACACTCATGAAATGCCAGGCAAAGAAAGCACTCGAACCAAACCCAAAGCTGCTTTATTGACTAACACTGCCACAGGAATCAGGATTTTCTGATTTTTCCCATCTCAAAAACCCTGCGGGATTTCACTTGCTAAAAATACTGTCCTGCAGAAGAAATAGAAAAATGGGTCACTCACTTCATCAGGGTAACTCCAGGTCATTTGAACTCTCGTGTTCAAGGGAGTGGTGGCAGTACAATTGAGGATAAGAGTATGGCCTCTAAGTAATTTGACTGGGCGTGGTGTGCTTATTTGGACATCTATGATTGTATTGGCTGCAAGCATAAAAGAGAAATTTTTTTAAATTAAGATTTCATTACGCAGATAAAAATAAAGAGCACTTCGGCTTATGTTCATGCCTCTGAAGCATCACTTACTTTGTCGATGTGTGAGATAGTTTGTCTTATACAAATGTCCATTGACTGTTGCTTCACAGGTCAGAAGCCCTATTTCTTTGTACGTTGCATTTGATATGATGAAACCCTTTCTACTGTCCCAGATTACACGTTTTCCATCAGGGATCAAAGTGTCAAGTGGAAACTGAAAAGGAAGAGGCATGTGTTAACAAGGTCCTATTAGCACTGGTTGGCAATACTGTTTCACCAGCAGTTGGTGAAAACATGGTTTTTCATCTAAAATGAAAATAGTAAAACTCTGTAGTTTGCTTATAACAAACTAGGTTAAAAACTCTAGTTTGCTATCATTGGTTCTTGAGTTTTTTTGTATATAGCAAAAGATACTTGCATTATGATTAATTATAGTAATTATGATAATTTACTATCAGCCTTGGCAACAAGTGGCACCTACCCAGGATAGACCTAGTTGTCATATCAGACTTTCAGGGGGAGCCCATAACTCTTTGGCCTCCAGGAATCTTCATAATAAACTGGTCGGACACTCAGCAGACAAACCAATTAACAGGCTGGGCGTGGTGGCTCACACCTGTAATTTCAGTACTTTGGGAGGCCGAGGTGGGTGGATCACCTGAGGTCAGCAGAGACCAGCCTGGCCAACATGGTGAAACCCTGTCTCTACTAGAAATACAAAAATTAGCTGGGCACGGTGGCAGGTGCCTGTAATCCCAGCCACTCGGGAGGCTGAGGCAGGAGAATCGCTTGAACCCGGGAGGCGGAGGTTGCAGTGAGCTGAGATCACACCACTGCACTCCAGCCTGGGCAATAGAACGAGACTCCATCTCAAAAAAGAGAGAGAAGCCAATTGCATTTTTTTCTACTGGGGCTGCCAGATTATTCTCATTTGTTTTCATCGTCCAGCGCTTTTAACAAGTCATAGCTTTTCCTCCCATTTTGCATGGTTTACTGAAGAAGTGGCTGTCTTCAAAAGACTGTAAATAATTCCAGGTCCTCCAAGATTCATAACATTAACTTGGCACTCACTGGGATTGTCATTCTGAGGATCCTGCTGTGTCACAAGGAAGGTGTCAGCTCTGCCTCTGGAAGGGAAAATCCCAGAAGCTGGAGCTGCTGATGGTGAAGGCAGCCTTGGAGGCCAGAGACTCTGCCATGAATGAAGTGCTCTCAAATGCTTAGAAGTACTCCCAAGCATGGTGAGTCCAAACAGAAGAAAATAATCCATGATTTGACTTTCTCCTTATGCCTTCTTCTGACATCAAGAATGTAACGTTTAAAGACTACAAGATAAACACTCTGCCGTGGGATTGAACTTTATTTGTAAAGGGTCATTGCTCCATCAAGTGGCCCAGCCAAATTCCCCTGATGCCAGGTTGCCAGTCCAATTTCAGTGGTGGTCGACTCCCAACTACCACTATTCGTTATTCCCAGTTGAAAAAGGAAAAAAAAAATCAAATTACCTTCCCCCAACAGATTATACAGGAAATACCAAACAGCCATAAAGAAGCTTGAAACCTTTCCTGTCGCCTTTTAAAAAGTGCACCCGATGTCCCTCTCTCTATCCAGTTGTCATTTATTTCTATTGCTTGCCGAAGGAGCTGATCTGGATTTGTGATCCTATGGCAGAAATTTCTAGTCCAGAAGCCACTAGTGCCTCTCTTCTAGGGACTGTGCCTACATTGGAATGTATTACCGGTGTTCCTTGGGTTTGAAATTAATTACATCCTGTTTATGAAGAACTGAAAGCAATTAACGGATTCGTTTCATGTTGCACTATATCAAGGTGCTACCTGTAAACTTAGGAATGTATTCGGTGGGAAAACAAAAACAAAAACAAAAAAAACCTTCTCTTCTAATTTAGTGCAGACAAAGGAAAACCCAGAAAAATTTAAGTCAGGGACTGACATCTATGTTACTTTACAAATAAGTGAAAACAAGTATGTGCTGAATCTAAAAGAAAGGTTTGCTGACAGGCTTCCTCAGTACAACTTAAAAATACACTCAAATTTCCTTTAAAGTGTTTATCTTACTCTCATCTATCCATTACGGCTGTTAGTAGCATTCCATTGACAAAGTAACTTTACATTTAGCTGAGAAGATCTAAAGCAGTCAAAGACTGTAGCCCATCAGCTGTGGCCACCACCGCATGTGTAAGAATGAAGGCAGATGGGCAGGTGGATCTCAGCCTCGAAAGGATGCCCTGGGCAGCAAGGCCTGTCTGCAGTTGACCACGGCTCCGCCAAAGCAGGCATGTGAAAAGGAGAGGGAGGGGACAGAAAATTAGAAGAAAAGGGACAATAAGAGAAATGAAAGGGAAAGATATTAACTTCATGTCAGCAGAAATACGTCATAGGTTAGAATATTTCCAGTACACATGTGCCAAACCAAAATCCCCGTTAAAATTGTACACTTCTCTTTCTCTCTTTTTAAACTGTGCACTGCAGATCTTACGCAGAAAAACAGTAAAGAGACTCCCACCAGCCCCAGATTTTTATATGGGAATTTTGGAATGTTCCTGATGACCGAAAAACCCACCTGCATTGGCGCGCGCATGAAAGAGAACGTTTCCCTCTCCACACGGTGTTTTCCGTATTAATCATACAGCAATAATTATCTCAGACTAAGGGGAGTAATGCCATGCTGTTGAAAACATGACTTGGTGATATATTAAGTACAGTATTGGGTATTAAACTGTTAAATAATGCTAAAGCTAACCCCTGAATAGGGCTTATCTTGAACTGAGATACTGATCTAAGTGCTTTCCATATATCACCTGACTTAATCTTTCTAACAGCAATGTGAGGTGGTACCACTGTCATCACCCCCTTCCTCAGATGGGGAAAGTGAGGTGGAGAGAGGTTTGATGACTCATTAGTTTGCCCAGTGATGAGCGGCAGTGTGTTCAGAGTGCAGGCAATGTGGCACTAGCCTCTGCTCTTAACCACCCGTGTCTTCCTCCTATACAAACTAGACCATTCAAGAAGGATGACAGAACACTGAATGAGAAGGCAAGATATTGGCTCAAATGCTCCCTATGACCTGGGAAGTTCCTGACACTCTGGAAACCAGAGTGTTTTTATCTTGACCAGCTGAGGAGTTTGACTCCTCTGGCATTTCCAGCTCTGCCATAATGACTGTCTATTTCCTGGCGATGGCACACAAATGTAATGGAGGCCAAAACCTGTCTCCGATGGACTATGTTGAGGGCCTACGTGAGTAACAACCCAGGACAGTGAATGCAAGGAAGAGGACGAGGAGACTCCTCCACCACATTTCAGGACTCAGGGTTGATGGATGAGACTGAAAATCATTCTCTAAACCTTTCCAGCCTAACTGCCACCACTACCAGCACCAAACACTTCCTGAGTGCCTGCTCTGTGATGCACTGTGCGAGCTGCTGCCCTGGGGCGGCCTTGACTGTTTGTCTTAAAGTTCTAAGCTCTCAGAACTTAGCACAGTTTTCCATCTGGGGAGTTTTTATCCAGTTCTGAGTCCTGGTATACTCCTAACTCTTACTGCTGATTAATTAGCTAAATTGTCATATGTTTAGTTTTTGTTTTTCTTAGATTCTACCCTAAATGTTTTTCCTTTCCATACGTACAATTTACAATATCATATGAAGAAAAGTTTCATGTATGGCCTTTCCTCCCTTTTTTTCCTAAGAGATGAAGTTTGGGTGCTCAGCGGGAGACAGGCCTTTTTTCACCAAGGAACTTGCCAATTCAAACCAAAGGTGGTGTCTCCTTATGCATGAAGCCAGAATGTCAATGCCTGGAGAACTGGGCACCCTGCTGACATTGTCTACTCTGCAGTAATCTGGATAATCCACTGTCTGCAAAGTTATTAATTTGTGTAAGCAGCAGAATTGATTTTTCTCACATTTGCACACAATTGGGTTTGTGGCAATACATAACATTTTTCATGATTTCAGTTCTTTCATTATTCACATCGATTCATGCTTAAGACACTATCATTTTATTCTATTTAACCACATCCATGGGCATAACTTCTAGCATGATTCCTTATAGTAAAAGGATGTTACAGGAAAGTCCACTGAGAAGCCCAGATGTCTGTAAGGAAATTATTCTGGAAAGATAAAACGAGTAAAACTTCATTATGCTTGTTTGCAGTAAAAGTATTCTGAGAAAAGCAGTGTTCAAATTTACCTTTTTTAAAGTAACAGTGATGTTAGGTGATGTGACCCGGCAGGGAATGATGAGCTCCCTTCCTTCAGTCATGTGTATAATTTCGGGGATTTCACTGTACATCTCTACGAAAGGTCTACCTGTATCTGAATGAGAAGAAAATGAAAAAAAAATATATATATATATATATAAATGATTGACACGCAAGCATCTAGACACTGTAGCTAGTGGGGTAAGGCAGCCACTGCCACAGTCACACCATTCTCCCTTAATGTAATCCATACATTCATATCTTTGTCTCTGAGTTTGGCCCTCTGTGTTTCTACCCAGAAAAAGAAAGCTTCCCTAATAAAGCCTAAGTTCACATCTGTTGTTGGCCTCTGATCAGATTGCCCCATACCCTAATATGCAGTTGTGATATGGGGGGACCACTGTGGGAAGAGGCCTAAAAGTGCAGTAAGAGCAAAAGGAGAAAATTCTGCATAAACTTATCACCACAGTTATGCTAAATGCCTCAGGAAGCGCCCTCCAGAGCCTTTGTAAGCGCTCAAAGGGCGCAGATGCAGTGGCGAAGTCAACTCTTCTTTGGAGAATTCAAGGTGATGCAGAAGTCTAGCAAGTCGAGGAGAGGATTATCATTTGAATCACAGAAGCATGACTTAAAGGTTTTCGAGACTTTTCCTCGGAGGCTAATAATAATGAACGAGAAGGTCTGAGCTGCTTAGGGGGAGGGGGACAGGCAGGAGAAGCTGTGTTGAATGATGCATTTATTTCATATGTATATTAGGCTTATTTCTTTAGTATGCACTACTTACCTGCTAATAGCAAAGTATGTGCAAGTACCTGCAGAGAAGTCTGGAAAATATTTTAAGCACCAATACTTCCTTAAAAAGCATGGCATTTGGCCAGTCTCAGAGGCAAGGAGGATTCAAACACTTGTTCAGCTTCCCTGTAACTCCTCAGGGAACCAGAATGAGCCCGAGATCCTTTTAGAAACATTCTCAGTCTACCCTGTCCTTGCCCTGGGGAATCCATTGACATCCTCAGGCAAGGATCATTGTGTTCTGATCGTCCCCCATTTGCTCCAGCCTTATATACTAAATGGAAAGAAGTCCTGTGTGAACTCTCTCCATTTGCTGAAAGAACCAACCAGGCCACCACCTGCTTGCTGGTCCTGTCTCGGGTTTGTGAGTTATGAAACTCATTCAGGATGCTGAATGGAGAATGAATAGGAGAGAAACAAAAGCAGTAAGCAGGCAATGGTTGCCTAGACTAGATGGTGGCTACAGTGATCATTATGGTAGAACTGTGTCCCCGCCAAAACGATATGCTGAGGTCCCAATCCCCCTGTACTTCTGAATGTAACCTCATTTCAAAACAGGGTTGTTGCAAATGTAATTACTTAAGCTAAGTAAGGGAGGGCTCCTAATCCAATATGATTGCATCCTTATAAGAAGGCAGCCACGTGAAGGCAGACAGGGTGTGCAGACTTGCTCTATGTACAGACGGAGGCAGAGACGGGTGTGATGCAGCAGCAAGCCAAAGAATGCCAAGGATTGCAAGCAACCACCAGCATGTAGGAAGAGGCGAGGAAGGGTTCTCCTGCAGGTTTCAGAAGGGGCATGGCCCAGATGATTTGATTTCAGACTTAGAGTTTCCAGAACTGTGAGATAACACACGTCTGTAGTTTTAAGCCAAAAAAGAAAAAACAGTGGGCCATTGCAGTAGCCTGCTGAAGATGGGATGGTTTTGTGCACAGCAGTGTGGAATGGAGGCACAGATGTAAGCTCTAGAGAGACCCTCTCACCACAGCCCATCTTGTGTGGTCCTTGGCACCTATATGTTAATAATTCTCACTGATCCTCTGGGAAGCCTTGCTAGCCCCCTTCCTTCCTGCACCCGTCTCCACCCTAGCCCACCTTAGGGACTTTCCCAGTGTTCCCATTGATTCTGTTACAATACAGTCCACAGAACCAGCAGTTTTTTCCTCTGGGTACTCCTTGGATGCTAAGTTCCTAGAGGAGAGGAAATGGATTGTATTCATGTCTGTCTCATGTGTGCTGAATGAATGAGTGAACAGGTATCCAACCCTGTCATTTTACAGATGAGAAAAAAGGCACAAACAGGTGAAATGAGGTGTCTAGATGGGCAGAGCCAGGCCTGTAGGCCAGTTACTTCTGCCTCCAATCTACAGCCCCTTCCCCTGCAGCACCCTGAAGGCTGAACCTCTGGCTACCTTCTCTTGAAGGCCCCCACAGAAAGGGCTGCCAGCAGGTGACAATGATTTTTTAGAGATGAAGGCTAATTTCCACACATTCAGTGGGAAAGTAAGCACCTCATGGTACTGTATAGTGTTGGAGAAATTCTGAAAAAGGACTGATCACCAAGGGATGGGGTGTGACAGCAGACTTTGGGACAGGCTTTGAGTCGGAGGGAGGCATCAGATCATGGTGGTTCAGAGTACGCCTCAATGCCTGGGTTTAATCCTGGCTGTGGTCCTGTGTAACTGTGAAACCTTGGGGAAATCATTATGCCCTCTGTGCCTCATCTGTAAAATCTATGTGAACAGGCTATAATGAGGATTACATGAATTAAGATATGTAGAGCACTTAGAATGATTCCCTAGCAAATAGTTAGCTGTTAATTTTCTTATTATTATTTTGACTCATTTGAACTTATGAACAAAGAGGGGTAGTGTTAGAGTTGGCATCAGGCAGACATGAGTGGGGCAGGAGAGTGCCCCTCCTCCCAAGAATGTCAGGTGACCATCAGGTGACGGACAGGTGGTTATTAAACTGTCTTTCTAAAATAATAATTAGTCACAACTGGCACCAGAGATAGACAGTCTCCCAACAGATAGAAAACACCTACAGCTGGTGATCAGCAGCTTCCTGATAAGATCTCGGAAGCTGGGCGAGCAGGCTCAAGCATGCACACTCAGAGGCCAAATGGCAGAGTTTCACCGGTATATGACTTTCCTCTGCGAATGCTCAACTGGTAAGGGAAAAACACCTCAAGTGAGCACAAACACAACGTCAGTAAACACACTGCACACGCAGCTCCTCCCAAGTGCTGGCAGGCCACTGTGCATGTGGACAGCCCATCCCAAAGGAAAAATCAGGGGAGAGTAAACGCAAACCCTTTAATCTCTCAAGTCGCCTGCTTGGCCCTCTGCCAAGTGTAGTTTGCTTCCTCTCATTCCTGCTCTAAAACTGTTTAATAAACTGTCACTCCTGCTCTAAAATTTGCCTCGGTCTCTCCATCTGCCTTACACCTACTAATGCCCTTGGCTGAATTCTTTCCTCCAAGGAGGCAAGGATCAAGTTGCTGTAAACCCATACAGATTCGCTGCTGGTACCAGTAGGTAGATATGAAAATCACAAATTATACTCATCATCTTAACTATCAAAAATATAAATATATATTGACATAGTGGCATAGAAAGAAGGATTGGAAACAAATATACTAAAATTTTAACAGCCAGGTGCAGTGGCTCACACCTGCAGTCTCAGTACTTTGGGAGGCTGAGGCAGGAGAATCACTTGAGGCCAAGAGTTTGAGACCAGCCTGGGCAACACAGCAAGATCCCTTCTCTACCCGAAAAAAATTAACAATGATTATCTTGGGGTGTTGGCTTTATGGATTATTGTTTTCTTATTTACCTTCTTCTGTATTTGTCAGTCTTCCTAGAATGATCATGCGTTATTTTATAGTAATATTTTTAATTATTAAAGTTAAAACTCAAATGATAAAGCTCCATCCATTTTTGCTTAAGGAAAACTATAAATTTTGCATTTGATTTACCTGAGTTTCGTCCTCTATAATAGAATGAGACATTAACTGTCACAGTTAATAAACTTACGTGTTTATTAGGAAATCTCAATGGGTATAGTAACATATGCAGAGAGAAAGTTAATCAGATAGAGACAAGGATTTCTTATCAGCATTAAATTCCTCCTTTAAATAAAGTTGTGGAGCTAGACATTCAGCCATGGACTATTGGGATTTGATCATTCCTTTCCTTCCTCTTGTGAGTCTATATTTTTTTCTCTTTTGTGCCTCCCAAGGTAAACACAAACACCAAGAAATGGTTTAATTCGTTTAACTAAACTGTAAATCCTTCATATTTAATTTACTGTCTCCTTAAGTGACCGTTTTCAACAAAGGGCACTGGCACAAAAAGTTCCTACAGGAGATAATAAAATCAGTGTAGTCATTTCTAGACTAATGCATACCAATCCCAACTGAAAATAGAAAAGGTTAATTCAATATATCTTTGAATTTCTTCTTTCCCTTTGGTACTGTGGATCCCCCAAACACTTAAATTTTACTACAGCTATTGGCCTTTAAAAGCCAATATCAATTTCAGCACTGGGTCCACTGAAATTCTATCCAAAGATATCAGAACTTCAGTGATTTGTGTCCCTCCAAACACAATGCAAAACACATCATTTGTGTGACAGTCAGTAGTGGCATTATAAATCCACCGTGTTTGCAAATGAGCATATGACTGCAGATACAAACACACACACACACACACACACACACACACACACACACACACGAACAGTACTCTCTGGGCTTATTAATAGTATATTTCCTCTGCAATTTACTTCAAGGAAGGGCTAAGAATGAAGTTGCCTGACATATAATAATACAAACATATTTTGTTTTGTAGGACCATAGATATAGAAGAGGTCACGGTTCCATTAATATCACCAGTAAAACTACTTACTACTCCCGTAGGACACATTTGTCTTTGTCACAAAATTAAAAATGACTTCCAATCCCAGCCAGCACTGCAGAGTGATTTCCTGAGACCAAATTGGCTGGTTGTTGAAAGAGTGAGGAAGAGCTGCTCCAAAGACTGCCGGTGTACCGGCAGCTCAGACACACTGTCACCAGGGACTCATGCCAACACTCAGCTAGGTGGAGGTCACACTGCCCTCACCTCTCTGAACTCTTAGAGCTCAAAGCAGTGACAGGAAACTGGCATAGAATATGAGGTTTTCTCACCCACTGGGAGTATCTGGGCTGTCACCTATCCTTCAGGACAAGTGGGCTCAGACACGGAGAAAGATCAAACTGGGACCCTTGCTCAGAATGGAATGATGTCTGTTTTTTAAATGGGTTTTTTCCTTTTGAAATCTGTAATCATGCTGGTACATTGAAGCATACAGACATAGTGGACCCTGCATGTTATCCTCAATCAATTCCATTTCCAACTGGCATCACCTGGGAGTTCTTCTGCTGGGTTCAGAGCAAGTAAACAATGTCCATTGTTTAGGGTTTCTGACTTGAAGAGGAGTTCAAGAGTAAACACGTTGTTTTCTAGCACATGTACATATTTATGGTTTTTACAAAGTTTTTCCTGGTTGCCTTTCTTTTAATTGCATTTTTCTCCTGGTCATGAGGACACCTAGTCATTTTAAAGGAGGGTATGATTTTCATTTATTGAAGATGAAGTGGAGAGGATAAAAATGAATTAACCAATCCCATGAAAAGGGTTCTATCTAGACATAAGAGTTTTCACATCATACAGATCTTCATATTGTGGACCATAAGTAATACTCAAGGAGAAGGTACTGATTGGTAATATATTTTATTTGAAATATGAACAAGAAAAGAAAAGAGGCAGGTTCTTTGCTGACTTACACTGCCCATCAAAGTCACTGACAACTCAAAACAGAGCTTTGGAGCAACCACAAGAAAGTTGGAGTGGTTATACTAACACGAGACAAAATGGACTTTTAAATAAAAAATTATTAGTGAGGGTATGGTTAGTGAAGATAGAGAGGGGTATTTGATAATATTAAGAGGGTGAATCCTTGAGGAAGATATAACAATTAAAAACATATATGTACCTAATAACATAGCACTAAAACACAGGAAGCAAAACCTTACAGAATCAAAGGGAGAAATAGACAGTTCAACAATAATAGGTGAAGATTTCAATACCCCACTTTCAATAGGAGATAGTGGACTGGGCACAGTGGCTTATGCCTGTAATCCTAGCACTTTGGGAGGCCAAGGCAGGTGGATCACTTGAGGTCAGGAGTTCAAGACCAGCCTGGTCAACATGGTGAAACCCTATCTCTACTAAAAATACACAAATTAGCCAGTGTGGTGATGCACGCCTGAAGTCCCAGCTACTTGGGAGTCCGAGGCAGGAGAATCGCTTGAACCCAGGCAGCAGATGTTGCAGTGAGCTGAGATCGCACCACTGCACTCCGGCCTGGGCAACAGAGCAAGACTCCATTTCAAAAAAAAAAAAAAAAGTGGATAGAACAACTGGACAGAAGATTTTAAAAAGTCAGTGGAACACCAGAACAACACTACTAACCAACTATACCCAACAGACATCTATAGAACATTTCACCCATCACAGCAGGGTATATATTTTCCTCAAGTGCACATGAAACATTCTCCAAGATAGACCTTATGCTCGACCATAAAACAAACCTCAAATAATTTAAAAGGACAGAAATAATACAAAGTATGTTGTCTGAATACAGTGGAATGCAATTAAAAATCAGTAACAGAAATAAATTTGAAAAATTCACAAATATTTGGAAATTAACACATTCCTAAATAATCAATGGGTCAAAGAAGAAATTAAAAAAGAAATTAGAAAATACTTTGGCATGAATGTAAATGAAGATAAAACATACTAAAACTTATGGGATGAAGGTAAAACAGTGTTTAGAGAGGAATTTATAGCCATAAATGCTTATATTGACAAAGAAGAAACATCTCAAATCAATAACCTAAACTTGCACCTTAGAACATTGGGTAAAGAACAGAAAACTAAACCTAGAGGAAGCATAAGGGAGAAAATAATAAAGATTGTAGTAAAATTGAAGAGAATGCAAAACAACAGAATTAGTTTCACTAAATTTCTAAACCAAAAGCTGGTTCTTTGAAAAGATAAACACAACTAATAAACCTTAAGCCAGACAAGCCAAGAAAAAAAAGAGACAAGACTCAAATTACTAGATTCAGAAATGAAACAGGGCCAGGTGCAGTGGCTCATGCCTGTAATCCCAGCACTTTGGGAGGCTGAGGCAGGTGGATTATCTGAGGTCAAGGGTTCAAGACCAGCCTGGCCAACACAGCGAAAACTCATCTCTACTAAAAATACAAAAATTAGTCAGGTATGGTGGCAGGTGCCTGTAAATCCCAGCTACTCAGAAGGCTAAGGCAGGAGAATCGCTTGAACCCAGGTGGCAGAGGTTGCAGGAGCCAAGATTGTGCCACTACACTCCAGCCTGGTTGACAGAGTGAGACTAAAAAGAAATGAAACAGTGGACATTACTATTAAAATTAAAAATTAAAAAGCATTATGAAGGAATATTATAATGACATGCCATTAAATTAGATCACAGATGAAATGGACAAATGCTTGGAAAGACACAGACTACTGAAACAAGCTCAACAAGAATTAGACAACCCCAGTAGACTTATAACAAGAGACTGAATTGTAACAACAACAACAACAACAAAAACAAACTGCTCACAAGGGAAAGTCAGAGCCCAGATGGCAAGTCAATTCTACCAAACATGAAGAACTAATACCAATTTTTCAAACACTTTTCCAAAAAATAGAAGAGAAGGGAAAACTTTCCAGCTCATTCTAGGAGGCTAGTTTTACTCTGATATCAAAACGAAAGACATCACCAGAAAACTACAAACCAATATCTATTATGAATGTAGCTGCAAAAAACTCAATAAAATACTAGCAAACTGAATTCAGAAACATATAAAAAGAATGATATACAATGCCCAAGTGGAATTTTTTTCAGGAATGCAAGATTGATGTGACATCCAAAAACTAATGCAATTACTATATCATGTCAATAGAATAAAAATCAAAACCCACATGATTATCTTAAAATGGCAGAAGAAGGATTTGACAAAAATCCAAGCTCCTTTCATGATGAAAACACTCAGGAAAGCGGGAATTGCATCGAGTTTCCTCAACCTGATAAATGGCATCTAGAAAAAACCCTACATGTAACATCATACTTAATGGTGAAACACTGGAAGTTTCCCCCTAAGATCAGGAATAAGACATCATTGTCCACCCTCACTGCTTCTATTCAACAGTGTACCAGAGGTACTAGCCAGAGCAATTGGGCAAGAAAAATAAATCCAGATTGGGAAGACCAAAATGGTACAGCTATTTTGGAAAATAGTCTCTATTTTCAGATGACATGATCTTACAAAATGCTAAGGAATCCACTACAAACTATTAGAATTAATGAGTTCAGCAAGATTGCAGGATATAAGATCAATGTACAAAAATGAATTATATTCCTATATATTTGCAATGAACAATCTGAACATGAAATTAAAACGATTGCATTTATAACAGCATCAAAAAGAATAAAGTGTTTAGGAATATATTTAATGAAAGAAGCGTACAACTTATACTTTGAAAACTGTAAGACATTGTGGAAAGAAATTAAAGAAGATCTACTAAGTGGGAAACATCTCATGTTCATGGATTAGAAGACTTAATTTTGTTAAGATGTTAATGTCCCCCAAATTGATCTATAGATTAAATGCAATAACTATAAGAATCCCGGATGACTTCATAGAAATTGACAAGGTGATTCTAAAATTCATATGAAATTGCATGAGACCCAGAATAGACAAAACAATCTTGAAAAGCAAAAACAATCTTGGAAGACTGTACTCCACATTTCTTGATTTCAAATGAAAACTACAATGATCAAGATAGTGTGGTGCTGGCACAATGGATCAATGGAATAGAATTGAGAGCCCAGAGATAAACCCATGTGTCTATGGCCACTTGATATTCAAGGAGACCATTCAGTGGGGAAAGAATAATCTTTTCAACAAATATTGCTACTCCAAATGCAAAAGAATGGAGTTGGACTCTTACATCACACCACATACAAATATTAACCAAAAATTGCTAACTATAAAAAAATATATTTTATAGTTATATAATATAATATATAATATATTGTATATATATATATTTGCAACAGGGTCTCACTTTGTCTAGGCTGAAGTGCAGTGACATGACCATGGCTCACTGCAACCTCAATATCCCAGGCGCAAGTGATGCGCCCACCTCAACCTCCTGAGTAGCTCAGACTATAGGAATGTGCCACCACACCCAGCTAATTTTTTAAAAAAATTTTTTGTAGAGATGAGGGTTTCACTATGTTGCCAGGGCTGGTTTCGAACTCCTGGGCTCAAGCAGTCCTCCTGCCCCAGTCTCCCAAAGTGCTGGGACTGCAGGCATGAGCCACCACACCTGGCCTAATATAATATTCTTAGAAGAAACCAGAGGTAAATCTTCATGATCTCAAATATGGCATTGGATTCTTATATATGATACCAAAAGCACAAATAACACAAGAAAAAATAAGCTGAACTTTATCAAAATTTAAAACTTGCGTGCTTCAAAGAATACTGTGTAGAAAGTGAAAAGATAACCTGCAGAATGGGAGAAAACATTTGCAAATTATATATCTCATAAGGGACTTAAATCTAGAATGTATAAAATATATTTTTACATGTCTCAAATAGATTTTTAAAATCCACATATATAACCTATATACTTATATGTTTAGAATACATAAAAATCTAGATGTATTATGTATCTATATATCTCTAGAATATATAAAATATAATATACAATTTTATGAAATAATAAAAAGTTGAAGAACTGTTACAACTCAATAATAAAGAGAAGCTGATTAAAAATGGGAAAAGGATCTGAATTGACATTTCCCAAAGAAGATAAAAAAGCAGTGAATAAGCAAATAATAAGATACTTAACATCATAAGCCATCATGGAAATACCAATCAAAACCACTATGAGATTCGCTGCATACCCACTAAAATGGCTATAATAAAAAAGACATAATTACAAGTGTTGACAAGGATGTGGAGCAACTAGAACTCTCATCCACTGCTGGTGGGAATGTGAAGTAGTGCACCCACTTTGGAAAGCAGTCGGGCAGTTCCTCAAACGGTTAAACATAAAGTTACCATATGACCCAGCAATTCCACCCCTAGGTGTCTACCCAAGAGAATGAAAACTTATGTCCACACAAAAGCTTGTACACAAATGTTTACTGTAGCACTATTCATAATAGGCAAAGGGTAGAGGCAACTCAAATGTCCATCAGTTGATTAATGGATAGCTAAAATGTGATATGTCCATACAATGGAATATTATTCAGAAATAGAAAGAAATCAAGTGCTGATACATGATACAACATGAAAGAATCTCAAAAATATTATGCTGAGTGAAAGAAATTAGTCACAAAAGAATACAAATTATGTATTCTATTTATATAAAATACCCATAAGAGACAAATCTATGGGAACAGAAAGTAGATTAGTGGTTGTTTTGGGTTAGGGAGATATGGGGGGATAAGGGGTGATAGCTAAAGCCTATGGAGTTTATTTTGAGACAATGAAATGTTCTAAAATTGACTGTGGTGATGATGGTTGCATATATCTGTCAATATGCTACAAACTACTGAATCATCACTTTAAATAGGTGTGGAATGTAAATTATATCTCAATAAAACTTATTTTGAACTAAAACAGAGGTTTAGTCTCTTTCTTAGAAATGATGGTCCACTGTTTCCTGAGCTGGCTGAGCTGGAATGGTTCCCAGAGGTCTCCCAGGGTAAACTCCTCACCTTATGAGTCTTTGCAGCATTTCTCTCCCACTCTCCTCCCGCATCCAGTTTGGGCCACTCACAAAAAATAAAATGTTCCCCTGTGATAGAATCATCATGATTTAAAATATGTCTTTCAAGGTTGGGCGCGGTGGCTCACATTTATAATTCCAGCACTTTGGGAGGCCAAGACAGAAGGATTACTTGAGGCTAGGAGTTTGAGATCAGCCTGGGCAACATAGTGAGACCCCATGTCTACAAAAAATTTTTAAAAATTAGCGGGGCATGGTGGTACACACCTATAGTCCCAGCTACTCTGGAGGCTAAGATAGGAGGATCAATCAAGGCCCAGGAATTCAAGGCTGCAGTGTCACTGCACTCCGGCCTGGGCGACAGAGCAAGACCCTGTCTCTAAGAAAAAAAAAAAAATGTCCTTCAGTTCCTTGTTGGCAGCCCCTGGTGGGCAGGTAGCATAATGAAACATCTCTGCCTTCACACATGTGGGAATACTTGCCTGGTGTGGGTGGGTATTATGGTCCACATGGAATGTGCAATTTAATATCTCCTAGTAAGCTATCCTGATTACCCAAATGAATATCATAAAAACCTCAGCTATAATTTATCAGCTAAAAATATAACAACTGTCGCCACTATTGGTGGATTCATATACAAATTCAAAGGTAATGAAAAATCTCACTGAGACTGGCTCAGGAATATCGGAAAATCAGTTGCTAGTTTCTGCCATGCAGACAGATACTTACATGTTACACAAATATTTCTATTTGGGCAGGGTAAACTTAGAGAAAAGTCATTGTGTTTCAGACTCAAGATGCCATTCTGAAATGAAACATTTAAAAATGTATTATTTGTGTGGTTAAAAAAAAAATAAGAAATGCCTCTTTCTGAAAAAGAGCTCTTTGCCTACTACCCGCCTTTCCACAGAGGAAAGACGTTGGTGTTTTTTTTTTTTTTTTTTTTTTTGCACTGCCTCACTTATAACAGCAGATTGAATAGCAAGAGCAGAGTAAAGGAGAAGAGTTAGAAAGGAGAGAACAGGAGTGGCGGTTCCTTTTCTCCTTCCTCTGGCTTCGCCTAAACCCCCTGGAAAGCTCTTTGGAATGTGGGTGTCTAGCGGCAGGGGATCAGGATAACCAATCCCCTCAATCTGATGTCCAGCAGAGGCGGACACATGGCACACTGTCAACAGATGTTTACGGAGAAGATATAAGATGAAGCAAGAAAGAAAGGTGAAATCAGGACATATTATGTATCCAGCACTGTGCACACAGACAGTCCCTGGACTCAAGTCCTCAGAGTCTAGCTGAGCAGACACACACACATACCTCACACACGAGTGTTCATGTTGATTAGAGGAAAAAGTACTAATACCTGCCTTGAAGGGAAGTAGGGACCTCATGTTAAAAATTTACAGCTAAGATCTGAGTAAGTGGGTTGAAGATCTCAGTGAGAGTGGAATGCTGGCTGAATTGAAGCTTGATGGACTGTAAGATTAAGGTCTCAGCTTTCTGCGCTCTCTGGGTTTTCACACTAAGCTGGCTGGCGGTTTCTAGGTTCTGTTAACCACATGACTGACCTCAGTCAGAGATCTTCATCTTGATCAGTTGAGATATCTCAGAAGAAAAGAAAAGAAGAAAAAGAGAAAGGGAGAAGGGAAGAAGGGAGGAAGGGAGGGAGAGAGGGAGAAAAGAAGGAAGGAGAGAGGGAGGGAGGGAGGGAAATGAAAAGAAAAAGCAAAAGCAAGGACTCTAATGGATTACTATAAATCTTTCTTCTACTGCTAAGATTTTTGGCCATGTCCCAAGTCCTATTATTTATTCCCAGCTCTGCCTCTGAATCATAACATTATAAAACTGTCAAAGGACTTTTAAGATGCTGTAATACTGCCTATCATGTTACAGATGAGAAGACTGAGGCCCAGAGAGGAGAGACCTTCCCACAAGCACAGGAATACGATTAATGGCTGAGCAAAAACTGAATTCATGCTTCCTGATCCGAGGCTAGTCTCCCTCCACCACACCAAAATCTGGCCCCGACACTCCTGAATGACTCAAGCATGACAATTACATCTTCAAATATTCACACTCAGTGGGAGAGAAATGAGGGCCCAGAAACAGGAGTAACATGGAGCCTTCTGACAGGACTAGAAATGGAAAGAATAGACTGATGAAGTCTCACCATGTAAACCAAGCCTGAGTCATCAGATCCTCTGCTTAGCTCTCAGCTGTAAGGTGCTGGGGACTTTTTAGGAGATGGTGAAGACCCTCTCAGAACCAACAGTCGGCCAGGCATGCTGGCTCATGCCTGTAATCCTAGCACTTTGGGAGGCCGAGGTGGGAGGATTGCCTGAGCTCAGGAGTTCGAGACCAGCCTGGGCAAGGCGGTGAAACCTCATCTCTACTTAAATACAAAAAATTAGCTGGGTGTGGCAGCAGGCGCCTGTAGTCCCAGCTACTTGGGAGGCTGAGGTGGGAGAATCGCTTGAACCTGGGAGGCAGAGGTTGCAGTGAGCCAAGATCACGCCACTCTACTCCAGCCTGGGCGACAGAGCGAGAGACTTCGTCTCAAAAAAAAAAACCAACAGTCACACCAGAGCAAGCCCTGTTTTCTGGAGTCTGGGGAGGAAATTCCCTCTCAGGTGCAAAGGATGCCTGATCAGACCCCTTTCCAGTGGGGACACTGGGGACTGTGGATTTTCCGAGAGCACAGTCCCGACGCATTCCATCAGCACAGCTG
The DNA here is from genome assembly GCF_047675955.1 of Chlorocebus sabaeus. Lineage (NCBI taxonomy): Eukaryota > Metazoa > Chordata > Mammalia > Primates > Cercopithecidae > Chlorocebus > Chlorocebus sabaeus. The sequence continues at coordinate 7,652,756 of NC_132906.1, forward strand.
TGTGCAGGGGGGTCGGGGTAGGGGGCGGGCAGTTGAGGGGAGGAAGGAGTCGGGCTGTGTCGAAGTGCTGCACTGATGACCCGCGCCACCACGGGATTGTTTAGGGCTCAGCCTCCTCATCTGGAATGTGGGACAGGCACTTCCCTGTTCCTAAACTCACGATTTGTTATGCATTCATTTGAAATGTTCACACTGGGAGTAGCACACTGACATCCCTCTGGGGGCCAGGCACCGGAGTGGAGGAACTGGAGGGGGGACAGGAGGCGTGGTGGCAGCTGGGAACACGAGCCCGTGTCTGAAGGGGGCCGTCCCTGCTTGCTGCAGTCCGTTATTGCCAAGTGGAAATATGGGCCAGTGTGGCTAGTGTTTCCAGTTTTTAAAGATAAGTAGGAAATGAAATTTTTATGTGAACTCTTCTAGCTATTAAGCATTGGCAGCCAAAAGTGCTGTGCCTGCCAATCAAAACACGTGTGCCCGCTGAATCCAGCCTGTATACTTCCCGTTTGCAACCCTGCATGCGCTCCTGTCCCTTCTCTCCTATTTTATAACGCACACAAAGGTCGGAGGGAGTTGGGGTGGGAGCCCAGGCAAGGACACGTTAGAAAGACCAGGGGCTTTGGAGTCAGCCAGACTTGAGCCCAAAGCTTTGACTGGATAATTTCAGAAGTATGCGGCCTTAAACATGGTATTGAATTTCTCTAACTTTTCTGTAAAAGAATTTCTCTTATTGGATTGTTTCGAGGATGAAATGAGATGATGTATGTATTAATAACAAGTCTGAGCCGGACATCAATAAATGATAGTGACCTACACCAGGTGCTTAATGAATCCCAGCAGTGGAAAGGTCCTGAGGCCTCATCTAGTCTGGTCCCACCAAATGAGTGTCTGCCTCCTAGATGCATGGGGACTAACCACTCCCAAGGCATTCCTTCCACTTTGGGACAGCTTTGCATGTCAGAAAGTGTTTCCTTAAGTCAAGCTGAAATTCTTACATAGTTGTTCTGCCATCTAGGATTATAAAGATGAAGCTTAATCTCTTTTTCACATAAGAGAACTTTGAAGGAGACTGTCACTCATGTCTCTTATTTTCCCACCCAGTTCTTTATATTTTTAGATTAAATATTTCAGTCCTTTCAATTGCTTCTTGCCAATGAAAATAACAAAATCGTCAAATTACTTAATGTTCACAACCCTATAAGGCAGGCACCCATTTTAAAGATGATGACAATGAAGTGTAAAGGGATTAATAATTTGCTTGAAATTCCTATTTGTAATATCCCTTTTGAGGTGTAAACTAAACAGTAAGTCTAGCATCACCTAAGTCTGGCACCACCTTTATTCTGGGTGCTATATATTTCTTTCTTTCTTTTTTTTTTATTTTTTTTTATTTTTGAGACAGAGTTTCACTCTTGTTGCCCAGGCTGGAGTGCAATGGTGCCATCTCTGCTCACTGCAACCTTTACCTCCTGGGTTCAAGCAATTCTCCTGCCTCAGCCTCCCAAGTAGCTGGGATTACAGGCATGTGCCACCATGCCTGGCTAATTTTGTATTTTTAGTAGAGATGGGGTTTCACCATGTTGGTCAGGCTGGTCTCAAACTCCTGACCTCAAGTGATCTACCTGCCTCGGACTCCCCAAGTGCTGGGACTACAGGCATGAGCCACCATGCCTGGCTGGGTGCTACATATTTCTTAATGTATCCCAAGATTGGATACATTCTCTTGGTAAATATGGAGTCAACTGAGAGTCTGAAGTCTTTTGCATGTGTGCTGTCTTAGTCATGGCTTCCCCCATCCAGTATTAGGGTAGATAGTGGGTTTTGCAAGCCAAATACAGGCCTTTATATGTATTCCTGCTAAATCACATTTTGCTAATCCCTGTTCACCGTTCTAGTCTGTTGGAAAATTTGGGGATTATGATTTAGTCACGTGATGTGATTTTGACCCCCACATTTGTCTCATTTTCTCAGTGTGCCCTCAATTTCCTTTTTAAAGTCAAGGAAGTCAGGTAAGACTAATCTACTTAAAAATCCCATGTTTCTTTCATTTAACATAGACTTACTGAGCACCTTCTTCTGTGTACTATACCCTGTGTTGGGTCCGGGGGCTATCATGGTAAGCAGGATGGCCTCAGTCCTGTCCTTAGAGCTTGTGAGAGGTCAGTCCTGTGTGAAAGGTCAGCAGGAGCACCATCCCGAGTTTGGGAGGGCCTAGGGTGCTTCCCAGAGGGGTGATATTTAACTTGAGACCTGAAAAATGACGAAGAGTGAGCTATTACAGAAGAGCTGGGTGGGGGAGTGGGGAAGGGTGGAATGTCCCAGGCAGAGCACCCCCCCCGTCTACAACCCTTTTACTGTTCTTTTCCCATCATGCTTTGCAGTATGGTTAATTGTAACTCATTTTCTTTGACCCACCAAACTGGAGGCCCCCCTAAAAGTTGTAGGTATCATCTTTGTCCTTCCTACTCTGTCTGGCACAGTGTTTTTCACACATAGGGATTACTACTGATCACTGCTGCCTCCTAAGTGTTAGGCAGTCTATATTATCTCATTTAGTCTCCTAATAGCCCCGGAAGTAATACTCTTCTCATTTTACAGTTGAGAAAACCAAGCTCAAAAAATGGTAATAATGAGTGGTAGTATTAATAATAACAAACACTTATATAGTGCATACTATACACCAGACACTGTCCTCAATGTTTTGCACATATACACTCTTGACTATGGGAGGTGGTTACAGGCAAGAACTTTGTTGCCACCTCTGCCATGCACTAGTTATATAACCTCGAATAAGTTACTTACCCTTTCTGAGAAATAAATGGAGATGACTATGATAATAATTTCCCACTAATATCACGATCAAGGCAAGGATGTTCTCTCTCACTACTACTTTCCAACATCACACTGGAAGTCTTAACTAATGCAATAAGACAAGAAAGGGAAATAAAAGGTATATAGACAGGAAAATAAAAAATAAAATTGCCTTTGTTCACAGATGATGTGATCATCTGTACAGAAAATCAAAAAGACTCAACAAAAACACCTCCAGAACTAGTAAGAGATTATAGCAAGCTTGCAGGACATAAAGTTAAATTCAAAAGTCAGTTGCTTTCCTATATACCAGCAATGAAAACAAGTAGAATTGAAATGAAAAACACAATACCATTTGCATTAGCACCCCCAAAAATGAAATACCTAGACATAAATCTATCAAAATATGTATAAGAATCTGTACATATGATGAAAACTACAAAACTATGATGAACAAAACTGAAGAAGAACTAAATAAATGGAGAGATATTTCATCTCGGATAAAAAGATTCAATATTGTTAAAATGTCAGTTCTTCCCAACTTGATCTGCAGATTCAATGCAATCCCAATCAAAATCCCAGAAGTTACTTTGTGGATATGGACAAACTGATCCTAAAGTTTATATGCAGAGGCAAAAGACCCAGAATAGCCAACACAATATTGAAGGAGAAGAACAAAGTTGGAAGGCTGACACTACCTAACTTCAATACTTACTACAAAGCTATAGTAATAAAGACAGCATGATATTGGCAAAAAAATATACAAGTAGGTCAGTGGAACACAATATAGAGCCCAGAAATAGGCTCACGTAAATACAGTCAACTGATCTTTGTCAAAGGAGCAAAAATCATCTTGTCAATAAATGGTGCTGAAAAACTGGACATCTGCATACAAACAAACAAACAAAAAATGAGTCTAGACCTTAAACTCTTTAGAAAAATCAAGTCAAAATGGATCATAGAGACCTAAATGTAAAATGCAAAACTATAAAACTCCTAGAATATAACCAGAGAAAACCTAGATGAACTTCGGTATGACAATAGCTTTTTAGATGCAACACTAAAGGCATGATCTACAAAAGAATTGATAAGCTGGATTTCATTAAAATTAAAAACTCCTGCTCTGCAAAAGACAACATCAAGAGAATGAGAAGACAGGGCACAGATTGGGAAAAATATTTGCAAAAGATACAGCTGAAAAAGAATTGTTTTCCAAAACATACAAAGAATTCTTAAAACTCATCAGTAAGAAAACAAACAACCCTGTTTAAAATGGGTCATTTCACCAAAGAAGACATACAGACCACAAATAAGCATATGAAAAGGTGCTCCACTTCATGTCATTGGGAAAATGCAAACTAAAATAACAATGAGAGACCATTACGTACTTATTAGAGCAGCCAAAATCCAAAACACTGCTACCAGCATACGTTGGCAAGCAGGCAGAGTGATAGGAATTGTCATTTGCTACTGGTGGGAATGCAACATGAGACAGCCACTTTGGAAGATGGTTTGGCAGTTTCTTACAAAACTAGCCATTCAACTGCCCTAAAATTGAGCAATCATGCTCCTTGGTATTTGCCCAAAGGATCTGAAGAATCAGATCCACACAAAACCTGCACAGGGATGTTGACAGCAGCTTTATTCATTATTGCTAAAACTTGGAAGCAGTCAAGATGTCCTTTGGTAGGTGAATGGGTAAATAAACTATGAATATAATTATATAATGAATATAAAAATATATAAACTCTGAATATAAAAATATTTATATGATGGAATATTATTCAGCAATAAAAAGAAATTAGATATTAAGCCATGGAAAGACATGGAGGAACTTTAAATGCATATTACTAAATGAAAGAAGCCAATCTGAAAAGGCTACATACTGTATAATTCCAACTACATTAATTCCGGAAAAGGCAAAACTATGGAAACAGTAAGAAAGATAAGTGTTTGCCGGCCTGGCGCGGTGGCTCACACCTGTTATCTCAGCACTTTGGGAGGCCGAGGCGGGTGGATCACGAGGTCAGGAGCTCAAGACCAGCCTGGCCAACATGGTGAAACCCCGTCTCTACTAAAAATACAAAAATTAGCTGGGTGTGTTGGTGGGCACCTGTGATCCCAGCTACTTGGGAGGCTGAGGCAGAAGAACCGTTTGAACCCAGGATGTGGAGGTTGCAGTGAGGTGAGATTGCGCCATTGCACTTTAGCCTGGGCAACAGGATGAGACTCCATCTCAAAAAAAAAAAAAAAAAAAAAGATAAGGATAGGTGTTTGCCAGGGGTTGGGATGAAGGAAAGGAAGTAGAGCACAGAGGATTTTCAGGCAGTGAAAATACTCTGTATGGTACTGTAAGTGGATACATGTCATTGTATGTTTCTCCAAACCCATAGAATGTCCAACACCAAGGGTGAACCCTCATGAAAACTTTGTACTTGGGTGATTATGATATCTCACTGTAGGTTCATTAACTGAAACAAAAGTGCCACTCTGGTGGGGAATGTTAATAATGAAGACTATGTATGTGGGGACAAGGGGTATTTAGGAAATCTCTGTACCTTCCTCTCAATTTTGCTGTCAACCTGAAACTGCTCTAGGAAAAAAAAAAAAAAAAAAAAAATCATACATACACACACACATACATGCACACACATCTAATTTTTAAAATGAGAGCTCTACTTCACAGGATTGTTGTGAGGATAAAATCTGTTAACGAATGCAAAGTGCTTAGGATGGCACCCAGCATGGATTAAGATCCACCTAAATGTTAACCATTCTCCTTATTAAGTAATTTGTCCAAAGTCAAAGAACTAGTGAGTATCCGAACAGGGATTTGAAACCAGTCTGAAGCCTGGATCATGTTGTTTCAACTGTAGCTTATTAATTGATATTGGATGAAGGAAGGAAGGAAGGGAGGGGTGTTTACTGCTTTAGTAAGCTACCTATTTTGAACAACACAATCAGCTAGCCAACATAATTCAGCAAAAATACATCAAATGACACACTGAACAAATACTTTAAATAGTTAAAGGAAAAACTGTAGAATATTAGAACTGGAAGGACCATAAAGATAAAAACAGATCACCTCCTCATCTCCAAGCAAGGCAAGCATTTCATTATCATTGTTAAAGTTATGAAATGCCAGAAACGTAAAGCCTTTTCAGCTTAAGGGGATTTCTTCTGAAAAAGTCCCTTGCTTATTTTTCTTAAAAGATCACTTGAGGGAGATTTTTTAAAATCCTTAAAACCATGAAGTTTTGATCCATTGTTTTTCGCACTTCTTGATTGTAGGGGAAAAAATGAGAGAATATGGTCAGTTTTATTGCCTTTGGACTTCATTACCATCTTTAGATTTATTTTCTTTTCTTTCTTTCTTTTTTTTTTTGAGATGGAGCCTTGCTCTGTCACCCAGGCTGGAGGGCAGTGGCGCAATCTTGGCTCACTGCAACCTCCACCTCCTAGGTTCAAGCGATTCTCCTGCCTCAGCCTCCTGAGTAGCTGGGACTATACACATGCGCCACCACACCCAGCTAATTTTTTTTGTACTTTTAATAGAGATGGGGTTTCACCATGTCAGTCAGGCTGGTCTTGAACTCCTGACCCCAAGTCATCTGCCCACTTCAGCCTCCCAAAGTACTGGGATTACAGGCGTGGGCCACCACACCCAGCCCATCTTTAGATATCATAATTCCACCACAGTCATCAACTTTTCAAAGTCTTAAGTTGTGTCCAAGTAGCTTATTCAGGACTATGTTCATTCTGATTCTTTTTGAGTACTTATATAGTTCTACTAAATGCCTGACGATGTATAACTGCATTGTTGCTAGTAAATCTTAGCAATGTGGCTCTAGAGAGATGGCATGTGAAATTTTTTTCTGGTATGGATTTTAGAGAGCCCCAGAAATTGTTTTCTCTCTGAGGGAATGGCCTGAACATTTTACATGTCCACACACCAAGTGATAAGGATGAAATTCCTAGGACATCCTAGGAGAATACATGGTCTGGGGCAGGGGCCAAGGAGAGAAGATGCATTTGTTCCTGACTGCCAACAAGTCTACCAACATGAGTGGCTTCTGTCCCAATCACATGTCAGGGTCTTCTATGGTCAAACTCCCTTGGTGTTTATTGACAGAAATGTTTTTAGAAGGAAAATGTGACATGGCAGGGCTTAAAGATATCAAGAATGTCTTCCATCCAATTTTCACATAGCTGGAAAAGAAAATGGTTAAGAGTTAAGTTACTGTTCTCTAAACTCTCACCATGTGGTCCTAATCAGCTGTCTGCCAGTGATAGATAGAATGAATAATCTCCTTCATACTTCCGCCCTAGAGGGAGTGCACAGTCAGGATGTAGAGGGGTCTAATTCCCAAGAAAAAATCTGCGATTGCAAACAACAACATCATCAGTGTGTATTTTAAACCCTAGAAATATCTGTTTCCCCTCTTTCACATCTTCATCAAAATGAAAAAATAAATCCAGCAAAACTTGACCTTGTACTAGGTTTTTGATGAAGATGTTTGCAGATGGGCCAGAAAATTCCTAGGAGTTCTTTAGAGAATTTGAAGGACAATTCTGCAGATGCACGTCAGTCTCAGGTTGCTGCCATTCTAGGAATCTCACTTGGGTTTCCAGACATGTCATCCAGAGACTGAGAGTCCCACCTTTGTTCACCCCAACATGTTCACCAGTCTCCTGAGCAAATGCATCCAGTAGGGATGTGAGAGGAAAAACAGGATCCATCACCCAACCTGTCTGCATTTGTGGCCTCCTGGCAATGCAGGGACTCAAGTGACTCTATGGTAGGAACCCTAGACAATTCCTGATCAAAACTTTGGAAACCAGTTCCTACTGGAATATTAGTGGTAGAAGAAACACACATTTCAGAAAACACATGGAAGGAACCACATGTTAGGGACAGAGGTGAGATGAGTAAGGGAGGGAAGCTCTTTGCATGGGCAGGGGGAGGAGAGAATGAAGCCATGTGGAAAACAGAAATTTAAAACCAGAGAAGACTCTAGACATTAACGAAGCAACATTAGATAATGTCATAGATTTCCTAAGAAATCTATGCCTAAAAAATTCAACCAACTAATGTGGCTATGAGTTTGGGTTTTATTTTGGGAGCTTTCTTGTTTTCTTCCTGCAAAATGTAAACTGTTTTTGCTTATTTTCCCTTGGAGGAGAATTTTGATGAATAGAAACAATACTTTAAAGTTTATCTCATGAAATTATGACAGTGATTCCATTGACATATTTTTGAAGCTTTGGCAATCTGTTCAGCCATGTGCTGCTCTCTGCCCTTCACAGCGCTGACCTGCACGAAAGCATGAACACCTTTTGGTCTGGGGATGAAGGGACCACGCTCCTGGTGCATTCCCACCTTACAAGGGTCCTTCTGATCCCCACAGGGGGAAAGTGGAGGCAGCGAGGCTAGGCGATGAAACCTGCAGATTGCTACTCTGTTGATGTCCCTGCTGGTTCCATGGAGATGTTTATTGGACTTGCCATACCAGTCTGGCAGATTGGGCAACAAACACCATCTGCCCAACCATCACCCAGCTGGGCAGTGTTGGCTGAGCCTCCTGTGTGTGCCAAATTGTGTCAGATCTGGGAAGGGATCTAAAGGCAGGCAGTGTTGGAGCAACAGCCACGCCTCACAGAACAAGAATAGCGCTCCCCATTAGGGGCTATTAACAGAGCCCTCTTCACTCCTTAGAGACCCACTTCGGAACAATAGTTATTCTTTAAAAAATAAAACTCGTGCTTTAAAAAATACTCACAAATCTGTAAGCCATGGTCCTAGAAAGTAACTGAGGGACTTCACAATTACAGGATTCTGTGACTTTGCTTTTTATGTCTCCCACACAACAAACAACAGGGCCTTATGTGGAGTAGGTATGTAATCAACATCTGCAGACCGATTCCTGCCGGTGGAAACTCCTGGGCCGAGGCTCCGAGTGGGAAAACTCAGTTCAGGAATGAAATGAGTGGATTGCACAGAGCCACCAAAAGCAGTGGACCCAAATCAGCTAAAGGAGAGGGCTTCTTTCCACAGCCACGTTTTCTCCAGGCCTCTGTTTCAGTACTGGTGTGCCCCTCCACACCCCCACCCCCCCAAAAAAATCACAGTGCTTACAATTGGCACTGCTTACCTAAATAGCAGCTATGGCCTATCCTGGTAATTTTTAAACTTATTATGCTAACATTCATAATAAGAAATACATTTTATGTCAGACCCATTAAACACACACACACACACACACACACATATTACTTTACATTTATGCGGGTAAAATGGATATATGCGTGTATAAAATTGAAACAAAAATAATTTTACTAAACAACACTTACCCTTACTCTTTGCAGTTTACTTGGATATTTTCTTTTCTATCCTGGGTTGGTTTTTCTGTTTTGAGACAGAGTCTCACTATGTCGTCCAGGCTGGAGTACAGTGGCTATTCACAGGTGCAATCACAGCTCACTGCAGCCTCAAATCCTGGGCTCAAGTGATCCTCTTGCCCCAGCCTCCTAAATAGCTGAGACTACAGGTGGATGCCCCAGCTCCCAGCTTTTTTTTTTTTTTAATGCAGGTTGCAACCCATTCATTTGATTCCATAGCCCATTAATGAATTTGGAGGCACATTTTAAAAAGCCCTGCTCAACTTAGTAAATTTTTCCTCAAAAGAAAAAAATTAAGTTCGAGGTTAAAAAATTTTAATAAGTATGTAATCTATATTCTTAACAATTAAAACAACAACTAATGCGTAGTTTGATGTCAAGAGCTACACCTCCAGTGCAGCGGGAATAGCCCTAACCTAGCTGGATCCTCATCCTGGCTTCTCAGTGTATGAGCTCTGTCTAGCTCGTGCAAGTAATTGAGGCTGTTTTCTCATATATAACATGGAAGAAATACCAACTCCCTTTTTCTCAGAGATAATTAAGTAAAAGCTCTTAAGGAAAACTGAAGTTCAGTACAAATGAGTTCATTGCATCCTCCTCAGAATCGCCACTGCACTCCAGCCTGGGTGAGACAGCAAGACTCTGTCTCAAAAAAATTAAAAATAAAAGTAAAAATAAAAACAAAAAAAGAATCAGAATATCTGCACTGGTAGGATTTCTACTCGCTCAAGGTTTCATAGCCAGGTAGAGCTTTTTTTTCCCCCCACTAAACACGTTTATATAAAAGCATAATTATTATTCTTTCCCAGAATATCTAAGGTGTTAGAAATTCTACTGCTTTCAGTTATATTCCCAATGCATCCAATAATGTTTCTACCTCAAATTATGCTGCTATGCAAATCTCATTAGTTTTGTGCATATGGGGAAATCAACTGTGGAAAAATTTGTTGTAAAAATGCTCCAACCCATTGACTTTAATAGAGTCAGAGAGGGAAACAATCAAGTAAAGAGAAACAGAAGAGAAGAGATGAGTTTATTTTACAGGGATGAACTAGAAGGGATCCACCCACCCCCATCATTTTTGCTTTTCGATTATAATTTTTCAAGAGGAGATATTATGTTTAAATAGACACTAGAAGCTTATGGCTGGTGAGAGAGAGATATAAGCTAACCTCACAGTGTGGGGTGTCGGGAGCTCAACACCCTAAGTTTAAGGTCTTGCTAACTAAATTAAAGATATTGACAAGTGTTAAACACTTTGGAGATGCCATTAAAAAACTTGTCTGGTCAGTTTTCTTACTTTACAGTCATAACTAATACACTACAATAATATTTTCAATGAAATCTTCTAACTGTGAGAAAAGGCTGACCTAGAGCCAATTTCCTGTGTAGACCAGAGTGTCAGAAAAGAAGTGCAAAAGTGCTCCTTTTTCTCTCCAAGGGAATGAGGTTCTCCTAAATAGCCCCAACATTACTATTCTTCTAGAAATTAGTAGAAGAATTGTATTCTGTTGTAATTAGGAGGTGCTTTGTAATTAGTTCCATTTCAACTTTTTGTTTATGACCTGGTATTTTGTAGCTATATTCAATTCATTTTTAAGAAAGCAGTTTTTACAAATGTATACCATATTTTCCACTATTATGATTCAAAAGCCATACCAAGGGTATATCCAGAGAGGATGATGATAATGATGGTGCCTTTGCATCAATGTAATTTAGTGTGGCAAAGCTCCACCTGGCTGTGGGACCAAGTGGCCCCTTCCAGGATTCTGAGTGTCACACTGATTCCCCTCTTTCCCTCAGCCACTAAACCTCTGATAACCAAGGCCAATGAATCCCCCAATTCTATTAACTCTCCTTCCCGACCACAACCAAAGTGAACTCAGGACACCGCCTTCCACCTGCTTTGATGCACAGAGCAGGCCCCTATCTGGCTTCCTGCCTCAGTCTTGCCCCTTCTGATCTCCTCCTGCCACTGAGAATGTGAAGGGAAAAGCTGACCACCTTATTCCAGTGCTAGCACTTTGCCATGACTCCCCACAGAGCCCTGATGTGAAGTGGATTCTTGGTCCTTCGCTTGTAAAATGAAGAGAATGATGCTTCATTGGATGGTTGTGAGGATTAAATGGCATAAAGTAAATGAAACCATTTGTTTAAGCGAAAAGAAACAAATATAAGAAATTATTATATTAGTGGAAACTTAAATTTACTAGATAATTTGGTAATTAAGTAAAGTAGTTAAATATAATTACTTGGGTGCTTAAACTGATTTAATACATTATGCTAGAGGTTTGGTGGATTTACACAAGCTGGAATGACAAAGTGCTGATATTGATTTTTCTGAGCATTACATATCAGAGGTTACATCCTAATCAGTGCTCAGGTGGGAACGGTGCCTGTTACGCAGCAGGCAATCAATAATGCCTAAGTAACAGTTTGTTCATAATTTGCATGCTGGATTTCATGATATGTAGACAGAGCTGCACTCCTGATTCTTTTTCTTAAAACGCTATTAGACTACAAATCTACCTTTTCAAAAGACGTGTCTAAATGCGGTTACTCATCCTCGGAGAAAAATAAAATGAAATCCCAATAATCTGCAGATGCTTATTGGGGCTGAAATCCCGCAAACATATTCTAAAGTAAATATTCAACAATAATAAATACATGATAACCAAGCTAATATCTGGCGAATAATCACAGCTGTGTATTAGGAAATGGTTGGAGTTTTATTAGTGCCAGAGACAATGCTCTGAGTCATCAGAGATAAGTTTTGTGCTCCTGAACTAAAATAAACCTGTCATGGAAGTGTTCAGTAACAATGGAAGCAGAAGATCAAATTTCCTCAGAGAGAGAGTTAATAAAATAATGAAAAAAGAGATATATAAAATACTAGGCTCCGCGGAAAAGTTATGATTGTTTAATGGATTATATCACAGTTATCTTGGACTTTAACAAGGTGTGATTATGAGACCAATATCACCCTACCAGGAAACAAATAACAAAATAGGTGTTACTATTCACAGTAGTACAGTTACAGGCTCATAGTAACTGTTTCCTAAATATTTGCTGATTAAATCAATTAGCAAACAAGATTCAGAAGGCTCTTCTATGGTTACCATTATTGATTCCAACATCTTTTAGTAACAGTGCTATTTAAAAATAGTAGTCTCATAATATTATCACACCAATTTTTCCAATGAGCTCATATAATATTCACAGTATATGTTTGTATATATATGTGTGTATTCCATAATAACCTATGAAATACAATGCATTTCACAATCCTTCCTTGTCCAAAAACAATCTTTGTGATAGATAATTTCCTGATGTCCAGCAAATTATGCAAGTGTTTTATGATATTGGAACTTGTAATTTTCTGCGAATGGTTGTGGACTATTACAGGAAGGCAGACATGATAAATACATGACCTAATGGCCACTGCTCCCCCACAGTCTTACAAGAGACATCAATAATCAATCATGGCACTTTTTCCCACTAAGCCTGGAATTTATCCTCAATGTCAGTTTTAACATAGTATTCCACACAGCACCTGTTAATCCATTCATTTATTCCTTTAGCAAGTATTATTGATTTCTTAATATGTGCAAGGCTTTCTACCAGGGCAGCACATTGCAGATAAAAGTAACCAGGACAGACATGGACTGTGCCATCACAGGGCTTAGATGAACAACGAATTTGACGCTCAAAGTCATGATTGTTTGCCAGATCTGCTCTGTTGTGTAGTTGAAATGGAACTAATTCTAAGTAGTAGTGTCTCTCCTTTGCGATAGTAGGGGACTGAGTGGAGAGGCTTGTACTTCCTGGCTCCATAAAGCCATGGTGTCTATTGAATAGTTGAGGAGTTAAAGGTGAAAATAGTTGAACACTGTTTATTAGAAAACAAAAAGAGATGGTTTTCTTTTTATTCATTTAAGTGTTTAATTTGCAAGTCAGACTGATAAACCCATAGGAGAAAGTTTTATGAAAATATTAGAATGAGTACATTTTTCTCCCTCTCCCCTAGAGAGACAGGGGCAGTCTGTGACTCACTGCAGTGTTTTCCTTTCTCCACAAATGTCGGAAAGAACACAATATGCTATGTGGAATTAGAGAAAGGGAACAGATGGCTGAGTATATGGCTTTTTCCACCACTATCAAGCATGTTTTCTTTCCCCCTCAGCTGCAAAAGTACCTCTCTGAAAGTCTCTGCTGTTAATGCTGCACCTTCTCCACCCTTCCTTATTCCTGCCTGCCATCCTTTCATCCCTGCTTTAGAAGCGGGCTGACTTCCCCAAGCAAAGTTCCCCGGCCTACCTCCCACTCTTACGTGGAAGTGAGCTGACTGCATCCCTTGATGGCAAACTGCTTGGATGGTTAGTCCCTTACAGTTATCTACCCGCTGACCAAGTGCAAAATGTCAAAACAGAATTTGGAGGATTGGGGACATGAAAGTGGCTCAGTCAAAATCAGGCTGATGGCAGCTACAGAGGTTACTGTCAATAACAGGCAACTGTTCTGCTGTCTCCTAAGACTAATCCTGAATCTGGATATGTACATGTTATGCTCAGGGAAAACACTGTCTAGTTGCCTTATTTCACAAATTTAAAAAAATCTCATGTCCAGGCGCAGTAGCTCATGCCTGTAATCCCAACACTTTGGGAAGCCGAGGCAGGTGGATCACCTGAGGTCAGGAGTTCGAGACCAGCCTGCCCAACATGATGAAACCCCGTCTCTACTAAAAATAAAAAAATTAGCCAGGAGTGGTGGCAGACTCCTGTAATCCTAGCTACTCGGGAGGCTGAGGCAGGAGAATTGCTTGAACCTGGTAGGCGGAGGTTGTAGTGAGCTGAGATCGTGCCACTGCACTCCAGCCTGGGTGAGAGAGCAAGACTCCATCTCAAACAAAACAAAACAAAACAAAACAAAACAAGCAAACAAAAAACCAAAAAAACTACCTCACTAAAACATTAATTCTATTGTACTACCTCCAATGCAAAGACCCAGTTCTTGAACTCACCAGAAGGTAGACCCACAATGTATATTTAGCTATTGAAGTTGATGGTTGGTTGTTTTCTTTTGTTTTTTTGTTTTTTTTTTTAAACCTGATTCTGTGTCTGAAATGCCTACTAATATTGCTTAGTGTTCTCTACAGCCTTGTTTGTGTGTGTGTGCCTTTTTCTTTAATCCCCTCAAGATGTGAAAATTGACTGGAACTAAACAAGAAGAAGAAAGTGACAGGCCATTTTTAGTATTCTTTCTCTGGGTTCCGATTTTACTGTGAGTTTCTACTTCTTAAAAGATTTTGCATTTCTTCCCTTTGAATGTTACTTCATTTGTTCATTCTCTAAGGAAGGAAATACAGTATCATAAAAATTATGAATGAATGAAAATAATTTTTTTACGAGTACTATAAAAAATGAATCAAACATGATTCATTTTTACCCTTTGCCCTTTGCACTGTATCCTGGTCAGTGCCAGTTCTCATGTCATTGTAGTAGTTCCTCAGTGAACATGAAATAATACAACATTGTCCATTGGAACCAGTTATATAACATTTGTGATAATAGCAACATTGTGTTTATTAATTTAGTAGAAACAACAGTATTTTACAGTTCCAACATATAAGAGAATGCAGCTGTGTTAAATGACAAAAATCATGTATTCTATTTTGGGCTTCTCAATAACTAAGGAATAGAACTAAAATCCTTTTATTCACTTATTCATCCAACTATGGGCCACATACTGTGCTAGGAGCTGTGGGTACAGAGGTCATCTATACAGACCAGTCTCTCTCTTTGTGGAGCACACAAGTGACTGACCAGGCCTTGACAATTCTGGTTAAAATTGACATTCATGAAAGTGTCTACAACTAGGATGGAGTCTCTTTCCTAACCCGTTTCTTTCACACTCACCAGGAAAGCAACCCTTCCAATGGACCCGGGTAGACTTATGACTCATTGCAAAGCAGCAGCAAACAGAATGTAGAAAATGGAAGTCTTACCACTAATAAATATATAGATTGCAGATTCTGTGTCCTTCTTCTTTGAAGTAGGTACAGCTAGATATTTGCAGCTGTAGAAGCCAGTGTGGTTTGCTTGAGCTGCATTCAAGGTCAAAGTACTGCAGAATTGTTTGCCATTTCTTCCACAGGCAGATTTAGTTATGCTCAGCCTTTTGCTTTCCTTACTCACCGTTTCAGGCAAAGACCATTGATGGGCTGCTTCCCCCCTGCAATCACAGATAAGAAGACAAAACATATTTATGGCTGGGCCCTGGGCTCAGCACCAGTTCCTAAGTATTCATTTTATTAGGAAGTGGAGGTCCTCTCTTAAGTGTAGTCATCTTCCTCTTTACGGGAAAGCAACACATTCAGAAAAGCTGCAGAACAATACTCAGAATGAAGACGCAGAACTATCTGGGCATCCCTTCCCCCATTTCCCTGAGTGAGTAATGCTCTCCCTTCCCCATGAATCCCCTTTTCATGGGAAGCTGGAGGGTATGGTTTGCACTTTGCAGATCACAGGAGATCACTGAGGTCCCTACCTTTTTACTCTGCCAGGGAATGATTGTGCCTTAGGCATGGGGACTAGATTATTCCCAAACCAACACAGTCACTTACCTGCATTGGAGATGCAGTGTCTGGCCTGCTTGCGTGACGTGTTGGGTGCCTTTTAAACTCAGTTCAGGACCTTTTAATTTTGAACCTGAACTAGATCCTGAAAAACAAATTTTTAAAATGTGTTATTTATAAGTTGCCTTCTAACCTCTTTTTAGTTATCTTTCCATAAAGGTGAGTTTTTCATTTTTAATTTATTTACATCTTTAATGTACTTGCATCTTTAATTTATAAGCAAAAGATACACTAATACAAATTTCTCTTAACTCACAATTTTTTTCTAGCTCTACCCTTGCTCATAAATATTATATATCCTTTTATACCAAATGACCTAAATAACATCCAAAAGCCTATTTATGTAGAATGTTACTGGATTCATATAGGTTCAATGCAATTATATTAGAATATATAACTTGTTATGATATTCAAATATCTAATAACTTAGTAAAAACTTTCAAGAATAAATGTGTCATCCAAAATATATTTTCAATACTGAACTTTTTCCAGTGTGGCTCACCTAGTCCTGTAGGCCTGTCTCATCTTTTTTTCTGAATAAAAAGTACAGAAATTTTCCTGGGCTCTGGACTTAGTGCAATCATTAGTTGAGCAATGATATTTTTGGTCAATCATTTCCCTTTCTGAACCAGTTTCCTCATTTGGAAAACTAACTTTAGAATCGAAATCAGTTTTAGAAGCCATTTGGTTTGTCTTACATAATCTGTGAGTTCCCTCTATAGTGGTACAGTCAAAAGGGAACTGTTTGCACGCTTACGTGACATTCGACAAACATCTCACAGAGGACTGTTGTGAGGCAATGAAGTGAGGTGGTGAAAGTGCTTTAAAGTCTACACATCTCTGTATGATGCAATAATGACATCCATTTTAGTGACTAGTTATGTCACCCTAGACAAGTCATCTCTCTTTCCAGATCTCAGCTCTCTTATCTGTAAAAAAGAGATTGGACTAGATGACCTTGAAATCTCTGACCTTCCATTTCTCACAGTCCCAGCCTGATATAGCTTGGATCTGACCCTCCAGTTCTGATGTTGAATTATAATCCTCAGTGCTGGAGGTGCGGCCTGGTGGGAGGTGTTTGGGTCACGGGGTGGATCCCTCATGCATGGCATGGTGCTGTCGTTTAGATCTGATTATTTAAAAGTGTGTGGCACCTGCCCGCTTCTCTTGTTTCTGCCATCACCATGTGATACACCTGCTCCTGTTTTGCCGTTGACATGAGTAAGGGCTCCCTGAGGCCTCACCAGAAGGCGAGCAGATGCTAGCACCATGCTTGTACAGCCTGGAGAACTGTGAGTCAATTATACCTCTTAATAAATTACCAAGCCTCAGATACTTCTTTACAGCAATGCAAGAACAGCCTAACAGACAGCCTCATGATTTTTTGAACTATAGGTGCTACAGAGGCTGAGCCTCCCTTGAAGTTCTTATTGACCAATCAGAATACTATCAGTAAGGATCTCTCTCGCCTCCTTCCTCCCCTCATCCCTCACTCTCTTCTCCTTCTCCCTCTTCTTCACCAGCCTCCTCCTCCTCCCCTCTTCCCAGGCAGCTGCAATGCCTCCGAAAGGCAGGGGATGAGGGGTCCAGGATTAGCGTTCCTTAGGCGGGAATAGAAGTTAGCAGGAGAGAAGAAAGAGATTCTTGGAGGGAGGAAAACTTAGTATTGACATCAATCTCGGGGCATAGTTTTACTTTAAAAAATCAGTTTAAACAGGGGAAGCAAAGGTAGAAGCTCGAAGTGAATGGTCATGCAGGCTTTACCATTAGGTCACACAGATCTGTGAGATGAGATGCGTGTGTCAAATACCCTGGTTATGCCCAGCAGTGCTCTCCAGCGTTTCTCTTGGGTTTGACTATCTCAAAGAAAGCTGGATTCAGTTAGAAGATCTGCGTCCGAGGCTTAGCTTTTCCACCTACTGACTGCATGGCCTTGGGATCACTTCATTTGCTGCTCCTCAGGCTGCTCATGAGTGGAAATGGAAAGCCTGCGAGCCACCTCACAGGCAGGGTGTGCGCATTCGGTGCTGTGCTGTGGAAGAGGCTGGCTTGCTGCCTGGCATGTGGCAGATGCCCACTGTCACCGACATCTAGGAGAATCACTTCCCCTCCCCCTGCTTCTGTCAGAACATTCTGCTGGGTATATAATTTCAAAGATATTAAATTAACACGTGCTTTTCTGGTATTGCTGACGATATAAATTAGCATCTTTTAAATTTTTATTTTATTTTTGAGACAGAGTGTCACTTTTTCTCCCAGGCTCGAGTGCCTTGGTGCGATCTTGGCTCACTCTGCAACCTCCGCCTGCCAGGTTCAAGTGATTCTCGTGCCTCAGCCTCCTGAGTAGCTGGGACTACAGGTGCGCGTCATCAGTGTGGCTAATTTTTTGTATTTTTAGTTGAGGTGGGGTTTTGTCCTGTTTGCCAGGCTGGTCTTGAACTCCTGGCCTCAGATGATCCACCTGCCTCAGCCTCCCAAAGTATTGGGATTACAGGCATGAGCCCAGCCGAAATTAATATCTTAAAAGTAACTTTTATCCTGGTATCAAAGTACTCCTAAATAAAATTGCTGAATATTAACTAAATTAAAATCCCTGTTTCATATGGATCCCATTGGTCTATCAGATCACCTCCTAGATCAAGCCGACCCCTCCAGGTACCTAGGAACATATTTTCACTCATCTTTATGAGTTTCTTGAGGCAACATGTAGCCTGAAATCAGGGATCTGTGGAAACGCCAGGCTTTTCTAAAGCCACAGCCAGCAATGGATAACACCTGCCCTGAGAAACTACGCCAGAAGAGTTTCTGCCCTTCTTTACGGCATGGAACTCTGGGGATTTAATTGAGCAATTGTTCACGTGCTGGAAAAGATCCATTGAAGCTTCCTGTGGAAAATTCTGGCATTACTTATAGTTATCTCTGTGGTCTGTCTGGAGATGCTGAGCGCTCCCGTCCAGGAAAAGCAGCAGTTCCCCTGTTTGTGACATGAAGTAAATCCCACTGCCTACATCTTGGTTTCCAGATCATATGAATCTTTCTTTATCAGCAACCTAGAACACCAGTACTCCTGACCCTCATCAGAGGAAACCGCTAACTTCAAAGAACCACCCAAAGCCCAGCTGAGAGAAGTGCTATTTATTTATTTATTTATTTATTTATTTATTTTTGAGATAGAGTTTCGCTCTTGTCACCCAGGCTGGAGTGCAATGGCACAGTCTCGGCTCACTGCAGCCTCCGCCTCCCGGGTTCAAGCGATTCTCCTGCCCCAGCCTTCCAAGCAGCTGTGATTACAGGCGTGCGCCACTACACCCAGCTAATTTTTAGATTTTTTAGTAGAGACGGGGTTTCCTCATGTTGGCCAGGCTGGTCTCAAACTCCTGATCTCAGGTGATCCGCCCACCTTGGCTTCCCAAAGTGCTAGGATTACAGGAGTGAGCCATCGTGCCCGACAAGAAGTTCTATTTACAGAAGGTCTCTTAAATAGTGTGCCCTCTACTTGTTCCTGTCTGCACTCCCCACGCTGTCCCCCAACCAGAAGAAGACAACATAACTGAGTGGCTAAAAGACACTGACAAAAATGGGGTTATTCTAAAAAAAAAATGTTGCTACATAATTTGTCTCCAGTAATATCAGTGAATTTTGCACTTAGAATGAGGAAGCTAGATAAAAAATAGTTAACCAAAACAAAGGAAAACAGAAGGATAAGGAAATAAATTTCCAAGTAACTGGTGATTTCGAGTGCATCACTATCCTTCAGTTAATAGGAAACTAGAATCTCATAAAGGTTATTGGAAGTGTCAAGATTATAGTTTAACAGGAAAACGAATAAGAAAAAGGGAAAGTGAAAATATTTATTTCTCAAATGTTTTGAATTCACATTATTAGACCTTAAAACATTTCTTTGAGGCAGTTTAACGTCCATATACCTATCTGAGTAACAAAGATTCAACATCTGCTTTAGCATCTACTGCATGCTAGACACTTGCCCATCTTATTAGTGATTTATATAAAGATAGATATGTATGTACATGCCCATAAACACGTGCATAGTCACAGCATGGGGGACTGAGCTTGGTCGTCTCAGTAGCTCAGAGTCATATTGCCCATTTAGATAATAAATCCACAGGCTGTTTCATTTTCAAGGGTGGAGTGCTATAGTTTAGCAATGAAGCTCAGATGGGGATCAGAACTTTCCACTGCTTCACATGGCAGCCTAAAAATCTGATTTAAAAGAATGATTTTTGTCCTCCCAATAAACGATCTTGTCCCTTCTGTGAACTACTGTTTTCATCAAAGTCAATTACAATATAATCATAAGAGGCATACAGATCTCCTTACATCAGGAAAATTAATGTTTAAATAAAACAAAACAAAAAAAAACTCAACACACAGCATGAAAATGGGCTTTATCCCATGCTACTTTGTTAGAAAAACTGTTAAGGTCAAGCAGTGTAAGCTAATAGCATTAAAAAACCAACATGTGAACGTGGACTTATTTGAACACGGACACTTTGTATTGATCTTTTTTTTTTCTTTTTGAGATGGAGTTTCACTCTGTCACCAGGGCTGGAGTGCAGTGGCACCATCTCAGCGCACTGCAACCTCCGCCTCCTGGGTTCACGCCATTCTCCTGCCTCAGCCTCCCGAGTAGCTGGGACTATAGGCGCCTGCCACCATGCCCGGCTAATTTTCTTGTATTTTTAGTAGAGACAGGGTTTCACCGTGTTAGGCAGGATGATCTCGAACTCCTGACCTTGTGATCTGCCCGCCTCGGCCTTCCAAAGTTCTGAGATTACAGGCGTGAGCCACCGCGCCCAGCCTATATTGATCTTATCTGAGTATTTTCTTTGTTGTTTTTCTGTTCTGTATTATCTGGCAGGTGTAACAGAACTTTATGACTCTTTGACACAAATCCCTCTCCTTTCCCACATGCTAAACCTCACATAGAAGGCCTATATGTAGACTGTTCTAAAATGCCACACTTAATTTCCCATCTTAGTTTCATTAGGCAAAATGGAATTTTTTTTTTCTTTGACTTCAATGGGAAGGGTGAATACATATGTAAGTAAAGGATGGCTTTATTTTGCAACCAAATCCAAAGCCCAGATGATTGAGGTTCCTTCTTCAAATGCTCTTCAGAGCTACCATGATGGATACTAAAAGAGCCAACTCGCACTAGAGGTCATTATGAACCAGACAGCCTTGAGGTCACTTTTAAAACTCAAGACTCTCAATGTAAAGTCTGACTAAGAGTATGTTTAGAAAACTGCTATTTTTACTAATCTAAATAAACAGTGTTCTAGCTGGTCGAACCCAACTTCAAGACAAATTCCCTGGTTTCTCTCCCACCAGATGCCACTTTGGTGCCCCTTATTCTACTGAAGTCTTAGGGTTATTCTCTGTAAGAAAGGAGCTTTATTTGAATATAAATCATGAAACATCTGTGTTTTCCCCTTTTTTATTGTAAGTCATTAATCTCCCTAGCTCTGCCACTGGCGAGTTCGGTTGTGGCCATGGGCAGGTCACATTAAGCCTCCGATTCTTCATCTGTCAACACAGGAGGTTAGACTTCGGTTTTTATGGTCCTTTTCAGCTAAAAATTCTGATCCTGGGATCACAGTAATTGATAACAATGTGTAAGTTAGAAATCACATTTTAAAAAGACTTACGGTTGGTAAAAAGACAATAGCCCAATTTTAAAAATCAAGCAAGGCTCTGAATAGACCCCTTCCCAAAGAAGATATATAAATGACCAATAAGCCCTTGAAAAGATAAAGGACATCATTAGTCATCAGTAACATGCAAATAAAAAACATAGGGAGACACCACTTCATGCCGACTGGGAAAGCTTAAATAAAAAAAGACAGATAAGAACAAGTGTTGGTGAGAATGTGGAGAAATTGGAACCTTCTTACATTGCAGGTAGGATTTTTAAATGGTGCAGCCCACTTTGGCAAACAGTATGGCAGTTCCTCGAATTGTTAAACATAGAGTTGATCATAATTTAAACACATGACTCAACCATTGCGCTCCTGGGTATCTACCCAAGACAGATGAAAACGTCTGTTCACATAAAAACTTTCACACAATGTCCACAGCAGTATTACCTATCACAGCCAAAAAGAAACAACCTGGGCCCAGCATGGTGGCTCACGCCTGTAATCCCAGCACTTTGGGAGGCGGAGGAGGGTGGATCACCTGAGGTCAGCAGTTCGAGACCAGCTTGGCCAACATGGTGAAACCCCATCTCTATTAAAAATACAAAAATTAGCTGAACATGGTGGTGTGCGCCTGTAGTCCCAGCTACTCAGGAGACTGAGGAAGGAGAATGGCTTGAATCCGGGAGGCGGAGATTACAGTGAACCAAGACTGCGTAATTGCGCTCCAGCCTGGTGACAGAGCGAGACTCCATTGAAAGAAAGAGAGAAGGAAGGAAGGAAGGAAGGAGGGAGGGAGGGAGAGAGAGAGAGAGAGAAAGAAATAGAAAGGAAGGAAGGAAGGAAGGAAGGAAGGAAGGAAGGAAGGAAGGAAGGAAGGAAGGAAGGAAGGAAGGAAGGGAATCCAATGTCCATCAACTGATGAATGGGTAAATAAAATATGGCAGATCCTTACAATGGAGTATTATTTGGCAATAAAAAGAAATGCTGATATGTGCTGCCACATAGATGATCTTGAAAACATTATGCTGGCGCACAGAGAAAAAGTCACGTAAGCACACAAGGAGAAAGCAGCTGTCTGCTAGCCACAGAGAGATGTCTCAGGAGAAACCAGACCTGCCAGCACCTTGATCTCCTTGATCTCAAACTTCCAGCTTCCAGAATTATGAGAAAATAAGTTCCTCTAGTTTTATTGTTAAAAAACAAAAACAGGCCAGGCATAGTGGCACACACCTGTAATCCCAGCACTTTAGGAGGCTGAGGCAGGTGCATCCTGAGGTCAGGAGTTCGAGACCAGTTTGGCCAACATGGTGAAATCCTGTCTTTACTAAAAATACAAAAATTAACCAGGTGTGGTGGCATGCACCTGTAATCCCAGCTACCCGGGAGGCTGAGGCATGAGAATTGCTTGAACCTGGAGGAGGAGATTTCAGTGAGCTGAGATTGCACCACTGCACTCCAGCCTGGGCGACAGAAAGTCTGTCTCAAAAACAAAACAAAACAAAATAACCACATACACATACACACACACACACACACACACACACACACACACCCCACAAATCATTGTGCTAAGTAAAAGAAGTCAGTCACAAATGGCCACATATTGTATGATTCCATTTATATGAAATGTTCAGAACAGGCAAATGCTGGAGACAGGAAAGTACGTTAGTGGTTGCCAGGGCGTGATGGGAGGAGGATGGAGAGTGACTGATAATCAGCATGGGGTTTCTTTTGGGGGTGATGAAAATGTTCTAAAATTAGATTAATGGTGATGGTTGTACAACTCTTGAATGGACTGAAAACCACTGAATTATATACTTTAATATTCTTGTCTCTTACAGTCGTATTTTGGGGTGTCATATTCTGGCCTCCTATAGTATGTGAGCTTTATCTCAATAAGGTAGCTATTTTTAAAAACCTAACAACTTATGACTAAAGTAATCACAGAGTTCTGTTGAAAGCCTAGAATATCCAGTTATTTTGAAATGTGTTGCCACATATGACCCCATCAGTGTGAGATTTTACACTAGTTGTTTCTCCAGCTTAAAACTTCAGAAGGCTGATTTTAGAGACCTAATTTTTCCTTCATGTTCCGTAACATCACTACCTAATAGTAGAAGTTTACAAACATGTTGCAAAAAACGTACTGTTCCCTCCCCCATTACAATCTTTTCAATTTAATTTAGTGTTAGTTTTAAATCACTCCTAATTGCATTTTTGAATTTTCCCTATTTAAATTGAAATTTTTAACAAATTATGTAGCTAAGACTCTCTGAATAAATCTGGTGTTTCCTTTTATATCAATTTTTTTTATTTCTAATTTATTTGTTTTTAACTTAAAGCTCTGTATATTCCATTTATTTCAAATGAAATGCATCTGTCTTTGATTTTGCATACTGCATTTTCAGTAGTACATAATCCTGCATGATAAATGGCCTCTTTATCTAAATAGAGATCCCCAAGTATCATGTTTCTAAAATTTGAATTTAAGATCATGAGCCTTTTACAAAGGTTGTTCGAGGTTAATTAAACATAATTCACAATAAGAGACAATATTCTTTCCTTAAGAGGTAGCTTATTAAAGGCCTAAGTCTCATAGACTAAATCTCATAGAATCTTTGTGGTTCGTGGCAAGGGTGGGAGAAGGGTTAAGAATGCAATTGCAAATTTCCAGAAGCTACTAACATTTTTATTTGCGATGCTAATTCTTATAGGGCTCTGAAACTTAATAAAAAAGTTAACTCTTGGTTCTTAACCTCTGTGTCATATCTCTATCCAAGTATTTTATCAGACAATATGAAGTGGACATTATAAGTGAATGCCTAGATTTAAATTACCACATTAAATGGAGACTACACTACCAGCTATGCTGACAGGGACCATGCTTTGATGAAGAGCATTATAATGTCCCATCTCCTCTCTTCCAGAATGATGGAGAAAGGCCAGAGAGTTCATATTCCATCCACCAACAGACTAAACAGATGATGTGAAAGCCATGGGGATTTGTATGAACTGAAAGCATATTTTTTTACGTCTCACAATTAGCAATGATATTAATTTTTAAAATGTCGGGTTTGTCTTTCAAAACAATTGGCCTTAAATCAAGACAGAATGTAAAGAAAGAATGTGCACATAAATACACACACACACACGCACGCACACACACACGCCTGCTGACACGCATGCATACGCTTTTCTCTCCATGAAAACTTCAAGTTTGTTTGAATGGTGGTGGGGAGGTTGATGTAGAACGAGCAGAGGTTTTTGGTGTGTGCTTTAATTACATTTTTCATTCAGCTTAGGCTTAGGGAAAGCTCTTTCTAGGCGGGGATTTAGAAATTGACTTGTATGTGGCAAGAGTATGAGGCTGTGACTCACTGCTGACTAATCCCTTATGCAGATGAGATTATTTGTGACTTTCACATGGGCACCTTTACAAATACCTAATATTTTATTTTAGAGTAATTATGTTATTGGTCTTCAAGGTCCACAATAGCACTGAATGTTTAGGCAGCTGCTGTCCAGCAACAGCATATTTAGTTTGTAGAAAGTTTCTAAACCTAGGAACCTACTTTTTCCTTTAAATCTTTATAGTATATTAAACTCACTATTTTACCACACTGATTTCTTGCTTTAGAGGTTTTGCCATTCTAAGTAATCCCTAAACTATTTGATTCAATATGTGAAGTCTCTGATCTCAAAGCCTGAATAGAAAATTCAAAATAGTCGTGTATACAGCATTTATGTCTTGAATCCAGGTGTCAAAAAATAAATTAAGAAATCACATAAACGTTTAACGTCATCAGTTGGCATTGGCACTTCTCTGCAATTATGTTCATTTCAATAATTCTGCTCTGGTTTGTTCGTTTTAAGGCTGTCTTACAATTCATATTTTAATTGTCTGTCAATGAAACCCATAAATAGATTTTGTAGCTCTTGGCACAAAAGACATCACACTGTTAGCCACTGAAGTGGCCAAAGTCTAAAATCATCAGAACTTGGACGGTTTTCATCCCATCTATACATGGGTCATTGACTTTACTCATTTTTCCTTAAGCTTCATAAAAGTTATTTAAAAGGAAAAAAATTTGTGTGGTTTAAAATGTTTACCAGGAAAAAATGCTCTAATACCATCAACATTCCTACTGTCAATGTTTATGAGGGGAACATGTCTTCCGCGTGCCTCTCTGAGCTTTTCACTTGACACTGCCTTCTCTGTGGGTCACAGTTTAACAGGGCACATTCATTGATCATTAGGCCTGTCACCAGGCTACCATCAGGGGCCTACCCTTCCAATGACCTACAGCCATGCACAACTCCTTTTCATGTGACATCAGAGTTAATTAAGGTTGGTTTGGGAGAAATCTCCTGCTGACCAAGGAGTTACCTTTTCCCAAAAAATGCTCTACTCCTACACCGCTGGTCTGTTATTAAATGAGTTCAAAACCCACCTCCACAGAGCTGTCTAACAATATGTCATTTCAGTTTACCATACGATGTCATGAAAGTTATCTGAGCTGCCTAGGGCAAAGGTCAAGATCTGGTTGACAGGGCACAAGACGTAACTCGTAAAATACTCGGTAGAGAAGTCTGGTAGACCTTCGTCTGGTTATGCAAAGGGCCACAAACAGAGAAAACACTCTTTACACCCTAAAAATGCATAAAGGAACGTTTTGTCTGTTAGGCAGGGCTTGGACACGTCTCTGTTTTCTCTATCAATGGCAGAGCACTTGTTACATTTGAAGCATACTCGCCACGGGCTTATGTTCTTATCCAATGTCACTGTTCAGAGGTCTGCAGGGAAACTGAGCTCTGATGTCATGTCTTATAGAATGGATCATAATTGCCAGTAGTGTTATGCTACTCAGAAGTTGCTTCAGGCCGGAATATACACATTTTCCAATTGTGAACACCTGGAAGACACATGATAACTGATTGCTCAGTGGAGGTGCGATTTCAATAAACACACTCAGAGTATGTGAGACTAAATATACACGTGGCTTAATGAAAGTAACTGAGTTTTTAAAGTAATTTGTTAATTTTTTAAATCAATTTGTGCATCCTCTTTAGAATCATAGAATCTGATCAGTGACAAAATGCTTTTAGCTGCAAGAGCATTTGCATAGAGTTGTATTATTAAGAGCAGTAGTCCTAATAAAATGCTTGAACTCCCTTAATGTTAGACTTCTAATCTCTATATCATTTAGGATTGCAAATTTCAGTTCTGCCAAAGGCATCCTCCATGTTCTCTTAAAATAAACAATTACCCAATTTGGAAGCATAGTATGGAATGCATGTGACTCGCAATCTAAAATGGAAAGTTTTTCTGTTTTACATAGCATTAGGATTACAGTTTGGTCTATGTCCAGATATTTTACCAAATACTCTGCTTTCATTACTGTCCAGTGTCAAAGTTCCAGGCATCTATAGAGATGATGACAGCATGTTTCAATGTTATGGATTTATCATTTGTGTGGATCCCTGTGGGTTCCCTTAGAAGGAAAGTCTCACAGAAAAGATCTGGGAGATATTTTATCAATTCAGTATAGGAGCTTGCCATGGAACACTTAAAATATACAAGTGGGAACTGGAACTTTTAAATTTTATTCAGCTACATCTTATAACCTGTCATGTGACATAATCTTCAGATCCACACACAGTTCCTTCTGGAAAAAAAGGAATATGTCATGGAGCTGTAATGTGATGATATTAAATTACCATAAAATGCATATTAAAAAAAAATAAAAATAAAAATAAAATAAAATAAAAATAAAAAAAAAATGCATATTGTTCAAGTTTCTAGTTTGATTCCCAAATAGTGCCTTCACATTTCTGTATAATAAAATGAAGAAGAAAGGCTGGCAAACAGGGAGATAGACAAGTGTGCACCTTAGCACTGTAGCTATTCATGCAAGAACAGCCAAAAGTGTTATTATAACAATACAAAGACTTATCTATTCTCCTCATACAGACTTCCAACTTTAGAATCGATTACAAATAATGACAGAATATCATTTGCTTTGTATATAAAAATGGAGGAGAGATGAAGTGAGATTGGAAGGCTGAATGTGATAAAGTTCTGATGTTA
Source organism: Chlorocebus sabaeus (assembly GCF_047675955.1). NCBI lineage: Eukaryota > Metazoa > Chordata > Mammalia > Primates > Cercopithecidae > Chlorocebus > Chlorocebus sabaeus. Next base: position 7,680,345 of record NC_132906.1, read on the forward strand.
ATTTTCAGCTTACTTTGATGCAGTTTATGAAGTGCAAATTATATAGAAAACATCTTTCTGGAGTCCTTTAGACTATTCATAAAGGGTATACTTTAAATTCACTCACTAACAGGAAAGTTGAGAAGATTTCTATCTTTGCAACCAGTAATATATACAAACCCTCTGACCTTTGAGATTTAAATGGCCAAGAGTGTGCAATAAAGTTATCCATCATAGGGGAATTGAGTTTTTGAAAGCTACATTAGCAAATTTCTAAGACTCATCAAATGCAATTCTTGACCATTGTGTTTTCTATTGTCAAAATCAGTTTCCTTCTAAGTTAAACACTTTGAAATATAATTGCCTTTCATTACACATATTTTGGAGATAAAGCATACTTAGAAAATGGGGTGGACATGTTGATTAAACTGTTAGTTTTTATTCTGGGTTTTTCTAATTTCACATTTTCTTAAGATATCCTTCATGCAGTAAATATTTATGAGAGCTGTGCTTTCCTAAGATTTCAAAAACTTAAAAAAATCTTATCTTAGATGGAATTCATGTTATACAAGTTTTGCTGAGAGTCAAGGTTCTGGAAGGAAAAGTAATCTATTAAAAGCAGTACATTTTCACCAGCAGTATCTCAATTTTTAAAAGAAATAATTTACCAAATAAAGCTTGTCACTCATTTTGGCATGTGGTATTAAGGCCTTCCTTACAAATACCCATAGAAGACTTCAGAGTTGTTTGTACTCAATGCCTGGGGAATGCTGGTTTTCATTCTCAACGCATGTATACTCACACACCTTCATTACTCTACCTAGAACTGTATTTCTAGAAATTAGCCTTTTAAAAAAAAAAAATCATCCAAGACATTATATCTCTGATAGAAGAAAAACAACAACAGTTTCTGTTATCAGTTGGCCACCAACCTAACAGCTTTAAAATAACTTATGAATCAGCTCATTCTGGAGGACAAAACCAAAACCAGTAAGCAGAAGTTACATAAAACCAAAAGGAACAGCTCTGTGGAAAGGTAGTAAGGTGCCCAATGCCGAAGCTGTTCCCGTGAAATTAAGCCACCACCTCCTTTGGATGAGACTGATGAACTGGGTGAAGGGTTGGACTCTTAGATGCAATTCCAGGAGTCTGGGAACCCTGTCCTCATTTACCTATGCTTCTTATCTTTCTTTTACTGTCACCCAATCCTGGTTTTTCCCCGCACTACCTTCTCTATATGACCCCTTTCTTTCACTCCCTTACCTTGTTTATTTTTCCATCTTTAACCTCAACATTTACTCTTTCATTTAATTTTTTGAACATATACCAAGAGGTATATGAACAAGACAAACGTGGTTGGTTCCTTTACAGTGTTTATAGCTTAGCATGAACAACAGATAAATAAGTCTATATGGATATATATGTAATGATGCATAAAAATAATTTCTGCTAAAGGAACTAGATAATTACATTATATTTGTGTGTTATCATGGGGAAGTGCCAGGTGTGGAGGTACCTCACTCAGCCCAGGGAGCGAGAGTCTTTTATTAGAAGAATAAAGTTGAAGGTGAGACCTGAAGAATCAATGTGTATTTGCTAAAAGAAACAGCAAAGTCTCTTTCTCCTTCAAAGACTTCCACATCCTCCCACTCTGTAAGCTTCATCTTCCCTTTTAAACAGTTGTTTTCTTCTAACAGTTTCACATACATTTCCTTGTTTCTCACAACTCTGTTTTCCTCGGCCTCTATACTGGGAGGAGAAAGCTCTATCACCTTCTTTCAGTGCTCTGGTTTGCATATCTTTTGTCTGTGGTCTACCTGACTTCACCTGCCACTGGGAAAAAAGCCACAAGTAATCATGCTTTAGATACATATTCAGGTCATGTTGTGCTTGTTGAAACAGAGCACCGTGGAAGATGATCAGGGTGGAGACTCAGCAATGAGGGAATGAATGAGGACTGTCAGATATGATGCATTAGCCAGGACTTCATGTTCTTAACGTGTCCTTCCTTTTGGCAGTTCACCTAGCCAGTACCACACATGGCCCAGAGCCAAGAGGAAATCATTTTCAACCAAAATGTTCACATTCCAGGTAACAAAAGAATGGCGGCAATAGTAACTATCTGTGCAACCAATACAAAGATATAACAATACAAAGCCTTATAACAGTACAAAGCCTTATCTATTCTCCTCATACAGACTTCCAACTTTAGAATCGATTACAAATAATGACAGAATATCATTTGCTTTGTATATAAAAATGGAGGAGAGATGAAATGAGATTGGAAGGCTGAATGTGATAAAGTTCTGATGTTAATCTTCAGCTTACTTTGATGCAGTTTATGAAGTCCAAATTATATAGAAAACATCTTTCTGGAGTCCTTTAGACTGTTCTAAAAGTGACTCGGGCTTTGTTGGTGTACCTAGAAATTGAAGGTTCCAATCAACTATCTTCTGTGCTGTTTGGGAACCTGAGCCAGTTAACAGTATCCTAGCAGGAAGGCTCATCTCAGGGAAAATATCTTTTGGGAAGCAATTCTGTAGAAAGTAGGCAGCGTAAGTCCTCATTCTCAATCCTGAGTCTAGAGTCGAGTCAGGAGAACATGGTCAGCTTAGCCAAAAATGAGAAAATGGTCACTGAACCTAGATGATAACCCAAATGGAAGGAACAGAAGATCACCTGTGAACTGGAAGAATTGTTGCCAGCTCCTGGGCATATTTCTCCTAACCTCCTCTGCTTATACACACACACCCACACACACACACACACACACACACACTTAGAAGGGGAACCAATGAGGAACCATGACTCCTAGAAGGGTCTCAGACCCAGAGAAATGGCTCAGGATATGATTTCAGTCAGTCCAGCCAGTATTTATTGAGTGACTATTATGTGCCAGGCACTGTACTGGATTCACAACTGCAAAGATGGATCAAAAACATTCCTTCTTCTTGAAGGTCTTTCAGCTCTAAGCTGGCCTCTTAGGGGATGGCATTTGGAAGTAGAATAGGTGAATACTAAGAAATATGGAAGATAATCTAAATCAACAAATAGAGATCTCCTGCAAACTATGTACACTGTGTTTTTAAAGACCCCATCTTTTAGTATAGGAAGTCACACATTCTTCACCAACATAAGTGATATATCTTAGTAAAACTCAGCTAAATTAAAAAATAAGAACACTTATTCAATGATGAACATGTAACACAATGAATACGACCATATCTATACCTCAAAATAAAATATAATGGATTACCTGATGATAATCCCTTGAGCATCTTTAAATGAATGTATTAAAATGTTAAAAAATAAAAGTTTTCTACACATGCCTGAACTCAGCTTGGAAACTGGGTATGAATCTAGAATAATGACTGGCTATAAAATTGGGATCAGGAAAATTAAATTTAATATAACTCATGTTTTTCCTCATGAGATTGTGGGAGAAAATACAGCCCTCGCCAGGCGTGGTGGCTCACTCTGTAATCCCAGTACTTTGGGAGGCCGACACGGGCGCGAGTTTGAGACCAGCCCGACCAACATGGAGAAATCCCGTCTCTACTAAAAATACAATATTAGCCAGGCATGGTGGTGCATGCCTGTAATCCCACTTACTCGGGAGGTTGAGGCAGGAGAATTGCCTGAACCCGGGAGATGGAGGTTGTAGTGAGCTGACATCATGCCATTGCACTCCAGCCTGGACAACAAAAGTGGAAGTCCATCTCAAAAAAAAAAAAAAGAAAAAAGAAAAAAGAAAAAGAAAAGGAAAAGAAAAGACAGCCCTCCAAATTACTGGAAGAGGAGTATTTCTTAAACCTCCCCTCCTAAGTTTGTATTCAACATTATCCCACAATGGTGAATGAATTACTCCAGCAAGGCAATCCCATGTCCATCGGTCTGGACTACAAAGCACATTTAAGAAATAGCAACAATCAAGCAAACTTTACTTCTATACAGTTTAGGATTTTACTCCCTCTAAGAAAAGATATATCTGGATATAGAACCACTAAGTTTAATGTCAGTCCCAAAAGGCTAAATTGAAGTAGAAATTCCTGAAAATTCATTCCTGTTAGTCTCCTGAATTTCCCATTTGCCTTTTAAGTGACTTTGTGTAGCAAATACTGTGACAGGGTATTTTTCATTGACCAGTTTTGAAGACAGAGGATGGGATGGGAGTGTGAGTGGTTGAACCACTTTTAGTTTGTACACCAACAATGTGTGTCAAATATTTCCTAACGCTCAAGAAGTTACAGGTACCCAAAGTCCATTCCAGGGCACTGCAATTACTCAATTTCCACACATATATTTTTCTCTAGTTGTACCAGAATTCCTTATGGAGAGGATTCTGAAGCCATAAAAATTTTCAAAGAATAGCAGAGAACAAAAATCTGATCCAGCAGGAGACATTAAGTGGAAAAAGAGAGTTAGACAATGTTTCCCAAAAAGGAAACAATACCATTAATCATAGATGCAATGTTGTTGCCAGAGTTTACATTGCCTTTTGAAATTGTTTGCAATCCTCTCTATATATCCCTGCCTCCCCATCTGTTTACATACATTTTTAGTTTCTCTAATGCCAATTTAGAGAAAGAAAACCACCATAAAAATCCAACAGTGGATTTTTACATATATAGCCACCATGTATATTTTTACATAGTATATATACCATTCCATATAATTTCCATCTAAAGCATGTATCTATTTGACCAGACTTTCCAGTTTTTTCTTTGGAGTGAAAGATAAAACTCCTCAATAGGTGGCAGGATAGGATTTTTCTCAGATTCTGGTAACATGACAGTATTCTGGTTGAAAAAGTGTCCTTCTCCGAGTAACAGGTCAAGAAAGAAGAAGGAAAACACTATTTTCTCCTTCTTGACTTCTTGTAGGTCTATGCTAAGGAGGAGGGAGAGACACAGGGGCTACAGGGCTTAAATAAATGCTCCCAGTGTTGCTCACTATTCAACGACTGCCAATCAAACAGGGAAATCAAAGTGACTGACAGGTCACTTTGTTTGAGAAAAAGTCTCTTGGATGGTTGTCTTTTCTCACAAATATGACAGTTTTTTATTCTAAACCCTGAAAACAAAACTCTTGCCTTTTTTCTTTAATCCCTAGATTTAATCATTCAAGATATTTTGAGTAAACGTTGGTGGAAAGAGTCCCCGATTTCAAAATTAAAAAGACCTCGGTTTGAATCTTGGCTTGGCTGTTTCATAAATGGGTGGCCCTCAGCAAGTCAGCAGGGATTCCTCAGTCTTGGGGTTTCAATCCATAAAACAAAGTTACAGGTGTGCACGGTAGATGGCTAGGAAGAGACTTGATTGAATTAACACAGAAAGTGCCCCGTGCTGAGATGTTCAGTACTTACACTCCTTTCCTTCCCTGGGGGACAGTTAATGTCCTCCCCTATCCAACTCATGTAGCATCTGCCTTCAGGGTCAAACGCACTTCCGGGTCGTTCCCTGAGGTACTTCAGTTTCATTCTGGAAAAGCTGTGAGCTTTCTGGGATCTGAAAGGTGCAGAGGAGTCCACATTGGATTCCTGGAAACCACCTGTGAGAGGGCAATCCCAGCTTTCTCCTAGGACCTGCCTGATACGAGTTTTTCTAGAGTAAAGTGCGGGTCTCATGCTGTTCTTTGTCATCTGAACTGGTTTAAAGTCATATCTGGGAAAGCAGTTTGGAAGTCCACATAAAATCATGTCCTTGATGGCTTTGGGGCTCCTTTTTTCTGACTTTAAGTTTTTTGGGAGGTCCTTGAATGCCTATGATAAGAAAACCCACATGATTAAAATTCTGTCTTATTGGAGATGTGAACAGTGTCTGCCACATAGAGCAGTGGAATCTCCCAAGGCCACTTTAAGCTGGAGTAGCAGTGGCTTCTCACATTCTTTGGAGATGGCCAAACTCCAAGGATAGAAGGAGGGAAAGACTAGCACACTCCCCTTGATGCTTTTTCCTTCTCCTCTTTTCATTTAGGTTCGAAGGCATGGTAGGGGGAGCCCTAAATGTCGGGTTTGCAAGTCTGATAGACTCAGATTCAAATAATTCCAGGTTTACTTACCACTTCTGTGGTCTTAGGGAAAGTATTTAATTTACCTAAGCATCAGTTTTTGCATGGTTAAGAGGACCGTACCTCTCGGGACTGAGTAAAATAATGTATGTCAATCAATACATATATTGATTGTATAGTCAGTAGGGCTTGGTTGCCTCCTTTCTCCCTCCCCCAAAGCACATCTGTCCCTGCAGTCTCTGCACCTCCAGAAAAAGGTGCTAAATCAGGGCCTCTATGATAGGAGCCCCAAGAAGCTGCAGCACTGCCTGCACTCAGAATCTTGGGGTCAGCTGTCCTCCCTTACTGGTGTCATGTTAGTCATCAGAGGCTGCCGCCCCGCATGCCTGCCAGGTACCCAAAACAAAATTTGATGTATGAATAGAAAGCTCTTCTCTGGGGCCTGTTGTTTTCTTTAACTCTCAGATACTGTTTAGAAGAGTCAAGGTATTATGTAGTATTTATTGTTATTTACTATTATAAGTTATTTACTGTATTTTCTTGGCCAAACTCCAGCCTAATAGCTAGACTGAAAAGCAAACATGAAGTGTGGAACAGTGGTGTGGTCCATTGGTGAGGCTGTGCTCCTCTCCACACAGGCATCTGCTTCCCACCCCTCGAATCTGAGCTGGGCTTGCTTTGACCAATAGAATGTGGTAGAGCGGTGTTGTAGGAGTTCCAAAACCTAAGCCTCAATATGCCTTGCAGCTTCCACCATTACACTCTTGCAACACCGCTGCCCCCAGGAAAAGGAAGACCCGGGCCAGGCTACTGAATGAGGAAAGATCTCATGAACAGGGAGGCCCTGCACCAAGGACCCAGTTGAAATGCCAGGGACTAGAGATGCATGAGAGACCCAGGTGAGACTCCAAGGAAAACTACTCAGCTGAGGCTAGCCCAAAGGTCTAAAAGAATCCTGAAGCATAATGCACTGTTGTGGTGGGTGACTACGTTTTGGCACATCCTGTTATGTAGCAATAGATGGCAGATCCAAATGGCTATTGTGCCTCAGCCCTGTAGAAACAGTGACTGTGTGGTCGTTCAAGTGTATGCTCTTTCTGTATCTGAAAATAAAAGCACCAAAGTGGAGCTCATGCAATATTATGAATTAAATGCTCTACAGGTTACCTTGGATGCCCCCAGCAAGGGGGAAGCAGCTTGAATTCTTGGTGTTTCAGAAGAAGTGTCCCAGGACCGTAGTTTCACACAATAGGAGGCCAGCTCTGTCTCCAGCCAGCAGTAGCTTTTCACCACAGTGGGGACAGAACCCTGGCACATCATGAAAGTCAGGAGGCCACCCTGCCCCAACGGGTAGAATTCAGCCACCCAAGTGGGAGCCATACCGATCCCAGCCCCGGAAATGCAGATACGGAGGCCCGGTTGGAGAGGCAATTTTGCAGGCATACTGGAGGAAACCAGGGCTGGACCAAGGCATGGGGGTGCCCGGGACAGGCCAACAGTATGGTGTTTGCCAATATTTACATAGAGGAAAGACTGAGCGCTCCACAGCATAAGGCAGAGAAGGAGGACTATTGTTAGTCTAGACCAGCAATTCACTTCTGCCGCTAACGTACCTACCTCACTCGGCGAAACAGTCCCCCTCTCCTGGGAAGGCAATTTAATCTAGACTCACTGATTCAATGCCCCGGCATTTGCTCCAAGTATTCCTTCTTGCATACTCCACCAACACATACTCTTCCTGGCAGGAATTCTCGTCGTTTCTTCCACCTTGTCGTCTGTCTAGTGATGGTTTAGTGCCTTTTACAGATTGGCATTTGGGCAGGTGCCTCCCATGTGGCCAGGCCTCTCAAACTAGCCCCTGGGCAGAGGTTCTCCAAGTATGATCTCTGGACCAGGCCCAACAGCATCCCCTGGGAACTTGTTAGACAAGCACATTCTTGGCCCTACCCCAGGCCTACTGACTGAGAAACTCTGGGGTGGGGCCCAGCTAGCTAGTTTTATAAGCCCACCAGGTGATTCTAATGTGTGATGAAATTTGAGATTCTTAACCTCAGCTGTCCATTGGAATCACCCAGGAGCTTTAAAATTACCTATACCCAGGTCCCTCTCAATAGTTCATGATTAAATTGGTCAGGGCTACAGCCAAGACCCGAGGATTTTTAAAAGCTCTCCAGATGATTCTAATGTAGAGCCCAGGCTGGGGACCGTGGCCCTAGAGAGAGGCAAAGGCTTTCATAGAAATCACTTGGCAGACTAATTCCTAATTAGGGTTTTGCTAAAGGTGGCCTTGAGTTTAAGTGGTTTTATATTTGTGTATAATAACAGCCAAGGCTTTTCATTTCTGCTAGGTTCACCTCAGGCCCCTTTTAACAAAAGAATCCGATAATTGTTGTAGCTCTGCCTGTGTAGACCACATGGGTGGTTCTGTGGCTTGAGAGGAAATCCATTTGTGCTCCACCCATTAAATAGAAGGATAGAAGACCAGGCTGAGGAAAAGTGCCTGCGAGCACCGTGACAATCTGTGACAAGGTAAAAGCATTTGTCAGGACTGGCAATGATGACAAGGAAGAATGTAAGTGCAAATACATTCAATTTCAAGCCAGGAAGAGGCACATGAAATGTGTGATCGGCGGCAGCACAATGCAGCAAGACAATGACACCTCCCTGATAACCAAAAATGCTGCAGGATACTTACCACTGCTGGTTTTTGCCACCAAGTCATTTTCTTTCAGAAGCAAAAGCCTCGTAGAACCTTATGGTTAAAACCTGGCTATTTAATTGCATCTTTACTATTTTCCACCAAATCCATATTTTCCAGGACCTTGATCTCGCCACCCATGATTTGGTAAACCATGGTATTCTTCAAGACCACAACCTCTGTTTACTTTGATTACAAGTCTAAGCCAAGTACAAGATTTTGTAAAGAATTTTGGAGCAGGACACAGATGTCCCAGCAGAAGGTGGCACGAGACCAACATGGGAGCCAGAAGAGAAAGATTCCTGGCTGGCCCAGGTCTAGTCCCTTAGTCACACATGTCAAAGTTCATCACTAGGGTATTAGTGAAGAGGAAATGGGACCAGGCATGGTGGCTTATGCCTGTAATCTCAGCACTTTGGGAGGTCGAGGCGGGTGGATCACTTGAGGCCATGAGTTCAAGACCAGCCTGGCCAACATGGCAAAACCCTGTCTCTACAAAAAATACAAAAAAAATAGCCAGGCATGGTGGCACATGCCTGTAATCCCAGCTACTTGGGAGGCTGAGGCACAAGAATCATTCGAACCTGGGAGGTGGAGGTGGCAGTGAGCCAGGATTGCACCACTGCACTCCAGCCTGGGCGGCAGAACAAGACTCTGTCTCAAAAAATAAATAAATAAAAATAAAAGGAAATGAACCCTGACACCAGAACTGACTTTGGATCCTTTACTAAAATCAAAGCTTCTTGATTTTTAATGAAAAAAACAAACACGTGGGGATTTTATTAAAGTATAGGCTCTGAGTCATCAAGTTCCCAGGGGATGCTGATGTTTCTGGACCTCGGAGCACACAGTGAGAAGCATGTTTTGGAGTACGGTGTGGGCATGCGCAGCATGGGCCGGGATGAGGGTGAGGATAGGGAGGTACCAGTTTGAGCCCAAGCCATGGGATTCCAATTTTTAAGAATATGTCTAACACCCAGTAGGGTGGTCCTGCCAGGAACCCATTTATATGAAGCATTGAGGAGACCTCATCCTAAAGAAAGAGGAAGTTAGACCAGTGTGGTCCTATAACCAATGCCCCTATTAAAACAGAGTTGGTTCTGACTGTGGCTGGACCTCTGTCGTTCAGTTATGCATCTCAGCCCAACACCCAAGGACTTGGGTTTGAGTCTAAGAGTGGGCAAAAAAGTCAAACCCTAAAATCTGAGGACTCTGTTCTCTAAAAATTGCATAACACACTGCAGGACAAGGCTAAAGTGCTTAGCACCTCACCAACAGAGGCCAAGACAGGACTCCTGCAGTGACCAGAGCCTGGCTTTGGTGGCTCAGAGGCCCCAGTGAAGCATTGTGCCCACACAGGAGGGGAGGACACGAGATGGTTTCTGAGAGAGTCGAAGAGCATAGCTGATCTCATACATCTCAATTGCTCACTGAAGAGGACAAATATTATCTGTTGAGAACAGTTGCTGTAAGTAATCCCTTGTAAATGAGGTGAAATGAACAGGCAGGGGCACATTACTATACTGGAATAAATTCATGGAATAAATTTGTATCAGATTGCTTCTTTGAAATGATAGTGTGGCTACATATTCATCAATTTACTCATTCGTTCCAACACTTACCCAGAGTCTCTGTACAAGGCTTTACATTAGGTACCAGCGGTCTGACAGCTAACACATGGGGTCTCTCCCAAAGAGAAAGGACTACAGACACATAAAATCCTAACAATGCAAAGTGAGAATTACTGGAGGAGGGGTACACCGCAGGGCTACAGGAGAGCAGAAGAAATGGCAAGTGCTGTCTGGGAGCTCCAAGGAGGAACTCCCAGAGATGGTGATTACTGGGCTGGATCTTGCAAGTAGGGAAGGAGGAGACATAGAGGGAGGGAAAAGGTCTTGCAGGCAGACGAGCAGCATGAACACAGTGATGAAAGTGAAGGCGCCTCTGAAGAAGGGGGAATAATTTGTTTGACTAGGGTAGAGTTTGTGTAGCTGGAACCCAGTGTGTGTGTGGAGAGAAGTGGTGAAAGACAAAGCTAGTACCATAAGCCACAAGTATGTAAGCCACAGCTGTTCAGAAAAAGGATGCCATGTGCTTGTAAGGAAAGTTAATCTTCTCATCAAACCTCTTGGCGTGCTACTAAGCAGCCATCATTTTGATTCTTAGTTTAAACCCCTTATGTGCTTTAAGAAAATAGAAGAAAACTTCATATTAAAAAGATGTCATTTCGAAAGAAATTTTAGCACTGTAATAATGTTAGTCAATAAATATTTGAACATCTGCCTTCCGTTTGGGGAAGAGGAAATACACCAGTGAAGAAGAGATGTTGTCTGTAGCAGGAACATCAGGTTCTGTTCCTGGGCCTGCCACTAGCCAGCTGTTGACCTTGAAAAACAGCACTGGCCTCCTCTGGGCCAGTTTTCCCATCTCTGGCATGAGTAGATGGGGTCTATGAGGTTCCATCTAGCTTTTACAACGTGCGTGTGTGTCTGTGAGGCAAGATCAAGTCCCTCAAAGAGCTCAAAATTGAGGAAAGGAGCAGCAATCAGAAATGGCTTTCAGGCATCCAGCTTTACCAAGACGGATGGGAAATCCCCAGGAATTCTTGACATCTCCCCACATCCGCCCCAGCGGCAATGCAGGAAATCTAGTCCACTATCTTCAGCAGACTCAATGCAACTGTTTCCTTAATGAACCCCCCTGCAGCCCCATGAGCTAAGTCAGAAGCTTTCTTTTCAAGCCCTCCCTCAAATACCCCATTCCTCCCATTTCCTTCCCCTCCCTCAATCTGGTATAAAATCCAGCAATTTAATCAGCAGCATGCAATTTCCACAGCACCCAAGAGTGCGAGGAACCACCAGTGATCCTGGAAAGCATCTGGCAGGAGATCTTGTCATTTCTTACAAGCCCCTCCTGTCGATGAAGGCCAGTGGAGCAGAATGGACTGTTCGGTTCCACCAAATTGCTTAAACCAAATGCAGCAGACGGTCTATGCTTTTAACTACTCACACTAATATATTTTTACTTAAAAAAAAGTCTGGTATGATTTCAGATGCCCTTCCTCCCCTACCTGCAATGACAAACGCACTGAAAAATGATGATATTTACTTAACACCCAACAGACCCCTAACTGTGAGATCCAAACCAAGAACTGGACACTCCTGGTCTCTACTAACACCAGCAGGCTTCGCTTTTAACATTCATTGCCAAGATAGCTTCTCTCGCTTTCTCTCCATTCTTATCCCCACCCACATACACATCTCAGTTTAAAGCACTACAGAAGCTACTTACTCTGTTACTTGTTCTTGTCTTGCCCAACTGCCCAAGCCAGGTCAAACATCAGCCATAAAACTCTGCTGTGTAGATCGCGACTGGCTGCATAATCTTCCTCAAGGACATTACATTATTTTGGTCAATGTGAAACCATTTTTTTGTAACACATCATTTTCAACTTCCATATTAAATAAATTTGAAGTAGATTTATAAATGTCTCAATCATTTTTGGAAAGAACAAAGTAATTACTTAGTTTCTTAAAAGTCATATAAAGTAGGCTCAATCTTAAATACGGAGTTTAGTATCCCTGTTAAAATCTGGAACGTTTTTTTAAAAGAATAAAGCCATTTTGAAGCAAATAAGTGTTGGTTTTTAAAATTCAAGAAATAAATAGGGGTTTAAAATGACTGCTATCCTTAGAAGAGTTAATGCCACTAGAGTTTTGAGGGAGCATCTACTTTATAGAGTTATACATTCTACTAGTAAAAAAAGCCCAAGATAAAGATGACTGCTGGCTCAGGCGTCCTCTACCAGCCCATCTCTTCCAAAACAGCCTACACAAGGCCAAACTGACAGGCTATTTAGGTACATACTACTAGAGAAAAAGAAAGTTTAATGTGATTAGCAGGGGAAACCCAGTTCATCCTAACAGCTCCAGCATCATATGGTTTCTCATCCACTCTACATACAAATATAAATAAGGTGGGGAAGAGAAAAAGGGAAAGACAGACACGGTGTTCAGGCCATTTCTTGGAATCATTAATTGAATTTTGGAGTCAGGAAAGGGCCTTAGAAATCAACCACCTATTCTAACGTCTTCATTTTACATATGAAAGCAAAGTACCCATTTGGTGATCATTAGAAAAGAAACCAGATAGCCTATTATAGAATTTCCAACAGGGAAATTTAAAAAATGGAACAAAGTGCTAAAATATAAAGTAAAAATATTTGAGAAACTGGAGTAAGCAGTCACCTACAGTTCATTTGTAACATGATGCATCAGTTGGAAAACTATGTAGGCTGCCAAAGCTCCTAAATAATTAGTATTTTGAATATGCAATTTAGACCCAAAAAAAGGGCAGCTTCGTTAAAAACCTTGGAGAAAACAACAAAAATTGTTACAAAAAATTAACTTTAAGAGATTTATTACATTCAATTTGAAATAGGTATTTTCATGTACACATTAATGTTATTAATGTGGACTTGCTTCACAAAATTCACGATTTCAATATTTCCACTTAGTTATAGTAAATTGTAAATGTTAGCTGTTTAAGAACTCAAGAAAAATGAGGACAAAGAAAAAGATCTCTAGCTTTCATCCAGGCTGTGATACCTTAAAAGTAGGAAATGAGGCTCAGAGCTGGAGAAAGAGTGCTGGTATCCTGTACAGAGAAAGAGCAATAGAGAGCACTTGAAAGGATCTGAATTATTAGCATCTTTTTATGTCCCAGAAGATCTGGAAGAGGTAAATAAACTCTTTAGAGGGGAAAGGCATTATCTTTTTGTATTACTGAGCCTCTGGTTATTTTACATCTCAATGCATGTGCACACCAGGCATGCACACACACACAATATCAATAGCTGATAAGTATTCAAAGATTACATAGCACCTGAAGGAAAGCAGACCCAGGTTCCTAATGATGCAAGAGAACTCTGCAGGGCGGAAATGTGGCTTCTTACTAGACATTGCTTCCCGGATATGCAGCCCCTCAGTTGAGCATGAAAGCCCTGATGCGGTTTGTAAAGTAGGTGGTAGCTGATGGTTTCACTGTGAGATGCTTGTTAACCAGACAGAGAAACTATGGGTTTTCAAAAGCACCCACGCTGCAGACTGAGCTAACATGAGCTAACAGTGTGTTCTGTTAACTGTCAGGTAAAGAGGTTCTCACCTTGCCAATGTTAGTCCTTTCTTCCAAAAAAGTGCAAAAAAAAAAAAAAAAAAAAAAATCAGAGTTCGAAAACTGCTGCCCCATTTCAGTAAATTATAATCTAAGAAAAATCACAAGAGGATCCCACTCACGTTTCTGTAAAGTTTCCACCGAACTAAGATGGTCCCAATTACAAACAAAACGATGCTTCACTAAAGTCAGCATGTTTTTGAAATAAAGATATATCTATGTGAAGTAGAAAAACTAATAAATCACATACTTTTCCCTCCATAATTTTAGATTCATGTAATTTACCTAGATTTATCTTTACATAATAGTCGAGTGAGGTATTTAAATTCTCTAAGCAATTATATTTTAATACAAGTGACTTTTCAAAACAAAAAATGTATTCGTGAAATAGAAAATACAACATTTTATTTAATATAGTTATGTTAGCATCTTTCCCAACCTACAGTGAGTTCTCAGAAGTTACTACTTCGCCCTGTCTCCGGGTTTAGTAGTTTCACCAATCTAATTGGAACTATTACTTGTTACTTGGAAACTGACCTTCTAGTTAGTCTTCCCACTGAGAAAGAATATTTAACTATTACTGCTTTTTGAGTTTAACGAGCTTTTTTTTGTTGTGGTGGTGGTTTTAGTATGCTCCATCTTATTGACTTTTCCTCCCGGGAATCATTGCAATGATTTATTTTATACTACTGTATTTTATTTCATATTTTACCTTTTCTCCACGATGCTTAAAAGAAAGGCGCTCCGAAATCTGGCTCTCTGCGCCCAGGGGAACGAGGCACAAGGCTCCGCCACTCAGCCCCACTGAGCAGAGGCTGCGAGTCCGAACCCTCAAGTTCCTTGGGGCTTTGACCCCTCGATGGCGGCGGTCTAACTGCTGGTAAAACCCCCAGCCCCTGATGGTTCCACCGCCCGTCTCCCAAACGCCCAGCGAAGGCTGACTTAGGTGGCGGGCGGACCTCACCGATTCCTCAAACCGCATCGTTTGGTCAAAATCGCCCGCCCTCTCTTCGCTGGGGATTTTAAAGGCTAGGCTTGTAAGTCAGTAACTTAACAGTATTTGGGCCCTGGGCTGCCCTCGTCGGTCAGGGTCACTGATGTCGGCGACACTGGCTGGACCGCGCACCCCGCCTGCTCGCGGCAGAGGCCCCACCCGGTGGCTGAGCGCAGCGCACTGGGGCCCCGCGGTCCGCGCGGGGCTGGGAGGAGCGGGCGCTCACCGCGAGTTCCCCGGGACAGTCCGGCTCGGGGGCCCTAGCGGGTCATGAGATGCCAGCGCTGGCCCTCTCTTGCGTTCCTCCTGCTCCCCGCAGGCACGCGTCTCCTCCAAATCGGCTCCCCTCCTTCACTCTCGTGGCGCGAGGTCGCGGCCAGTGCCCAATATCACCAACGCCCCGGCCTCAGCCCAGCGCTGCCCCGGGCAGCCTGGCAGGCATTCAGGAGCCTCTGCTCCCGGCTCCAGGCGACCCCGTGTATCTGCGCCAGGCCGCCTAGGAGCGGGCTCTGGGTGCCAGGCAGGTCCAGGTGCGTAGGGCTCCTAGTGCCCGGGGCCTCGGCAGTGAGACCCCAACCCAACAGCTGCATAAGGGATCGGCAACCCTGTCGCAAACGGACAGCCCCAGCGCGGACCCCGTCTGAGCGCTGATGCTCGCGGGTCCAGGCCAGCCACTCCCCGAGGTGCTCCCTCGGAAAAAGGGAGCAGCGGCCCCAAGCGTGCCCGCAGCAACTAGTGTCCCAGGTTCTCGCCGTAGCCAGCTTCTCGGGGCTGCAGCCCTGTCTCCCCGCGTGCACCCGACCCTGGCCTCGGAGGCTCTGCCCTCCGGCCGCCCCATCGCAGCCCGCCTCAGGCCCCGGCCCCCGGCCGCGCCTCACCTGTGAGAAGCAGACAGCCTAGCAGCGCGCACAGCAGGACCCCGGTGTCCCAGCAGAAGACCATGGTGAGTGCGACGCGGCCTGCTCGCCCGGTGCCCGCGCTCCCCGCGGCCAACGACCCGGCCGCCCAAGTCCTTCCTCTCGTTCTCCGCCGCCGCCGGACCCGCGCCCCGAGCGCCCGTCTCGCGGCTCCAGCCAGGAGACAACCACTTCCCCGGGTAATCCTCGCCGCCAGGCGCCCGTTGGCCGCTGCGCCTGAGTCCCGGAGCCCGCTCCGAGCCGCCGCCGCTGCTTGGGAGGAGCGGAGAGGAGTGTCCGCCTGGCGCGCTCCGAGCCTCCCGCGGACCTCGATGAAGAGGAGCCGAGGGCGGGGGCGATTTATAACCTTTCCCCAGCCCACTTCCTACCCCGGCACCTCCTTCTGGTGACGTCAAGGGGTCCCCCACCCCTCATCCGCCTCCCCACCTACCCTCTTCTTCCTCCCAAGCTCGCTTCCCTGCGGCTACGGAGAGGGGCGGGGGCCGACGAGGGCGGGTGGCCCGGGGCCGAGCGCGCGTGGGGAGGTGCTGGCGACGCGGGCCCGGGAGCACGGCCCCGGCAGGTTCAGGGTCTTTGCTCCGCGCCCTCTTGCCCTTGCCCCTCCTCCTGCCCATCGCGCTCAGGAAATCCTTGCAGACTCCCTCCACCCGGCTTACTCAGCTCTGGTGGCCGCTCGAAACTGGGGAAGGGACAAGGCTGAAGCTCCGCCGCCCGGCCCTTAGGGGCGGAAAGTCCGATCCAAGGGAAGCTGGCCGCGCCTCCGCGACGGTGTTCTTGGCACCGAGGACTGAGGCGCAGTCCGGCTGTCTCCCCTTGCCTGCTCTTCCCGCGCTGTCCCGCCGCTTCTCACCCGATCAGACTGCCCCGAAAAGTCTAGGAAGGCACCAGAGACCCTCGGCACAAGGCACTGAACCTGGAGCGCCTGAGGGGAACTGACGCTTGCCTGGCACCTTTGGGAAGACTGCGAAACAGCTCAGGTCCCAGGGGAGCGCGTCCGTGTCTTTTTCGGCCGCATTGATGCACCCGCCCAAGTCATTTCCTCAATCTTCTGCTTCCTAGAAGCAAAACAAGGAATAATATTATGATACCTTTAAAAAGCTGAGGCGTGAAACTGCTCCTGCAACTTGGAAGCGCACAGCACTTGAACTTTATTTCCTAAATGCTCGAAAAAGAAATCTTTCTGGTGGCAGCTTGCTACTCAAGATGAGTGACTCTGACCACAACCGGGTGAAATTAACTTGAGGCACTAGATCATTTGCTATGACACTAATTCCACGTTGTTCCTCAATTATGTCTCCATTACCTCAAAGGCTGAAATCGTTCTGGGCTGCATGGAGCAGCCCAGTCTTGTCTCTGTAAATACCGCAGGTTTGAAAAATAGCCCTATTGGAACCCGTCAGAGGGACATAATACAAGGGCTGTAATGGCACTTGAACGGAGCCAGCGACTCTTCCTGAAGGACTGGACTACCTCCCCGCCTGGGAAGGTTGGGCAACCTGAAGTTGCCAAACTTCTGGGCTGCACACCAAGGAGAGGCCCCGGCCACTCCACACAGGAAATGCACGTCTAGGCACCTGGAGCCACAGGACTTGAGCCACTAACTGTCCCTGGATCCCTTCTGGTTCAGAGGCAAGGAAGACTGCCGGAGGCATTGCTCACCTGCTGGCTTCACTAGCCCTTTCTATTTTTCCAGTTCTCCTCACCCCTCTCCCTGGCGCCTTTCTCTGCCTCCCGCACCCCTGCGTCCTCTAAAACCCACAGCATCATCCTGCAGAACAGCTGGAAGCTGACAGCTGATCCTTCTCCTCGCTGGTCCCCTCGCCCTGAACACAGCCTGGGACATAGGTGCAGAGCCACAGTGTCTGTTGATCTCACCTGAGAGCTGCTTGTCACTCCTACACCCTCTTTCAAGGAGAAGCTGTCAGCATCGTCCTTCTGCAGCATTCAGCAGGGGCCAGGCTTTGGGTTAGGGCTGAAAACACTGATGGAGAGTCATCATCTTTGCCTTCTAAAGGGCTTGGACTGTGATAAGGAGGTGGACACTTGAAGAGGCTGCAATGCAGGAGTGGCATTCCAGTGCTGGAGGGGTGTTGAGTCCTCCATGGGCTCAAAGAAGAAAAGGCACATTTATTGGCAGGGAAAACCCAAGGAGGGCTTCTCAGGAGGGACATTCACTTGACTCTGGGTGAAAGTGGTCCATAGTACCATGTACAAAGGTTTAATTTGCTTATACATTTTTTCAAATGCCATTTTGATATATTTAACTCATAGAGACATTTTCCAAACCTGCTGCCAGCAATGAATCTACGTTGTATCTGTAAAGCCAGAACAGGTATTTGACGGACAGCTGAAGCAATCTATATAATCTAAGATGCTAATCAATGATATTAATATTTGCTCAATTATTTAAGGTTAATAGAGTGACAGTCAAATCTAAGATTCACATGAAAACCATGCTGCAGTTAGGGTGGACTTCCACATCTCCCAACTACTCTTTTGAAAAGTTGCTTTTAATTACAGTCACCAATTTATTGACTGTGACTTCTTTGTTAGTTGCATTAGCTTTCTCACAAAGAATTCAAAAATGCTACAGATTGTCACAAGGGTTTGTTCCTGATTTCATTTTAGCTTAGATATGGGGAATAAACGTATAGCTCCCAGTCCTCTCCCCGAAAGAGATAATGCCTTTGAATGAAAACAGGCTACAGCACTCTCCTAACTAAATCACTAATGAAAGAGGTTTTATAGATAATACTGATGGAGAAGATGGAATTCAACACGGCTGGTGGGTATAAAAAGCTATTGAACTAGACAATCTGCTTGCTTCCTGCTCACATACAAAAGAACATTTCATCTCCTGTTTGGTTAGCAAAACCAGACACTTCTCTCTTGTTATCAGCTACAAACATTCTCTTGAGGTTTCTTTCTCACCCCTATTCAGAAGCACACTGTTGCTAAATCCATCAGCTTTAATATTCGAGACTGAATAAGGGTGTTGGAGCACCAGTGTGAGAGACAGGAGGGAGCCTGGGTTCTCACCTTCCTCCAAAGACCAAGCGCGGAGCTGATCAGCTACAGTCACTGAGGATCAGTCGGGAATTTCTTTCCCACTTGGGTTAGGTGGCTTGATACAAAAGGAAAAAATACTCTATGGGTATATTCTGCATAACGCAAATATGTATGGTTGAATACAAGAAGCAGATGATCTCATAAAACCCTTCTGTGTTATATTTTAAAAAGCTTCACAGTACATATCCTCTGGACAGTTCAGGCTCCTTGGTCTAAAGAGCACACACTCGCAAATCTCTGCTAAGAAGTTCTGTGGAGTTCACCAGGTAGGCACATGTATGATTTTACTTATCAGATGCTGATGACTCCACTGGCTCAAAAATCATGCTATGGGAAGCTACCACTGTGACTGAAATGCCCCCATTTTCAAAGAACGTAAACATCTGGTGCTGGGTTTAAAAGCCATTCAACCCATCTACTGAGTCAATTTGTGGATTTCCTCTTCAATGCTCTAATATCTCCACATGAAAATTTATTGAACACGTAAAAACACCTCTTGTGCCGTGGGCATCTTGTCTCCAGCCTCAACATCCACGTCCCTTTGGTTACCCTTCGGCTGACACGAAGGGAAATTCCATCTAGCTCAGCTTACAAGGCTCCAGCATATCAGTGTCCCCACAGGTGACACGCTCAGGATTGAAAATGCAGCACAACTATCATTTCCCTCCTCCTAGAGGTAGTTTTCCTTTCAGGCAGAGAGAAAAGCCTGTGGGAAGGCCCAGTGGGAGCGAGGAAGGAAAATCGTTCAGGTGGGAAGAGCAGTGTGGAGAAGGAAGCACAGGGAACAGCCCCCTCCTGGAGATGAGGCCAATGCCACTGAGAGCAGGGCGGCACTGCACTGGTGGTACCTCAGGGGCCACTGGCCTGGGCTCCCTGGCTCCTCCTGTTCCTGCTACTCATGCTCCTGTCTGTTCCTGACTACCTTCTCCCTCGCATGGGTGGGCGCTGCTGCTGTTTATAAGATCGCCATTGGCTTTACTTGGAATTCTGCCTGCTTTTTGAGGCTCTACCTCCCAGCGCTGGACTCCTGGTTCGCCTGCTCCTCCTGCTCCTCCCAGGGGCTGCTACAGAGAGAACTTGCTTTCGTTCCTGGGACCTGAGATTAAAGGAACCTTTTCTGTCCGTGCCTTCATACCTTGAACTCTTCCGGAACTTACTCTCGGTGAAAGCCCCAAGGCTTTCTCACGAGAGCTGCTATCTGGCTGCCCTTGTGCAGCCGCCGCTTGGGTTGACTCAGGCTGCAGACCCTGTGCGTGTTGTTTAAGCCTCTTGTTTGTTTTAGTCTGCCTTTCTGGCCCGTCGAAGTCTTTCTGGTCTCTGCCATCCTGTGGACTTTCTATAGCTCCTGCTACAAATGATCCACAAATATGGTAAACGTGCCTTCTGGGTCATCATCAAAATCACTGACGAGGACAAAGCTGAGTGAGTGAATGAATGAATGAATGGACGGATGGATGAAAGTAGAGATCTGTGGAGGTTGAATAAACCAAGGAAGGACTCCAATTATTCCTTTGTGTCATTATCTCTAGCTCGTTATCCTTCAGCAAAGGAGGCTGCATATTAACTCATTCACATTTCCCATGTCATTATTTAGGAATAATCGATGGTCCTAGCAAGAAAAAATAAGACAGGTAGGTTTTATTGAAGGCATACTAGAAAAGTTGAAAGAAAAAAAAAAAAAAAGCCCAGACTGGGATAGTTGGAGAAGCATGGGGCAGGGGAAGCGGCAAATCAGAGAAGCAAACAAGGCCTAAAGGAAAAGTGGCCAAGTAGAGAAACTTAACTGCCAGCCATTGACTTTTCTCTTTACTCTTTTTCCTGTTTTATTACTTTTAATATACTCACAGTCATTAAATATAACATTTTGGTAAAGATTAAAAGAAGGGAAGGTCTGGAGGATGAGTCATAATACCATCATCTCAGCAGAGCCACTGTGATCACTGTGGTGTATTTCATTCGAGCCTTTTCCATACAGACGGCTTTTATCTTTCCATGTTTCTATAGAGCCTTCATAACTGTTGTAGCTAATAGCTGCAAACTATTATCCTCTTGCTAGACATTCCAGTTTCTGCATTGTAAATAATTCCAAAATAATCTTAATTTGACACTGGAATGTTTTTAGTCAGATGTACACACGCACATACACACTCATCAATATCCCTGCTTTACTTAAAACCCTACCAGCTTAGTCCACCAGTGACCTGGCTGAGCAGTGGAAGGAAACAACTCATGGCATGGTGCATGATCCGGGAAATGTATTCCTTCATTCAGCAATGCCATGCTAATTCGATTGAAAATAGTAACATAGGAGATATAATTATTCCCCTAGAAGACCTTGCACTCTATTAGAGAAGGCCAGGCTTCCATGAAATATTCGGAAACATTTCTAAGGCGATTAAAGGCAAGATACAGTTATGAGTTCTAAAAGGAATCATTAGTTACTGCATTGGGAAATGGCTTTGAAGGTAGTAACAGTTTATATCAGCAGAGAAGAGAAGGCATTCTGGAAAGACAGAGAAGGTAATCAAACCAATCAACTGTGGGAGAGGCCAGTGAAGGGTGGAGGCGTTGGGAACAGGGAGGCTGAGTTTGCACAGGTAAGGTTGAGACCTGGCCGTTGGTTAGATGCTCACATGTGTTTCATTCTGTCAGTACAGGAAGGGGTGGCTTTAGGATGGTTAGACTGGCCAATAGTGGGTTACAAGGGAATGAGACTGGAAGGAAATGAATAAACCATTAAATAAATTCATGAAGGAAAAAGCAAATCTGTTAAGAGGTAATAGAATAGGGCTGGTACCATGAGGGGAAGGGGAGGGTGCAGGGTGGCTCTGGTTAGCAGTTCAGGGAAGGGATGTAGAAATAATTGAGTTTGGGGTTGAGGTGAGGGAGAGGGAAAAGACCAGGAGAACTTCAGGGTTCCCGGGAGGACTCTGAGGAAGTCAGGCACTGGCTGATGGGGACATTGCGGAGATGGCTGGAGACGAAGCAGGAGGACTTAGTTTTAGCCATGTTGGGGTGAGCGGGCAATTGAAAGCAACTGACTTTACTGTCAGGCTGGAGCCAAGGCAGAGTTTAAAGGGATGGCGTGCTGGGTGTGGTGGCGTGTGCCTGTAGTCCCAGCTGCCTGAGAGGTCTAGGTGGGAGGATTGCTTGAGTCCAGGAATCCAAGATCAGCCTGGGCAACACAGCAAGACCCTGTCTCTAAAAATAAATAAATAAATAAATAAATAAATAAATAAATAAATAAATATTTAAAAAGACAACAGGATAGCGTGGCTCAGGTCTAAACATTTTAAGGAAGTAGAAATTCAACAGGTAGTGCTATATCCTGACTTCACATGTCATACATATGTTATAATTTTAACATGTAACATATATGTCATATCTATATAAGACAAAAATCACATGTATTTGAGATAGCCTGAGTTTTCTGTAATGGCTAGGTTCTGACTAGGCAGTTTAATTTCCACCTCTGAGGAAGGAGGGGTGCCTAGCAGAGTACTCCAGTTTTAGCCTTCCTTCTTCAAAAGTTCCCGAACTCCAGACACACCCTCAGGGCAGATCTGCTGGCGACTTCGGTGGAAGACCAGCCCTTTCCTTCCTGTGTCTCTTCCAGGCTCCTCCTGGACACACTTGTCATAAGCAGCGGCAGCAGTCACGGAGCAGCCAGCCACACTCTGCCCTGGACCGCGGGCCATCCGCCCAGCAGTCAGCCAGGCCTGCAGAAACACGGCTCTGTTGCCCTCCTGGAGGCAAGTCCGGCATTTGTAAGAAAGTTAGATCCCGAAGCTCAACCAAATGTACTGTGGAGGGAAGAGTTGCGTATCATAATTGACTTTAGATTTTTCTGTTGAAAAAATAATAATCTATAAAAATAAGCCCCAGCTATACCATTAGTGTGGGTTTTCTTGCTGAAATTTGAAACCCAGCCAAATAATAGTTTATTATTTAATTAAAATTCCCTTTCTTCACATGCTGAAGTAATCACAAAGTGATAAAATGACTGAGATTTGCTTCAAAATTATCCAAGACCCCAATTACACCGATTTTATCTTTACGAATTATATGAATGTATTAAATTTTCACATGTACCACAAAAATATGTACATTTCCTATGCATCAATTTAAAAAATTATCCAAGAGGAGTAAAGATGAAACATGCTAGGCCATGTATTGATAATGCTGAAACATACATAATTTATGAACATTTATTTCCTCTTATGCATATGCTTACAATTTTTTCAGAGCAAAAGTTAATTTTCTATTCTAGTCGGAAATTGAAAATGCGAACGATTGGTCCAAAGTAAATTTCAGGATCTGAGCCTGAGGCTACAGAGAAAAGGAGGGATAATGAATGTAACCTGTTGACCAGAGCTTTGGTTTCACTGATAGGAAGACATATGTCCTCCCCATGAGTTTCTAGCAAATTCTGTGTGAGTGTGATGAAGAGGCATGAAGAGGTATAAAGCAATTACAGAGGAAACAAATCCTACTGTTACAAATCCAGTTGATGTGGAAAGTCTGCTGCAGAAAGAAGTAGCACGGAGAAGTAAAAACCAGATAAAAAATGCAGCAGAAGAAAAAGAACAAGAAAACCCTTTAAAAGGAAAAATCCGGAAAATTACTATCTATGTGATGGAGAGGAGGAAAATAAATCACTTTTCTTTTTCATTTTATGTGTTGAAAATTAAATAAATTCCTTTAAAAATCCCTTTTCTTCTCCATGTTATTTGTTTGAAAATTATGGCTGAAGATCATTAAGTAGAGAAAACGAAATTTGGGGTGAGAGGATAAAAACCCATGCTGCATCATCTAACGATATTATTAAAAAGGACTTTAAAAACTATGTTTTTAAAACAAAACAAAACAAACATGATTTGTTGGCAAGCATTCTAGGCAATTTTGGGAACAGGAAGATAATATTGCAAGACCATTAGCCATTTTTTTTCTAGAATTATGCAGAAGTCCCCATGATTGGACAAGGAAAGAAATTCAGAAGATTGGTAAAGATAAACACAAAATCATACAATCTTAGTGCGCAAGTGGACCTTATAGATCTAGTCCAATCACATGATCTTGCTTTGAGGAAAGAGGCAGCGAGGTGATGTGCTTGGCCAGTCACACCTGAATCAGAATGTAGGGGTAACCCTTGACCTTCTGAGACTATCGCTGAGAGCTTCTGCCCACACAATCCCCATACCTTCTGGCCTCTTCACAGAAGGAGAGAGCCTAAGATGCATTGCTCTGTTCTCTGGATCCCTGTGAGATGATCTCCTCAGTCAGTGAAAGGCAGGCAGGATTTGCCTGCAGGTCAGCTCAGAACTTATTCAGGTCAAGATTGCCACCTTTGTGCCCAGGGTCGCTTGCACCCAGAAAGCAACATAGAGCAGAGGGCAAAAAACTTCTACTGCCAAAGTGGGTCTGTGCACAGCTCCTAGGCCAGCCTGCCGGGGGTTCAAATATTGACTCTGCCTCTTGCAGGATATCTGACCTTGGGCAAGTCACTTAATGTCTGTGAGCTCTAGTCTCTTAATCTCCAAAGCAGGGATGATGATAGAATAGTAGGGTTGTTGTAAGGATTAAAGGAAGAATCCAGAAAAGCATTTATAATAATGTCTGGACCAAACTAAGCACTGGATAAGTGTTAAGTATGATTACATGAGTAATGTTTGCCACACGCCTCCTGCATGCTGCCTGACTAATCCCCCAGCACTTATCCCCATGGGTTAGCTGTACTTCTGCCCTTGGAAGCTGTACTTCCAGGCCTCTGATGGGATTGGGCCTTGGATGGGCACCAGCATACCATGTACATTTACTCAAGACTGAACCCTTTCTTCCTTCCCCTTAGGCATCGTTTGAGACCCTGCCTCCTGTCTGACTTCAAGTGTCCCCTGATGGTTAAAGCCAGCCTCTGGGTGCCAGCCCCATCCTCTGGACTGGTAGCCCTCAGATGCCCGTTTGTGAGACCCTGCTCCTGGGTAACTGTTGGATTGCATGGCTATTACTGCAGGGCAGCTCATTGCTGTCTTGTTCCCTGCTCCCTTGCTTCTCCGTCCTGCCCCAGTCCAGTTGCTCATCTCCTCTCTCTACCAGCCTCTGCTGCCAAAGTCCTAGCACAAAATCCTTAGCTCTGTGTAAGAACCCCCCACCCCAGCTCCTTAATTAAAACAAAAACCTTGATCTGCCAAGGTTGGTCTCAGAGGCAGGAGCTCATCTTGGTGAAGACCTCTCTGTCTCCCTCTTGTCCTGACATCTCCTCCCTTGGGTAGCCCAGCAATCACTCCTGCCCCTGGGGACTGGTCTTCAGGGCTCCATGGTGCTTTATGGAGTTTCCCACATGTGGACAACTGCTTCCCTGAGCTTCCATCAGCATCCCTGGGTTAGCTGGAACCTTCATCAGGACCCAGCTAAAGGCTCAGGCAACACAACAGCGGAGGCGGCACACGCTGTCCAGAGTCCACCTGAGGTTCTCCTCCTGCTTCTGTCTTGAGCACCACCCTTCCCTTTTCCATCAAACTGCATGATGTGCTTGAGCTCCAGAACCAGGAAGAATCCACAGGTATCGGCTTCAGTAAAAAAGCTGGAGGAGGTGGAAGCTGACAGGCTGCTGGCCTGTCTAGGCCTTTTCTGGCCACCAATCCCCACTGCCTGCCTGGGCAAGCCACGGCTCACTTTTGTCTTGGCTTATTTTGTACTTTGCACTTAAAATCCTATCCCATTTTTTAAAAAAAATGATGGTGGAAAAGGAAAAGGTAGGAATCCTGTGATTTCAGTATCTAGAAAGAACAGCAGTTATAATTAACAACCAGTGAAAATACAGTTCCAGTTTAGAAAAGCTCCCAAAACCTGTTCCTTATCAATAAAAAAAGAAGCCCCCAAATATTAAAGTGATTGCTTTTCTTCTACAGTCTCAGTACCTGGTCTTGCGGGTGAAGAGTCACTATTTATTGATTTTTTAGAGACAGGGTCTTGCCCTGTCACATAGGCTGGAGTACAGTGGTACAATCATAGCTCACTGCATCCTTGCACTTCAGGGCTCAAGCAATTCTCCCACCTCAGCCCTGCGAGTTGCTGGAACTACAGGTGTGTGCCACGACACCCAGCTAATTTATTATTTTTCATAGAGATGGGGTCTCACTGTGTTGCCCAGGCTGGTCTCAAGCTCCTGGCCTCAGGCGATCCTCCTGCTTCAGCCTCCCAAAGTGCTGAGATTACAGACATCACTGCGTCCAGCCAAGAGTCACTTAAACATGTATTTTTTGTTACCTATGGTATTTTTTAAATCCTTAATAGTGTGACATGATTTGAAGAGCCTGACCACATCTAAAAATTGGGAAGTTTGCAACAGGCCACCAGGAGTCCCTTTAGCTTAAAAGACCCCTCTAGGTCCTAGAAGGAAACTTTCAGGCTGTTGGTCTGATCCCCTGACACTAAAATTAAGACTTGGGCCACAAAGGAAGGAGATAAGGACCTCAGCCCCAGGAGGAAGGTATATTAAGAAGTCAGGAAATTCACCCAGCTCAGAGCCAAGGGCAGGCCCTGCAGCCTGGAGGTGGGGTAAGAGAGGGGGCCTGTTATTGTGCTGTTCAGCCTCGGAGCTTCCTGCCTCAACACATGCCTGGCTTGATGATCCTCAGGGAGTGTTGTAAGACTGAAAGAGCAGACTTCCTGAAGCACCCACGAGCGTTAGAACACTCAGGCAAGAGTTTAAACTGGAATTCAGGTCTGGAATCCAGACTGGAATCCAGGTCCACTAGGGTATCCAAAGGAGCTGTCATCGTTTGCTCATGCTGGGACCTGCACTTGCGCCCAGAACACCCTGACAATTTCTGTCGGACTGT
The DNA here is from genome assembly GCF_047675955.1 of Chlorocebus sabaeus. Taxonomy (NCBI): domain Eukaryota; kingdom Metazoa; phylum Chordata; class Mammalia; order Primates; family Cercopithecidae; genus Chlorocebus; species Chlorocebus sabaeus. The sequence goes on from NC_132906.1 coordinate 7,707,024, forward strand.
TCAACTCTCACCTACCGTGTGTGAGTGTGGGCCCAAGTGCCCTGAGCCCTCTGGTCAACCAGACCCTTCTCTCCTCTGGAATGTACAGTTCTGAATTTTTATCTTGTACGTCTTTGTATAGAAACTGTAGGGAACAGCCTGGGCAACATACTGAGACCCTGTCTCTACAAAGAAATTTTAAAAATTAGCCAGGAATGGTGGCACCCACCTGTAGTCCTAGCTACTTGGGAGGCTGAGGCAGGAGGATGACTTGAGCCGAGGAGGTTGAGGCTGCAGTGAGTTATGACTGTGCCACTGCACTCCAGCCTGGGCAACAGAGCAAGACCCTGAGTCTAAATAAATAAATATGAAAAAGAAAACTGTAGGGAACTGCAAGCAGATCTTTTGTCATTTAACTGCTTGTTTTAAAAGCAAACGTAATGGTGAATATACCAGTTAGGAATGCTTTTGGTTGCAAGAAACGGTACACCTGCCTAACCGCAACTTAAGCAATAAAGACAAAATTTAATAATCTCACATAGTAAGGGGTCTGCAGAAGACAGTTTCAGGTAGAATGAGGCAATTTCACAGTGTGCTGAAATGGTCAAGCATGCCCTTCCTGTCTTTCTGCCCTGCCAATTCTGATGTTACTTTATGGTCACAAGGTGGCTTGTACAACTACATTCAAGTCAGGAGGTGGGGCGAAGAAGTCCTCTCCTTGCTGAGTCCTATCTATTTATTAAGTCAGAGAAAACTCTGTCAAGGAACTACCCGGAAGAACACCCTTTATATCTCATTGGCCAGAACTAGGTCACATATCAACTGGTCCATGTCAACGTTAGACCAATCATTGGCAAAGGGAAGTGGAATGAGCATGACTGGCCTAATCAGGATCACATGCACACACACACACTGGGCAGGGCACTCCGTCTCCTAGAACAAAGGATCTCCTTTCCCCTCCCACCAACCTGAACAATATGGGGGGGGCGGGGTGGGGGGCGGCCTGTTAGCAGCCAAGAGGAAAACAATTATCTTTTGTGTGCACAAAATCAGTGTCAGTCACAGTATCTCAATAGTCATTGATGAATGACACTGAAGAGCCATCAAAATTGGTCTTCCTACCACAAAGCATACATCATGTCATTTTCCATGTTAAAAACTGCAGAGTATCCATATTGTGCCTATGATAGTGGGGAAAGCAGTGACCTTCGCTTGGAATCAGAAGAATGATTACTTATTAGCTATGTGGGCAAATCAGTTTACTTTCTTGGGCCTCAGTTTTCTCATTGGTAGAAAATGAATGAGTTGGGTTTGTTTCATCCCTTTTGCTTCCAAAACCCTCTGGCTTCCAAGGCTTCCTCAAATCTGGTCAGACATCGATATTTAATCATATTTTCTATGTATTTAATCCTATCAGGAGTCTCACTTCCTTTCATCTAGTCCCTTCATTGTTCCAGAACACACCATGTTATTCATTCAGTTATTCCACAGATATTCACTGAGTGACTAGAAGTTCTAGAAACAGGATGAGAGCAATTCTTTGGGAAATGGAGCAGCAACAATTCAGAGGGACTTGGGGCACCGGATGACACACAAGAAGCCCCATACTACCTACTTCCAGGTTGCTTCATGAGAGAAAATAACCTATTTTTTTTTTGAGTCACTATTTTTTTAGTGTCTCAGCCTATAACATAACATTAAAAAGTGTCTCCTGATTACTTGTTGTGAGCTTAATTGTGTGCCCTCAAAATTCGTATGTTGAAGCCCTGATCCCCAGTACCTCCAAATGTGACTGTATTTGTTTTGTTTGTTTGTTTTTGAGAGGGAGTCTCACTCTGTCACCCAGATTGGAGTGCTGCGGTGCGATCTCGGCTCATTGCAACCTCCGCCTCCCAGGTTCAAGCAATTCTCCTGCCTCAGCCTCCCAAGTAGCTGAGATTACAGGCACCCGCCACCATGCCTGGCTAATTTTTGTAGTTTACTAGAGACAGGGATTCACCATGTTAGTCAGGCTGATCTCGAACTCCTCACCTCAGATGATCTGCCTGCCTTGGCCTCCCAAAGTGCTGGGATTACAGGCATGAGCCACCGTGCCCGGACTGTGACTGTATTTGGAAATGAGAGGTCTTAGTCTGCTTGTGCTGCTATAACAGAACATCACAGGCTGGCTAATTTCTAAAGAACAGAAATTTATTTCTCACAGTTAAGGAGGCTAGAAGTGCAAGATCCAGCTGCTAGCATTGTGGAGTGAGGGCTACATCCTCCAGAGGGGAGGAACTCCATGTCCTCACATGACAGAGGGTAGACAAAATACATTAAGCCTTATTTATTTATTTGTGTATTGAGACAGAGTCTTTCTCTGTCACCCAGGCTGGAGTGCAGTGGTGCGATCTCAGCTTATTACAACCTCCATCTCTGGGGTTCAAGCGATTCTCCTGACTCAGCCTCCCTAGCAGCTGGGATTACAGGTGCCCAGCACCACGCTCAGCTGATTTTTGTACTTTTAGTAGAGACAGGGTTTCACTATATTGGCCACACTGGTCTCAAACTTCTAACCTCAGGTGATCTGCCTGCCTCGGCCTCCCAAAGTGCTGGGATTACAGGTGTGAGCCACCGTGCTCGGCCGAAGCCTCTTTTGTAGGGGCTTTAATCCCATCCATGAAAGGAGGTGCCCTAATGATCTAATCACCTCTTAAAGGCCCCACCCCCTAATACTGTCACATTGACAACACCTGAATGTGGGAGGGGACATCTTCAAACCATAGCATATGATCTTTAAAGAGGTGATAATGAAGTGATTAAGACTGGCCATAATCTAATATAACTTGTCTTTATAAGAAGAGGAAATTTGAACACAGGTACAGAAGAAAGACCATGTGAAGACACAGGGAGGAGATGGCCACCTAAAAGCTAAGGAGAAGAAAAAAACATGCCTGCCAACACCCACATCTTGGGTTTTTAGCCTTTAGAACCATGAGTGAATAGATTTCTGTGAAGCCACTCAATCCATAGTACTTCGTCATGTGGCCCTAGTAAACATCACTCCCGCCGATTTGCTTTCTTAATTATTAAAATTAAAAGTTTATCTTGTAATCAATAACATACTATTTACATCTTAATTTTATAATGTTTACACTTTTGTTAAAGGTTTACTGAGCGTAGAAAACATGTCTTAAACTTTTTAAGGATTTCCATTGTTAGTGTGATTTTGAAACAAAAGCTAGACAGTCCTTTAGTAGGACTGATAAAGAAAAGAAAAAAGACAGAGGAGACAAAAATTAACAAAGGGGCCAAATCTACAGATACAGTCCAGAGTTTGTAAAAATCATTAAAAAACCCTCTGGACTAAAGGATACAATAATTTTGAAAATTTAGATTACATTGACAATGATTTATAAAAAAGTACAAAACTGGACTGAATAGATGTCTAGATGAAAATGACAGATGGGATTTATATCAAAGAATTTCCCTCCCTTAACACATTAAAAGAAAAATCACAAAAACCAACCCCCAAATATTCATTAACAGCACATAGGCAATGATGGAATTATACCTTAATGAAACACACCTCAAATATTATTAGCCAAGGAACTTCTGGAGCAGAGTTGAAAAGCACAGAAAGACTAAGCTTCTAATCCTACCCCTATGCTCCAAAACCATGCTGGTGAGTAGAAAAATCCTAAGAATTCTCATTAACGCCTCTCACTAATACCCACCAGAGAGGAACAAGTTGTGTGGGTGTCTTAATCTTTTTCCTCTTCTGTCTGATGAATAGTAGCAATAGTGACCATATCACAAGAAAAAACCCCCAAATCTGAGACAGTCCTCACATGGGGATTGGGAGTCCTGGTGTGAGCATTTTAACAAAATCTCAGAAGAGAGAAAAGGTTCACATATTCTAAAAAATACCACTTAGAACCACAGATAAACTCTTCCTTTCCAACTATCCCTTTTCATATTAAAATATATAGAAAATATGAAATATTCAATCCACAAACTATAACTCAGAGGGGAAAATTTGTTTTTAAATATAGTGGAAAAGGAGTTCAAAAAAAGTCATCCACATTCTATTAGAGAAAATAGAAGGTCTGGACAGAATTGTTTGTTCAAGATGAAAAGAAATAGCATTATAACTAGGCAAAGATGCTGCAAGAGGGGGGAAGAAAGAGAAGGAAGGGAGGAAGGAAGGAAGGAGAGAGAAAGAAAGAGAGAGAGAAAGGAAGGAAGGAAGGAAAGAAGGAAGGAAGGAAAGAGAGAAAGAAAGAGAGAGAGAAAGAAAGAAAAGAAGGAAGGAGAAAGAAGAAAGAAAAAAGAGAAAAGAAAAGCAAACAGGCAAATAAGCGCAAGACTGGCAAAGAACTTACAAGAAAACTTTTCTCAAATAAAAGAAGAAAATGCCTCCCAATCTCTTTACACTGGAAAGTAATTTTTTAAAGGCCATTATATTTAATAAAATAAGAGCTCAAGAATGCAAGAATGATATGATACGGTAAATGTGAAGGAGATAATGCCATGGCTTCACCAAATCTTGTGTCGTTTTCTTCTTCCTGGGCACACAGGCATTTCGCATTCCCTTGAACCCTACCATCTGACCCAAAAGTGTATATTCTAGCAATAAATCTAATTGCTAGGTGAACATTCCAGGCCAATTCAAGACAACGCCAGGCCGGCAAGTGTGTGTGAATTCCTTGTGCTGTTATTTCTCCTGCCTGGGCGACTTAGAAACCATCAGCTCCATGTGGTATAGCGTTAAGGTTCCATGTGGCATAGCTTTACGATGCAAGTACCCTGGACTCTGTGTCATCTCTTGGAAAGGAGCTGCTCTGGAGAGCTGTCAGCCCTCACCCAGTTGTGCATGAAAACAAACAAACAACAACAACAACAAAAAACCTCATTGTGATAAGACACTGAAAAGTTGTGGTTAGATTTGTTACTGTAGCATAACCTAATTCATCCTGACTAATATTATGAAACAACAAAATGAAATAAAGGAGTTTGCAGACCTGAGGAAAACAACTGAATGTCTAAACCATATCATTATATAAGAGATGTAGAGAACTGGTATAATTTTTTCCTTAAATGTTTGGTGGAAATCACCAGTGAACCCACCTGAGCCTAGTGCTTTCTGTTTTGGAAGGTAATCAATTATTGATTCCATTATTTAATAGATATAGGCCTATTCAGATCATCCATTTCTTCTTGTGTGGCTTTTGGCAGAATGTGTCTTTCAGGAACTAGTTCATTTTATCTAAATTATCAAATTAGTGGGCATAGAATTGTTCATAGTATTCCCTTATTATCCTTTAAATGTCCATGGAATCTGTAGCAATGTCCCCTCTTTCATTTCTGATATTAGTAATTTGTGTCCTCTCTCTTTTTTTACAGTTAGTTTAGCTAAAAACTTATCAATCATATTGAGCTTTTCAAAAAACCATGTTTTGGTTTCATTGATTTTGTCTATTGATTTCCTGTTTTTTCTTTCATCGATTTCTGCTCTACTCATTTATTTTCCACTTAATTTGGATTTAATTTGCTTTCTTTTTTTTCAGTTTCCTAAGTTGGAAGCTTAGATTTTTAAATTTTAGATATTTTTCTTTTCTAATATATACATTCAGTGCTATAAATTTCTAAGCACTGTTTTTGCCTGTTCCCACAAATTTTGGTAAGTCATGTTTTCGTTTTCATTTAAGTCAAAACATTTTAAAATTTCTCTTAAGATTTCATCTTTGACCCATGTGTTATTTAGAAGTGTGTGGTTTAATCTCACTGTATTTTTGTATTTTCCGGTTATCTTTCCACTAGTGATTTCTAGTTTAATTCTACTGTGGTCTGAGAGCAGACATTGTGTAATTTCCACTCTTCTAAATTTGTGAAGGTGCATTTTATGTTCCAGGATGTGGCGTCTTGGTGAACGTTCCACATGAGCTTGAGAAGCATGCATCTTCTGCTGTTGCTGGAGGATAGCATTTATAGATATCCATTATATCCAGTCAACTGGTCGTCTTGTTGAGTTCAGCCACATCCTTACCGACTTTTTGCCTGCTGAGTCCGTCCATTTCTGGAAGAGGGATGTTGAAGTCTCCAACCATAATAGTGGATTTATCTATTTCTTCTTGTAGATCTATCAGTTTTTGCCCCCATGTAATTTTTTTATTATTTATTTATTTATTTTATTTATTTATTTTTTTGAGACAGAGTCTGGCTCTTTTGCCCAGACTGGAGTGCAGTGGTGCCATCTCAGCTCACTGCAACCTCTGCCTCCCAGATCCAAGCAATTCTTCTGTGTCAGCCTCCCAAGTAGCTGGGATTACAGGCACATACCACCATACCCGGCGAATTTTTGTATTTTTAGTAGAGACAGGGTTTCACCATGTTGGCTAGGCTGGTCTTGAACTCCTGACTTCAAGTGATCCACCTGCCTCCCAAAGTGCTGACATTATAGGCGTGAGCCACTGCCCCGGGCCTGCCTCATGTAATTTGATGGTCTCTTTTTAAGTGCATACATGTTAAGGATTACTATGTCTTTTTGGAGAATCAATCCCTTTATTATTGTGTAATGGCTATCTTGATCCCTGATAGTTTTCCTTGCTTTGAAGTCTGAAATTAACATAACTACTCCTGCATTCTGTTGATTAGTGTTAATATGGCGTATGTTTCTTCATCCACTTACTTTTAATTTATATCTGTTTTTATATTTAAAGTGAGTTGCTTGTTTTTTGATTTATGCTGCCTTTTAATTGGTACATTTAGATCACTGATGCTCAAAGTGACTGTTCATATAGTTAGATTAATATCTACCATATTTGTTACTGTTTTCTATTTGTTCCCTTTGTTCTTGTATTCTATTTTTGTCTTCCGCTCTTTTCTGCCTGTTGTGGTTTCAGTTGAGCATTTTGTAGGGTTCAATTTTCTCTTCTTTCTTAGCACACCAGTTATATTTGTTTTTTTATTTTCCTTCTTCTTTTTTTTTTTTTTTAGTGGTCGTCTTAGATTTTGCAATATACATTTGTGACTAAATTTAAGCTGACTTGCAAATAATACTACACTACTTCCTGTGTAATGGGAATATCTTATAAAAATAATTTTTTTTTTTTTTTTTTTTTTTTGAGACGGAGTCTCCCTCTGTCGCCGGGCTGGAGTGCAGTGGCACGATCTCAGCTCACTGCAACCTCCGCTTCCCAGGTTCAAGCCATTTTCCTGCATCAGCCTCCTGAGTAGCTGGGACGACAGGCATCCACTACCACACTCGGCTAATTTTTGTATTTTTAGTAGAGACGGGGTTTTGCCATGTTGGCCAGGCTATAAAAGTAAAATAATGTTAGTTCCTCCTTCTCACCCCTTATATCATTGCTGCCATTCATTTCACTTACATGGAAGCATACACAAGCATATAAATATGATATATACAAAAGCATACACAACCAAACACATTGTTAGTGCTTTGAACAAGCTTATCTGCTAGATCTATTAATAATAAGAAAAATAAGAAGATAAAAGAAAAATTTATCTTCATTTATTTCTTCTTTGATGCTCTTCTTTATGTAGATCCCAGTTTTTGACTTACGTTATTTTTATTTCTCTAAAGAACTTCTCTAAACATTTCTTGTAAGAGAGGTTTACTGGCAACAAATTTCCTCAATTTTCATTTGCATGAGAAGTCTTTATTACTCCCTCACTTTGAAGGATAATTTTGCTCAGTACAGACTTCTAGGTTGGTGTTTTTTTCTCGCATACTTTAAATATTTCACTCTACTTTTTTCTTATTTGCATGGCTTCTGAGGAGACGTCAGATAAAATATTTGCTCCTCTATAGGTAAGGTATTTTTTTCCTCTTGATTCTTTAGGAAATTTAAAAAATCTTTGATTTTCTGTAGTTTGAAAATGATATGCCTGTGTGTTGGTTTTTCTGTTTGTTTGTTTTGGCATTTATCCTGCTTGGTGTTCTCTGAGTTTCCTGGACCCGTGGATTAGTGTCTCACATTAATTTGGGGGAAATTCTCAGTCATTGTTTCAAATACTTCTGCTCCTTTCTATCTCCCTTGTCCTCTTGTATTCCTGTTAAGCGTATTTGCACTTTTTGTCGTTGTTCCACAATCCTCGATTATTCTGTTCTGTTTTTTTTTTTTTTCACTCTTTGTTCTCTTTGCTTTTCAGTTTTGGAGGATTCTGCTGACATATCCGAAACCTCAGAGATTCTTTCCTTAGCTGTGTCTACTAAGAAGTCCCTCAGAGGCCTTCTTCACTTCTGTTGCAGTGCTCTTGATCTCTAGCGTTTCGTTTTGGTTCTTCCATAAGATTTCCATCTCTTGGGAGGCCAAGGTGGGGTGATTATCTGAAGTCAGGAGTTCGAAACCAGCCTGGCCAACATGGCAAAACCCTGTCTTGACTAAAAATACAAAAAAAATTAGCCAGATGTGGTGACAGGCACCTGTAATCCTGGTTACTTAAGAGGCTGAGGCAGCAGAATCACTTGAACCCGGGAGGCAGAGGTTGCAGTGAGCTGAGATTGCGCCACTGCACTCCAGCCTGAGCAACAGAGCGAGACTCGGTCTCAAAAAAAAAAAAAAAAAAAAAAAGAATTTCCTTCTCTCTGCTCGTGCTACTTGTCTGTTCTTGCATGCTGTCTGCTTCATCCATTAGCATCCACAGCACATTAATCATAGTCACCTCAACCTCCACCTTCCAGGTTCAAGTGATTCTCCTGCCTCAGCCTCCCAAGTAGCCAGGATTACAGGCACCTGCCACCACGCCTGGCTAATTTTTGTATTTTTTTAGTGGAGACGGGGTTTCACCATGTTGGCCAGGCTGGTCTCAAACTCCTGACCTCGTGATCTGCCCGCCTCGGCCTCCCAAAGTGCTGGGATAACAGGCGTAAGCCACCGTGCTGGGATATTAATCGTAGTTTTAAAAAAGTCCCTGTCTGATAATTCCATTATCCCTACCACATCTGCTTCTGCAGTTCGCTCTGTCTCTTCACACTGTGTTTTTTATCTTTTAGTATACCTTGTAACTTTTTGCTAAAAGCCATACATGATGTGCTGGGTAAAAGGACCTGCTGTAAATAGGCCTTTAGTGATGTGGAGGTAAGGTGTGGGGAGAGGAGAAGCACCCTATAGACCTGGGATTAGGCCTCAGTCTTTTTTTTTTTTTTCAGACAGAATCTCGCTCTGTCTCCAGACTGGAGTACAGTGGCGTGATCTCGGCTTACTGCAACCTCCGCCTCCTGGGTTCAAGCAATTCCCCTGCCACAGCCTCCTGAGTTGCTGGGACTACAGGCGTGCACCACCACATCCAGCTAATTTTTGTATTTTTAGTAGAGACGGGGTTTCACTATGTTGGCCAGGATGGTCTCAATCTCCTGACCTTGTGATCTACCCACCTCGGCCCCCCAAAGTGCTGGGATTACAGGCGTGAGTCACCGCGCCCTTCCAGGCCTCAGTCTTCTAGTGAGCCTGTGTCTCTGGACTGTGCCTTTCACAAGTGCTTCTTAGTTTTATCCTCCCCTTTTAGGTGAGAAAGGATGGCTAGGGTGAGCTAGAGCTGGATATTTCCTTTCTCCCAGGTCACTTAGGCTGTAATTAAACCCTAGCAAGTTAGGCTCTGGTTGACCAGTTTCTCCTTAAGGCAAATCTTTTTAAGAAGAATGGAGTGCTCGGTATTTCAAAATACAGGTCCCCTCTCCCTGCTGGAAGCGCAGAACTTTTCTCTAATATTTACTATGAGAACCTGGTGGAGTTCCTGGAGGTAAAACTCACAAGAGTGTGGAGGCACCCACTAGAACTGGGTCCTCTGGAGTCTTTGACTTGTCCACACTCAGTGTCCAGCAATTTGTAAATACATTTCAGGTCTTCCTACCCCAGCATTGGTTCCTGCGGAAATTTCTGCTCCTCCAGTGTATTGTGATTCTCCGCATCTACCTCTCCGGCTGTGCAAAGTTGGGGGCAGCAGTTTTCCCTGTGGATTTTCTCTTATGGATCTAAAAAGAATTGTTGATTTTTCAGTTTGCTCAGCTTTTTTCTTGCTGTTAAGAGGGAGTGGCAACTTCTAAGCTCCTTACCTGTCGAACTAGCCATTATAGAAATACAAATTAGGAACATAAGAAACAGGGCTGAAAATCCAATTATTGACATAAAGGTAAGTCCTGACATATTTGAAGTAATTCATATGAAAAAGACAAAGGGACCAGGCATGGTGGCTTACATCTGTAGTCCCAGCACTCTGGGTGGCTGAGGTGGGAGGATTGCTTGAGCCCAGCAGGTTGAGACTGCAGTGAGCCATGACTGTGCCATTGCACTCCAGCATGGATGTGGTGAAAAGGAACACTTTTACACTGCTGGTGGGAATGCAAACTAGTACAAACACTGTAGAAAACAGTATGGAGATTCCTTAAAGAACTAAAGTAGAGCTACCATTTGATCCAGCAATCCCACTACTGAGTATTTACCCAGAGGGAAAATAAGTCATTATATGAAGAAGATACTTGTGTACACATGTTTACAGCAGCACAATTTACAATTGCAAAAATATGAAACCAGCCCAAATACCCATCCATCAATGAGTGGATAAAGAAAATGTTGTGTATATATACCATGAACTATTACTCAGCCATAAAATGGAACCAAATAATGGCTTTCATAGCAACCTAGATGTAATTGGAGACCATTATTCTAAGTGAAGTAACTCAGGAATGGAAAACTAAACATTGTATGTTCTCACTCATATGTGGGAGTTAAGCTATGAGGATGCAAAGGCCTAAGAATGATACAATGGACCGGGTGCAGTGGCTCACATGTGTAATCCCAGCACTTTGGGAGGCCAAGGCAGGCAGATCACCTGAGGTCGGGAGTTTGAGACCAGCCTGCCCAACACGGTGAAACCCTGTTTCTACTAAAAATACAAAAATTAGCCAGGCATGGTGGTGCGTGCCGGTAGTACCAGCTACTTGGGAGGCCGAGGCATGAGAGTCACTTGAACCTGGAAGCAGAGGTTGCAGCGAGCCGAGACTGTGCCACTGCACTCTGGCCTGGCGACACAGCAAGAGAGATTCAGTCTCAAAAAAAAAAAATTATACAATGCACTTTGGGGATTTGGGTATCTGGGGGAAAGGGTGGGAGGAGGGTGAGGGATGACAGACTACACTGCTTGGGTGATGGGTGCACCAAAATCTCAGAAATCACCACTGAAGAACTTATTCATGTAACCAAATGCTACCTGTTTCCCAAAAACCTATTGAAATAAAAAATAAATTTAAAAAAATTATCACACAATAAAAAAGACAGACAGACAAAGATATTAAAGCAATTAATGAGACATTAATAGAAATGGGAAAAAATATTTATATATTCCAACTTAAAGATAATTGATGCCCCTAAAGCAAAGAATCTAAAAATGAAAGACAATGCTTATTTAAAATAAATAAGAAAAGACTCATCAAATTAAAACAGAAACAGACTCTGTAAATCAAGAGAACTAATGGTATTCCAGGAAAATTTTATACAGTAAAATACCAAAGATATATGTATGTTAATGAAACTATTAAAATTCCAGGATAAAGAACGAATTTGTTAGCTAATCAGGCAGAAAAGCAAAGAGAAATTAGACTGCCCACAGACTTCTCCATCGGAACCCCCAGGGGTGGAAGACAAGAGCACAATCTGCAAAACTCTAAGGGAATGAAGGACATGAAAACAGGCCAAGACGTCATTCAAGTAGAAAAGTAGAGGCAGGAATTTCTCAAACATGAAATAATTCAGGGAATGCAACGCCCATCACTATTCATGCCCATCACTCATGACAATAAAATCCAGTCAATTAAAAAAATCGGTCAAATATAAGAACTCAGGAATGAGGAGCCACGGGGAAAGGACCGAAGGTGAACATTAAATCCATTTGAAGACGTAAAGGCATACCCCTACATACATGCTAAACGTATGGGATGTGTAAGGAATTCTGTTGCTTAGAATGTAAATGTTATAAAACGGGCAAAGTTCAGGAGGTGAAGAGAAGTGGAAGGAAGTAAGAGATCATTGTTTTTCTCTTCTTTTAATGACAGGGAGTCAACTGATAATGTCCAGATTTTTTTTTTAAAGGTAAATAAAAATGGCTCTAATACCTTAATTTTAAAAAATTCTTGTTTTAACCTTAGAGAAAACTTAGAGAAATTAATCTTTTTTTTGCAACTCAATTTCACTTTAATTTCTTTTTTCTTTGGATAAATTTGAGAAAAATTAACATTTATAAATATTTTTCTATCTATCTAACAATAATATTTAAAAATATTCATCTATTCATCTATCCTATCTGTACAAATACATTAAAAATTGTGTGGATAAATGTTGATCTAGTTACAGATGATTACTTCCTAATAGTAGAGTTTGAAGTAACTTAAAAAAAAAGTTTTGGCTAGGCATGTTGGCTCACACCTGTAATCCCAGCACTTTGGGAGGCTGAGATGGAAGGATTGTTTGAACCCAGGAGTTCGAGACCAGCCTAGGCAACATACTGAGACCCTGTCTCTACAAAAAGAAAAAAAAAAAAAAAGAAAGAAAGAAAGAAAGAAAGAAAGAAAGAAAGAAAGAAAGAAAGAAAGAAAGAAAGAAAGAAAGAAAGAAAGAAAGAAAGAAAGAAAGAAAGAAAAAAGAAAAAAGGAAAAATTAGCTGGGCATGGTGGTTCATGCTTGTAGTCCCAGCTACTCAGGAGGCTGAGGGAGGAGGATCGATTGAGCCTGGGAGGTGGAGGTTGCAGGGAGCTGTGATAATGCAATTGCATTCCAGCCTGGACAACGGAGTGAGACCCTGTCTCTAAAACAAAAACAAAAAACTTCCACCTTCATACTTTTCTGCATGTATTACCTTGACAAAATTAAGTTTTTTCCTTGAGAAAAGGCTGAACATATATATCAAAATATTTAAAATGATAATAGAAATTTAGATATTTGTTTTTCTTTTTAAGAAATAAAACTTTAAACAATTACAACGTTTTGACCAAAAAAAGTTAGAAGCATGAATGGATCAATAGCCATTAATGAGACCAAACTAAGATAAAACAATCTCTTTCCTACCCATCGCCCCTCCTCCAAAACCAACATCATTCTTCACAGAATTAGAAAAAATAATTCTAAAATTTCTATGAAACCAAAAAAAAAATAGAGCCCAAATAGCCAAAGCAATCCCAAGCAAAAAGAATACAGCAAGAAGCATCACATTACCTGGCTTCAAATTATAGTATAAGGATATAGTAACCAAAATAGCATGGTACTGGTACAAAAACAGACACATAGATCAATGGGAAAGAATAAAAAACTCAAAAATAAAGACATATATCTACAATGAATTGGTCTTTGACAAAATTAACAAAAATATACAATGGGGAAAGGACACTCTATTCAAAAACTGGTCCTGGGAAAATTGGAGGGCCATTTGCAGAAGAATGAATTTGGACTCATATCTCACCATGCACAAACATTAATGCAAGATGGATTAGATACTTAAATGTAAGACCTGAAAGTCTGAAAATCTTAGGATAAAAACCTAGGAAAAACTCTTTAGATGTTAGCCTAGACAAAGAATTTATGACTAAGCCCTCAAAAGGAAACACACACACACAAAAACAAAAAATAGGCAAATGAGACTTAACTAAACCAAAAAGCTTAAAAATAGCAAAAGAAATAATCAACAGGGTAAATAGAAAACCTCCAGAACATGAGAAAATATTTGTAAACAATGCATCTGAAAAAGGCCTAATATCCAGAATCATCCTAATCCTAAATTACCTAACGACGAAAAAAGAACGACATCATCTCTTTCTCATAAAAATGTTCCAGATAAGGAGAGTGAAAGCTACCCATTTTGTTTCATAAGGTTATATAACATTGATCCCAAAACCAAATAAGAAAAAAGTAAGAATTAAAGATATAAACCAATTTCACTTATGAATATTAGAAATAGATACATGCTACATGAAATTTTAGCAAATCAAATCTTGTTATTCCATTTATGAACATCATAAGCAGAAATTGTAAGTAAAATATTAGTAAGTCAAAAAGACAAAAATCACTTCTTTTTTTTTTTTTTTTTTTTTTTTGAGACGGAGTCTTGCTCTGTCACCCAGGCTGGAGTGGAGTGGCGCAATCTTGGCTCACTGCAACCTCTGCCTCCCAGGTTCAAGCAATTCTTCCTGCCTCATCCTCTCAAGTATCTAGGATTACAGGCACCCACCATTACCCCCTCCTTATTTTTGTATTTTTAGTAGACACAGGGTTTCTCAATGTTGGCCAGGCTGTCCTGGAACTCCTGACCTCAGGTGATCTGCCCACCTCAACCTCCCAAAGTGCGGGGATTATAGGCGTGAGCCACCCTGTCTGGCCAAAAATCACAATTTTTAAAATTTTTATTTTTTAATTGTAAATTGACAGATCATAGTTGTATATATTTATGAGTCCAAAGTCATGTTATGAATTTATGAATATAGTATGAATACAATGTGGAATTATTAAATCAAGTTAATTAACATACCCGTCACTTCAAACACTTTTTGTGGTAAGAACATTTGAAATTTTCTCAGTGATTTTGAAATGTACGCTACATTATTATTTACCACATTCAAAATTATGTGCAACATATCTCAAAGAAAACAACTTACTCTTTTTGTCTAGTGTGACCCTCTACCCTTTGACCTCGATCTCTCCATCCTGCCTCCCCACAGCGTTCAGTAACCACCATCCTACTCTCTATCTCCGTGAGTTCAGTTGTTTTTAGATCTCACATATAAGCAAGAACATGTGGTATTTGTCTTTCTGCGCCTGCCTTATTTCATTTAGCACAATGTTCTCCAATTTAGTCCACCCACGTTGTCACAGAGACAACATTTCTTCCTTTTTTAAGGTTGAATAGTATTCTACTGTATATATAATACCATGTTTTCTTTATCCATTCATTATTGATGGATACTTAGGCTGATTTCATAACTTGACTATTGAGAATAGTGCTGCAATGTACATGGGAGAGGTGACATCTTTCCCACATGCTGATTTCACACTTTTTGAGAAAAATATCCAGCAGTACGATTGCTGGATCACATGGTAGTTCTATGCTGGATCATATGTAGTTCTTTGAGGAGCCTCTATATTGTTTTCCATAATAAGAATAAAGATGCAAATAAAGATTCGCATCTGTGCTTATTTACATTCCCACCAACAGTATGCAAGGGTCTCCATTTCTTCACATCCTCGCCAACACCTATCTTTTACAATAGCCATTTTAGCAGGTGTGCAGGTGCTATCCCATTGTGGTTTTCATCTGTATTTCCCAAATGATTAGAGATGATGAGTATTGTTTCACGTATCTGTTGGCCATTTGTATGTCTTCTTTTGAGAAATGTTTGTTTGGGTTTCTTGCCCATTTTAAAATCAGATTATTTATTTTCTTTCTATAGAGTTGAGTTCCTTATATGTTTTGGATAGTAATCCCTTTTCAAATTTATGGCTTTCAAATATTTTCTCCCAATTCACAGACAGTCTCTTTACTCTGTTAATTGTTCCTTTCTTGTGGAAAAATAATCCATTTGATGTTTTAATCAGATTGACTGATGATCCTACTGTCTCAAACCCTTGTTAGGCTTCTTGGCATATCTACATATTGTTTGGTTTCCATATTTTTTAAAAGAATACAGAGTAATAAAGATAATTTGGAGAATATTTCACTGTGTAATAACTAAGAAAATAGAAAAATATGTAATCTGAATTTTTAAAAAAAGAAGTTGCAATTGATTGGCTCAGAAAAACAAAATACCAGAAAACATATGTGAATTTTTAAAAAAGCAGCTGGGCATGATGGCTCATGCCTGCATTCCCAGCACTTTGGCAGGCCAAGGCAGGCAGATCACCTGAGGTCAGAAGTTCCAGACCAGCCTGACTCACACTACCAAAAGTACAAAAATTAGCTGGACATAGTGGTGGGTGCCCGTAATCCCAGCTACTCAGGAGGCTGAGGCAGGAGAACTGCTTGAACCCAGGAGGCGGAGGTTGCAGTGAGCCGAGACTGCGCCATTGCACTCCAGCCAAGGCAACAGAGCAAGACTCTGTCTCTAAATAGATAAATAAGAAAAAAGAAAGTTTACCATTATTTTAAAAAAGTAACATTTTTACTAGAAATATTATCATCAACAATGCCCTTGATAAGTCCCCAAGAAAGGGACAGACATTAAGGGAAAATCCAGAGGTGCATAGCCAGCTTCGGGGGCATGCAACCGTTGAGTTGCACAGAGCCCCATGCTCAGAAGGGCTCCATACTTGGTTTCATGCTCTGCTGTTGCCATCTTGATATTCTTAATGCCTTTTTTTTTTTTTTTAATTTTAAAGGTGCAGGGGTGGGCTCCACATGTTCACTGGGCCTGGCAAATCACGTAGCCGGAGCTGCACAGATGGGTAACTAAAATGGTCAACCAGCTAGCTCTATTGGTCCATGAAGATGGCAGAGACAATAGGGATTCCTCTGGAAATAAGATAATACGGACATGATTCAAACCCACAAGGCCGTGAAGAGTGTGTGATCATAGATTTTTTTCTCATCATGTCTTCACCATAAAACTTGAAGATGGGAATATTATGACCAAGGCTACTCTGGCAGGATAGAGACTGGAAGGCTATTTCTCTCAAAGTATAGGCCACTGACCAACTCAAACTATTCCCATTCTCAACATTTTAATCCCAAATTAAGCTACGAAAAGTATGAAGCTTATCTTGAAGGGGAATATAAATTGTAAAAATTGATTACATGACTGTAGGAGGAGGGTACCAGGCATGCCAAACCAATAGTATATATTCCTACAACACCAACACCCCTCACCCCAAAACCCTTCTCAGCCTGGTCCTCAATGATGGGAGATGACGCAGAGGGAGCCTAGCTCAGTGCAGTTCAGCCCACGGATAGCTCTGTCAATTAACTCACTAATGCTCTGTATTGACCAGAACATAAGAGCCTTGGTCTGAAAGGTTGTATAGGCATGTTTTCAAACGTAATTTGATGTTGAAGAATATTCCGGATAACAATATGAACAACGATTCATGTCCTTACCACCAAACCAGGAATTCTATAAGTACAACTTAGCAGACGATGAAAACTGAGTCTCAGAGGAGTGAAGCGATTTGTACAGGATTGTGCACAAGTAAATGGCAAGGCAGGAACTCAAATGCAAGTTCTTTGTCCTGTGCCACACTGTTGGTGGGCCCACAGCCCGGGCATGCTTCCCGTCTCATGAAGCCAACACCATAAATGGTAACTGGTGTGAGCCCTTCAAGCTGGGCAGGTTGAGAATCAGGCACATTTTGGCACTTTTATCCTCATGTGATTTAAGCATTCGCATCTGGAAAATTATTGCCAGGAAGACACAGATGCATTCTCCATCCCAAAGAGATGCGATTAAAAGGTGATCATGGCATTAAGTTAGGAAATAAAAATGACTTCCTGATTAGGCTGATAATCCATTCAAGAATTATAGGAGCGCCTATTGTGAGTCATTTGTCCTCCAAGATCCTTAAAACCCAGTAGGTGGTTTTTTCTCTTGAATAGTTTAGATCAAAAGTTTATCAACTATATTTCTGTGAAATTCTTGTGCCTAGGACTTACGCCAAGATTTTTAGCAGAAATTTACCGAAAATACTAAATTAATGGAAACTTTTCCACTATTTTAAAATTGTAGTCATGTGTTGGGACAGAGGGTATATGAGAAATCTCTGTGCTTTCCACTCAATTTTGTTGTGAACCCAAAACTGCTCCTAAAAAATAAAGTCGGCCAGGCACAGTACTCCTGTAATCCCAGCACTTTGGGAGGCCAAGGCGGGCAGATCATGAGGTCAAGAGATCGAGACCATCCCAGCCAATATGGTGAAACCCTGTCTCTACTAAAAATACAAAAATTATCTGGGCGTGGTGGCATGCCTGTCATCCCAGCTAATCAGGAGTCTGAGGCAGGGGAATCACTCGAACCTGGGAGGCAGAGGTTGCAGTGAGCTGAGATGGCGCCACTGCACTCCAGCCTAGCGACAGAGCAAGACTCCGTCTAAAAAAAAAAAGTCTAGTAAAAAAGTTTTTTAAGCCTATTTTTTTAAGTCAACCTACAGTTTCTCAATTCACTATTTTAAGGGTATTACAAACTTGACTCTCCACTATTTTTAGAATTCACAGAAATTCGAGGCACAATTTGTTCAGTATTTCCCAGGGTCTGTCAAAGAATTACAAAATATTACTACCATAAGTTAAAATGTTACAAAATATCATTATGTGTTAAAAGAAAATTAGAGGGCATATGTGGGAAGTGACACAAATGAAAAGAGGAAGACAGAAACCTAAAAGTGGTGAGTAATCTAGCAACATAAAAACTGCACCATAGTCTCACTATTTATACAATGCACATACCGTAACACTCAATTGTCATTCATAACCTTTTTCCACCAACTTTTTTGAATTCGATTGCATGAGCAACAGTTACTCACCTTCTCACTCATCTTGGGAATTTTCTTTTTTTTTCTTTCTTTACATTTTTATTGACAAATAAAAATTGTATGCATTTATGAAGTACAACATGAGCTTTTCAAATACATACCCATTGTAAAATGGTTAGATTATGCTAATTAACATATATATTCCCTCACATACTTACCATTTGTTTGTGGTGAGAACATGTAAAATCTACTCTCTCAGCAAGTGTCAAGCATACCCTGCATTGTTATTAAGTATAGACACCATGTTGTACATTAGAGCTCTTGCACGTGGTCCTCTGCCTAACTTCTTGAGAATTATCCTTATGGAGATGTCTTCATTTCATAAAAACCCTTTCTAAATTTACCTTTATGTTTTTGTTTATAAAATTAGAAGAATGTAAAAGAATTTTTAATTCCTAAGACCAACATAGGCTTCAGATTCTCCATAAGAGCTCTGAGGAGTCTTTGATGCCAAGTGGAGACCAAAATAACCAGGTAAACGAGGTGGCAGAGGAAGTGCGGCTGGCTGGGATTTAGATCTTATGGGATTCCAGTAAACCTGCACATGTGGCTTCCCAAAGGGGAGCCTGGATGACCTTGGCACCTAGAGCCATGAAGGGAGGAAGCTTAGGATCCCATCTCCATCTCCATCACTGGCAATCTGGGTTATCTCGGCAAGAGACACAACTGCATGAGCTTCAGTCTCCTCATTTGAAACACAGGGATAAAAACAGTGCATCTCTCACAGGGTGACAGGAAGAAAAAGGCATACAGGTGCTCAATGCGATGAGCAAGTCGTAAATGGATGGTACTTATAGTCATTAGGAGGTTCCTGTTAAAATGCTGCATCTGTCAACTCACTGCTTGTATCTCTTCATGGTTTTAAATTTTCAAAAGACTGAATCTTGCTGGTTCAGTCAAGTCTGTGAATTGGTTTGCCCTAGGTGGGATGAGGTGTATGTGAGTGTGTGTGTGTGCATGCGCACACACTCAGAGGGGTATACCAGAATATCAGATATCTGAACATGAGCTCTAGTATCAAATAGCAAATCATTAAAAAACATGGCCAAAATATCAAATCTTCTGATTGGCAAGAAGACAACTGTGGTGCGCATGTTGCTGCCTGTACGTGCTGTTTCTCCGTCTTTGTTCAGGGCCATTGGGAGGCATAAAGCACTGAATGTCTATGTCTCCCCCAAAATTCACATGTTCAAACTCTAATCTCAATGTGATGGTGGTAAGAGGAGGGGCTCTGGGGGATAATTAGGGCATGAGGATGGAGCGCTCATGTATAGGATTGTGCCTTTGTAAGAAGTGGCCAGAGAGCTCCGCTGCTGTCTTTTCTCCTGGTCGTCTGCAAGCCGGGAAGAGAGCCCTCACCAGAACCTGACTGTGCTGGCCCCTGATCCGGGACATCCACCTCTGCAACTGTGAGAAATAAATGTTTGTTGTTTAATCTTCCCAGCCTATGGTGTTTCTTTATAAAAGCCCAAGCGAACTAAGACAGGACGGAAACAAAGAGGGGAAAAGAGAGATAGGGAGGCCATATATATATATATGAAATATATATATATATAGCTCCAGCTACACTGGTGGAGGACAGGCTTTCTGTTATAATGACCCAGAGTCTATACAGAGGAGAGGCTGGTGGAGAACGATGCAGGACTGAAAATCAAAGCCAAGAGGGATTTGAGATGAGTGAGAAAGGTGTTTTCAAATCAAATATATTATCGGAACCAGAGACTGAAAACAGCTGCAGATTGGTGACAAGGTCGCTGAATTGTATTTATTATTATATTTTATCCAGATGTTTTATTTAATTAAATCATGTTTTAAGTAATTAAATCAGTATAAACTAATTTACAGACCCTAAACTAATTAGGACAGGGTAGAGCTATTTAGAAATTTAAGCAAAATATTATAAGCCATTGCCAATAGGAAGTCAACATATTGCTCTTTAATATTCAAGTTTAAGCTGGGCATGGTGGCACAGGCCTGTACTCCCAGCACTTTGGGAGGCCAAGGCAGGCGGATCACTTGAGGTCAGGAGTTTGAGACCAGCCTAGCTGACATGGTGAAACCCCATGTCTATTAAAGATACAAAAATTAGCCAGCTGCGGTAGCAGGTGCCTGTAATCCCAGCTACTTGGGTGGCTGAGGCAGGAGAATCACTTGAACCTGAGAGGCGGAGGTTGCAGTGAGCCGAGATTGCGTCAGTGTGCTCCAGCCTGGGTGACAGAGTGAGACTCCCGTCTCAAAAAAAATATATATATATACACACACATATATATGTGTGTGTGTATGTGTGTATATATATACACACACATATATATACACACACACACACACAAAATACAAAATACAAAAATTAGCCAGGTGTGGTGGCATGTGCCTGTAATCCCAGTTATTCAAGAGGCTATGGTGGGAGGATCACTTGAACCCAGGAGGCAGAGACTGCAGTGAGCCAAGATCACACCACTGCATTCCAGCCTGGGCAACAGAGTGAGACCTTGGCTAAAAAAATTAAATTAAATTAAATTAAATTAAAAATTAAAAAAATTCATGTTGAAGATTTTTAAAAAATGTTTACTACATTGAGTTTCTATATTAGGAACTTCATTGGCTGGGCACAGTGGCTCACATCTATAATCCCAGAACTTCTCGAGGCCAAGGCAGGGGGATCACTTGAGGTCAGCAGTTCAAGACAAGCCTAGCCAACATGGTGAAACCCCACGTCTACTAAAAATACAAAAATTAGTTGGGTGTGGTGGCATGTGCCTGTAATCTCAGCTATTCAAGAGGCTGTGGTGGGAGGATCACTTGAACCCGGGAGGCAGAGGTTGCAGTGAGCCAAGATCACGCACTGCATTACAGAGAGAGATCTTGCCTAAAAAAAAAAAAAAAAAAAAAAATTCATGTTTAAGATTTTTAAAGAATGTTGTTTACTTCATTGAGTTTCTATATTAAGAACATCATTGGCCCAGCGTGGTGGCTCATGCCACACTTTGGGATGTGGAGGTGGGTGGATCTCTTGAACCTAGGAGTTCGAGACCAGCCTGGCGAAACCCCATCTCTACTAAAAATACAAAAAATTAGCCGGGAGGGGTGGCACGTGCCTGTAGTCACAGCTACTCAGGAGGCTGAAGTGGGCAGATCTCTTGAGCTTGGGAACTTGAGGCTGCAGTGAGCCCAGATCGCAACACTGCACTCGAGCCTGGGAAACAAGAGAACGAGAGTCAGACCCGCCTCAAAAATAAATAAATAAATAAATAAATAAATAAATAAATAAATAAATAAAAGAGAAGAACTTCATCTTTTGTAAGTGTAATTTATTAAAGCCATGCTGTACTCTTGGACTCAGTGAGTCTTACTTATGGGAGAATCTAGGCACTGAAAAATCTAAGGTGCTACTGCTCACCTGCTTCCAATGTGGCAGCTTGCTTCAACAGACCGACTGGAATCTAGCCTTGCAGACCCAAACCTACAAGGTGATCGCAAACAAATCTGCAAGGCCATCGCAAACACCCCTAGGTATTTCAAACCTAGGGTTCGCATGTTTCTTAGATCCCATGAGCTCTAAATCCCAGCCAGCTCCACTTCCTCTGCCACCTCGTTTACCTGGTTATTTTGGTCTCCACTTGGCATCAAAGACTCCTCAGAGCTCTTATGGAGAATCTGAAGCCTACGTTGGTCTCAGGAACTAAAAATTCTTTTACATTCTTCTCATTTACAGACAAAAACATAAAGGTAAATTTAGAAAGGGTTTTTATGAAATGAAGACATCTCCATAAGGATAATTTGTTAGGATTCACATGTTCTTTTTTTTAAGGTGCCATCACTATGACTCTATTGATATTTTTAAAATGTAGACCTACCTTTGTTCAGAGAGATTTTTGAGCTTGCCACTGGGTCCCAGCAGGGAAGTGGTCAAACCGTTGCAGAAGTGGCAGCAAGTGAAAAAGAGGAAGGCCCCAGCAAAGGAGCGGAACAGAGGCCAGGAGAGGAGCCCCTGCCGACGATGCTCATGTCAGAGGGGCGTCCACAGTTGATCATAATCTTTTCAAGTCCAGGAAATTAATCAGCAATGGGAAAAGAAGTCTAAGATGAATAAAAGGATGTCCAACAATGTGGGCAGGACAGCATGCTAAGAAATCTGGGTGGGCATATTTCATAGGAAAGTGTAATAGTAGACAGGAGGCAGCTGTAGGGCTAGCAACTAGGCCCCAGCCTCAGGACGAAAGATCTACAAAAAGGGACCTGGCAACAGCCCTAGGAGGAGAGGACCACTGGGCAGGAAACCAGGACCAGATCTGAGGTCTAGGAATAGAATGGGGAAATATGGAGTGAGGAGGATACCTCAAGTAGCAAGGGATGGTTTGTCGTTAAGTCCTTGAACTGATTTATTTCATATAGACCTCTATTGACAAGGAACAGCTTTCCTGATAGTTTCAGCAATGTGTGGAGAAAATAAAAGGTCTGTAGTAACCTACACAAAGTAAGCCAGCATGAATAGCCCACCAGAAGGCAAGGTGAAGCCAAGCTGAAACCATTCTTCAGGTGCTAGATGCTGAGGAGCCTTGGAGACCTCCTAGCTGAAGGTTATCAAAGAAACACAACTCAATAACCCTCTGCCTTGTTAAGTTTAAATTCTGCTAATCTTTTTGTGAGAAGACTGTGGGGACTAACCTGCCTCTCTGCTGGCAGCAATAAAGTGAAGTGGAAATGCCAATAGGGTGTGTGGACAGATGGAGACAGGCATCTGGAGCTGCTGGGGACAGACAGCTATTTCTGTTGAAGAGAACAAAAGATTGAAAACATCCCTTTTCCCCACTCCCCTCCAGCTCTGAGCATTTCTTCTCTGAAAAGTTTTCTTTCTCATTCATAGAATGCAAAGCATGTTCAGAAAAAAAAATAAGGGTTGATGATAGGGGAAGTTTGCTCCTGAATATCTTCCTCCACTATTCGTTGGTTTGGGATTACAACCTGCCTTTGCCCATTGCTGTCATTCTTCAGAGGCAGATGTTTGCAAAAATGTCCAGAGCAGCTGGACCTCAAATCTAAAATTGCTGTAGTAGAAGACTCTCCTCCACTGATCCCTGGAAACATATCCAGGGAATGCCATTGGAAAACTGCCACTGGAGGGCATTAGACATCATTTAATTTGCTCCATGATGACTTTTGACCTCTGATTTCACTTCACATGGGTGACCACGCTAGTCCCATGGTCACCCTCAGACATTTAGTGGTCTATTTCTAGGAACAGAAAACAGTGCAAGGTTTGCAGATATAAGGCAATCCTTTAAGGGGCCCACAATCTAGTTGGGACACATATATAAAAAGATAACAACTACAACAGGTTCCAATCAAAGTAGCACATTATATGTAAAAGCCAAAGCAACACAGCTCTCAGGGGCAGCAAGCATTTTGCAAAAGCAGAGAGAACTCTCCCAAGAAGGTGAACCCACAATATCACAGGGTCTTACACACTCTGCTGCCCTCTCACTTCATCTTGGCTAAGCATAGGAGTGAATCACCTTTGTCATTATTAAAAATATGTATTAAACAATTAGGATATGCCCAATTTATACTACTTAGGGATTATTCCACCTCGTTTTACCCACATCTATTTCTACCGACCAGGAGCTATAATTTTTCCCCCAAGCTTATAAATAAAGTAACGCTGGGTGCGGTGGCTCACGCCTGTAATCCCAGCCCTTTGGGAGGCTGAGGCAGGTGGATCACCTGAGGTCGGGAGTTCGAGACCAGCCTGACCAACATGGAGAAACCCCGTCTCCACTAAAAATACAAAATTAGCCGGGTGTGGTGGTGCATGCCTGTAATCCCAGCTACTGGGGAGACTGAGGCAGGATAATCGCTTGAACCCGGGAGGCGGAGGTTGTGATGAGCAGAGATGGCGCCATTGCACTCCAGCCTGGGCAGCAAGTGTTAAACTCCGTCTCAAAAAATAAATAAACAAACAAATAAATAAATAAAAACATGAATTACAAGTAAACAAAAAAATAGAATATGATCATTTAATCATTCACTCATCCATTCAAGAAGCACTAAGTGGCCTTGGCTTTTTACCGCTGGCTTGACTCAGCTCTGTTGGGCAAAGGACAGAGGACTAAGCAACTGGGAGCAAAGCAATTAGAGGATGATTTTCACATTATAAAGAGTCCCAGAGGGTTCCTTTTAGTGTGTGTCCCTAGGGGATTTAAATATCGAAATATTGTTATACAGACCATTAAGTCCTGCAGATGGGGAAGATGTGAAGGATAGCTGAGGGTGTCAGGTAAAAAGCAAAGATTTGTAACTGAAGGGTCAGAGGCCACTGCTAAGAACTGATCACTAATTCCAATACTGGCTATGCCCTACCAATATACAGCTTAGAAAGTCCTCAAAGCACTTCTTCAACCGTCTCTCCTTTGGTAGTCATGATGATAAACTCTCAACTTTGAAGGTTTAAAATGCGATGGGAAGTAACATCTTCCAAAATTGAAATCACACAACATGTTTGAAGAATTTGTGGCAAATAGAGATTAACGAGAAGGAGAGCGTATCTATGACAGATTTCACATATAGTTTCCATTTTCTTTCTCATCGAGGGTGGGGTGGGGAGCATGGAATGGTGGTGGTATTGCAGTTACTAAATACATATTGTTGTACGTGTGTAGCATGTCTGTGTGTACACACATGTGGTACACACAAAATAGTGTACATGTTATATGTACATGCAAATTTTGTGTGTATGCTCGCCAGATGATAGTGTTCCCAGCGTGCAAATGGAAACAAGACATGGTGGTAGGGGTGTCCAGGAGAGGCAAGACTGTCTACATACTTCATATACATTTATAGTGATACAGCACCTACTGTGTGAAATGCCCAGGCCTCTAAGCCCAGAAAATGCCGAAACAGAGTAGACCTTTCCCTGTCTGTCTCTGAGTTTGCAATCTAGTGCTCTTCCACTAGAGCACCCGGAACACTACATGCAGCAACTCAGGCCAGAATGATACCAATACCAAAACAGAAGTACTCAGTGGAATAGGAGAATATTAACTAGTAGTTTCGTGGGGCCAAATGTTGTTCAGACTTGTAAATGTGAGGAACACCTAGACAAGTCAGCCCATTGCCCAAGCTTGGCCTGCTCTGAGCAGACTGCTGGTAGCTGCAGAGGCAGGGGTTTCTGAGCCGTCGGGAGCCCCTTCTGCCAAGTTCTCCTTCCCAATAGATCGAGAGCCCGGAGGCTTGGCACGGTCGGTCCCAATGGCCCCAGCGGGAGGGTCATGGTTGAGACAGCAGCCCCATCTCATTGTTTAAGGCCGGGGCTTCCTCTTTTGGCGGAGCGGGAGCGAGAGCTGAGCGGGAAGGGGACGGACGCCGCGGGAGCCTTCGGGATGTCTATTGCTGCCGCTCCCTCCCCTCGCCGGGAGCTTGGGTTTCCCGGGGTGTGTGCGGATTCTCAATAAAAAGGGAAAAGCACGATCCAAGTTAATTTTCCAGCGCCGACAGGAAATGCTGTTTCCTGCATCGTACAACGCTGGTGCCAACAAGACTGACACAGGAGCCCATTGTCCCGCGAACAATGTGGCGATGGGGAAGGACGCCTGAGAAAACAGACCCCGGCCCCGTGAGCGCGTTTGTTTGATCCTTCCCCATAGGGTTGTGTGAGGTGTGTGTCTGTGTGGGTAGGTGTATTTGTGCATGTGTGGTGTATGTCTGTGTGTGAGACTGTGTGTGTAGGGGGGTGTGTCTATGTGTGGTGTGTGAGTGTATCTGTGTGTGTCTCCGTAGTATGTGTATCTGTGTGGGTAGGTATGTTTGTGCATGTGTGGTGTGTGTCTGTGTGGAGAGTGTGTGTTTGTGTATCTCTGTGGTGTGTGTCTGCGTGTGTTTCTGCAGTGTGTTTGTGTGTCTGAGTAGGTGTGTGCATGCGTGATGTGTGTGTGGTGTGTGTGAGTGCGTGAGTGTGAATATGTGTGTGTGTGTGAGTCTGAATAGGCTGGTAAAGGCCGGGCACTGTCCCTTCCTGCCCTGCCTCTGCTCCCCTGGCAGGCTTCCAAAGTGGCAAAAGAGACCTAGCCGTCTAAAACGTTCTACAGAAAAAAGAGAAAGAAAAAGAAAGGGGGAAACGAGGGAAAAGAAAAGGATAGAATGGAAAAAGAAATTTTTAAAATGAAAGGAGAAGGGAAAGGGAAAAGAAAATAAAATCTCCCCAAAGTCTCTCCAGCGGCTCCTTTCGAACCCGCAGCTAGCCAAGGGCAAATGCATACTCGAAAGGGCCACGCCTCTCGTCCATCCTGCGCCCCGTCCAGTCCACCCCCTTCATCCCGCGCCCCACGTCCACCCGCCCGCTGTCCACCCTGCGCCTCATGTCCGTGCGCCCCCTGTCCACCTGCTCACTGGGCACCCCGCGCCCCATGTCCACCAGCCCGCAGTCCACCCCGCGCCCCCTGTGCACCCGCCCAGCCCCGAGCGCCCGCGAATCCGAGTGGAGGGCAGCGGCCGCAGCGCGGCGCCAGACTCGGGCTGGGCTGGCCGGCGCGAGCCCTGGGGGCGTCTGGGCGGCCAGGCCGGGTGGCGGCTGCGCACGTAGGAGTGGCCCCCGAGCCCAGCCGCTCGGCCGGCCTGACCCGCGGGGACCGGATACGAGTAACGCGCGCGCCCCGATCTGTGCCTGGCGGGGACCGGCCGGGGGCGCTGCGCCGGGTCGGGGAGACGGTCGGGGGCGACTTCCGCGGGGCAAGGCGGGAGCGCGGGAGCAGCGCGCAGCTGCGGGGTCTTTCCACCTGAGCGCCCTGAGGTCAGGGCCGGGGCCTGAGGACACGGCGCTGGGCTCCGGGGGACGCGGGTTCACGCCGGCGCCCGAGCGCCACCTCCCCGCCCTCCGCCGGCTCACGTAGTCCCGGGGTTCGGTACGTGAAGTGCCGGCGCTAGGCTGCGCAGGCCACCGCATGGACCGGGCGATAAACAATCGCACAGGATACACAACACCCTGGACTGTCACAAGCCCCTCGCAGGAAAAGATAAATAACATCTGAGGAGCCGCGGCGCGGCTTCCCCGGGCTGAACAAAAACTAGGAGGTGGGGGGCGGTGGGGTGAAGTAAACAACAGAACCGAAGAGTTGCCGCACGGAGCCTGGGCGGGCGGAGAAAATCAGATGCAGTCTCCTTCCCTTCGGTGCCATCCGTGGGGGTTTCTCCCGGTGGAAATGAGCGACACACACACACCACACTACACACTCGGTTCAAACTTTGTCCTTGAAAGCGATAGGCAGCTGCCTCTCTGGGTAGGAGGCGCGTTTCCCCAGCACTGCAGGAAAACTTTTGGAGACCAAGTGGCTTTTCTGGACGAGGAGGCTGCAGAATTTTCCCTGGATACTGCTTTTTCCCAAAGGTTTGCTCCTTGGGATTAGAGCAGGCGGCGACCCAAACCTCCCTTACACCGGTGGTTTCATGTCCATGTCTAATATAAAGGAAATCTCTATCCCCTGTTTAAACAGAAGTGGAGGAGCACCAAAATCCAAACCAGAGAACTGCAGATACTCCATGGGCACAATAAAATGTCTGTTAACAACACACACGGGCTGTGGTGGTTCACGCCTGTAATCCCAGGCTTTAGAAGGTAGAGGAAACCGGATCGCTTGAGGCCAGGAGTTTGAGACCAGCCTGGGCAACATAGCAAGACCCCATCTCCACAAATAAAAATTAAAAATTAGCGGGGCATGGTGGCACGTGCCTGCAGTTCCAGCTAGTCTGGAGGCTGAGGTGGGAGGATTGCTGGAGCCCAGGAATTCGAGGCTACAGTGAGCTATGGTCATGCCTCTGCACTCCAGCCTGGGCAACAAAGTGAGATCCTGTCTCTTAGAAAAGAACCAAAAACCTACAAGGTTTTTACCTGGTAGTCCTTGATTTCTCCCACCTGGATTTGGAGTGCCCAAAGCAGTCCTTTGCCTTCTGTGAACTGGTTGGGCCCAGCAGGACTGGTCTTTGTGATTCACCCCTCTCTTTGCAGACTCAGCTAGTTTTCAGGCTGCTGGTCTCCATTGCCCAAACAGGATCACTTAAGAAGTTCAGCTTCACACCTGTCTTTCTCATGGTCTCTTGAGCACTGCCCAAACTGCACTACATGAGATTTATTACTTACATTAAGGCTTAGGCGCCCCCCACATCATTTTCCCCTGCATAGGGTATGCGCTTTACTTACGTGCATTATTAATCTGTTCATGTGAGCTGGGCCACTCCAGGAGCTCATACTAGTCTGTCTTTTCAATCATCTTTAGCTCTATGTGAATGAGTTTATGTAATGTTCTTTGATTAGTGAAAGCAGGGGTTCAGAATGGGGGGATGTGGTGAGAGTGTGGGGGAACTTCTTACTAATATTCTCCTTTCTCTTGGACGCTCTGACACCTAGCTCAGTAGTGATTTATGGAGTGTCTAGATTTCTAGATGTTCCTCAAGCTTTCTCATGCCAGCCACGTGGCATGAGACATCTGGCTTGGATGCTGGAACAAGCTGGTGGCTGGTTGTGATGGCAGTAGCTGGCTGTCTGGTGTGGCCACTGCCATCACACAGGCCACTGCAGGGTGGGCACAGGGAGGAGCCAAGCAGCCCCCCCAACGCTTACCCCACAGCCCGCTGCCCTGGGTCTGCACGATGGTGCTTGGCCAGGTTGTATGCCAGGCAAAGGGAAGCTCCAGTTGCCTCTGAGTGCCGGGGCCACAGGGGGAGCTTGTAGCAACGGATACATTGACCTTGCCCCAGATGCCAGGTAATACCCAGCAAGGACCTGGAGCCCCTGCCCCAGGCTGCGAGGAGTGCGGTTAGGTGCTGTGCTCCACAGAGCCAGCCGAAGCCAGGGACAAGCGGGAGCCTTGCTCCTTTCAAGTTGGCAGGGCAGGAGCTCTGCAGGTGCAACTGTGGTTTCCCAAGCTGCTGCTGCAACCCAGGCACACCTGTGCTCTCGGAACCTGGAGTAGGCAGGAGCCCCGCTCTCCTGGGTTGGGCTGCAGCCGCCCAAGTTGTGGCTTTGGATCTGGGCCTCCGGCTCCACAGAGCAGGTAGGAGCCCCTGCCACAGCCCCCACCCCACCTAACCCCCCCCCACCCCACTAGCCACCCCCAATAGCTGCAGCTTCCTAAACCAGGGCTACAGACCCAGGCATTCCTGCACTCTTGGGGGCCCTGGGAAGCCCTGCCCTATTGCCCTTGCAGGCTCAGAGGAGCCCACTCCCATTGCCAGGCCTCTCCCCACTCTGATCTCAGAGTTGGGGCCAAGCCCTGGCACTGTCACAGCCCGACAGGGTATGCGGACGCTGGGGGCAATGCTGATGTGCCAGCCCCCTGCTTCTTTGGCCTCCTCTGGATTTTGGGAATGGAGGAGCTCAGGAGGAGAAGCTGAGAGGGAGTGAGGGCAGCTGGGTGCCGGACTGCAGGTGCCCTTTAGTACCAGCAGCCTGGGTACCATGGATGGCCGTGGGAGGCAGACAGGCTCCTGGGCAGAAGGGGGCAACTCCCCAGCGAAGCCCCAGCTTCAGGCCAGGGCAGGCCTAAAGCCTGGGGTCAGGGTTGCCAGTCCTGTGGACTGGAGGGAAAACTGGTGATATTTCTTCCTGGGCCTGTCCATGACTGTCCATGGACCAATCAGCAAGCACTTCCCCCCTCTGAGGCCCATAAAAGCCCCAGAGTCAGCCAGAGCAGGGCAGAGGACAGAGAGGATGGAGAGACATGGCCGGGATGACTAGCTACAGAGAGGAGCTACCCTTTCCAGGGCCTCCTCTCTGCTAAGAGCTGAACACTGGACTGGACTGACTTGCCTACAGAGAGGAGCTACCCACTGTGGGTCTCCTCTGAGCTGTTACTGGACAAATGAGTCCTAATTTTATAATATCTAGTCTCTAGATGTTAAAGAGGTTGCCTTTTATGACAAAAGTAGAGTCAGTAAACTAACACATTTTGTACACTTTGTTAAAATTCATAAAAAGGCTGTCTTCTGAAAAGGAGGTTTGGAATTGAAATGGTAACATCAGCTCTAATGACACGTGTGCCTATATCTACCAGGCTGGTGGTGGAGAGGAGTTGGAAGGAATGAAGGATTCTAAACCACAATGTTCCTATTTAGAAGACACTTTAAGATATAACCATTGTTACCTGTGTGTAGTTTGTTCAATGCTACTGTGTATCTATATACACAGTATACAGTCCGTATTTGAAACATCTGGTCTCTCTAGATGTTTAGAAGGGCACAAAGTATGTTAAAAGTCGAGGTAGTAAATAACACATTTTGTAGATATCTTTTTGATTCATGTGAAATATTGTCTTTTGGAAATGGATCTAACCACTTCCTCGAGCAGTACACATTATTATATTTGTGCTGGTTCAGAAAGGAAGGCGGAGCAGAAAGTGCAAGGGCTTCCTACCAGTGTGTTTGTGGTGAGGCACACTGACCATTGTCCCCATGTCTGCATTTTCTCTTATTGTGCTGTGTATATAGTGTATATAAGTGGACAAAGGAGTCCTAATTTACAATGTCTAGTCTTTCTTGATGTTAAAGAGGTTGCTAGTGTATGACAAAAGTAGAGTTAGTAAACTAAAACATGGAGTGACTTTGTGTTAAGATTCACAGGGAAGACTGTTTTTAAAAACACAGAAGTGAAGTTGTTAAAAATCCCTTCTAAGCATACAGATGATTATACCTGTCCACTGGGTTGACAGAGGTCAGAAGGGAAAGTGTGCTAGGTCAGAATATTCCTATTTAAAAGACACTTTCAAATTATAGCCTGTGTTGTGTGTGTGCACCATTTATTTATTCAGTGCTACTGTGTAGATAAGATAGTGGAAAACTGAAGTCCCATTTGAAACATGTAGTGTTTCTAGATGTTTAAAAGTGCATATCATAGGTTAAAAGAAGAGGGCTAAAAGAACACTCTTTAAACATTTTTTTCATTCTTTTCTAGGAGTGGTTGCATTTGGGAATGGAATTGTTAAACTTGATGTTTTGGAGAGTATGCTGACTATTCACTGGGTGGCTGCGGCTCGGGGAGGAGGAGGTACGTAGGGAGAAGGGTTCTGTGTCCTTGAATTGGATTAGTTCAGGTGGTCTCACCGTTGTTCTACATGTGCATTTTAGTTAACATTGTTATGTGTTAAAGGATAAACAAGTCCTAATGCTCAAAGAATGTGAAAAGCAGAGGTAGCAAAGCCATCCCTTTATAAATGCTTTTTTGTTAGCTTTTAGGAAGGCCTGTCTGGGAGTGACCTCTGTTAATCCACCTTTTGGAGCTAGACATCCTATACTTAGTCACTGGGATGGTGGAAGAGAGAAAGAGGAAGGGTGAACCGAAGGGCTTTTCGCTAGTATCTGCATATCTAGAAGACGGTTTTAGATGATAACCATAGGTCTATATGAGCATTTTTGGTAAAGTGTCTGTGTATATTGTGGACAAAATTCATTATTTTGCAACATCTAAACTTTATGAATGTCCTGGAGAGATAATGTATGATAAAAAGTAGAGCTAGTGAATTAATCAATTTGTAAATATCTTTTTGTTATAACTGATAGAAAAGATGCATCTTGGATATGGAATTGTTAAACCACCTCTGAGCAGTGTATGTCAGGACTTGTTCATTGGGTTGGCAGCAGAGGGACAGAAAGAAGTATATAAAGAGAGATGTATGCAGATGTGTACATATTTACATTTTGACGATAGCCATTGATGTGTGTGCGTCTCTTTTGGCTGTACTATGGGAATACATTAAGTAATTCAGTGGACACATACCTTCCTGCTAATATTTTAATGGTATGGATCTGCTAAAGATTTCTCTCAGAAACATTATATTTAGTGTATTCTGTTGCTGTGTGTTTCTTTCTCTTTTTTTTTGAGACAGAGTCTTGCTCTGTCCCCCAGGCTGGAGTGCAGTGGCTCGATCTCGGTTCACTGCAAGCCCCACCTCCCGGGTTCACACCATTCTCCAGCCTCAGCCTCCCGAGTAGCTGGGACTACAGGCACCCACCACCTTGCCCTGCTAGTTTTTTGTATTTTTCAGTAGAGACGGAGTTTCACCGTGTTAGCCAGGATGGTCTTGATCTCCTTACTCGTGATCCACCCGCCTCGGCCTCCCAAAGTGCTGGGATTACAGGTGTGAGCCACTGCGTCTGGCCGTGTGTTTCATTTTAAATCGAGCATTGCGGTATTTTAATCGAAACTCTGCCAGTGACAGAGGTGTGTTGCCATTTTGGTCTTCTGTGAAGTTTTTGAAGTTTTTGTCTCAAGAAAGGCAGGATTACGTTTTTTTCTAACAGAGTGAGTTGGTGTAGTCTATTCTTGGTTATCAAAATTCTCCTATAGCTGTGGGATTTTGAGTTGATAAATATTCAGGTTGTGTGAAAAAGCATGATATAAACTGTACAATCTCAGTCCCATAAAACTGGATGTTGTGTCTACACACACACAAGACCTGGAAAGACACGTCAAACTGTAAACTGCTTGTGATTGTGGATGACTTTGTTCTTTGCTTCTTGTGTTTTTCAGTTTTCTATAATGCACATATTAACTTTTTTTTTTTTAAAAAAAGGGTTATTTTTAAAACCTGGAAAAAAAAAGACATAAGTGATGTTTAGTCTGGAAAAGAAGAGATACCTTAGGAAACATGAGAGCTGCTTTCATGTTTGAAATGTGTGAAAAGATGTCAGATAAAATAAGAATTGAAACAAAGTAGGCTCCCCTGTCCCAAGCAAAGACCCATGGGCAAGAACTTCAGAGAAACTGACTGGACTCAAACACACACCCGTGTCCCACCAACAATAATAAACCTATCACATAGTCAAAGTGGTCCCAAGACGACAGGGCTGCCAGAGAAGCCTGAAATGAGAGTGATTATCTACAGTTTACACCGTTCCTGGTGACTGTATCTTTTGGTAACAGACAGACTTCTGATCGATACAGCTGCCTCAGGAGGAAGTAAGATCCCCCAAAAGAAGTCAGATTACTGTGGAACCTGGATGACTCCTTACACAGTAAGATAGGAGGCAAGCATCCCTTGGGGGACAGTGTTTAAGACCTCTTCTATCACCACGCATTTACTATTCCGTTATCTCATACTTCTGTTTTGCTGTGGGCCAAACAAGCAAAACTCTGTCTTGCTGTAGTTTCTTAAACCTAATAAGATCATTGAGATACTTTTTTTTTTTTTTTTTGAGACGGAGTCTCGCTCTGTCGCCCAGGCTGGAGTGCGGTGGCGCGATCTCCTGTCACTGCAAGTTCCGCCTCCCGGGTTCAGGCAATTCTCCTGCCTCAGCCTCCTGAGTAGCCGGGATTACAGGCACCCGTCACCACCCCTGGCTAATTTTTTGTATTTTTAGTAGAGATGGGGTTTCACCGTGTTAGCCAGGATGGTCTCGATCTTCTGACCTCGTGATCTGCGCGCCTCGGCCTCCCAAAGTGCTGGGATTACAAGCATGAGCCACTCCGCCCGGCCTCATTAAGATACTTTTATATTACTGTTTTATAAAGAAAAGTATGCATCATGGAAACAACTGAGAAAGGCACAATTCTGGGTTTACAGATTGGAAAGTTTCAACACTTAACCACTCATTGCTAATCGTATAATGTTAATGAATACTGTGGGTTTGAATAATTAAGACACTGCTGGTAGGAATGTCAAAGAGCACAACCATCTGAGAAAACAATTTGACAGTTTCTTGTAAATATGCGCTTTCCAAATGACTAAGCTACCCCACTCCTAGGTATTTTTCAACAAGAAATGGAAACTTATGTCCACACAAAGACCTATATGCAAGTGTTTTTAGCAGCTTTATTTATAATGCTGAAAATTAGAAAGAATTTGAATGTTTGTCAACTAGTGAATGGATAATTAAATTGTAGCACATCCACACAATGGACTACTCCTCAGAACTGAAGAGGGAGTGAATTGGTGATACATGCAAGGATATGAGTGAGTCTCACAAGCATGATGCTAAGTGGAAGAAGCCAGACACAAAATCCATGTACCTTTCATACTTTATGATTTTGTTTATTTGAAATTTGGAAAAGACAGAACTACAGGTACCAAAATCAGATTAGTGGTTGCCAGGAACTAGTGGTGTGGGCCGGGCTTGACTGCAAAGGAGCACAAGAGAACGATTTGGGGCCATGGAAATCTTCTATGTCTTGACCGTGGTGCTGGTTATACAATGATATACATCTGTCAGACTCATCGAACTGCACACTAAGAGGGGAAATTTTACTCTATGCATTTTATTTTATTTTACATTTTTAGAGATGGGGATTTCAATGTATTGCCCAAGCTGGTCTCAAAGTGGGCTGAAGCCATCCTCCCACCTCAGCCTCCCGAGTAGCCGAGATTACAGCTACCACCGTGCCTGGCTGTATGTAAAGTACATCTCAATAAAACTACTTGAAAAATGTTCTGTCCTCATTTTCAATAGTTATCATCTGGTGACTCACATACAGTTGATATCCAATAACTATTGAATGAATCTGGGTGGAAGTTTTGTTTTTTAGCCAAGTCAAATTGTACAGAGATGAATGGGACGCGAGTAAGCCCTCTGCTCCTCTCGAAGGTGCTCTGCTGTCTGTGTGAGGAACTCTCCCCTCCGTGCGTGATCCCTTGTGACTTAGAGGTGGTGTGGGAGGGCGTGGCCATGCCTGGGGGAAGCAGTGCCACTATATCAAGTCAGATTTCTGATGAGTCTTATTCATCCTGGAACTGCATCTTCATTCAGGGAACTCCCTGCAGACGGCTCAGTATTGAAAAACGCAAACATTGTTGGAGGGTCTGCATAGGCAAGGCCTGGCTGGGAACACTACCTGAAGGAAAATCCCTCACGTCGGGGCAGCAGAGGATTCTAAAAATGAAAATGCCATTCCCAAGGATCCATATTTCCTTCTAATTTTCTAATCTAGGAATTGTCTTTTTAAGTCGATTATAGAAAAAATAGATCATAAAACACCCCCCTCCAAAATTTCAATAATTTACTGCCAGTAATTGCTAGAATACTGTAGTTGGCTTTAGGCAAGTATGAAAACATACCAATTTATATTCATAGAGCAGTTATTTTACTTTTGTTTTGTCAAACGAGTTTTCTCTACAAATAATTTTCCATTGGATTCTTTTTTTTTTTTTTGCCGTCATAACCATTTTTAAGCGTACAGTTCCATAGTGTTGTTTATTCACATTGCTGTACAACCAGTCTTCAGAACTCATTTGTCTCATGGAACTGAAACTCCATGCCCATTGAACATGAACTCCCCATTGTTCCCTCCCTGCCAGCCCGTGGTTGGTACCAATCCACTTTCTGTGGATGATTTTTGACTTCTCTAAGGACCGCAGGTGAGTGAACTCATATAGCATTTGTTCTTTTGTGACTGACTTATTTCACTTAGCATAATAACCTCGAGGTTCATTTATATTGTAGTATGTGTCAGAATTTCCTTCACCTTTAAGGCTGAATAATATCCCATTGTGTGTTTCTGCCACATTTTATCTATTCAACTGTCTATCAATACTTGGGTCACTTTAGCCTTTTGGCTAGTATGAATACTGCTGCTATGAACATGGGTGTACCAATACCTCTTCAAGATCCTGCTTTTATTCTTTTGGGTATATAGCCAGAAGTGCAATTGCTGGATCCTATGGTAATTCTGTTATTTGAGGAATCTTCATACTGTTTTCCACAGTGGCTGTACTATTTAACATTCCCATCAGCAGTGCACAAGTGTTTTAATTTCTGCACATCCTTGTCAATGTTTGTTATTTTCTTTCTTTTACTGACTTATATTTTTGGTAGCAGCTCTCCTAACGGGTATGAAGTGGTATCTCATTGTGGTTTTGATTTGCATTTCCCCATTGACTAGTCAGGTTGAACATCTTTCCATGTGCTTTTTGGCCATTTATATATCTTTTGTGACAAAACGACTATTCAAGGCTTTTGCCCAATTTTTAATTGGGTTGTTTGTTTTTTTGTTGTTGAGTTGTAGGAGTTCTTCATATATTCCAGGAATTATGCTCTTATCAGACATGTGACTTGTAAATATTTCCTCCCATTCCATGAGTTGAATCACGGGATTCTTTTAAGCAACAATTTCTTCTAGTGCAGGAGCTTGTGCTTTAGCAAGCTCCCCGGGTGATACTGACACACCATAGGGCTTTGCATCACTGTTCTGATGCACATACGATGGGGTTGAACTTTCATTAACATATTTATGTAACAATATTAGTGATAATTTGTGAAACCCTAGCATCCTTGGGAAGTGAAGTCTGGTGACAGGCTAAGAAACTATACCTTCTTTTTTAGATCAAAAGTTTCTCCTACCTGTTTCCATGATCCATGGCTTCACTCTCCCCTGGTTCTCCTTCTGCCTCTCTGGATGTACCATGTTAGTCCCTTTTGGGACTGTCTCATACTCCTTCTATTCCCTAAATGTGAGGTTTCCCACAGCTCTTTTCTCAGCCCTATTCTTTCTCAACAGGTACCTTCCCTAAACAATTGTATTGTGCCCTTGACTTTGACAGTGATGACTCTCAGATTGAGCACCCCAGCCTAGTCCAGACATGTGCCTTCCAGACATATCTGTAGGGGAACTAACAGCACTTCAAACTAAATGAATCCGAATCTTACTTGTTCTTTCCCCCTCCAAACTTGAACTCCTTTGCATTTGCCAAAGCCAGAAACCTCACAGTCTATCTCTCCCTTAACCCCCATGTTCACTCAGTCACAGATTCACTGATCCTCCTCTTCATTCTGGCTTGACACAGTCTTGGTTTGGCAAGTCATATTCAGAGAAGCTTGAGGCTTCTCTCTACACACACGTGGACACACTCATTCACAATGTGTGTAAGCTGCTACACCCCTGGTGAACAGGCCATGAAATTGCCGAGAGCTTTCTCCATGGGTTGGCCAATGACATCATAGAATGGTATGGTGGTTTGGGACAGGAGGGCAATTTTGTGCCCCAGGGGACAATTGGTGGTGTCTAGAGATTGGGGTGGTGATGGCGGTAAGGTGCTACTGGCACCAGCAGGAGAGACCAGGAATACTGCTAAATATCCTCCAATGCACAGGACAGCTCCCCCCACCAACAACAAAAAAAATGTCCAGCCCTCAAACTGCTGAGATTGAGAAATTCTCCCCTAAGATGATCTTTAACCTTTTGTTCCACACCAAGATCTCTCTTACTGGGGGACGCACCAAAGCCCAGCTGTTCAGTGTCAATAGCTACCAGCTCACAACTACATCCCACACAGACGGGAGCCACCTCAATGTCTGCAAGATTCCCTGTCCCTCCTTTTCAATACCATCAAGGCACCCTCAGCCAATGACTGATGGATACAGGGATACAAAAGCCCAGACCCCTATCTTCCAAGAGGAAAAAACTCTGTGGTGCCATTTATGTTCCAGAGCAACTGTGGGATCAAGCTGAGGCTGGACTCCAGCTGAAACCACATGACACAGGATGAATGCTTGTGTCCCCCCAAAATTCATATGTTGAAACTCTAATCCCAATGTGATGATGGTATTAGGGACGTAATTGGGTCATATAGATGGATCCCCTGTTAATGGGATTAGTGCCCTCATAGGAAGAGGCCAGAGAGCTAGCTTGCTCCCTTTTCTCCACGTAAGGACACAGCAAGAAAGTGACAGTCTGCAAGCCAGGAAGAGGGCCCTCACCAGAGCCTGCCTATGCTGGCACTCTGATCTTGAAATTCCAGCCTCCAGCACTGTGAGAAATAAACATGTGTAAGTCCTCAGTCTGCGGTAATTTGTTGTAGCAGCTCAAGTTGACTAAGACATGACATCTTTTCTTAGCTGCTCTGCTTCTATTTCCTACTTCTCTCCTCTCCCTTCAGGTCCCTTATGAGAGTGTGCCCCCCAAGTACCACTTGTACAAGAATCTCCCGCTCAGCTCAGCTTCTAGGAAACCTGACCTAAGGCACAGGCCATGACCAACATTCACCAGTGTGGGAGAGCAGAGGATGGAAAGGTCAGCCAAACACTGCCAAGCCCCTGGAAGCTGACAGGAGCCAGGCCAACTCCTGAAAGCTTCTCTGGCAATGATCGCTGGCCCCTAGGTGCTCAGCCAAGTGATGACCTACCCAACGCTAATGGGCAGCTCCCTGGGGAAGCTGAATTAACAATATCATGTGATCAGTTAAACCAGGGGAAAAGTATGAAATTCTGTCAGTAAATGTTAGAGTTGGTAGAGGATGGGTTATAGCTTTGTTTTCGATACTCAGTGAAAATAAGCCCCTGGAGACAATCCTTCTGTATTAGTCCGTTTTAATGCTGCCAATAAAGACATACCTGAGACTGGGCAATTTATAAAAGAAAGAGATTTAATGACCTATAGTTCCACACGGCTGGAGAGGCCTCACAATCATGATGGAAGACAAGGAGGAGCAAGTCACATGGATGGCAGCACACAAAGAGAGATTGGGCAGGGAAGCTCCCCCTTATAATACCATCAGATCTTGTGAGACTTATTTACTAGCATGAGAACAGCACAGGAAATATCTGCCCCCGTGATTCAATTACCTCTCACCAGGTCTCTCCCACAACACATGGGAATTCAAGATGAGATTTGGGTGGGGACACAGCCAAACCATATCACCTTCCTCTTGTCTTCCAGATTTCCATTACACTCATTTGTTTTTCTATCAAGTGCAAGTCAGATCAGAGCCTTACCCTGCACGTGATTCTTTGGCTCTCCATCATCCGTAGTTGAAACCCAACCATCCATTGCATGACAGAGGTCCTTATGATCTAGCCCTTACTTGCCTTTTGGTGCATCTCTTACTGCTCTTCTGTAATATATTTTAAGCTCTTGAAAACATGGACCTATTTCAGTTCCCTAAACTTTCTACCTTCTGAATAAGCTGGTCCCCTTCTCTTTCCCCACTGTTCTCTCCCCATTGACACCTGGCAATCTCTCACTCACCCTCTAAGTCTGAGATTTACAGGGTCATTTCACGTGAGGGCTAACTTCAGGAATCCTTTCTCTGAGTTCTTTTGTTGTTGTTGTTGAGACAGAGTCTCATTCTGTTGTCCAGGCTGGAATGCAGTGACATGATCTTGGCTCATTGCAACCTCTGCCTCCTGGGTTCAAGTGATTTTCCTGCCTCAGCATCCCAAGTAGCTGGAATTACAGGCTCCTGCCACCATGCCCAGTTAACTTGTGTATTTTTAATATAGACAGGGTTTCACCGTGTTCCCCAGGCTGGTCCCAAACTCCTGACCTCGGGTGATCCGTCCGCCTTGGCCTCCCAAAGTGCTGGGATTACAGGTGTGAGCCACCACGCCCGGCCCTTTTTCTGAGTTCTAACTGCACCTTGTTCACTCCACCACCTGAGCAGTAATCATTCTACTATAATTGTTCATCTGCATTGTCCTTCCTGTAACCTAAAATTTCTTGAGCTTAGCAACTGTCTATTTTTATTTTGTATCTTAGGACCTAATAAGGACTTTGGGTGCACTGGAGTATATTTAGTGCTTCAGGAAGTAGATTCTGAGCTTGGATTACCTGCATTCCCAGCTCTGTCACTTGCTATCCTGGGACTTTGGACAAGGTACTTAGCATTCTGTGTTATTATCTGTAAAATGGAGATAACGATGTTGACTTCTCAAGTTATTGTGAAGATTATCCAGGTGAAGGCATTGTGCCTGAGCAGATGGGTAAGGGCTGCATCATAAGGCACAATTTCTGGAACATAGTAAGCATGCAATCAATATTAATTGTCACAGATGTTCACAATAGTGCTATCCTGACTGCTAATCCCTAACCTCAAACTATTGATGAACAAACAACAGATACAAAGAAGTGCTGCTCTACCAGAGAGTAAATAAAAGAGACATATTTGCTTGCTTTAGAGAGAGGTGACGTGCTGTTTACCTAATCTACCCATCATTGCTCTATCAGACCCTTTTCCTGCTGGGCTATTCAGGGAAGATGGTATTTGAGATAGGCCCTGAAAGATGAGGTAAAGTCAGCAGAAAGTGGAAGGGAGCGTGTCTTTGGACAGAGGGAAGAGCTTATGCAAAGGCCCCGAGGCAAAAACAAAAATCAGGCAAAACCCCTCACTCCCTCCCCCTCTCCTAACCTCTGACTAACCCCACCATTAACCAGGAAAACAGAGGGTGTTCCAGGGACCAAGAGGAAGCCGTTGTATTCAGTGCTTAAAAAGTTACAGGGAGGTGTCGATGGACCTGATGCTAAATAATAATAATAAATAATAAAGTTAGAAGAAAAGAAGGATGAGATGAAGTTGAGAGAGAAAAATGAGATCATGCAGAACCTTGTAGGAAAGCATGTGGGTCTCATCCGAGGTGTGATGGGAGGGATTCAGGCAGTGTAATAAGATGACCTGTTTTCTCTTTTTTAAAACAGGTTGTCTGGCTCAGGAGTCTTTTGTGTTAATAGGTAAACTGTAAATTCAAAAGAAAAGTAATTGATGATTTCAAGGATTAAACAATGACTTTCCCATGTATCTTTGAAATTGTTAAAAGCCATTTTAATTTCCAGAATGTATAGGAAGGGTTAAGGGGAATAGCTGATTTTTCTTTTTCTTTCTTTGTTTTTTTTGAGATGGAGTCTCACTCTGTCGCCCAGGCAGGAGTGCAGTGGCACAATCTCAGCTCACTGCAACCTCTGCCTCCCGGGTTCAAGCAATTCTCCTGTCTCAGCCTCCAGAAGAGCTGGGATTACAGGTATGTGCCACCACACCTTGTTAATTTTTGTACTTTTAGTAGAGACTGGGTTTCACCACGTTGACCAGGCTGGTCTTGGACACCTGACCTCAGGTGATTCACCTGCCTTGGCCTCCCAAGGTGCGGGGATTACAGGTGTGAGCCACCGTGCCCAGCTGATTTATTTTTAAAAGTAGGTTTACAAAAGTCCACAGGCATGTAAGTGTAACGTTTTAATTTTCTTTTTATGCCACAGCAAAGGATGAATATTTGTTGGTAATTTTTTGATTAGATCATTTCAGGCAGATCTTACCTTCAGAAGTTTTATTGCCATGGCTACTCTGGGGAAGGCCTTGGTGATCATTTGCAAAAATTTTGTTAAGACTTGAATTGCAAAATTTTGCTTGTGTCTATTGCTGTTTTAAAAATGGCAGCTACAATTTCAAGGCTTAAGCGAAGGTAATGGCAATCATTTCTTTCAGTGAAAAGGGATTAAATGGTGCCTACGTAAATTCTATACATTTAAAAGATTAATTTCCATCAAATGGGAAATATTTTTCTGTTATACTTTCTTACCTGAAATCAATTTGTTCATTTCTATGTAATTTTAAAAAAGGTTTTACATATAGTTTATCTATAGCCTTACAACTG
Organism: Chlorocebus sabaeus; assembly: GCF_047675955.1. Classification (NCBI taxonomy): domain Eukaryota; kingdom Metazoa; phylum Chordata; class Mammalia; order Primates; family Cercopithecidae; genus Chlorocebus; species Chlorocebus sabaeus. The sequence continues at coordinate 7,748,834 of NC_132906.1, forward strand.
GCAATTTCAATAGTGAAATAATTACTTTTTGGTGTATCCTTAACGTTGTTAAAAGTGATTTTAATGTCTGGCATTTTCCTTTGCAAGAGTTGACTCTGGCTGTTTGGTGGTAAATATATGAAGTGGAGGCAGCAGTGGAATCTAGACCAGTAAGGAGGCTGTTGTGAGAGACAGGCGAGCTGAGGGTGGCTCAGATGTTGTGCAGCCCTGGTGGAAATGGAAGGAGCTGAGATGCAAGCATACCCAGGGGGTGGAAGTGGCAGGCCCTACGTTGGATGTAGAGGGGAGAACGAGGGAGGAATCACAGAGTGCACCCCCAATTCTGGTTCCAGTAGATGGTTGAATGGTGCCACCAGTGAGTAGGATGGGATTGCTGGGGATGGAGAGGAACTGGTTTGTCAGGTGGTGAGGGAATCAAGGGCTCCACTTTGGACATTTTACATTTAAAACAAAACATGCAAGAAAGTGGACCTCAGGGAGGTAGAGAGCAGAATGGTGGGTACCAGAGGAGGGGCTGGGAAGGGGCGGATGGAGAGAAGTTGACTAGCAGGCCCCAAAATATAGTTAAGTTAAAGGAATAAGTCCTAGCATTTGATAGTACAGTAGCAAAATTAGAGGTAACAACCATTTATTGTATATTTCAAAATAGCTGTAAGAGGAGATTTGTAATGTTCCCAACATAAAGAAAAAATAAATGTTTGAGGTGGTGGATATCGCAGTTGACCTGTTTCGATCACACACATTGTGTACATGTATCAAAATATCACATATACCTGCCAAATTTGTACAACTATGATATATAAATTTTTTAAAAATAAAGCAAAGCATGCCTCCAAGTGGATTTGTCATATAGGAAGCCGGATGGAGAAGTTGGGAGATTGGAAAGGATTGGGTGTCCTTTTGGGGATCCTTAGCATAGAAATGACATCCTCATTAGAAAGGATGCTGTCACCAAGAAGAGAGTATAGAGGGGAGAAGAGAGGCTAGAGCCGGCCCTGGGAAGCCACCTTTAGAGTTGTGCATCCTTGCAGGGGAGGCAGAGAGAAGCCTGCGACATGTTCTGAAAAAGAACAAGAGAGGAAGGAGACAGAGCAGTGGAGCTTCAGAAGCCAGGAGGAGAGTGAGGAAGTAGTTAGGTAAATCCAGTACAAAGGTCAGGTAAGATAAAAACAGAAAGCCTGTTATTTGGATTTTCAATATGGAGGTATTAAGCGGCTTGGACAGAAGTCGTTTGGAGAAGTCTGAGGACAGAAGCTGGGTTAGAGTGGGTTTGAAGAGCACGCGGGTGATGGGAAGTCAACACTGTTGACAGCTCTTGAAACAGTTAGTTTTGAAGTGACAGGGTGGCAGAGAAAGGCGTAGGCAGCAGTAGGAGGCTGGGGAATAAAACAGGTAAGCTGGGAAATGTTTAGCGATGCACCCTCTGGAAAGTCAAAACCTCCATTTGTAGTAATATAAATACTCTCACCATGGCCAATAGCAAGCCGCCAACATTTTGTCAAACTGTTCGTAGAATTCCTGAAAATCTAGCATTGGCTCCTGGGAGGCAGTATGACCCAGCTCTAGCACACCGCAGCATCGAGGAAGAGCTCTTCTCAGAGAGGTGGGCGCTAAAACACACCGGCAAGCCCTTGGAAAGCCCTCTTGAGTAGAAAGAGAGAGCATTGCTTCAGGACAGCAAATGCATAGGCAGGGAAGGTGAGACAGGAGGGAACCACGTGCCAGGTGCTAATAGGTTTGTTGATTTGAGGGTGGGAAGAGAAGAGAGGCCCCTTTCGTGTCTGCTCTTTTCCAGGTGAAAAAAAAATAAAGGTCTTCAGCTGAGAGTGAGTGAAGGTGGTCTGGATGGAGTGGGAGGATGGTCATGGTGGAGGTGTGTGAATAGGAGTAGGAGATGAACAGGAAGGTGTGGAGGGTAAGGCAGGATGGGATCTGATATAGTTTGGATGTTTGTCCCCGCCAAATTTCACACTGGAATTTGATCTCCAGTGTTGGAAGTGGGGCCTGGTGGGAGGAGTTTGGGTCATGGGGGCAGGGCTGATCTCTCATGAATGGCTTGGTGCCATCCCCAAGGTAATGAGTGAGTTCTTGCTCTATTAGTTCAAGTGAGAGCTGGTTGCTATAAAGAGCCTGGCATGGACCAGGCACAGTGGCTCATGCCTTGTAATCCCAACCCTTTGGGAGATCAAAGCAGGATTGCTTGAGGCCAAGAGTTTGACACCAGCCTGGACAACATAGCAAGATCTCATCTCTACAAAAAAAAAATTTTTTAATTAGTTTGGTGTGGTGGTGTGCGCCTGTAGTCCCAGCTACTCGAGAGGCTGAGGTGGGAGAATCATGTGAGCCCAGGAGCTCAAGGCTGCAGTGAGCTCTGATTGTACCACTGCATTCCAGCCTGGGTGACAGAGCAAGGCCCTGTCTCAAAATAAATACAATCTAAAAATAAATAAAATAATATCAAGAGCCTGGCACCTCCTTCTCTTTCTTTCTCCCTCTCACGCTATGTGACATGCTGGTTCTCCTTCCCTTTCTGTCATGACCAGAAGCTTCCTGAGGCCTCACCAGGAGCAAATCTTGGTGCCATGCTTCTTGTATAGCCTGCAGAGCTGTGAGCCAAAGAAACCTCTTTTTAAATAAATTACCCAGCCTCAGGTATTCCTTTATAGCAACATGAAATGGACTAAGACAGATTGAGAGACTGGGGAGAATATAATGACACAGTGCAGGGTGTGACCTGCATGTGGGTGGTTGCTGTCAAGACTATTGAGTAGTCAAGAGCCGGAGGGGCCAGTGTAGTGGATGTATCATCTCCCTGCACATTGAAGTGACCACAAATGCTGCAAGAGTTGGGGTGGAAGGGAAGACAGGGAGCCAGGAGTGAAAACCCTTGGTACATGAGTGTGTGTAGTGTGTGTGTGTGTGTGTGTGTGTGTGTGTGTTTAGCAGGGAAAATCCTGGAAGTCTGTGTGTGACATTTATTAGGAGGAGGAAGAGGTGGCATGTGAGTGGTGTGAGGGAGGCAGAGACATGGTCAGCAAGTGGTAATGTGACTCAGGAACACATAACTTTTGTTTCTGGTCCTGAGATCCAAGCAGGGGTGTGACAGAAACAAGCAGCCTCTCATGGCTCAGACTGCAGTGTGGAACATTCTCAGGGCCAGCTAGGCTCTCCCGAAGGAATGAGGTAGAGCTGGAGGGATTTCCTGATTGCAGAGGGGTGACTCCCCAGGGATCAATGGAGGGTTGGTGGGGATCGGGTCCCATTGGGACGAACACAGTAGTATGGTGTGTGATCCTGGGTGATCAGAGAGGCCTGGATTTCTGGCAGTGATTATGGTAAGAATGGATTTGAGGCATGCAACCTTGTTTGGAGACAACACATTCCACACCAGTATGCCTCCAACATTATCAACAAGATGTCAGACTTGAGGAACTGTGAGACATTACCTGATTTAACCTCAGCGAACTGAAAATCTACAAGCATCATCTGGCATCCCCCACTCACTGAGTTCCTTCATTTAGAATCTCCTGAGTTCCAGTTCAGATTTCTGGCAACAAATTTTGATTTCTTGGCCTAGGATACTCCTGCCTCAGAGAGGTTGTCTCTCCAAAATTTAACTTCACATTTCTTTTGTGTGTTCCCTTCGGTTTTCTTCTCCTGGCTGGGTATTTGTGATGTGTCAAACAGTTCCTTTTATAGGATTTGTTTTCCCTTAGTTGTCAGGTTGTCAACTCAAAACATGTTATTTGCAAGGGTGTTTTTCTTAATGACTCAAACTTTTCTTCTGAACCAGAGAGAGGCCCCCCCAAAATTCTCCCTAGTCCAGTTTATCTCCTTGATTGATGTAGGAGTATTAGTAGTAATTGATTTATTAATAGTAGTATTTCTCCCTCTTTCTATAAGTCATTTGAAAAAATCCCAGAGGTAATACATTGGCCACAAATATTTTTCTGTAGAACTTAGAAGGTTCTTAGTTGTCAACCAGATATGAGAATGCAGTCTGTTCTGTAGCTTTAACTCAACTGACAGATAATTGGCAACTCCTATTTCAAAGGAAAAACATCACATTATGTTGAAGACATAGGATTTCAGATGCTCAATTTTATAACTTAGAAGTCTTCATCTTTAGAACCCAGCCTCTGGAAACAAGAGAAATGCTATCTTGGGTTTCTGTTTTTCAGAGTGGTGACTTTCAGTGTAGTAATAGTACAAATGAGGAATTCAACAAGGGTACAGGAACTGCTGATCAGAAATATGAGTCAGAGTTAATTTGGTGTGGGTGTTATTAGTGTTAACTTTTAGTTCTGTATTCTATAAACAAGGTGAGAAAAACAAAACAAAAAAGGAATAGAACATCAGGCCCCCCCACCATTTTGTAAAAGATGTCAAACAACTGGAGCATAAAAATAATAATAATAATTTTTTTTTTTTTAGAGACAAGGTCTTGCTCTGTTACCCAGGCTGGAATGTAGTTGCCCAATCTTGGCTCACTGAGGCCTCCAACCTTCTGGGCTCAAGCTATCCTCCCACCTCAGCCTTCTGAGTAGCTAATTGTTTCATTTTTTGTAGAGGTGGAGTCTCACTGTGTTGCCCAGACTGGTCTGGAAACCCCTGGGCTCAAGCAATCCTCCCACCTTGGTCCCCCAAAGTGCCGGGAGTGCAGGCATGAGCCATTGTGTCCAACATAGGCCTCATAATAATAATTTAAAATAACATGTGTCCATCAGCATGGCTACTGCCCAGCTCAACTAACTGTATTCAGAAGCCCATAAGAGCCTGCAAAATAAGTTTTTTTCTGGCTGTAATAAACAAGGATTCCTGATATTGATTGTAATCCACAATCTAAGCCAGTTTTCATGATCCATTTATTCTACTCATATTTACTGAGTGTCTAATATAAGCCAAGCACCATTAAGTCTTGTGGGGAGGCATTAATCCATGTAAATAACTAGCAGTAATGCAAAGCACATGTGATAAGAAATAAAAGGAAACCCCAAATGCTCTGGGGGTTTAAAGAAAGGAACGTTATTTCTTGTCAGGGAACGAGAGATGGAATCTTAGAAGAAGTGGAATTTGAATGGTGTGTCAAATGATTAGTGAGTTTGAAACAGAAGGGAGATATAATGGGAAGAACAATTGAGGCAGGGAAATTGGTGAGAGCGAAGTTGTGTTGCATGCTTGGGAAATGCCAAGTAGCCTGGTTTGAGGGGAACACAGGACACAAAAATAATAGAAAATCATGTCCAGACTCGTGTGGCTAACAGGCAAAGAAACGTGGTCTTTCTGGGAAAGGCAATGGGGACCCATTAAAGTTGAGAGCTCTGCTCTGGGAGGGTTAATCGCCCAGCACAAGTAGGATGGGTTTAGAGAAAGGAGGAGACTGGTGCAGAGCTTCAGCTAAAACTCTCTGTGTCTCATGGTCAAGATTGGTTACTGTTATTATTATTTCACTATTATTGTCATCATTATTATCTTTCACAATATTTATTACATGCCTACCACATGCCAGGCACTATTCTAGGCCTTGGGGACATGCAAATGATCAAGACAGACTGTAATGGAGTGCACATTCTCATCGGAAGGGCAAGAGGAGAACCAGGAGTAAGGGGGACATTCCAGGTTTGATACGTGTTATCAAGAAAATAAAACAGAGAACACTTTCCTTTCCAGGAATTAAATAGGGGAGGTTATTTGAACAGCCCTCCCGCTGAAAACAACTAAAAATGCTATGTAAAATACATTTTTAAAAGACCTTGAAACCTCAGATACAATAGTAAGAAATATGCTAGAGAAGAGGAACCCAGACGTGGTGGCAGGTGCCTGTAATCCCAGTTACTCAGGAGGCTGAGGCAGGAGAATCACTTGAACCTGGGAGGCGGAGGTTGCAGTGAGCCGAGATCATGTCACTGCACTCTAGCCTGGGGGACAGAGCAGGACTCCATCTCAAAAAAAAAAAAAAAGAGAGAGAGAGGGACAAGGAACCCAGAGAGTTGCGAAAGTCCTAAAAGCTGCTTTTGCCCTGAGGACAAACCTAACCGAGGAGAACCTGAAGTTGGGATTTGGTAGCCTAGAGGAGTAGGAAGGAAAATTTTAGGTGCCCCCCTGGCACCTCCTTAAATTGGGGAGCTGGAAATATGACATGCTCATCACATCCAATTAGAAGTGAAAAGGGCTGTCCTGTCATCATTAGGCTCACCAGAAGAAAACCTCCATCCCCATACTTTGCAATGTCATCTCTACTAAAGCTCTGAAGGAGTTAGGCCCTGTTCAAATACACAATTAACATTTTCTAGAAAGTTCTCCTGGACCTTGAAGGTGGCTGAGATGATTGGAAATGAACTACCAAAGTTTCAGTTATTCAGGGTGCTTTGTGGATAGACAGGAGAAATTCAGTGGAAAATACATCTTCCTTGGCACGAAGAGGAGAGCAAAGGATACTGCATCCCTCTCTCCTCCCACTGAAGTTCACAGCAGTCATGGAATTAGGTAGTTGGGAGATTAACACTCGGTATTTTCATGATCTGCATTTGCCAGAAAGCGAAGCCTGCAGCCGGGCTGCTTTGCTGTCTTAAATGGATGTATTTGGCAGTAACTAACATCGTCCTCTAAAACAACTGGCACCATCTTGACCTGGAGGCAGCTCCTTCCTTCTCAGTGTGATTACCCATAAGGCAGTGTGCCCACGGAGCACTGTGAAAAGTGGCCAGATGGAGTCAGCAGCCTTCATTCTTGTCACAGGATGAATGCCTCACACATTCGTTAGTGGCAGAATGTCATTACACCTGCAGCATGGGAACAGAAAATGAAGTCTTTACAGATAATTTTCCACTGGCTGGTTCCAATTACCTAAGAAAGCAGAGGAGAAAAGAAAGTTTGTGCAAATGTTATGAATTTTTATATTATTACAAATATTTATACTATTTTTTTTTAGGGGACAGGATCACGCTCTGTCACGCAGACTGGAGTGTAGTGGCATGATCATAGCTTACTACAGACTTGAATTTCTGGGCTCAAGTGATTCTCCGACCTCAGCCTCCCAAGTAGCTGGGAATATAGGTACGGGACATCATGCCTGGCTAATTAAAAAAAATTTTTTTAGAGATTGAGGAGTGGGGGAGCTCTCACTATGTTACCTGGGCTGGTCTCAAACTCCTGGCCTGAAGTGATCGCCCAGCCTCATCTTCCCAACTAGTTACACTATTTTCTTAGTCTTTCCATCTGTGACTAGCTCACAGGAGTTTTCAGTTGACTCAAACAATAGTACAATTGATTGGCAGCTGTTAGACATCTTACATTTCCTAAGATTTACAAAAACACTCCTCAAGGTAAATATATAAATAGTATAAAATAAAAATAATACAAAAGAAGCTGAGGCTCAGCGAGAGAAAGTAGGCTCAGCGTGATTCTTGTATAACACGCAGTCCTTCTCCAAGCAGTATTTAATCACCTGTTTAAGGCAGGTCTCCCCTCCAGGCTGTGAGCTCTGAGATCAGGAACTATATTAGACTTGTTTACACCTGTATATGCAAGGTTAAGCAAGGAATATATATTAGGTGTTCAGCAAACTTTGGTTGAATGGAAGAACAAATGAAGAAAAGAAAACTGTGTCCAAGGAAACACGTTTGTTTGTCTAGAGATATTTTGGTAAAGTCCTTATTTGAGAGGAAATGGCCCGGCACCATCCCTAACATTCTTACATTAGCGGGTTTTGGAAGCTGGAAGCGGTTGATCTCACAGGCGTATCATAAACCTGCTAAGAGCAGCTGATTTTTCTAACTCATCGGTCGGTCCATAGAACAGAAGTTGCTTTAAGATTGAAGACCTCCTGCTAGGAGGTGGCCCGGGGTGTTCTGATGACTTTAATGAGTGTCACCCTCTCCCACATCTGATAAAATACCTTATGGTCCGGTGTTCTGTGTTTTAAATAAACCACGTCTCTAGAACATCGTTGTATTTTCTGCTGTTTTCCCTCTAGAGAAAGAGGGCAGTAATGTTTCCGTAGTTTGTCCCCCTGCTCCTACCTTCCACCAGCTCGTGGGGACTAAAAAGGGAATGAGGCTTTCATTCCTAACTGCTTGCGGGGGGCTTGGGTTCCCAAATGAGCATATATGACCAACCTGATATACAGTCAAAATTATACTAGAAAATCTTTTCAGTTGCCTATAAATTATAGTACTCTGTTTTCTCTTAGTCTAGGAGCCAATTTACCTCTGGGATTGGAGGTGTTGACTGTGTCCTAATAAAGCAGAGGAGAAAAGAAAGTTTGTACATATGTTACAAATTTTTATATTATTACAAATATTTACACTATTTTTTAAGGGGCAGGATCGTGCTCTGTCACCCAGACTGGAGTGCAGTGGCATGATCATAGCTCACTACAGCCTTGAACTTCTGGGCTCAAGTGATCCTCCCACCTCAGCCTTCCGAGTAGCTGGGAATACAGGTATGCGACACCATACCTGGCTAATTAAAAACAAAAAAAAATTTTAGAGATTGGGGGAGGGGGGTCTTACTATGTTGCCCAGGCTGGTCTTGACACCAGATGTGGTAGCTAACTTGTGATTGGGATCTGTGAGGTACAGTCGCTCACACCGTTGGAGGGCCACAGCAGGCGCCAGCCAGCAGCCTTGGGTTTCTCCTCTCTTTCTCACCTCAGGAGGTCACACAGGGAGAGGCAGAATCACAGGACTGTGTCTCTCCCCACCATCCCTCTCTCTGTCACCGCCCTGAGCAAATGTATGTGTGACTCCACTACATCAAGCCTTTCCCAGGAGTCAATCCACTGCACTTGGCCCAGGAGACACAAAGAAAAGGCTCTCTCCTCATCCTTGAGAGTCCACAGCCTAGCAAAGTTCACAGCCACGAACCAAAAATTACACTACAAAGGCAGGGTGCAGTGGCTCATGCCTGTAATCCCAGCATTTTGGGAGGCCGAAGCAGGCAGATCACTTGCGGTCAGGAGTTTGAGACCAGGCTAGCCAACATGGTGAAACCCCATCTCTACTAAAAATACAAAATTTAGCCAGGCGTGGTGGTGCATGCCTGTTATCCCAGCTACTTGGGAGGCTGAGGCAGGAGAATCGCTTGAACCCAGGAGATGGAGGTTGCAGTGAGCTGAGATCTCGCCACTGCACTCCAGCCTGGGCGATAAAGCAAAACTCAGTCTCAAATAAAATAAAATAAAATAAATTTAAAAATAACATTACAAGAAAATGAAATATAAAGAAAGGTGTGTCCAAATGGTGTGGGGACGTGGAGGTGGCAACAGCCAGCTGAGTGTGAGAGCTGGGAAGGCTGCAAGGAAGAGGTGCTGTTTGACCCAGGTCTCAAGGGTGGAGTGTGAGTTTGCTGGGCCTAGAAGAGGCAGAAAACCCATAGAGGGAGCGGATATCCCAGTTATAGCAAAAGGGGAAGGGAAAAATGAGGTGGGCAGAAGATGCCACTGGGGACTGACCTTTTCCTTTAAACTGACATATTTTATGAGAAAAGAAGTGTGAGACTTAAACATTTCATTCCACCCTGTGCACCAGCCAGAGAGGCCGATGGTCTCAAGTCTCCTGTACCTTTCTACGCACAAGGCTCACATAAGTAAACGAAAAAGACCAAACTAAAGGTGTCTTCTCCAGACCTGCCTCCTGTGAAACCATCTCTGGACAGGTGAACTAGGCTGGCAGAAGTCAGTCTCCCGCCCCTCCCCAGGCCCAGACCACTTATTTTCAGCAACCTTAGTTGGGGGTAAGAAAGAGGACACTGGTCTTGACCTTTGAAAACACGGGAAACCTTGGTTTCTATTGGTCCTACCTTAGGTGGACACCCCTTCACACCCAGACCTTAGCAATTGCCCCTGTGGAGAGCGAAAAGCTCACGCTCAATATAGTTCATGACACAGTAAAGACTTTAACAAATCTAGGCTAATATGTAATCTTGAACTAGTAGTGTTTCCTTCCTACTGGCAAGATCCCAGGAGGAAATGAAAATTTATATTCCACGTTAAAGGTAATTGGTCCAGGTATGGTGGCTCTCGCCTGTAATCCTAGCACTTTGGGAAGCCAAGATGAGAGGACTACTTGAGGCCAGGAGTTCAAAACCACACTGGGAAACATAGGGAGATCCCTGGCTCTACAAAAATTTTAAAAACTTAGGCAGGTGTGGTGATACATGCCTGTAGTCCTAGCTATTTGAGGCTGAGGCAGGAGATTGCTTGAGCCCAGGAGTTCGAGGTTGCAGTGAGCTCCACTCACACCACTGCACTCTAGCCTGGTTGACAGAGAGAGAGACTCTGTCTCAAAAAAAAAAAAAAAGAAAAGAAAAGAAAAGAAAAGAAAAATTTAAAAAGGCGAATTGTTCCCATATTATTTTGCAGTTCCCTATGATATGAGTAGCAAGCATGCTTGAGGCAAGATACAGCAGGAGTTAAGGTGAATGTTACAACAAAGAAGGCTTGTTCCATTTATAAGAAAGGTGAAAGCCAAGATTTGACAGAGACAAGAGGGTAATCAACTAGAAAGCTATTTTCTAATTCTAAGGATCTTACAGAAAACTCCAGAAATACCACTATGCACAAAATTAACCCTTTTCTTTTCTTAGTACTCAGAGTTGAGCCTTGTGAAAGGTCAGTTGGTATACACAATTTTCTCTTGGAGTCAGATTTCTAAATTCCCAGGAAAACTATTTGAGAACATGAAATCTTTGAGAATACACAGAAAACGCAGAGACAGAGGGAGCTCAATGCCACCGCCTTCTAAAATATTGTAAGACTCAGGAAGAGATTTTAACGTAAAGTGTTCAAAACATCTGGTTTGTATTTGAATATAATTAGAAACGTATCTTAATATGCAAGGAATTCTAAAAGCCAAGAGGAAGTACATTTCTGGGTGAGCAAACATTTTGGGTGATGTCATAATCATGGCATGAGGAGAAATACCAAAGACTCTTTGGCATATTTTGAGAGATTTTCTCCTCGTGTTGTTTTATTTTCCTGTGAAAAGTTACTTACAAATGAAATAAGGAAAAGAATAAGATTTTCTCAAACAGAATTAATTAGGAGTCAAGGGGTTCCAAAGCCTGAGTGGTATAAAGACAAAAGGTGGTTGATAAGATACGTTTCCAAAAGCGAATTCATTCTAAAACAAATGTTTTGCTGCTCTCTCTTTCCATTCTCTGACCTTTCCCACTCCTGTTTGTTTTTCTTTGGTCCATTTTCCACTCTGGGAATAATAAAGAAAGAGGAGTTTGCACTTGATTAGGAGAACCCAAAAAGTGAAAAAAACATGGCCACCGTCTGGCTCCTTGCCCCAGCTCACTCACCTACTTCTCCTTGGCCAGCTTATAAAGTCCTGACACCCAGACCCATGACATTAGAATCCCTGGAGTTGGGCCAAGGTGTCAGTCTTTTAAAAACTCCACGGGTGATGCCTGTGTGCAGCCAACGTTGAGAACCGCTGTCCTCAACTAACAGCATCACGGCTGGGAGACTCCCGGAGACTCCAGGCCAGCAACCAAGTGCTTTCCAGGCCTTTGGTGTCACAGACCAACAACCTTTCAAAAAGCACTTGGGAGGCCAATATATATTTTGGCTTATCAAGATATTAGAAACAACAATTACCATCTACTATCATGATTATTCATGAAATAAAGGACATTTCAATATCAAAATAGCAGAGAGGACACAATCTTAGAATATTAAAAATCTTATATATAGTATATGCATATATACACACTTATGTATGTGTGTATATATGTTTACATATGTACACACACCTATGTATGTTTTATATGTTTTACTTGTGTATATATGTATATACATGCCTATGTATATACATGTATATACATATATATTTTTCTTTTTACAAAATTGTGATAAAAGAAATGTAACACAATCTTTGCCATTTTAATTATTTTATTCTTTTTTTTCTGGGAAACAAGAGTTTCACTCTTGTTGCCCAGGCTGGAGCGCAATGGTGTGATCTCAGCTCACTGCAACCTCCACCTCCTGGGTTCAAGCAATTCTCCTGCCTCAGCCTCCCAAGTAGCTGGGATTATAGGCACCCACCACCACACCTGGCTAATTTTTGTATTTTTAATAGCGATGGGATTTCACCATGTTGGCCAGGCTGGTCTCAAACTCCTGACCTCAAGTGATCCACCCGCCTTAGCCTCCCAAAGTGCTGGGATTACAGGCGTGAGTCACCGTGCCTGGCTGTTTTAATGATTTTCAAGTGTGCAGTTCAGTGGCATTACGCACCTTTATATTCTCATGCAATCATCACCACTATCCATCTCCAGAAATTTTTAATCTTTGCATTCGTTGAGCAGTCATTCCCATTCTCGCCTCCCCCAGCCCCTGGCCACCACCACTCTACCTTCTGTCTCTACGAACTTGACTACTCTAGCTTCCTCACATAAGTGGAATGGTACAATATTTGTCCTTTGGCGTCTGGCTTGTTCCACTTCACATAACATCTTCGAGATCCATCTGTGTGTGTCAGTGTCGGGGCTGTCTTCCTTTTACAGCGGAATGACATTGCATTGTAGGGATAGCCCAGCCCACATTGTGTTCGTCCACCCATCTGTTGTGAAGTGCCACCTCATTGTGGTTTAATTTATGTTTCCCTGATTGGTGATATGGAGCATCTTTTCATGGGCTTTTTGGCCATTTGTGTATCTTCTTCAGAGAGATGTCTATTGACGTCCTTTGCCCATTTTCTAACTGGGATTTTTGTTTTTGAGTTGTATAAAGCTCAGATTCTTGGATAACGCACCAGGTAATAAGGTATTCAATGCCAGCAAACAGGCCTGCCTGCCCTTCACTCATTGCAAATCCAAGGATTTTTAAGTATTATGTGCATTGATTTGTGTCTGGAATGTTCCAATCTCATTTCATCACCTTGATGATTACTGAATGTTTCTGTCCAAAGACGTTCAGGCAAAAGGTGAGGCATCTGCTTAGAAATAGGGACTCCTGAGAGGAGAAAGAGTTGGAAATCTGGCAGCTGGTGTTAGTTGTAGTCTCTAATGTTGATTTGGATGGAAGGCCTCAGATGGCGGAGCCTAACCCAGAATTTCCATGTTCTAAGGTCTCCTGTCCACTGATGGTCAAATCTCCATTTGGCTGACATCGTTGACACTTCTGCTCCCCATTAGTATTTTCTTGAGGAAAAATAGCATGGTTCCCTGCATAAAACTTTTTGGAATATAAAAGTATAGCAGCTCTGCTTTCCCTGGAGGGAATTCCAGCTTCCTCAGGCATGCCTCCGGTTCTTCCAAACAGTTCTGAGAATCCCTGGAAGGGCCTCTTGTGTCATCTAGGAACTTACCCTCTTGGAGTTGTGTGGCTTCAGCTCTGCTCTCGTGCCACTCGTGATTTCCGGAGCACCATGTCTTCTGAGCAGTGCCTGCCAAGGCTCCCTCCACGGCAGCCAATACACCCTGGTGCCTGCATCAAGGCTGCTGGAACGGGCTGTAAACACACTATGTCTGATTGTTGCCTGGCATGTGGGTGTCAGCGTTGTAGACGGCTTGCACCAAACTTGTCTGATTCTTCTAACTTACATTTTCTCATTGATGGCAGCCCCCTTACCATGAATCAGGCTGGATCCCCCTGTGCAGGGAGACTAAAGGCTGTCTGATCCACGGCATGAGCCATCCTCACCCTATCACTGATGTGAGCACGTCGATCTCTGGCCAGATGTGTACAAAGGAGCTCCCTCTCTTCAGGGTGAGTTGTGCCCTAGCAAGATACTCTAATTTCTCTCCCTTATTAAAATATATCCCCTTGTTACAATGTACATAGAGATCAAAACATGACATGGCACCCTGTCAATATACACAATTATTATTTGCCAATTTAAAAAATATAAATTTCAAAAATAAAAAAACCCAAACCAAACTGAAACGGTTTGGCTGTGTCCCCACCCAAATCTCATCTTGAATTGTAGCTCCCATAATTCCCATGTGTTGTGGTCAGCAGGTGGAACTGAGTTTCTACCACGGGGATCTGCACTGAAAACATGACTCGGGGAAAGCTGGATCTCTGTGCCAGCATTCTTATACCCACAAAGGCTACCCACGCCCAGGGCTCTGTGGAGAATGTGTAAGGGCCCATAGAGGCAAACCAGGAGGCTAGGCAGCCCAGAGTAAGGGTTTCCACCCCGGGTGAGGAGCTGGAAATGGGACAGGGACTTCTCTTTGAGAAAGTAGCGTATGAACTGAGTCCTGGAGAACCAATAGACATTTGGGATTGTGCAGGGGCTGTGGGTAGGAAGACTTGTTGGACAGGGGTTGTAGCCAATGCAGAGGTGGGAGAAGGTGCGGTGTGCTCGGATGTCTGGGCGACCTGCATGCTGTTCAGAATGGCTGAAGCACAGAGGGTCTGCAGCCAAGGGAGAAGAAATGAGGCTAGGAGGATGGGCATGGATGGAGTTGTGAAAAGCCTTGAATGCCGTGCCAAGGGCATTCAGATTTCACCCTGATGGCAATGAGGAGCTCTTGAAGGATTTTGTAAACAAGGAATGACATTATCAATTTTGCTTCCCTGGTGATAGTATAGAATACTGGGGACAGGAAAACCTGCTGGGAGGCCAGGACAGTGGCCAGGCAAAAGATGATGAGGCCTTGAAATATGGAAGTGGCCATGGAGATGTAGAGGAGAGAGATGAAAGAGACACCAGTGGGTCACAGTGACTGACCAGCTCTGGGGACAAAGAGGTAAGGAAAGGTCTGATTTCTGGCTTCGTGACTGAGTGTGTGTTGGTGCTATTCCCAAGACAGAGTGTAAGGAGAACAGGGAGAAGAGGATGGTTCAGCTGCAGCCAGGTACACTTGAGGTGCTCACGATGGAGCTCTTGCCTTGAGCTCTGGTCAGCCCCTCCCATGGTCCACCCCTCCCATGGTCCACCCCTCCCATAGTCCACTGAGCTGGACTCCAATTCTTCCAGCATGCCGTGAGGTGCTACTACAATTGCAGTGATGCCCATGACAGTGGAGTGGCCGTCCCATCCCAAGGCCATGGATTCATGGCCTTGAATCCATTGTTTCTTCCCCTTGCTCTGGGTGCCAGCAGGGCATCCACTGAGGCTCTAAGGCAGGGTTCTGGGCTCTTTTCCAGGGAAACTCTAGGCCCCTCCTGTGCTCATTCTCCCTCTCAAATGGCTCCTGCATCCTCCACACTAACCGGTTTCACAAGTTTTTTTCTGAGCATTTTTCTCCCTCCTCCACAGCCAGTTTAAAGCTGTCTTGATCAAATCGCCTATCCTCCGGGCGAACACGTTCTTCCCTTTCCTCAGGCAGGGCACCCCATTCCAGCCAAGGAGACACCATCCCACTGTCTTCAGTCACACTCCCAGCTGGGTTACCCGTCTCACGTGGGCCTATTTGTGGTCAGTTCTGCCTAGGGTTGGCAGATTTCGATTAAACCTCCCGCTAGGTCCCCTCTTCTGAGGTCTGGCCTTACAGAAGGCACACTCGGCTCTTTGAACAGGAATGGAAGGTGATTAGGGTTGTCCCAGAGCTGGCAGAAGGGCTTGGGGCTACACCAGTGTGGGGCCGAAACAGCTCTAAGCACCTTCCACTGCCCCGCCACAGATCCAAGTTTGAGCAAGAAAGACTTCTGTGTCCTCCCTGCACTCCATCTCCGCTCTGCCCACAGAGACTGGACCTGGCTTGTCAGAAGATGCCTGAATTCTGGGCAAATCTGAAGATCACAGAAACAGTTAATTTTAGTAGACAATCAGGGATGCTAAGTTTAAAACAGGCAGATCTTGAATTTCCTTCTGGATCCCGCAGCTGGGAGGCTTTGCCTTCCAAACATGGTTGATTGGTGTTGGCCGGCCCGGAGGAGGTTGGCAGCTCTAGGCTGTCTTCTGGGAGTTCGGCCGCCCAGCTTGTTCATCTACAATGTCCATGCTTTCCCATCCAGGAGGCTTCATTCTGATGTAAATTGGAGTGCAAACACGGCTCGGTTGTAGACCAAGCTCTGCTAATGAGAAGGCATTGCTAATGAAAGCTGTCACAAAGAACCCAGACAAATGCAAGCTGCCCGACAGCCAAAATACAAAAATATTACACTGTTGACACTGCTTCTCTGATGAAGCAGGCCAGCTAAGCCAACAGAATAGCCCCGGTGTCATACATTTCAACCTCAACTCATCTTTTCTCCTGCCGCTTCCGGTTCTGGACTGCCATGGGAAGAGCTCTGGACTGGAGGCCAGAGTGTCTGGGTCCTTGTTATTATCCTGTCCCTTACCAACAGGATTCCACAAGCTGGTCATCAAACTTCTTTGGGTTTCACTTTTCTCATCTAAAATCATCAGATTTAAAAAGACATTGAAGGACATCAAGTGAGAAAACGTATGTGGAAACTTACATTCAATACAGAAACAGTAAAATTAGAATTTTTTTATAAAGCATACCTGACATTACATCTATTAATTTAAATGTCTCCTTTTTCTTTCTTTTTTCTTTTTTTTTTTTTTTTTTTTTTTGAGACAGGGTCTCGCTCTGATGCCCAGGCTGGAGTGTGGTGGTATGATCATGGCTCACTATAACCTTGATCTCCTGGTCTCAACTGCTCTTCCCACCTCACCCTCTTAGGTAGCTGGGACTACAGGCATGCACCACCACACCTAGTTAATTTTTAAATTTTTCTTCTTTTTTATGGAGATGGGGTCCAATTGTATTGCCCGGGCTGGTCTCAGACTCATGGCTGGTGCAATCCTCCCACTTTGGCCTCCCAAAATGTTGGAGTTACAGGCATGAGCCACTGTACCTGGCCTAAATGCCTTCTTTTAAACTAACACTTTCTATATATTTATTCAGCAAGTTTGTTATCAACATAATAATAATAGCGTAATCATCATGTAGAGGTATAATCTTATTAAATGGTTTTGTCTTTGTTTTCTCTGGTATTTTCTGCCACCCCCAATGCAGTCAGACAGCAGCATGTGGCTCTATTTTGACTGTCCTCAAGGTTGAGAGCTTAGAGCTCAGAGCTTAGAGCAGAAATGCAGAGAGAATGAAATAAAGCCACACTCAGGTTTGGATTTCAAAATAGGTTTTGAGTCTCACAGCAGAGATAAGAGTTTAAATGAAAAAGTTTGTCTCAAAAAACAGGGCCTTGAAGAACTTAGGACATAGAGTTGTCATTAACATAAATGACATAGTTAGAAGAAGGAATGATCAGATGAGAATGAGGTTTTGCTCTCCAATGAAGTAATCCAGACCATAGGGCAGACAGAGAAGATCTTGCAGGGACGCAGGGCATAGCAGAGCCCCTAGGCAGGTTAATGGATTGTAAAGGAGAGCTGTGCTTCTGTCTCCAGGAGCCTGGCTTGTTGGCAAAGCTGTGTCATGCTTGCAGGACACAGCAACAGGCAGGTGAGCATGCAACTTGGCCGGTCCACACAGGGAAGGTCTGAGACAGCCCCGCCAAGTCTCCTGTGTCCTTAGCGTGGGGCATCCAAAAATTTACCATCTTTCCTTCTCTGAAAAAGACAAGCAGATAACAGAGAGGGTCAGGCAATCTGTAAAGAAGGGCCAGCTGCGACTGCCTGGCCCACTCCCAGAGACCAGAATAAATGTGGCCATCTCAGCCAATGCGCAGGCGGGGCAGAGGCCCAGTGGAAGAGGGAGCATGCTGGCAGATGTCAGCCTGGGTATACAAAGACAACCAGGGACCTGATCCTTTGAACAGGTGGTACTCTATTAGCACCCTAGAACTCAGACACAACCCCAGGGACATGAGTGGGGAGGGACATGTGTGTATCAACAGATAAAATCCTGCCTGGATTTACCCTGAAGTGACTAAGCAACAGAATGGGGGCCCAAGAAACAAAATTAAATTCAGTTCTTTTAAAAATGAAGTTGTACAGTTTTTGCATTTCTGAGTTGTTTTGTAACCACCAAAGTATGTTGTGTTTTATCACCTGTTGAGGCTTCAAAGCACGTTCACACGTCATTTATTTCAGGGCTGATCTGCTGACCCATATGAGGACAGCCATACCAGTACCTGTTCCGATTGGCTGATGATTGCACCACATAGGTTATTAAATATTTTGAAATCACCCCTGAAATTGAATGCTTGTGCTGTGCACAGCCATTGTGTTTGGGTCACTGTGTCTCACTTAGATTGTAAACATCTTCATTCATTTATTCATTCAATAAATATTTAAATTCCAGGAACCATGCAAGCAACTTAATGGTGAAAAGAAAATGAAATTCACAGTTTCCACTGCTATGGGCCTTACGGTCTAGTGGTAGAGGCAGACAGAATTTAAGAATCATGGGAAATTACAATGATGATGCCTGGTACCCGGGCTGTGAGAGGCTATGACTGTAGCCAGGGAGGTCACTTGAGGAGGTGACGACTGGGCTGAATATGAATAAAGATGAGGAGTTCAGCAGGTGAAGATGGAGGAAAGATGGTAGGTGGGAAAGAGGTCTTGTGCAAAGGTCCTGTGGTCAGAGGCAGCATGCTACTGCTGCCTGAAGGACTGAAAGGAGGCCCAAGTCACTGACATGCTGAGTGTAACAGGGAGTGTGGTCCAGGATGAGGCTGGAGTGTAACAGGACCTGGTAGGCCACGATGATTTATATCTTTGTCCTCTGGGGGCGGAGGGGTGAGTGGTTTAAGCGAGAGCGTGAGCTATAAGGGGTTGTAACCCCTCTGGAGTTAATTTTTAGTACGGGCATACAAATCATACCAGAAGGGATTATGGTATTGTAATACAATAGACTCAAAAAAAATCCCCTCAGAATCCTGTTTCTGATTCATTTCAGCACCACCCCCTCGCCATCAGGGATGGCCACCTTTTCCTTTTGCTTCTCCTGGAAAGTTGTGGCTTCATAACAGGTCACCCAGACAGCTTGGATTTAGTGAGGGAATGTGCAAGCTATTTCTGTCTGTGGCAATCTCTGAATGTCCCCTACATACAAGTCAGGCTAGGTGTGGGTACAAGCTGGGTCGATGGACATCTCTTGCCACTGCCTGCCCCACATTCAATTCCCCCTTCTCCTGGCAACAGCTCCGTGATGGTCCTTTCGAGAATCACATCGTTGCAACTCTAGTTCTATCTGAGAATGGCTGGCCAACTCTACCCTACCCCTGCTCCCTCCTTCCCCAGCTCCAAGGCAGAGCATGATCCACTAAGGCTAATGAACATACTCCATCCTATCATGACTAGCCTGAGGATCAACCTCATCCCAAGTCTCATTCCTAGAGCTTCTTCTGGAGTGACAAGGCTGCTCTGTTGTTCCTCTGGGGTTGCCGTGCTGAGGAATGGTCCTGAGACTGTCACAGGCCACTCTGCAGAGAGGATTGGCCTGACACTGAAGCCAGTGTATGAGGAACTAGAGCTGAGAGAAAGAGAGAGAGAGAGAAGACAAGGCCTGATAGTATCTCTTGGAGCTTTCAGGAGCTGGCTGCTTGGCACTGCTCTAGCTAATTGGAGCTGGCTTCTCTTACTGGTGACCCAAAGAGGCCTGTAAGACACGCCCGGCACTCAGGCTTTGCTAATGCGATGGGCATCCTTTCACCAGTGCCACTGCGCTGCTCCATCCAGCATCTGGGTCCTCACTGATGCCGCCCTCACCATCCCCCCAACCGGGCTGAACCTTGCTTTTACTCTGACAAAACTAGAGCTTTCTCTCAAATCCTCTGAACACCAAGGAGGCAAGTCATTTCTGCCTGGTTCTCTTGCACCCTTGACTGGCCATTTCCTGTTTTTCCAACATAAAGTGGTTTCCAGCATAAAAAATCCCTAGGTTGTGCCACCCAAGAGTTCTTTCTCAGCTCTCCTCAGCTGGACTCATTCTACAGGAACCAAGGGTTAGGAAACTTCAGGATCCATCAGCATTGCTCTCCTTCTCACTTTCTCAAGCCATAACCTGCATTTCATGACATTCTTTGTCTTCTTGGGGACAGTTCCTGTCCAGCTACCAAGACTGATGTCTTCCCTCCCTGCCCTGCAGTGGCCTTCCTCCATGTCAGCTTTTCCTCCTCACCCGGCATCACCTTAAGCTCCTCCACATTAGGAGTTCTATCTTCTCTTTTCTTTGGAGGCAGAGTCTCGCTCTGTCACCCAGGCTGGAGTGCAATGGTGCAATTTCGGCTCACTGCAAACTTTGCCTCCTGGGTTCAAGTGATTCTCGTGCCTCAGCCTCCTGAGTAGCTGGGACTATAGGCGCCCACCATCATGCCTGGCTAATTTTTGTATTTTCAGTAGAGACAGGCTTTCACCATGTTGGCCAGGCTGGTCTCGAACTCCTGATCTTCATTTACCTGTCAGGCCGAGGGTCTCTCTCGCCATCTTTCATGTCTCTCCTAAGTATTCTCATTGTCTTCAGAATCAGGGCTCTCTAACTCACGTTTCCATGTACAGCCCTTGCCTTTTGGTTTACAGCAGAACACACTATACACACTGCTGAAAATTAGGAGAAGCGTTCTCAGAACCGGAAGTGATGGTAGACAGAGCGTATTCTGCCCTCTCACTTTATACGTAAGAAAATTGGAGACCAGATAGGTTGTGGTTTGTCCTTAATTACACAGGTGGTTACTTAACAATTGATTAATTGTCCAAAAAGATGACGGGGAAAGATCACCCAGCTACTCTTGTTGTCTGACTTTAACAAAATACTGAAACCCATGGGTGCTTGTTAGTGAAACAGTAACCAGTCCCCACCCCCTACTCCCATTGGTTGACTTGGCCGTCCTGCATTGGGTAACTGGGAATGCCGTGACTAATTTAGATTTGGGAAAAAAGACAGAGTTGGAAGCTTTGAGTATTTGAGATTAAGTTGAAAGAGTAATATGAACAGTGGAAGGGACAAAACCCTGACTGGTTGCTGAATACATCTGATTAACGTGTTTCTGCCACGTCTGTACATAGCTTCTTTGCTCCAATTGAAACGCTCATTCAATGGCTGCTTGATGTCCTTGGAACTACTAATTACCCTAAGAAGATAAAAGCTCAAATGAGCCCCAGGTTGACCTTGAGGCAGTCCTGGAGAGGACTGAGCCACAGGGCCCATTGCGGAGTCACAAAGCCAGGATTTGGGTTCAGTTTTCCAAAGCTTCCTCGGCCCTACCCTCAAATACACACATTTTCAACCTCCTCATTCTGTCCCAGGTAAAGGATCTAAACAGAAATAAATCTGGGCGTGGTGGCTCATGCCTGTAATCCTAGCACTTTGGGAGGCCGAGGCAGGGGGATCACTTGGGCCCCAGGAGTTCAAAACCAGCCAGGGCAACATGGTGAGACCTTGACTCTACAAATAATAAAAAATTTAGCCAGATGTGATGGTGTGTGCCCATGATCCCAGCTGTTTGGGAGGCTGAGGCAGGAGGACCACTTGAGCGTGGGTGGTTGAGGCTGCAGTGAGCCTTGATCACACCACTGCACTCCAGCCTGGGTAAGACAGTGAGATCCCATCTCAAAAAAAAAAAAAAAAAAAAAAAAAAAAAAGAAAGAAAGAAAGAAAAGAAAAGAAAAAAGAAAAGAAAAGGCTGGGCATGGTGGCTCACACCTGTAATCCCAGAACTTTGGGATTCCGAGGCGAGTGGATCACTTGAGGTCAGGAGTTCAAGACTAGCCTGGCCAAAATGGTGAAACCCCATCTCTACTGAAAGTATAAAAATTAGCTGAGTGTGGTGGCACATGCCTGTAATCCCAGCTACTTGGGAGGTTGAGGTAGGAGAATCGCTTGAACCCGGGAGGCAGAGATTGCAGTGAGCCATGATCATGCCACTGCACTCCAGCTTGGGTGACACAGCGAGACTCTGTCTTTAAATAAATAAATAAATAAATAAATACAGAAGTAAATACAGAAATAAAGAGATTTGGATGAGATGGCGGAAAAGTATAGAAGACAGGAAGAGAGAGGATGAAGGAACAGAAATGGGAAACATGAAGAGAAATAAACCAGAAGGATACATTTACATTCTACATAGGTACTGCTGCAATGACTACGTCACAGCTATTACCTTTAACTACGGAGAAGTCTTTCCCCCTTTCATGAAAAAGGATGAACATATAAAATAATAAAAATGATCCCAGCACTTTGGGAGGATGAGGCAGGCAGGTCATGAGGTCAGGAGATTGAGACCATCCTGGCCAACATGGTGAAACCTCATCTCTACTAAAATTAAAAACAAAACAAAACAAAACAAAATCAGTCAGGCATGACTGATACATGGCCAGTGCCTGTAATCCCAGCTACTCAGGAGGCTGAGGCAGGGGAATCGCTTGAACCCGGGAGGCAGAGGTTGCTGTGAGCTGAGATCACACCATTGCACTCCAGCCTGGTGACAGAGGGAGATTCCGTCTCAAAAAAAAAAAAAAGAAAAGAAAAAAAATGACAGCTGCCTGGATTGAGTAATAACTCTGTGTTCAGCACTGTGGCTAAGAGGAATGTGGATAAATATATGGTTTATAAAGTTCAAAATTATGTAGTAAAGATTCTTCATGTTTTCTTTCTTTCTCTCTCTCTCTCTCTCTTTCTTTCTTTTTGTTGTTGTTGTTGTTGAGACAGAGTCTCACTCTGTTGCCCAGGCTGGAGTTTAGTGGCACAATCTCAGCTCACAGAAACCTCTGCCTCCCAGGCTCAAGTGATCCTCCCATCTCAGGCCCCCAAATATCTGGAACTACAGACATGCACCACCAAGCCTGGATAATTTTTTGTATTTTTGGTAGAGACCATGTTGCCGGGGTTGGTCTGGAACTCCTGAGCTCAAGCATTCCGCCCGCCTTGACCTCCCAAAGTTCTGGGATTACAGGCATGAGCCACCGTGCCCAGCTAGATTCTTCATGTTTTAAGAGACAATGTCAACAACGTCAAAAAATTCTTGGTGGGGTAAAGACGTATTTTCTCATAGGCGCACGCACACACACACGCACACAATGTGTATATATTGTTTTGTGTACTAAAGTGAAGGACTTGTTTAGACAATTGGAGAGTGAGTTTGTGGCACTTCCTGAGGAAATATGCAAAACCTGAGTGGGGCATGAGCGGAAATCTGGAGCCATTTCTCTTTAGCTATTTAGTGCAACCTTTGGAACAATTAAATTTGATTGCTTTTTAAAGACAATAATAATGAGATCTCTTTCTCCGCAGAAGCCGGAGTCGTGAGATTCTGCTCCTTTTTGTCAGTTACCTTTCTTTTAAAAAATTTATTTATTTTTTAGAGACAAACTCTTGCACTGATGCCAGACTACAGTGGCGCAATCACAGCTCACTGTAGCCTTAACCTCTTGGACTCCAATGATCCTCTCACCCCAGCCTCCTCTGAGTCACTGGGACTACAGGTATGTGCCACGCCAGGCTAATTTTTCAACATTTTGTAGAGATGGGGTCTCACTGTGTTGCCCAGGCTGGTCTTGAACTCCCAGCCCCAACAATCCTCCTGCCTTGACCTCTCAAAGTGCTGGGAATACAGGTGTGAGCCACCATGCTTGGGTGTTACCTTTCTATGTGCCTGTGTCTACATTCCCAGTAGGGTGCTAGCTCCTTTTCTTTGTCTTTGTGTACTTCACGAACCCTGCTTTGGGCCTTGGGTGCAGGTCTCAGTCAGTGCTTCTCGGTTGATTAATTGTCAGCTGGGACTGCCAATTTCCTTCAAAACCAAGAGGATGGCTTGGCTTGGGAGCTTATACCTTGAGCGTAAAAGACAAGCCAAAGACAAATTTTAAATGTGGTCTTGGTCTGGCTGTTTGAGCAGACCAGAGTGGGACCGGATATGCTGGGCCTGGCCTGAGAGAGCCCAGCAGAGCGGTCAGACAGCCACAAGTACTTGTTTCACCTCGGCTCACCAAGGCCTGGCCACCGTCCCCTGGAAAGGAAGAGCAGAGCCTTGTTCATGGCTTGGAATTTAGACGTGATTTTTCAGCTGGATCAGTCACCTCTGGGTCCTGTGTCACTTGCTTCTCTCTGCGTCTCTGTCTCTCCCTGTGCAGGTTGAGTTTATCTGTGGCATGTAAAAAAGAGGAGATGGATCGGGTGTGGTGGTTCACGCCTGTAAGCCCAGCACTCTGGGAGGCTGAGGCAGGCCTCCCATTTGTGGTCAGGGGTTCAAGAACAGCCTGGGCAACATGGCGAAACCCTGTCATTACTAAAAATACAAAAATTAGCTGGGTGGTGGCGTGTACCTGCAGTCCCAGCTATTTGAGGGGCTGAGGCAAAAGGATCACTTGAGCCTGGGAAGTTGAGCCTGCAGTGAGCTGCGTTTGTGCCAATGCACCTCAGCCTGGGTGACAAAGCGAGGCCCTGTTTCCAAACAAAAAGGAGCAAAAGGTATGGCAGTTCCTATAACAATACCCCTCACCTCCCTTGTGAGCAGTTATTCTATTTCAAAGAGGAGTGATTCTGGTTTTTAAAGAAAAGTGATTTCTACCTGTGAGGACCAGAAATGTCTTTTCTCCCACACCCCCAATTCCTATAGTGCTTCTTAATTCTGGGAATGCCACAGTCTGTAATCCGTTCCATTTTCCTCTCTTAAAATATTAACACTCTTCAGAGAGCTCATTCAGAACATGGTAGCAGTCACGCATACTTTATCAGGTACTGGGCTTTTCTTATTTCACTGGAAAAGCAGCATATAAAAAGCTTGGGTCCTGGGAAAGGGGGGCTAGAAAGAAATGTGGCTTTAGGAGAAGAAGAGCTGGGGGGGGAAATGAAGCCAAATGGTGAAGCTGAAGATCGCAAAGAAAAACTTTTCTTCTTTATCATTTTCCCCAATATCTGCCCTGCCCATCTGTCCCTGTGTATACCTGTAGGCCATTCCTACGTGTCCCCTTATGCACACCAACACCATTCCACCAGTGCATGGTACTAACTGATCCTTCGAAATCACTTCAACATTTGGCATTGAAACCATAGAGAATCTTCTACATTTTCAGTTAAGTACTTTTCATTCATTTATGCCGCAAATGTTGATTTAACACTGTGCTAGGCATTGAAGATATGACAGATAAGTTGGTTTCACTTCTATAGGGAAAAGAGTTATGCCCATGTCTAATTAGACTGTGCTTTGTAAGAAAAAATATATACCTGTTTCGCTTAGTGGAAGAGAGAGAGAGTGCATGTGTGTGTGTGCACGCGCCTGCGTGAGACATTGAAGGTACAAGGAAATTGGTGAGTTTTGGGGAGTTTTGCTACATTTATTTCTAACTATTTCGAAAATTCCTATTATGTGAATGTCTTAATTTTTCATGTTGCAATTCAAGCCATTATCTCCTTGTTTCTTGTGGTCATAAGGTTATAAATAAAGAACAAATTCCTGGAAAGTCATTTCATACCATCAAGCCACTAAAAATTAATAACAAAAGGGAAAAAAGTAGAGCATAAGTAATATGCTTTTATCTTTATTTATTAATATTAAGTACCTAAAGCTGAACACTTTAAATCAATCTTGCTAATATTGCTCTGGGGGGCTTTTCTGCAAAGGACGTACGTTCTGGAATTCTTTAAAATGAGTCCATCCAAATCTAGGCTAAAGATGGCTTCTACTGTCAGCACAGCCACCCTCCACTGCCAGAAGCCCTCGACATGATATGAAACTGAAGAGGCATCCTTCTCAAGCATCCCTCTCAAGCATCCCTCTCAAGCATCCCTCTCAAGCATCCCTCTCAAGCATCCCTCTCAAGCATCCCTCTCAAGCATCCCTCTCAAGCATCCTTCTCAAGCATCCCTCTCAAGCATCCTTCTCAAGCATCCTTCTCAAGCATCCTTCTCAAGCATCCTTCTCAAGCATCCCTCTCAAGCATCCCTCTCAAGCATCCCTCTCAAGCATCCCTCTCAAGCATCCCTCTCAAGCATCCCTCTCAAGCATCCCTCTCAAGCATCCTTCTCAAGCATCCTTCTCATTGAATATGTACAAGTTGAAATTCCTCAAATGGTAGTAGCCAAAAATTTATCTTTTCTTGCTCACGGGCAGCCGGGAGGTCAGTCTGTCACCAGTTCCAGGCTGTTCATCTGGCCTGTGCAGACAAAGTCCTAAATACCCCCATCCAGGACTGGCTGGATTATTTGTGGGACCCTGTGCAAAATGAAAATGGCAAGCCCCTGTTCAAAAATTAAGAATTTCAAAACGATGACAAGAGAGCATTGAACCAAGCATGGGCTGCTCTGAGCACGGGGCTCTGGGCAAACGTAGTTCATGACGCCAGCCTTGCACTCCTCTGGATGGGCAAACAGCTTTGAGACGCTGGCCATGCTGCCCTCCTAACCCACATCCAGAACTCTAGGGCACTTCTTCAAGTGCAATTCTCTTCCTATCTTGAGCAATGTCCCTGTCTTGGCCCCACCCCACCCCCTCTCTCTTAGGTTCCCTTTCTTCCTACCTCCAAGCATTCTGACACGTCTAGATATGACCTATTGGATCTCTGGATTCAAATGCAAGGCCTATTGCAAGATCAGTTCTAATCCCATGTACATGTGGGTCTTTCAATACTTCCCTGTTATCTCCACGGTCTCCTCTTTGGGGTGTCCAGATGGATCTCAACTACCAAGTCCTCAAGTGTCACACAGGTGTGACACAGTGGGCACATGGGAGGGGGAATGCCAGGGGTTAATCTGGGCCTACTTAGAGGGCCAAGAAAGACTCAAAAGGAGATGATATTTCCAGCCATTTCCTTCACTTCATCTCTGTATCATTGATTTTTTTTTTTTTTTAATTCCACAATTTCCCACCTCCTGCCATTTATCTTGGTCTTGTTCCTCTGCCTTCTCTGTGGAGCCCTTGTCAAGGCCATCTTGGACCCACAGCTAGAGTGGGAAGCCAAGGATGAAGGGGCAGCAAAGGGCCCTGGAACAAATGTTCAAGCACAGGGCCATGCATACCAGGCCATGAACTTCCGCTCACACATGCTCCGGAGGAAGAGGAAATGCTTGACACATCGCTCAGATTGCCTTGGTGGAAACTGCTTTCGATGGTTCACGTCTAGCAGCGTAACTCGATGACTCACAAAAGAGCCTTTATTCATTGACGTGTTCTTCAGAGGACTCCATGAAATGACTCACACCTCTATTTAGTAGGTTTTATTGGGAATGTGAGGTGAAATCCTTTCCCCTGGGAACAGGAAGTTTTCAGTGTTTCTTAGAAGAGGACGTGGGGACCTGATAGCAACACACACGTTGTCGATGGGCAGACTTTCTCTATCAGGGAAGCTCAGCTGGGGTCAACAGAGCAGCATTTCTGGAGGCAGGCATATCAGTTTTCACACCTGTTTTCAGAATCATCCACAGAAGGTAAGGCTGGACAAAATGTTTCCTGTTGTGAATATTTAGAAGAGAGTCTGAGAATAAGAAAGTATTTTAGAAAGCATTGATGAAAGGTTCAACAACTGTGTCTTGTGATGGCAGTCACTGATTTTTTTCCTATTGGAAACATGAAGGTATCAGCAGCCAACGGGAAATGAGAGGAGGCCCGGTCAACCCCAGCACCCCGAGGATGATTGCTTGCTCACGGAAACTGAGCAGACTGTGAACCCAACAGTCATAGACTTTGGAGTCCCAGACAGGCGCGACAAGCAACAGCCGGGCGGATGAGGGACTTTACACCAGCGCCAGCAGATGCCACAGAGCGGATGCCTTCATGCCCGCGGGAGCCCAGGGGCCCTCTCTTCCTCGACGGCCACAGAACAAAACAGCCACACACCCCATCCCCCAACATCAGATGCCATCTTAGGGAAAGAAGTCAGAGGGAGGCAAGGCCGTCTGAGAGACTGAGCGATTATACAGGAGAAGCAATTAGAATCATCAAGTGATTTACACAAGTGATTATAAAAGAGAAATAATTGAGGCTGGGCATGGTGGCTCACGCCTGTAATCCCAGCGCTTTGGGAAGCCGAGGTGGGCAGATCACCTGAGGTCAGGAGTTCGAGATCAGCCTGACCAACATGGGGAAACCTCGTCTCTACTAAAAATACAAAATTAGCCTGGTGCGGTGGTGCATGCGTGTAATCCCAGCTACTCGAAAGGCTGAGGCAGGAGAATCACTTGAACCCAGGAGGCAGAGGTTGCAGTGAGCTAAGATTGCTCCATTGCACTCCAACCTGGGCAATGAGAGCAAAACTCCGTCTCAAAAAAAATAAATAAAATGAAATAAAAGAGAAAGAATTTAAATCATCAAGTGGACTAAGTTTTAACCCAGATCAGCCACTTCATGAAAATGTTCCCAGTAGCCAATGGATGGGGACAGAGAAAAATGAAAGTGATCCAGTTATTTATAGACTGAATTAAATCATGGCGTGTTAATCTATACATCAAATGGTAACTGCATGAATCGGCAACCCTGCTGCATGGTCGGTTACGTAACACTTGTTACACATCAGATCCTATCCCAGAAGTGGGGGACAAATTCCAGTTGAAGACAGAGGCAGCTGGGAAACAATTACTATAGCACTCTTGCTCAGTTCTGTGTTGGGGGAACGCCTCAGAAGCCCAGGGGCCCAGAGGAGGGATATTTAATTCAGAATACAGGCTCAGAGAAGGCTTCCTGGGAGTTGGGACCTGAGCTGAATTTGGAAGGACAAGCAAGTGTTACCTAGAACTTAGATTCTAAATGAATAAACAAAGGAAGCACTTCCAAGGCCAGAACAGCAGTGGGGAGGCACAGAGGTGAGAAGCCCGTGATGAGGTCAGGGGAGGGAGAGGAGCCTAAACACCTGGGTGTGAGGAAGAACCAAGAGATGAGGCCAGAGGAACAAGCAGGGGTCAACCAGGAAGAGACTTGGGAGGTGAGCTAAGTAAGATGTTTGAATTTTGTTTTGAAATTTTGAAGAATTATTGAAAGTAGTGGGCGCCGGTAATCCCAGCTACCCGGGAGGCTGAGGCAGAAGAATCACTTAAGCCCAGGAGGTGGAGGTTATAGTAAGCCAAGACTGCACCACTGCACTCCAGCCTGGGCGACAGAGGGAGACTCTGTCTCCAAAAAAAAAAAAAAAAAAAAAAAAAAAAAAAAAAAAAAAAGAAGATCAAAGATTCTAACTAGGGGTAGCACAGAAGCAGACTCTCATTGGAAAAAGGTAGTTCAAGTGGGAGGGTGGAGGATGAGTGAAGGAGGGCAGGGAAAGGGGGACCAGTGAGGCAATGATAGTAGAAATGATAAGAAACGGTGAAGGTCTGAACCCAGATGGTGGTGTTGCAAGTAAGAAGCAGGATTTGGGTTGAAGACATAGCTGTGAGACAGAATCTACAGGATCTGATAACTACTTAGACATGGGAGGTGAATGAGAGGGACAGAGGGGTTTCCAGAGTTCTCGCTGGATGGTAGTGCCAGGGTAGGTGCCTTGCTCCAAGGGGAATACCAGGGCCACAGCGTTCAAGGGCAAACAGGATGGACTGGGCTTGGGGTGTGATTGACGGTGTGGCACCTGACAGCCAGGAATTCAGAATGTCTCCAAAAAGTAAAACGAAAACTTGGACTTCTCCTTGAACTTGTCACTTGGGCTGTTATTGGAAACCTTCATGAGAGCCGATTCAGCAGGGTGACAGGGATAAAAGCCAATTTGCAGTGAATGAGAAAGTGAAGTTACTCTCTTCTCCTGATGGCTTATTCTTCCTGGGGGGCCCCTGTCTTACTGAAGGGCCCCCTTGGAAACCAGAGGACATCACGGACTCCTCCCTCTTTTCACATGATGTATTTGGCCAGTTGCTGAGTCCTGCTGATCCCATTCCTTTAGGATCTCTTGATGCCATTCCCTGTTCTCCACATTGCCTCCCACCTTAATCCAGTCTTTCAAGATTTGCTGCCTCAACTTTAAACAAAACTGAGGAATCTTTTCTAAAAACATGAATCAGGATGAAGATTGGACTCCCTAATGTGACATATAAAGCCCTTCATGACCAAGTCTCCAAGATTCCTCTCCACCCCCCAGTGCCTCCCATTCTAGCTCTGCTCCCCAAAGCTGTCTGGTCTGCCTGGACTGAGACCCCAGGGTTCCCCCCCCTTCAGCTCTCAGCTTCCTGTGCTGATTGCTAGCATGGTACCCCATGGTCAGCACTGCCACCTGTTTGTCCTTGCTCTCCCCACCCCACTGCCAGCTCCTTGAAGATGGGGACCACACTGTGTTCATCTTTTGTATCCACAGCAGCCAGTACAGTAGCCAGCATGGATGTACAAACTCAATACATGTATGCTGAATAAAGAAATCAACAAGTTGTCAATTCTCCAAGAAACTTGATTATGAGGGGGTTTATGATTCAAAGTGATGCCTTTTTGTTTTTGTTTTTGTTTTAAGATGGGAGAAACTGAGGTTTAGAGGCTGAGAGGAGTGAGCCAGTAGAGACAGAGAGAGGTTGAAATACAGGAGAGAGGAGGATTACATGGAGCCATGCCCCTGAGCAAGTGGGGTGGGTTGAGAAGGGGGTGGGAGCTGGAAGGCACAGGAAGCAGGGACCTGGGGGTGGGGACGTGCCACTTCCATGGGGGCAAAGGTGGGCTTAGAAGCAGAAGTGTTCCCAGGTGCTTGAAAACAAAGTTGAGGGTTTTTTCCCCTGACGGCCTCTACCTGCTCAGCGATGAGGAGGCAAAGTGTGAGAGTGAATGGGATTGGGCGAGGGCAGGGGGTTAGCAGAGAAGTGAAAGTTTGGAAGAACCACTAGGCGGGATGAGCTAGGTCATGCTGTGATGACAGTTAACGCCAAATCTCAGTGACATGACACAAGACCCACACTCATTCCCACTCTACTTAGAAGTCCAGTGCAGTTCGACATCGGTGACCTGCTTCTTAGAATTTCTCAAGGGCCCAGGCTGGCTTCATCATTTTTGGGAAAATGCAGTGCCCCACCTTGCGGCTGGGATGCCAATCTCCCTTCCCACAGGTTCTGCTGCACCCACCCATAGCCGATGGCTGGCCTCCGAGGGGCTGCCATCTCCACATTGGAATGCACTTGGCACCCAGATTGGGGTGGGCATAAGGCCCTGTTTTAGCTTCCCACTAAGTGTATCGGGGGGTTGACATCTATGCCTCGCTCTGCCCTGAGATGCTGCAAGTGGTATGCCCAACTGCTGTGGCTTGAATGTTTTTGTCCCCTTCAAAATTCTTGTGTTGAAAGCTTAATCCCCAATGCAACAGTATGGGAGGTGATGCCTTTTGGGAGGTGCTTGGATCACTAGGGCTCTGCCCTCATGAATGGAATCTTGCCATTGCAAAAAGGGCTTGTGGGAATGGGTTCACTCTCTCTTGCCCTTCCATCTTCTGCCTCCTGGCACATGTGGATGAAGTAAGAAGTCCGCACCAGATGCCAGCACCTTGGATCATGGACTTCCCAGTCTTCAGGACTGTGAGAGAATCAATCTCTGTTCTGTATAAATGACCCTGTCTCAGGTATTCTGCTATGGCAGCACCCAACAAAGACACCAGCCCTCCACATGTGTCCACCTGGGCCCCCACCTCACTTGATGTGACCCAGCTACCTCCCTGGGTGAAGGGCAGCATCTGTAGTAGGATGGGGGCAGGGAGGGCAAACTGGGCAGGACCAAGGCACCAGGGGAGAAGAAGAGATGTCTGAGAAAACATCCTGGGAGTCAGCAGGAGGCAGGAGCACACATGCGTGAGACTCCACACTCCTGGCAGGCTCCATTGTCTCGTTACACTTCACTTACAGAGCACAAGTTCAAAGGTAAAATTCTGAAGAATTTCAAGAGAGCAATCGTAAAGCGTTAAACCCTAACCTTCTGAGTGCTTGTCGTGTGCAACTGCACTGGCCCTGCATGCCCATGGTGCAGGCCCTGCCTCTTCCCTCCTTCCCCTCCTTAACATCCTGCAGTGGCTCATATTCTTTTTCTTTTCCTTTTTTTTTTTTTTTCAAAAAAGAAATCCAACTGCTTTAACCTGGCTTTCACTTTTAGGCCTCCTAACATACTGTTCTCACTGCCTGAACATGCTTACTCCCTCCTCAAATGTCCCTTGGCCTAAGTCTTATTCATCGTTGAGATCTCGATTTCAACACCACTTTCTCCAGGAAACATTCTGCGACTCTTTTGTTTAAATGCCTCACTTATTTGGTCCCACAGCACAAAGGTCAAATGCAGAAGGAACTGCACATGGAAAGGCCAGCCACACGCATCACAAAAAGAGGACTGAAGTCAGCACACAACTTGAAAGCCGGACTACAGGCCTTTCTTCAAGAATGGCTGGAGCGACCCTGGGGACTCGGTAGGATATAGGATGGAAGCTTTTGTGATTATGCTGTTATTAACACATACAGAGGTATAATTACCAATGGTCCACACTTCTGTTTACTTGCCACGTGAGCCCTCTAATTATCGTGGGATTTTATCTTCATTACCATGGCACATGCTAAATACTCAGTTCATATTTGCTGCTGAATCAATGAATAAAATAATTATATTTAATAGTTATATGCTCAGGTTATTGTAGCACCCTAAGAATGTAAATTATCCATTCTAATATCAGGGTTTCCTCAAGAAATAGAATTATTCTCTAAAACAGAGGATCTTTACTGGAGTTCCCCAGGGACTCCTAGGGAATCCGTGAATTGGTTTGGGGTGGAAGGACTACAAATCCCAAAGACTGAATACTAAATTTCATGGGTACATGTAGTTTGGGGAGGGAGATGATTAAAGTTTTCAGTATTTTTGAATGTATTTTAACTGGCCAAAGGTAATCCTTTTTTTTTTTTTTTAGACAGAGTCTCACCCTGACACCCAGGCTAGAGTGCAGTGGCATAATCTCTGCTCACTGGGTTCAAGCGATTCTTGTGTCTCAGCCTCCGGAGTAGCTAGAATTATAGGCACCTGCCACCACGTCTGGCTGACTTTTGTAATTTTAGTAGACATGGGGTTTTGCCATGTTGGCCAGGCTGGTCTTGAACTCTTGACTTCCAGTGATCTGCCTGCCTCGGCCTCCCACAGTGCTGAGATTACAGACCGCCACACCCAGTCAACAAATCCTTTTCTTTGTTTTTCTTTTTTAACTTTTGTTACAGGTCAAGGGGTACATGCGCAGGTTTGCTATATATGTAGATTGTGTGTCACTGGGGTTTGGTGTACAGATTATTTCATCACCCAAGTGATCAACGTAGTACCCAATAGGTAGTTTTTCAATCCTCACCCTTCTCCCACCCTCTGTCCTCAAGTAGGCCCAGTGTTTATCGTTTCCTTCTTTGGGTCGATGTGTACTCAGTGTTTAGCTCCCACTTACAAATAAGAACATTCAGTATTTGGTTTTCTGTTCTTGCATTGGTTTGCTTAGGATAATGGCCTCCAGCTGCATTCATGTTGCTGCAAAGAACATTCTCTCATGCTGTTTTATGGCTGTGTAGTATTCTATGGTGTATATGTACTACCTTTTCTTTATCCAGTCCACCACTGATGGGCCTCTAGGTTGATTCCGTGTCTTTGCTTTTGTGAACAGGGCTGTGATGAACATATGCATGGATGTGTCTTTACAGTAGAACAATTTCTATTCCTTAAGGCATATACCCAGTAATGAGACTGTAGGGTTGAATGGTAGTTCTAAGTTCTTTGAAAAATCACCAGACTGCTTTCCACAATAGCTGAACTAATTTACATTCCCACCGGCAGTGGATAAGGGTTCTCTTTACTCCACAACCTTGCCAGCATGTTATTTTTTTAGTTTAAAATTTTTTTGATAGTAGCCATTCTGACTCGTATGAGATGGCATCGCATTGTGGTTTTGATTTGCATTTCTCTCATGATTAGTGATGTCGAGCATTTTTTCATACACTTGTTGGCTGCATGTGTGTCTTCTTTGGAAAAGCTGTCTGTTCATATCCTTTAAAATAACAAATCTTCATTCTGAAACAGTAGTTTTTAAAGTGTTCTCCCAGAGGAATAGCATCAGTGTCAGTTGGAGACTTTATCAGAAATGCTAATTCTCTCCTACCTCAGACCTGCTAAATCAGAAACTCTGGGTGAAGGGCCCAACGATCTATGTGAAGTCTCCAGTCTTCTGTTGTACTTCCAAGTTTAAGGACCACTAAAGACTGAGAAATAGGCTGTTATGTTTCCAAATGTAGAATTAAGAAGTGGGGATAAAAAATAAAAGGCAGAGAGAGAGAGAAAAGAAAAGACAAAGCATAGCAAATAGAAAACAAAAATAAGGCAGTAGCAATAAGTCAAAATAATCAGTATTCAAAATACTTGTGAACATACTAAGATCACCAATCAAAAGACAGGGAGGCCTGGATTGATTAAAAGTGGCCCAAAGTAACACATTGTACCTGGTAAATAGATTCCATTTTTATTTGTGGATTAGACCTCAATAAAGCTGGTGGGGGAGAAAATTTACAGAAACAAAAACACAACCATGAGTAAGTCTAGAAAGGAAAACTTACATTTCCAAAGAGCTCCCGCTTCATCGTCATGCAGCTACCAGAGTTTTACAGACCTGCGAGGTCACGGGCTGGTCTAAGGTCATGAGCTGGTGGGGATCAGAGCAGGAGGAAGCCCTGGCTCCTTCCCCCGCTCTGCCCTAAGCAGGATCAGGTCTCTCTCCACCGTGAGGGTGCATGCAGCTTGGTCCAACCTGCGTGCTTGACTAACATCTCTTACCCTTTACTGCCCCCTAAAAGGAATTTTCGTTTTTATGTATGGGTATGTATGATCATCAAAGGCATTTGGTTTACTCTAGTAGGTTTTCATATGGCTTCAAACAGTAAGTCTTTTATTTTTTTCTTTCCTTTTCTTTTTCTTTATTTTTTTTAGTTTCAACTGCAAGAAGCAAGAGGATTGGGCAAAGGTCAAGAGGCCATTTGTCAAACAGCACGAGACAAGCAACAGGATGTGCAAAGTGAGATATGGCGGGGAGAGCCCCCACAGAGCCCAGGGGATGTGTGACATCATAATCACAGTCCTACGTCTTCCTTGGTCTCCCCAGCTAGCCTGGTTATCTCTGCAGATAGGAAGAGAGCTGCCAAGTAGGGCTGGAAAGAGACACTGGGCAGGTAGATCTTGCCGTAACAAGGAGAAGGAAGTCATAGATTTGACCTAAAAGCCGAGAAGGGAACATTCCCAAGAGACTTGGAGGTTCCATCTCTCAAGCGAGCTGAAATTAGCAGGAATTTCTCCTGCGGCTTCGCCGTGGTGTGGGGAAAAGAGAAGTGGTTTTGATGCAAGGGGCAGAGGGAGTGTTGGCGGTGGCGGGGGTAGCGGGGGCGGCAGCTCACTGACAGGTTAAAACCACCCCGGAGAGGCCCAGCTCTCTGAAGTTCAACATCAGAATATACATTCGAGTAAGGGTGGTCAATTATTTAATTTTTTGAGACTCTCTTTCCTTGTCTTTATACATGAGGACTAACAAAATTGTTAAGAAGATGACAGAAAACCACAGAGGAAAAAGCTGCAGTATAGTGGATACTCCATAAATATTAGTTCCCTTGGCTAGATTCGTCCCTTCTTTTTCCCAAGTGTAGAGCAACATGGATTAAAATTGATTTTGTGTTTCTAGATCTCCAGCAAATGTATTTAGAACTGTTCTATTAAATTTTCCTAGAAAATAAAGCATCTATTGCGTTGAGGCTATCTAGGTAATCTACTTCACAGCATCTAAGTCTAGAAATTCAGAAACGTCTGCATGTGCGTCTCTCTCTGTAATGTCCTGATTCTTTTTTTTTTTTTTTTTTCTCATCCACTTTCCCATCAGTGGTTCAGATATTCTCTCTATATTTGTGTTTGCAAAGTTCTATTCCTGAACAGAATTTTCTCCCAGGAATTCCTGACCGAGGCCATCTGCTCTGCAGGCAGAAAGTAAAGCGACCACAGGCTGATGCAGCCAGGAAGGCAGAGGCCAAGAGGAGGGAGCGTGGCATCAGAACAGAGCCGGCCAGGGCTCTGGCTTCCTCCTCCAGGATCAAGGGAAATGTGGGAAGCATGGTGCAGAATCCGGGGCAGCTCATCGCCCTGCTCACTTGCTGGGGAACAGATAAAACGTGAGTGAGGGGGAGATTTTGTGGGCTGACACTCCCCGGAAATGCTGTGTGCACTTGGGCATGATGGTTGATACTCAGTACTTTGAAGCAAACACCATGAGACTACTCAGCATTGGGAGAAGCTGTCCATGTAGATGCCCAGGAAGCAGCCCAGAGGATAGGGTGCCCCAGCAATACTGCAGAAACCCAACTACTGATGAGAATGAGTAAAAGAATGCACAGATTGGACATGTAAATAAACAGGTTTAATACTCTGGCAGCTCTTGAAAACTAATCCCTTTTTCTGAGTCTTCTCAGAAACCTTCGTTCTCATGGTCACTCGACAACATGCTGCAGAAAAGACTTGGCCTCGGGACAGCCATGCCTGGGTTCAATCCCAGTCCCGGCTCGTGGCAGCTGGGTGATGGGGCAAGTCATCTATCCTTCCTGGGCTTCAACCCTATCCGCAAAATGTAGGGGCTAAGGGAGGAAGGGGATGGGGTGGAGACCATTAGAATTAATGTATGAGACCAGGTGCAGTGGCTCACACCTGTAATCCCAGCACTTTGGGAGGCCAAGGCGGGCAGATCAGGAGGTCAGGAGATCAAGACCATCCTGGCTAACATCGCGAAAACCCATCTCTACTAAAAATACAAAAAATTAGCCAGGCATGGTGGCATGCGCCTGTAGTCCCAGCTACTTGGGAGGCTGAGGCAGGAGAATTGTTTGAACCCGGGAGGCCAAGGTTGCAGTGAGCCAAGATCATGCCACTGCACTCCAGCCTGTGCGACAGAGTGAGATTCCGTCTCAAAATAATAATAAATGTATAAAAAGTGAAGTCCCTGGTACCTGTTAAATGTTCAATAGGTGGTGGTTGTCATTGGGCAAAAAACACGTTTTGCCCTCTCCCTTGTCCTCTCCCTCTGCATGGAATCAATAGCCAAGTCCTTCCTAACCTCCATTCTCTTTGTTCCTCTCCCTCCCTTCCCTATTTCCTATTAGGCCTTTCTCACCATCCTCACAGGCAACACAGCAATAGCAGCTGTGAGTCTCCTGTCTGCCCAAGAAAGTGCCCCCTCATCAGCAAGCCGGCTCTCCTCACACCAGCTGGCAGGGGCCTCTCCCACCCCTGCGCTCCAAGCACACATCGCTTCCACATTCCTGTGACACCTGCCACAGTCAGCCTGGCATTGCGGTGTCTGAGCACCTGTTGTTGCATCTGTGCTGAATCAGGCACTGTGAGAGGAAGGCCAGACCCTGTGGACTTGGGTTCCCACTG
Source organism: Chlorocebus sabaeus (assembly GCF_047675955.1). Classification (NCBI taxonomy): domain Eukaryota; kingdom Metazoa; phylum Chordata; class Mammalia; order Primates; family Cercopithecidae; genus Chlorocebus; species Chlorocebus sabaeus. Next base: position 7,785,999 of record NC_132906.1, read on the forward strand.
GCACCTGGCAGGTTGCCCTGCATTGGGAAGTGCTTGTTCCAGCCTGAATGCGGACTTCAGGAAAGGGCAGCCCAACATATGCTGTTTTGGTATGCTGCTTTCTTTGCACTTAGGGCACTTGGAGAACAGCAAAGGCAGCAGGGAGCTCTCTCCGGTCCCTTTATCTGCCTAAAGGCAGAGCCTCCAAAAGAGCGTCACCCGGGGTTTCTCACTAACCAGGGAAGATTGAACATAAATCACAGGAGAGGTGTCTGGAGGCCACACTACGCCCAGACATAGACTTGTCACAGGCTGTGCCCTCTTCCTCCGAGGCCCTGTTCATCTTCCCCAGAATCATTTACTCTTTCCCAAGTTTCCTACATTCCCCCTCCACTCTCCCCGGTGAAGCAGGTATCTAAACTCCTAGATCTTGCTGGGCTTGGGGGTGCTCACTTTTCCTTCCTGTGATGCCCGTGTGCACATAACACATTTGTCTCTCTTTTCTCCTGTTAATCTGTCTGCTGTCTATTTATTTCACAGACTCAGATCTCCGACTCTCAAGGGTAGAGGGAAAGTTCTCCCTCTCCTACAAATGTAATGACAAAAACAGCATGTACTGAATGGGTTAACAAATGAATGAAAAATTTTTATCCTACCTAGTTCCTCCTATTAAGCCACCAAGAGGTGGGTGAATAAAGGCTACCTAAGCCCATTTCCTATGGGGCATATCCTCAAATAGCACATATCTATTGGTAAGTGTCCATGTCACCCTCTGAGCAGGACACCAAAACCACATTTTGTGATCTCTAGTTTTCTGGGATTTATAATATAAAAAGAAACCCGATGCCACATTCCAGGGCTATTACAAGTCAAATTCCAACGCTACAAACTAAAAGATCATAAAATACATCATAACAAAGATTACTTCCAATAAGAGAGTCTGGCTGGCTAAGGTTTTAAAATCTCTTGGTCTGTCAAATAGACACTTTGTTATAATTTGATTTCACTTGTGGCATTACTAGCAAACTTTGTAAATCCCAAGTATACTTTGGCAGGGGAGATGGATGGAATTGTTGGGAAAGCCGTAGGGTGGAAAACATTAACTAGAGCTTAAGAAAAAATGTACAAAGGAAATGAGGAAAGGATAGGCAAGATGGGGAATTCAGTGAGGTTTTGGTGGAATGGTGCTCGGTCCTGTGCCTGAGATCTTCTTCCTCTTGGTGTGCTGCAGAACATTGACAACCCCCAAGATAACAGGGAGATCTGCGAAATGTAGGAAGCAAGGCAGGTTACTGGGGGAAATATTTGTGGACTGCCTTCTTCTAAGGTTATTCCTATTTTAAAGGACTTGAAAAAATACTAAATATGGGTTAACATCACAAAAGAGTTTTCCTTTCCTCCCAATCTCTACTAATCTCAATCTCAATACCTACAATTGATTCCCTTCCTTCCAATCTCTAGTAATGATTGGCACAGAGTAGTTGCTCAATAAAATACTTTCGAACTGATTAAAGTTATATAAGATTACTTATAACTTCAGTGCTAATTCTTGCCACATGTATTTGTGTTTTACACATTTCAAAGTGAGATTAGTTTCACTTTCAAGATTGTGACACAAGGCAAAGGGCAGCTCTGTCTGACGTGATCATGTCAGGGGATCAGACAACCAGCTTTATGATGGATTTCCAACAGATCATTGTGAATCGCTTTCAGACACCCTGCCACACAGCTGCTGAAAAAGAAATATGAGCTGACAAAACATTCCTCACTTTACTTAAACAAGAAAAGGAAAGAGGCCACCATACACCAGGGCACAGGTGACAGACAATAAAATAGCAAAGGCCAGTTAATTATAGGGATTGGGTTTTTGCTGGGATGCAAATGGGAACGTGGTCACACCCAATAAACAGAGGCCTATGGTCTGGATTCTACAGGTAATTCTACAGAACAAATGATGAAAGGGATCATCGACAGTTAATCACTGTTGTGATTAAGAAAATGTAGATTTCCAGCCTGGGTAGCATAGACAGACCCTGTCTCTACAAAAAAAAAAAAAAAAAAAAAATTTTAGGTTAGCCAGGCACCATGATGTGTGCTTGTAGTCCCAGTACTTGGGAGGCTGAGGTAGGAGGATCGCGTGAACCCAGGAGTTGGAGGCTGCAGTGAGCAAAGATTGCAGCACAGGGCTCCAGCCTGGGGGATAGACTGAGACCGTGTCTCTAAGAAAACTAACTAAATAAATGTAGATCCACTACAAAGACTTGCTTTCCGAAGCTCGGTTAAAGCTTTGGAGGCACACATACACAAATCCTATGACACTCCTAAAACGGCAGTGTGCCCTAGGTATGTTACTAGAATAGTTAGGGTAAAGATTTAGGTAGGAATATTTGCACAAATTAACTTCAGCTTCTGTTTAACCATATTCTTATAATTTTCATATTGCATACTTAGGCTGCACCATATTCATAAAACGTCAAGGATTCTTATTCAATACTTCACGAAGGGCACTATATCTGGCACAAGACTCTGCCCCATGGTGTTTTCACACAGCTGGAAACCGTGTTTCTTCAAAGTACTAGGCTCCATATTGCTGAGGCTTTTGAAGCCACCAGGGTTTTTGCCACAGGGGAGTCCCTGCTGAGCACCTGGGGATTCCCTGGGACAGTGAGAGCGCCAGGGAGCAGGAGGCAATTAGAACCGAACTCGGCGTAATAATCCCTCTTGAGGCCTTTGCTGTTTATTTTCTCACATTCCTCCTGCCGGCCACCTCATAGCTCACCTTCCCCGCAAGTCTCTGACACTCTTGACACAGAGCAGAACCAGCAGAACTGAATGGAAGGATGCAAATGAAACAGACTGGAGGGGTTTGGGAATGGGCCCTGGGCAAGGCTGAAAGGTGGGATGGCTGAGAAGGGATTTAACGACAGTCCCAAGAGCTCCAAATGGGGCAGGGGAGGTGGTGTCCACAGGGAAGGAAATGAGAGGAACAGGTTTACATTCCAAGAGGACTGGATCAAGGAACGGCTCCCATCCTCTGGAAGTTTTTGACAAAAGATGGGTGACAGGGCTTGGTAGTCATGCTACACTGAGAGGCAGCCTCAGTTGTCTGAGGACAATCTTGAAAGTGAAACTAATCTCACTTTGAAATGTATAAAACACAAATATATGTGGCAAGAATTAGCACAGAAGTTATAAGTAATCTTATATAACTTTAATCAGTTTGAAGGTATTTTATTGAGCAACTGCTCTGTGCCAATCATTACTAGAGATTGGAAGGAAGGGAATCAATAGTAGGTATTGAGATTGAGATCAGTAGAGATTGGGAGGAAAGGACATCCAAACACTCATTTGGAGATGGAAGGCATTTGATGTACCTTCTCCCTCCCTACACTGAATGTTCCTTACTGCCAGTCTCTCTCCACAGGGCTCACCTCCTGTTGCATTTCTGGCCCTTGATTCTTTTTTTTTTTTTTTTTTTTTTTTTTTGAGACAAGGTTTTTGCTGTGTCACCCAGGCTAGAGTGCAGTGTCACGATCACAGCTCACTGCAGCCTCAAACTCCCGGGTTCAAGTGATCTTCCCATCTCAGCCTCCTGAGTAGCTGGGAGTAGCTGAGTAGCTACAGGTGCTTGCTCCCACACCTGGCTAATTTTTAAATTTTTAGTAGAGATGGAGTCTCACTATGTTGGCCAGGCTGATTTAAAACTCCTGGCCTCAAGCAATCCTGCCTCCTCAGCCTCCCAAAGTGCTGGGATTATAGGCATGAGCCACCATGCATAGCTGCAATACTGGCTCTATGAGAGACAAGGCAGAAGAAGACTGCCCTCTGAGAAAAAAAGCGAATAAAACACTTTAAATTTTTTTAAAAGTTTTTAATGCCTGTTGTTTTACCATTATAGCTTCATTTATTCCCACCTTTAAAAGTTCCTAAAGTTTAAATACCCATAGATCAGAGGCAGTGTCCATTAGTAAGAATAAATGGCAGTTGGTTGCCGTAGAAATATTTAGTTGAAATCATCTGATCACTTCAGATGCTCTAGCCTGGCCTTATGTTGTTCAGGGCCCCAGACTGGCTAGGCTGGGACTTAGATTTCACTGAGAGGAACTTTCCCTTCTGGCTGGCTTAGCTTCCAGAACATGAGCCTGGCTAGGGATTTATACTGCCCTAGATCCAAAAACAAAATTAAAGGACAACAAACATATCGGGAAAATATTTGCAATCTGTGACAGAGGCAAATCACCTTAATATAAAAATAGCTTTGACAAATCAATAAAAGATGAATACCACAGAGAAAACCAACAATAATAATTTAAAAATAAAGCCAACAGAAACATAAAGAGATAATTTGTAAGTGAGGAAATACAACATGATAAAATTGCAAACGAAAAAAACACTTCACATTCACAAGTAATTAAAGAAAAGCAAAATAAAGCAATCATGAGATCCTTTTTCACTTATCAAATTAGCAAACATTTTGTTTCCTTTTTTTTTAGTGATGAAATTCAGTATTGGCAGGAGTTCAGAAAATGAATCTCTTTTATACATTGGTAGGAGTGTAAACTGGCAAAGCCTTTCTGGAGGGACATTTGGAATATTTATTAGTGGCTCTTCAAAGCAGTATTTCTCATTACATGCACCACAGAGAATTGGTCAGGTAAGCTATGGTACATCCACATGGTACCATTAAAACGTTGCAGAAGAAAGATTCAGTGATGTTGAGAAAAGTAGATTACAAGATCATATATTCAATATGAGTATAGTTTTTGTTTTTGTTTTTTTAATGTATAGAAGGACGTGAAGAACCAGATTCTTAGTCATATAAAATTACTATTTGAAATTTACTTTGCTTCCATGAATGAACCTACTTAAAAATTTATTTATTTATTTATTGAGATGGAGTTTCACTCTTGTTGCCCAGGATGGAGTGCAATGGCGCGATCTTGGTTCACTGCAACCTCCATCTCCCAGGTTCAAGTGATTCTTCTGCCTCAGCCTCCGGAGTAGCTGGGATTACAGGTATGAGCCACCACACCTGGCTAATTTTGTATTTTTAGTAGAGACCGGATTTCTCCATGTTTGTCAGGCTGGTCTCGAACTCCCGACCTCAGATGATTCGCCTGCCTCAGCCTCCCAAAGTGCTAGGATTACAGGAGTGAGCCACTGTGCTGGCTTAAAAATTTAATAGGAAGAATTTCCCTAGTGGTAATTACTTTGTTCTATGAATTTTCTTTTCTTTTCTTTTCTTTTTTTTTTTTTTGTTTTTTTTTTTTGAGGGAATCTCACTCTGTCACCAGGCTAGAGTGCAGTGGCATGACCTTGGCTCACTGCAACCTCCGCCTCCCAGGTTCAAGCGATTCTCTTGCCTCAGCCTCCCAAGTAACTGGGAACACAGGTGCGCACAACCACACCCAGCTAATTTTTGTATATTTGTAGTAGAAACAGTGTTTCACCATGTTGGCCAGGCTGGTCTCTGTCTCTTGACCTCGTGCTCCGCCCATGTCAGCCTCCCAAAGTGCTGGGATTACAGGCGTGAGTCACCGCGCCAGGCCCTATGAATACTTATTAAACTCCTCCTACAAGCCAGGCACCACTCTAGGTGAAAGAGACAGAAGTGAATAAGGCAAACGTCTAGCTTTTATGTCCCTTTTCGTAGGGAACACAAGAATAAGTAAAACCAACAGAAATAAGAGGGTGACAGTTTCATGAAGAAAATACAGTAAGTTTACCGGGATAGAGATGGTAAGGAGGTCGGGGACAACATCAGGTACAATGATGGATCTGATGAAATGATATTTGAGTTGGGCCAGAGTGAGAAGGATTCCAGGCAGACGGGAGAACAGGGGCCAAAGCCCTGGGGTGGGAAGAGCATTGAAATACTTATGGAGCAGAAATAAGTTCAGTGTGGTGAGAGTCTGTGTGTGAAGACAGCAAGAGGGGAAGAAATGAAGTCAGAGTTCGGCAGGCCCCACATCACCTACACTCTTAAGTCAAGGGAAGGCAATGGGAAGCCACTGGAGGACTTACTAAAATTTGATAAAATGCATTCTTAAGGATACAACACAAAATCCAAACTTTCAGTAATAATTTATGGCTAAAAGTTAACTTCAGGTATATAATCTTCTTTTACAAAACAATTCTGTGGGACAGAGCTGCTACCGAGGCTCAGAGAAGTTGAGTGGCCTGACCACAGTCACACAGCTGACAGGTAGCAGGATTGGGACTAGAGCCTGAAGCTCCTGCACCTAGGGTGCAGGTCAGTTACTAGGAATGACTAGAAAAACCGCACTGCCACGCTGAACGTAAGCCGACATGGCAGCTCAAATGCACACATTAGCATTAGCAAATGAGTGAGCCAATGGGGCCAGTGGGTTCTCCCATCACCACCTCCCCTGAGCATTGGCTTTGAAGATGGTAACCGAGAAACTCAGACTGGGTTGCCCCATGTTGTTGCACCAGGACAAGAGACTCTGAGATGCTGGTTGCAACATTTGGCGTCTGCTTCGGACGTCTGTAAGCCTTTTGAGAGATGAGCCTGGGTGTGCGGCGGCAGGCTGCCTTTTGAAAGAGCCACACGGTCCTGCCTCCCCAGACACCTTCCTGGAGGAGGATTGAGCATTATCCCAAAAAAGAAGGGTGGCCTTGAGCTATCCCATCAGGCCCCAGCAATACCCAGCGCCTCATCAGGATGGGTGCAAGTGTTTGTTTTCGACTTTAACCTTCTCTTTCACCCTTTGCTCTTTGTTTCCAGGGCAAAGCCAGTCAAGCTGAGCTGTCTCAGCAGAGCCTTTTCCGGTGGCTGCAGAAGCCGCCTCACAACAGCCACTGGCTGGTGCTTCTTCCTCTCTGTGTGGGATGTTGCCTCTTACTCCTCTCGCAGCCCACCTGGCTCTCCTTGGCTTGGGCAGCCATGGGCTGGGGCAGCATCGCATACCCTCAGTGGTCAGTTTTATCTCTCAGTTCCCAAAATGCTGCTCTTGGTTAGCTGGGCCTTTCCCAGTCTGGGCTTTGCAGCATGGACTTATATTTTCTCTGGACAATCCAACTGTTCTTCCACAGAGTCCTTCATACACATGGCTCTTTGAGATTTGAGTTTGACTCTTTTTTTTTTCCTAAAGATGGGGTTTCAATCTGTCACCCAGGCTGGAGTGCAGTGGCACGGTCATAGCTCGCTGCAGCCTCCAACTCATGGGTTCAAGCAATCCTCCCATTTCAACCTTCTGAGTAGCTGGGACTATAAGCAGGTGCCATCTCACCCAGCTAATTTAAAAACTTTTTTTTTTTTTTTTTTTTTTGTAGAATGAGGTTTTGCTTTGTTGCCCAAGCTGGTCTCAAACTCCTGGCCTCAAGCGAACTCCTGCCTCAGCCTCCCAAAGTACTGGGATTATAGGTGTGAACGACTGCAGCCAGCTTCCAGACTCCTTAAATAAGGAGGTAAGTTATGTGAGGTACCTGGAGTAGTCAAACGTGTCAAGACGGAAAGTTGAATGGTGGTTGTTAGGGGCTCAGGGGAAGGGGGAATGGGGAGTTGTTGTTTAATGGGTATAGAATTTCAGTTTTGCAAAGTGAAAAAAAGTTCTGGAGATCCATGGAACAATAAGGTGAATATACTTAGTGAACACTACTGAACTGGACACTTAAAAAATAGTTAAACCAACCTGGCCGGTGTGGTGAAACCCCATCTTTACTAAAAAGACAAAAAAATTTAGCCGGGCACAGTGGCTCACACCTGTAATCCCAGCTACTCAGGAGGCTGAGGTGGGAGAATCTCTTGAACCCAGGAGGCAGAGGTTGCAGTGAGCCGAGATTACACTACTGCACTCCAGCCTGGGTGACAGGGTAAGACCCTGTCTCAAAAAAAAAAAAAGAAAAAATTAAGAGGTTAAGATGACCAATTTTCTGTTATGTGTTTTTTTAAACTATGGTTTTGAAAAAAAGCAGATAAAGAGTAGGCCTGATCTGCCCATAGTTTGCTGCCCTCCTCTCTACCCACCTGCCCGCTTGAACACATGGAGCTCTCCTTCCCTGTGTGTAAGATTGTTCTTTGGTAATGAGACGCCTTACCTGCCACTTAATGTCGTCAGATAACTGAGAGTCCACTACCTTGAAGTCTCCATGAAGACACAGTCCATCTCCTCAACACACTCCACTGATGCCTCCAACCCCACTGACCTTGGAAACCCTTCCTGTCAAAGTCACAGATGACTTCCACTTTGCCAAATACAATGGTTGTTTTCTGGTCTTTCTCTCAACTTCTCTCTTGGACCCAGTTGACTTCCTTCTTGCAATATACTCTTGTTTTGGTTTCAGGACCACCTCAATGTCCTGGTTTCCGCCTAACTTAATAAACGTTTGGATCCCTCTGCTGGTTCCACCTCTTCTCAAATGACTAACTGTTGGTGTAGCCCAAGGCTCTATCCTTGGCCTGCTTCTCTTTTCCCTCAGCATTTTCTCTCTAGAGCATCTCATCTATCCCTGAGACTTACAGATAAGTCAACAAGATATTTCCCAGATCCGTGCTTTCAGCCTGGATCTTCCCACTGAGTTCTAAATTATGCCTCCAACTGTCTTCTTGACCTCTCCACTTGGATGTCTGTATCAACCCATTAAGAATTTTCAATTCATTGGGGCTATAAATATGAAATTGGTTCATGTTTTTCCATAAATGCCCTGATTATGCTAGTCTCAATACTCAAGAATCTTGGGATAGTTCAGTCCAATTCCATAATGTTATTGAAGATTATTATTATTATTGAGATTATTATTATTATTACTGTTATTATTATTATTGAGATGGAGTCTTGCTTAGCTGTCCAGGCTGGAGTGCAGTGGTGTGATCTCGACTCACTGCAACCACTGTCTCCCAGGTTCAAGCAATTCTCCTATCTCAGCCTCCCAAGTAGCTGGGATTATAGGCACCCGTCATCATGCCTACCTAATTGTTGTATTTTAGTAGAGATGGGGTTTCACCATGTTGACCAGGCTGGTCTTGAACTCCTGACCTCAGGTAATCCACCCACCTTGGCCTCCCAAAGTGCTAGGATTATAAGTGTGAGCCACTGCACCCAGCCAATGTTGAGATTATTACAGTAGTCTCATTCTATATTTTAAAATCTCAGCACTATTTATACTTAAAAAATATTATCTCAATGGTCAATTCTTTGTCTAGGACAGGAAATTGTCAAATAGGCCTAAAATACCTTGAAATATCAGAAAGCAAGGAATCGATCAAAAAATCTTAGGGCCATGCCAAAAGAATCCAGGAGCCAATATGAAGTCTCCCTTTGTCTACAGATGGAAATGTTTGAACAATAAAAATAACAACTGCTGTGGATTAAACACATTAAAATCCTTAAATGTTTAAGTTCACAATGAAACTTAGAAAACTCTCTCAGTTGTCCTCTTTTAAGGATGACTAGGCAACCAACACATTATTTTGAAAACTTGTAAATAAAAGGAAAAAATAAATGTTTCCAGCATAAAATGAGCCCCAGGACAACTCAGTAAAGAGGGAAATTTATCTTTACAGAAGTATTTCAGCTAATAAAGGAAGAAGGATTAAATTGGAATATCACATTTTTTGGAACCTCTGTTGAAATCATTGTTCTTGGCAACAATCACCAATAATGGCTAAAAAGACAACTGTAGAAAAAAGCATAAGGGGAGAGCTTCACAATATTGGATTTATCAAGGATTTCCTCAGTATGATACCAAAAGAACAGTCAACAAAAGTAAAAATAGACAAATGGGACTACATCAAAATTAAAAGCTTCTGTGTATCAAAAGACAATCAACAGAATGAAAAAATAACCCACAGAATGGTAGAACATATTTGCAATTCATACAGGGGTTATAAGGGGTTAGGATACAGAATACATAAAGAATTCCTACAACTCAACAAAAATAAAAACAAAAAATTCAATTAAAAAAATGGGCAAAAGACTCAAATGGACATTTCTCTAAATATGATATACAAATGGCCAACAAGCATATGAAAGATGCTCAGCGTCATCATCACTGATCATTAGGAAAATGCAAATCAAAACCACAATAAAATATAACCTCACCCCTGGGAGGATGGCTAATCAAAAAACAAAAAATGTGTAGCAATTAAACAAAAATAAAACAAGTGTTGGAGCAGAGGCAGAGAAATCGGAACGCTTGCACGTTGTTGGTGGAATTGTAAAATGGTGCAGCTGCTGTGGAACACAGTTTGAAGCTTCCTCAAAATATGAGAAATAGAATGACCTTAGAATCCAGTCATTTGATTTCTAGGTATATACCCACAAGAATTGAATGATCTTGAAGCGATATTTGCACACCCATGTTTATAGCAGCGTTATAGTCAAAAGGTGTAAACGGCCAAAGACTGGGCAGATTGATGGATGAGTGGATAAACAAACCTGGTACACGCATACAATGGAGGCCCTGAAAGTGAAGGGAATTCTGACGCATGCTACGACATGAACCCTGAGAACACTATGATAGTGGAACAAACCAGTCACCAAAAGACAAATATTGTGTGATTCCACTTACATGAGGTACCTAGGGTAGTCCAATTCATAGAGACAGAAAGTAGAACGGTGATTGCCAGGCGCTGGAACGGGGGCAATGAGGAGCTTGTGTTTAATGGGTGCAGAGCTTTAGTTTTGCAAGATGGAAAGGTTCTGGAGAGGGATGGTGGTGACGGTTGCACAACAGTGCTACTGAACTGTACACTTAAAAATACTTACGGTTGCACATTTTAGGTATATAGTTTTATTTTATTCTATTTTTGGCCACAATAAAAAGAAAAAGAGAGAGAAATAACCTGTAACATAATCTTGCCAAAAAAAAAAGCAATTTAAATCTGATCAAGCCTCTCAATCTAACTACCAATTTATAGAAAATGTGGGACAGAGGAACATGTTACCAAGGTCACTTGGAAGCAATCAGCAAAACCCAGACTGTGGGAAACTCTACAGGAAAAACAGCCAAATTTCTTTAATAAATTGCAAGAAAATAAAGTAGAAGGCAGAAGAAACCACAGATTAAAGGATTCTTTTTTTTTTTTTTTTTTTTGAGATGGAGTCTCGCACTGTCGCCCAGGCTGGAGTGCAGTGGCGCGATCGTGGCTCACTGCAAGCTCCGCCTCCCGGGTTCACGCCATTCTCCTGCCTCAGCCTCCCAAGTCGCTGGGACTACAGGTGCCTGCCACCATGCCTGGCTCATTTTTTGTATTTTTAGTAGAGACGGGGTTTCACCATGTTAGCCAGGATGGTCTCGATCTCCTGACCTTGTGATCCGCCCACCTCGGCCTCCCAAAGTGCTGGAATTATAGGCGTGAGTCATGGTGCCTGGCCCACAGTTTCACTCTTGTTGCCTAGGCTGGAGTGCATTGGCACCATCTCAGCTCACTGCAACCTCTGCCTCCCGGGTTCAAGCAATTCTCCCGCTTCAGCCTTCCTAGTAGCTGGGATTACAGGCATGCATCACCACACCTGGTTAATTTTGTATTTTTAGTAGAGATGGGGTTTCTCCATGTTGGTCAGGCTGGTCTTGAACTCCCGACCTCAGGTGATCCACCTGCCTTGGCCTCCCAAAGTGCTGGGATTATAGGCGTGAGCTACCACGCCCAGCCAAGGACATCTACCATTAGATGCCATCTACCATTAGATACCAAGGTAGAGCAAGCCATTCTACCTTGTATCAAGGGTTATGATGTGATCGCTCAAGCCCAATCTGGCACTGGGAAAATGGCCACATTTTCCATATCAATTCTGCAGCAGATTGAATTAGATCTAAAAGCCACCCAGGCCTTGGTCCTCACACCCACTCGAGAATTGGCTCAGCAGACACAGAAGGTGGTCATGGCACTAGGAGACTACATGGGTGCCTCCTGTCACGCCTGTATCGGGGGCACCAACATTAGTGCTGAGGTGCAGAAACAGCAGATGGAAGCTCCCCATATCATCGTGGGTACCCCTGGCCATGTGTTTGATACGCTTAACCGGAGATACCTGTCTCCCAAATACATCAAGATGTTTGTACTGGACAAAGCTGATGAAATGTTAAGCTGTGGATTCAAGGACCAGATCTATGGCATATTCCAAAAGCTCCACAGCAACACCCAGGTATTTTTGCCGTCAGCTACAATGCCTTCTGATGTGCTTGAGGTGACCAAGAAGTTCATGAGGGACCCCATTCGGATTCTTGTCAAGAAGGAAGAGTTGACCCTGGAGGGTATCCGCCAATTCTACATCAACGTAGAACGAGAAGAGGGGAAGCTGGACACACTGCGTGACTTGTATGAAACCCTGACCATCACCCAGGCAGTCGTCTTCCTCAACACCCAAAGGAAGGTGGACTGGCTCACCGAGAAGATGCGTGCTCGAGATTTCACTGTCTCGGCCATGCATGGAGATACGGACCAAAAAGAACGAGACATGATCATGAGGGAGTTTGCTTCTGGCTCTAGCAGAGTTTTGATTACCACTGACCTGCTGGCCAGAGCCATTGATGTGCAGCAGGTTTCTTTAGTCATCAGCTACGACCTTCCCACCCACAGGGAAAACATTTCCACAGAACGAGCCGAGGTGGACAGTTTGGCCGTAAAGGTGTGGCTATTAACATGGTGACAGAAGAAGACAAGAGGACTCTTCGAGACATCGAGACCTTCTACAACACCTCCATGAGGAAATGCCCCTCAATGTTGCTGACTTCTTCTGAGGGGCTGTCCTGCTTCCTAGCCCCAGCCAGAGTTCAATCTTGGGGGGCTGAGGAGCAGCAGGGGTGGGGGAGGGAAGGAAGCCAAGGGATGGACATCTTGTCATTTTTTTTTCTTTGAATAAATGTCACTTTTTGAGGCAAAAAAAAGAACGAATTTTTCCGAAAGAAAAAGTTGCTCATATGAAGAGCATCAAACACACTGTAGCATATATTCCATAAAATATGGTATGGTAGATTGTTACACTGATGGTCCTCAATACATCACATCTCCCTGAACTCATCTCCTTGCATAGTTCCCTCTCACATTGATGCTAGGTTTGGCGGCGTGACTTGCTTCAATCAATGAGATATTGGCAAGACCGATGCAAGCAGAGGCTTGAAAAGCAATTTACAATGGGACCTACTCTCTCCAGCTGGTAGGGATTCTTCCTTCAATACGTGGACAGCCCAAGCTAGCCTCCTAAAGGGCGAAAGAACACATGGAGGGAGACTCAGCCAGCCCAGCCATCCTAGCCAAGACCTGGCCACACGATTGAGCACTACCAACACCGCTCAGAGCACAGATCAGCTGTCCTAGCTTAGCACGGTCCAAATTACTAACCCATAAATTAGTAAGCAAATGAATAGCTGCTTCAAGCCACTATGTTTTGAGATCAGGGGTAGGTAAATGGCGTTACTGTTGCTTTTGTTTCCCTCTCTGTGACCCTCACCCTCACTGTTGCCTGCCAGGCCAGGTAGTGGTTGTGAGGGAGGAGGATCTGGGAGAAGATCTGGGAAAAGACCTGGCCGATGACAGAAATAACCTCACTGGGAATAAACTGCACTCCATCTGCACATCCCGATGGTCCTATCAGTTGCTAATAATCAAAAGCCAAAAGCCTTTCACTGTGAACTTAATGGAATCTTCTCTAAAACCCTTTCCACATACCTGAACACTACCTGGGTCACTGCTGTAGGCTATAAAAGAACTTTATGAGCCCAGCTATGTGCAGAGAAAGAGACCCTTTAAATACTTTTTAGTCCATACATGCTAGCCTGTTATCTTTCCTCAAAGCAATCCATTCTCACCAACATATAGGAAAGAACTGAGTCCCAAACTCATTCTTATGACCATATAATTTTTCCCTATGAAAATATTACTCAGCTCCTTCATGGGTTTGGGGGAGGGGAATGGGATGTCTCTATCCATTTCATTGCACTTGCTATCGTTCTTGATAGATGAGTACCTAAATGAAAGTACTCACCTATTACCAACAGGGCATATGTATTGAGCTAGTGGTTTAATAGAAGAGATGGATTTTTGCTGCTATCCTCTCTCCTTTGTGATCAACACATGTATGTAGAGAAAGCTCTGAGGCACTTTATTCTAAGCAAGTGTGGTGAACAGTAACACCTGCCACTTGGGCTTAGGGAGGCATCAAGAAACAGAAAATCAGACAGACGTGATTTGCATAATGGTTCCAGAATTTAGGGTTTGATTTTGGGTAAGCTACTGAACCTCTCTGAGTCTCATCTAGAAAATGAGGCCGAAGCTATGCTCCTCACTGGGTTCAGGCAAGAATCCCTAAGGTGCTGTGTTTAAATCAGGGCCCATGATAAATGGTCTTAGTATCTGTTGGGCTCACTCCACTTTCCCTTTAGTCACCATATGCATTGTGGGAGCTAAAGGCATCACTTCAGTTCTGATGTTTTGTGTGACCACAGGCCAGAACCCAAGAAAAAACAGAACATGATTATTGGTGGCTATAATCAAGAATGAAAGGATCCCTTATTCTAGAAGTTTGCAGTATCAGATGGAGCTCACTGATTCAGACTGACAGCTACAACTGGGCAAACCAGCCCGAGACAAATAACAAATGTGTTAATTAGTGAAATGTAATGAATAAAGAAATGGTGCAAGAGTTTTTGGTGTGGTTGTGTGACGAATGACCCGTGCATGGCAGGTCCAGACAGGATGGGTTTTGGGGGTGGGGGAAGGAGAGAACCATCATCCTGGTCCCAGTTTACTGGGAAAGGTTCTGTGAGCGAAGTGTGATTTTAGAATTATTTGAATATTGGTAGGAGGGGGCTTTTGGAGTGAAGTGGGCGTTCCAGGTAGAGGGTGTGGCCTGAGACATATTTCAAGGGACAGTCAGAGTAGAAGGAAGCAAACGCCAAGCCACACACAATATTATTCAAAATCAGTAGTGAAGGAGGAAATCACAGATGGGGTCTGTGATTTTCTGAAAAGTTGGCAAATTGAGTCTTTCAGAAATGCACAAATATGTTTCCTCTAACATGGGTATCAGTTCAGTTGAGGGCCCAGATTTAGAGTGAGGTGCAGGGGGCTTGGAGCCCTTACAAAGGGGACCAGCAGTTGAGGCCTGCATGAGGAAAAGATAAAAGGACGGGGCTAGTTTACTGGGGACACCACATGGTGTAGGAGAGACCAGGTGCCTTCTTATATTCTCGATGAGGGCTCTGGAAAACATGTAGTTGCTTCTTCGGCTCCTGTGAATGGCAGAGTGGAAGAAAGGACTTCAGCGTCAGCAGAAGAATATAGAAGAGACAAGGAAAAATCAGTGTCTCATAGGACATGCAACAAAAGCACAGTTTAATCAGAGGCCCACGAAATTTCAATCCTAGGAGTTCTTTCCAGACAGGAGAAATCCACTCTGTCTTCATGCCCCATTTGTTCATAATCCCTCAGTTTATGACATTCAATAAGTGGACATTTACAAGATCCAAATTCATAATACAGACTATAACCTTAGCATACTCGACACCCAAGGATTTGCCATGATACATTGTTCAGGTCCTCTTGAGCTTAAACTTTCAGGAAACCGGCTCCCTCCCCCTGGAATTTTCTACTGGATTTCCCATAGACTCTGCTGCAGTTCTGCTCTCTCTTCCGCTCAGACAGATCTTTGCGTTTCTTCAAACCAGGAACTGCCTTCCAAGGGGGCTCACACAAACTGCAACTGAGCTGCTGGAGAGACATGCCCCTATCACGGAATGTGGAGGAGGGAGATTGGAGGTGGACGGGTTCTGCAGCAGCCAGGAGCAAACATATCCACACTCACAATTTTGAGGGGGTCAATTCTTAAAATACATTATATAGATGTTACGGCACAGACTGCTGTATGTTCACCAAATTCCTCCCAGCATACAGTGAGTCGACGTTTTTTAGTTTATCTTGCAGCCAGTTGGAGCTGTATGGTGAATCTTGGGGAAGTAGGAATGATGTGTGGTGCTTCCAAGCCTGGCTCTTAAGAAAACTCCTGCAAGATCCTCCATGTTCTCTCTTTCTTCCTTTGACTACTGGCCAGAGCCAGATCTAGTGAAGGACAGTAAGCCCTTGGGGACAGCAGACCTGACCATCTGGGTCTGGTCAGCAGCTAAGGGAAAAAAGAAGACTATAAAGCCCAAGGCGACAGAAGAGCTCTAGCTGGAAGGAGACTGAGCCCTGAGTACGTGCATGGAACACTCCTTCCCCCACCAACTCACACGGGACTACCATAAGAGAAAAATAAACTTTGATTGTGTAGGGTCACTGAGGTGTAGGAGGCTGTTTGTTATAGTACTTGGTCTACCCTGGCTAATCCACATGGAGATTAGAGACCGCCTCCTGTCTGGGCTCTATACACCAGTGTGTGTTAAAATGGGTGCCTCAGGGGAGGGTTTAGCCAAGCGGCCTGAGCTATGAGGCCAGAGATGATGAATGGAAATGAATAGATGTTTAAAGAAATTAGGGGTAGCATCAGGTGAAAAAGTAAGGTAACGCTTCAAAATCTATTCCATGCCAAGAGAATTCACTATGGAAATAATATTATTTTCAACAAATGGTGCTAGGACAACTGAATATCCACATGCAAAAGAATAAAGTTGGATCTTTCCCTTACACTGTACATGAAAATTCCTCCAAATATATCATAGATCTAAATATAAAAGCTAAAACTACAAAACTCCTAGAAGAAAACAGGAGTAAGTCTTTGTGGACTTGGGTTAGGCAAAACCTTCTTAGATATATAATGCCGAAAGCACAACAAAAAAAATAAACTGGACTTCCATCAAAATTAAAAACCTTTGTGATTCAAAGGACACAATCAAGAAAGTGAAGACAAGCCACACAATGGGAGAAAATAATTACAAATCATATATTTCATAAGCAACTTGAATCCAGAAGTGTTACAGCTCAACAATAAAAAAGACAACTCGATTTACAAATGAGCAAATAATCGGAATGAAAATTTCTCCGAAGAAGATATACGGATGGCCAACAAGCCCAGGAAAAGATGCTCTACATTACTAGTCATTAAGAAAATACAAATCAAAACCACGATGAGATACCATCTCACACCCACTAGGTGCCTAAAATAAAGAAATCAGATAACAAGTATTGGTGAGGGTGTAGAGAGATTGGAACCTTTGTACATTGCTGGTGGAAATGTAAAATGGTACAGCCTCTCTGGAAAATATTTTGCAGTTCTTCAAATAGTTAATCGCAGAGTTAGCATATTACCCCCGCAATTTCACTCCTAGGTAGGTGAATACTCAACATAAATGAAAATTTACGCCCACAAAAAATCTTGTACATGAATATTCATAGCAGCATTTATTCATAATAGTCAAAAAGTGGAAACAAACCAAATATCCATCAACTGATGAAAGGACAAAAAAAGGTAGTATATCCAACCACAGGAATATTATGCAACAATAAAAAAGAATGAGGTATGTACTGACAAATGCTGCAACATGGATGAACCTTGAACACGTTACGTTATGTGTAAGAAGTGGGTCAGAAAAGCCCATCTATTGTATGGTGCCATTTACATGAAATGTCCAGGTAGACAAATCTCTGGAGACCAAAAGAAGACTAGTGGTTGCCTCATTCTTGGAAGGGAGAGGAGAGGAGAGGGAAGACTAGTGGGAAATGGGGAGTGACTGCTAATGGGCACAGGGTTTCTTTTTTTCTTTTTTTTTGAGACGGAGTCTCGCTGTGTTACCCAGGCTGCAGTGCGATGGCACGATCTCAGCTCACTGCAACCTCTGCCATCCAGGTTCAAGCGATTCTCCTGCCTCAGTCTCCTGAGTAGCTGGGATTATAGGCATGAGCCACCCTGCCTGGCTAATTTTTGTATTTTTAGTAGAAACAGGGTTTTACCGTGTTGGCCAGGCTGGTCTCCAACTCCTGACCTCAGGTGATCCAACTGCCTCAGCCTCCCAAAGTGCTGGGATTACAGGCGTGAGCCACTGCACCCAGTCCCAGGGTTTCTTTTTAGGGTGTTGAGCATATCCTAAAATTGATTGTGGTGTCAGCTGCACAATTTTGTGAATATACTAAAATTCATTGTACACTTTAAATAAGTGAATTATATGGTCTGTGAATTGTATCTTAATAAAGCCGTTAACAATCTTTTCTGAATTATTTTCTATTTCATTATATAATGAAATATTTCCAACTACAGAATGTCATAATGCCCCAGTACACAACAATTACGCTGCAAATGAAGGGCCGATATTATGGTCCAGCACACATTGCTCAGGACAACTGTCCTCAGAGGCCACCAAGCTGGACTGCCCACAGCACCCCAAGGCCCATGGAAACTTAAGCAAATCTATTCCTAAGAAACTTCAGAGGGTCTTTTGCAGTGATATGCTGGTAAATGTTTAATTGCTGACTCTGGTGGGGGTGGGGGGGAAAAAAAGGAAAGAAGCCAAAGCCCCGAACTACAGCATTTACCAATTTCCCTAATGCAAGCACTCCCACCCTGGCCAATTTCAAGCTACCAACGTGAGGCCACTGAGCATACGGTTGAGGAAGAGACGGCTGGTAAGATTCCATCTATAATATTGCCACCATACAGATTTAACAGATATAAGTAACCTCAAAAGCATAACAAATAGTAAAACAAGTAATAATTAGGAGTTTTGAGCATTTAACACTTTTATTTTTAATATGATTTATTTAATTGGAAGGTTGTATAATTTTTAGTAATGGATGTGTTTATCAGCCGCTTGGTAAATTTCCTGAAAACTTAAAAATTGGCTCTATGAGCTGGTCTCCAGCGACCACTGGGTCTCTAGGTTTATTTCAGTCTGTGGCTGGTTACAGGAAGCGAAGGAACAAATGAGCAAAGTTTCTGTCTCTTCTTACACTCCCATGTCAAGCGTGCCTTTCCCTTGAATCAACAGAACTCCGCTGCCTCCCTAATCCAGACTCAGGCAATTCCCGGAAGACTGTAAATTGATTGGGAGTTTCCTTTTTCTTCTTATTTAAATGAAATTTCTGGCTTATGGTTCTACTCAGCATATTCACCTTCATCCCCTAATATTCTGCCCCATCCCAGGTCCATGCCCAAATAAAAATAACAAGGGAACAAGAAGAGGGCAGGCAGGGGCTGCAGCTCATTTAATACCTTCTGTATATGCTTCAGAAGGATGATGCTCAGGTGCCTTCGCTTCACAATCAATGAATTTTGAAGTTACAAGTAATTTGGCTTGAATCTATCACCTCCCCACCCAGAGTCAAACGAACCAAGAGAGTGGCAATTCCGTGCAAAAGGTCTGCAGACATTTTCAGGCTGTTGGCCCTAAAAGCTTGAGGTAATATGTTTAGAACAGAATTCAGGTTTGTTTTGTTTGTCTCTTTGGTTTGTCAAAACAAATTGAACCTTTAAGTACAGAGCGAGGGCTGCTCATGGCCTCCTAGGAAGACAAGGGTACAGGGGCCTCTCCCTTCTTCTCCTAGTGAGCTGGTGCCCATCCCGGACCCCCAGGGAGGATGAAGCAGTCCTACCTTGATGCCCCCAGAGCTCTTTGTTTACTTTTCCATTACTGCACTCCGTCAATAAATACTTACTGAGAACCCAGTATGTGCTAGGTAGCTGGATATTCTGTCATGACATGAACAAGTGTCCGTCCTCAGGGGCCCTAGAAGTCTATTGGGAGAGTTCATCACTTTGAAGCCTGGCTCCTCATGCACCTCACATACAGGTTGAAGTCAGCTACATGAGGAGTCCGTACCACACACCATGATGGGTTTCCAGAGCACTATCGTGGGTACTCAGAAAAGTTTGTTGTATGAATGAAATCGATCTATAGAGGAGGCTATTCCTTGGGCCCAGGTCTCTGAAAGCTCTTAATGAAAGATCTACCCTAAAGGCACCTGAAAGTCTTTAATCTCCCAGAATCCAGACACAAATATCCCAACTGAAATCTTCCCCATGACTTACTCACGTATCCTTAAGCCACAGATTGACTTCATAGCCACAGATCCGTGAATGAATACGTGAATCAGTAACTTAAGAGCAGCTTAAATTTCTGGGTCAGAGACACCCTGAAGAGAGAGCAAAGTGATTGTTTAAAAGACATGTTAAGATTCCTGGAGGCTGCAGGAAGAAGGAGACTTCTGGGAGGGGGTCTATTTTCAGCCAGCCATTGCATAAGAACTTAAGAAAAGGGTTTTTTGTTGTTGTTGTTGTTGTTGATTGAAAGAAAAAAGGGGAACCAAAGAACAGATGGGTATTTTCCAAACCCTTTCAGCCGTGCCCATATATCATCTGCATCACTGTAAATATATGGGACACAAAGTCAAACGCCCGTGCAGAGATGCATAAACACTCAGAGCCCATGTACGCACTCGCACATGTGCAGTCACCGATGACCTGGAGAACCACGGGGGTCTTTGAATTCTAACAACAGATGAGCTCTGGAAAAGAGAAAAGTATTTCATAGGCAACACTGAATAGCAATTTTACAGGCCTAGTTAGTATAAACCCACTGGACTTTTATTAATTAGGTGCATTCTCCTGTAACATTTAAAATGATCTCCTTGATGTCTGATTTTGCACAAATCAAATGGGACCTGCCTATTTTGGAGCATAGGTTATCTGATGTAGTGAATGCCTCCTTTTGTCTATAGAGAAATATTCTGGAAAGGTCATTGTATATGTCCTGTCCAAAGTCGCTTTAAATCAAACAGGAAAAACAATTAGAAAACAAGAATCTATCCACATAATGCATCACATGACTCTACAAACCACTAGATGACTATAGCAATAGTAACTGCTTCACTTGTACAAGGAAGTACTATCTTCATGGTCATTCAAGAGATGGAGCTTTAGGTACTGCAGCTGTGTGTCCATGGGATCACAGAATGAGTTAGAAGGCATCTTACAGGTCTCTTTTAGAGACAGGAGGGCTTAGAATTAGAGGAGAGTTGAATATAGGGGACACTTCACAAAGTAAGCAAGGAGACTGAGTATTGTATAGGCAAGGAAACTGAGGCCTGCAAAGATTTGGACACTCATATGGGGTCCATCAGGATCCTTAATTAAATTATAGGTGTTTGCCTTTGCAAATCTACTCTCCATTTTTCTTCTCCTGTTTGTTCTAGGAGGCCGATCTGCACGGGCTACGTCGGTGGTTCTCAAAGTGTGGTCCCCAGACCACCACAGAACTTGTTAAAAATGCAGATTCTCAGGCCTCACCAGAACCTACTGAATCAGAAACGTTGGGGTGGGGTCCAGCAATCTGTGTTGTACCACACCTTCCAGGGAGTGCTGATGTGTGCTGATGTTAGAGAGCCCTGGCCGACGTCAGACAGGCTGATTAGCCATGGGCTTCCCTCTCGGCCTTGGCAGGTGAGGAACACTGGTAGGAGATCCCAGATAGGAGTGAGTTCAGGGTTGTTTTTTTCCCAGGTTCGTTCCCTGTGGGATTGTCTAGGACTGGCTGCAGCAGGGCACCAATGTCACTATACTTCCCAAGGTAGCCACTGAACAATGTGGCCCCTTCCTTCCAGAGCCAGGACCCACTCCCTCTCCTCACCCTGTAGGTCTGGCGATGGTAACAGTCCCAGTTGCTTGCTCCAGAACACTGCTCTCTTCCTCATGGTTCCCCTACACTCCACTCTCATCTTGGTAAAGTGTCCCTATATTTGGCCCTCCTCTAATTCTAATTTAGATGTGCCATCTGGGATATTCACCTGATTCACATCCAGATAGAAAGCTGCTTGTCTGGGTCATGAGAATGGAGCCTGGCGTGGCCCCACAAGACTTCTCTCAGAGGGGATAAGAATCTGTCTTATCCCAAATGGCCCTGGGATATTCCTAAATGCCATATTTATAGCAAAAACTCATAAAACTTATTGATAACAAAGATGACCATGACATTTATTGTGTCATTCCCAGGACAAAATGTATTTCTCCCCATAGATGGCCTATCTTGAGTTTATTTTTTTCTTCCTCTCCCCTCTCATTGGCAGGTACCGTGTGGCAAATAACTTGGCTTACCCTGGCTCAAGACCCTCTCCAAGAGCCCCGATCGGTCTTTATCTCCTAAACCCTTGGCTCACAAACTCTTTTCTGTCAAATCCACCCTGCTTCTTCTTGTTTGTTTTCACATTGTGATAAAATACACATACTCTACATTTTACCATCTTGATTATCTTCAAGTGTACAGTTCAGTAGCATTAAGTACATTCACATTGTTGTGTTATCATCCACCACTATCCACCCATAGAACTCTTTTCCTCTTGTAAAACTGAAACTCTGTATCCATTCAACAACGCCTCACTTCCCCTCCCTAATCCCAGGCCCTGGGAACCACCATTCTACTTTCTGTCTCTATGTACTTGATGACTAAGTACCTCGATATGAGTGGAATCTACTGTATTTGTCTTTTGGTAACTGGCTAATTTCACTTTGCATCATATTCTCAAGGTTCATGCATGGTGTAGCAAGTGTCAGAATTTCCTTGTAAGGGTAAATAATGTTTCATTGCATGCATGTATCCCATTTTGTTTATTCATTCACTGTTGATGGGTACTTGGGTTGGTCGCTTCACGTTTTAACTATTATGAATAATGCTACTACAAACATGTGTGCACAAATATCTCCCTGAGATTCTGCTTTCAGTTATTTGGGGTATACACCTAGAAGCGGAATTGCTAGATCATATGGTAGCTCTATTTTCAGTTTTTCGAGGAACCGTCATACTGTTTCCTGATAGTGGCTGCATCATTTTACATTCCCACCAACAGTGCACACGAGTTCCAATTGCTCCACATCCTCACCAACACATGTCAATTATTTTTTATAGTAGCCATCCTAATGAGTGTGAAATGGTATCTCACCGTGGTTCCGTTTTTATAAATCTGCCAGGTTACAATGCTCTTTCCTCCACCTAGGATGCCATCCCTACGTGCCTATTAAATATCTTGCCAGTTGAAATCAATCTCCTCCAGCTTCCTATTATTTTAACATGTTGTACCTTTACTCTAACACCTACACTCCCTCCCTTATGCTGTCACTGGTTTTTGTTTTGTTTTGTTTTGTTTTCATTTGCCTGTCTGCTCCATTTGGATGCAAGTTTGAGGACAGATGTCTTGGATTGTTCATCTTTGTATCTCCCAGTGTGTGTTTAGCCCAAGGCAGTACACAGTGTAGGCTCCAAAATCCCAACTGACTTGAAATACTGAAGGCCATCCACTTAGTGGAAAACCCAAAACCAGACCCAGGTTTTGGGCCTCACTCTCAGTTCAGTGCTCTTTCTGCTGGTGAGGGACATTAGAACCACATTAAAAATAAACACGTGTCATGTTTGAAAAAGAGATGTGACTTCCTGACGTTGATTACTCACTTTCCATTTCTTCCTAACGTATTCACACACACACACAAACACCAACATTGTGCTTTCAAGCCCACAAAGTTCATGCTGTGGTCCACGAAGATCAGAGTAACGGGCTTTCTGGCAATCAGCTCTAAATTGGTGCCACATCCTGCACTAATGGTCCTGCCTTTAGACCAGATGGAGGCAGATGTTTTGTGGTTTTCCTCATTGTCGCTTGCCCTGGTGTGTTTTGTTTTCATCCTGATGTGTTTCAGTGCGCTTCCCCTCCTTTGAGGAATTAATGCGCATGTATTGTCTATCCTGATAAAGATGTCTGTGTTCTCACAGAAAATTCAGAAGCAAAATTAAAGGGCAGGAAGTCGATCTAGCCTGGTGTTAAAGTCTTTTGCGATACTGTAAGGAACTGGCCCGAGCATCTTCCATTCATCTCCCATTTTCCTTTAATCTGGGGAATGGGTTCATTCATTGTTTTGCATTCACGTCAACTCTTCGTGGTTTTATCCACAGGGCTTTCCCAGAGATTAGGATTCAGCCCCTGATCCAGCGGCCAACATCCTGCTGACAAGACTGCCATAAGCGCCAAGGACCACTCAGATCTTGAAGAAAGCAGCTCTTCTTATCACATCAGGGAAGAGGCCCCTGTTTGGCACTAAAGCACCAAGTGGGATGTGGTGAGATCACAGGATAAAGGTTACTTCCTGTCTTCAGTCTCTTTGATTTCTTTAAAGACTCTCCAGAGGGAAGTAGATAGAGATGGAAAAGCCCACATTCTTCCTTTTAAAGGACTTCTCAGGGAACTCACCACTCTTAGCCACTGTCCGGGTTTGAGTTAGTCATCTTACTGTTAGTTCCATACACCCTTTGAATAGGCCTGTGACTGTGTTAGAGGTCACACGGACAACCTAAAGAACTTGCATTCAACCGTTTCCTTCCTAATTGACATTGCTGGGCTTCAGTGGCAGGGCCATGTGTCAACAGCCAAAACATCTCCATTGTATTCTTACTTGTAAGTTAATGAATCAATGGCTGTTGATTCTGGAGGCATATCTTGATCCTTTAGGTAGGTGCTCCTGCCCTCCCTGCCACCCTAATTTCCTGTCAGTGCTTGTCCCAGTGGGAATACCACACATCTCATCTCATCTGTGTCTTGGAGAGATAGGGCATGACAGGGATTTTCCAGGACTGCGCTGCCATTTTCCATGAAAAACATCCAGGCGTTCCCTTGTTAGGCATTACTTCCTTTGATCACCAGGCTCCCTCCTAGTCAGGGGTACTTTTCTCAGTCAATTTCAAGCCTCAAGGTCATAGATTCCTTGATAAACACTTGCCTCTCCTTGTAGCTGCTTCTTGCCCTCATTTCTGAGGACTAGACCCCAAGCCAGAAGACAAACATGGGGGGCAGTTGCCATCATTTGATTCAAAAATACACTGAAGTGGGAGTCCAGTCTGAGAGTTAAGGTTTACTCTCTGTACCTTCATTCACTGGTGTGTCCATACCACTATAGTAAGACCATCCCACCCCCGTGGGACAAGAAGAGGAGAGAGGCAATTATGGAACAGGGTTTAAGGGTAAAGGCTTTAGAATCACACTGCCCAGGCTTCTTACTTGTCTCTGCCATTGCTTGTGTGACCTCAGGCAAGTCTAAAAGTCAGCTTGTTCATCTGTAAAATGGAGATATCCCATTTAATCTCCATAACAATCATGTAAAGCTAATTCAGCTAAAACATTTAGTGAAGTATTAGGCACAGAGTAAGTAGAGGATGTTGTTTTTATCTCATATGAAGTCACTAGTCACCTGAAAGAGTGCGTATATATAACCTGGCATGGTTATAAGAAGTCATTTCTAGAGCCCTCTTCCGTGGGCAGCTTTGATCACCGAAGCATCAAGCCATACCCGTCAGGTGGATTCTCAACCCCCCAAGTGTTTGCTCTTCTTGTTCTATACATCCAGTTCCTCTGTTGCCCAAACCTACCCTTGTCCAGAGGCTCCCTGTCCGCCCCATTCAGAATCTGATGGCTGAAACTACGTCAGTGGGGAAGCTATTCTAAGATGTGCATTAATTCAGTTAGAGCATGTGCTGGCCCCAGTGTGAGACATTAGGGGCACAACCTTGAGCCAGGCAGACATGGTCTCTGACCTCAAGGAGCTTACGGTTTGGATTAGAGAGTAGTATAGTTCCCTCTGCTTCAGCCACAGCAGCTTCTTTACGGTCTCCTGAATATGTCAAGCACATTTCTTCCCCAGAGCCTTTGCAATGCCTGCTTCCACACTTGAACATTACCTCCCAGACACCTTCAAGACGTGTTCCCTCCATTCCTTCAAACCTCGAATCAAATGTTCTCTTGTTGTCATTTGTGGGATCTCCATGTGATGAGCCCCTGGTCAGCTGTGGCAGTGTTCTGGCTAAGTCACCTCTGAGGCTACACCTGTGTCGGCACCAGCATTCCTCCCGCATGCTTCAGAAATGTCTCCTTGGCCATTGAAACCACCTCCACAATCTTCCTGTCTTCCCTGGAATCTCTTCGGTAAGAAAGGTGATTTCCCTGTGACCCCACCCTGACTAAGTATGTTCCACCTACGATGCATTCCCTCAAATACACCTTCCTTGTGGCTGGCACCAAGTGAATTGTCTGCTGTTTGCCCTTGGTTCCTCCGCATGTCTGTGGGCTGATTTATCAGTATGCTTCCAGAGGTCAAGAACTATCTGTTTATTTATATGTGTCATTACCAGGTAAATGCATAAATAAGCCAAACGAGAAAACACAGATAAACTTAGCGCCTATCCCAGAGAAGTGACCATGGAGAGTAGTTACTGGTATTAAAGGACAGATTGTTTTCAGCGATGCAGTTTTTCTTTGAGAAGTAGTGTGCGAATGTGGTATTCAAGGTGAATCCTCTCCCCAGCCACTTGTATCCCCATTTGCAGGTGGCCACTGTTGCCTGTTGCATGTGCTCTTTTTTTTTTTCTTCAGGGGTTTTATAATGAGCTTAAGTAGGGGTTTCACTATGGAAGACAAATTACTACAATCTGCTTCATAGTCACATGTGGAAATGACTCTCTTTCCTTCTTTCCTCATCCCAGTCAATGCCTTTCTTCACTTTCCCGTTGAGTTATTTCAATCCAAAGGAGAAAATAAATCAATGTAACAAAAAGAGTTTAAACAAATGTACCCTCCCCACTGTGGACAACTTTATAAGGAACTGCACTTAGCTGAGAGCAGCAGGGTCCTCGTAGCTGCTGAGATGTTAGCCTGAAGCCAATCCCTCTATGAGACCATGTCTGCCTGGCTCAAGGTTGTGCCCCTAATGTCTCACACTGGGGCCCGCATATGCTCCAGATGAATTAATGCACATCTTAGAATAGCTTCCCCACTGACGTAGTTTCAGCCGTCAGATTCTGAATGGGGCGGACAGGGAGCCTCTGGACAAGGGTAGGTTTGGGCAACAGAGGAACTGGATGTATAGAACAAGAAGAGCAAACACTTGGGGGGTTGAGAATCCACCTGACGGGTATGGCTTGATGCTCCAGTGATCAAAGCTGCCTACGGAAGAGGGCTCTGGAAATGACTTCTTATAACCATGCCAGGTTATACAAGTGCACTCTTTCAGTGCATATATATAATTTCTTCACTAATGAAGAGGTATATGGAATTATAATATTGGATATAATTATGTATTTTAAAGTCTATTATAGGCTGGGCATAGTGGCTCGCATCTGTAATCCCAGCACTTTGGGAGGCCGAGGTGGGTGGATCACCTAAGGTCAGGAGTTCGAGACCAGTCAGGCCAACATGGCAAAAGGCCATCTCTACCAAAAAATACAAAAATTAGCTGGGCATGATGGGCGCCTGTAATCCCATTTACTCGAGAGGCTGAGGCAGGAGAATCACTTGAACTCAAGAGGCGGAGGTTGCAGTGAGCCGAGATCGCACCACTGCATTCCAGCCTGGGTGACAGAATGAGAGACCCTGTCTCAAAAATAAATAAATAAGTAAGTAAGTAAATAAATAAATAAATAAAGTCTATCGTAGGAAAAAATCCATCTACACTAGATACCAGTAAATATATATATATAAGATATATGAATATATGTATACTTATATATAAAGTATATGTATATTTTAAGGTAGAAGGACTATGATTTTTTTTTGGGGGGCGGGGATGCAGTCTCGCTCTGTTGCCCAGGCTCGAGTGCAGTAGTGCAATCTCAGCTCACTGCAACCTCCACCTCCCGGGTTCAAGGGATTCTCCCACCTCAGCCTCCCAAGTAGCTGGGACTACAGGTGCATACCACCATAACCAGCTAATTTTTGTATTTTTAGTAGAGGTGAGATTGGCCAGGCTGGTCTTGAACTCCTGACCTCAGGTGATCTGCCTCCCTTGGCCTCCCAAAGTGTTGGGATTATAGGCATGAGCCACCATGCCCAGCCTAATTTTTATATTTACATTTTATTTTTTGTATATTTATAATGAAAAATATAGAATATACTTTACAATTTATAATATTTTATTTGATTTAATTTATCTGGCTCTCACTCTTCATGTGTATTTAAATATTAATTATACTGCATTAAGAAAAGAAAAGTAATAAACTCTTTAATTCAAATACATTCAGCAAATAAAATCCATTCCCTTCTTGTCTAGATGTCTATTTCTTGGGAGCAGAGAGGGTACCATACAAAGTGGTGATTCTCTTGCTTGCCTGAATATTGGGATCACCTGGAGAACTTTAGCAAAAGACTAATGTTTAAGTTCCAAGAGCAGAGATTTTGATGTAGTTGTTCTGCAGTGTGGCCTGGTTTGGGATTTTTTACAAACCTCCCAAGTAATTGTAATTTGCATTGAAGGTTGAAAACCTCTGATTTAAAAAAGAAAACAGGAATGAACACCATTGAGAATTAATCAGAATAAAGCATCTAAGAGAGTATCTTTATAGAATACAACCCACCTTGTTTTGCAGTTCAAAAATGAAAAATGGCCCAGAATTACATCGTTTATTGAAAATAATAATGATCCCCGCTACTTAATATGTGCCTGGTGATTTTACATCTGTCATCTGTAATCATCATAAGAACACTGAAAGGTGAGTAGCATGAGGCCCATCTTTTAAAACTAAATAGTTACATAGTTATTTATTTATTTATTTCCTTCCAACTTTTATTTTAGGTTCATGGGGTACCTATGTGCAGATTTGTTACATGGGTGAATTGCATGGTGCTGGGTTTTGCTGTGCAAATTATTTCATCACGCAGATAGTGAGTATAGTCCCTGATTAGGTACTTTTTCAATCCTTACCCTCCTCCTACCCTCTAGCTTTGAGTAGGCCCCAGTGCCTATGGTTCCCTTCTTCATGTCCATATGTACTCAGTGTCTAGTTCCCACTTATGAATGAGAACATGCGGTGTCTGGTTTTCTGTTCCTGCATTAATTTGCTTAGGATAATGGCCTCCAGCTGCAACCATGTTGCTGCAAAGAACATGATCTCGTTCTTTTTCATGGCTATGTAGTATTCCATGGTGTATATGTACCCCATTTTCTTTATCCAGTCCACTGTTGATGGGCATCTGGGTTGATCTCCTGTCTTCACTATTGTGAACAGTGCTGCAATGAACATGTGCATGCATGTGTCTTTATGATGAGTGATTTTTTTTTTTTTTTTTTTTTGAGACAGAGTCTCACTCTGTCACCCAGGCTGGAGTGCAGTGGTGTACTCTCGGCTCACTGCAACCTCCACCTCCCAGGTTCAAGTGATTCTCCTGCCTCAGCCTCCTGAGTAGCTAGGATTACAGGCATGTGCCACCACGGCCGGCTAATTTTTATATTTTTAGTAGAGACGGGGTTTCAACATGTTGGTCAGGCTGGTCTTGAACTCCTGACCTCGTGAGTGATGAGTGATTTATATTCCTTTGAGTATATATATACCCAGTAATGGGATTGCTGGGTCAAATGGTAGTTCCATTTTAATTCTTTGAGAAATCTCCAAACTGCTCTCCACAGTGGCTGAACTAATTTACATTCCCACCAGCTGTATAAGTGCTCTCTTTTCACTGTAATCTCTGCTATTTTTGGAGTTTTTAATAGTAGCCTTTCTGACTGGTGTGAGACGGTATCTCACCATGGTTTTGATTTGCATTTCTCTAATGATCAGTGATGTGGAGCAATGTTTCATATGCTTGTTGCCCATGCATATGTCTTCTTGCATGAGACCCACTTTAAAGATGAGACTTAGAGAAGTTAAGTAATTTGCCCAAGAATATGCAGGTCTACTAGAAGGAGTTGGAGACTTAAACACAGCTCAGATGCAAAGCCTGCGCTTAGCCACTACCCCACATTGCTTTCATCTAAAAAAAAGATGTAACTGTCGTGCAGAACAATGCATAGAGTATGATTTAACTTTTGTGAAAACAAACAGCCCTCAGTGTGCAGGCATCAAAAAAAGTATGAATGGATGTTCATCAAACAGCCGACACCCTTCTTGGGGGCGGGCCTACCACTTTTTACTTTAAATACTTAAAATATTTCTGTTGTCTGAGTTTTTTTGTTTTGCAATGAACATGAATTTCATTTGTAATTTATCATTTATAAAAAGTATACATTGCACTAATTACTAATTATTACTAAATTGGAATACTGGTAAGAAACCAATTATTAGTAATAATAATTGGTAATAATTACCAATTATTACCGATTGGAGATAACCATCACTACTAGTTACCAATACTAGTTACCTCCATTACCAATATGGAGGTAACTATCACTACTAGTGTGTTGGTTAAGGGCAAATGTCTAGAGCCAGGCCAAGCGGGCAGCATTCCTGTCTC
Source organism: Chlorocebus sabaeus (assembly GCF_047675955.1). Taxonomy (NCBI): domain Eukaryota; kingdom Metazoa; phylum Chordata; class Mammalia; order Primates; family Cercopithecidae; genus Chlorocebus; species Chlorocebus sabaeus. The sequence goes on from NC_132906.1 coordinate 7,816,120, forward strand.
CCTTGACTGCCACTTTCCTAAACCTTTGAGCCCTTTACTGTCACTTCCCTAAACCTTTGAGCCCTTTTCTGTCAACCAGGGAGAATCATAGTACCTACCTCAGAAATTTTGTGAGGAATAGATATCCTCACAAAAGGGATATTACCTATATTATATTACTTATCATCATTGTAGTAATAATCCATGTAGTTCTTTTCACTGAAATATCTTTCAATTTCTTATTTAAACCTGGCAGCCATCCTACGGTAACTCCCATTTTTGCCGATGGGAAACCAAGGTCTAAATCATCCAATACATGAATGGCTATTAAACACAGCTCAGAAGATTCTTAATTTCAAACCTTTCCTTGTGCCGGCCAGTCCTGCTCCAACTCTCTGGGTTCTCAGGAGGTTCCTGATTTGGACAATGACTATGTCTTTTTTTTTTTTTTTAGACAGAGTCTCACTCTGTCACCCAGGCTGGAGTGCAGGGGCACCATCTTGGCCCACTGCAACCTCTGCCTCCTGGGTTCAAGCGATTCTCCTGGCTCAGCCTCCCAAGTAGCTGGGATTACAGGCGCCTGCAACCACACACCGGCTAGTTTTTGTATTTTTGGTGGAGATGGGCTTTTGCCATGTTGGTCAGGCTCGTCTTGAACTCCTGGCCTCAGCAGTTTGCTGCAGGGGGGTTCAACCCTGGTTTTGGTCAAATCTCATTCATAAAACCCTCCTCAGCTACCCTCATCATTTCACCAGAAGTGACCCCCGGAGACCAACAACCCACCTTGTGATTTCTAAACATGAGGGCGTGCCCGGGACAAAAGCAGGGACGTGCTTTTGTTTTGAGCATGAAAGAGAACAAACAAGCTTTGCAGACGGCTTGGCCCTGGACAGTAAGGATGGGGAAGCCACGGAGACATGTGTTAAGTTAGCAGGAGTTGATGTGAGCCAGATGTGATTGTATGGGCAAGACCCAGGGGAAAGTGCCTGGTTTTCAACACTCCTTAAAACCCTGCAACTTCTCATGTAAAAGACCCGATATGTAACCACTACTTCTGACGTCTCCTGAGGAACGCCCGCTTCCTGGAGGAAGTCGGTTGCAAATTAAAGGAGGAAGGAGAAATTGATCTTCCTCTGCAGGAAGCAGGGAGATCCTCGATGTCTCCACGGCCCTTTCATTTGAACACGTAGCTGTGGAAACCGGGGTTTAGGTCGAGTTAATTAGCAGCATCTACGTAGGAGAAAGTTCCCAAGCAGGATGCCGAAGTGGAAGGCGCAGCTGGCCGAGTGCACGTAGGGACTCAGCTGTCCTGCTGGGCCTCGAAGGCAAGTGAGATATGGGATCCAGATTACAACGTGGTGCTGGCATCCCAGACAGAAAAACAGACACGTTCGAGAAAACACGTGCCTTCTCTCTCACACACACACGGGATGGGAACACAAAACACAAGACCCTGCCCTATAGACCAGACACCTTAATGATAAGAAAAAGATACACGTCCTTGTAAGAGTGAGATCAGAGAACATTGAAAAGTTAGCAGCCCTCTTACATCCATTTAGGACATCTTGGACAAGCGTGAAATTGAAGGGCCAGTCCGGTTTTTATTTTAATAAAGGGAGAAACATAGTTAGTTAAGGGAGAGTGTGTGTAAAGGAAGATGAAATCTTTGTGAGCATGAAGGACGTTATCAGAGATTCTGTGAACATAGGAGTCTCTGTGAATGAAAGAGCTCATCAAGGAAAGAGGTCAAGGCCTAGGAGCAGGTTCCTGGGATAAGAGAATGAAGCAAGAATCAGAAACGGGGGCAATGAGAGAGAGGGTGACACAGGGAAGAGGTGAGAGGCGGCAGTTGGCATTTAGGGTGGAGCTCATGTGGACCAGGTGACCTTCGGCTGTGTCCTGTATCTTCTCCCCCTGAATCTGGGGTAGCTTCTTAAGTTCTCTCTAAGGATCCGGAATTCTTTTTTTTTTCTTTTCTTTTCTCTTTTAATTTTACTTTAGATCCAGGGGGTACATGTGCAGATTTGTTACGTGAAGATATTACATGACGCTGAGGTTTAGGCTTCTAATGATCCCACAACCCAAGTAATGAGCATAGTACCCAACAGGTAATTTTTCAACCCTTAATCCCCTCTCTCCATCTCCCATTTTGGAATCCCCAGTGTCTATTGATCTCATTTTTGTGTCCGTGTGTACTCAATGTTTACCTCCCACTTACAAGTGAGAAGATGTGATTTTTGGCTTACTATTTCTGCATTAGTTCACTTAGGATAACAGCCTCCAGCTCCATCCATGTTGCTGCAAAGGATGTGATCTTGTTCTTTTGTTATGGCTGCATGGATGCAGAATTCTGAAGAACTCAGCAAGGTTGAGTAACGTGATCAGCTTGCACAGTTATTAGAGGGGATAGAGATGGAATTCCAACTCCGTTCTGCCTGATGCCAAACCCCACCGCCATGTTGTTAACCAAGGCGGAGAGGAAGCCTGAGACAGCTTAAGTAAACAGCCTAAGAAAGTTGAGAGCAATGTGCAAGTATTAAGTCAGCCTGTGAGTGACCCTGTCAATGACCCTGATATTTTAAGAGGGACTGGCTTGTGTTGGGCCATGCGTGTTCTACGTGACACAGTGGCTGGGTAGGATATTTTAATATTTTGGCATATTGTCTTTCTGGGTGTGGTGCACTATTGTTACACATGCCGCACACCCAGACAACATTGTATGAGGGTTGCTGCTTACCTGGAAACTCCGGGCACCAGGATTTGAACTGCAATCATGAAGGGGTCCACCCTGCACAGGTATCTTGCTACAATAATAGCTGGAGGCTGTCCTTAACCCAGGACTTTATGAAGATAACAAAAGGAGGTATCGAGAGGGTTTGAACCCATGCTATGAAATAAGACCAATCCAGTTCATTTCCTGTTAACTTCTCATTGTATGCAACAAACCACACATGGTATAGAAAGGCATTTTGGCCTAAACCCCCAAATTCTTCTCACTAAAGAATACGAAAAACTCAGCCTGGAATGGCTAAGGAAATGTTCTCCGTTCCAGTCTTGGCTGAATTCTTCTTCATCTTGGGTCTCCAAGTTCTAGTGATTCTGCTAAGCATATTCCACAATTACCTGGTTCTACCTCTCTAGTAAGTCCTCTGTCTCTACACCGGAACTTACTCAGATTTCACTTTGACCATCAAATATTTAGCAATCATATTCCTAAGGAGATTTGTTTCTCCTTCCCTTGGGGTTAACCAAAATGCTTGTTGTTTGTGGCGTCTACTTTTTGCAAAAAGCTTCTCCATATTTTTGAGGCCTATCCTATCTGAGAACCCAAAGTTCTGGCTAGTTGTATTTGATTTCTTCCTAATTCGTGTGGTCAGGAGGGAATATGTTCAGCTTCTTTCAACAAGAAGAGTGACCTTTTTATATAGGACCCCTCTCCCATCAAAAACAGGAATGCAGAACCAGGCGTGCTGCCATGTACCTGTAGTCCCTGACACCTGGGAGCCTCGGGCTTGAGCCAAGGAGCTTGAGGCCAGCTGCAACATGGCGAGACCCTGTCTTGGAAACAATGACAACCAAAGAAATGCTGGGCCACTTCTTGTGTAGCCCTATTACAAATCCTCTGGGTGTAGCAGCTCAGGGCGTTACTGTTAACCATTTTATCCTCAGTATTGTGTGGGCTGCACTGAGACACACTGCTGCATCTTAAAAGGGTCTGGGTTCTTAAAAAGGAACCATTTAGGTTTTGATGATAGTGGAATTAAATGTAGCACATTTAATTGAACTAAAATGCAAACACCTTTTATGTGCGATGGTACGTTGGAAGCGTCACATACATGCTTTCATTTCATCCTCAGAATATCTTTATGAGTGGGTATTCTATGCCCATCTTACAGATGAAGAAACTGAGACCCCAAGAAATTAGGTGACTTGTGCAAAGTCAAAGCCACACAGTCACTAGGACTAGATGTTGGATTTTTTTTTAACTGAGGTAGAATCATCTAACATAAAATGTACCATCTTAACTGTTTTCAAGGGTACAGTACAACAGTGTTAACTATATGCATATTGTGCAACAATTGCCAGAACTTTTTCGTCTTGCAAAACTGAAACTGTACCATTAAACCACAACTCCTCCTTCCTTTTTTTCCCCAGTTCCTGGCAACCACCATTCTACTTTATGTTTCCATGAATTGGATTGCCCTAGGTACCTTGTCTAAGTGGAATCATGCAGCATTTGTCTTTCTGTGACTCGCTTATTTCACTCAGCATAACATCCACAAGACCCATACATGTTATAGCATATGTCAGAGTTTCCTGTTTTTTTTAAGGCTGAATTATACTCCATTATATAGATAGACCACATTTTCTTTCTAGACCTAGGATTTTAATCCAAGTTTGTGGTTCTCCAAATCCCAAACTCTTTTCAGGTAAGTAAACCATGCTACTTTGTCAGTGTTTTAAAGATAATTTAAAGGCAAATGTCACATTATACATAAAACAAATGTGAGCTGAGACAGTGGTGTCCCAGCTCTGTGTTCTTAACTTTCCAAGCTCAGAGATGGAGAGACAGGGACCTGAGAAGGTCCTTCGCTGACTTACACATTGCTAAGGGGAGCGTTTGTCTTTCTTGTTGGACAGAGAACAGCTCAGGGCTCCTCCATGCACCTTGCATGGCCTAGAACTGCCTCCCACCACCCTCCTAGCCCAAGACACATCCCGGCCTTCCCTATTCTGTAAGTCACGTACCAAGGGCTGCAGGACATTGCCAACCAAATACAAATAGGTCTGAGACCTCAAACTCCCCACCCTTCCCTCAACCAGCCTTGCCTGTTGCCCAACTTCTCTGTCCTGGTGAGCTTTTCCAGTCCCCACCGCTTCCGCAAGCCTGCAGCCTCGGTAATCCGTGCCGCCTCTCTAGTTTTCATCACACCCCGTCAGCTGCCAAAGACAGCAGCTTAGTTCTCTGCAGCCTGCCTGACAGCTGAGCATATCCTTCCCTTCCCCAGAATCCCATCCACATCTCATGACCAGGCCTCTAGGCTTTGCAGTTTGCAACATTGTTCTTTATATCTACCCCCAATCTCCACTAGAGGCTGGTGTTGAATGAACTGCAGCTATTTCTCCTGCTTGACCATGTTACTCCACTCCCCTGGGTACCTTCGGAATCATCTTATCAAATCAAAGTCAGTGCTGTCCTGCTTGGCTTTTTCTTCTGGCTGCTAACCCACTGTCTCCCTCTTTACCTACACCCTCCTTGGGCAGCTTGGTTCTGATCAAGAGTGCTCACTAGGCCAGGTGCAGTGGCTCACACCCATAATCCTAATACTTTGGAAGATGGAGGTGGGAGTATCACTTGTGTTCAGGAGTTCAAGACCAGCCTGGGCAACATACAGAGACCACCTCCCCCACCACAAATTCTACAAAAAAAAAAAAAAAAAGAAAGAAATTAGCCAAGCGTGGTGGCATGTACCTGTGGTCCCAGCTACTCAGGAGGCTGAGGTGGAAGGATCGCTTAAATCTGGGAGGTCAAGGCTGCAGGGAGCCATGACAGTGTCACTGCACTCCAGCCTGGCTGACAGAGTGTGACTCTGTATCAAAAAAAAAATAAAAAGATTTTTCAGTGCCTCCCACCCCGCTCTACAGTCTCAAATCCACATGCTTTGCTTTGAACTTCCAGCAACCCCTGGACATTCACCTAAACGCACTTCTAGACCTGGAACTCCTTTCTCTTCCACTGCTGCTGTGAATCTCTCCTTTCCTCTCCTCCCTCCCTCTGGATTGCAATTTGCAACCCAGATTAATTCCACCCATTGTCTCATTTGTATCTCTGAGCACTTGGAGTTCAATATAACTAATGTTTCTTTGTAAATATCTCCATAAATTGTGTATATATTCATCTTTCTTTTTATGCAAATTCTTTGGAGAATGAACTAGGCCTACCTATTCCCAAATGGGTCCCTCACCCTCATTGCTTATAGTATTCCATAAACAAATTATTCTGTAAGCAAATCAGGAGGGCGAGGATTATTTTTTCTTTTTCATAATTTTTTTTAAAAATAGAGAGAAGCTCTCACTATGTTGCTCAGGCTGGTCTTGAACTCCTGGCCTCAAGCATTCCTTCAGCCTCAGCCTCCCAAAATGCTGGGATTACAAGTGTGAGCCACCTTGCCTGGCCAGGGGGGATTCAGGATAACGTAAGAGCTGCTTTCTAGCCAAACTGAGTTGAATGGGGCCATAATGGGGAAGAGGAGAATTGAAGGATATGGGGATAGTGTTCAGATGCCGTAAGCCCCTGAGAAAGGTGCAGTATCTTTGAAGAAAAGGCCTTAACACAGATCCCAGATGAGTTTGGAGGACGTCACGTTGATACCGAACGGAAGTGCTGGGAAGGGAAGAGCGTGGTCCCTTAAATGATATGGGAGAGGGGAAGCGAAGTGCTGGGTAGAGGAGGGCGTGGTCCCTGGCTAGGGCTCCACCCCCACGGACCTAGGTGAGGACAGGCATTTCCTGCCAAAATGTTGCGTTTCCCAAGACCACCCTGCCCTGCCACACCCCCCTCCTGTGCCTATGAAAACACCCGGGAGACCCTAGCAGGCAGACACAGGTGCCTTCTGAAGTGGAGAGGAGCACGTCAGCGGAGGCACACACAGGTGGCTGGACACGGAGAGGAACGCATGGACAGGCACCAGCAGGCCACCAACCGGCAGAACGACAGGGAGTTTGGCTGGGGCAGTTGGAGGAGAGCCCAGGCTGCTGAGTGGCCCCACTCCAGGGGAAAACCATCTCCCTTCTGGCTCCCCCATCTGTTGAGAGCTACTTCCACTCCATAAAACCTTGCACGCACTCTCCAACACCAAGGCGGGAACACCGGGATACAGAAAGCCCTCTGTTGTTGCGATAAGGCAGGGGTCTAACTGAGCTGACTAACACAAGCCGCCTACGGACAGCTAAACGAAAAGAGCACCCGGTAATACACGCCCACCGGGTCTGTAAACATTGATCCCTACACACTGCTGTGGGGTTGGAGCCTCCGCAGCCTGCCCGTCTGTGTGCTCGCCTAGAGGTTTGAGCAGCGGGGCACTGAAGAAGCGAGCCACTCCCCCATTGCACACCTTGTGAGGGGGCAAGGGAACTTTGCTGATTTCAATGTCTGACATCTACCTTCAGGTTCGGCACCTGAGTAGGAGGGAGGCCCCACAGCAGTAGGCCTCAGGGCACCGTGATCGGGCCTGCACGTCAGCGTGATTCCAAAGGAGGCTTCTCTTCTGCAGTGTGCCGGCGCCACCTGCCCCTACCTAGGACGCATATAAGTGGCTGAGAGGCCAGCCACGGGGATGTCACATGCAGGACACTACAACCAGGGGGAAGCCTGGCCATCAGCAGGGATTGAGGGCAGCACACTGGGCCTGGGAGGTGAGGTCCAGCTCTTTGAAGACAACAGCAACTACAGAACAGAAACAGACTTGCCCCCACATTGTCAGCCCTGATTCCACCTGGAAGAAGGAGAAAGGGAGGGGCCTGAATTGACGGGGGCCCTGCTCCAAAACGACAGAGTTCAAACTGGAAGGGACTAAGTTGCTTGTATTGGCAGGGTTCAGGTTTCTACCTTGGAGGGTAATGGAGCCTGGGAGCTGGGCTGACTTAGATACCAAGTCTGTGGAATTCCTCCCCTCCTACAAAATATGCACCCTGCAGACAGCCACAGGTCTGGGTGGCTTGTGAATTTGGCCCTTTGGCAGGGGCTTTAGAGGTGACCTAGGTGGAGCCCATCACCTTTAGTGGCAAGGCCCCAGGCCCCAAGGAGGAGCGGGGAAGCGGCCACAGAGCCCACTCCCCTGGCCCGCAGCCAGTGCCTCCCATCACCTTCACAGCTGCCAGGCTCTGTTCTCTTCTGAGGCCACCGGAAGGAGAAAGAGGAAAGATTAACATGGTCTAATATGACAGCATAAGTTTCAATGAAGGGACTCGGTAATTCCAAATATTGTAGTCTCCGTGTATGTTAAGAGGGCTAAGGTGATATGGGATGAGAGAAGGAAGATAATCCATTGTTCATTTTCACGTCAAAATCAAGGTGGGACCAAGTGGGGCAGAGAGGTAGCAAGCTTTGTGTCCTTGCTAGGCTTAGATCCAGGTGACTTGGAGGTGAAGGTGGGACACCCTGGGGCCCCTGCCCTGAGAGCCATGAAATAGTGGGGTCCTTGCTGAGCATTTCTAGAGCTAGAGGGTTAAAAGCTTCAATCATTAGCTGGGCACAGTGACTCATGCCTGTAATCCTAGTACTTTGGGAGGCCAAGTCAGGTGGATCACCTGAGATCAGGAGTTTGAGACCATCCTGACTAACATGGTGAAACCCCGTCTCTACTAAAAATGCAAAAATTAGCCAGGTGTGGTGGCGGGCACCTGTAGCCCCAGCTACTTGGGAGGCTGAGGCAGGAGAATCGCTTGAGCCTGGGAGGCGGAGGTTGCAGTGAGCTCAGATCACGCCACCACACTCTAGCCTGCGTGACTGAGCGAGACTCCCTTTCAAAAAAAACAAAAAACAAAAAAAACTTCAGTCATTCTTTACTCTAAAAACATTTGCTTTGCCTTTTATACAAAGGGTGATTGCAAAAAGTTTACACCCATTTGCACCCTTATCTAACACCTTCTCACAGTAACGGAGAAGAAGCAATCCCAACTTGTTCTTAACTTGTCTGAGAGTACAGCCCTAGCCAAACTCCTTCTCAGCTCCCGAGCCAAGAATAAAATATTTTCGCGTTGAATTTAGGAGTCAAGGATCATCATTCTGCCGTGGTTAAGAATTCACCTTCCATATGTTAATGCTTCATTTCCCTCAGAGAATCAACTATGTGTGGTGCAGAAGCAGGGAAACATGTTTAAATGCTTATGATGAATAATCTCATAAGCTTATTATAAGTGTGTTTATGCCAAGTGATAAGCGAAAGCCAATACCTCTTTATACAGTGTCTGCATAGGTACCCGTGATGTTTAAGGAGCGCTTATTGAATAAAAAGCATCTCAGTGATTATAGCCAAATGTCTCTATCAATTCCATTGCATATAATAATTTGGGGACCTTTACACTAATCACTTCTGCCATAATACTTGGAGTATTGCTGCTCTTACATTACGAGATGATACTTTTCCAGTTTGTGCATGCACCCAGTCAAACTGTTCCTTGATGGCCTTTTAGGGGTGGGATTGGGAGTGGGAGAGAAGGGAAGGTTGTGGAGACCTGGGGCCTCTGGCTGTGGGGTGATCATGCCCTTGTGCTTATGTCCATCCTAAATAGTCAACAATGTGTCCTGCCACAGGTCAGGCCTGAAGCCAGGAAGTGGTATGTGCTCAGTGGTTTTATGTGTGCACGGGGCTGGGGATGAGGGAGTGAAGGTGAAGGCTCATAGCTTTCTGCTCACAGTCCTGCAGGCCACATGACATCCATGCAGATGAGGGCATTCAGCACCATTTCCTTGCATTGAATATTAAAGAATAGCTATTCGTTCCCTAAGATCGTTTTGAAGGTAACAGCAATAATAATGTCCTTGTGAATGCCGTGTTATGCCCTGCACTTCACACGCACTTTCTCATTCAGTGCTTCTGCACACCATAGAAGGAGGTATGAAAAGTCCCCTTTTACAGATTAGGAGTCTTTCTGGGCAGTGTATAAAAATGCAAGTGGAGACTCGCCCCTTATATATATGCATGTTTGGTTTCTTTATAACATGAATGTCATGCCTGTTATATGCCAGGAACTCTTCAATGCTTGATGCATGCTAATTTGTTTACTCTTCATCATGGTCCTGAGACCGGTTACTTGCCCAGGACTGTGGCCCTTTAGTGACCGGTGTCTGTCTGTGCCAAACCCTCATTCTACCCCCACCATGCTATGCTGCTTCTCTGTGGGTTAGCCATGCCAGGTCACATACAGCAGCATGTCCCTCTCCTTCATAGCCATAACGACCTGAAAAGTAGGTAATTACTGGTCCACTCCTTCTCCAGCCATGTACTCCACAACAGCAAAGACCAGACCTGCTACTTACTACAGTCTCCAGGACTCAACATAACACCTGACAGATGGCAGGCCCTCAAAAATGAAAGACTGCACATTGGGAGGCCGAGGCGGGAGGATCGCTTGAAGCCAGGAGTTCGAAACTAACCTGAGCAACAAAATGAGATCCTATCTCTACCAAAAATAGAAATATTACCCCGGCGTGGTAGCATGAACCTGTAGTCCCAGCTACTCAGGAGGTTGAGGTGGGAGGATAGCTTGAGTCCAGGAGTTCAAGGCTGCAGTGAGGCATGATGGTGCCACTGCAGTCCAGTCTGGGCTACAGAATGAGACCCTGTCTCTATTGAAAAATAAACAAACTAAATGGTTGAATTCAAGGATCTGCTTTAGTTATCTGTAATATGTGTAGAACTGAGCTGACTAAATGGACAGTTTTATAACTAATTTTAGCAGTTTTAAATTAATACACACTAAGTATGAGACATTGCAAAGATCTGAAATAATCTAAAACTATAATTTCATGAAATAGCAATTGAGATGACATCTAGTCAACTGAGAGCAATTGAGATAACATCTATATTCAATGCCCTGTGTTTTTCTCATTTCATTATTGTGACAGCTCTATGAAGTAGGCATAATCTTGCCAATTTCACCTTTTTCCCCCAACTTCAGATGCAACAGCTTTGGGTTCATCATAATCCTGGGTTCAGGCCACACTATCATTGTTCCAAGCATGGTCCTCTCTCATTCATCTTTTATTCATTTCTTCATATTTTAAATAATAAAATGAACCGACTGCCCAACCCCAAAACTAGAACATGAACGGTAACCTGCATCCGCACAGGGGATCCTCCCACTCTCCCCCCTTCCTCTTCCCAAGTGCAACCACTATACAGCATTTTGTAGTTCCTCATTTTTTTCTACTGTATGCCTAAATACTTTATTGTTTCAGTTATTTTGGACTTACTTATTTATCTGTTGACTCAGCGTTGTATTCCTTACACCCATCTATTTGTCACATGTAGCTGAAGTTCATTGATTTCCTCTGCTGTGAAATCGAATTTCCATACCGTCTGTTGACGGGTGTTTTAGTTGCTTTGCATCCTTTGATATTGTGAAAAACTGTTTGTCTATTTTACAGAGGAAGAAACACAGGCACGGAGAAGTTAAGTAAGTCACGTAAGATCTCGTAGCCCACGAGTGGCTGGATCAGGGTTTCAACCTCGATTTCTCTAGCTCTAAAAACATGACTCTCACTACCATACAACCCGTATCAGTCCTGCTGTGATGAAAAGAGCGTGGAAAGTAAAGAGCACATTTTCCTTCTTCGCTTTACTGGTTCATTTTACTGGAAAGTTACTCCACGCACTCTTTGCCTACTAGAGAAGAAAAACTTGTTGAGTTAATTAGCCTTTCAAAGAAAACTCTTTATCCTCTTGAATGCATTTACTTTCCACTCCTCCCCATTTTAAAAAGTAGCATTGCTGAGTACAGTACTTTATCTCCAAAACCGTGTGTCTGGTTTGGCTTTACACCTAGATGATGTTTAGGCTTTGGTTTTGTGCTTGCAATAGAACTAGCTGTGTGTGCATGTATTTTCTTTTTAGTCAAAAGTTCTAAAGAGGAAAACGATGGAACAATAAAGCAATATGTTAGCTTCTACAGCCTGTTATAATGTTCCAAGAGGCAGGAGAACTAAACTGTCCTCTTCAGGTTATAAATAGGCTTTATGTGGAAAATAGATCAGTAAAATAAAAGAAGCTCTGATCATATAAAACCACAGATCATAATTTTACAACAGAAATGATTTCACTTATGTGCAAAGGAATTTTCCAGAGGAAATGCTTAGGTATTTGGAGTTTAGGAAAAAATTGGAAGGAATGCGTCATATCTTTGCATTTATACAGTTTGTGCTGGAAAAAAACAGGTATTTCTGTACTTCAGGGCACTAAACAATGTAAACTTTGGATTTATGTGGATTTTAGATGTAGACGAGGTTGAGGTCTGGTTTCTACAAGGTTATGTCCCCTACTCCTGCCTGGCTCCAGAAACTTCACTGTCCCTCTTCTCCCCGCTTGCTTCCTTGTAACAGACCGTTCTGGAATAGCCCATTTCTTCCACAGCTATTTCTCATTTCTCTTTTCAGCCTCCTGTGCATGTGGATTTGGAGTGTAGATGCTTTTATTGTTTTCTTAAAAGATCGATCGGGCTGGTCCAAGTGCAGTAGTGTTTACCAGTTCAGATTTCTATGTTCCTTTTCCACTCCTACTGCTTCACCTGACTAGCCTAATTCTCTATTCTTTTTTATTTTTTTTGAGATGGAGTTTCGTTCTTGTTGCCCAGGCTGAAATGCAGTGGCATGATCTCGGCTCACTGCAACCTCTGCCTCCTGGGTTCAAGCGATTCTCCTGTCTCAGCCTTCCAAGCAGCCGGGATTACAGGTGCATGCCACCATGCCCGGCTAATTTTTGTATTTTTAGTAGAGACGGATCGTGAGGTCAGGAGTTTGAGACCAGCCTGGCCAACGTGGTGAAACCCCATCTCTACTAAAAGTACAAAAATTAGCTGGGCGTGGTGGTGGATACCTGTAATCCCAGCTACTCGGGAGGCTGAGGCAGGAGAATGGCGTGAACCCGGGAGGCGGAGCTTGCAGTGAGCCGAGATTGCGCCACTGCACTCCAGCCTGGGCGACAGAGCGAGACTCCGTCTCAAAAAAAAAAAAAAAAAAAAAAAGAGGCACTTAAATGATGGAAGCTTACTCCCCAAGGAAATTGGAGGATGTGGTGCCAAACCTGCCCCTCCAAATATCCTACTCTAGGAGTGGTGGAGCTGGGGCATCTATGCATTAACTGCCCATGGTGATTGTTTGAGAACTGTTCATGAGGAGGAAAGGGGGAGCCAGTGCCTGAGCTGTGTGGGTGTCCACAGCTGGGGGTGGTTAGCTGGAACTTGGCTGGAACACCCTGAGAGCCCTGAGAGACATGGGCGGCCCCAGAGCGTCAGCTCTCCTGCTTTACTCGCTTAACGTTAATTACAACACAAACACTTCCGTGTTGCTACACAGTCTTTATACTTAGGAGATTAATTTCTGCACAATATTTCATAATGGAATCATAATTTAATTAATTCTAATATTGGATATTTAGGTCGTTTCAAAATGGAATGAGTGAGTTGGCAAGAAATAGCTAACTCTTTTCATTCCAAACACTAAAAGCAGGCGCCGTGTACCAGGGACTGGCAATGTCTTGTGTTTTTAAAGATTTTGGAAGTCTTCCAGTCCAGTCCTATGAACGAAGCAGCACACCACAGGTGAGTGAGAATCATGCACCCTGAGAATCCTGAGCAAGTGACCCATGCAACATGTGCTCTGTTATTTAGGATGACACTTTAATTGCTGGTCTGTGATCATGCAGTAGCTGTACTTTACTCTTCAGAATTTTTAAGGTCTATAAATTTTGTGTATCAACACTTTGCATCAGGGCCATGATAGTTGAGAATCACATAGATAGCTATCCAATCATTTTGTGCCAAGAAGTAATAATGAAGCAAGAGCCTGGGATTTTGCTATGGTTAACCACTAAGCAACTGTGTCATCTGGAGGAGGCTTTCGTGTGCCTCTGTGCTCCACCTATAAATCAAGGTATGTAGCAGACCAGTCTGCAGCTTCTCCTACAACCATTTCCACCCTTCCCCTTCTTCCTTGCTGGCACAAATCTGATGCAGATGCCAGGTGGAGAGTCCCTGTTCCCAGGGAATCAGGTCTGAGAAACCCCAGGGGATGCTGGGCTTGAGTCACTTGCCGTCATTCTATTCTTCTGTGCCACATACTCATGTTCCCAGCCTCCTTTGTAGTTAGGCACTGCCAAATTAAAAAATAATAATTCTTACACAACCTAACAGTTTCCATGGGCTATTCTTTAAGTACTTTATGTATTAACTCATATCATTCTCACAACCACCCCAAGAGCTAAGTGTATTATTATCATCCTGTTTGACTGAGAAGGAAGCCCTGGAACAGAGGTTCTCAAGGTCACATGGCTATAGTAGATGTCGGAACAAGGACTCTTATCCAGGCTTGTCTGGCTCCAAGATCCATGCTCCTGTGTTATAGTTAGACTATGCAGGCTTGTCTTCATGTAACCAGAAGCATATCTAAGCATTATCCCTGCATTAGCAAAGGCTGGCCTTGGAGACATTGACTTTTTCACATAGTCTTACTCATGAGCAGCAGGAATATCTCCTGGCTTTGGATCATCAAAATTAATAGATTCCTCTTAAACGCCTCATTCTTCATTCTAAACATTAGTCAAAATCACACTACTGAAAAGGTAGCAGGTAGGAATGGCTCTTTCTTTCCTTCCTCCTTCCTTCCTTCCTTCCTTCCTTCCTTCCTTCCTTCCTTCCTTCCTTCCTTCCTTCTTTCCTTCCTTCCCTCCCTCCCCCCCTTCTTTCCTTCCTTCCTTCCTTCCTTCCCTCCCTCCCTCCCTTCTTTCCTTCCTTCCTTCCTTCCTTCCTTCCTTCCTTCCTTCCTTCCTTCCTTCCTTCCTTCCTTATTTCTTTCCTTCCTTCCTTCCTTCCTTCTTTCTTTCAGAGGAGTTACCCTCTTGTTGCCCAGGCTGGAATGCAATGGCACGATCTCAGCTCACTGCAACCTCGGCCACCTGGATTCAAACAATTCTCCTGCCCCTTGCGAGCAGCCGGAACTACAGGTGCCTGCCACCATGCCTGGCTAATTTTTTGTATTTTTAGTGAAGACGGGGGTTCCACCATGTGGACCAGGCTGGTCTCGAACTCCTGACCTCAGGAGATCCACCTGCCTTGGCCTCCCAAGTGCTGGGATTATAGGCATGAGCCATCATGCCCGGCCTTTCCTCCTCTTTTAAGGCTAGATTGTATAGTGTTAGCCCGCATGCAAATTGCTTTCCCTCCAGTTCCACTCTGTGTTGTGCACGCACACATGCACATAACCCCCATACACCCTGCACCCTCCACTGAGTGCCCCATATTAAATGGTGCTCCAGGACAGGTTATCCTTCCACGTACTCAGTCCCCAGCTTCTTTCTTGAAGAAACATTTCCTCAAACCTCACCCCAACCTGCTCTCAACTCTTCAAGTCACTGACTTTCATTTCTTTAGTCTTTACCTTTGATCCTCATTTTGAGGCCTAACACACACTGTAAACTTCCAGGCTAGAAATATGGGTTCTCTTGAGAGAGCATTTTTATTTTCTGTTTAAGTGATCAGCTCACCCCTCTCCCAATTCCACGGGACCTTTAGCTGTCGCATACTTTGACCTCATCTCTCAAAGCAGCATCCTCAACTCTAGTATCAGAAATTCCAGGCAATGACTCCTTAACTCTACTATTTTTATTTATGTATTTATTAGAGACAGGGTCGTTAGGTTCCTCATCTTTGGCCTTGACCTCCTGGCCTCAGGGGATCCTCCTGTCTCAGCCTCCTGAGTAGCTGGGATTACAGGCACGAGCCACCATGCCCTTTTGTTATTAGGGACACAGTCCTCTCCAGCCAGCACCACTCATAGAGTACCAGTCAGCACCACTACTGTAGAGTAAGTAGCTTGTAAACAAACAAGCAAATAAATAAACTATATATATATTTCATATATATGTTTTTATATAAATATATTTATATATATATACATTTATACATAAATACATATTTCATATGTATTGTTTCACCTGAGGCCCTGGTAACCCCAGCTATAGTACTCAGAACAAAATCCCTGAGGATTTACTCGAGAAAGCACCCTCAGATCTCTTTGAGAAATCATACAGGTTCACCGTTTCCAGAACAATGTTTATAGGTAAACATTGTCCCAGGTTTCAAATAGGAGAGGGCTATATTACAGAAACTATAAACTCTTCAGTTCAACCCCTCCTGGACATGACTGTGGACGTTCAGAAAAGAAATCCAAGAAGACTGAAGAGTCAACATCAATTCACTAAGTGCAAGTCAGGCCAGGCTGACCTTGTTTCCATTTTTGGGAGGGTTGGTAAGTTAGAGAAGCAAATCTTACCCTCAGCTCTCAATACCCTGCTGTGTAACAATTAGTGGAAAAGGGGGAGGGAAGGGTTATAACCAGTCTCCAGAAATTATACATATCTTCAACCTATATTAATCTGTTTCGGCCCTTTAAAATGTAAAACAGAAAGCTCTAAATTGAGCAATTGTTACATTCAAATACTCCTTAGAGGGCTTTGTATAGAAGAAGGGTTAGATTTCAGAGGGTAGAGCCAGGATAAGTGTGTGCGAATTACAGGGAGGCAGTTTTGTACCCCAAATAGGGGGAAAACTGTGTAACACTTAAAACAGTGTTTCTTAAATCTGAGTCATGTACAGACTCCCTCATAGAAAAAATTCTTGCAAATTTCCACAGTTTACAAATTGTTTTTCTATAACAGTTCTTAATTATGGACAAACATACAACTAGGTATAAAGTTCTTATGCTTACAGTTATACACATTTACAAATTAAGTTTATAAACTGAATTTATAAATGTAAACATTAAAGACAAGCAAAGCTATAATGTCAACAGTATTTAAATAAACAACCTTCTTTTAATGGGACAGATGATGTTTTGCTGAAGCAAAATCATCATTCAGAGCATGAATATGGTGTCGATGGCTTTTGCCTTGGGCGGGTGTAGGCTGCTGTACGAATTGTGATAACCCAAACCAAACCCATTTCTTTTTCTGAACCATAGAGAGATCTTCATTTATGAGGCATGCTACGACGTTAGTTGCCTTCACTAAAATTGACATCATGGTTACCTATTAGGACCAATGCTGTTCTTTTTAAATTCACCCCCAATTAAAGTGGATCTACTATCCTAACACATAAACAAAAATGAACACTGAAAGATACCTTCCGGTAGCCCTCAGATAAAAAGTGGTTACTACATTCGCCAAAGCTCATAGAAAATACAATCAGAGTGAACCCTAATGGGAAGGCTGGACTTTAGTTAACAATGATGTATCAATTTTGGCTTACCAATTGTGATGAATGTACAACACTAACGTAAGATTTTAAAAACAGAAGAAATTGGAAGCCAGGCATAGTAGTGTGCACCTGTAGTCCTAGCTACTCAGGAGGCTGAGGCAAGAGGATGGCTTAAGCCCAGGAATTTGAGGCTGGAGTGTGAACCGCCACTGTACTCCAGCCTAGGCAACGTAGTAAGACCTTATCTCTAAAAAGAAAAAAAAAAAAAAAAAAACAAAGGAGAGGAAATTAAGTATGGAGAGCCAGGGGGTATATGAGAATTCTCTGTGCTTTTTGTTCAATTTCTCTGTAAACCTAAAATCGCTCAGGAAAAGAAAAAGTCTAATTTTTAAGAAAGTGGTCACTATAAAGTGCTTATGTATTAGTTCTTTCTAGATTATTGTCCACATGAAAAGACAACTATTTCTAGATCTTGTATGCAACTCTTGGACCTCCAAGAATGTATCTCAGGGTCTGTACCGTAGTTTTTTAAAATGCTGAAATTGGGAGTTCAAGGATGGAACGAGGTATTCTAAAAAGTTGTTAGAACTTCTTTACTCAAAGTGTTCCAGAAAATGCCTAGAAAGTCATCTTTTAGAGAAGTTCTTCTGGGGATTTTTGCTTTTGGAGAGAGGTCAGAGCAGATGATCTCTAATTCCAAGATTATATAATTCCACTTGGTGGTTTTTTTTTTTTTTTTTTTTTGGAAGATTTGGTTTGAATTCATTTGTTTTTACTGCAACTTTTCACAGACTGTGCAATGGCCCAATGTCAGAACCACGACGTGATGAAATTTGTAGCTTTCTAAGTTTTTTCTTATTCCCATAATCCTGTTCAAATAGCAACAATTTCATTTAGGCCAACTAATTGTTAATTTTGGGTCCTGGGAAAGGATAACTAATAAACCTCACATCATTCCAGTGAACCCAGATTGCATTCCTTTCTGATGGCTTATCACATTGCACTCTGGGTTAAACACCACAGTTACAGCTCCATTTACATCTTTGGGTAATCCATTTTCTAGCTGTTCTCTTAAAGAAAACCTAGAAAATGTTTCTATTTCTTTATTCCCTTTGGAAAATATTTCCTTGCAGGAATCTAAGGCTAGAATTGAATCTGTAAAAGGACTCTTGTAATTCTATACTTTTTAAAACCACTGTTGGAATTTTATTGAATTCATATGTGTACATCTTTGTTTAGTTTTAGCAGACAACACTGTCATGCTAGAAGTTGTAACATCATAGGCATTGAGTAGGTCAAATCTTTTGGCATTAGGTCTAAAGATTTGATTCCTCCAATTGGGGTAGTACTGCTGAACTGCGGTAGAAATGTTTTCCATTAGCAAGTAAAGAAGCTGGGTCCTCGTCATAAATGTGGGTAGCTGAGGGAGGAGTGCAGTCCATGTTTTCTGATTTCCAGCCTGTCTTTCTCTGCTAGGCAGCATTCTCGCCCTATCCCATTACATCAGACCACTCACACTTCTGACCTGGAACTTCCAGAAAGAACGGCTGGCTCAGAGGCATGGCTTCTTATCACCACCCACTGTCTGCTCCGAGAACTGCATGAGCATTTCAAACCCACCAGGGCAGGTGACTCTCCCAACCACAGAAAGAGGAAACGTATTAGAATAGAAAGAAAGAATAAAATGGAAGAACAAATGAGCATCTGAGGAATACACCTGAAAAAGGAGTCACCAAGGGAAACCCGTTTCTATCTTTATTTTGATGTTTCCAAAAGGAAACCTTTATTTATAAAAGATCACAACCAAAGTCCAATAGTCTGAAATGAGATGTTTTCAGTATAAAAACAGGATCTACTCATTGCTCTCAAATAGAATTAAAAACAGTAGTTTGATAGCATTCCTATGGAGACATGTAAACTTATTTATTTTTTCTAATTGTTACCCCAGTACGTTCCTGTGTGAAAGCTATTACAAAATTAGGCCAGGCATGGTGGCTCATGCCTGCAATCCCAACACTTTAGGAGGCTGAAGCAGGAGGATCGCTTGAGCCCAGGGATTCAAGACCAGCCTGGACAACATGGCAAAACCCTGTCTTTACAAAAAAATACAAAAAAAAAAAAAAAAAAGCTGGGTGTGGTGGCACCTGCCTGTATTCCCAGCTACTTGGGAGGCTGAGGCAGGAGGATCACTTGAGCCTACGAATTTGAAGTGGCAGTAAGCCGTGATTGTACCACCGCACTACAACTTGGACAACAGAGTGAGACCTTGTCTCAAAATTAGTTAATTAATTAATTAATTAAGCTATGACAAGGTTAGCATCAATATATTTTTGAAAATAGCAGCAATCTTAAAACAGACAAAACATGCCTCCTTAATGTGTTGAGATTCTGCTTCTTTTTTCACTTTACTGCTAATTCTTTTTTTTTTTTTTTCATACTTTCACCAGTTTCAGGAAAGGGTGGGTTAGAGTCAGGGGCTTCCTGAAGCTCTTCAGAACAAGAATTCTAATGAAGCAGTGTGTTCAGAGGGGGTCCCCTGAGAATCATGTTTTGGAACATACCGACCTCATGTAGTATTATCTTTGCTACATTTTGCAGTTTCGTGTGAAACTTATTTTTGGTCTTTAACAAAGCATGCCCATGTTTATCTTAAAAATGCTGAAAAAGTTTAATAGTTTAAAACAAAACTTTTAAAAATAATTAAATATACAATGAATGCTGAAACATAAAAGTCAGACAGAATGTTACCTTAACAAGAAAGGGCTTCCTAAAGATCAAAAGATTGTTGTTTGTTTTATTTGCTAAAGACAAATAGCAAGTACTTTCACTTTAGGGGATTCAGATTGCTATTGAAGGAACCTAGGCATTTTTATTGCCCCACCCCCACATAGATAAAGGCTTCCTCTACCTCATTCATAGAGTGGGAAACTTGCTTATGATACTAAAAACATTGACTGTGCATTTAGAAAAATGGAATGCTGACATTTGATTAAAGATAGCATAGGATTCAAGCCAATGGCATTTCTGAGCATATCTTTCAAGCTTACTTAAAATTAGAGGGGAAATAGACACTACCTTGGGCTTTGCCTTATTCTGTGTATGGGTAGTAAGTAATTAGTGCAGCACTGAACGGAAATGAATTGTACTGAACGCCAGTGCTACCAAGTTCCACCCCTACTCATGTTGAATGGGATTTGTTTGTGTGTTTTAATTTTTTGTAGAGACAGGGTCTCACTATGTTGATCAGGCTGGTCTCAAACTCCTGGCCTCAAGCAATCCCCCCTGCCTTGGCCTCCCAAAGTGCTGGGATTACAGGCATGAGCCACCACACCCAGGTTTAAGCTGATTTTAATGCTACCTTTAATACAGAAGAGAAGAAATAGGCTTTTCAAGAATAAAAGCCCTCTTTCCCTCTAAATATTTCCAGATTTGAGTTTTCTTAAAGTTGGTGATATTAAGTCAGCAACGGACTGCTATGTCAGAATAGGACAAGATGAAAATGTACCCTCAGTCCGATCTGCAGTGGCCTATACGAGATGGGTTTGTATAATGGTGGTCCCTTTCTTTATGGG
Source organism: Chlorocebus sabaeus (assembly GCF_047675955.1). NCBI lineage: Eukaryota > Metazoa > Chordata > Mammalia > Primates > Cercopithecidae > Chlorocebus > Chlorocebus sabaeus. The sequence continues at coordinate 7,836,642 of NC_132906.1, forward strand.
GCTGTTTGTAATAAGGCAAAGCCACTTTGGATGATGTAATATCTGGTCATTTCCGTCTGCAGCTCTCACATGGGCCCTGCATAGTCCTGCAAAGAGAAATAACAGTTCTTGTCTAGTGTTACCTCGAAATAGCTTCAAAATGTTTGCTGTTTTTTATAAAAACTTCAACAAATATCTATTGTGCACACGGCTAGATCATGATTTCTGGTTTTGGTTTTGTTTTCACCTCATTGTTGGTGGGTTCTCTACCCAGGCAGTAAAGTTTTCATGAGCTTGAGCTCTAGAATCAGATAAACTGACTCTCACTTACTTATGTGATCTGAGCAGATTAATGAAGCTTTGTAAGCCTCATTTGCTCATTTGCAAAATGGCAAATATTAGTAGTCCTTTACTTGGAAGGTTGTTGTGAGGATTTAACACGTGTAAGGAGCTCGGCACTGGGCCTGGGATTCAGATAGAATCCATCAAATAGTAACTGTTGTTATAATAAACAAGGACATGTATCAAGTCCTTAAATCAGTTACAAGGAACCCAAAAGACTTTCCGCAGTGGTTGAGGGAATTCTAACACCACTTCTCTTTTCAGCTCACTTCCTTTCTGTTATCAGCACATGGAATTACATGGCTGTTCTCACCAGTATGCATGTTTGTAAGCAGTCTACAGCTCATGTTGTGAGGGCAAAAGACGGAAGAAGGTCATGAAACAGAGTGACCCTAATCCATACAGAAATGACAAAATATTCATGCAGAACCTATCACTCTTTAAGACTCTAATGAAATCCGGCTGAAGGAAATTACAGTGTGTGATAAATGATATTCCATGATTTCAGGAAATCTTACCAGAAAAACCCAAAAAGCTCTCAAGGTTGGGTAATGCAAAGATTCTAAATGCCAGATACTTCCAAGATCCCCAGATCATGGCTTTGGATTGTACTGAATCAGCAAATTATTTTGTTTTGCTTAATTTACTTTAATGGGAGGCAGTATGGCAGAGCGGTGACATGAGGCAGCTCAATTGTTACTGTGGTTTTAAAAACTGTTTCATAATTTTGCTATCAATAATTGCTTGTGATTGTTGAGTAGCATTCCATAATTACATGCTCATAAGGGCGGTGGGAAAGGCAGTGCATGTGTATTTGAGATAATAAAAGATTTTAAAGTATCAGAGGGCTGGAGGCGGTGGCTCATGCCTGTAATCCCATCACTTTAGGAGGCTGAGATGGGCGAATCACTTGAGGTCAGGAGTTTGAAACCAGACTGGCCAATACAGCAAAACCCTGTCTCTACTAAAAATACAAAAATTAGCTGGCGTGGTGGCGTGTGCCTCTAGTCCCAGCTACTCGGGAGGCTGAAGCAGAAGAATGGCTTGAGCCTGGGAGGTGGAGTTTGCAATGAGCCGAGATCACACCATTGCACTCCAGCCTGGGTGACAGAGCGAGACTCCATTTCACACACACACACAAAAAAGATCACAGTAGGAGACCACGACTTTCTGAGGGAGGAGTCAGAAAATAGGAATAGTATTTATATAGACTAATTCTGTTATGTCAGGCTTCTAAAAGAATTGTTTGAAGAAAGATTTGGGTTTCGATGAGAAAGAGAATGTATGAAAGCTCTAATTTATGATCTATTCAATATGTTTTATATATAGATTTTTATTTGATTTCCAATGAACCAAAAAGATAATTTTAGAAAATCCTTCATTTCCTCCACAGCATGTTAACGTTAATATTTAGACTGAGTTTATGAGTGTTTTCCCAGCATTGATTTTATAGTTCCTTGTCAGTGCTGGACGTAAAGGACAAGCTTTGATCTGAAATGCGGCTGATTCAGTATGAGGGCAGATTGTGCTACGGAGACGGTTTTTATGATATCTCTGTTGGGATGTTCTTTATAGTTACATCCTGACCTGCCGAATTATTACTAAGTAGACAGTCATAGCTCCAATCCCATAACTCAACCACAAAAATAGAATTCTAGCCTCTTTTAATACGAATGTTATCTAGATAGGACTATATCTAGGTCTTTCCTGACAGGTTATATGATTTAGTGCTTTGTTTCTATGAACTAAAGTTAGAAACTCGGAGTGACTCACTTTTCTTTTTTGTACGCATCTAAGTGTACAAGGAAATCAGACTGCTTCTGGTGTTGCTTTCTTTAAAAGAAAAAAAAAAAGGCATGCTCGTTGCTGAGTATCCTTTTTAGGTCAGCAATTCTTAAGTGCAGAACTTATTGGTATCCGAGCGGAAAGGACTGAAGCTCTGATTTATCACGACTCCCTGTGAGTGGAGTTCTTCCACGGCTGGAGAAAGGAAAACATTTGTTGTACTAATACTGAATGTGCTTCCTGTGTAAAATAACCTTTAACTCTGTGGAGATCCCCCATTTTAATGACCAGGGACGTAGTGGAAGAAGAAGGAAATCCAAATTCCCCACAGGCAGCCTCTTCCTCAACAGCAGGACAGGCTGCAGCCCTTCTCACGACAGAAATGCCTACGGAGGTAATGCTCCGCTCAGCTCTCTTTCGCCTGTCTGAAGACACGACTACATGAATTGTCCTCAAATGTGTGTGACATTTTGACCTGTGAAGAACACTGGGCGACAGCAGTCAGGTATTGTGAGGGAGCCGGACCAGGGGGAAGAGGGCCGTCCTCTCACGCCAGCTTCAGTTCTGGGCACTGCCGGGAACCTGGCCAATGGCAGAACCAGCCCTCAAACCCCAAGCCAGATTTCAAGTTTCTAAATCACCCTATCTTTACTGTAGAAACACTGTTAAGCCTGCAGTGACTGCCCTGGCCATGAGAACGCCTCTTTCTCTGCAAAACTTGAAGGGTATTCCCTACACTGGAGGGGAAAACCCAGCAGTGGTCAACATGATTAACAAACCTTTCAAGTCTCTTTGGATTTCTGTTTGTTTTTTGAGACAGGGCCTTGCTCTGTTGTCCAGGCTGGAATGCAGTGGTGCAATCCTAGCTCATTGCATCCTCAGTCTCCTGGGCTCCAGCAATCCTACCGCCTCAGCCTCCCAAGTAGCTGAGACTACAGGCATGCACCACTGTGCTCAGCTAATTTTTTAATTTTTTGTAGAGACAAGATCTATGTTGCCCAGTCTGGTCTCAAACTCCTGGACTCAAGCAATCCTCCCACCTCGGCCTCCCAAAGTACTGGAGTGACAGGTGTGAGCCACTCTGCCCGGCCTCTGGGTTTTTGAAAGCCTCTATAGTAGCCCAGCTCTCTGAGTTCTGTGGAAAGTGCATCCATGAGATGGGGAAACAGGAGAGTTGGCACATGCTTTCAGAGCTTCCCGAGCACCCTGGCACTGCAGTGTCTTAGTGAGGGACATGATCATGTTCTGTCTCAGCACCTTTATAGTGATCCTGTATTCCCAGCTGCAGTTAGCCGCAGACACACACAAGAGCTGTCCACAGGCAATCAATGGTACACCTACCCCCAAGCTCACTCGCAGATGACTTCTTTTCAAAAGATACACCGACTTTTAAAAGACAACGGAGCTGTTTGAGAGAGAGAAGGAGGAAAGTAAAGGGAACTGGCTATTTTTATAGCCATTCTGTCTCTCTCCTCGCCTTCCTCCCTCTCTGCACTTACATCTGCAACTCCCTCAAGCCAGATCTCCCAATTCATCTTGATTTTCATGTCTTGGCTCTTCCTCTCTAAGAATGAATGACTTGTCTCAGTGAGTGCATACAAACCTTAACAATACAAGAATCTTGTATTTCACATGTTTTAGACTGTATCAGTGGGTCATGAAACTCCAGTTAAGTCTGACATGGCTGTGGCATGGTAGAAGGAACGTTACCTGGTACCTTAGCAGGTATTTGGTATTTACTTATCAACCTGTGTTTGATATTTGATGTTTGTTGATGAAAGTGGAACACGGGTTAGGAATCATGAAAGTCAGGCTCTGTTAAGATCCTACTGCTGATTTGATGGCAATTTTTGTCAGTCTCTTGGCCTCTCTGGTTTACGATTTCCTGGCTCCTAAAAAGCATTGTACTTTCTTGATTATTAGAATGGAGTATTTATGCCCATACCTAGAAGAATTCAGGATTGTGTCAGGGGATGTATATAGCCAGAAGATAAATATCTTCTTAGAGTATCAATTTCATTTGAGGGTAAATAACCTTAAAGTTTTGTCTTCTGTTGTTGATGAAACCAAACAAGGATCTATTAGGCATTCTTGAAATGTAAAATATGTGTAAATTTTGTGCTAGCCGTCAACAGTTTTGAATCATGCCCAACTACTGCCCCTCCTTCCTCGCCCTCTGTCAATATCCACCTTCTTCTGTTTTTAGGGATTTTTTTCAGTGGAGAACTCTGAAGTGCTGTTCCGTGACAGCTACTTTCCTTTTAGCTCCTGTTTCTTTCCTATTTTTTTCTTTACGGGAACTTCCCCATGCCCAAGGCTTTGGTTAATGCCTCAATGCAGATGTCTCATTTATGTATCTCTTCCAGGCACCAAGCCTGTCTTTCAGCAGTCTACTTGAGATTTCCTTTTGAAAAAAGGTGCAAACTCAGCATGTCTAAAGTAAGAACTCATATTGTCTCCCCCAAATCTGGTACCTTTCCAGTGTTCCATAGCTGAGTAAATGCTACTACACCCATTAATGCACAAATTAGAAACTTTAGTCATCCTTGGCCATGTGTGGTGGCTCACACCTGTAATCCTAGCACTTTGAGAGGCCAAGGCAAGAGGACTGCTTGAGGCCAGGAACTCAAGACCAGCCTGAGCAACATAGCCAGACCTCATCTCTACAAAAAAATAAAAATAAATAAAATAATTAAAAATTAGCTGGACATGATACCAGCTACTTGGGAAGCTGAGGCAGTAGGATCACTTGAGTCCAGGAGTTCGAGGTTAAAGTGAGCCATGATTGCACCACTGCATTCTAGCCTAGGCAACAGAATAAGATCCTGTTTCTAAAAAAAAAAAAAACCAAGGCCAGGCGCGGTGGCTCACGCCTGTAATCCCAGCACTTTGGGAGGCTGAGGCGGGCAGATCATGAGGTCAGGAGATCGAGACCATCTTGGCTAACACGGTGAAACCCCATCTCTACTAAAAATACAAAAAATTAGCCGGGCATGGTGGCAGGTGCCTGTAGTCCCAGCTACTCGGGAGGCTGAGGCAGGAGAATGGCGTGAACCCAGTAGGTGGAGCTTGCAGTGAGCCGAGATCGTGCCACTGTACTCCAGCCTGGGAGACGGCGAGACTCTGTCTCAAAAAAAAAAAAAAAAAAAAAAAAAAAAAAAAAAGTCATGCTTGACATTCTCACATTCCCTATGGCCAATTCATCACCAAATCTTGTCATTGACTTCTAAGTTGCTCTCAAATCCTCACCCTCAAGCTACTCTCCTCTGTTATAGCCTTCTCACTGTTCTTCTGGCCCCTCTACCTGCAAGAGCCTGCATGTTCAGGGCCATTGCCGACCTCAGACAGCCTTGTTTTTCTGCTGCAGCCACACTGCCTCTCTTCTAGCCCCGCAGAGTCACCAGGCACCATCATATCACAGGACCTTTGCCTGTATCTATTCTCACTCCCTTCTTCACTCAGTTAACTTCTACTCATCAGACCAGAGAAGCCTTTTCTGACCTCACTGATTCTTCTATGAGGACCATTTATTTCTCTTCTGTGGCACCTGCAAAGCTGCAGTTTTATTTTGGTTTATTTGATCATTTGATTAAGGTGTGCTCCTCCAAGGCTGAAACTCCACGGGGACGGGAACCGTGTCTGCCAAGCATTGTGCTCCAAGAAGCTAACACAGTAAACACTTTAGTTTGTAAATATTTGCTAAACCAATGAATAGTTCTTCACTACTCCCCTCCCCAAAAAAGGGAACTATTGACAAATGCAACAAAAATAATGAGTTAATACACATGAAAGCATTTTGTGAATCTAAACTGCTGTTCAACGCCAGGCACAATGGCTCATGCCTGTAATCCCAGCACTTTCGGAGGCCGAGGTGGGAGGATCACTTGAGGACAGGAGTTCAAGACCAGCCTGGGCAACACAGTGAAACCTATCTCTACAAAAAATAAAAAATTAGCCAGCTGTGGTGGCATGCGCCTATAGTCCCACCTACACAAGAGGCTGAAGTGGAAGAATCACTTGAGCTTGGGAGGTCAAGGCTACAGTGAGCTACAATCGAGCAACTGCATTGCAGTCTGGGTGACAGAGTGAGACTCTGTCTCAAAAAAAAAAAAAGAAAAAAAAAAAAAGCCCAGTGTGGTGGCACATGCCTATAGACCTAGCTACTCAGGAGGCTGAGGTAGGGGGATCACTTGAGCTTGGGAGGTCGTGGATACAGTGAGCTACAATCGAGCAACTGCACTCCAGTCAGGGTGACAGAGTGAGACTCTGCCTCAAAAAAAAAAAAAAAAAGGCCCAATGTGGTGGCACGCAGCTATAGTCCTAGCTACTCAGGAGGCTGAGGCGGGAGAATAGCTTGAGCCAGGAATTCGAGGTTACAGTGAGCTATGATTGTGTCACTGTACTGTAGCCTGGGTGACAGGGCAAGACAGTCTCAAAACAAACAAAATGCTATTCAAGTATTAGGTTCTGTTTGAAGTGACTAATTGGGATCCTATTTTTCAAATACCAAGTGTAGATCACTTGAATACAGTGTGCAGATTTATGAAGACAAAATGCAAATGAGCATTTGGAGTCAAGCCCTCCAGACTCTTTAACAGAACTGCTGACCTTCTAATGGCTGCTACACCTAGACATTCAAACAAAAGAGGTGTTTGTATCCATGCACATAAACTCTCCGTATCTGTTAACTACTAGAATTCGTGTCTTGCATTTGCATGACTTTTGTCCTAACAAAATAAATACATTTTTCACAGTGTCTCCCTCCAAAAACAAATCTTCCAGAGAATTAATGGCATGGCACTGGGAGTGCCAACAATGAAAATAACAAAAGGATGACACTCTTTTAATTTTACTTTTAGAATCCAAGACTTTGGTTTAAATAACAATATGAGTAACAACATTAAGTTTAAAAAGGAATTCCAAGAAGTATGGTTTTCCAAATGAATTTTCAGTTGAAGGGGAAATCTTTTAAAGTTGTCTTTAATCAGTGATTAATCTCTTCTTACTGGTCATTAATTTAAATCTATGCTTAAAGACAAAAAACAGATTTCTCCATGTACCTGATACAAAATGATCAGTAGTCATTTGAAAAACATGACTGAACACTTACTCTGTTACACTGTTCTGACACATTTCACAGGGGAAATACTGTGTTTTGATAAACATCATTTTTGGATGCAAAGAATACCTGAGCAAAGAGCATAAGTTAAACAAAAAAGGCATTTATGTTTCTTCTATAGCAATCCAGGTGCCTAACTCTAGACTGCTCAGTGAAGTTATCAAGGACATAGGTTCTTCCTCTCTCATTTCTCAATGTTTGTGTTTGTTACCTTATGATTTCAAGATGGTTCTCACAGCTCCAGACCTCATAACTGCAATCAAAGATAGTGGTGGTGATGGAGGGGGAGGAAGAGGCAAGGGTCAAATGTGAATTTATTTTACAGAGGCTCCCTTATTTTATCATGGAAGTTTTTGTAATGCTCCCAAAATTCAAGGCAGGATAAATAAAAGGCATTCACATCAAGACACACTGTAGTAAAATGCAGACAAAGAGACAATCTTAAAGTAGCCAGAAGGAAAAAATACATATCACCTATAAGGGAACAATAGACTTTTGGCACATTTATCAATGGCAACAATAACAGCCAGAGGCACCAGAATCCTTTAAGCATGGGAGGCACAGGCTGCTCTGTCCCCTAGGCTGGAGTGCAGTGGCAAGATCTCGGCTCACTGCAACCTCTGCCTCCCAGGTTCAAGCGACTCCCCTGCCTGCCTGGGATTATAGGCACACACTACCAAGCCTGGCTAATTTTATTTATTTATTTATTTATTTGGTATTTTTAGTAGAGACGGGGTTTCACTATGTTGGTCAGGCTGGTCTCAAACTCCTTACCTCATGATCCGCCCACCTCGGCCTCCCAAAGTGCTGGGATTACAGGCATGAGCCACCATGCCCGGCCAACTAGAGGAACTTTTGCACCACAATATACGTACAAAAATATTTGTATTATCACTGTTTATATTAGCAAAAAATGAATAAAGAATGTGTGAATAAGCATTTTCAGAAAAGCAAATCTAAACAGAACATGAAAAAAATGCATGATTTGAATAGTAATCAGAAAGATCCAAACTAAAGTAACCCTGAGTTATCACTTCTCACCCATCAGATCCACAAAAGCTAAATTTCTGTTGACAGAAATGTGAATTTAAACCACTTGGAATCACATTTACTATTTGAGGAAGATGTTTGAAAGCAACCCTTTAATAAATACAGTGGTCAAGGAGGAAACTATTTGGCATTGCAATGCACCAAATATAACTACACTATTTTGAAAGTTCAGCTTTTCGTGCAATGGATTTTGACAAGACTGACTTAGGCTGCTCGTTGTATCTCCCACAGTGTATGTTCCTCTCGGCTCCGAACTCAGAATTTTGCAACTACGTTTGGTCACTGGACAGTGTCTTTTTATTTCATGACCACTCCAACCCTTGACTACACGGTAGCTCCTAATGGCACTGCCTGGCACACCCTAACCACACAAGTTTTGGCAGCCCTGGTTGAACTCTGGCTAACTCGACCTTTTCAGATCTGTGACTTGTATGGCTGTCTACACCTGATTCTGATTCTTCACCTAGTTTCTCAGCCCCTCCTTTCTCCACTTACTCCTACTCCTTCCCCACCCATCCTTCTTGGGAATCTCTCAGCACTGGTTACTTACTGCAGTAAATAAATTAGACCAAGTGCTAATTGTGTCCTGGAGCTAATTTCACCCAGTTCCCACCACCACACCTTTCACACAGAGAAGCATAGTTCGATGAGCCCACTTACTCTGGAGATGAGGAGAATCACTTCAAGAGCAGGTAAGAGTGGAGGGGGGCGGGGTACTAGCCGAAAGGCTATTACGATGTTCCTAATGAAAGATGACAGCTCCAGAAAGATGGTGAATGGAGTTTACAGTCTAACAAGGACAAGCACATGTGAAAACAAGAGGTACAACAGTGTGTTACTGCTAGTGAGATACAATTACTCATATGTATGCATAAGCAATGAGGCATAAAGGGTCTATTTTCCCCAAGTAGGGAACGTAGGGCAGCGGAGAAGGTCAGGAAAGGTTCTGTAGAGGAAGTGATGCTTGACCTGACATGGGTTGATAGTGCATTCCAAAAAGAGGGGAGAGCAGGAAGAAATGTATAGGGGTATGAAATCAACATTAACAGAGAATTCCAAGTACTTTAATATGATTGGAGTAAAGAATTTAAGAGTGGGGTTAACAGATCACAGAAAGCCGGTTTCACATTCTAAAGAGTTATAAATTAATTCTGTAGGGCAGGCAAAGAGGACCTATTCAGGGCTTTAAGGAAAGTAATCGATTTGAATTTTAGAAAACAAACAACTTTGGAAGCCGTGTGGAGGATAGTTTGGAATAAGCAAGGATCTCTGCTTGTGGCTCAGGTGTCAGGTAATTAATTCTGTTATCCATGATACTCTACTTCTCAACCAGGCAAGTTCATCAAGGAATTTTAGAAACAATACTTTTCTTTCTTGCTCATGTAAAAACACCTAACTAGAATGATAAACAAACAAGGTCTTCTTTTTTTTCTAAACTCTATTGTATAAACTTAGTTGGACACCCTCATTTAATAAATGGGTGAGGCTGAATAGCTTTTGGCATTAATCCCAGATACTGTAACAGTGAGAAAACAACAAAACATGGAACATAATATCCATCCATAACTCCAATTGTATGGTTAGGGTTATTGGAGAATTTTAAGAGTTATGATTTCCCTGGCAAAGTGTCAAAAAAACATACCTTCAAAAATTATCCCAAATAGCCACTTGGCATCTAATCATGCTGACATAATGAAAAATGTTGAATAAATTGCCTACGTGTAATTTCTCATTCCTGAAGAAGGAAGGATGTTTTCTAAGTCTCCACAATGACAGGTTTTATTAAATAATAACATGGTCATAAAAAAGCCAAAAGAAAATTTCCCAGCTCACTTAGAAAATGGAATCAATCTATTTTTTTCCTAAAGATAAATAGATACAGTCTGTCACATAGAAGAATGTCTAAGAGGATATCCACCAATACATTTACATTGGTTATCTCTGGGTGATGCGTTCAAGTGTTCTCTATTTTCTTCTTGTTGCCTTTTGGTGTTGTCTGATTTTCTATAGTGAACACGCATTGCTTCTGGAAGAAAAAACAAAACAGTCAAATATACCAACCATACAATCAGAATGTCGTAGGCCATCTTCTTCAGCTCTCTGATTCTGCATCGACTTTCTAACTCTGAGTAAGATTAATGTAAACTGCTTTTGAGGTAGCCTGGTGTGTTTTGAATATAGGCTAAATTTCTTTCCTCAAGTCTGTATCTTCAGGGAATAAATTTTTGAATTTTCAAAATACAGATATTTCCACCAATTATTCCTGCCAGCGGAGGGGAATACTGACACTAGTATCCAAAAACATAAGGGAATTGAAACCATCATGTATACACGTATATTATATTAGGCTTTGTGAGGCCCTCCACATGATACTTTTGGCAGATATGCTTTCTGAATTACATTTTATTTGGCTAATATTAAAATTACTCCATGCTCCCACATGTGGGCTGGCAAATGATGGGAGATGGCTATGGTAAAGGAAAGAGGTATAGAATTTAAAATTCATTGCATATAATCTATGAGCTGTATGCTGTGCAGGCAAATGAATAGAGACTATGGTGAAAATATAAACCAATTTTGAGCACAGACAGACCTAAAACAGGGCTACAAAAGCATGAAAAATGGAATGCTAACTTGTGCCATGTCTGATGCAATGCAGATGTAAAGTAGTAAAATAAAACTCCTGGATTCCAAATAGTCTACTCTAGTACTTATTCTCAAAATCCGGCTTTTCATAATCAGAAGACACTCTTTTAAAAGCAGCTGCATCTGAAATCATAGCCAGTAAAATCATATTTCAGAAGAAATATGAAACACTCATCTCTTAGGGTTAAAGAAAAAGGGTCAAATGATATTTCTTCATCTCTTAACATGTAGGAAGGGGCTTGTAAAGAAGATTTGTAAATATGACTTACCCTAAATTATGCATAGTGAACCTTTCCCAACACTGCAAGAATTTAGATAATTTAAAGATTTGGATATATATATTTTTTTTTTTTGGGAAAATATATATATGTTTTATTATACTTTAAGTTCTAGGGTACCTGTGCACAACGTGCGGGTTTGTTACATATGTATACATGTGCCATGTTGGTGTGCTGCACCCATTAACTCGTCATTTACATTAGGTATATCTCCTAATGCTATCCCTCCCCCCAAGATATGAATATATTTTTTATAACTTATAGATTCTTTTCAGGCCCTCAAAAACCTAGTAATTTTCTTATCGGCCTTGCAGGGAAGCATAATTTCTTTATTTTTTTTTTGAGATTGAGTCTCGCTCTGTTGCCCAGGCTGCAGTGCAATGGCATGATCTTGGCTCACTGCAACCTCCGCCTCCTGGGTTCAAGCGATTCTCCTGCCTCAGCCTCCCTAGTAGCTGGGATTACAGGTGTGCGCCACCATGCCCGGCTAATTTTATATTTTTAGTAGACACGGGGTTTCACCATGTTGGCCAGGCTGGTCTTGAACTCCTGACCTCAGGTGATCCTCCTGCCTCAGCCTCCCAAAGTGCTGGGATTCCAGGCATGAGTCTCTGCGCCTGGCCTGTCTCCTGTTTCTAACAGTTGTATCTTTGTCCTTGATTCCCCCTCACACCTGTTCTGGGCATCTGAGACATCATTACCTCAATCATTCCTTCTTGCTGCTTCTCTCCCCTGCTGTCTTTACTCTTGCCCCCTCATCAACTCTTTCTAACATCTGCCTAACAAACTTTGGTCTGTCCAATCATGCACATGAAACAAAAACAAAACCCAACTTTCATTCAAACCAAAATCCTGTTTCTATTTTTTGAAATGGACAACTTTATGAAAAGAATGATCTACAAAATTTAGCTGCCGCCATTTTCTTCTTATAAATTCTTCATTCCTAACAATCTGGTTTATAGTTAAACTGCTCACCAGAAGATTATGCAAATGACATCCCATTTGCCAAACCCCACTGATCTTCCCATAATCGTATCTGACATCACTGGTCATTTCCTTATCTCAACATTGCATCTTCCTTAGCTCTGAGACATTTTCAGACCTCTCTTCTCTATGCCTCTTTCATGCCTCTTCCAGCTTCTCCAAAGTTCTAAAGAGACACCCACTACATACTAGATTTTAAAACCTTTCTGAATACCTGCCTTAAGTGTGCAAGGCAGTATGCTGTGGAGACAAAGCAGCTTTTAAGAGGGGTCTAACCAAGCAGGCTGCGTAATAGGGTTTGGCTGCCCAGGGCCAAGCTTAGGCAAATAACAGAAAAGGGCAAAGGGTAAGTGTAATTTCAGATCATTCGACAGCACTAAAATTTAGGTCAGAAGACCCAAATTCAGTTGACAAAATGAAGTACAGGAATAGCACCCAAACAGGGGACAGGTGAGGTAACAAATGGGGAAAGAGCTAGGAGGGAGGAGGGCTCTTGCCAGATGTGAACGAAGCTGAACTTGTCCTCAGTCGGCCTATCCATGTCACCAGACTGACTTCAGAGTAAAGTCAAAGACGACTACAAAAAGTAAAATAAAATAGGGTGCTTGTTCTCATATCATGCCTCAGTGTTTTCTGTGAAATGTGCATAATGATAGCATCTACCTCACAGGATTAATTGAAACAATATATGCAAAGAACTAAACCCTGGCCTGACAGGTAACAAATGTTAGCTATCATTATTAATATTCTATCCTCCAAGCTATTTAACATAAAGTTTAAGTAAATATAATTAAATCATTCCAGAATCAAATCTAATTTACTTCTTAAGTATTTAGCATACTCAAAAGTACCCCATATTAGTTAATACTGTAACAGACCATTTAAAATAGGATATAAACTTGAGTGTAAGACTCAAGGGGAATTTTCTCCTTGCTGAGCCACTAAAACAACTCTTCACACTGATCACCAAAAGCCTATTTTCAGGGCTTTAGGATCCCTTTTTAGCTTCTTTTTAACTACTTTCCAACTTCTCAATACTTTCTTGCCCTTTTGATTCTAAGATGGCATAGCCTGTAAAGCAGGCTCCCCTTCTTCCGGCTGTCTTCTGAAGTCTAGTATTTCTTAGGTTCACTCCTGCTTTTTCCTCTTTTCAAAACCTTTCCAATATGTGACACTACCTTAGCGTACCATTAGTGGCTTAAATGGTATCCTGGTTCCTACTTTCTCCTAATCTTAGTCTGTCCTTCATGCTGCCACCAGAATTTTTTTTTTTTAATGCCAAATGTTTGTGAAAAGACCTCCATTATCTCCTGTTGTCTATAAGAAAAAGCCCTAAACGTCAGCATGCTACACAAGGCCCTTCATTTTGGCCCCAACCTGTCCCTCCAACCTCATCTCATTTTGCTCCACCTGCTCACCCACAGCTCCAGCCACAGGGAAATGTTTTCCATTACTCAGATAACAGCATGACTTTTCACAAATCTGTTGCCTTTCCACATTCCTCTTCCGTGAATGCCGTTTTCTCCTGTTCCCAACAATGTTCTGGTTTAGCCCCTTTTTCTATCAAGCATTTATCATACTGTATTTTATTATTTTATTTTATTATTATTTGAGATGGAATCTTGCTGTGTCACCCAGGCTGGAGTGCAGTGGCGCGATCTCTGCTCACTGCAACCTCTACCTCTCGGGTTCAAGCGACTCTCCTGCCTCAGTCTCCTGAATAGCTGGAACTACTGGCATGCACCACGATGTGTGGCTAATTTTTTTTTTTTTTTTTTTTTGTATCTTTAGTAGAGATGGGCTTTTGCCATGTTGGCCAGGCTGGTGTTGAACTCCTGACTTCAAGTGATCTGCCTGCCTCGGGCTCCCAAAGTGCTAGGATTACAGGCATGAGCCACTGCACCCGGCCCATGCTGCATTTTAAGTATCTGTTTACATGTCTATTTCCCCAGGAAAATATAAGCATCTCAGGTACAGGGAAATGTCCTTTTCTTCTTTATAGCTCCAGAATCTAGTATATCAAGCAAATGTTCAATACATATTCATTGAACTGTGAGCAATCAGCAAACGTTAAAATGATTTTTAAAAAACGACTCGCAGTTTTACAATTTCTCAGTAGGTGGAACTGAAAGAAAAAAGATGCAAACGAAATACTCCAACTCAAATCTCAGGATTAATAACATGGTTATTTTGAAGGACCAGAAGACACCTAAAGGACAGCAGGGCAGAACACTTAACATCTGGAACTCCAAAGTCGTATGATCACGGCGGTAGATATAAATAACATACATGGCCTTATAATTTCCCTCTCTCTCTCAAATCCTTCCACGGCTTTTTAAAGACAAAGCCTCACCCTTAATCTTGCCTACAAAGGCTGAGTAAAAAACTTGTAGCTAGGTCCCATGATGCATGCCTGTAGTTCCAAGTACTCGGGAGGCTGCAGCAGGATAATCGCTTGAGCCCAGTAGTTCAACGCAGGCCTGGGCAACACAGCTAAACCCTACCAGTATTTAAAACAAACAAACAAACAAAAACAAAAAAAAAAAACCACTTGCCTCCATCTACTTACAACCTCATCTCACAGTACTCTCCACTTCACTTTCTGAACTTCAGCCAGACTTAGGCCTTTTTTCCAGTACCGTTTTTGCACAAGCAGATCTGCACGTAATGTTGTTTTAAATACCCTACTACCCCAAACTAGTTCGCTCTTATCCTTTGGCTATCAGTCCAAAGATTTTTTAAGGTGTCTCCATCCTGTGGTAGCAGACTATAAGTCTGTTTTATTACATTATATTTGAACAATACAGTATGAACAATACAGTATAGGGTTATGACCATGGATTCCAGACTCATAAATATGTCCCTAGGCATATTTATTTAACCTCTTCATGTCTCGGTTTCTTCACCTGTCAATTGTACTCGTAAGGTTATTGAAAAGATTAAAGGCGATAAAGGATGTAAGCCCTTAGAATTGTGTTGATATGCAGTTCAAAGAGCCCAACACAAGTCGGTCATGATCACATTTACTTAATTTGTAGTCTCTATCATCCCCTTCCTCCCCTCCAGCCCCCGGAGTACCCATGCTCCTCTAGCCCAGAGGACACACCTTTTTTGTATTCCTAGCCTCAGCACAGGGTTCGGAACATACCAGAATAATATGTATTTAAAAAATGACAAAAGCCTTGTGTCCCAATTTTGCTTCATTAGCCAAACGATCTTAAGCAAATCACTCAAATCACCTATGCCTCGATTACCCTTCTGTGAAATGTAATAGCTACCTCAGAGAGGTTTTGTGTTAAATAAGGCGATGTACCTACAAAAAGCACACTGCACATCTTAAAATGCCGTACAGACGGTAGATGTTTATTAATAAACCAGAGTCCGTGTCTTCCCTCCCCTCAGGCACGTCTCGTCCCGACCCCTCCCTCCTCCCAGCCCACACCCTTACTGCGCCCTTGGCCCTCGCTCCCTGGGGACTGCAAGCGTGGGAGCCTCGGCCCCGCGCAGCTCCCTCCAGCGTCCCGCGCCCTCCTTCCTTCCTCGCCCGGACGGACGCACTTCCGGCGGATGTGGGGGGGCAGCCCTCGGAAACGGAAGTGAGCAGCGGGGTCGACTGACGGTAACTGGGCAGAGAGGCTGTTCGCAGAGCTGCTGAAGATGGTGAGTGGGTGCCCGGGCGGCCGGAGTTCCACGCGGGCTCGGGACTGTGGCTCGGCAGAAACAGGCAGTAGCCTCCCAACCCGTCCCCGGGTGGCGGCGGCGGCGGCAGCGTGGGGCTGAGGCCGGCCCTGGGGCGCCATAATCTGTCGAGTCACGGGGTTTGGGTGGGTCGTGACTGTCGCCGGGACCCGGCTGCGGCACTGGTCCCACTAGCAGCGGTTCGGCTTCATCCTGCTCCTCTTAGCTCGGTTTGCGCCCTTCCATCCCTTAGACCCCAGCAGGCCCAGACCTCCTCCCCTTACTTGGCGCAGAAGTGGAAGAGGCAGCCGCGAAAGTGCAACGTTCTGTGGGGTGGCGCCGCCGACCCTTTCCTTGAGGGGTAACCTCTGAGAGCCCAGAGTCCTCAGACTCCTCATCTCCCCCAGTCCCCGCCCTTGTAACTGCCTGGTAACCAGCCCACAACTATAGGTCGCATTTGTGTAACGCAGCTTTGCTCTACAAACTTTTTTGAGAGCTTGTAGTGTGCTAAGTGTTAGAGGGGAAAAAACAGTTGCTATTCTGCGTTTGTCAGTATTGTTAGTACATCTCCTCCCTCCCTCTCCTCCCCACCACTTTCTCTTTCTTTTTAACTTAGAAGTTGTAATATTTGAGAAGAATACTGAGTCACCATTGCCACAGACTCTGATATTGGTACTGCTGGTAGGCCATCCCTCCAAATCTAGAAAGTTTCTGTTGGTAAATACTGCTAATCATTGTTTAAAAAGTTTTATAGGCACTCTCAAATGTAACTAATAGTTAGGTTTTCGTAGATTTGCCTTTCTCGGCTCCTTCCTTTATTAGAAACAGTGAGTACTAATCCTGATATTTTACAGAAGGAAATTGGAAAAAATGACGATAACAGAATCCAGAAGTCAGAATTCACGTTTTCTTTGTGCATTGAAACCTTCTGTCACTTTACAATAAAGCAGTCCAGAAGGAGGAGAATGTTCATATAGGGAAGTAATAGAAGATACATTTGGAAACCAACAATCACACGGCTCTGCTGAAGGTCCCCAACCTGTGGTGGTTCAACAATCTTCTGACTTTACGATGGTGTGAAATCCATACACAGTCGGTAGAGGCCATATTTGAGTACCCATTCGGTTTTTCACTTTCAGTACAGTATTCAATAAATTACATGAAATAACCCAATACTTTTTAATAAAGTAGGCTTTGTGTTAGATGATTTTGGCCAACTGTAGGCTAGTGTAAGTGTTCCGAGCACGTTTAAGGTAGGCTAGGCTAAAGCCTGATATTTAGTAGGTTGGGTGTGTTAAATGTGTTTTTGACTTTTGATATTTTCAATTTAAGATGGGTTTATGGGGAATTAACCCCATCATGAATCAAGGAGCATGTGTAGTCCTGGTAGGAGTTCAGCTCCTTGGTGCAGATGAGTAAACAAGGCCAGAGAGGTTGGTGCTTTGCTGGCAGTCACAAAGTAGGTTAGTGACAGTCCACACTGGAGTCCAGATTCTTTTCCTCGTCCACCATGGCTTCTTGTATGTAGGGGAGTTGGAACCAATTATGCAGGTTCTTTAGGTCCAGGCTAAGGAGTCTGAACTTTGTGCTTCACACATTGGTGAACCAACAAAGATTTTATAGCAGTTTTATTGGAGGAAGTTTCGTGCTTGAGGAAAACCTTGATATGCAGAACTGGAAAATGGGTGAGTCTAAAGGCAACAAGACCCAGTAGAATGCTGTTGAAATTATCCTTGCGTGATAGGCTAGGCAAGAGTGGTGTAATGAAGAAACCCTGAAAAGGATAAAATACCTGACCAAATCAAATATACAAACGAATTAAGAAATAGTTCAAAGCTGACTTCTCACAATATTTTCTCCTAGAATAATATAAAATTTGATACTAAACTACCTGTAGCTGTTTTACATTTTTCTGCAGAATCGCAGGGATATTGGACTTGAGCAACAAGTGATTTAAAGTTAGCGTCTTGGGCCATGCATGGCAGCTGACACCTGTAATTCCGTCACTTTGTAGGGTGCTGAGGCAGGAAGATCACTTGAGCACAGGAGTTCAAGACTAGCCTGGCCAGCATAGCTGAGACCTTATCTCCACAAAAAATAAAAAAATTAGCCAGGCATGGTGTTGCATGCTTGTAGTCCCAGCTACTTGAGAGGCTGAGGCGGGAGGATTGCTTGAGCCCGGGAAGTCTAGGCTGCAATTAGCCGTGATTGCTCAACTGTATTCCAGCCTGGATGACAGAGCAAGACCCTATCTGAAAAAGTAAATAAATAAATAAAGTTAGCATCTCGTGCTTTGCCTGTTGTAACACCATGTTTTCTTTGCTTGTTTGATGTATCTTCGTAAGATGAAGCCCTGGGAGGTAGACATGTATCTTCAGTATCTGGTGGAGTACCTGACACATAATAGACGGCTAATAAATATCTGGTGATTGTGCATTTCACTGTAGTGTAGGGTAATAATACGCCATACCAAATGCACTGTCTTTTTTGTTTTGTTTTGTACTATCCTGATTAGATACACATAGTTTTTATAGGTAGTGCCATCTTCATATAGAAACCAAACATTTTCTGAAATTCCCTTTTTTCCCCAGCTTCTCTGACTACTTTTGTTTAGCCATCCTGTCTGTTAATCCCATTTCTTTGTTGTTCTTTCTTGTCCTCAAGGAATAGTATTCCTGAGGATGCTGTCCTCAACTTTTTTTTTCTGTGTTAAACACTCTAACCTAAGGGAGAGGTTTTTCCAGTGGAAACAAATTCAGTCATGCCATAACCTTTCAGAGGCTGTCGGTTTCGGAATAAAACCCACATTTCTTTGCATGTAAGACATTGCACTTTTGTATTTCATCAGCCTTTACTTCTGCCTCACTGGAAACATACATTTAGCCAGTCATCTCAAACTGCCTGAAGCTTGTTCATTTATATTTTCATGGCTTTTTTCATGTTATTTTTTCCTGGAATGCCTTTCAAAGTGACAGCATTCAGAGATCACCTCGGGAATCCTTCCCACTCTTACATTTGTTATTTCATTGTACCATGTGTATCTCTATCATATCATAATGTTTAAGGCTTGCTGTAATTGTCTAGTGTGTGGACTCTTTGAGGGACTCTTATTTTTCTGTCTCTTACTTAAACAATATTTTTGACGTAGCTGCCTAGGTGTGTGTTTAAATGTTTTTCTGTTTAGTAATGTTTTTCTTTGTGTTGTAGAATACCAGGGGGCTTGGAGCCGAGCTCAAGGACAGTATTCCAGTTACTGGACTTTCAGCGAGCGGACCTTTTGAAAGTCATGATCTTCTTCGGAAAGGGTATATGGGGGAATTACGACTTTGATTTTGTTATGTTTCTGTGAATTATTTTTCACAATATTCTTTAAGTATTTCGATAGGCTATACGTGTGTATTTAGTTGGCAGATGGCAAGTAATACACCTTACGTGGGGTGCAGAGGGGAAGAGGCTTAGATATTTTCTGTAGTGGAAGAAGTATCTCATCAAAGTAGTAGGTTCTCAACGTAGGGCGTCCTCCTAGACGGTGGTGCCCATTAGCATGGTTTGGTAGGATTCTTTTTATTTATTTTTTTACTACTGATAACTTTGCCATTTGCCTTCTTGTCTTAACTATTAGAGTAATTCGCTTTTCTTTGGGAGGCGCTAGAACATAGCAGTTGAGAGATTAAACTCTGGATTCAGTCGGCCTGGGTTTGGATCCTGACTCTGCTATTTACTAGATGTGTGCCTTTGGACAAATCACATAATTAATGTCTCGGTGTCCTTACAGATAAAATAGGCCTAATAATAGTCTATTGTCTTACTTTGACGAATAAGCATAGATTCATTAAATTTCTTCTAGATGTAGCACCAGATTTTGGCAGGTTTTCCCTAGTGATTGAAGTCTTGACCACCAATGTCTATAATGGATACATTCTTAAATTATCATATAGTACTTTTTTTTTCCTTTTGGTGTATGGATCTATGAATTTTTAGCACATTTATCAATTCATATGACTGTCACCACAGTCAAGATACAGAACAGTTTTGTTACCCCAAAAAACTCTCTCATGCTATCCGTTTATAGATACGATTTTGAGCTGTGAGTATTGAGTGATATTTAATCTCCTTTAAATGTTTTTTTTTTTAAATTTCCTTTCAGTTTTTCTTGTGTGAAAAATGAACTTTTGCCTAGTCATCCTCTTGAATTATCAGAAAAAAATGTAAGTATATTATTGTGTCCTTATTTTTATTTTCCAATAGATAAATACTTTTAGTAATATTGTTTTCATTTTATTAAAACAATTTTGGTACTGAGGATTTGCCCATGAAGAATATGAGGCCTTATTTTCAAACCCCTTGTAGGATAGACTTAAAAATTATACTGTTCTTCTAAAGCTCCCTTTCTATGCATCCGTCCCTGCCTTTTTAATGTATATCTCCAAAGGGTGATCCACTTCTCCATTCCTCTCACAGGAATTTTCTCTTTTAATAATGCTGTTTCTTTTATGTTTTTTCCTGCCATTTTTGCTGTTGACTTCCAAGTTCATATCTCTAGTTTTGACCTCTTTCTCAAGTCCTGCATCTCCGAGTTACTGTAGGACACAGCCACTAGGCACAGTAGGTACTTTGATGAATATGACGTAATCCCCATCCTTAAAGAACTTAAAATTTAATGAGGAAGACAAGCAGTGGGTAGGAGAAGACTTCGTAAAATGCTAGAGAAGACCAAGGATGGGACAGCCACCTGTGCTTAGGGCTTTTTTGGAAGGCGTTATAGAAGAGGAGGGACTTCTGAAGAGTTTTAGATCAGAAAGTTTACTCCTAAAGAGAGGATAGCATGTATACATGTCCAAAACACAACTTAATGGATTCTTAAATAAGCATTTAGAGGAAGAAGAAAAAAGTTTCTGACTACTTGGGGAAGATGATGTAGTCATTAGGTAACAGAAAACTGGTCTGTATTTTTTGTTTGTTTCTTTCTTTTACTTTCTAATAAGAGGATAGATCTTCCTATAAGAAAGAGTGGAACAGAATGTAATTAAGAAATTGAAGTTCAAATTAGATGAGAAAAATAAAAAAGTTCCTAGTCTATTTAAGTGAATTCAGGTTTCAGGTGCAGAAGTTGACAACCCAGAGTATACTTAAAAGTATGTAAGTATGATTAAAAAGCACAGTTGATCATCTTTGAGAACTAATGGGAGAAATGATCATTGCTTGTAGATGGATACATATTCCACTTTTGTATAAAGGATCTTACTAAAAAATAAGATTGTGATAACACTGATCCCTGAAACCATTTCTTACGTGGACTGTTGAGTGAGCTGTGAGCATTTAATAAAGTTTAAGCGGTGATCATCAGCATCTGAATGAACTCAGCAAATTAATTTTAGTTCACTCTTTTACTAAATTGCCAAATGGGTCAGTCAAGGGATCAAATTACCTGACAAGGGATAAGATTGAGGATTATATGGTGGATTATGAACCAAGTGAAAGTAATGTAGGGTAAAATATATGAGGTCGATAACTACCCAGAGAACAGTGATTAAAGAATAGTCAATTTGGAGGGAATATTTCGATAGGACTTTTTGGCTTCTGTCTACATCTTAGGTACTCAGATGGACACATAGGAGGGATAAGTATTTTTCAAGGACTTGTGGGCAACCAAAGAAAGAATGTATATCAAGTTTTTGGAAAAAAGGTTGAGAAGGATAGTTCATTCTGGTGAATAATTGAACTATATCATGATGATAAAATAGACCAAAGTCTAGACCAAAATTTAAGAAAAACATTTATAGAGGTGAGTGTGAACTTCTGCATTTGGATTCGAAAAATGAGTTCTACACCTTTGGGCAGGGTAAAGTGACTTGCTGTGTAAAACTTGACTATTTTAATTGGCTGTAGATTACATTAGTTACTAAAAAGAAAGGTTAATGCAGTCTTGGGCTTTGTTAATAAGATGGGGCTCAAATCAAGGGAGATTATTTTATTTTCCTGTGTATTACTCTGGCTATTAGATTTGGAATATTGGTTTAGTTCTAAGCAATACATGTTAAGAGAAACTGACAAATCTGAGTGAGACTGGCCGGAACTGTGAAGAATCTAGAAACTTCAGAGATCTTTTTGAGACTTGACTTATATCTACTGTGTCTCTTCTTTAATCATTTAGCCAGCTAATGGCAGTCTCACTCTTTATGTGACACTTATTATTATAAATCCTTTAGCATGGATTGTGTAGTTGAACTATTTGGGCATTCCACTTTGCTAAGTAAACTTGGGGCATATTGCTTGGTTTTCTTTAAGCCTTAGTCTTCTCATCTGGAGTTAGTAGTAGCCCATCCTTGGCATATTGCTGGCCTCTAGTAGCTCTGCATGATTGGGAGCTTGAGTGGTGATAGTAAGGGAAGATGACCATCATCATTTGTACCAGTGGTTCTCAACTAGGGGAGGATCGTCCTCCTGCCCCCTACGAGGGAACAGTTGGCAAAGTCTGAGGACATTTTAGGTTGTCACCAGTGGTGCGGTGGGGGTGGGGAGATGTAATAATGGCATCTATTGGGTAGGGGCCAGGGATGCTACCAAACATCCTACAGTGCCCAGGACAGCCCGCCACAGTGAAGAATTATCTGGCCCAAGAAATCAGTAGTGTGGAGGGTTGAGAAGCCCTGATCTATACATAGTGTCTTCCAAACTGGATTATAGTCTTCTCCAAGGTAGACTGTTCAGTTTTGTTGTGTTGTGTGTTGCCACAGAGCCTAATTTTGCACACAGTTGCTAACTTAACATGTTGATTGATAATTATAGTATTAATATCACATTACAAGATGGCTATATTCATCAAAATTTACATACATTGAATTTTGAATTTTTATACATAAAATTACATTTACTGCTGGGTGTGGTGGGGTGTGCCTGTAGTCCCAGCTGCGTGGGAGGCTGAGGCAGAGGATTGCTTGGGCCTGGTAATTCCAGGCTGTAGTGCTCTATGATCGTGCCTGTGAATGGAGCGCCACTGCGCTCCAGCCACATAGCAAGACCTGTCTCTTAAAATAAAATTGTATTATGAGGATAGACCAATATTTAAAGCAAACCCTTCACTTAGAACTTCAGATCATATACCCATAATAAAATACTGCAGGTTTTCCCTAAGGACCATCTGTCAAAATTTGCTATGTCAAGCTAAAGTAATTAAAAAGCATTTTGATTGTCACCTTACTTTCAAACTTCATAGTCATATCCCAAGTAGGTGCTAATCTCAATATATTTTTGATTAAAATTACCTTTTTTATTACTGTTAGAAGACAATGTTATCAAGAGAGTAGCATATAATAAAAAATAATGACAAGAAGTGACTTTACTTCATTATAATCACCTTAGCTCAGACAAATCTTTGTAACAGTCTGTTTGCATATCACATTCACTATCCTTAGGAGCCATTTTTGGAAACTGTTTTAGAATCCATGAGTCAAGTTGATTCATTTTGCCTGAAATACATTAAGTTATGGTCAAAGTTCACTAAATGTAATATCAGTACTTAGTAAAAGTATGATTCCAGGAAAAAAAATTTACCCAATACAAATTGAATAAACTTTTGAGAGATGTTTGTTTTTCCCCAAGGCAAATGCCAAAAATAAGTGGAGTTTATAATTTAATTAATGGGATGATTTAGTGGTTGGATTATTTCTTTTGCTGAATTCTTTTAAATATATACCTTCACACTTAGAAGTTAACTATTTTTGTCAGTGCATGTGACATTTTCTGGATCTCAAATTATGCCTTTGCTAGTTTTGCAGTACTTTTAATCAAAAGCACTAAAATATGATTATGTATTGTAAATCTACTCCTGAAATAGGAGACACATTCCTTAATTTATTATGTTTATAAATTTGGAATTTTGGTAGTAATTTTACACTCGTAAAAGTACACCTGCATGCTAAATAAAATATAGACATATGTGATCTAAACTTTATCAGAAAAAATTACTAAAAATACTTAGTTTTTATTGCAGGTATGGATATTAAAATTCTTCATCTATTGTGTTATATATATGCCACTTGCTAATTGTTTTGAAAGCAGAGCATTGAGTGTAACATTTAAAATTACATTGTCTTTTGTAGTTTCAGCTCAGCCAAGATAAAATGAATTTTTCCACATTGAGAAACATTCAGGGTCTATTTGCTCCACTAAAATTACAGATGGAATTCAAGGCAGTGCAGCAGGTGAGTTGATGGATCTCTGTTACATATGTGTCAATATCATTCATGAGGACTCTTCTGTTTTCATAACAGCTATTTATACCTTATCTACCTTACAACCTATTCTACTTCCCTCTCCCTTTTTAGGATATGACCTTGATTTCTACTTCATAGAGGGAAAAAAGAAGTCATTAAATGGAAAACTTCAAATTACAGGCTCAGTGTCTGAAAACTAACTGCATCTGCTTTCATGTTTTTCTGTTTTTTTTTTTTTTTTTTTTTTTTTTTTTTCTAAGGGATTACATTGAATTTGAGATCCCTGTAAGAATATCCAAGTGGAGGTGTCAAGTATACAATTTGTATATAGTTGGATATAACTGTTGCTAAGGAACAAGTACTTGGAAAATATCCTTCCAATTTTTTAAGAACTGCCCTCCTACCTGTGCTTTGGATAATATCCTGTTACATTACTTCAGGAAAATCCCTTTATCAGTGATCCTTTCTAAAGCTAGTATCTTCAACCTCTCTCTGCTTGCCCTGTCTCAGCAGTAGCATTTTAACCTCTGTTGTCTTTTAAAACAAAAAAAAAATTGTATCAATTTCAAATTCCTTTATAGTAACTTGTCTCTCATTGAGTGTGCTTTTGCTTCTTGAAAAGTTGTCTACATTTGCTTTCTGTACTCCTTTCCCTCCTATTTATTTAACCCACTATTTCTGTCTCCCATGACACCAATGAAGCTGCTCCTGAACAATGTGGACATTTTTACCTTCACTTTACTTGATCTCCCTGTAGCATTTGACACTAATAGTGGCTTCTTCCTCTTTCCCTTGGCTTTTACTTTTTTACTTTGTGTTTATTTTTTTGAGACGGTCTCATTCTGTCATCCAGGCTGGACTGCAGTGGTATGATCATAGCTCACTGCAGCCTCGAACTGCTGGGCTCAAGCAATCCTCTTGCCTCAGTCTCCTGAGCAGCAGGGTCTACAGTCACGTGCTACCTTGCCTGGCTAGTTTTTAACATTATTATTATTATTTGTAGCTCTTGCTACATTGCCTAGGCTGGTCTTAAACTCCTGGCCTCAAGCTATCCTCCCACCTCCTTGGCTTTTAGAACACCACACTTTCCTGATGACCTTCTTTCTGAATCCTTATTCTCAGGTGTCTCTGTGTAGGTTCCATTTGTTTTGTCTGTTTCCTAAAATGCCAGTTTTGTTAGTGCCCCATCTCTAGTCCTTTCCTCACCCTGTTTCCTACTTGTGGCTTTAGTTATCAGTTATATGTTGATGATTCCAACTGGGCCTGGTGCCTCAAGCCTGTGATCCCAGCACTTTGGGAGGCCAAGGTGGGTGGACCGCTCGAGCTTAGGCCTTCAAGACCAGCCTGGGCAACATGGCGAAACCCCATCTCTACAAAAAAAAAAAAAAATAGAACAAATGTGCCAGCCTTGGTGATGCACACCTATAGTCCCAGCTACTCAGGCGGCTGAGGTGGGAGGATCATTTGAGCCCGGGAGTTGGAGGTTGCAGTGAGCTGAGATCGTGCCATTGTACTCCAGCCTGGGTGACAGAGTGAGACTCCATCTCAAAACATAAAATATGTTGTTGACCCCAAAGTTACAATTTTCATGAGCTATAAACCTATAAACTTTTCCAATTGGAAGTCCCACAGGCATCTCCAGTTTTACATGGTCAAGTACAGAATAACTCATAATCCCCCACATACTCCTTATCCCATATGAATAGGTTCTGCCTAAGGCAGAAATTGGATAATTAGCCTTGGTTATGTCACCTAGCACCCATCCTAACCTCCTCCCCTGTTCCCCGAAATCATTTATTCAGTTTATTACTTGCTCTCCCCACCATTGCTACTACGTTAGTTCTTGCCCCTGCCAGACTTCATCTGGATTACTGCAGCACTCATCCCTGCTGCCCCTCCAATCCTTGTTAACACTCTAGTCAGAAACTTCATATCCTCTTAAACGACTTGCAGTTTCCCAGTTCATTAGGTTCTTTCACGGTTAGGCATTTGCACACATTTCTCCTACTGGTGTGGATTCCTTTCTCTGACCGAGCTAAATTGTCTTTTTCAATAAATTCTGTTGGCCATGGGGGGTGGCTGGCTCATGCCTGTAATCCCAGCACTTTGGGAGGCCAAGGCAGGGTGGATCACCTGAGGTCAAGAGTTTGAGACCGGCCTGACCAACATGTTGAAACCCCATCTCTACTAAAAGTACAAAAATCAGCTGGGTGTGGTGGCACACACCCGTAATCCCAGGTACTCGGGAGGCTGAAGCAGGAGAATTGCTTGAACCCAGGAGGCAGAGGTTGCAGTGAGCCAGAATCACACCATTGCACTCCAGCCTGGGCGACAAGAGCAAAACTCCATCTCCAAAAAAAATAATAATAAGATAAATTCTGCTAATGCCATCAATTGTATTTGGCTAAGTCATTCTGGAAGCTACTTGTTTTCCAAAGATAAAGCTCTTAAAAAGCATGGTTTTAAGTCAGAGCGACCTAAGGCTGAATCTTGGCTTATCCATCTACTAGTCTTAAGAACTTGAGTAAGTTGGAGAACTTTCTGAACCTCAGATTTTTTAATTTAATGTGAAATAAGGAGAACAGTAAGAGTAGGATAGGATTATTCTGAAGGTTAAATGAAATTACGTTTGGCACAAAATTGTTAGCTTCCCTTTTTGTTTTCCTCTTACTCAGATTTCAACTACAGATTGCTCAAATTTTGGACTTAAGGTTTTGATACCATTTGATCTAAATATCTTTGCCCAGAATTCTTTTTTTTTCTTATCTCTATACTTTCGCAGTTTTGGGTTGTCAAGATGTATGACAGCTGCCTGCTCCTCCCTGCTTTTGATGCATTCTTAGGACTGTACCTCTGATCTAACTACAAGACCCCTTGCTGTCTGGTTTAATTTACAGGTTCCTATTTTTGTTTCTTCCTCTTCCTCCTCTTTCCTCCCACTTCCTTTTTTTTTTTTTAGGTTTGACAATCTAGAGAAATTTTTCCACACTATAAAGATTTTAAATATCTCTATAGGACATTAGTAATTGAAAATAATATATTTAGTCTGGATACATTTTGTGGAGGGGGGAGAAATGTGAGAAACTGCCCTCTTAGATTCTAAAGGTACGATTATTTTTAAAATGCTAATATCATTTAGTCAAAGACCACCTATTTTGGTAGTCTTTGGCAATATCTAAAATTATCTGCATTAGCTGGTTTGGTGACATGGACCTGTAATCCCAGTTTTAGTGGGAGGATCACTAGAGCCCAGGAGTTTGAGACCAGCCTAGGCAACCTATTGAGTTGGACTTTTCTTCAGGAATTTGATCATCCCACATATATCAGGAATGAGGTGTGATGTTAAGCTCTGGGGTTTTGCATTTCATCACATGGTATGTGCCGTAGTTTTCCTGAGTAGAAACAAAGCCTCAAAATACATGCATACCAGGTAGGATTATTAAGTGTTAATGAAAAGTATAATTTCAGTGTCTTTACAACTTAGTTTGTGTCTAAAATATAAACTAGTATTTTTTTCCCCTTGTTAAATTGATCTTTTATTTGGTTTTGTGAAATTTCAAACAAAGAATAAAGAACATGAAATTAGACTATATATTCTGTCATTTTCCCCTAAGTTTTTTCTAATCTTGTCCCTTCATACTTTTCCCCAAAGGTTCAGCGTCTTCCATTTCTTTCAAGCTCAAATCTTTCATTGGATATTTTGAGGGGTAATGATGAGACTATTGGATTTGAGGATATTCTTAATGGTAAGTGTCATTCAGCACCTTTTTATGGAGCTGTTGTAATTTAAAAGGCAAACAACTGCAAAAAGAATAGGCAAAATTCTTGTCCTCATGGAACTTACAGCTGATTGGGTTAACTTTGTTTTTTCATTGCATTAAGATAAAATCTAATGCTAGTAACTATTCTTCAACTGTTTTTGAAAGTGAAGATTTGCTGGGTGCGGTGGCTCACGCGTAATCCCAGCACTCCAGCACTTTGGGAGGCCGGGGTGGGCAGATCACCTAAGGTCAGGTGTTTGAGACCAGCCTGGCCAACATGGTGAAACCCTTCTCTACTAAAAATACAAAAATTAGCCGGGCATGGTGGCAGGCACCTGTAATCCCAGATACTTGGGAGGCTGAGGTTGCAGTGAACCGAGATCGTGTCATGCACTCCAGCCTGGGTGACAGAGCAAGACTCCGTCTCAAAAAGAAAAAAAGGGAAAATTATTTATGAAATTCTAAGGGTGTATAGTCATTTCAGTCTAGTAATGGTGGTTATTCACTTCATGTCCTGAGCTTCAAGCGT
Organism: Chlorocebus sabaeus; assembly: GCF_047675955.1. Taxonomy (NCBI): domain Eukaryota; kingdom Metazoa; phylum Chordata; class Mammalia; order Primates; family Cercopithecidae; genus Chlorocebus; species Chlorocebus sabaeus. The sequence continues at coordinate 7,865,009 of NC_132906.1, forward strand.
AATATGTCAGTCTAATATTCCTAGGGTAACTTAAACAGTGATAATTATTACAGAATTCACATTGTTGGGATGTGACTGGTGGTGGTTTTGTTTGTTTAGTTTGATTTTAGGGTTTTTATGACTAGTATTGTAAACAAGTGGAAGATAAATCTTTCTTTAAAAAGTAGCCCCCAAAAAACGTAATTTTTGTACTTTTACAGGTGATAAATAGGGAAGAGGAATCTGTCTTTTTTTTTTTTTCGAGATGGAGTCTTGCGCTGTCACCTGGCTGGAGTCCAGTGGCGCGGTCTCGGCTCACTGCAACCTCCGCCTCCCAGTTCAAGCAATTCTCCTGCCTCAGCCTCCCGAGTAGCTGGGATTACAAGTGCCCACCACCACACCCAGCTAATTTTTTTATTTTTAGTAGATACGGGGTTTCACCACGTTGGCCAGGCTGGTCTTGAACTCCTTACCTTGTGATCTGCCCGCCTTGGCCTCTCAAAGTGCTAGGATTACAGGTGTGAGCCACTGCACCTGGCCAAATCTGTTATTTTAAATAAAATTCCCTGAATAATTGTAAATGAATTTAAGTAAGAACAATGCATGCAGCATCCTCTATTTTTTCTGGTCCTGAGGAAGATAAATAAATACAATCCTGTCCGATGCTGCCTCTGCTCACTATGCCCCAACAGTGCAGGAGAAACAAAAATATCCACCAGGATTAAGTTTTATTAGTTTTGCTTGGCTGCTGATGTCCGGTAAGGAAATGCTGTGGACATAACAGAAGTCTAGTGAGCCTCCTTTGAGAATCTTCCCTGAGGGAGCATTTTCGATGCAGGAAAAGCTGGGATTCTTAAGCTTTTACATTGAACTTAGACCTTATTTAAAACTACTGAGGTGATATAGTTCAGGTCTTTAGTTATAAAAGCATTCATTTAAAAATCTGCTTCTGTAATTCTGTATAAAGAAAGAGAGAGGGACTTAGGAACATTTATCTAGTCAGTCAAATATTATGTGTCAGGCACTGGGCTAGGCTCTGAATATACAACTGTGAACAAAACAAATATCTGTGCTTTCAAATGGAGATAAACACATTAACACAAATATACAATTTGGTAATTCTAGGAATAAAAAGGATGTTTTTGGGTTTGGAGGGCACATACCTCTGGGAATATAACACATAAGTTGATTCCTGAAAGAAACATGAAATCATTGACCTAGAAGTAGTGGGAGAATATTTCAGACAGAAGAGATCAGTATGTGCAGGGTCTGTAACCTGAGAACAGCTGAAGAACTCTGAACAGTTTGAGATCTTACTCTACTTTCAAGCTAACTTGTTAACCTGCCATGAATTCACGAATGCTAACAGAAGACAAGAGACTCCTAAAGGACAGTTTCTTACTCATAGCAGTAGCGTAGCCAGAGTGTCCGCATTTCTTTTGGTTCCCTTAGCCCTGCTTCCTATGGGGCAGCTAAGAAGAGGGTAAGGTGATGCCTTGTACATTGAGTGTGTTATGTTAGAGGAAAGGAACTCCAAGTTCAGGCCACCTCAGCCTTATAACTGGCAGTCAACCTGCCTGTCCTGTGCTGCTTTGTCTTCTGAGGCTGAAACGGCTTTGGAAAGATAGCCTAGAACAAAGGCAGTTTAGTGCGTCTGCTCCCAGCTTGCAGAATGGAGAGACCAATAGAGAACTGTCTCCCAGCACTTTAAGAAGGCCCATATAGCTGACATGTTTTGAGTAAAGTAGAGAATAGAATAAGGTTGAGATCAAAAAGCTAAGCAAGGAACAGATGAACCAGGGCCTACAGACCACGAAAAGAAGTTTAGAATTTCTTCAGAATGCAGCAGAAGGCCATTGAGCAGTTTTAAGTAAGGATGTAATGTGATGGAATTACATGTTTAAAAAGGTCATTAGCGGCTGGGCGCGGTGGCTCACGCTTGTAATCCCAACACTTTGGGAGGCTGAGGTGGGCGGATCACGAGGTCAGGAGATCTAGACCATCCTGGCAAACACAGTGAAACCCCATCTCTACTAAAAATACAAAAAAATTAGCCGGGCATGGTGGCGGGTGCCTGTAGTCCCAGCTACTTGGGAGGCTGAGGCAGGAGAATGGCGTGAACCCAGGAGGCGGTGGAGCTTGCAGTGAGCGGAGATCACGCCACTGTCCTCCAGCCTGGGCAACAGAGTGAGACTCCGTCTCAAAAAAAAAAAAAAAAAGGTCACTACCTGGCCAGGTGTGGTGGCTCACATCCATAATCCCAGCACTTTGGGAGGCAGAGGTGGGAGGATCAGTTTAGCCGAGGAGTTTGAGACCAGCCTGGGTAAGATGAGACCCTGTCTCTACAAAAATGTTTTTAAAAATTAATTGGGCATAGTGGTGTGTGGCTGTAGTCCCAGGTACTCGGGAGGCTGAGGCAGGAGGATCACTTCAGCCCAGGAATTTGAGGCCACAATGAGCAGTGATCATACCAGTGTACTCTCTAGCCTGGGCAACAGAGTGAGACCCTGTCTCGAAAAAATAAAAAATAAGCCACTTGCTATCTTGTGGGCATCTTTTAAAATTCATTCCTTGTGTCTCTCTAAAGTAGCTATTAGGGAAAAATCACCTGTTTAGGTAGATGAATTTTTTTTTTTTTTTTTTTTGAGACAGAGTCTTGCTCTGTCACCCAGGCTGGAGTGCAGTGGCGCGATCTCGACTCACTGCAACCTCCAACCTCCCGGGTTCAAGCGATTCTCCTGCCTCAGCCTCCCAAGTAGCTGGGATTACATTTGCCCACCACCACGCCCGCCTAATTTTGTATTTTAGTAGAGTCAGGGTTTCACCATCTTTGTCAGGCTGGTCTCAAACTCCTGACATCCGGTAGTCCACCCACCTCAGCCTCCCAAAGTGCTGGGATTACAGACGTGAGCCACCACGCCCGGCCAGGTAGATGATTTTTATCACAATGAGACCACTGTATTTGGGGTAGTTTTTTTCTTGTGGGAACTGTGACTGCATAGTATATGGATAACTTAGGGCTTCACCTTAGGGACCTGAATTAGCTGTTCCTTTCTGCTTCAAATAGTTTACCCTCATTTTTCAGATCCCAACCGAAGTATTACTTTTTCAGAGTCCTCCGTTAACTACTGTTAGTCTATTCTTGCATTGCTATAAAGAAATACCTGAAGCTGGGTAATTTATAAAGAAAATTTAATTAGGCTTATGGTTCTTCAGGCTGTACAGGAAGCATAGTGCTGCTATCTGCTTCTGGTAGGGGCCTCAGGAATCTTACAACCATGGCAGAAGACAAAGGGGGAGCCAGTGAATTATATGGCAAGAGGGAGCAAGAGAGTGAGAGGGGGCTGCCACACAGCTAAACAACCAGAACTTGTGTGAACTCAGAACAAGAACTCACTTATCCAGGGGGGTGGAGCTAAACCATTCATGAGGTATTCAACCCCATGATCCAGTTACCTCTCTCCAGGGCCTGCCTTCAACACTGGGAATCACATTTCAACGTGAGATTTGGAGGGGACAAACATCCAAACCATATCAACTACCTGATCTAAAGTAGTCCCTGCTCTGTCACCCTACCTTATATTAATTCTTTGCATAACACTTATCTGATATTTTTCTTATTTATTATATGTCCAACTTAAATATACATGTCAGGAGAGCTGGAGATTTTTTCTTGTTAACTGTTGTGTTCCCAGTACCTGATAGGGTGCTTGATCCATAGTTAAAGGTCTTGTTGACCACATTCTTACCACCTTTGACACAAAACACAGTGTTAAGTCTGTAATCAGAGAGTAGCTTGTTAATCTAAATACTTTGTAAAGACTATAACAGTATTGGAGATGATGGCGTTTTTGCCTGCTTATCAGTGAAGTACTTAGGCAAGTTAATCCTGTACATTTTACAAGATTAAGAAGGACATATAAGTACACTAGTAAAATCAAAAATGTACTTTTTCTTAATGCTGGAAGGGGACTTTCATGTACTCTAATCCCCTAACTGGAATATGAGTAAATGGAAGCTCACAGAGGCTCAGTCCCACTCAGAGTCTCATGGCGAGCTCTTGGTACAACAGGTGCAAAACCCGTCTCCCGCCAGTGCCTTGCTTACATGATGTGCTGTCTTTTGGTGCAAGTGATTTATTTAATAAATACATTTTATTAAAGAAGCTTTAAAAAGCATGGTGTGGAAGAAAGCTTAGTTACATAAATGAGTATATTCTTTGTGCAAAAATTTGAAATATTACCATTGAAACTTAGATTTTCTGTAATGACCCTCAATCCCATTTTTCTTGTTCCCTAATTACCTACTCTTTTAGTTTGGTTTAGTCTGTCCTTCCAGACTGTTCTACGTGTCTTTCTACAAATACTAACATATATAGTCGAAAAATAGTTGACATTGCCTTTTTTTTTAAGTTGCGGTTTTGAGTGCCTTTTATATACACAGCAATTTATTAATCTCCAGTCTCTTAGGAGATCCAGTGAGGAAACATCCACATTGGTTTCACTGAACTGTTTGTTCCTCTTGGTAGCTGCCATTATTATGTGCAGGGTTATTCATTCTTAGAAAGTGATTTTATGATTTAGTTCATTAGGTTTTTATTCTGTTTCTAGTCCTATGTTGAGGAGTAGAGGACAAAGAAAAAGACTCTGTCTTTAGGAAGCTTACTCTTGGTAATAATTTTAAAAGTTCTTTTAGGTTTATAAACACGGTTAAAATAATACTTTTGTCTGACTCATCTGTAAACATAAAAGTGACGATTTTTAAAGGTTTTCTTTTTTAAGAATTCTTACTTACATTTGTGTGTATACAACAGGTCAGAAGACGATACAGATAAAACGTTTTTGTGAATTAAGAGATTGTTTCCAGTCATGTGGGAAGCCACTAAAAAACTTAAGAACTTTGAAAAAAGAAAACTTTGTCAATCTTTTTTCTTTTTAAATCTGCTATTTTGAGATATTATTGGCATACAGTAGAGTACACCTGTTTTTAAGTGAACAGTTCTGTGAGTTTTAATCAACATAGAGCCAGGTCTCCTAAATAAAGGAGTAAAATGTTTTCATTGCCTCACAAAGTTCTCTTGGTCCCTTTGCAGTCAGTCACCCCACTCCAGCCCCAGGCAATCACTGGTTTGTTTTCTATAACTTTAAGTTAGTTTTCACTGTTCTGGATTCTCATGTAAGCGGAATCATTGAATTTATCTCTTTTTTGAGAGTCTTTTAAAATATTTGTTTTTGTTTGCTTTCAGATCCATCACAAAGTGAAGTCATGGGAGAGCCACACTTGATGGTGGAATATAAACTCGGTTTACTGTAATAGTGTGCTGTTCATGGAAACTGAGGGCTGCATCTTGTTTATAGTCGTCTTTGTACTGTAATTTGATGTACACAACATTAAAAGTACTGACACCTGAGAATTTCTGCTCAAGTAGCATCAGTGATCATTTAAAATTTGGGGGCATCTTTGGTTTACAGCCATGTGACAGTTAAAAGCACTAAAGGGGAATCATGTTAAAGCTCTTAAATTATATTAAAACAATAGCCTTTGTCTTTAAAAAAAATGTTGCTCATGAATATTATAAAATAATCTACAGGTTTCAATTCTACCTGTTTTCTAAGTTTTCTGTAAACTTCGTTTTGAATAAGCATAAGCATTTGAGTCTGTAAACTTTGTAGTAACATCTTTCAGAATAAACATTTTTAATTGATTTCAGTGGCAACTCTTCAAATTGAGTACAATATGAGATATATCAGTATCATCCATTAACACTCATAAGAATAATATTTACTGTCTCAGTGCTATTTTAGGGTTATAGCTATTCTTTGATTCAGGGTTGAACAGTAGAAGTTCCAAAGTTTTGATTTTGGTCTGGTCTTTAAGTGAAAAATTAAAGCAACCGGTAGATGTAGGTTAAACTTTTACTTCATAGACTTATTATGTAATTAATATATTACCAAGCAACACTGTTAAAGAAAAGTAAAACTCATTTTTTCTTGTTGTTAATTTAGATATGACAAGATACCATAAGATATTCTGTATGAAGTTGGTATATACAAGTTTACATTTTTAGAACATGAGTGAATGGGTCGTCTTTTACAATTAAAAGTATATTTTGATTATCCATTTCTTGGGAGCATCTCTGATTAGATAATTACTGATGTGAAACGTTTGGCAATGTCTAGAGACATTTTTGGAGTCACAGCTTTGGGGGTGGGGCTGCTACTGGCATCCAGTGGGTAGAGGCCAGGAATACAGCTGAAGATCCTACAGTGCGCGGAACCTCAGCATCCATTGATGGTCTTGTAACTAGTTGAAGACACTAAAGGGAAATGAATTTAAAACTCACAGTTTCTATTTGTACAGTAGCATTCTATGTCTTTAAAAACCTTAGGAACATTCTAAAACCATCTACATACAGTTTGCACTCTGCAACCAAGATCATTTGATTCCAAATGTCAGTAGTTGCTAAAGTTGACAAACCTTGAGAAAAGTCAAGTACACTTACAAAAAATTTTTTTGAGAGAAGGTCTCACTGTCGCCCAGGCTGGAGTACAGTGGCGAGATCATGGTTCACTGTAGCTGAGACTGACCAGGCTCAAGCAATTCTCCCACTTCAGCCTCCCAAGTAGCTGGGAGTACAGGGGTGTACCTCCACGCCTGGCTAATTTTTTATTTTTTTATAGAGACGGAGTCTCGCTATATATTGCCCAGACAGGTTTTGAACTCCTGGCCTCCAGTGATCCTCCTGCCTCAGCCTCCGCAAAGTGCTGGGATTACAGGCATGAGCCATTGCACCTGGCCAATTACACATTTTTAAAATAGATACCTTGCTCTTGACTATTGAGATTAAGTTTAGAATCGTCTTTGCTAACACAGTGTTCTCTAGCCCACTTTACACTTAATAAGCAAATGTAGAAATAATAAAGATTCACTAATTGCTTCTACGTATATTCTCTTTAGTAATAAGGAAATTGGAGATTTCTTCTGTACCTTAAACCTAGGAATAATAGATACCCTTCCTGACCAGTAGAGGGTACTATGTTTAAGAGTGTAGTTTAAATGGAAAATGTGAGGCTTTACTAGAGAACTTGGTAATCATGAATAACACTTTATCTTTTTGCCTCCTCTCTCCTCTTTTAGCCTTCTTTGTGTTTATATCAGTGGCCCTCACCCCTGGATGCTTATAGGAATCAGCTGGGAATCTTTTGAAGAAATTTTAGTGTCAGGATTTTAATCTCTTAAGTTCCAGTAGGACTAGTCTGAGGTGGATCCCAGGAAGTATATTTTTTGAAAGTGCTCCACATTGAGAACGTTTTATATGCTTTATTCCCTTTCTCTGCTTGCTCTGCCTTTGTGTTAGTGACAATTGCGAATTGCAATTCCCAGGTTGTGACCTGTGCTTCTGACCGACTGGTTGTAAATTGGGGTTCCCACTGTCCCTCTTCTTGGGTTCCATAATTTGCTAGGGCAGCTCATAGAACTCAGGGGAACACTTTACTTACATTTATCCTTTTATTATAAAAGATATTGCAAGAGCTACAGATGAACAACCAGATGGAAGTGATGGATAGGGCAAGGTAAGGGGGAAGGTGCTAGGAGCGTCTATGCCCTCTCCTGGCACACCACCCTCCAGACACCTCCACGTGTTTACCAACCTGAAAATTCAGGGGTTTTGATGGAAGCCTCATCTTGTAGGTATGATCAATTATGAACTTATTCTCCAATCCCTCTGCCCTTCCTAGACGATGAGGTTGCAGTTCCAAGTGAGGCTGCAGATTCCAAGCTTCTAGTCATGATATCACAGTCCTTGGTTAAAATTTATTAATACTAAGATAAAAGAAGCATACCTAATGGGAGCACAATCTAATTTTATATTAAGCCTTTAATATACATGAGAACAAGGGAGTTGGCAGGTATTACCCTCTGGAAGTGTTGGGGATTTGGTGTATAATTGAACACTGGCACACCACAGGATGGCTCCTTCACTAAACAACTTTTCACTACACAAAATGTAAATAATAGGCTTATTACTTTTTTTAAATTTTGCCCTTTATTGTGGGTGTTATCCCTTTTTCTGGAGGACAGGGAATACAAGTCAGTGCTCTTCTACATTTTGTTATTCCTTTGTTTATTTTCTTTTAGAGATGAAGTCTTGCTATGTTTCCAAGGCTGGAGTGCATTGGGTGTTCACAGGCATGATTATAGCTCACCAAAGCCTTGAACTCCTGGGTTCAGATGCTCCTCCTGCCTTACCTTCCTGAGTAGCTGGGACTACAGGTGTACGCCACCATGCCCCCAGCTTGTTTTTTCTTTAAATGCAGACATTCAAGAATGAGAAAAATGATCTGAACAAGTGCTTTTGAAAAATGGAAGAACTATGGGAAATACAATCTTTCATTGGATTCTACAGTTGGATAAATGTGTTTATTCAAACACATGAAATGTAAGTTAAATATCAGTTAAAATAAATTCATCTCTTAAAAAGTGTGGCCAAAGTCAAATTTAACCAAATTTTGACCTGCTATTCCAATAAAACAAAATAAAAAATGCTGTGACACTTTGTTGGACTTACTTTCCTCATGACTTCAAAATTGAAATTCAAGTTCATATATAAGAAATGCTTCATTAAGAACCTATACTTAGGCCAGGTGCGGTGGCTAAAGCCTGTAATCCCAGCACTTTGGGAGGCCGAGGCGGGCGGATCACAAGGTCAGGAGATCGAGACCATCCTGGCTAACACGGTGAAACCCCGTCTCTACTAAAAATACAAGAAAACTAGCCAGGCGTGGTGGTGGGCACCTGTAGTCCCAGCTACTCCGGAGGCTGAGGCAGGAGAATGGCGTGAACCTGGGAAGCGGAGCTTGCAGTGAGCCGAGATCGCGCCACTCACTCCAGCCTGGGCCACAGAGCAAGACTCTGTCTCAAAAAAGAACCTATACTTAATATGTTACAGATCTTTAAATATTCCTAAAGAATGAAAATATACTATTTGTTTTTGGTTTTGTTTTTGTTTGTTGTTTTTTGAGACAGAGTCTCACTCCATAGCCCAAGTTGGAGTGCAGTGGCACAATCTCAGCTCACTGCAACCTCCGCCTCCCAGGTTCAAGCGATTCTCCTGCCTCAGCCTCCCAAGTACCTGGGGTTTTTTTTTGTTTTTTTGTTTTTTGTTTTCAGGTTGAAAAAGTGTAATGGACTTTAAAACTTTTTTTTTTGGAGACAGAGTCTCGTGCTGTCACCCAAGCTGGAGTACAGTGGCGTGATCTCGGCTCACTCAACCTCTGCCTCCCGGGTTCAAGCGATTCTCCTGCCTCAGCCTCCTGAGTAGCTGGGATTACAGGCACACACCACCGCCCAGCTAGTTTTTGTATTTTTAGTACAGATGGGGTTTTACCATGTTGGTTAGGCTAGTCTCGAACTCCTGACCTCGTGATCCACCCGCCTCTGCCTTCCAAAGTGCTGGGATTACAGGTGTGAACCACTGTGCCCAGCCAACTTTAAAAACTTGCAACGATGAAAAATTAACTTTTGAAAGCTTAGGGTTTGCTTCCAGATTTGGTTACTTCTGGAGCCAGTAGACCTGCTTTGTCAGCTATACTTTGCTTTTTGCTGCTTTTCAGTGTCTTGGCTTAGTGGAGACAGGAAAAAGCTGTATTGTTCAGCACTGTGACAAAATAGAGGTCACAGAGGATATGGCTTTGGGTCAGTGGAGGATCAGGTAGAATTCTGCTTTGCCTTTTGCCACACTTTGGGAGAGATGAATTGATTTTAACTCAAGACTTTTGTATTTTTAAAATTTCAAAGTTAGAGAAAATCTGGAAGAACAATACCAAAAGCACCCATATAACCTTCATGTCTCTAATATATTGTCTTATTTCCTCATGAGACAATTCAGGAGAAACATTTTTGGCAGGACATCCACGGTGGTGGTGGCGATGTCTGCTTCTTAACTGCAGCTCATCAGGAGTCATACAATGTCAGGGTGTTCCACTTGCTGGTGATGCCACGTTTGATCACCCGGTTAATGCGTGACGGCTTTCAGAGATCTTTGCTGTAAAAGTACAGTATTCTTTTTGTAATCAATAAGTAGTCTGTGAAGCAATAATTTGAGACCTTGTGTATATTCTGTTCCCTAAGAACTTTTCACTGAGGTTTTAGTATTCATGGAAAATCTTCGCCCAAATCATTTATAACGTGGTCCTGGGGGTCAAAAGAGGGCTACAAAATCATGACATTCTTTTTCTACTTGTTTTGGCTGACCAGTTGTAAAGCAGAGTTTCCCCACATTTCTCTTTCTCTCCTCAAGTGTCCTTATGCACTCGTGGATTCTTCTGAAATGCTTTAGAGCCTATTTCTACACAGTACCCTTTTGATGGCCTAAACCTAACCATTTTATTGAACAGGCCTTCAATTTGAAAATGACTGGTGCCAAAATGTTTAATTTTAGAATTTTTCATTAATGGTATTTCAGAGTATTGAATATCATTTGAGATATTTTTGTTATCATAATCATAGACATTATGGCCAAAGAAATACCATGTTGGCCATAAGGGGAGCAACTGCTAACCTCACACTACCAGTGTTCTGCCAGATCACAGCATAAGCAAGTCCAGAGTGAGACCACGGGATGGTGGTTCTTGCCCCATTCTGTGTGATGGCCTTGAAGTAGGCATTAGGGTACGAAAATGTAAGAGAGGCCGGGCACGGTGGCTCACGCCTATAATCCCAGCACTTTGGGAGGTCGAGGCAGGCAGATCGGGAGTTCAAGACCAGCCTGACCAACATGGTGAAACTCTGTCTCTACTGAAAATACAAAATTAGCTGGGCATGGTGGCACACTGTAGTCCCAGCTACTTGTGAGGCCGAGGCTAGAGAATTGTTTGAACCTGGAGCAGGCTAAGAAAGCAACCAGGAAGCAAAACAGCAGAGGGAGGCAGAGGTTGCAGTGAGCCTAGATTACGCCACTGCACTTCAGCCTGGGCAACAAGAGTGAAACTCCGTCTCAAAAAAAAAAAAAGAAAGAAAATTTAAGAGAAGATGGAGGAAACTGATAAGGCACAAGGAGTGGTGCACATTTGTTGTTCTTAAACTTTTTACTATGGAAAATTTTCAATATCCAAAAGTAGATAGAAAAATACAACATAATCCCATGTCCCCATCATCTGTCTTCAATAATAATCATGTTTCATCTATATTCTGCACTCATTGTTCCCCTCAATATTGCCTTAAAAGAAATTCCAGACATCTCGTGTAAATATTTCAGTTTATAACACTAGCATAACCATAAAACTATTAACAGTAATTCCTGACAAATACCCATCGTTCAAATTTCTAATGGTCCAATAAGTGTCATATAAAAATTGTGCCAATTGTCCAAATATATGGGTTCATCGCCATCTCATTTTTCTTTTTCTTGCTAGTTGTTGAAAAAACCAAGCTGGTTGCTCTGTAGTTTCCCACAGTCTAGATTTCACTGTCTGCCTGTTTGTGAAATAGTTTAACATGTTGTTTTCTTTCCTTAGTATTGCCTATAAACTGCTAGTTGAATCTATAAGCTTGATAAGGTTCAGGTTCATCATTTTTGAAATAGTCACTTCACCAGTGGTGTATTCTTCCATAAAAAGACACCTAAGGTGTAACCATTGCCCATTTTGTGACAGTGGTGGCCATTGACACACAATACATAGATTTATTTATTAAGGCTTGCAAAATGATGATTCTAGATGTCATTTTTTGTTTCTTTCTTTCTTTATTTTTAGCCAGAATACTGTCTTAAAGAGAATCTTCCTGTTACATACAATTTGGTTACCCAGGGGTAGAGTTAATATAGGAAAGGCAGAGGGAATAAACTTTATTCTGTTATTTCTAGCAATTTTCAAAATAGCAAAAATTATAATTATACAGTAATACTTATATAATAAAAATTGCATTATGCAGTCATAAAACATAGGTTATTCTGTAACCAATTGGTTTTTTTTGTTGTGTCATGAAGGTGCATATTGTTTAATCAATGTTTTTGTTTTGTATGCTTGTTTTTCACAAAGATAAAAAGGGCACGAACCAACTTATCATTTTGGGGACTGGCTTAAGAAGCCCTCTCTTGCCTTAATACAGCAAAAACTGCACACCCCCAGGGTTTAGTTCTGGGGAAAAGATAAGTAAGGTCAGCATCCAGATTCCATTACCCTCTATTTCACCTTCTCCTTTGGAGAACTCGTTTGTCTTCTCCTGGCTGTCTGGCATTCACCCTTACTTCCCAGCAAGATTAACACCTAATTCTTTAGAGGAATCACCTTTCTTCCTTGTGCGTGGTCTTGAGGAGAGAGCGCATGCCCCCTTCTCGAATTCTAAGAGGGCGCTCTCTCTTCCTTGTCTGCTTCAGGGGCCTCCAGAGGGCAGGCACGGGACCCACGTCAGCCAGTGAAACTTCTCTCCTGGGACTGGGGCCCCTGAGCAAGGACATGGGGAGGACAGGGAGGTGCTACATCACCAGCAACAGCTGCTCTCATGCTGCGTCGCCATTGCTGTAGTTGCCGCTGCTTTGTGAGTGCTGTTTTGCTTCCTGGTTACTTTCTTAGCCTGCTCCTCAGCTTTCTACTGAATGGGTGAGTCTCTGTTATCATTAAGTCAAGCCTCTCGTGCTTAAGATAAAAGTACATTTTGTTGCTAGCAATCACAGTCTCTGAATGAGTAATTGACCTCACATAGTTTGTGTTATAGGGCAGCAGCCCCCAGCATTTTGCCACTAGGGACCAGTTCCATGGAAGACAATTTTTCCATTGAACTAAGGGTGAGGTTCCGTGATGAAACTGTTCCTCCTCAGATCATCAGGCATTAGATCCTCATAAGGAGCGTGCAACCTAGATCCCTTGCAAGTGCAGTTCACAGTAGGGTTCACGCTCCTATGAGAATCTAATGCTGCCATTGGTCTGACAGGAGGCGGAGCTCTGCCTTAATGCTCACCAGCTGCTCCTGCTATGCCACGCAGTTCCTAACAGGCCACAAAACAGTAGCGGTCCACAGCCCAGGAGTTGGGGACCCCCGTTACAGGGAACAAGTCTCCAGAGAAATGTGGGAATTGGAAACTAGTTACCTGACTGAGAGGTTAGGCAGTGAATCTAGGTAGGAAATCTAGCTGCCTCTGGCAGGCAATTGTAAAATAGCTAACCTATCTGGTCACATAAAATCACAGACCCATTTTATAGCAAGGTTCTGAACAATCAGAATATCAAAAAGTCAGGATTCTGGGATGGCAGCTTCTAACAACACTGAAAAGTTTAAAGCAAGTGAGTAACAAGCTCCAACCCCCAAACCAACCTACAGCAGCCTAAAGGATCTCATTTCTTGCAGCTGTAATACTCAGTGAAAATCAAGATCTCAGTCTCCAGAATCAGCACAGCTGTCGAAGCTGCTGCCCCACCAGATCTATTGTATGAAAGTTGGAGCAGTCATTAGAACCAGTAGTATCCTGAGAATGGAATTAAGTGGGAATATGACTGAGGAAGCAGTTTCCTCACCTCAGGGAGTCAGTTTATCAGAGAAAACCGGTTCCCCCTCTTGCTAACTCCCTCTGTTTCCAAACCCATAGCTAGTGTTAAGAGTCCAGCATGACCCCTGGAGGCCAAATTCAAAGCAAGCTAACATGATAGAATCTGTGGACTTTGCCAATTTCTATCTATAAGAAATTCACGGCACGGTAATCTTAGCACTTTGAGAGGCCAAGGCTAGAGGATCGCTTGAGGCCAGGAGTTTGAGACTAGGCTGGGCAACATATTGAGACCCTATCTATACAAAAAAGTTTATTTTTTTTTTTTAAATTTTAACAATTTTGGGGGTACAGGTGGTTTTTGGATGCATGGATGAGTTCTTCAGTGGTGAATTCTGAGATTTTACCGTACCCAGCACCCAAGTAGTATACATTGTACCCAATATGTTGTCTTTTATCCCTCATCACCCTCCCATCTCCCCCAAAGTCCCCACAGTCCATTATATCACTGTATGATTTTGCAGCCTCATAGCTTAACTCCCATTTATAAGTGAGAATATGCAGTATTTGCTTTTCATTCCTTAGTTACTTCACTTAGAATGGGCTTCTGGTTCCATCTAAATTGCTGCAAAAGACATTATTTTGTTCCTTTCTATCGCTGAGTAGCATTCCACGGTGCATAGATACCATATTTTCTTTATCCACTCAATGGTTGATGGCTACTTAGGTTGACTGCATATCCCTGCAATTGTGAATTGGGCAGCTATAAACCTGTGTATGCAGGTGTCTTTTTCATATAATGACTTATTTTCCTTTGGGTAGATACCCAGTAGTGGGATTGCTGAATCAAATGGTACTTCTTTGAGTTCTTTAAGGAATCTCTATACTGTTTTCCATAGGGGTTATACTAATTTACATTCCCACTAGAAGTGTAAAATGTTTCCTTTTCACCTCATTTATGCCAACATCTATTGTTTTTTGACTTTTTGTTTATGGCCATTCTTGCAGGAGTAAGGTGTTATCTCATTGTGGTTTTAATTTGCATTTCCCTGGTGATTAATAATGTTGAGCATTTTTTCATATGTTTGTTTTCTGTTTGTATATCTTCTTTTGAGAAATGTCTATTCACGTCCTTTGCCCACTTTTGATGGGATTATTTGTTTTTTTCTTGCTGATTTGTTTGAGTTCCTTGTAGATTCTGTCCTTTGTTGGATGCACAGTTTGTGATTATTTTCTCCCACTCTGTGGGTTGTCTGTTTATTCTGCTGATTATTCCTTTTGCTGTGTAGAAGCTTTTTAGTTTAATTAGGTTCCATTTATTTATGTTTATTTTTGTTGCATTTGCTTTTGAGGTCTTAGTCATGAATTCTTTGCCTCAGGCAATGTCCAGAGGAGGTTTTCCAAGGTTATCATTTAGAATTGTTATGGTTTCAGGTCTTAGGTTTAAGCCTTTGATCCATCTTGAGTTGATTTTGTATAAGGTGAGAGACAGGGATCTAGTTTCATTCTTCTATGTGTGGCTTGCTAGTTATCCCAGCACCATCTATTGAATAAGGAGTCCCTTCCCCAATTTATGTTTTTGTATGCTTTGTTGAAGATCAGTTGGCCGTAGGCATTCGGCTTTATTTCTTGGTTCTCTATTCTATCCCATTGTTCAAAGTGCCTATTTTTATACCAGTACAATGACGTTTAGATAACTATTGCCTTGTAGTATTTATAGCAGTGGCGGCCCATCTGGAGCAGCTGCCCAGCCGGGCTGTGGACCCGAGCATCCCTGAGCTCTCGGAGACTCAGGAAGCCCCCCTGCCCCTGCCGGCTTGGAAGTGCCTTCTCCTGCTGCCTGGCCTCTTGCTGCTCCCAGCACCTGCTCCAATGTCTGAGCAAAGTTGAGGCTGAGCCGGGGCACTGTCACAACTCGGCCGGGTGTGCATGCTCAGAGTCGTGCTGACATCCCACCCCCCTGCCACCTAGGCCCTCTCCAAACTTTAGGTGCCAACAAACATGGCAGGGAGGCCAAGGTGGTGCTGAGGGTGGTTTGGCATGGGCCTGCAGGTGGCCCTCCACACAAACAGCCTGGGCACCATGGATGACATGATTTACGGCAGCAGGAGGCAGACAGGCTCCTGGGCAGAAAGGGGCATGTCCCCAGTGAAGCCCCACTTTCAAGCCAGGGATGGCCTGAAGTGTGGGGGCTGGGTTGTCAGTTCTGTGAGGAGTCTGTAGCCTGGATGGAGTAAGAACTTAATGGTGCTTTTTCTGGGCCGGCCAGTGGCTGCCCATGGACCAGTCAGCACACACCTTCTCCCTTCTGATGCCCAGAAAAGCACTGGGTTCAGCCAGACTTGCAGAGATGTAGGGACCACCTGCCTGCAGATGGGAGCTAATAACTCTGTATCTCCTCTCTGCTGAGGGCTGCACAGACATCAGGATAACCTGCCTGCAGATAGTAGCTACCCACTCCAGGTCTCCTCTCCACTGAGAGCTGCACTCATTCAGATGACCTGCCTGTGGAAAGGAGCTACCCATTTCAGGTTTCCTGAGAGCTGTACTGTCACTCAAAAAAGCACCTCTTTGCCTTGCTCACCCACCAGTTGTCCACATACCTCATACTTTCTGGACGTGGGACGAGAACTTGGGACCTGCCAAATGGCAAAACTGAAAGATCTGTAACACAAACAGGGCTGAAACACACCCCCGAACCCACTGGCCATGTTGTGAGAAGGAGAAGGAGAGAAGAGCTGTGACCCTTTGGGGAGCCCAGACCCAAGCCAGGGCTGTGACACCCTCTTTGGGACCCTGTGGTTCCTGGCATCTCTGAGCTTCCAGATGCCACCACATTTCTTGAATCCTGCAGTGGAAGCTGCTTGCAGTATGCCTGGTCCAGCCACAGCCTCACACAGAGCCAGTGCCTGTGTGGGTGCCTGGAGCTGTCCACCCCGCCACAGCAGCCAGTGTGCCTGCCTGTGCGAAGTGGTCAGACCCCATGCTCGCTCACTCACGCTCCCCTTGCCACACTGTGCCTGGCTCGCCCTTGGCAGGAATGGGATCTGGGCTGGTGGCACAAGCCAAGCACAGCCTGTCAGGCCACATGGGCAGAATGAGCCCAGTGGGCCCAAACAAAACTCCCACAAAGGCGCCACAGCCACTGAGGCTTCCAGCTGGAAAAGCGACACCCTAAGGATCCTGTGACAGTATAATTTGAAGTCCGGTAACTTTATGCCTTCAGATTTGTTCTTTTTGCTTGATATTGCTTTGGCTATGTGGGCTCTTTTTTGGTTCTATATGAATTTTAGGATTGTTTTTTCTAGTTCTGTGAAAAATGATGATGGTATTTTGATGAGAATTTCATTGAATCTGTAGATTGCTTTGGACAGTATGGTCATTTTCACAATACTGATTCTTCCCATCCATGAGCGTGGTTCATATTTCCATTCATTTGTGTCATCTGTGATTTCTTTCTTCCTCCATCCCTTTATTTTGAGCCTATGTGTGTCTTTGCACGAGAGATGGGTCTCCTGAATACAGCACACCGATGGGTCTTGACTCTTTATCCAATTTGCCAATCTGTGTCTTTTAATTGGGGCATTTAGCCCATTTACATTTAAGGTTAATGTTTGTATGTGTGGATTTGATCCTATCATTATGATGCTAGCTATTTATTTTGCCTGTTAGTTGATGCAGTTTCTTCATAGCATCGATGATCTTTACAATTTGGCATGTTTTTGTTGTGGCTGGTACCAGTTGTTCCTTTTCATGTTTAGTGCTTCCTTTAGGAGCTCTGGGCAAGCCTGGTTAATGACAAAATCTCTCAGCATTTGCTTTTCTGTAAAGGCTTTTATTTCTCCTTCACTTATGAAGCTTAGTTTGGCTGGATATGAAATTCTGGATTGAAAATTCCTTTCCCTAAGAATGTTGAATATTGGTCCCCACTCTCTTCTGGCTTGGAGGGTTTCTGCCAAGAGATCCACTGTTAGTCTGATGGGCTTCCCTTTGTGGGTAACTTGGCCTTTCTCTCTGGCTGCCCTTAACATTTTTTCCTTCATTTCAATCTTGGTGAATCTGACGATTTTGTGTATTGGGGTTGCTCTTCTCAAGGAATATCTTTGTGGTGTTCTCTGTATTTCCTGAATTTGAATGTTGGCCTGCCTTGCTAGGTTGGGAAAGTTCTCATGGATAATATCCTAAAGAGTGTTTTCTAACTTGGTTCCATTCTCCCTGTCACTTTCAGGTACAGCAATCAAATGTAGATTAGGTCTTTTCACATAGTCCCATATTTCTCGGAGGCTTTGTTCGTTTCTTTTCACTCTTTTTTCTCTAATCTTGTCTTCTCACTTTATTTCATTAAGTTGATCTTCAATCACAGGTATCCTTTCTTCTGTGTGATTGATTCAGCTATTGAAGATTGTGTATGCTTTACAAAGTTCTCATGCTGTGTTTTTGAGCTCCATCAGGTCATTTATGTTCCCTACACTGGTTATTCTAGTTAGCAACTAATCTAACCTTTTTTCAAGGTTCTTAGCTTCCTTGAATTGAGTTAGAACATGCTCCTTTAGCTTGGAGGAGTTTGTTATTACCCATCTTCTGAAGCCTACTTCTGTCAATTCGTCAAACTTATTCTCTGTCCAGTTTTTTTCTCTTGCTGGCGATGAGTTGTGATCCTTTGGAGGAGAAGAGGTGTTCTGGTTTTGCAATGTTCAGTCTTTCTGCACTGGTTTCTCCCTATCTTTGTGGTTTTATCTACCTTTGGTCTTTGATGTTGGTGACCTACAGATGGGGTTTTGGTGTGGATGTCCTTTTTTTGATGTTGATGCTATTCCTTTCTGTTTGTTAGTTTCCTTCTAACAGGTCCCTCACTGCAGGTCTGTTGGAGTTTGCTGGAGGTCAACTCCAAACCCTGTTTGTCTGGGTGTCACCAGCAGAGGCTGCAGAATAGCAAATATTGCTGCCTCATGCTTCCTCTGGAAGCTTCGTCCCAGAAGGGCACCTGCCAGATGCCAACCAGAGCTCTCCTGTATGAGGTGTCTGTTGGCCCCTATTGGGAGGTGTCTCCCAGTTAGGCTACACAGGAGTCATGGACCCACTTGAGGTGGCAGTCTGTCCGTTATCACAGCTCAAACACTGTGCTGGGAGAACCACTGCTCTCTTCAGAGCTGTCAGGCAGGGATGTTTAAGTCTGCTGAAGCTGTGCCCACAGCTGCCCCTTCCCCCAGGTGCTCTGGCCCAGGGAGATAGGGGTTTTATCTACAAGTCCCTGACTGGGGCTGCTGTCTTTTGTTCAGAGATGCCCTACCCACAGAGGTGGAATCCAGAGAGGCAGTTGGCCTTGCTGAGCTGCTGTGGGCTCCGCCCAGTTTGAACTTCCTGGCAGCTTTGTTTACACTATGAGCATAATGCCACCTACTCAAGCCTCAGTAATGGTGGACACCCCTCCCCACCGCCAAGCTCCAGCATCTCAGGTCGATCTCAGACTTACGTGCTAGCAGCGAGAATTTCAAGCCAATGGATCTTAGCTTGCTGGGCTCCATGGGCGTGGGACCGAGCCAGGCACTGGAGGGAATCTCCTGGTCTGCCAGTTGCAGAGAACGTGGGAAAAGCACAGTATCTGGGCAGAAGTGTACCATTTCTCCCCATACAGTGTCTCATGGCTTCCCTTGGCTAGGAAGGGGAAATCCCCCAACTCCTTGGGCTTCCTGGCTGAGGCGATGCCCCGTCCTGCTTCGGCTAGCCTTCCATGGGCTGTTCCCACCGTCCAACTAGTCCCAGTGAGATGAACCAGGTACCTCAGTTGGAAGTGCAGAAATCACCCATCTTATGCGTTGATCTCACTGTTAGCTGCAGACTGGAGCTGTTCCTATTCAGCCATCTTGCCGGAAATTCCCTTTTGTATCTTTTAAGTAGAGCATTTAGGCCATTTACATTCAACGTTAATATTGAGATGTGAGGTACTATTATATTTATCATATTAGTTGTTACCTAGATACTTTGTGTTTTCTTTGTGTTACTGCTTTATAGACCCTGTGAGTCTGATGCTTTCAGCAGGTTCCATTTTGGTGCATATCAAGCTTTTGCTTCAAGATGTAGAACTCCTTTAGCATTCCTTGTAGTGCTGGTTTGGTAGTGGCAAATTCCCTCAGCATTTGCTTGTCAGCAAAAGACTATTTCTCCTTCATTTATGAAGTTTAGTTTTTCTGGATACAGAAATTTAAAAAAAAAGAAATTCAGGTATGTGTGATGGAATAGATTTTTTTTTTTTTGACTCAACACCACTCAATGAAGGAATAGATTTTGAATGTGCTTTTGGAATATTGTACAATGTCCTTATGTAAAATAATTTTAGACTCAGATATTTCAAGGAGCTGGATGTGGCTTAATGCTCTGTAGAACTGGATTCAACACAGGCACACACTAAGTGAAATGGAGATGCCAGAAGTCCTTGACATAGAGTAGCCCATCGATTCTCAAGCTTTTGTGTGCACCACAATCATGGGACGGCTTTTGAAAACACTGATTGCTGAACCCCACTCCTGGAGTTTGTGATTCAGAAGGGTTGAGTTGAAGCCTGAGAATCTGCATTTCTGACAAGTTTGTAGGTTATGGTAATTCCACTAAACTAAGGACCATACTTTGAAAGTCACTAGTAGAGAAGAAAGAAATCAAATAACTTTGAAGGACAGGAATGTTGGAGTGGTTTGCCTATGTAAATCCCCTCTTCATTTGCTACCTGTCTTTCCCAAAAGGGTCAATATAATCTTTTGAACTTTATTGAGATATAATTTACATAACATGGTGTATTCATATATTTTGACAAATGTATATAACTGTATAACCGACATAATCAAAATGAAAAATACGTCCATCATCCCAGAAAGTTCTCTCCTATCACTTTTTAATCCCTGTATCTCCTGCCCCAGCCCCAGGCAAACCCTCATCTCATTTCTGACACTGTAGATTAGTTTGTGGGGTTTTTTTTTTCCCCCAAGAATTTCAATTTCATGTACATAGAATCATACAGTATGTAATTGTTTTGTATTTGGTTTCTTTTGCTTTGTATAATGTTTTTTAAACTTATTCATGTTGTTGAATATATGAGTAATTTGTCTTTTTTATTGCTCAGTAGTATTCCATTGTACGGATATTTATATTTTGTTTATTCATCTATTGAAGTTTATTTGGGTCATTTCCAGTTTGGGGCTATTATAGATGAAGCATCTATAAACATTTATAGACAAGTCTTTGTATGGACATGTGTTTTCGTTTGTCTTGCGGCAAATGACATAGGAGAGAGCTGCTGCATCATATGATAAGTGTATGTGCATTCCACTTGCTTAACAGTGTCATCAGCTCTTGGTATTGTCACCCTTTTTAAACTTTAGCCACTGTAGCGAATATGTGATAGTATCTCATTGTGGTTTTAATTTGCATTTCTTTGATGACTAATGATGTTGAACATTACTGTATTTTTTGTGTGACTTGTCCTTTCAAATCTTTTGTCCAGTTCCCCGTTTAAATTGATTTATCTCATTGAGTTGTAAAAGTTTTTAACATATGCTGGTTATTAAGCATTTGTCAGGTATATGTACTGCAAATATCTTCCGGAGTCTTAGCTTGCTTTTTTTCTCTTTTTTCTTTTCTTTTTTGTTTGTTTGTTTGTTTTTGAGACAGGTTCTCACTCTGTTGCCCAGGCTGGCACATTCCCGGCTCACTGCAGCCTTGATCTCCTGGGTTCAAGTGATCCTCTCACCTCAGCCTCTCATATAGCTCGGACTACAGGTGCACACCACCATGCTCTGCTAATTTTTGTATTTTTTGTAGAGATGGGGTTTCATCGTGTTGCCCAGGCTGGTCTTGAACTCCTGGGCTCAAATGATCTGTCTGCATTAGCCTCCCAGGATGCTGGGATTACAGGTGTGAGCCATTGCACCCACTTCTTTTTATTTTCTTAACTGTGTATTTCAAAGCAGAACATTTTAATTTAGATGAAATCCAATTAAACTATGTGTATGTGTTTTACATCTTTGGGGTCCTATCGAAAATCTTTGCCTAACCCAAAATTATGAAGATTTTCTTGTTATTTTCTTCCAGAAATTTTGTATTAACTTTCATATCTTAATGTTGAGTCTTCTACTCCATCAACTTGAATTTCTTTCCATTTATTTAGGTCTTCTTTAATTTCAGCAGTGTTTTGTAGTTTTCAGCATACAGGTCTTGCACATATTTTGTTAAATTTATTCCTAGGTATTTTATGTTTTTTGATGCTTTTATTAAATGGTTTGTTTTAACCTTAATTTTTTCAGTTGTTTGTGGCTAGTATACAGAAATACAACGATTCATACATATCGACTTTATATTTCACAGCCTTGCTAAATTCATTTATTAGTTCTAGTAGTTTATCGTAATGAAGGTTCTTTAGAATTTTCTATGTCATGTTATTTGCAGATAAGTTTTACTTTTTCCTTCCCAATCTATATCCCTTTTATCACCTTCTCTTGCCTTATGTCTAGGGTTCCCAGCATGGTGTTGAATAGGAGTTGTTAGACTGGATACACTTGCCTTATTCCCAATCTTAGAAGGAAAGCAGTCAGGCCTTTTACCATAAAGTTTCATTAGCTGTAAGGTTTTAAAAAAATAAAATAGATGCCCTTTATCAGTTTGATCCCTAGTTTCTTGAGAATTTGTATCATAAATGGATGTTGAACTTTGATAAATATCTTTTCTGCATCTATTGATATGATCGTGTGGGTTTTTTCCCCTTTATTCTGTTAATATTGTGATTAAGTAATTTTTAAATGTTGAGCCAGCCTTGCATTCACAGGATAAACCTTGCTTGGTCAGTATATATAATCTTTTTTATATATTGCTTGATTTGTTAATATTTTGTTGTGAATTTTTTATTTGTGTTTATGAGGGATACAAATTCATAATTTACTTTTCTTGTAAATTCTTTGGTTTTACATAAAGGTAATGCTGACTTCATAAAATGAGTTGGGAAGTGTTCCTTGCTTCTATTTTCTAGAAAAGCTGTAGGTAATACTAACATGTTTATTCCTTAAATGTTTAGCAATGAAACCATTTGGGCCAGGCCCCATCTTGATCATACACAGCTGTGCCCATTTATTTTTGTATGGTCTTTGGTTACTTTGTGCTACATTGGCAAAGTTAAGTAGTGCGACAGACTGTATAATCCACAAAGCCTAAACTGTTTACTCTCAGGCCCTTTACAGAAAATGTTTTCTAGCCCCTGACCTAGAGTAGTGATTCTCAACTCTAGCCACATATTGGAATCACCTGGAGAATGTCTGAAAAAAAATACTGTCTGGATCTCATACCTGGAAATTCTAATTTAATGTGTTCGAGCTGAGACTAGGCCACTGGAAGTTTCAAAAGCTCCCCAGGTGATTTGACTCGGCAGGTTGAGAACTGCTGGATGAGAATAAGACTTTGTGTTTGTTTTCATTTTACTTCCCACCCCAACACTGATTATTCTAATGTGCATTTAGGGTTGAAAATCATTCATCTAGGGCAGTAGTTTCCATGTCTGGATGGGTATCAGTCACCCGGGGAGGTTTTAGAAATACATTCCAAGACCTCACTGCAGAGCTACTGAAGCAGAATCTCCGGTACATGAGGCCAGAGATTTTTATTTTTACTAATTAATTTATTTTTATTTTTTTAAATTCTTCAGATAGTTCTCATATATGCAGGGATTTCTTTAAAAGAGTACTGAACCCAGGGCACACTATTCTATTGTCAAGATTCTTGGGCATTGAATGAGTAATCAGAGGATTATGAGAGGTGAAGCCAGCTGGACTTTCTGGGTCAGGTGGGGAGGATTTACGAGAGGATTGTAAAATGCACCAATCAGTGCTCTGTGAAAACGCACCAATCAGTGCTCATAGCTAGCTAGAGGTTTGTAAAATGGACCAATCAGCACTCTGTAAAATGGACCAACCAGCACACTGTAAAATGGCCAAATCAGCACTCCGTAAAATGGACCATCAGCAGGATATGAGTGGGGACAAATAAGAACATAAAAGCTGGCCACCCCCAAGCCAGCAGCCACAACACACTCGGGTCCCCTTATGTGCTGTGGAAGCTTTGTTCTTTCGGTCTTCACAGTAAATCCTGCTGCTGCTCCCTCCTTGGGTCCTGGCCATCTTTAAGAGCTGTAACACTCACTGTGAAGGTCTGTGGCTCTGTTCTTGAAGTCAGTGAGACTGTGAACCCACCAGAAGGAACCAACTCCAGACACAATTATTTAGTGAGTATGGAATTGGAGAAAAGGGATTTAGATGTTTGAGGCCGTGCAGTGCAGGCTGTGGACAATCTCATTGACTAGTCCTCTGTAATGATGAGAATCTTCATTTCTAGTAGATACAGTAATCTAACCTCCTTTGCACACTGCTGGATAACATGGAACATGTTTTTTTCCTCTTTGGTTTGTCTTTAAATGGGCTCCATAAAGACAAGTCCTTCCATTAACATTCTTTCTTCAGATAATTGGGTTACATGATGGGAAATTAGATCTTTTTTTTTTTTTCATTTCTGTTTTGAGTCTATAGTTCCCCATCCCATCAGCTTGCATGCTTCTCTCATCTCTTCAGTACCACATTTACTAATTGTCTCTTAGGCTAGACACTTTGGAGATAGCTAGGTTCATTTGTGCTACATTTTTGCCCTTGGCTACCTCAATCTAATCTCCTGATATACTTGCTACCTCTCAAATCGACTTTTTGCTCAACTAAGAAACCATCTGTTAACCTTTCAACTGTATTACACAGTACCTCTTCAGTTCAGATGAGATGTGTAAAACCATGGGGTGTTGAGCTGGAAGAGACTTTATAGACCATCTTGTCTAAACTCAAAAAAGGTAATTATAGGCAGTTAGTTGGGTACAGTTTTTTGTTAATGTGTTTTTGATGGGTACATCATGCTACACATATGCAATTCTTGCTTTGGGGTTTATAATCTGTTACTGCAAACCCTAGCTATGAAGAACGTCAGTAGGGTCAAGTCCATTCATGTGTAATGCTGATAGGCAGTGAATAACCACGGTCAAGCCAAATCTCTGTGAGACTTACCTTCCTCTTCTGTAAAATGAGGACAATGAATATCTACTTTATAAACTGTAAGATGCTTTTTCTTTTGGTTTGGGAAGAACCTTGGACAGGAAGGAAAACAAAAATGTATCAGTCAGTCTGAGAATCACTTAGTTATTACATGGGCCCCCAAGCCCAGAAGATACTAGCTTAACCTAAAAGGAATGATCTTGGAAATAAGAATTTCTAGTATATTAAATATGCTATTCACTAGTCAAGCAATCACTGATTTCCTTAAAGTCCTAAGCAATACTATAAAACAAAAAGATCGTATCTGCTTTCAAGAGATTACAGTGAAGTTAAT
This sequence comes from Chlorocebus sabaeus, assembly GCF_047675955.1. NCBI lineage: Eukaryota > Metazoa > Chordata > Mammalia > Primates > Cercopithecidae > Chlorocebus > Chlorocebus sabaeus. Next base: position 7,889,868 of record NC_132906.1, read on the forward strand.
CATTTAGTTGCACTTTAGGGCATTTGTGTTATTATTTATGGTAACTTAGAAAATGGGAGGTATTAAAGGACCTATGAAAATACTGTAAATCAATTTTAAAAGTGTATAAGCTGGCATATTTTTCAATTTGTTTGCAAAGCTGGCTTAATGATTGGCATGATAACAGTGGTTACTCTCATAAGGCATTAAATATATAGATTTAAATGATTTTTACAAGTAAAAATAAAATTTTGTAGTCATTTAGTTTAGTTCAACAAACATTTATTGAAGATATGAGTAATCAAAGGTTGTCCCAGTACTCAAGGCGATGACTGTCAGGTAGTAGAAACAATTACAAGTTGATGGAAAATGCTGGCATTGAAGTATACATAAAGAGCTATGGAAGCCCTGTAGGGACTGGGGAGTAAGAAGGGATGTCAAGAAGGCTGCTATGCAGAAGAGGCAATGTTTTGGCTGAGGCTTGAAAGTTTCAGTGTAATGTGGGAGGAAGAGCAAATGGAACAGTGTGTGAAAAGACATGGGGGCATGAGAGCACATGGTGTTTTGAGAGACCAAGGTGGACCTCAGGATGAGTGTAAGGCAGTCAGAAATGAGATGGAAAGGGGTCAAATCATGACTGGCTTGCTTGTTTGATCATTTTCCTATGAGTTAATTTGACGGATTCAAATTTAAGGAGTACAAGATCTATATTCTAAAAATTCTTTTATCAGTATTTCTAATTGAACAAGGATAGACAACAGCTGGGTAAGAAAGACTAGAGGTAGAACTCTCAGCCAGGGATGATGGAATGTGAATATCCTTTTACTAACACAAGGGATAAAATGCTGGCTCCAAACGTTATTTACTTTATACCACTATTAGCTGTTCATTCAGTTTTTTAACTTCTTTAGAGCAATTTTATTTATAATCTATTTTTCCCAATTACCCATTACATTAGAAACATTATCATGCCTGTCACTGATGAAACATACTAAGAAAAGTGAAAAATACATATTCTTTAAAGTGCTTCCCTTTTAAGGATTTTGTATCAGTGAAGCACTGATTGTGGAATTCGTGTACAGCCTTCAGAAGTTACATATATAAGCTCCGACTGTCAGTAGCAGCTTAACAGGCTCTATCAAACCAAGCATTACCAAGTATAGGTAAAATTACACATATTTGAAACTTGTATCATTATTTTCCTACCAATGAGTGGTTCATCATAATTTTCATTATGCCTTCAAAAATCCCTGAGAGAGGTCAGAAACCCATTCTGCTGATGAAGAAACTAAGGTAAAGATTTCTCTTTGGTCTCAGTGTAAGAGCCTGGAATATGTCAGGGAGATTATAGCTTTTGACCTTATCAAGTTTCTTGATCCCGCCTTACGCCCTTAAGTTTTAATGTTTCTCTTCTGTGTCCAAAAGTGAGGCGTATTTGAGATTTGTTCTGTGTATTGCAAGTATATTGCATGATACGCACAAAGTGCGCAAAGCGTATGGTACCGCAAGAAGCTAAAGCCAGGAGCTGTCTCTCTGACTGTCCAGTTTAGGAGAAAAGATACGTCAAATGGGTTCTCAGTGAAGCACTGATTGTGGAATTCATTTATAGTCTTCAGAAGTCACAGTATGTGATATGTGCATTCATAGATTTTTTTTTTTGTTTAAATCACAGTCATCTGTCTGAAGCATTCTTCACTGGATTCTTCTATTGAATTAACTGGACTGAATTAACTTCTATTGAATTAACTTCTATTGTCTTCACTGGATTCTTCTTGTATAAGAAGTTCATAGCTTCCCTCATTCCAGCTGATACACCTGACAACGCTATAAAAGGAAACAAGACATTTTAGAGTTGAGATTAAGACAATACATAAATAAGTAATCTGTTTTCCAACTTTTTTTTCCCAGTTATATCTTTTAATAAATTATGCAGATTATTAGGAGGAGTATCCTGGCATTTTGAATCCAGCTGATTCATGCATGGTGTTCTTAAAATAATTTTAAAACTACATGATTTTTTTTAATCTTCTACACCCCTAAGATATCCCATCTGTCCCACTGTTAACTCTATGTAGTCCACATAAACTAGTTATAACTAAAGCTATTAAGGAAGTTCCTGTTCGATAGCTGTAACTGAAGCCCAGAAGCTTTGGAGGTAAGACAGCATGTAATTTTGATTTTTAAAATATTGAGCAGTGTAAGGTTAAAAAAAAATCCCGAAGCCCATCTACATTTACGTTATTATTAAAAGGACAACTGCCTTTTATCTATTTGTTACAACAGAATTTATAAATATATGAAGACTAAAATTAGAATTACCTATTATTCTACTCACCATGTATGCAATTCTTTTCTTTAAATTTTATATAAATTTAAATTTTATTTTCCTACTTAAAAAAAAAATCTTTTCTTTTGGTAAAGATGGGAGTCTCACTATGTTGCCCAGATTGGTCTTGAACTCCTGGCCTCAAGCAGTCCTCCTGCCTCAACCTCCCAAGGTGCTGGGGTTACAGGCATGAGCCACGGTGCCTGCTACAATTCTTATTAGTTATTTTTCATGAAATGGCTGTACCATCATTTACTTAAACATTCTCCCACTGTTTGACAGTTTGGTCATTTAAAATTTTTTTGCTGTAATTAACGTTTTTATATATCAATTTTTGACAACATTACTGATTATTTCTTTAGAGTATGTTTCTAAAAGGAATTGCTGGATCAATCACTATGAACTTTGAAAAAAGAGCTTTTGATACATTCATGAATTGCTTTATGATACAGCTGAATAGCACTATTATCAACAGTGTGTAAGATCGGTTTTCTTATATGCTCACCAGCACAGTATGTATTGGTAATTTTGTTAATTCAATAGACGAATAGTCTCTTTTTAAAAAGATAACTAGTATAAATAACTTTTCATCAAAATTAGAGGAACTGCAAATACTGTTGTTCTCTGTCTGACACAGATCTAGGTATCAGAATTCAGTAGAAACAGTAAATACTGAGCTCCTACTATGAGTAAGACATGAGCCGGCCCATTCAGGAGTTAACCATCTTGGCAGGATGCTTAACACCTATGCTTGTAGGTACTTTCCTCCCTAACTCAGAGCCTTACCCCAAAGTGCTGAGGACAAAGCAGAGAAGGCCTGGCTTCTTGTGCCCCCACTGCCTTGATTCCCATCACTGTGCTATGCTATCAGCCACATGAAATGCACAGAGCTCAGCAGAAACAGATTAATGAGCTCTTCACTAATGTGTCAAATAAATTTGCTTGGACATTTCAGCCATCATTCATCTAGCCAGCTCACATTTTTTGTTAAATAGAAAGCAAAAAGAAGACATAAATATTGCTCTTATATTTATGCTTCTGATCTATCCATTATATGTACTATTCATAAATGGAATTTTGTGCTTCTTTAATTTGAATATTTAAATTTAAAAACATTTAAACAGAAGTTTAAACAAGTCATTAAAACAAGACAAAGTCATTAAACAAGCCAACTCTGGAAAGAGAACTGAATAGTCAGCACATCCTATCTGCTTTTGTCATTTACACAAGAATCCACATGAAAGTCAATCTAAATACAGCAATATTTGACCATCAGGGGATATTGTACTCTGGGAAATCATTGTTTAAAGGTATATATCTCTAATCTTAGATGCTAATTTAATCAATAGTTTAAAGGTGGGGAGTTATAACGAACACAGTCTTTGAGTTATTTACACATGTCACTCTCTTTTTCTTCCTAAGTCTCCCAAAATTGTTGACAGATGCTTTCACATATCTTTATTTATTTTAATGACATGGGGCTCTTGCTATGTTGTCCAGGCTGGTCTCAAATACCTGGGCTCAAAATGATCTTCCCGCCTCAGTCTCCTGAGTAGCTGGGGCTTCAGGCATACACCACCATGACCGGCTCTCTTTTTTTAATTAAAAAAGTTCATTTTATTAAAATATGAAACACTTCATGAATTTTCATGTCATCCTTGCACAGGGAGCATGCTAATCTTCACTGTGTCATTCCAATTTTGTATACATGCTGCTGAGGCGAGCACTTCATGTCTAAAAGTTCTTGAGAAAAGCACATTCTGAGGCAAAATTTCAACAGATCTATGTAATTTTACTGGTGAGGTTAGGGAATTCACTTAATCCATATACCCTTTGATAAAATGATTAAAAATAATGACATACCATAGACTGATGGCTGGAAGTAGTAACAGACCAGCAGACAGCAGGAAAGTGAAGCCAGGGTACCAAGCCACAGTGACTGAGTAAATGCCATTAAAAGTAGAAACTGCAGTGACTCCTCCAAGTGTTTCTAAGAAAGCAATACAAGCAAACAGGGTACCTGTTTGGGGTAGGGGTATAGAGGGAGAAAAAGAAAAGGCAGAATTACAAAACAACGAACACAAACTAACGAAGACAACTGTTATTCATTGAAAACAGTAAACAGGAGGGCACTGCTTGGTGAATGAAATGCACGTTATTCCCTCAAAGTCCCTGGGAAGTCAGCAGCGCATTCTGCAGCTGAGGAAACTAAGGCAAAGGTTCTCCTTGGACCTGATGGGAGAGATGTTGAAAACTCCAGATAGCCGAGTTCCAGCGTTCACAGGGCAAAGCTAAAAAGACAATGCAGCTGACTCTTTTGAAAACTGCAGGTCTCGCCTCTCTGCCACAGCCCCAGGCAAAGCCACACCTACCCCAGCTCTTCAGGATGCTGTCTCCCACCCTCCATCCCCATGCTAATCTGTGACGCCTGAAAGCGCAGGATGGCTCCTAACAAGCAATGCTTCCTGCAAGAGCCTTTTGAAAGGTAAAGAAAACCTTATCTGCTCCTCAGTCTGGCAAAAGTGACAGCTGCAGGCAAAGAGAGGAGATTCTTATCATACATTCTGCAATTGGAATTTTATCCCTCTCTTCAATGTGACCAAAAAATTCCATCACCACTAGATTCGCATGTTTGACTCATCAAATTAACCATCCTGTGCTCTAGTGAAGGTTTATGCCACAGTTTAATGTTAAGTGATTCTTGAAAACACATGTTTCCACCTTATTGCTTGCAACTGCCTCTGCCCTAAGGTGCCTTACAGGATGAAGAATGGGGATTCTGCCATGGTCACACCTGCTATACACCAAAGCTGGTCAAGGGTAGGTAGACCACTCAGCATTGTTCAGGAAGTCTGCGTGGTCAGTACAAGCTCACAATCAGAAACAGACAGTATTCTACCTAGGTTTAGTTTCATCTGGAATCCAAGACCATGTCAACTGAAGAGTTAAACCTCCAAAAGACAGCCTGACCATCTTCATGTGCTTTTCTTCCTCTTTGTCAAATTGCTCATCATCAGATATAAAATTTCATGACCACTTTCAGTCAGCTTGATCTGGCTTTCTTGGTCTCAGTTCCTATATATGTATCTTCTGCTTTCTGCAGATTTTGTCAACAAGCCACTATGCTTATTCCCCACTTTGCCAAGTTTACTTTTCCATGATAAACTGCAATGCATTTTTCTTATTGACAATACACATCATGTAAATAATTGTGTTTGCTTGGACTGATAGGAAGGAAAATGCCAAGCTTGAGGGTTATCTTTCAAAATTAGATATGGTTTGTCTATATTCTAATTTTCCCCATGGTCTTGATCTTTTAGACTGTGTATTGATTTTTATCTATTTAAACTTTTTCATTTTATTTTACATATTCTCATATATTGTTTCAAATTATTCGCTGAGTGATAGGACATACCTTCATAAAACATACATCTATCTCTGCGAAATATCATGTGATCACTTATGTGTCTTCTTTTGACTAAAATGAAAGCTTTGTCGATCTGCCTTGCTCACAGCTGTATCCCTAGGGCTCAGCTGTCCTGCTGCATGGCAGGCGTTTAATAAATATTTGTCAAATGAATGAATAAAAGCTTAATTCAGGATCCCATTTCCCAGTCATCAAGTAGCATGCAGACTTACTGCCTCCATGATTTATGATAATACATTAAGTCCGTGTAATTGGAAGGATGCTCTTCTACTTGTCTAACTACATTATTTTCTTTTATTTCTGATCTCCTGCTGCAGCCAGGAATAGTGCTAAGGAAAACAGACTGCACAGCACTAGTTCTATTATATAAGGGTTTTAATCTATTCTTGATGGGAAATAGGTCAGACTGTGCACCATCTGTTCTGATGGAACCATACTATTATGAAGTGGCTTTAGCTTATTGCCCAACTTCTCTGAGCAGTTCAACTTGTTTAATAGTTGCCAGAGATAAAACAGGATTAAAGGATAAGTCCAACTGAGTTCATCTTCTAAATTTTTTTTTTTTAAATGGAATAGACTTCAAAAATCAAGTCTGTTTTACTGTATCCCAATTTATAATCACAAGGAGTATATGGGTGATGCCCAGGTAAAATAGTCCAAGGCAGCTTCAGCTATGAGTTCACAGTGGTGCAGAGCATAGAGATTTCAAAATAATTACCGGGATTCCATTTTCTTACCTTTCTTATTTAAGATAATAGAAATAACGAGAGGCTCCTGAAAACTTCGGCAGTATTTCCCCACTCCTGTCATTATTTAAAGTGCCTAATACTTTCACAAAAATGGCCAATTTAAACAATAATGAAGGATGGGAATACATTTAGTTATAGAAATGTTGGCATCATCCAAAAGATTGTTTAGTTTGTAGTTAAGAACAAAATAAGTATCCCAGAATAATGAAGTCACAATTTACAGTTACTGGAATTCAGAACAAGAAACGCCAAAATGTAAACATTTTAAAATATTACTGTATTTAACAGTATGATATGACTTTTTTATTTTTATTTTTCATAGAGATAGAGTCTCCCTCTGTTGCCCACGCTGCTCTTGAACTCCTGGCCTCAAGTGATCCTCCCACCTCGGCCTCCCAAAGTGCTGGGATTATAGGTGTGAGCCACTGCACCTGGCGGAGATGACTTTTTAAAAGCCTTCATAAACTAAACCAAATATAAACAAAAATAAACTATACATCTTGACAGCTCTATTTTAGCTCTAAATCAAAGCAGGTAAAATTTTTTCCCCAACAGCTTTATTGAGATATAATTAACATCCCACAAAACTCACCCTTTTAAAGTCTGCAATTCAGTGGTTCTTAGTATGTTACAGAGTTGTGCAACCATCACCACTATCTGTGGAACATTTTCATCAGCCCCAAAAGAAACTGTGTACCCATAAGCAGTCATTCCCCCAGCCCCAGTCAAGCCCTAATGGAATTTCTGTCTCTATGGATTTGCCTATTCGGCACATTTCACGTAAACAGAATCATATTTAAATGACAATATGTGGCCTTTTGTGACTGGCTTCTTAAATTTTGCATAATCATTTCATAGTTCATCCACATTACGGCATGTAACAGAATAATATTTCTTTTTATTGCAGAAGAGCAGTTTGCTGGATGGATAAACCACATTTTGTTTATCCATTTGTCAGTTCATGAACATTTGCATAGGTTTTACTTTTTGGCTATTATGAATAATGCTGCCATGAACAAGATTTTGTGTGGACATATGCTTTCACTTCTCGTGGTATGTAAGTAGGGGAGGGATTGCTGAATCATAAGGCAACTAACTTTCTGAGGAACTGACAAACTGCTTTGCACAGCTGCTGCACCATTTTATGTTCCCACTCGCTGTGTATGAGGGCTCCAATTTCTCCACATCCTCATCAACACTTGCTATGGCCTATTTTATTTTGGCCACCCCAGTGGGTCTCACTCTGTGGTTTTGCTTTGCATTTCCCTGATGGCTAATGATATCCAGCATTTTCATGTGCTTATCAGTCATTTGTATATCTTCTGTTCAAATCCTTTGCCCATTTTTAAATTGAGCTGTCTTTTTGTTGTTGAATTTTAAGAGTTCTTAAATATGCTGCATACGAGTTCCTGATCAGACAAATATAATTTGCAAATATCTTCTCCCATTCTGTGGGTTGTCGGTTGCCCTTTCTCTCCTTCCTTCCTCCTCTCCCCTCCCCTCTCCTCTCCTCTCCCCTCCCCTCCTCTCCCCTCCCCCCCACCTCCTCCTCTCTTTTCCTTTCCTTTCCTTTCCTTTTTGTATTTTTAGTAGAGACGGGGTTTCACCATGTTGGTCAGACTGGTCTCGAACTCCTGACCTCGGGTGATGCGCCCACCTTGCCCTTCCAAACTGCTAGGATTACAGGTGTGAGCCACCACGCCTGGCCTCACTTTCTTGATGTTGTCCTTTGAAACATAAAAACTTTTCAAAGGACAAACTTTGAATGAAATTTTTGGATGAAGTCTAATCTATCAATGTTTTCCTTTGTTGTTGTGCTTCTGGTATCATATCTAAGAAACTATTGCATAATCCAAAGAAGCAGATAGATTTTTACATAGTTTATATAAATTTTTCCATTCTTTAGTGGTTTTCAAAGTAATCATCATCACATCATCTATAAACAAATACGTGAATATAAAGCTTCATCTTATGAGTGTAAAATAAGAGGCCGGGCACGGTGGCTCATGCCTGTAATCCCAGCACTTTCGGAGGCTAAAGCGGGTCGATCACCTGAGGTCAGGAGTTCAAGACCAGCCTGGCCAACATGGTGAAACCCTGTCTCTACTAAAAAGACAAAAATTAGCCCTGGTGGCAGGAACCTGTAATCCCAGCTACTTAGGAGGCTGAGGCAGGAGAATTGCTTGAACCCAGGAGGTGGAGGTTGCAGTGAGCCGAGATTGCACCATTGCACCTCAGCCTGGACAACAAGAGCAAAACTCTGTCTCAAAGAAAAAAAAAAGAAAGAAAGAAAGATAGCATATTTTTAATTTATTGAATTATGTAGTCTTTTCCAGTGTTGACTAAATGGGTAAAAATACAGTAGCATAATTATGAATTATTCATAAATCAAATAAGTACATTCACAGCACCGGGCTAAGATATGACATTAAAGAAAGTGCCAATGTCTAATAAGATTCATATGATACAAAAGGGAAGGAGGACAACCCCATATGCCTGATATCTAACTAGTAACTAGTTCTCACTGAACATTTAATTTTTGTCTTTGCTGCATCCTGGTTATTCTCTGCCCACCCCTTCAACTGTCTGACTTTGTGTGCCCTGCTCTGCACTTGGGAGGCTGACCCCACAGACTGTATGGCTTGGACTTTCGTGCTGGCCTGAGTTCCTGCTGCACTTGGTTAAAAGGGTGAAACGGGGGAAAGGGTACGGTGTTTCTTCTCTGCTTCCTATCTGGGGCATCTCTCTGGCTGCCCTGACATTGCCCACTCTCTATAATGGCCTTCGTGAAAGTCGCTTGATTGGACCAGCTGAGTGGGACCACGTTTTCTGCCAGGACTCTGAGTCAGGCCCAGCTGTGACATTTGTAGGGGCCAGTGTAAGAACATGATTAGAGGCCTCTATATTATATTCTAAAGATTTTAAAGTTATTTGAAATCTGGCTAACAAACTGTTAACTAAAATATATTATGCCTTCGTAGTGTGAAAAATATCCCTTCGTAATGAATGATCTAGAAGACCAGCACACACTGAGGCTTCTCAGACATTTTCAGAGTTCATGTAGGAACAGGGTGGCCCAGGGTGAACTGGCCCTCAACCCTTGGTGCCCAGCTGGAGCCCACCCCCATTCTGCTCTACCCCTTGCACCACCCTACTCAGAAAGGGTCATTTACATGTGGGTGTAGAGCACCCCCATCCTGCGATTCCAAGGTCAAGCCAGACCCTCTATAAGGAGTCGCCCCTTGGCTCCTTCCTTAGTCTAGAGGTGAGCACACTGGGCACCGTCCACCCTCAGGAGAAGGTGGCTGAGGAAGAGGATCATCTAGGCCCTTACTGGACATGAGCCCAGAACTGTCTGGGCTGGGAATTGCAGGGATCCAGGTGGGCAGAGTTCAGTCTAGAAGGAAGGAGATGTGGTGAGCTCCCAGTGGGCATCTCCCACCTGGCGCTGAGGTCTCCTTTCTTCTTAGGGCGGGGCACGGCCCAGAGCCCAGCGAGCTCTCTGAAGTACAAGGCCCTAGGCAGGGGCTCCCTTACAAGAGTGTAAGGCTTTTCCTCACAGAGCTTACCACTTTATTCAAAAGGAGATCCGTGCATAAAAAGGGCTGTAGAATATTCTGAAGCATTAAACATTGATTGTACACAGATTTGAGTTTGTAACGATGGTAGATTCATATTTCTTAAGCAAATTAAACTCACCTTGTTCAGTCGAATGAACCACTTTGGACAACATGGACCGGAGAACAGAGAATGGCACAACAGTGAAAAGGAACGGCACCCTGGCTGTGAGAGAAAGGATTCAAAATCACTGGCTTATTCTGAAAGCTGACGGCCAATTTAAAACAGGAAACACTTTCACTCTCTAAATATTTCCTTTTCTACAAGCATCCTAACTCATTGTATCTAAAAATGGAATGAATTAATTGTAGAACTCTGTTTGATGAATTCAAGTAGACTATGGACAGGTCAGTTTAAGGTTAATTTACTTGAGAATTTCTATTCCAGTACAAAGAACAAGAGATCATATAGTTTTTAGGTCTAGGTCTATTTATATAATCTGCCAATTAAGACTGATCTGCTGGCTGGGCTCAGTGGCTCATGCCTGTAATCCCAGCACTTTGGGAGGCCGTGGCAGTTGGATCACCTGAGTTTGGGAGTTCAAGACCAGCCTCACTAACATGGAGAAACCCTGTCTCTACTAAAAATACCAAATTAGCCAGGTGTGGTGGCACATGTCTGTAATCCCAGCTACTTGGGATGCTGAGGCAGGAGGATCGCTTGAACCTGGGAGGCAGAGGTTGCAGTGAGCCCAGATCGCACCACTGCACTCCAGCCTAGCAACAGAGTGAGACTCCGTCTCAAAAAAAAAAAAAAAAAAAAAAGACTGGTTTACTTATTTTCCTAATTATGTATTAACCTCTTATTTAGCAAATTGTGACTGCGAATTCGTTTTTGTTTGTGCTTTTTTCAGACTTGGCACTCTTAGTGTTAGCATGCCTTTATTATATTGATTCATTTATTGGTAAACTGGTTCTTTATCATCTTGCCTGTTCATCTTTGTGGCAGAATAACTTCATAAAGACAAATTACCTCTGGTCTTCAGTTATGACCCTTAATAGTCAGTAGTTTTAATGACATCATAAAATAGTAAAATATGACATTAGCAGATCACTTTACAGTTCCCAAAGCGTTTTCACATAGATTAACTTACTTGGCCTTGGCAGCTCTTAGGGAGACAGGGAGAAAAACTGGCCATTATTGAACGGTAGGGATTGTGCTAAGCGAGTGCTTGACAGCTACCTAATATTCACTGTAATCCTCTAAATTAGGTAGTACCGTGCCCATTTTACAGATGAGAAAATTAGGGCTGAGAGTAGTTCGGTAACTTGTCCAAGACCATCTAGGACTATAGATGGAAGTTGGGCCCAATTCTGTTTGGTCACACTGCTTCCCTGCAAGATAATAAGGGGTTAACACCTTTATTAGAGAAAAGAGTAAACTGGACTTTTCCCAGAGTCTCATTTTATAGTTCCATAGTCTTTTCCAATGCAGCATCTCATTCGAATCCTGCAAAAACCATTATGAGGTAGGTAGTTAAGGAAGCAGGCTCATTTGCCAACCAGCAATTCATCAAAAATCAATTTATGAAATGGCCAATTTGCTGAAAGATCAATTTGCAAAACCTGTCTTTAAAAAAGTTCTTCTTGAATATATTAAATTGACATAGTTTTTTGTCTTGTAAGTATTTTTAGTATACCTTATATCATTGTCCTCAATATTTTTATGGAAAGTAGTCTTCTTAGTAGCATTTTAAGAAACGTTCACTTTAGTGAAAGCTATATTGAAGAACTGACTCATAACAAGAACGTTCCTGAAAACAATTCTGCGGCCAATATACCAATTTGGGAAATGTGGTTATTCAGTGAATTAAATTTTTAAAAGCAAATTTGGCTTTCAGCTTATTGACTCCTGGCAAACTAGCTATTGCCCTTTAATTGAACTAGAATGGCTTAAATAGAGGGCTTTATATTAAAGTTTTTCCCCCAGTAGACAACATTCATTTTATATGAATATCAAATACATAGTTCTAAAGCTCCACTTGGAACTCACCTAAAAACATCATCAGTGTTGTCTTGGCGAACGCGGTCATAGCCATTCCTGTCATCGTGGTAAAAATCCCAATGAAGGCCATATGAATATCTTCCATACAATAAGAAAAAAGCCATATTCCTAGGAAACTAGTCAAAAAAGAGGCACTATTCAAAGCTGATCCATAACCTATGAAAACTTCATTCCAGCAGAGTGGGGAATCCAATTCATAAAGGATAAAAATTGGGCCAATGCCAATTACCACAAAAAAATAAGTGATCATTGTAAAAAGTAACAAACAGAGTAAAAATCGTCTCTTACTGGAAGCATTTTTAAAAAGCATGTAAGTTCGGTAAAATAGGTTTTTGAAGCCTTCACTACATGACACTGTAACATTCTGAGATGAAAACTCTTTCACTGGATCACCAAGAAAAAATAAAATATAGATCAAATTAACAGCAAGAGAAACAGCAATAATTAGAAATGACCACCCAAAACCTAGCCCTCTAATAAAATAGCCAGATAACAGTCCTGTTAGTCCAGTAACAAGTCCAACTAGAAAGTCAATGATAGCTATTCGAATTGTTTTTTGTTTGTGTTCTTTACACTGATCAACTATATAAGCAAAGCAGGCTCCCCAAAATGTGGTATAATTGCCACAAAATGCACCAACGAAGGTAGATGCAATCAAAAGCTGGAATGGAAAGGCAAAATAGCAAAGCAAACAGAGCCAAACGTTGGTTGCAAGAGCACCAACGGAAGACAAAATCATAGGGAATTTTCGCCCGTAGTGATCACTAATAGACAGAAGTATGAATGTAGACACCAGACCAGGAATCAATCCACTTATGTCCATCTGCAGATTAAAACGTGACACTTTTTTCTGAACTTCCTGTAAAGAAATAAAAAGAAATGTGTTTACAGTAGTTTACACAATGTGCATACAAGTATCATGGTGCATGCTTTTTGCCCTGTGGCCAATAGGTTATGGATGAGGAATCTCCAGTGCATGGGCAGGACTAATACAGCTTACATTTTCATCCAGTTTACAAAGCAATACAGACTGAGTATCCCTTATTTGAAATGCTTGACACCAGAAGTGTTTCGGATTTTGGATTTTTTCAGACTTTGGGATATAATGAGATACCTTGTGGATGGGACTCACATTTAAACACAAAATTCATTTATGTTTCATATGTACCTCATACATATAGCCTGAAGGTAATTTTATACAATATTTTAAACAATTTGTGCATAAAACAGTTGCCATTGAGTACTTGTGTGTGGAATTCTACACTTCTGGTAAAATGTGGTGATCAAAAAGCTTCAGATTTTGGCCAGGTGTGGTGGCTCATGCCTGTAATCCTCATATTTTGGGAGGCCGAGGCAGGAGGATCACTTGAGGTCAGGAGTTTGAGACCAGCTTGGCCAACATGGTAGGACTCTTATCTCTACCAAAAAATAAAATAAAATAAAATAATTAGCCTTTATTTAGGGAGAGCTTGGCTGTTTCTCTTTTTTTTTAAACCTATGTCTTCACAGATAGATTAATGAGAAACATATTCCTTTATTTACTAAATAAAAGAACATTTAGAATAAGATAAAATTGAAAGAGGAGCCTTACATTGTCTAGAGATGGTAGCATGCCATGGCTGAATGTGGCGGCTTACGCTTATAATCCCTGAGCTGAGGTGGGAGCTTTGCTTGTGCCCAGGAATTTGAGACCAGCCTGGGCAACATAGTGAGACCCTGTCTCTAAAAATAAATTTAAAAAAAAAAAAAAAGGCCAGGCACGGTGGTTCATGCCTGTAATCCCAGCACATTGGGAGGCTGAGGTGGGCGGATCACTTGAGGTCAGGAGTTTGAGACCAGCCTGGCCAACATGGCAAAACCCTGTCTCTATTGAAAATACAAAAATTAGCCAGGCGTGGTGGCTTGTGCCTGTAGTCTCAGCTATTCAGGAGGCTGAGGCAGAAGAATTGCTTGAACCCAGGAGGCAGAGGTTGCAGTGAGCTGAGATTGTACCATTGCACTCCAGCCTGGGTGACAGAGTGAGACTCCATCACAAATAAATAAAAATGAAAAGTAAATAAAGGTGGTAGTATGTCATGACCTGAGGAGTAAGATAAACTCAACTTCCAAGGACCAAAATGACAATGACAGATGACATACACACACAGATTGGAAGATGTGTCAATCATTACACTAGTTATTTGATGGAAGGAATTTTGCATGATCTTAAAACAATTTTTGCTTGCCATTTCTCTGTATTTTCCAAAGTCAATATAAAAAGTGTGTGCCATTTGTATACTGGGAAATGCTAAGTTGATTTAAAAAACAGATTTAAACCTTTTTTGGTCATTGAATGAATCACTGAAAGCAATGTTGGTGCCTCCTGGGAAACAAACATGTTCCTTTGTCCTAAGGAGCAAATGGAGCGTAGGCCACCACTCCAGCGTGAGTGGCAGAGTGAGGCTAGGGGTGGTTTCTGGTTGCTGGAGGTTTAAGAGCACCAACTTTAAGGGAAGGGATCCAGAGTAGTAGTTTCTCTTGAATATTAATCCAATCAAGAAACAATAAATCAAAAAGTCAATTTGAAAATTTGGCAAAAATCGTTGACATGAGACCACTGCTCTGGGCAATAGAGGGTGCTCAGCAGCTGGGCCAGGCTGGAGGTGGCCAACACTTGCCACCTGTATGGTTGCAGAAGCCACCAAGCTGGCTGGACCGAGGCCTGTCTTCCCTCACTCCAAGAGGGCAAGAGCCACAGACTTTCCCAGACGTTCTAGTCCTCTCCTCCCAGGTCCCTCCCACTGCAACCAGGGGGCCTGCTCCTAGGGGTCAGCTGAAAGAAAGAATAGAATCAAATACAGAAATTGATGAGCCTATAAGGAGAGATTTGTTAAAGGATACAAAATTAAGCTAGACAGGAGGAGTAAGTTACAGTGTTCTGTAGCACCACAGGGTGACTGCAGTTAACAGTAATACATTATATAGTTTCAAAGAGCAAGACGGAGGATATTGAATGTTTCCAACACAAAGAAACGAGAGATGTTTGAGCTGAAGGATATGCTAATTAGCCTGATCTGATCACTATACATTGTATGTATCAAAACATCACTGTATGCGCCATGAATATGTACAATGATTATTTATCAGTTAAAAGAATAAAATAATGCCGGGCACGGTGGCTCACACCTGTAATCCCAACACTTTGAGAGGCCCAGGCAGGAGGCTCACTTGAGGCCAGGAGTTCAAAGCCAGCCTGGGAAACAGAGCAAGACCCTGTCTCTACAAAAAAAATAAAAATAAAAATAAAAATTAGCTGAGTGTAGTGGCAAGGGCCTGTAGTCCCAGCTGCTCAGGAGGCTGAGGTGAGAGGATCCCTTGAGCCTAGAGTTCAAAGTTGCAGCGAGCTATCACCACACCACTCCACTCCAGCGTGGGCAGCAGAATGAGACCCTGTCTCAAAAAGTACCATACATGCATAAATACACAATAAACAAAAAACACTTCAGGTGATTCCAATGTCAAGGTTAAAAACACTATGTGAGAGGTTCCAGGATGGGATTCAAGTATGTATATTAACGAACGTCTCCAAAGCCGAACTCTGAAGAGCATCCCTACCGTAGGACCCCAACTTTGAAACTAAGAGGATTTGTTAAACTCTATTCTATTTATGTGTTTTTCTCAACCTAGAGAGACTCTGGGCTTCTCAGGTGCAGAGCCATTTTGCCTATCCTTGTCACCACGGGATAATGCGTTCTATGCCAGAACCTTGATGTCTTCCAGGCTGTTCAGAAACAATCACTTCCAAGAAAACGTTTCCCATGGGAATGCGGAAATGAGTAAGATTAGGGGTTGTGCCAAACTGCCTAGCCTCACCCCAGCAAGGTTCCACCTGACACCTCGGGAAGTGCTAGAACCTTGCCTCTCGGGCGATTTGCCATTTCCTCCTTCTCAGGCTCTTCTCCCGGTCACAGGGACTCTCAGAGCCAGCAGGAGGTGACTCAATTCCTTTTAACTCATTATCTTTCACTGGGAAGGCAGCACCACTCCTTTACAATCACAAAATCGCCCCAAGAAGAAGAGTTTAGAGTTTACAGATGTGATTTGTTTTTGAGGCATTGTAGGAAAAAAAAAAAAAAAAAAAACCATTTCCAAACCTGGATACTATCTCTTTGCATTTTGAAATGATAGACTTTTGTCAAAAACTGCCCAAGGGACCAGGAGAATGGTGAAGTGCATCCTGTTTTACACACAAAAAATTGGGGAGGTAGCTGGAGAGGGAAGAAGAAAGCCTCCTTAATATCTGGCTAAACATTTTTGGTGTCAACCCGGGGGGGGGGTACTCTGCACTCCAGATGTCCTCACACAGCTGCTCCTTAACACGTGACAGCCAAGGCTGATTTGACACGACACCACCACCAAACAATAAATGCTCCTTCACCCCACCCTATGACAGACAATGGCCCACAATCTTCAGTGATGGTCCACTTTCTAGAGTCCCTGAAAACTGGAACATGCAGAAACAGTAAAAGGATTGGGGAAGAAGATAGCCACCCCTGTCCACCAAGTAGCCCATTCCAACCTGCCCTGCCCCAATTTTCAGACTTTTTTTTTTTTTTTTTTGGACAAAGGAAGGAGACAGTTGCAGAGGAGATGACACCGTGGTGACATTTTCCGAGAGAAAGAAGAGCTAGTGTCGCAGAGGAGGAGGGTGTTTTAAGAAGAGGCAGATTTGAAAGGTATCAGGAAACTTCAAATGGGGTGAGATCCCAGTAAAGGCCATTAGGTTTGGGATTTAGGACTTTGATAGCTGCCCTAGAGACAGCAATGGATGATGAGTTCAGGGTCCTCTGACTCAAAAGCCCCGTACACATTCCCTTTTTTTAAAATACTATGGATATTGTAATTTCTTACCTCCTGGAATGCAAAAATTGGACTGCTTTTGTTTTTTTCACACTCAGAAATATTGCTATCAGATGAAAACGTGTAGTTGCCAGTTTCTTCCCATATTCTCCGATAAACATATTGCGTTGTCAGCGGACTGGTCAAAGTCATAGCAAATGCACTAAGGAAAATGGCAGGTTCTACAAATAAAATCTTCATATTGCCCGGGTAGGTAGCTGTATTCTATAAAAAGTGAAAACGGAGAAAGATCATCTCTCTCATCCCAGAGGCTAGATATTCAAAGATGGGGAAGTTTGAGCAATTTCGTGGAGTAAACGTTTAAACAAGCAAACTAGAGAACAGAAAAGGCAGTAAGCACTTTCTCAGAGAATAACTTTTACTTTGGAGTAGAGTCCTCTGTAGCAACCTGAGGTTGCCTGTGCTTTCCATTTTTATGATTACGACATTGTAGGACTCAAGCCGCCTTTGAGTCTTTGAAATAATAAATTGTCACCATCTTGGTTAGTCAATGATCACAGTACAGTTCCCACACTGTATACGGCCAACCGGTTTTCCATAAGTTCAACAACGAGGTTCCTTTGGGGAAGCCACAGTTGCACAACTGTTATTGTTATTTTGCTGCGTATTAACGACGGACAGGGAGGTGGCGTTTTAAAAAGCAGCTCCCAATCAGAAGGGCCTTATTTTTAACTCACCCCACGATTACAGTCTTCCTGCCAGGCTGGGCTCAGGTCGGGCCGTGCCCAGGGCTGTCGCCTCGGATGCCCTGCGCTCGCGCGCGCCCGGGTTCAAGGGCAGCCTCTGGACTGGGGCAACGGAGGACGTGCCGGGGACAGTAACCTTGGGCTGCGCGGCCGGCGCTGGGGTGGGGAGGGGACTTTCCCGTCGAACTCGACCAAATTACCCTTATCGGGGAGTCTCAAGCGTATTGTAAAGCAAACCACGGCAAGCGCACTTCCGCGTCCCGAGTGACACCTGCACGGTTCCCCGCGCAGCCCTCGGCTTCCTCGCGGCTCTGCGGACTTGGCCTCAGCGCGGCGCGGCGGGGCGCGCGGCGGCTGCTCCTTCTGCGCAGTGGACAATTGGCCGATCGGTGCCTCTGTTGGTCGGTCCGCGGCCCCGCCAGCGCTCGGCGGTGACTCGGCCGCAGCCCGCTGAGCATCGCTGTCCGCCCAGGAGGCGGGGTCGGCTGCCGCTGCGCTGTCACTGTTCTACCCGGGTCTCCTGCGATTGGGCCCAGCAGCCGGTGCCCCAGCGGCGATTGGTCCACCCCGACGTCACTCTCCCCCGGAGAGTGGCTAGTGGATCGTGCGCCCACCCTCGGAGGTCCGGAGTGGATCCCGCGCGGCGGAGCAGCCACTCAGCACCGCTGTTGGGTGCTGGGCCGCGCCGCAGGCTCAGCGGCTCTGGAGTTGCAAAGCGTTTCTGAATCCGAATATCGTTTCTCATATAAACACATAAAATAACTGTTGCAAAAGTAACATGTTTGGGCTGTAGCCCCCAGCAGGATCCCGGTCGGCCAGGCAGGTGCCCGCAGAAGAGGGGAAGGGGCACCGGTGGAGGGCATAGGAAAGAGAGTGTTCAATGCAGAGTTAGTGGAGGGTTGGAATGTAGTCGCTGGCTCTTCCCGGGGTGGGGGTGGGGGGTACTTGGGCAAATCGTTAAATTTTCACGAACCTCCATGTCTTTATCTGCCGCGTGAGGATAACAACAGTCTTACAGGGTTGTCTAATTAAACACTCAGCATGTATACGCAACATAACCCCTGCACATAGGAGGAGCTGTCAGTGCTCTCCAATACACCCACCAGGAACACGCTTGTAGTGAAAGAATTGAGCTATTACTTCCTGAAGCCAGGAGGAATGCATGCGTGAGGAACCGTGGGGGCACCTCAGTAAGAAGGTGTTAGATTTTGCTATGGGCTTGCGTTATGTGATTTTGGGAAGAGTTCAAGAAAGCAAGGCCTTACTCTGGATTGGTTGCTGTCAGGAAGTGGCAGTAATGCTATGATTGGGTATCTTAATAAGTCTTATTTAGAAGGAGTCAAGACTAGACAGAGGCTAAAGCCATGAATGATAAAGAAGCAGCAGTCACACATATTTGTCATTTTTGTGGTTTAGACAATGCCTAAATTTTGTCTGTGTTCAGACAAAATTATGACGTGGTCTTGTTTTTGTTTTGATCATGGTTACAGAATGCTCTTGTCTGACTTTGGTGTTCTGTGAAATTGTTTTCATTCGACAGAACACCATGGTCCAGAAAAGTTCTTAGCGACACCAAGGCCCAGCTGATAGTTCCAGCACCTGGATGTCAGAGCTACTTTCTCTTCCTCAGCACTCCTTAAATGACAGTTATGTCACTGAATGTAGAGTTAAACGTCTTTGGTTTGAGTCCTAATTGCTACTTAGTAGCTGGTAGCCTTGGACTTGCCACTTAATCTTACTTCTCAGCTTCTTCAAATCAGCACTTATGAAGCACTTGTTATGAGTTTCAAACAATGGAGCATGAATATTGGAAAGAAGATATACAAACACGAGTAAGATATAGTTTGCAAGGAAGACATAATATTTTAAATTGCAGTACTTTGTGCTAAGAACTAGATTATTTTAAATGGCACTTAAAAGATGTCCTTTTTTTTTTTGAGGTAGAGTCTCGCTCTGTCTCCCAGGCCGGAGTGCAGTGACAGGATCTTGGCTCACTTCAACCTCCACCTTCCGGATTCAAGCAATTATCCTGCCTCGGCCTCCTGAGTAGCTGGGGTTACAGGCGTGCGCCACCATGCCCGGCTAATTTTTGTGTTTTTAGTAGAGGCAGGATTTCACCATGTTGACCAGGATGATCTTGAACTCCTGACCACAGGTGACCTGCCCGCCTCAGCCTCCCAAAGTGCTGGGATTACAGGCATGCGCCACTGAGCCTGGCTGAAGATGTCCTTTCTTATGGGGCAAAAATAATTAGTGTCCAATATACTTCCACGCTTTGCATTCCTACTCTTCCACATGAAGAATAAAGCCAGGTCTTCTTAATGAGGTCTGCTGCTGATCTCCATGGTGACAACAGTCATTATGAAAGCCTTTTTTTTTTTTTTTCAAATAATATTAAGTGCTTCAGTATGTATTAAAGAAGCTTGACTCTTAATTGTCACTCTATTGGGCACAGTGGAGTAAAAACAATTCTAAAACCAAGTATATGGAAGCCATCAAGACCTGTCACTCCTGTTTCTCCACAGCTATTGTTGCTCCTCACAGACTCCCACTCCAGCCTTCTTCCTTCAAAGACTCTGAGAGAAGAAATAAGAAATAAAAGCAAGTGTGCAAGGAGCAGTGGCCATTCACCAGACATAATCTCCCTGGCCGTGTTTCTGAAATGTAGATCAAGAGGTGTATTCTTCGGGAAAGGGGTCTCCGGATTTGGAAATCTTATGTTTTCATTTAAATGACCTAGAAATTTTAATGTTAGCATATTATGAATTGTCTTGTAATCAAGTACTGACATTTTATTTCAGTGTCTATATTTGTGTTTCTGCTTATGGTCACATTGGCTCCAAGCAGCCGTACCTAAATGATGTCCGACTAATGAGAAAATAAGTGGACTAAATATGTAAATGATATGCCCAAACTAAGTGAAGTCCAAACAATGTCATATCATGCTGTTCAAGAGAAGTTTCCATAGTATTCCAATCAGAGGTATGGATGGGAGACTTAAGTCATTGCCTTACACACAAATAGACATTCTGAACTCAGAAGAACACATACTGTGCTGGGCAGTGCCATGGTCAAGTGGCAAAAGCCAAAATGGAATAGAGTAGCTATGAGATTTTGTTGGATTCAAGAAGAAAGTGACTTGTTTACTTCTGATCAAATCAGCAAAGTAAGATGTGATGAAAAGACTTCAGTTATACCAATGACTGCTTAGTAGATGATTGTCAAAATGGCTCTGATAAGAGTAATATGATACAACTCCAAGCACAAATTGTTGAAGGGAAATGTGATCTAATCATATGACCTTGGTCAATAAGTTTCCAAAATAGGCCTCAGTAGGTCTTATCTACTTGAGAATTTCATAACCTGATGTCAGCCTTGTCTTTCTTGACCTCTGTTGCTTTGGACACTGTGAAATAGATTCCTCCCTCTGGAAATATTTTCCCCCTTCGGGTTCCATAACCTGACTGTCTTCCTGCTTCCCTGAGAGCTCTACCTCGGTTTCCTCTGTGAGCTTGCTTCTCAGATGGTGCTGTGCCTCAGGCCCTATCTCAGCTCTGACCTCTTCCCAGTCAATTTCATAGGCACTTAAGATCAGCTAGCACAAATATGACCATTTCCAAATCTCTTATTTCCAAATCTCTTTTTTCAAGCCTACCCTCTTCTCTTGAACTTAACATCCAGAACTTCCTTTTATTTGTATTAAAAACAAAAGCAAAAAACAAAAAAACCCAAACCCCACAAAACTGTATACTTTAAATATATAAAGCAGATATCATCTTCCTCATACATCTGATACCCTCTTATAATCTTTGTTTCAGTCAGTAACATCACCTATCCAGTTAACAGATATGGAGACTTAGGACTCATCCCTGACTTTTTGATCATTAAATGCATTGCAAATATTTTAGATCATAAATAGAATTAATATTATCTATACCTTTTTCAGGTGTGTGGCTGTAAGGAAAGTAGGTCCCTGGTTTAGTAGCATTCAGACTGAATATCTCTTTTTTGGCTTGGCTAAGGTGATGGGCTCTGTCTTGCTATTGGTCTATTGCTGAGTGGCATTTGAAAGTTGCTGGAGAGGTGAACAACATGCAAAGCGATCAAGTAGTTCTCTTGTAAATCAGAACTCCTGACCCTTTCCCTCTAAGGTCTCAAGTTATTACAACACTTCTGATGGCCTGGGATGGTCCTAAGAAGGCTCAGTTGTCAGAAATGTACAATAACAGCCCTCGAGGAGAAATCCACCATGTTGGTGGTGACAGTGGTGGTGGAGTTGGTGGTGGTGTCTTATCCTGAGGGAGAGCCAGTGAGGAACAGAATCACGTGATTGCGCCACAACCTGATCTACCACCTTGGACGCTGGGGTTCGTCGAGAGAAATGGCTGATTAACTGTAAATGCAACTATCTGTCACTAGAGTTGTAACCAGGAATCCAGTGTCCCATGGTGTGGAGAACCCATTGCTACAACCTTTATGCCTGGGAGCTGAACATCTTGTTTCTGGTACCAGCCTCACCAGAGCAGTGGTTGGAACCTTAGGCAGAGTGACTAGACCTCTCAGTTTCTTTTCTGCACAATGATAGTAAACAGGACTACCTCATTTGCACTAAGTAAGCTCGTGGAGGATTTTACTTTTCAAGGAAGGAAGAGCTCAGAGAATGAAGAACGCAATTCTTACAAGCAATAGGATGGAAGCTCAAATTTGATTTGTCTGTGTAGTGACTTAAATTTGGCTTATTTCCGGCCTGGTGCGGTGGCTCATGCCTGTAATCCCAGCACTTTGGGAGGCCGAGGCGGGCGGATCACAAGGTCAGGAGATTGAGACCACCCTGGCTAACACGGTGAAACCCCGTCTCTACTAAAAATACAAAAAATTAGCCGGGCGTGGTGGCGGCGCCTGTAGTCCCAGCTACTTGGGAGACTGAGGCAGGAGAATGGTGTGAACCCAGGAGGCGGAGGTTGCAGTGAGCCGAGATGGCGCCACTGCACTCCAGCCTGGGAGACAGAGCCAGACTTTGTCTCAAAAAAAAAAAAAAAAAATTTTGGCTTATTTCCTATAGCAGCGGGTAAAAGCTCCTAGAACAGGGGATGGCAATTGGTGGGTATTCAGTAATGCGTGGATTTGAATCTCACTCATGCTTAATCAGACACACCTCGTACTATCTTTGAGAAATTATAAAGCACAACCTGGCCACCACTCCAAATTGACATTTCCCCTGTGGAAGAGTCAGTTCAACCTTAACGGGCTTGGGAATAGCAGGAAGAAAGGGTTTAAAGCCAGCGAGTAACTTAAAGTCCCATGCATGTGACTTCATAATACAGCCCTTGTTTAGAAGGTTAGCCCACCTGTTTCCACCTCCAGCTCCTTACCCTTACCCCAGGCCACCACTGTTTCTCACTTGCATTGCTGCACTGTTTCCTACCTGGGCAATACAGCATCTTCTTCTGAAACCATCAACGGCCTCCCCACTTGAATTCAGAATAACATGCAACCTCCTCACCATGGCCTGAAAGACCCCAAAGGATCTGGCCACATCTATTCTGCACCCTCAGCCGGCCAAACTCCCTCCCACATCAGGATTGTCACACTGCTCCTTCCTTTCCTTTAGGTGTCAGCTGAAATGTCACCTTAAAGTATTCTCTGACTGTCACACCCAAAGCAGGAAAGTGCTGTTCTCTAGCTCAGTAGCTTCTTGTTTGATTTTTTTTTAAACACTTCACATTCTATATCGTTTTATATATTTGTATGTTTGCCTTTTTTGGTCATCTGTGCCCTGTACTACAATGAAGCTCCATGCATGCAGGGGCCATGGCTGACTCTTGTATGACTGTTTCATATCTAGAATTGGGGCTGGCATGCAGGAAATCTTAGTCAAATGGACAAAATGAGGTGGTTTTGTTCAGTACTCCTAAATTATGGAATTATACACCTGATCTGCCCGTGGGAACCACAGAGAATAATTGTTTGATGTATTTATTTTTTTTAAGAAGCTGAGTTTATGACAATAAGCTTTGTGTGGCTGAATCACTTAAAATACATGTGTATCAGAACATTCAGCAAACTATCTTGACAAACAATATTGAAATATGATATGTAATAACAGAAATGGAAAAGATTTTATTTATAAAACCAATCTAAAATGTGTCACTCCCAGACTAATTGTAATTCTATCTGAAATTTCATTCTCAACCAGAAAGAGGGACAAAAATGTCCATCCTCGCTAGTAATCAAATACACACACACCAGGATAACAATTAAGGTATAATCTTTCACATTCAAAATGAGCAAGTAGTTTGTTTTTAAGATAAAATTAGCTGGGAACAGTAGCTCGTGCCTATAATCTCAACTATTTGGGAGGCTGAGGCAAGAGGATCGCTTCAGACAGGAGTTCCAGACTCGTCTGGGGAATATAATGAGACCCCATCTCTCTAACAAAATGAAACAAAACTATATGTGTGTATATGTATACCCATATATATGTGAACATATATATTCATTTGGCCAGCCTGAGGTAAAATGAACCAAGTGTCATATATTGCTAGTAAAAAGTGAATTAGTAAAACTTTTTTCAGAATTATAATTTAACAATATGCACTAAAATCATTATACATTGTCTACTCAGCAAGTCTTACTGACGAAATAATGGAAATTTTCATAGCAATTTAGCTATTTAGATTTTTATCAGGCTGTTTGCAATTTGAAAAGATCTAAATATATACCCAGATATAACTATAACTATATATATATAAAAACCACATGTTCTATGACACGAATAAAAAGAAATATATAGATATATAATAATAGGGGAACAGCGCATACATATAGTTGTATGTTGAGAAAGGCCGTTAGATTATTTTCATAGAATATTTAGTTACAATGAAAAATTTTCAGGCCATGATATTGAGTGAAAAAAAGGCAACAAAACATATTTGGCGTAGCACATCCCAATTTTTTTAAAAAAAATATATGTATAAATGCATAGAAAAAAGCCTATTAAGTAATATATCAAATGTTACTAACAATTGTCTCTGAGGGGTAGGATTATTAACAATTTTTGTTTGCATATTAAATACCATAGACAGTATGACTTTCTATATTGTCCACATTTTTAGCAATGAATATGTATTAATTTATTACCAGAAAAAGTTTAACTAAAAAGAAATGAGAGAGGAAAACAATAGAACAATTACATGCAAAGTCATTCCTACTTGTTAAAATGCTTTAGTCTCCTAAAACCTAGACCTTCTCAAAGGTTGGTATTTTCCAAGTGGTTCTACAAGCTTTAAGACTGAATCAGCAACCACATGGCAAAGTGACCTTCTGGGACTGTCATAGGTAGCCCAAGATAAGAGGATGGTGGATGTCAACTACTCGCTAGCAGTCAAGAGTCCTTGATCTAGAAAAGTAAAGTCAAGAATGGAGAAATAACTGTTCTGAAGTGAAGGCAGGAACTGGGGGAACCTTTTGTACTGCCTGGATCAACCTATTTAAAACCAGACTCAGAATCAGTGAGACGGCATGTGGAAATGTGCTAGTCTAGCCCCCTCACCCTACCCATAAGAAAACAAAAGCCACAGGTGAAATGACTGTGTTATCTTCCACGGAACACATTGCCCTGCCCTAGGCCTGTGCCCAGAGACTGTGGATGGGGTCCTTCCTGTAACCCAGTCCCTGCTACCACCCATCTGTCCACCTTCGTTTTCCACCTTCTTTTTTTTTTTTGAGACAGAGTTTCACTCTTGTTGTCCAGGCTGGAGTGCAATGGAGCAATTTCGGCTCACTGCAACCTCCGCGCCCAGGTTCAAGTGATTCTCCTGCCTCAGCCTCCTGAATAGCTGGGATTACAGGCATGCGCCACCACAGCTGGCTAATTTTGCATTTTTAGTAGAGATGGGGTTTCTCTATGTTGGTCAGGCTGGTCTTGAACTCCCAGCCTCAGGTGATCTGCCCAGCTCGGCCTCCCAAAGTGCTGGGATTACAGGTGTGACCCACCGTGCCCAGCCAGAAAGTGGAGTTTTTAAGGAGCAGTTTAAGGAGGCAGTTAAGAAACTTAAGTTTTGAGAAAGAGGAGCTCAGATTGCTGCTCATGCCACAGCAGGGTAAAATGCCCTCTTATCTTTCCACTCCTGCAGCTGCTCCCATGTTACTCAGTTTTTACCACTGGTGTCCTCGAGGTCACTGCACTGCCCAGGGTTATGAAAACAGGACAGTCACCAGCTCAGGGAAGGAGAGCTGCGTCCTTGGTTATCTTTAAATGAAGGGAGATGGAATTTCTCTGGTCAGCATTCATTCTAATCCTGATCAGTTATGGTTCACTTTATTTCTATCTCCCCACAGCCCTGATGATAGATAGGTTTGCAATATGCAGGAAAGCTGTATGTAATCAGAGTGGAATCTACAAGTATTTCCTGCCATGGAACTTGTAAGAAAAGAAAAAAAAAAAGGATCTGCAAGTATTCAGAACACAGCTAAGCAAAACTCTCCAATTTTTCTTTTGTTTTTAAAAATTATTTTATTTGGTTAGGTGCGGTGGCTCACGCCTGTAATCCCAGCACTTTGGGAGGCTGAGGCGGGCGGATCATGAGGTCAGGAGATCGACACCATCCTGGCTAACACGGTGAAACCCGATTTCTACTAAAAATACAAAAAATTAGCCGGGCGTGTTGGCGGGCGCCTGTAGTCCCAGCTACTCGGGAGGCTGAGGCAGGAGAATGGCGTGAACCCCGGGGGCGGAGCTTGCAGTGAACTGAGATGGTGCCACTGCACTCCAGCCTGGGTGACAGAGCAAGACTCCATCTCAAACAAACAAACAAAAACTATATATATATATATAAAACATTTTATTTATTTATTTCATTAGTTTAAAAATAAATAGAGACAAGATCTCACTATGTTGCCCAGGCTGGTTTCAAACTCTTGAGCTCAAGTGATTCTCCTGCCTGGGCCTCCCCAAGTGCTAGGATTACATGTGTGAACTACCATGCCTGGCTGGCTTTTTCTTTAAAAAAAAATGTCCTTCCCCAAATAATCCGCTATCCCACACTATTCCCCATCTAGTGTTCCACAAGCCGTGGCTATGTTGGATTTTCCCGAAGACTCGAGAGTCGGTTTCCTAGGGCTGCAGTAACAAAGTACCACAAGCTGGGTGACCTACACAGCAGAAATGTATTCCCTCCAGTTCTGGAGGCCAGAAGACAGGAATCGAGTGTCACCAGGGTTAGTTCCTTCTGGAGAGTCTGAGGGAGAATCTATTCCATGGGCATCTCTTAGCTTCTGGTGACTGCTGGCGATCCTTGACATTCTCTGACTTGTAGCATCACTCCAATCTCTGCCTCCATCATCACAGGGTATTCTCTCTGTGTGTCTGGGTCTCTGTGCCCCTCTTATAAAGACACCTGTCATATTGGATTGGGGCCCACTCTAATCCAGTATGACCTCATCTTCACTCATTATATCCTGTAATGACCCTATTTTGCAAATTTTTCAAATGAGGTCATATTCTAAGATACTGGGAGTTAGGACTTCATCATACTTTTTTGAGGACCACGATTCAACCGTAATACCCGACATCTTCTATATCTGCTTTCTTTCTTATTCGATGGTTTACCAAGGGCAGGGAAGCCGGAGTGTTCTGCCCAGGTACAGACAACAAGGAACAATTGTCTGTAAAGGATGTATAAATGTGATAAAAATGACTAAAGGATCCTTTGCTTTTTGTTATCTACTTGTGCCAGCAGTTCTAAACAACATCTATGAATAAAATAAGCACCCTCACCAAATCTTGTTTGTTTGTTCTAAATAATTGCTGTGTGTGGTAGTTTAAAAACATATCTACAAATTTTTCCATACCCTTCCCTTCCAATTCCACTCACTTGAACGTGGGCTGGACTTAATATTTTTCTTTGGTAAGCGAAGATGTTAGTTCACACGTAATACATTACAGAATCTTTAAGTGAAAATTTATTATTTTTATTAATTGCTTTAAACTAAAGAAGGAATCAAGCAAACAAGCATAAAATTAAGTATAACAACGAAATTATTTTTAGTAATTACTGAAAATAGTTTTGTTGTTTACAGCCAAGGGGGTGTGGAAGAATGATTTGATATGGTTGTCAAACATGCTAGGCACTATGCCACTGCTTTTACAGCATTGAACCTTGAGACTTAGAAAGAATTATCTGAGACAGTATAAAATGTCTAGTATCTAAAGAAGACCACCACGTTTTCTTCATCATGACTCTTTCTGATGTCAGAGAGTTAGATTATCTAAAGACTGAAATTATATCCCTCCTTTAACTGATGATAAATTCATGAAAGATTTCTTTTTTTTTTAAATTATACTTTAAGTTCTAGGGTACATGTGCATAATGTGCAGGTTTGTTACATATGTATACTTGTGCCATGTTGGTGTGCTGCACCCATCAACTCGTCAGCACCCATCCACTCGTCCTTTACATCCGGTATAACTCCCAATGCAATCCCTCCCCCTCCCCTCTCCCCATAATAGGCCCCGGTGAGTGATGTTCCCCTTCCCGAGTCCAAGTGATCTCACTGTTCAGTTCCCACCTATGAGGGAGAACATGCGGTGTTTGGTTTTCTGCATGAAAGATTTCTTGAGTATCAACTATGTGCTTCGAACACATCTATGGACAAAACAGACTTAGGGAACGGAGACAGCAAACCAAAAGGTTAAAAGTAGCTGGGCAGGTGGCTCATACCTGTAATGCCAGAGACTTGGGAGGCTGAAGTTGGAGGATTGCCCGAGGCCAGGAGTTTGTCACCAGCCTAGGCAACATAGTGAGACCCCATCTCTTAAGAATAAAAAGAAAAGGTTAGGGAAAAAAAGTCAAGAAAAGGACCTGAGGGATGGGCATGCTGGGGTGGGGTGGAGCGGGCAGGCTGTAGGATTATGCATTTGACGAGGGCAGCTGTGGCTGAGGAGAGAGGCTTGAGCGGAGACTTGCCGGAAGCCAGGCAGTTTGCCTTGCAGATAGCTGGGAGAGCATTCCGGGAAACAGACCAGTGAAGGCATGGCCTGTGTGGATGTGTACCCAGCATGCTGGAGGAAAGGCAAGGAAACCAATGCAGGAAGGAGCAAGAAGGAGAGGGGAGAAACTGCCCAGGAAGAGGACATAAGCTTGGATGAGGTAGCTCTCTTCCATGGGGGATTGCCTGTAGGCCAACTGGGCCGACAGCCCTAAGGCCCACACTCCCTGCAGCTGGGAAATGAAACTTTAGCCCTGAAAAAAGGCTCAGGGCACCACTCTCAGCATCCTCTACAGTGCTGGATTTATAGGAGTCATTCCATTTGGACAGGGAGTTAAAAGAGTGCCCAGGTTTGGATGAGAAATTATATTTAAGAGGGGAGCGGGCGTGGTGGCTCATGTCTGTAATCTCAGCACTTTGGGAGGCCGAGGCGGGCAGATTGTTTGAGCCCTGGAGTAACGTGGTGAAACCCAATCTCTAAAATAAAATAAAATAAAATAAAAAAATAAAAATAAAAAATTAGCCAGGCATGGTGCACGTGCTTGTGGTTCCAGTTACTCGCAGGGCTGAGATGGGAGGACCATCTGAGGCCAGGGAGGTCAAGGCTGCAGTGAGCCGAGATGGCGCCACTGCACTTCAGCCTGGGTGTCAGAGTGAAATCCTGTCTCAAAAAAAAGAGAGAGGTCACCCTCCTCCTCATCTATATCCTATAATTTCTTGCACAGCCTATTTGTTATCCTTTTTTTTTTTTTTTTTTTTTTTTTTTAAGACGGAGTCTCGCTCTGTCTCCCAGGCTGGAGTGCAGTGGCCGGATCTCAGCTCACTGCAAGCTCCGCCTCCCGGGTTTACGCCATTCTCCTGCCTCAGCCTCCCGAGTAGCTGGGACTACCGGCGCCCGCCACCTCACCCGGCTAGTTTTTTGTATTTTTGTAACTCAACTATTTAATTATTCCACACATTTCCTGGGAGTGGAGGATACACCCCCAGGAAAGCCGTTGTTGGGTGTGGACTTAAGACGCCCTCGGGGTCCCTGCCCCTAGCTCAGGGCTATGCTGACCATTCTGGGCTCTGCATCGAATGTGCCGTCAGTTTCTGCTTTCGTCCTCATTGCCTTTTCTGTAGCCTCCTTTAAATTAAAAAAAAAAAAAAAAAAAAAAAAAAAAAATCCTGGTGTGGTGGCTCACGCCTGCAATCCCAGCACCTTGGGAGGCTGAGGCAGGCGGATCACGAGGTCAGGAGATCGAGACCATCCTGGCTAACACGGTGAAACCCCGTCTCTACTAAAAATACAAAAAATTCTCCGGGTGTGGTGGCGGCGCCTGTAGTCCCAGCTACTGGGTGGCTGAGGCAGGAGAATGGCGTGAACCCGGGAAGCGGAGCTTGCAGTGAGCAGAGATCATGCCACTGCACTCCAGCCTGGGTGGAGTGAAACTCTTGTATCAAAAAAAAAAAAATTTTTTTTTTTGAGACAAGGTCTCATGCTGTTACCCAGGCTGAAACTCAGTGGTGCGAACATGGCTCTTTGCAGCCTTGACCTCCCAGGCTCAAACAATTCTCCCACCTCAGCCTCCCCAGTAGCTGGGACTATAGGTGCATGCCACCACCATGCCCAGCCAATTTGTGTATTTTTTGTAAAGACAGGGGTCTCACCATCTTGCCCAGTCTGGCCTTAAACTCCTGGACTCAAGCAATTCCCCACCTTGGCCTCCAAAGGTGCTGGGATTATAGATATAAGCCACCGCCCCTGGCCTGTAACCTCCTTTTATTACTACAGATCAATTCTGCTTTGGAATTCAGTATTCTTGCTTAACCCTGCCTCCACCCACCTCTCCTTCTACTTTTACCTGCTGTAAATTATTAATCCCATACACCAGACTTGCCAACTGGGAAAGTACGGTTGTCCAGTGAATTAACCACTGTTTGCCAGGGATTCTAGGTTTGAGGAAAAAGTAAATTTGAACACTTCTAATAACTCATCCAACTCCAAAACATTATGGTATTAAGTCCTGAAAATGACACTAGGTAATGTAACCTACAGTTACAGACTGAATTGTTCCCACAATGCACTGGTTTGAGAACTTACCTCAAATGTGGCAGAGATACTTGGAGAAGGGTCTTTAAAGAGGTAACGAAGATTAAATGAGGTCTTTAGAGTGGGTCCTAATTCAAGAGGACTGGATGTCCTCATAAGAAGAGGAAGGCAGGCTGGCACGGTGGCTCACACCTGTAATCCCAGCACTTGGGGAAGCCAAGGCAGGAAGATCACTTGAGGTCAGGACTTTGAGACCAGCCTGGCCAACATATAGGAAGCCCCATCTCTACTAAAAATACAAAAATTAGCTAGGTGTAGTAGCATGTGCCTGTAGTCCCAGCTACTTGGGAGGCTAAGGCACAAGAATCCCTTGAACCCAGGAGGCAGAGGTTTCAGTGAGCCAAGATTGTGCCACTGCACTCCAGCCTGGGTGACAGAGCAAGACTGTCTCAAAAACAAAACAAAAAACCAAAACACATACACACACACAAAAAAAGGGAAGAAACACCAGGGGCTCATGTGCACAGAAGAAAGAGCACAGCGAAAACACAGACATCCCTGCAAGTCAAAGTAGACATTTGCAAGCCTCAGCAGAAATCAAACCTACTGACACCTTGATCTTGAACTTCCAGCCTCCAAAAGTATGAGAAAATAACAACCCGAGCTCCCTGGAGGCCCACTGAGGCCTTGGTTGTTGCTGCTTCTCCTGTGGCCTTCACTCCTCTCAGGCGTCCGCCCCAGGACCTCCTCAGTGCACTTCCTGTGCCCATATCTCCATCTTGGAGTGGGCTTCCTGGCAACCAGATCTATGACATGCCCTCTACCTTTCCATATTTCTCTTCCAGGGAAGAACATTTTGGCAGCGTATCAAGAAGGTGCCTCTTACTATCACAGCTTCTTCGAAGTGCAAAACTTAGTTAAAGAGTGACCCATACTGGAGGGTATTTGGGTGGAGATAAAGGGTCTGAATAGACGTTTTCATAGGTCCTTTTTTATAGGACTTGCCTGTTCTAACTCATTGTTGCCTGATAGTTCTTCCTTAGTCAGAGGGCTTAGAGGCTCAAATGAAAGCAAAAATTACATGTCATGTGCCCAATTCTGTTGTTCTCAGGCCAAATTTAGCTTCTTTCCCAAGCTTCCAGAGGCCCCAAACAGTTTCACTTTCAACCTGCTTTCCTTTCTTGTACAAAACAAGAAAAGATTTGCGGTCATCACAATTTTCATTTCATTGCAGAAATGAAATTGACAATGGACTGAATTTCTTTATTTTTCTTTTTCCTTAGAGACAAGGTCTTGCAATGTTGCCCAGGCTGGTCTCAAACTCCTGGACTTGAGTGATCCTCCTGCCTTGCCTTTTAAAAGTGTTGGGATTACAGGCATGAGCCAATGGAGTGAATTTCATTGAGAATTTACTCTTTATTGAGCATCTTTTCTCTGCAGGATACCCTACCATGGAATATAAAAAAGGTAGAAGAAAAATCCTTGCTCTAAAGTGATTGCAAAACAGATAGAGAGGTGAATGGTATTGGGCAGAAACCTGTCACTGTCACTGGAGACATGCACAGAGGGAGGCTGTTGGCCATTTTAGAGAGGACCTAAGGATGGCAGCCTTGCTTCTGGAAATCAAAGTGGAGTCCAGGTCTTGTGACCTGGGATAACCTGAACCATGGGAATCTCTCATCACTGACATCACCTAAGGACTTGTGATCATTTGTTCTGACTCTGCAAGACTTAGCCTTGAGTGAAAGGTAGGAGAAGACTGCATCTCCAGCTGCCTTGGAGTGAGGTTTCCCACACCAATCTTAGTGGCTCACACCTGTAATGCCAGCACTTTGGGAGGCTGAGGTGGGAGAATTGCTTGAGGCCAGGGATTCAAATCCAGACTTGACAGCATAGTGAGATTCTATCTCTACAATTTTTTTATCCCTAAAGCCAAGCATAATGGTACATACCTATAGTCCCAGATACTCAGGAGGCTGAGGTGGGAGAATCACTTCAGCTCAGGAGGTTAAGACTGCAGTGAGTTATGATCATGTCATTGCACTCCAGCTGGGGTGACAGAGTGGAACTCTGTTTCCAAAAAAAAAATCCAACTGTGTTAGGGTTCTCTAGAGGGACAGAACTAATAAAATACATATATATGTGTGTGTGTGTGTATATATATATATAACTCCCATATATATATATGGCAAGATATATATATATATGAAGATACATATATATGAAGATATATATATATATGAAGATATATATGGGAGTTTTATATACACACACACACACATATATATGGGAGTTTATTAAGGACCATTGACTCACATGATCACAAGTTAAGGTCCCACAATAGGCCATCTGCAAGCTAAGGAGCATGGAAGCTGGTCCATGTCCCAAAGCTGAAGAACTTGGAGTCTGATGTTTGAGGGGAGGAAACATCCAGCACAGGAAAAAGATGTAGGCTAGGAGGCTAAGCCGGTCTAGTCCTTCCACATTCTTTGGCCTGCTTTTATTCTGGCTGCACTGGCAGCTGATTACTCTGTACCCATCCAGATTGGGGTCTGCCTTTCCCAGCCGACTGACTCAAATGTTAACCTCCTTTGACAGCACACCCACAGACACACCCAGGATCAATACTTTGCATCCTTCAATCCAATCAAGTTGACACTCAATATTAACCATCACATAAGTCATCACATAAAATGACAAAATAGAAGTATTACAAGTTCTGCTTCTTCATCTTCACACTCACTGTGCTCTCCTCATTTATTTCAAGTCTGCCTTAGTCTCACTCTATGGCCCAGGCTGGAGTGCAGGGGCACCACGTCGGCTCACTGCAACCTCCACCTCCCGGGTTCAAGCGATTCTCGTGTCTCAGCCTCCTGAGTAGCTGGGATTACAGGCACTTGCCACCATGTCTGGCTAATTTTTGTATTTTTAGTAGAGACGAGGTTTCACCATGTTGGCCAGGCAGGTCTCGAACTCCTGACCTCAAGTGATCCACCTACCTCGGCTTCCCAAAGTGCTGGGATTACAGCTGTGAGCCACCACACCCAGCCTTTTAAACACAATAGCAGATGGTACCACAGGGTTGGAGCCAGGTAATGGGCTGGAAGCAAACTTGAGTGATTCTAAAGTGTTACCAATTTATTCTCAAAACACCTTTCTGTGGATGAGTCCTGGTAAGCCAGAATCACTGAGGATTCTCCAGAGTAACTTCGGTAAGTATAAGATGATACTTATGAGAGAATAAGTAATTCAAGTGTGTTAATTGGAAACTTACATATGTACTAGTAAAACTCACCAGTAACTGCAGCAATTGTTGAGAACTTCACCACAAAAAGATTTCTCAGGAAGATGCATTTTGTGTAGAATCACTAGTACCATTGGTTTTATGATTTTTTTTTTTTTTTTGGTCTCTACTTGTGATGCATCTCCTGTTGCCTACACATGGCTCCCTCTCCTACTCCTTACTCTCTTCCTCAGGGAGTGGGAATCTGGACTTGGAAGATATGGACGTAGTGCTGGTGTATGACCTTGAGAAATGGACTAGTATTGTGGTTGCTGATTTATTAGTAAAATGGAAACGATGGCACATCTCTGTTGACCTCACATAGCTGTCACGGAGATTCCAGAACTATGGGCCTGAAACATGATCTACATATGCTAATCTGTACTCAGCCCATGACATTGCAGTTTGCCACAGTAAGAGCCTCTCAGTCTCGTCTTGGGCATTCAGGGTGTACCTGCTGCTTCTGTCTTCCAGGTTGGTTGCTCTCTCTGTCTGCTTACTGATCACAGTGTGGGCCTTTCCCCAGCTTCTGGCATTGGCTCTGGGCTCCTCTCACTTCCCCCTTCTCTGCCTCTTTTCCTCCGTTCTCTCCCTGCTGAGCTTACCCACTTATTGCTCTTACTAATTAGCCCAGCAACAGCTCCCACATGCACCCTCCCATGAATGCCAGGCCAGCATTTCCAACAGACTGCTGTCTTCTGTCAGTCAGATGAACAAATTCAAAAATGGAACCTTCTATCTCTTCCCCTCCCGCTTCACAGCAGCATCTTCCCACGAATGTCTCACTTTTGTAAACTGAAACCCTGTCTTCCAGGAACCCAAACCTGAAACATCAGATTCTGCATCACACTTTCTTTTTATTAGTCCTTACACCCAAACAGAAATGAACCACAGTGGGCAGAGGACACAGTTGTGGAGGAGCCGTGGAGTCAGCTGACTGGAGTCAGATCCTGGCTATACCATGTCTGAACTTGAGAAAGTCTTTTTAACGTCTATGAATCCTAGAGTTTTTGTTTGTTTGTTTGTTTTAAATAGGCAGGGCCTCACTCTGTTGCCCAGGCCCAGGCTGGAGTGCAGTGATGCAATCTTGGCTCACTGCAGCCTTGGCCTCCCAGGCTCAAGTGATCCTCCCGCCTCAGCCTCCTGAGTAGCTGGGACTACAGGCGCACCTACCATGCCCAGCTAATTTTTGTATTTTTTTGTAGAGATAGAATTTCACCATGTTGTCCAGGATGGTCTTGAACTCTTGTGCTCAAGCAATCTGCCTGCCTTAGCCTCCCAAAGTGCTGAAATTATAGGCTTGAACCACTGCACCCTGCCTTAAAAGTGAGTTTTAACTAATATTTTTCCATCTCCTACCTGGAAAATAGTCACCGAGATAATAATTTATTTTTTGTGCAATGTCCTTTCCCTTTACAGGGTATTGAATACTTTTTTAAATTATTTTTTTTGAATCATGGTGAAACACACATAACACAGTTTATCGTCTTAAACGTTTTTTAAGTGGACAGTTCAGTGGCATTGAACACACTCACATTCTTGTGCAACCATCACCAGCCATCTCCAGAACTCTTTATATTTCCTCACACTGAAACTCTGTACCCATTGAACAGCTCCCTATTCTCTCCTCCCCAAAGCCCCTGGCAACCACCATTCTACTTTCTCTATGTGCGAAGTTCACCATTCTAGGTACCTCATATAAGTGGAATCATACAGTATTTGTCCTTTTGTGACTGGCTTATTACACTTAGCATAACGTCCTCAAGGGTCATGCGTGTTGTAGCATGTGCCAGAATTATTTCCTTTCTTTCTTTCTTTTTTTTCCTTTTTTTTTTTTTTTGTTGAGATGGAGTTTCGCTCTTATCGTCCGGGCTGGAGTGCAGTGGCATGATCTTGGCTCACTGCAACCTCCGCCTCCTGGGTTCAAGTGATTCTCCTGCCTCAGCCTCCCGAGTAGCTGGGATTATAGGCGCCCGCCACCACACCTGGCTAATTTTTGTATTTTTGGTACACACAGAGTGTCACCACGTGTCTGAATCAGGCTGGTCTCGAACTCCTGAGCTCAGGTGAGGAGATCGACCCGCCTTGGCTTCCCAGAGTGCTGGGATTACAGCCATGAGTCACCACACTCGCCCAAGCTTTCCTTCCTTTTGAAGGTTGAATCATGTTCCATTGTATGGATGGACCACATTTTGTTGCTCCACTCATCCTGTCAGTGAGCACTGGGTTGTTTTCTCCTCTTGGCTATTGTGAATAATGAATAGGAACATGAGTGTGCACCTGTCTCTTTGAGTCCCTGTTTTCAAGTCTTTTGGATGCACACCCAGAAGTGGAATTTCTGGATCATATGGTAATTGTATATTTAACTTTTTGAGGAACTGCCATACTGATTTCCACAGGGGCTGCACTATTTTACATTCACACCAGCAATGTACAAGGGTTCCCCTTTCTCCTCGTCTTACACTTATTTTCTGTTTTTAATATAAATTTTTTAAAATATGAGGAATTAACTAAGTTTAGTCAGTGTTTCTCTAAAGTTATTCTGAAGATCAGTCCTCAGAATCATCTCGGGAGGGGGGATGCTTATAAAAATGCAGACTCCTAACCCCACCTCAGACCAAGTAGGACCCCTGAGACTGGGGTCACAAAGTGTGACTTTGTGTGTGTGTGTGTGTGTGTGTGTGTGATACAGGGTCTCACTCTGTTGCCCAGGCTGGAGTACAGTGGTGCCATGACTTCTCATTGTAGCCTCCAGCTCCTGGTTGCAAACAATCCTCCTGCCTCAGCCTCCTGAGTAGCTGGGACTACCGGTGTGTGCCACCATGCCTAGCTTATTTTAAAATTTTTTGTAGAGATTGGATCTCACTTTGTTGCCCTGGCTGGTCTCGAATCCCGGCTTCAAGTGATCCTCCCGCCTTGGCTTCCCAAAGTGCTAGGATTACAAGCATGAGCCACTGTGCACGGCCTGAAGTGTGGCTTTTAAACAAGTTCTTATAGGTACTGCCTCCTTCACCCACAGGAAGGCCTCCTGCAGGTTCTGGACGTTATTAGCTGAGGGGAAGAGGGATAGGAAGGGGAGAGGAACTTCCTGGCCCCCTAAAGCTACAGCACATAGGAGAACTCAAGTCACAGTCATCAGGATAATCTCATGTGTATTCAAAAGACCACAGAAATTAAAAATTGCAATCATCCATATTGTTTTTTCAAGTTTTCAGTCTTTTCAGTTATGATCTACCAAAAAAGTCAAATCGAGGTCTGGAAGCATGACATTTTTAGCTGAGGAAATGCTCTTGATCAAAAACCAGATTTTGACAGGCGATACTCAAGTGAAATACCCGATTATCAGCTTCCTACAGATCTCACCAGAGCCATTCTCAGGCATTAGGGAAGCAATCTCCATAAGGGCCACTTCCCCGGCCACAGCGCCTGCTGTGAGATGAGTCATGCCTTTTGTCTTGTGCCTGGAATTTGGGGATGTTTATGAAAAGTTGATGTAAATACTAGTCATAATTCCTCTCTTCACAGATTCTTTATTTCAGAAAATGAGTATTTCATCACGTACAAACGTCATATCACTTCCAGCTCCATTGCCACCTGGAAATGTTCTTTCTACTGTTCTAATAGGGATTATTTAAAGGCTGTTGGGAACTCTCCAGAGAACACAGTTTCTGGGATGCCTTCAGTCATATTGAAACACACATTCGCGTCAACTGCACTGTAGAGGAAAAGGGATATTTTTCCTTCCCATTATGGCTGAGGCCCTTATAAGAAAAAAAAGACAGATTAATAAGAGAAAAGCATCAAGTGTATTTGATATAAGTTTTACATGATACAAGACACTTTATAAGGAAACGAAGACCCAAAGAAACTGGTAGACCTGTGTGTTTTTTATGTTCATTTTGATGAAGAAGTAGATAGTTGTGGAGAAGTACAACTGAATAAAAAACAAGTATGGTTGGGTGGTAGCGCAGCGCGAGGGGAACTCAGCAGGTCCTGTTGAGATTCCTCTCTGTGGTCCTTTGTCTTCAGAGATCAGGATGCTCCTTTGCCTGGGTAGAGGGAGGGCACCTCTTGAAAAACAGTCTTAGGTCTGTCTTCAGGGGAAGGTAGGAGATGCTTTCCCTGGTGCTACAGCTTGCTTCAGGGTAGAAGAGTGAGAGGAAGGTGAGAAGGACTACCCATGTTTTGGGGTCGTGTGTCATGAACCCCAACATTACCAGTTTTATCTTTTGAGTGCCAAGAGGAGGTTAAGAAGTAAGTGCTAATGAAAAGCAAAGTATCTTTTTTTTTTTTTTTTGGCAGGTTCTCACTCTGTGGCCCAGGCTGGAGTGCAGTGGCATGATCACAGCTCACTACAGCCTCTATCTCCCAGGCTCAGGTGATCCTACCGTCTCAGCCTCCCAAGTATCTGGGAATACAGGCACGTGCTGCTATGCCCAGCTAATTTTTTAATTTTTTTGTAGAGATGAGGTCTTGTTATGTTGCCCAGACTGGTCTCCCAACTCCTGGGCTCAAGCAGTCCCCCTGCCTCAGCCTTCCAAAGTGCTGGGATTACAGACTGAGCCACCATGCCTGGCCCCAAAGTATCTTTTTAAATGCAGCCTCCTTGAGTTTCAGTACAACATCTATTTACTCGCTTCGTTTAAATTCTCAAAGCAGATGAGATGTAATTAATACATACGTCGTGATGACATTTCCCATAGCACAATAAAACTTAACTTTCAAATTAAGCCACTCTGCTACTGAACATTAGCATTTTTAAGGTAAAGCACGATGGTTCATACCTTTTAAAAAAATAGATAATGGGTCACATCAGCTTTCTTCCCCGGTGGCATCTCTCAGCATTCTACTGAATTCCTCAGACACAGGCACTAGACTAGCCCAGATGAACGTACTCAAGCAGGACACAGTCCAGACTTCCCAGCTAGTCTCAAACAAAACAGAGCAGAATAAAAGCCACAACATCCCATGGAATTCCTGTAAACAGACATAAGGTTATGCAAATGGCCATCTAACCTATTTGGTACTTGGCCAGTTGTTACAGGAAAGGGGTCCTGATCCAGACCCCAAGAGAGGGTTCTTGTATCTCATGCAAGAAAGAATTCAGGGTGAGTCCATAAAGTAAAGTAAAGCAAGTGTATTAGGAAAGTAAAGGAATAAAAGAATGGCTACTCCATAGACAGAGCAGCCCCGAGGGCTGCTGGTTGCCCATTTTTATGGTTATTTCTTGAGTATATGCTAATCAAGGGGTGGATTATTCATGCCTCCCCTTTTTAGACCATACAGGGTAACTTCCTGACATTGCCATGGCGTCTGTAAACTGTC
The DNA here is from genome assembly GCF_047675955.1 of Chlorocebus sabaeus. Classification (NCBI taxonomy): domain Eukaryota; kingdom Metazoa; phylum Chordata; class Mammalia; order Primates; family Cercopithecidae; genus Chlorocebus; species Chlorocebus sabaeus. The sequence continues at coordinate 7,929,185 of NC_132906.1, forward strand.
ATGGCGCTGGTGGGAGTGTAGCAGTGAGGACGACCAGAGGTCATTCTCATGGCCATCTTGGTTTTGGTGGGTTTTAGCCGCTTTCTTTGCTGCAACCTGTTTTATCAGCAAAGTCTTTATGACCTGTATTTTGTGCTGACCTCCTATCTTATCCTGTGACTTCGAATGCCTTCACCATCTGGGAATGCAGCCCAGTAGGTTTCAGCCTTTTTACCTGACTCCTATTCAAGACAGAGTTGCTCTGGTTCACATGCCTCTGACACAATGGTGATGGAGAAAGAAAAGAGAGTTAGAAATAAAATGATCATTTTATAGAGAAACCCAGTCCCTACAAACAGCATCCTGTTTTTGGGAAAAGCCCTGGGGACAATGTCATAAACACTTCCCTCTCATTTTTATTCCCATATTTCCAGTCCTGTCTGCTGCTTTATTTCACAAAAAGCATTAATTACATTTTGTCAGGAATGAAAGGTCATTTTGTACTGGTGGCCTGGCATGGAGAATATCAGGAACTACAGACATTCAGTGAGTCAAAGATCAAGGCCAAATTGATAGTCTGGGAGAAATAAGTATGCTGTTTATGGAAGTCAGCATTTGAAACAGATTTTTTTTTTTAATTGTACTTTTAGGAGCTATGGGGACATACTGAAATAGACTTATTCTTTTTAAGTACAGTTTCATTCATGTAAACACATTGTTTTATAAAGGCTTGGAGGCAGATGAATTAATACTTGGGTGTTTGGTGCTAATTTTACTGTTTAACAAGAGAGAGAAGGCAGGCTGGGAGGAGCCTGGATTTGCCTTTGTTCTGTTCAATAGAGGGCAGAAGCAATGACTTCTTTCACGGAGGATCTAAAACTCTGGAGAACAGGGTCCCTCAGATTTTAATGTGGCTGCATATCACCTGGGGACATTGTCAAATGCAGGTTCTCAAGGTTCTCATTTAGCAGGTCAGGATGGGGCCTGAGATTCTGCATTTCAAACAAGCATCGGGCATCACTGCTGTTGCTTGGTGGACGGACCACACTTTGCGCTGTGCTGTCTTGCTGTAGCATTGCTGAACAAGTTGAATTTGCACCTCATTAAAATGACACTTGTGCTAAGAAGCAAACAGGTGCTTTGCATCCTCTTAGAGCTACAGAGCAGAAAGGCCTGAACGACAGGAAGACCAGGCCTTCTGGGCTGTTAACCTGCTTGGCTCTCTTATCAATCAATTGGAGTCCTTGTTTGGTTTGAGACTTAAAAGTGTACTTTATACTTTCCAGTGAGGTTGCAGAGTGCAAACGAGGCTTGGTGTGGATGGTTGATGATTCAACAGCTTCTCAGACACATTCATGTTCCCAATTTTTTTTTTTTTTTTGAGACAGAGTCTCACTCTGTCACCCAAGCTGGAGTGCAGTGGCACGATCTCGGCTCACTGTAACCTCTACATCCCAGGTTCAAGCAATTCTCTCGTCTCAGCCTCCCAAGTAGCTGGGATTACAGGTGACACCACCACGCCTGGCTAATTTTTGTATTTTTAGAAGAGACGGGGTTTCACCATATTGGTCAGGCTGGTCTCGAACTCCTGACCTCAGGTCATCCACCTGCCTCGGCCTCCCAAACTGTTGGGATTATAGGCATGAGCCACCACACCTGGCCAGTACTTCCATTTTATAGAGAAACCCAGTCCCTCCAGACAGCATCCTGTTTTTGGGAAAAGCCCTGGGGGACAATGCCATAAACATTTCCCTCTCATTTTCCTTCCCATATTTCTGGTCCTGCCTGCTGCTTTATTTCACAAGAAGCATTAGTTAAATTTTGTCAGGAATGAAAGGTCATTTTGTGCCAGTGGCTTGGCATGGAGAACACCAGGGACTGTGGGCATTCAGTGAGTCAAAGATCAAGGCCAAAGCCATGGAGTCCTATGTAGAGAGGTTGCAACCAAATCTCAAAATCTGCCAGCGCTGAGCTTTCATCTTTGCATAAGATCATTTTCTTTATTACTGGATGTTCATAAACAGTCACAGGGCTGTGAGCAAAATAGTCTCAAATATTTTCTCTTCCTAAAACTCAAACATACCACCCTGTCTGTGACCTCGGGACCCACAGACATCTGGCAACTTCAGGATCCAGTTGCAAGTTCTTAAACTGGTAACAGCACGGTAGGTTTCTGTTGTCCTTGTCTCTGTAGTCATTGGCCACTCACTGCCAGCTCCATCTGACCCTTTCCCCACGTGCACATATACCTACTAAAGCATTACCAATGTGAAAAGATAAATTGAGGTGCTTTAAAATCTTAAAGGGTTTATTCATCTTATTCATAAACAGGGAGCTCCAGACCTCAGGCAATCTGGGGCTCTGGCAAAGGGGTGGGGGTCAGGGGTGGGGGAGAAGTCTTTTACAAGACCAGTTCATTCAGAAGCAAGACAAAAAAAAAATACTTGATTTGTTAAAGTACAGTAATAGCCTCATTTCGATTATTCCAGTGAAAAGTCCCTGGTTAGAGGTTGGTTGGCGGTTTCTGATTGGTTAACCCAACCATTGACATTGAGTTGGGTTCTGGATTGCTCACCTAGGAACCCAGGGCATGGGAGCAACCCCAACTTAAAGGCCTCCTAATTAATTATTATTATTATTATTATTTTTGAGATGGAGTTTCACTCTTGTTGCTCAGGCTGGTATGCAGTGGCGCAATCTCAGCTCACTGCAACCTCCGCTTCCCAGGTTCAAGTGATTCTCCTGCCTCAGCCACCAGAGTAGCTGGGATTACAGGGGTGCACCACCACACCCAGCTGATTTTTGTCTTTATAGTAGAAACGGGGTTTCACCATGTTGGCCAGGATGGTCTCGAACTCCTGACCTCAAGTGATCCACCTGCCTCAGCCTCCCAAAGTGTTAGGCCTCCCAAAGAGCCACTGTACTTGGCCCTAATTAATTATTTTTAACACCTGTCATCATTCTTGAGTCCAGTTTATGCAGGTCTTTAGTCTGAGATGCACAAGATTAAAAGGGGCTGTTTTTGGTGACCCCATTCTTCCATATTCTAACATCCAATTTCCTTTACTCAATGCCATTTACTCAATGTCATAGTCACTAGGGCCACACGTAAGTGAATAGTGCAGTCTTCCTTCTTCCTGGGCACATACTGCTCTGGCTTGGATGTGGTTTATCCCCACCAAAACTCATGTTGAAATTTGATCCCCAACATGGTCGTGTTGGAAGTGGGGCCTAATAGGTTCTCCCTTGAATAGATTAATGAGTTTTCTCTCTCCAGGGAATGAATTAGTTCCCACCAGAGTGGTGTTTGTTTGTTTGCTTGGTTGTTTTTTAATGAGACAGTCTCACTGTGATGCCCAACCTGGTCTTTAATTCCTGGGCACAAGTGATCCTCCCACCTCAGCCTTCTGAGTAGCTGGGACTACAGGTGTACACCCTGTGAGAGTGGGTTGTTAAAAAAAGTCTGGCTCCCTCGGTTTCTCTCTCTTGCTTCCTCTCTTGCCATGTGATGTTTTTGCACACACCTGCCCCCTTCTACTTTCTGCCATGAGCAGAAGCAGCCTGCGGGCCTCACCAGATGCAGCTGCACAGTCACCAGAACTGTGAGTCAAATAAACCTCTTTTTAAAATAAATTACCTAGCCTCATGGGCTTAGACATAAACTAAGTTTGCATTTTGTTGTCTTTTTAAAAAATAAGCATATCATGCCACTTGCTTTGGCCAATTAAATGTGGGTGGAAATTACATGAGACTTCCAGGAGGCAACATGAAGAGCCCGTGAACAATTCTGTTCTCATTCTTCCAGCATAGTGGAAGCATATACCTAAAGGGATCCTCTGTCAGCCCATCAGAGTCCTTGGATGGTTGCAATGAGCAGAGCACTCCCATCACCCGTGAAAGCTGTAATTCACACTGCATGTGGTCCGTGAGCCTCGAAGAAGGCCTTGTTGTGTTCACTGAGGTGTGTGCGTGTGTGTATGTGGCGGTGTTACAGCAGCCTCAACTATTTTACTCCAGCAAATCCACTGGCATCCAGCTGGAGGTGTGATCAACCATCTGTGAGTGCAGAACTGCCAGGAAACTACCCACTGGCATAGGCTTTCTTTTCCATTGTAGTGTGGGCAGTGTTTAGGAGGGGGTGAGTTTTTTCAGGTTAAGGAAACAATGATCATAACCACCATGAGGCTTCATTTCCTCATCTTCTCAAATGGCTGGCAGTTCAGTCAAGAGCTGGAATGAATTCTTGTGCATGGTAAGGACTCCATAAATATTTGTTTATTAAAAAAATTAACGTTAACGGTCCTGTCCACAATGCATTACTGCTCATTCTTCCGACACCTCCCTCAAGGTAATGTAGCTACTGGATAGAGACCTAGCCAATCTTCAAGGAGAGCTGGTAAAAGACTGACAAGTACAGTTAAGCACAGAGTCAGATAACACCCTTCTGTAAAAGGAGGATAAACTCAAGTGCACGGGGCGGTGTTTTGTTTGTTGGTTTGTTTTGTGGGAAGAATCAGGTACTGGACACTGTGGTGTTTTATTTTTTCTGTTCCACTCGGTCGTTAACCTGGATCCCAGGCTGGTGCAGAAGCTCAGGCATTGTTTGGCTTTTTTCTTGTCACGGCCCTGCCAGTTCCTCCAGTTCTTGACTTTCTCACCAGAATCCTCCCCCACATTTTCTACTCATCACATCACACTTCTACTGCCATTGCCAGGAGCTGGTAATGACACATCTGGGTCACATGGGCATTTTCTCCCATGTCTTTCTTCAGTCCTTCCTGAATTTGAAATTAATGTGAATAAAGAAAATACTCATTTACTAATATTCCCTACTGTTTAAAATGGTTGACTTATTTGCATAGAGTGCAATTCAGAAACGACACACGGCTGGGTGCAGTTTGGGACCAGCCTGGGCAACATGGAAAAACCCTGTTTCTACAATCAATACAAAAATTGGGCATGGTGGTGTGCAACTGTGGTCTTAGCTACTCAGGAGGCTGAGGTGGGAGGATCTCTTGAGCCAGGGAAGATGAAGCTACAGTGAGCCAAGATCGATTGTGCCACTGCATTCCAGTCTGGGTGACAGAGTGAGACCCCGCCTCCAAAAAGAAAAAGACAGGGAAAAAACGGAAAAAAGGAAGAAAGGAAACGACATAATGATATATGTAAGACTGAAAAGTTTTTTACTGCATGAGGTACGGTATTGTGAAATGATTCAGATTTTGGCCTCTGAGCTCAGGTTGCCTAGGTCCAAATCCCACTCTGGCACATAGCTGGGTGATCTTGGACAGCTGACTCAGCCTCTCTAGGTCTTGGTTTCTTCATCTGTAAAATGGGATGCTGATCGTGTGTCTTTCATTGGCTATTGCTGTGTGCATTAGAGTTAGTACCCGTAAAGTCCTTGGAAAGGTGCTTGGGTCATTGCAAGTGTTAAAAGCATTGTACCCTACATAGGCCAGAAGGAAGGCACTAGAGCAGAGCCGACGGCACAGGCCATGGTGTCTGACTACATCTGTGGCCTCAGGCAAGGCAATGTCCTCTCTATGCTTCTGTTTCCTCATCTGGCAATGGGGACAATGCCAATACTTCCTTCAGAGGAGTTCTGTGAGGCTAAAATGAAATTGCATGTGTAAAGCTCTTAGCAAATGGTGTTGGCATATACAAAATGCTCCGCTGATGCCAGTTATTTTATTATTATGATTTTAAAAAACTCTCTGCATTTAAAGAAATCTGCCACCTCCTTTCCAAACACCCTATACTTTCTTCTTCTTTTGGAAGTATTTCTCTCATAGTTTGAAATATTTAATTCATGATGTTGTCCAGTTTTTCTTTGAAGGGCTAGTTTCTTTGATCCAGGGAGATGCAGCATTTACATTGGCTGTCAACAGGGCAATGCCCAGGAATGATTATTTTTCTAATGATCTAACGTCATTTTCCGGAAATTCTCTAAAAAACAAACTTCTTCGGGGACAAAATAATTTGAGACTTCCATTAGTTCTTGCAAACACTTTATAACCCATCTCTCAGATGCTAAAATTTTCCTGCACATTCTGACCTGATGCCAGAAATCATATGGCTCTGACATCTAAAATGAGAATTGTTTGGGTGTACTCAGTACATTCTATTTGTTCTGAGGTATATTTTGTACTGAAAGTTTAAAAGAATTACCTTGTATCTTATATTTAGACTACTGTAACTTGTTTTTCTCTTCTATATATTTATTCAGGTTTGTTTCCTACTTTATTTTACAATTGTCACAAGGGCACTACAAAGTCTCTTTTGTGAAATCGCCAAATGTTTCAGAATTCAACAGACTTTTTTTTTTTTTTTTTTGAGACGGAGTCTCGCTCTGTCGCCCAGGCTGGAGTGCAGTGGCGCAATCTCGGCTCACTACAAGCTCCGCCTCCCGGGTTCACGCCATTCTCCTACCTCAGCCTCCCGAGTAGCTGGGACTACAGGCGCCCGCCACTGCGCCCAGCTAATTTTTTTCTATTTTTTAGTAGAGACGGGGTTTCACCATGGTCTCGATCTCCTGACCTTGTGATCCGCCCGCCTCGGCCTCCCAAAGTGCTGGGATTACAAGCGTGAGCCACCGCGCCCGGCCTCAACAGACATTATTAACTTGGAGTTTCACCCTCCAAGAAACTCCACATTCATCTCAGTTCCCTGTATTGAAAAAGTCTCTGAATAAAAGTATATGGACATTTACTTATTATGAGGAAATCAGCATTTCTATTTATCTCTTAACTATTATAACATTTAATCATATTTCTTGGTTCAAGGCAAGTACTAATTGTACTTCTCTCAAAATATGAGCACTATATTTCTTCAGAAATAATGCTAAGCCGAGACAACAAGGCAAGACCCCATCTTTAAAATTTGTTTATTTTTCTTTTTGAGACAGAGTCTCACTCTGTAGCCCAGGCTGGAGTGCAATAGTGTGATCTCAGCTCACTGCAACCTCTGTCTCCCCGGTTCAAGCGATTCTCCTGCCCCAGTTTCCTGAGTAGCTGGCCTTACAGGTGCCCACCACCACGCCCAGCTAATTTTTTGTATTTTTAGTAGAGATGGGGTTTCACCATGTTGGTCAGGCTGGTCTCGAACTCCTAACCTCAGGTGATCCACCCACCTTGACCTCCCAAAGTTCTAGGATTACAGGCATGAGCCACCACACCCAGCCAAAAACTTTTTTTTTTTTTTAAGTTAGCTGGCTGTGTTGGTGCACACCTGTGGTTTCCAGCTACTTGGGAGGCTCAGGCCAGAGGACTGCTTGAGTCCAGGAGTTTGAGGCTGCAGCGAGCTACAATGGTGCCACTGCACTCCAGCCCCTGGGTCACACAGAGAGAGACCCTGTCTAAAAACAGAAAAGGAAAAAGAAAAAGAGGAAAGAAGGAAGGAAGGGGGGAAGGAAGGAAGGAAGGAAGGAAGGAAGGAAGGAAGGAAGGAAGGAAGGAGAGAAAGAGAAAGAAAGAAAGAAAAGAAAGAAAGAAAGAAAGAAAGAAAGAAAGAAAGAAAGAAAGAAAGAAAGAAAGAAAGAAAAGAAAAGAAAGAAAGAAAGAAAGAAAGAAAGAAAGAAAGAAAGAAAGAAAGAAAGAAAGAAAGAAAGACTAAATGTTACAGATATTGACGGCCACAGAGAGACCCTATCTAAAAAAAGAAAGAAGAAAAAGAAAGGAAGAAAGAGAAAAAAAGGAAGAGAGAGAGAAAAAGAAAGAAAAGAAAGAGAGGGAGGGAGGGAAAAAGAAAGAAAAGAAAGAAAGAGAGAGAGGGAGGGAAAGGAGAGGAGAGGGGAGGGGAGGGAAGGGGAGGGAAGGAAGAAATGCTGAATGTTACAGATATTGACACAGACACTCCTACATTGGAATGCATATTCTCTCTGGGCTTTTACAGTTAGGGAAGTGCTGAGTCACTGCCTGACGTACTCATTGCCTGTAGTTTATAAACCAGCCACATGGTGGCAGAGTCAGTGTAGAACCAGTGGGCCATGTGGACCTCTTGTCCCCCACCAGCCTTGCTTGTGACAGGGCAGAGCTCCTTAGCAGTTACTAGCAATGGCTCACTTGGTTGAAATAATTTTTTGAAGCTTTTGACAAATAATATAAAAATTACTAAGAAAGCTTGGCAAGTTGCGGCAAAAATTATTTGCTTGGGCAAACTTTAGTCAGGTTCTGGAATCTTCTCCTAAGGCCTTGTGCACTTCCTTGTAAAATCCAGTTTTAGCAAAGAAACCTGTTAAGTCAGTTAAGCAAGAATCCTCCACCTACACTGTCTGATCACCTTCATGTCTGATTGGTTTCTTCTCCCTCTACCAGCCCCCAGGTGATGGCTGGTTTCCCGGCCTGTCTTCAGCAAGAATCCTGTTGTCCCTTTAGCTAAAATCTCCCTCAGGCCTGAAGTTCCCTCTTAGTGATTTTCCCTCCACCGACCCCTACCCTGCTCCTTGGCTATACATTCCTACTTGCTCATGCTGTATTCAGAATTGAGCCTAATCTCTGTCTCCCACTGCAAAATCTCATTGCTTGGTGGTCCCTATACCTATTGCGATGGTCCTGAAGAAAGTCGGCCACACCATGCTTTAACAAGTATCCTTGGGTCATTTTCTTCTGTAACAGTGACTACATTACATGGCCTCTGACACTGGCCAGCCTCCTTAGAAGGGAGCTCAGGAGAAAGGGGAAGTACCAGGGCAGCTGGGTTCACTGGGATTAGGAATAGAAGCAGCGTGCTGGGCATCTAAGAGCAAAGATGAAGCTGGTTATCTAACTAAGGAGCCTCTGGGTAAAATATGAAAGAAGAAAGACATGCCAGGGAAAGGGCGGAGCCCGCTAAAGGCCCTGGGAAGTTGGACGTGATGGCGTGGGAGACAGTAACTTTAAGAAGGATGCGTTGAGATACAGCTGCAGCTAGCATATTTTGAGAAGCAGTCTGGTATTTGGGAAGATAGAGTGTACGTGTCCAGGAAGCCACAACTCTGCACGTCCAGTCAACGTAGACTACCTCGTTGCTCAGGCCCACAGTCCCAAACTGCCCCCGCGGGTGGTGCTTCCAGTACGCCTCCACCAGTGGGCAGTGCGGTCCACGAGGATCAGGCCATTCTAGCCCCAGGGAGGTTCTTCCGGTGGAGCCCTGAGCAACACGGGACGGTTTGAGAAGGGTTTCATTTCTGGGTCTCTTTTCTGCGGTGTTTGGTGCCTTAACTGGATGCCCCCGCATCCCAGAGCCAGCCGGTCATCTTCTGCAGTGATGCTGTTCCCCAGGGGAACGGAGCCCGGCCCTGAAGCACAGCTGCAGGAACAAACGCCCTGGCTTCTGCGTGCCATTTCTGCCCGCTGCTGCTGCGGTGGCCTGAGGTCTGCGGATGGCCGCCTTCACTCCGCCTCTTCTTCCTGCCGCCTCCTCTCCCCAGGCCCTTGCTTCAAAGTCCTCCTCCCCTTCCTTTGCGCTGATAACATCGAGCAGAGCCGGCTCCATTTCTGAGCTTTTTACTGCCTAACTGAGCCTCTACACTGTGCTAAGGAGAGGCTATTTATTTTTTCTCAGGAAACCTCAACATCTAGGTGGGAAAGGGCAGATTCCTGGAAGAGCACTTCTAGAAAGACCACCCCCTCCTAAGATACAAAACAAACTTTAAATCTAGGTACTTCCTGTTTCCTCCGTTTAAAGCACTCCCCCATCTGGCCAGAGCCTTGTAAAAGTACTTCAAAGGCTCAGCTAGCTAGGTTTGGACTCTAGGCTTTTTCCTTTTAACTCTTTGTGGTTTACTTTAACTGGGCTTTTAGTTGTCCTACTAAATGGTTTGTGGCTATTAAAGGAGCAAGGTTATGAAATCCTTGTCAATTCTGCCAAAACTCTTGTACGTATCCAATCTTGATGCATATATTATGTCATGCAGAGGGGAACGCATGCTATATCCAGATGTCCCTGGGGCAAAAGGCACACAGTGGATGCTGGGGTCACTTGTAAATGTAAATATTTATATTTATTTATTAAAATTTGCAAAATGCGTACCCATTACACTTTACTTGTAAAATTATGCTATTTTCTCTTTCTCCTTGTAGTTATTCTCCTTGAGAGGCACAAACCTTAATGGCACATAACAGTCTCAATATGACCAGGCTGGTCAACATGGCAAAACCCCAACTCTGCTACAAATACGAAAGAAAATCAGCTGGTGTGGAGGCGTGTGCCTGTATTTCCAGCTACTTGGGAGGCCAAGGCAGGAGAATTGCCTGAACCCAGGAGGCAGAGGTTGCACCGAGCTTAGATTGCACCATTGCACACCAGCTTGGGCGACGGAGTGAGACTCTCTCTCAAAAAAAAAAAAAAAAAGAGTCTCAAAATTAGAGAATCACTTCTTAGATACAAATTTTTTTGTGTGTTTTTTTAAAAATTCCATTTTATAAAGTGAATCTTTCTTGGAGGGTTTATAAAGTGAATCTTTCTTGGAGGGAACATGTGAAGGAACTAGCCATCAGGTAAACCTCATTGTAAATTAGTCTTTTGGAGTTTGGAAAGATCTTGAAAAGAGACATGAGAATGGTAGCTTTTATACACCTGGGCAGATTCCTGCCTCATTTTCCTGTGGAAAAGTGGGAAGATGTCTGTCTCACAAAGGTTGAAGATCAAAATCCAAAGGAGATGATGAATGGAAAAGTGCTTCATCAAACTTGTATGCACTGACCAAAGGTCAAAGCTATTATGGTTTTAACAGCAGCAGAGGAAAGAGGAGGCTGGAGGGGAATGAGCCTGGGAGTTCCAGAGCAGCCTGAGAAACGTAACATAGAGACCTTGTCTCTACAAAAAATCAAAAAATTAGCTGGGCATGGTGGCACACACTTGTGGTCCCAGCTACTTGGTAGGTTGAAGTGGGAGAATTGCTTGAGCCCATGAGACTGAAGCTGTAGTGAACCATTATCATGTCACTGCACTCCAGCCTGGGCAATAGAGTGAGAATTTGCCTCAAAAACAAACAAACAGAAACAAAAAAAAACCAAAAGAATAACCAAGTTTAACAATTTCTGTGGGGTCTTCATTTCCTTATGAAGCCTCCTATGTCATATAAAACTTAAATACATTTATATGCTGTTCTCTTGTTAATCTGTCTTTTGTTACAGGGTACTCAGCCATGAACCTAGGATGGGTAGAGAAAGATATTTTTCGTCCCCTACACCTGTGTTCCACCTATTCATTCCTCCCTTCCTTCTCTCCTCTACTCTCACTAATTTTTCGGTTACTGTTTTAAAAAACACAGAACATGAAAGATACCATCCCAGCCATTTAAGTGTACAGTACAGCAGTGCTAACTACATGCACCCTGTTGTGCAAAAGACTTCTGAAATGTTTTTATCTTGCAACTCTAAACTCTACACCCACTAAACAACAATGCTTCTCCCCCTCACACCAGCATCTGGCAACCACCATTCTCTTTTTAATTTCTAAGAGTTTGACTACTTTAGATACACATATAAGGAGAATCATGCAGCATTTGTCTTTTCATAACTGGTTTATTTCTCTTACCATAACATCCCAATAAGTTTCATCCATGTTGTAGCATATAACATAATTTCCTTTTTGAGGCTCAATAATACTCCCTTGTATGTATGTACAACATTTTCCTTGTCTGTCTGTTCATTTATAGACATTTAAGTTACTTCTGTATCTTGGCTATTGTGAAGAACGCTGCAATGAATATGAGTGTGAAACTATTTGAGATCCTGTTTTCAATTCTTTTGGAGATATATCCAGTAGTGGAATTGTTGGATCATATGGTAATTCTATTTTTAATTGTTTAGGAAACCTTGATACTGTTTTCCATACTGACTACACCATTTTACATGCCTACTAACAGTCCACAAGGGCTCCAGTTTCTCCAAGTCCTCACCAATATCCTTTACTTTCTGTTTTCCTGATAGTGGCCTTTCTAATAGGCATAAGGTAATAACTTAATGTAATTTTGATTTGCATTTCCCTAACAATTAGGATGTTAAGTATTTTTTCATGTGCTTGTGGGCCATTTGTAGTTCTTGTTTGAAAAAATGTTTATTCAAGTGTCTTGCTCATTTTACATCAGGCTATTTGCTTTTTGTTGTTATTATCGAACTGTAGGGATTCTTTATATATTCTGGATATTAGTCCTTCATCAGATACATGGTTTGAAAATATTTTTTTGTTCCATTCTGTAAGTTGCCTTTTCATGCTGTCAATTATTTCCCTTGCTGTGCAGAAATATTTAAGTTTGATGTAGTCCCATTTGTCTATTTTTGCTTTTGTTACCTGTGCTTTGGCATCATGTCTAAGATCCTTATAAAATCTAATATCATAAAACTTTTCCTCTATTTTTTGTTGTAGAAGTTTTATAGTTTCAGGTGTTATATTTAGGTCTCTAATACATTTTAGGTTAATTTTTGTTTATGTTTTAAAGTAAGGATCCAACTTTATTCTTTTACATATGGATATCCAGTTTTTCCAGGACCATTTGTTGAAAAGACAATCTCTTCTCCATTGAGTGATTTCAGCACCCCTGTCAAAGATCATTTGAGCAGATATGTGAAGGCTTATTTCTGCATTTTTCTGTTCCTTTGGTCTATATGTCTGTCTTTATGCCAAAACCACACTCTTTTGATTACTATAGCTTTGTATTCTGTTTTGAAATCAGGAAGTGTGAGGCCTCCAGCTTTGTTTTTCTTCTTCAAGATTGTTTTGGCTATTCAGGATGCTTTGATATTCCATATGAATTTGAGGACTTTTTTTTCCCCATTTTTGCAAAAGACGTCTTTGGGATTTTGATAGGGATTGTATTAAATCTGTGGATCAGTTTGGGTAGTATGAGCATTTTAATAATATTAATTTTTCCAATCCATGGACACAGGATATCTTTCCATTTATTTGTGTCTTCTTTAATTTCTTTCAGCAATCTTTTGTAGTTTTCAGTGTACAAATCCTTTGTATTTTTAAGTTTATTTGTGTTTTTTTCTTTTTGATGCTATTGTAAATGGGATTGCTTTCTCATTTTCTTTTTTGAATTGATTATTGTTTAGTATATAGAAACACAATTGATTTTTGTATCCTGCAACTTTGCTGTATTTTAAAATTACTTCTAATAGTTTTTGGTGGAATCTTTAGGATTTTATACATATTAAATTATATCATCTGCAAACAGAGAGATTTTTACTTCCTTCTTTCCAATTTTGATACATTTTATTTATTTTTCTTGCCAAATTGTACTGGCTAGGAATTTCAGTACTATGTTGAATAGAAGTGATGAGAGTGGAAATCCTTGCCTTGTTCCTGATCTTAGAGGCAGTTTTTCACAATTTCTATAGTGTTAGTTGTGGTCTGTTTACATATGGGCTTTATTATGTTGAGATAATTTCCTTCTCTTTCTAGTTTGTTGGGTGTTTTATCATGAAGGGTATTTAATTTTGTAAAATGCTTTTTTCTGTATCAATTGAAATGAGCATGTGTTTTTTTTTTCTTCATTCTTTTAATATGTTGTGTTATACTGATTGATTATCATATATTGAACCATCCTTGCATTCCACAAATAAATCTCACTTGGTTATGATGCACAATCTTTTTTTTTAAAATATGTTGTTGAATTTGGTTTGATAGTTTTTTGTTGAGAATTTTTGCATCAATATTCATCAGGGATATTGGTCTGTAATTTTTTTTTTCTTTTCTTTCTTTCTTTTAATTTTTTTTTTTTGAGTTTGCTCTTTAGCCCAGGCTGGAGTGCAATGGCATGATCTCAGCTCACTGCAACCTCCACCTCCTGGGTTCAAGCAATTCTCCTGCCTCAGCCTCCCAAGTAGCTGGGATTACAGGCATGCAACACCACACCCTGCTAATTTTGTATTTTTAGGAAAGATGGGGTTTCATCACGTTGGCCAGGCTAGTCACAAACTCCTGACCTCAGGTGATCCACCCACCTCAGCCTCCCAAAGTGCTGGGATAACAAGTGTGAGCCACTATGCGCAGCCAGTTTTATTTTCTTGTAGTGTCTTTGTCTGATTTTGTTATCAGAGTAGTGAGGTCCTGAAAAAATGATTTTGGAAATGTTCCTTCCTCTTCATTTTTTTAAAGAAAAGTTTAAGAAGAATTGGTGTTAATTCTTTCTGAAATATTTTGTAGAATTCTCCAGTGAAGACATCTAGTCCTGGGCCAATATAATTATTTGATACTGTATAATGCAATGTGTCTGCATTTATAAGGTCTCTCTATACTATTGAACTAAATTTTCCAACTGATCAACAAGTGATGTTATAAAATCACGCATGGGCGAAAGAGTCATTCAAAGTACAAGATAGACCAGTGAATTTTAATGTAACAGGGTGCAAAAAGTTCACTCATATAGTTTCTTTTTCTTCTTTTTTAGCTTCTACCTTGCTTGCTTTAATATATAATGTAACAGGGTGTACAAAGTTCACTCATATAGTTTCTTTTTCTTTTTTAGCTTCTACCTTGCTTGCTTTAATATATAATGTAACAGGGTATAAAAAGTTCACTCATATAGTTTCTTTTTCTTCTTTTTTAGCTTCTACCTTGCTTGCTTTAATATATAGTGTAGTATAAAAAAAGTAGTATCAAAAAAGAATACCCAGATTTATCTGAAAAGACTATTACAAACTTATTCTTTCATAATCACCTATCTGTGTGAGGCTGGATTTTCTTCATGTACTTTAACCTGAGCAACAGATTATAACTGATTGTGAAAACAAGGTATTGTAATGTTGAAGAAGGCATTTTTGCACTGTTTATGGTATTGGTGCAAATTGACTCTAAAAAAACTCCATTTCAATCCTGAATTCGAAGACCTTAACTTTTTAAAAGTAAGATTTAAGGCCAGGAGCAGTGACTCATGCCTGTAATCCCAGCACTTTGGAAGGCTGAGGTGGGTGGATCATCTGAAGTCAGGAGTTCAAGACCACCCTGGCCAACATGATGAAACCCCATCTCTACTAAAAATATAAAATTAGCCAGGCATGGTGGTGCATGCCTGTAATCCCAGCTACTCAGGAGGCTGAGACAGGAGAATCACTTGAACCGGGAGATGGAGGTTGCAGTGAGTCGAGATCATGCCATTGCACTCCAGCCTGGGCAACAAGAGTGAAACTCCATCTCAAAACAAAAACAAAAACAAACAAACCAAAAAACCCCATAAATAAATAAAAGTAAGATTTAAAAAACCCTTGCCTAAAAAGTGTTGTCAAATAGAAACTAGCAATTTGTTATCATCTTTCTGTAATGCCACATGGCTCGTGTATGTGTGTGCGTGTGTGTGTGTGTCCATTCATTCTTTTGCCCTGGTTATCTTATTGTTAGGCATATGGTCTAAGAAACAGATTCTAAGGAATACTAAAAGACCAAAAGGAAATTCAAACAAATGTGTTTATCACAGCACAATTCACAATAGTGAAAAAATGAAGGAAACCAAGTAAGCAATGAATAGCAAATGTCATGCAGACAATAGTACATCAGTATAATAAAACATTAGGTAACCATGAATATGGAAGTCTACAGATGATATTTAAAAAATAAGCACACACAATCATTTATAGTATAATCATTGATTCTAATGCTATAAAAATTCATGTTTGAATATAGACCAGGATGAGAAATATTTTAGTTAAGTAGATTTTTTTCTGTAAAGTAGTTATGTGCACATGAACATTTATAAATGACAGACAACCAGTGCAAGAATATTAAATTCTGGATACCAGAAGGGAACGCAAACAGGTCAGGTGAACCATTTTAGTTTGGTGGAGGCCTCTCTATCTCCGCTTTGGCCTCCCATTTCCTCGCAGTCTGGTCAGGGGGAGTAGGAGGGCAGCGCAGTTGTGGGGGTCAACAGGCAAAGGCACGGACTGGGGTCCATGAAGAGGAGCAGCAGAAGCTGGGGCACCAGCCAGGGATGCTTGGTTGACTTGGCAGTACATCAGACCTCATCTGGTTTCCCTGCTTCTTCTTGGACTGGCAGGGCGCAGGGGTTTGCAATCCAACCCAACCAGATTAATCACACATTTACTGAGTGCTTACTGTGTACCAGGCACTGTACTAGGCCTTGGAACCAAAGGTTGACTAAGACATGGGCCCTGCCCATAAGCAGCTCTCGATCTGGATGAACATAGCCAGATATCAGGCAATCTGTATGAGCCATGAGTGCCTGAAATGGGCAAGCACTGATATTTTTAGATACTTGAAGATAAGACATACTGAAAACCCCCACTGATGAGTAAGTTTCATAAGTTTTAGAATAATTGACTCAAGCTGCTCACAGGTGGCCCTGCATCTGTGTCTCAGTGACTCACTCCATTCCAGAGCATCTCGGATGGAAGCCTTTGAGGAGGCTCAGAAGGGGGAAAAGAGACCAGTGCAAACCAAAACAGCAACAATATACACAGGGCAGCTTCGTCACGAATTGTATGACCTTTTGGAGGAAGATGAATGAAAATAATTCTGTTTCTGAAGGGAAATGTGATGATTTGTCTCAAAATTGTTCTTCCTTCCTGCAACAACAACAAAATGAAGGTAGTGCCAATGAAACTATCTCAAGGTCATCTTTGGGAGCCTAAAAATCGATGCACAAGCATGGCAGCACACAGAACAAGGAGAGAGGTCTGGGTTTTAAGCTCTTCTCTATAACTAGCTGTGTGGCCTGGGGGAGCCACTTGCTCAATTCGTTGTTGTCAAATATTAGCTTCCTCACGGGAGAATTGTGAGAATACATAATATGGGATTGTGAACTGTAAAATAGAACAGAAGTGCCAGACGCGGTGGCTCACGCCTGTAATCCCAGCACTTTGGGAGGCCGAGGCGGGCTGATCACGAGGTCAGGAGAGTGAGACCACCCTGGCTAACACGGTGAAACCCCGTCTCTACTAAAAATTCAAAAAATTAGCCGGGCGCGGTGGCGGGCGCCTGTAGTCCCAGCTACTCGGGAGGCTGAGGCAGGAGAATGGCGTGAACCCGGGAGGCGGAGCTTGCAGTGAGCTGAGATCCGGCCACTGCACTCCAGCCTGGGCAACAGAGCGAGACTCCGTCTCAAAAAAAAAAAAAAAAGAAAGAAAGAAAGAAAAAGAGCAAAAGTGTAGAATGGCCATTGCAGTAGCAGATCCTATAAAATGTTCTGTAGTGATGATAAAAGCAATGGTCATCTTTCCAATGCTGTTTTTTCCTAAGACTCCATGCATGCTATTACATAAAATAGCTCAAACCAAGCACAAAGCTTTCAGTAAGCATTTTGAACTCTACCCTAAATTCTAATTAATCCTGAGTCTTGGCACTTGGAGGGAGTGTTCCAAGTTTTCTGCAACAAAGTCATTAGCAAGTGCCAGATATGGTCCTCAGCCCTGTCTGCTCTGGTTCGCTAGAGGGCGCTGATGGTATTTCTGGTGTGTTTGATGCGATGAAGACGGTTGTTATAGGAACTCCTGCCCAGGGAACAGAGACTGACACCTGGAGTGCAGATGCAACAGGAAAGATGACGGCGGGATGAGGTGGTGTTAGAGGGATGGGTCATGCTAGTGACTCACTCTGACATCCTTAGCAACCTGGGACATCCCTGTGAGGGCAGCAATAGCTGCCTGGGGTCTCCCAGGCCCTCAGTGCTGTAAATAATGCCACAGGTCTCTGAGGAGGAGCTGGGAGGGGAGGGGAAGGGCTGTAGAAGCAAACTGAGAAGTCAGGAGCTTGCCCCCGTGCCCACTCCTCTGTCCATGCTGGCCTAGACACCCACAGCTTTCCATGGGGCAAAAGTTCTAGAACCAGGAGTATGGCAGCTTTGAGCTCAAACCTTCTACTGGTTGTGTGTGTGTGTGTGCACGTGCACGTGTGTGCATGTGTGTGTGTGTATGCGTGTGTGTGTGTGCGCATGTGTGTGTAGGGGCCAGGGTGGGCAGAGGTTTGCAACAGGCTGGGCAGCAGCCTGAGAGCCTGGCAACAAGTCCTGATGGGGAACAAGTCCAGATGCGGCTCCAGGACAGGCCCTGAGACCTGGGCCGGGCTGAGAGGGGAGACAGGAGAAAGGGCCTCTTTCTATTCAAGATAATTTATAAGTTTCCAAATTCTTGACTGCATCATTCCAGCTGCAATGTACATGCCCCCAGAAGGTGCTTAAGGTGGTGTTCTTCAGTGGACAGCCCCCAGATGCAAGCATCAGAAGCACCCAGATAACCCCGATTAAAATGTCTACTTTGATTTTGAGGGTGTAGGGTGGGGCTCAAGCATGCGCACTTTACACATGGACTCCAAATGCTTCTTCTTGCATGAAGACTCCCCCTGCAGATAGATATCTTAGATGTCAAGACAGGAAGGTGGGGCAGATATTTTTTGACCAAGCTTTTCAGTGTTCCTCAAGTTACACTATATTAGTTGTTTACTCCATCAAACCTTGAGAGAAAATATGTTTGAGGATGTAGAGAGTTGCATAATGTTTCTCATTTCCTTTTTCCTTCTCAGATTCAGTGCAATTCCTGAATTTCCAGTGAGAATTCCTAGCTTGGAGTCATGGATATCACCTGCCCCACCTCCCTTTCCTGGTTGGAGACCTCCTGGTCTCCCACCAGGAAACAGAAATGTCCTCATCAAGCATGTATTAGTTTTCTACACTCTGTAGCAGATTACCCAAACTTAGCAGCTTAATGCTCCCACCCATTTATCATCTCGCCATTTTCATGGCTCAGGAATCCAGGCACGGCTTAGCTGGGGTTCTGTACCACAGGCTGCAATCAAGGTGTTAGCCAGGCTGTGTTCTCATCTGGAGCTCAGAAATCTCTTCCAAGCTTTCATGATTGTGGGCAGATCTCACTTCCTTGTGGTTATAGAATGGAGGGTCTCAGCTTCTTACTTGCTTTTGGCTGGAAGCCACCATCAGATTCTAGAGGTGCCTGATGTTACCAGCCACATGGTCCTCTCCATAAACAGTCCACACCATGGCTGTTTGCATCTGAGACGAGCAGGAGAATTTCTCACTATACAGCAGCTAAGACAGGGTCTTATGTAACATAACTTAATCAAGGGAGTGATGGCACATCAGCTTGGCCGTATTGGCTGTGTATTAGTTGGCCAGGGCTGCCATGATAAAGTGACATAGACTGGGGGGCTTACGCAAAGGACATGTACTTTCTCACACTTCTAGAGGCTAGAAGACTAAGATCAATGTGTTGGCAAAGTTAGTTTCTCCTGAGGTTCTCTCTGTGACTTGCAGTGGGCCACCTTTTTCCTGTGTCGTTACATTGTCACCCTCTGTGTGTGTGTCTGTGTCTGAATCCCTTTTTCTTTTTCCTTTTTTTTTGAGATGCAGTCTTGCTCTGTCGCCTATACTGGAGTGCAGTGGCATGGTATCAGCTCACTGCAACCTCTGACCCCTAGGTTCAAGCAAGTCTGCCTCAGCCTCTCGAGTAGCTGGGATTACAGTGCCCACCACTAAGTCCAGCTACTTTTTGTATTTTTAGTAGAGATGGGGTTTTATCATGTTGGCTAGGCTGGTCTCAAACTCCTGACCTCAAGTGATCCACCATCCTTGGCTTCCCGAAGTGCTGGGATTACAGGCATGAGCCACTGTGCACAGCCTGAATCCCTTTTTCTTATAAGGACACCAGTCACATTGGGTTAAGGCAAACCCATATGGCTTCATTTAACCTAAATCACCTCTCCAGAGGTCCTATCTCCAAATACAGCCACATTCTGAGGTACTGAGGGTTAGGACTTCAACATATGAATGTTGGGGGAACCTAATTCATCCCATAACACAGTGTGATGTGGGATGTATGAGAAAAGAAAACGTGTGGTAAATGCAATAGTCAGGAAAATGCAAGATGCCTTGGGCAAGTTCCTGGGAGGGTGGTCAGATCCAGACTCAGGTCAGGGTCAGATCCAGACTTTAGCCTTCCTGGAGGAGCTGAAATCTAAGGTTGGACAGGAAGCATCAGAAACAGCTAACAGGATGAAGAGGGAAGGGACCAAGTGTCCAGGCAAAAGGAATAACATCCTGTCAGTTAGGAATGATTTTGGATTCAAGTAAAAGTGTATTGCATTGATTAAAAGTGACTTGAAGCAGTTGGAGTCTATTTTCATCACATCCTAAGGAGGTGGCTTAGGAAACTTCTGGCCTTGGTTCAGCAGACTGATGTCAGGTGGCACCCCTGTGATTCTCTTGGCATGTCCCTTTCAGTCACAAGATAACTATTCCTGCCTGATTATCATTTCTGAGTTCAAGGCACAAAAAATGAGGAAAAGTTATTAGCAATGTCTCTCCTTTTAATCAGGAAAGCAAAACCTGTCCTAGAAGCTTCCAGGAGACCATGACTTAACTTCCATGGGTTAGACTGAAAGAAGACTGAGAGTAGGAGTGTTTTGCCATCTCAACCACTGTCGTGGAAGTGGAAGGGAGACAGAAGCTGAGAGTGAATGTATCAGTCCATCAGGGTGGCCATAAGCATCAAAAGGACTGACTGTGAAGGAAAAAGCCTTGTTTAGCAAACTGACAGTGGTTAGTAGAGTCAGAGGATGGACTCGAGTGGGGGAAGCGGCAAGTGCAGGGATGGGGTCATGAAGGAGAGATTAATAAGTCTGGATTTTTACCTTGAAGACATCAGAGGATGTCCCAGTTATCTACTGCCATGCAACAAACTACCCCAAACTTAGTGGCACCAAACAATGACCATTTTGTTATGTGTAGATTCTGTGGGTCAGGAATTCTGACAGGCACAGCAGGGATGGCTTGTCCCTGCTATATGGTATGTGGAGCCTTAGCTCAAACACTGAATGCCTGGACATGGCTCAAGTGGCTGGGGACAGGGTCATTGAAGACTTCTTTACTCACCTGTCTGGCGCCTGGACTGGGATGGCCTGAAGGTTGGGATCAACTGGGTTGTGGACTGGAGACCACCATATAGCCTCTCCATGAGGGTGACTTGGGCTCCTTACAGTGTGCTGCTGGGTTCTGAGAGCAACTGTCTGGAGACTGGTCATATCAAGAGACCCAGGCTGAAGCTGCAAGGCTCCTTCCACCCTAGCCTTGGAAGCCACAGAGCACCATTTTGGTTTTGACGCATCCTCTTGGTTATATATGGTTATATATGGAAGCCACTCAGAGGCAGCCCAGATCCAAGAGAAGGTGAATTAGCCTCCACCTCTTGAAGGGGGAGAGGCAAGATGACATTGTAGAGGAGCATGTGGATGGGAGATGTGGCAGCCATCTTTTGAAAATCCCATATGCCTTCGGGGGTGACTGAAAGGTTTTAGGTAAGGGGAATAAGTTTAGACTGTGCTTTTAGAAAAATAATAATGGCTGTAGTTTGAGAACTAGTTGGAATGGTCAAATACTGTAGGTGGGGAGATATGGTAGGAGGTTGGCCTCAATAAAGATGCTAGGTGTTGCATCTGGACAGCCTGGAGAGATATTTTGCAGGTAGTATCACTAGGACTTAGGACTAAGTAAATGAGAGGTTTGAGGGAGAGGAGGAGTCAAGGTTCAGGATTAAGCAGCTGGTAACTGGTGCCTTTAACCAACACAGGCACGCAGGAGTAGGGCAGATCTGGGAGAAGACAGTGGGCTCAGTTGTGAACATTTGACATTTGAGTTTCTGTGAGACATCCAAGAATAGTTTTCTAATCATTGGTTATATGGGTTTAGTGTTCAGAAAAAATTTCTGATCTAGAGATATTGATTTTAAAATAATTAATTTAGAGTTGGTAATTGAGATGTTGGGAGAAAATGAGATTTACCATGGATAGAGTGTAGAATGAGAAAAGAAATGAGGATAAACAGAACTCTGGGGAGCACCAACATTTAAAGTCCAGAGAAAGGAGTCTATAAAGGAAGCTGATGAGAGGTCAATGCGGTAGAAGAATGTGGTAGGTTGATAATAGCTTCCAAAGATAGGTCCAAATTCCTAGCATGTTACCTTATTTGAAAATGGGTGTTTGTAGATGTGATTAAGGTAAGGATTTTAAGATGAGGAAACTGTCCTGGATTTATGGATAGACCCTAAATGCCATGACAAATATCCTTATAAAAGAGAGGCAAGAGGGAGATTAGATATGCACAGAGGAGAAGGTGATGTGAAGATAGGGACAGATTAGAGTGATGTAGCCACAAGTCAAAAAATGCCTGGAGCTACCAGAAGTGGGAAGAATCAAAGAACAGGTTGTCCCTAGAGCCTTCAGAGGGAAGACCGTCCTGTTGACACCTCAATTTCAAACTTTTGACCTCCAGAACTATAGGAGAATAAATATCTGTTGTTCTAAGCCACTTAGTTTGTGGCAGTTTGTTACAGTGCCCCTAGGAAACTAATGCAGATGGAAATCAGGACAGTGTAATATCATGGGAACCAAGGAAGAAAGGATTTTAAGGGATGAGTGGTCAATTCATTTAACAAATCGTTTTGGGAATCGTCTTTGTAGGAGACCCTGTCCAAGGTGCTGAAGATGCTGTCCTCATGAAGCTTACATTTATTATTATTAATTATTATTACATTTATTATTATTATTACTATTATTATTATTTTAAAGTGAAAACAAGTATATTAAGAAATTAAAGGAATAAAAGAAAGGCTACTCCACAGGCAGAGCAGCCTCGGGGGCTGCTGGTTGGCTATTTTTATGGTTATTTCTTGATTATATGCTAAACAAGGAGTGGCTTATTCATGAGTGTTCTCAGAAAGGAGTGGGCAATTTCTGGAGCTAAGGGTTCCCGCCAACCTTTTAGACCATATTGGGTAACTTTCTGATGTTGCCATGGCATTTGTCAGCTGTTATGGCGCTGGAGGGAGTGTCTTTTAGCATGCTAATGCATTATAATTAGCGTATAATGAGCAGTGAGGATGACCAGAGGTCTTCTTTTTTTTTTTTTTTTTTTTTTTTTTTTTTTTTTTTTTTTGAGATGGAGTCTCGCTCTGTCACCTAAGCTGGAGTGCAGTGGCGCAATCTCGGCTCACTGCAAGCTCCACCTCCCAGGTTCACACCATTGTCCTGCCTCAGCCTCCCGAGTAGCTGGGACTACAGGCACCTGCCACCATGCCTGGCTAATTTTTTTGGTATTTTTTTAGTAGAGATGGGATTTCACTGTGTTAGCCAGGATGGTTTCAGTCTCCTGACCTCATTCTCCACCTGTCTCAGCCTCCCAAAGTGCTGGGATTACAGGTGTGAGCCACCGTGCCTGGTCAACCAGAGGTCTTTCATCACCCTCTTGGTTTTGATGGGTTTTGGCCAGCTTCTTTACCACAATATTTTTATCAGAATGGCCTTTGTGAGCTTATCTTGTGCCAGCCTGTGACTTAGAATGCCTAACCTCCTGGGAATGCAGTGACTTAGAATGCCTAACCTCCTGGGAATGCAGCCCAGTAGGTCTCAGCCTCATTTTACCCTATTCAAGATGGCATCACTCTGATATATTTCCCCCTTCCCTTTTACAAGGGAACCCTTAATCCTAAGGATTGTAGAGAGACAAAGATCCATCTTCTGTAACTTCTTCAGGCTGAATAGGGGTGATGATATTCCTGCCTAACTATTAGGGTCTCTTGTATTCAGGGTAGAGAGAAGCTCAGTCAGAAAGCATGGGTATGTCGAGGACCACTCATAACTCTTGAGTTCTGACAAAAGGTGATATCTGGAAGATTAATAAGTGTTCAATTTAAGAGAACATTGAGTAAGCTTATCATGCATTCCTACGCATAGAGTACAGCAGCAATATGTTTTACAAGAGTAAAGCAAAGTAAGTAAAACTATCCCAAATAAACTAAATAAGAAGGCTTTCCATGAACTGGGCAACTGCTGGAACCAAGCTGATATGGGTTTGCTAGCTGATTCCAATATGTGCCCAGAATTAGAACACTAATCCAAATTATTACATTACCAACCCCTCTGATTTATTCTGAGCTGCAGTCAGAGATCACTGATTGGTTCACAGGAATAAGCAGGGTCAGTCTAAATTGCAGGAAAAAACTGAAAAACAACTAATTGGACTATATCCTAATAACAGAGTGTACCATAGTTCTTGAAATGTATTTTTCCTCTCTTCAATCTTCCACTTTTACTAAAGACAAATCATGGTAAGGTCAGTTTGCTTGATTATTCTTGGCCTGATTATTTGCATAAAGTGCAGCAAAAATAATTATTTTTCACATAGGCTTTAAAAATCGGCTTTGATGAAACTTTGTTCCATAGGCGAATCACAAATAAAGACTTTTTTTTTTTTTGAGAGGTGCAATCTTGGCTCACTGCAACCTCTGCCTTCTGGTTTCAAGCGATTCTCCTGCCTCAGCCTCCTGTAGCTGGGATTACAGGCACCCACCACCATGCCTGGCTACTTTTTTGTATTTTCAGTAGAGATGTGGTTTGCCCATGTTGGGCAGGCTGGTCTTGAGCTCCTTACCTCAGGTGATCTGCCAACCTCAGCCTCCCAAAATGCTGGGATTACAGGTATGAGCCACTGCGCCTGGCCGAAGACTTTTTTTTAAAGCCAAGCCCACCATGGGTTTGTACCATAAATTCCACTGCCCTTGAGGTCCCAAGATAACTGGGACTTTCAGAAAGTGACATTCTTTAATTATCACAGGTCAGAAAGCCTGTGCAGAGACTGTGTAGATAGGTATGAGGCCAAGTTTCCCAAGGGGCTTTTATTGGCTCTATAAGTCAAATATGATTCCTTAAAGGAAAGCATACCATTACAGGCAAAGCCTTGCTAAAATAACCAGTTTCTCAATTGTGTCCTATTGCAAAAGAAAACAGATTATTAATGCATTTATGTAATTAACTATATTGCCATAAATTAAAAATACTCACAAATGGTTTTTAAATTCTGAAGAAATCAGGTAGAGAGAAACAAATATGCTCCAAATTTTGTTTGCTCAATTGTTAAAAGCTGTCAGTAGCTCAAAAAAAAGTTTCCTTGACTCTGAAAAGCAATATGAAGGATTAGCAATGTTTAAAGCAAAAAGTCAAAAGATTACTTCAGTCTTCCATTAGTTCAGTCCATACAGTTAACTCCTGTTCTACTTGACATTCATGAGTATTCCAGCTCTCCATGAGAGTCCTCAAAGTTTTTTCTCTATTCTAACGTCACAGTCTCCAAAGTTATCAGAAACTTGCATTCAAGAACACCTGTTAAAGTCCTGTAGCTGTCTTTAAACCACATTTTAAAGAGGATTAAAATAAGATGATTATGGATGACACAACATCTTAGTTATGACAGCCAATATTAAAGCCATAAATGACAAGGAAATTTTGGTTACTTCTGTGGCATACAACAATTTTTACATAACAATCATAACTATTAATAACAGACACTAAGTCATATCAGAATTATAGGAGTTTCCCATAATTTTGGAACACATACCAACAACATGTGTATACAAATAAAGCCCAAAGAAAGCCTAACACCATTTCATATTTGATAATGTTTCCTGTATGATTTTATGCCAAATAAGCCAAATATGTCATATTTGTACTTTAGGGGACCTAATACCTAAAAGATTAATTAGGTCAGAAAACACAAAATTTATTTTTTCTAACTTTTTATTTTATTTTACTTTAAGTTCTGGGATATATGTTCAGAACATGCAGGTTTGTTACATAGGTATGCATGTGCCATGGTGGTTTGCTGCACCTATCAACCCATCATCTAGGTTTTAAGACTGGCATGCAGTAGGTATTTGTCCTAATGCTCTCCCTCCCCTTGACCCCTAGACCCTGAGAGGCCCTAGTGTGTGATATTCCCCTCCCTGTGTCCATGTGTTCTCATTGTTCAACTCCCACTTATGAGTGAGAATATGCAGTGTTTGGTTTTCTGTTCCTGTGTTAGTTTGCTGAGGATGATGATTTCCAGCTTCATCTATGTCCCTGCAAATGACAGGAACTCATCCTTTTTTATGACTGCATAGTGTTTCATGGTGTATATGTGCCACATTTTCTTTATCCAGTCTATCATTGATGGGCATTTGGGTTGGTTCCAAGTCTTTGCTATTGTAAATAGTGCTGCAATAAACATACATGTGCATGTGTCCATAGTAGAATGATTTATAATCCTTTGGGTATATACCCAGTAATGGGATTGCTGGGTCAAATGGTATTTCTGATTCTAGATCCTTGAGGAATGGCCACACTGTCTTCCACAATGGTTGAACTAATTTACGCTCCCACCAACAGTGTAAAAGCATTCCTATTTCTCCACATCCTCTCCAGCATCTGTTGTTTCCTGACTTTTTAATGATTGCCATTCTAACTGGCGTGAGATGGTATCTCATTGTGGTTTTGATTTGCATTTATTTAATGACCAGTGATGATAAGCATTTTTTTCGTATGCTTGTTGGCTGCACAAATGTCTTTTTTTTTTTTTTTTTTTTTTGAGAGGTATCTGTTCATATCCTTCACCCTGTTTTTGATGGGGTTGTTTTTTTCTTGTAAATTTAAGTTTCTTGTAGATTCTGGATATTAGCCCTTTGTCAGATGGATAGACTGCAAAAATTTTCTTCCATTCTGTAGGTTGCCTTTTCACTCTGATCATAGTTCCTTTTGCTGAGCAGAAGCTCTTCAGTTTAATTAGATTCTATTTGTCAATTTTGGCTTTTGTTGCAATTGCTTTTGGTGTTTAGTCATGAAGTCTTTGCCCATGCCTATGTCCTGAATAGTACTGCCTAGGTTTTCTTCTAGGGTTTTTATGGCTTTAGGTTTTACATTTCAGTCTTTATTCCATTTTAAGTTAATTTTTGTATAAGGTGTAAGGAAGGGGTCCAGTTTCTGTTTTCTGCATATGGCTAGCCAGTTTTCCCAGCACCATTTGTTAAATAGGGAATCCTTTGCCCACTTCTTGTTTTTGTCAGACTTGCTAAAGATCAGATGGTTGTAGATGTGTGGTGTTATTTCTGAGGCCTCTGTTCTGTTCAACTGGTCTGTATATCTGCTTTGGTACCAGTACCATGTTGTTTTGGTTACTGTAGCCTTGTAGTAGAGTTTGAAGTCAGGTAGTATGATGCCTTCAGCTTTGCTCTTTTTGCTTAGGACTGTCTTGGCTATATGGGCTCCTTTTTGGTTCCATATGAAATTTAAAGTAGTTTTTAATAGTTCTGTGAAGAAAGCCAGTGGTAGCTTGATGGGGATAGCACTGAATCTATAAATTATTTTGGACAGTATGGTCATTTTCATGATATTGATTCTCCCTATCCATGAGCATGGATTTTTTTTCCATTTGCTTGTGTCCTTTCTTATTTCTTTGAGCAGTTGTTTGTAGTTCTCCTTGAAGAAGTCTGTCACATTTCTTGTAAGTTGTATTCCTAGGTATTTTATTTTACTTTTTGTAGTAATTGTGAATAGGAGTTCACTCATGATTTGGCTGTCTGCTTGACTATTATTGGTGTATAGAGATGCTTGTGATTAGGTGGGGAGTGGTGGCTGACACCTGTAATCCCAGCATGTTGGGAGGCCGAGGTGGGCAGATCACTTGAGGTCAGGAGTTGGAGACTAGCCTGGCCAACATGATGAAACCCTATCTCTACTAAAAATACAAAAATTAGTTGGGCACGGTGGTGTGCACCTGTAATCCCAGCTACTCAGGAGGCTGAGGCACAAGAATAGCTTGAACCCGTGAGGTGGAGGTTGCAGCGAGCTGAGATCGCAGCACTGTACTCCAGAATGGGCAATAGAGTGAGACTCATTCTCAAAAAAAAAAAAAAAAAAAAAGAAAAAAAGAAAAGAAAAGAAATGCTTGTGATTTTTGCACAATGATTTTGTATCCTGAGACTTTGCTGAAGTTGTTTATCAGCTTCAGGAGTTTTGGGCTGAGATGATGGGGTTTTTCTAAATATATAATCATGTCGTCTGCGAACAGAGACAATTTGACTTCCCCTATTCATATTTGAATACCTTTTATTTCTTTCTCTTTCCTGATTGCCCTGGCCAGAACTTCCAATACTATGAGAGAGGGCATCCTTGTCTTGTGCCGGTTTTCTAAGGGAATGCTTCCAGCTTTTGCCCATTCAGTATGATATTGGCTATGGGTTTGCCATAAATAGCTCTTATTATTTTGAGATATGTTCCATCAATACCTAGCTTATTGAGAGTTTTTAGCATGAAGGGGTGTTGAATTTTATCAAAGGCCTTTTCTGTATCTATTGAGATAATTGTGTGGTTTGGTCATCAGTTCTGTATATGTGATGGATTACGTTTATTATTTTGCATATGTTGAACCAGACTTTCATCCCAGGGATGAAGCTGACTTGATCGTGGTGGATATGCTTTTCGATGTGCTGGTGGATTTGGTTTGACAGTATTTTATTGAGAATTTTCACATTGGTGTTCACCAGGAATATTGTCCTGAAATTTTCTTTTTTTTGTTGTGTCTCTGCTAGGTTTTGGAATCAGGATGATGCTGGCCTCCTAAAATGAGTTAGGGAGGAATCTCTCTTTTTCTATTGTTTGGAATAGTTTCAGAAAGAATGGTACTAGCTCTTCTTTTTACCTCTGGTAGAATTCGACTGTGAATCCGTCTGGTCCTGGGTTTTTTGTTTGTTTGTTTGTTTGTTTGTTTTGGTTTGTAGGCTATTAATTGCTGCCTCAATTTCAGAACTTATTATTAGTCTATTCAGGGATTTGACTTCTTCCTGGTTTAGTCTTGGGAGGGCGTATGTGTCCAGGAATTTATCCATTTCTTCTAGATTTTCTGGTTTAATTGCACAGAGGTGTTTGTAGTATTCTCTGATGGTAGTTTGTATTTCTGTGGGATCAGTGGTGATATCCCCTTTATCAGTTTTTATTGTGGATATTTGATGATCTCTCATTTCTCTTTCATTAGTCTGGCTAGTAGTCTCTCTATTTTGTTAAGTCTTTTCAAAAAACCAGCTCCCAGATTCACTGATTTTTTGAAGTGTTTTTATGCCTCTATCTCCTTCAGTTTTGCTCTGATCTTAGTCATTGCTTGTCTTCTGCTAGCTTTTGAATTTGTTTGCTCTTACTTCTCTAGTTTGTTTAATTTTGATGTTAGGGTGTCTGTTTTAGATCTTTCCCACTTTCTGATGTGGGAATTTAGTGCTGTAAATTTTCCTCTGAACACTGCTTTAGCTGGATCCCAGAGATTCTGATACGTTGTGTCTTTGTTCTCATTGGTTTCAAAGAACTTATTTATTTCTGCCTTAATTTCATTATTTACCAAGTAGTCATTCAGGAGCAGGTTGTTCAGTTTCTATGTAGTTGTGTGGTTTTGAGTGAGTTTCTGAATCCTGAGTTCTAATTTGATTGCACTGTGGTCTGAGGCTGTTTTTTATGATTTCCATTCTTTTGCATTTGCTGACGAGTATTTTAGTTCCAATTATGTGGTCAATTTTAGAATAAGAGTGATGTGGTGCTGAGAAGAATGTATATTCTGTAGATTTGGGGTGGAGAGTTCTGTAGATGTCTATTAGGTTCACTTCATCCAGAGCTAAGTTCAAGTTCTGATTATCCTTGTTACTTTTCTGTTTCATTGATCTGTTCAATATTGACAGTGGGGTGTTGAAGTTCCTCACTATTATTGTGTGGGAGTCTAAATCTCTTTGTAGGTCTCTAAGAACTTGTTTTATGAATCTGGGTGCTCCTGTGTTGGGTGCATATATATTTAGGATAGTTAGCTCTTCTTGTTACGTTGATCCCTTTACCATTATATAAAGTACTTCTTTGCCTTTTTGATCTTTGTTGGTTTAAAGTCTGTTTTATCAGAGACTAAGATTGCAACTCCTCCTTTTTTTTTTTTTTTTTTTTTGAGATGGAGTCTTGCTCTGTCATCTAGCCTGGAGTGCAGTGTTGCAGTCTTGGCTGACTGCAACCTCTGCCTCTCAGTTCAAGCCATTCTCCTGCCTCAGTCTGCTGAGTAGCTGGTACTACAGGTGTGTGCCAGCACGCCTGGATAATTTTTTGTATGTTTAGTAGAGACAGGGTTTCACTGTGTTAGCCAGGATGGTCTCGATCTCCTGACCTCGTGATCTGCCCACATTGGCCTTCCAAAGTGCTGGGATTACAGGTGGAAGCCACCATGCCCAGCCCAAACCCTTTTTTTTGTTGTTTGTTTGTTGTTGTTTTTTTTGCTTTCCATTTGCTTGGTAAATATTCCTCCATCCCTTTGTTTTGAGCCTATGTGTGTCTTTGCACATGAGATGGGTCTCCTGAATACAGCACACCCATGGGTCTTGACTTTTTGTCCAATTTGCCAGTATGTGTCTTTTAATTGGGGCATTTAGCCCATTTGCATTTAATGTTAATATTGTTATGTGTGAATTTGATCTTGTCATTATGACACTAGCTGGTTATTTTGCCTGTTAGTTGATGCAGTTTCTTCATGGTGTTGATGGTCTTTACAATTTGGTATATTTTTGCAGTTGCTGGTGCCAGTTTTTCCTTTCCATATTTAGTGCTTCCTTCAGGAGCTCTTGTAAGGCAGGCCTGGTGGTGACAAAATCTCTCTGCATTTGCTTGTCTGTAAAGGATTTTATTTCTCCTTCGCTTATGAAGCTTAGTTTGGCTGCATATGACATTCTGGGTTGAAAATTCTTTTCTTTAAGAATGTTGAGGCTGGGTGCAATGGCTCACACCTGTAATCCTAGCACTTTGTGAGGTTGAGGTGGGTGGATCCTGAGGTCAAGAGATTGAGACTATCCTGGCCAGCATGGTGAAACTCTCTCTCTACTAAAAATACAAAAATTAGCTGGGCATGGTGGCACGCACCTGTAGTCCCAGCTATGTGGGAGGCTGAGGCAGGAAAATCGCTTGAACCTGGGAGATGGAGGTTGCAGTGAGCCGAGACTACACCACAGCACTCCAGCCTGGGCAACAGAGCGAGACTCCATTTCCAAAAAAAAAAAAAAAGGGGGGGGAGTGTTGAATATTGGCCCCCACTCTCTTCTGGCTTGTAGGGTTTCTGAAGAGAGATCTGCTGTTGGTCTGATGCTCTTCCCTCTGTGCATAACCTGACCTTTCTTTCTGGCTGCCCTTAACATTTGCCCCTTCATTTCAACCTTGATGAATCTGATGATTATGCGTCTTGGGATTGCTCTTCTTGAGGAGTATCTGAGTGGTGTTCTCTGTGTTTCCTGAAGTTGAATGTTTGCCTGTCTTGCTAGGTTGGGGAAGTTCTGGATAATATCCTGAAGAGTGTTTTCCAACTTGGTTCCATTCTCCCTGTTACTTTCAGGTACACCAATCAAATGTAGGTTTGCTCTTTTCACATAGTCTCATATTTTCTGGAGGCTTTGTTCATTCCTTTTCCATTTTGTTCTCTAATCTTATCTTCATGCTTTATTTCATTAAATTGATCTTCAATCTGTGATATCCTTTTTACGCTTGATCAATTTGGCTATTAATACATGTGTATGTTGTTCTCCTGCTGTGTTTTTCAGGTCTATCAGGTCATTTGTGTTTTTTTTAAACTGGTTATACTAGCTAGCAATTAGTCTAACCTTTATTCAAGGTTCTTAGCTTCCTTGCATTGGGTCAGAACATGCTTCTTGAGCTCAGAGGAGTTTGTTATTACCCACCTACTGAAGCTTACTTCTGTCAATTCATCAAAATCATTCTCCATCAATTGTGTTCCCTTGCTGGCAAGGAGTTTTGATCCTTTGGAGGAGAAGAGCCATTCTGGTTTTTGAAATTTTCAGCCTTTTTGCACTGGTTTTTCCTCATCTTCGTGGATTTATCTACCTTTAGTCTTTGATGTTGGTGACCTTCGGATGGGGTTTTATGTGGATGTCCTTTTTATTGATGTTGATGCTATTCCTTTCTGCTTGTTAGTTTTCCTTCTAACAGTCAGACCCCTCTGCTGCAGGTCTGCTGGAGTTTGTTGGAGTTCTACTCCAGACCCCATTTGCCTGGGTATCACCAGCAGAGGCTGCAGAACAGCAAAGATTGCTGCCTGTTCCTTCCTCTGGAAGCTTCGTCCCAGGGGGCACCTGCTAGATGTTCTCCTGTATGTGGTGTCTGTCGGCCCCTGCTGGGAGGTGTCTCCCAGTCAGGAGGCATGAGGGTCAGGGACCCACTTGAGGAGCAGTCTGTCCCTTAGCAGAGCTCGAGTGCTGTGCTGGGAGATCCACTGCTCTCTTCAGAGCTGCCAGACAGTAACGTTTAATTCTGCAGAAGCTGCACCCACAGCCGCCCCTTCCCTGAGGTGCTCTGTCCTAGGAAGATGGAAGTTTTGTCTATAGGCCCCTGACTGGGGCTGCTGCCTTTCTTTCAGAGATGCCCTGGCCAAAGAGGAGGGATCTAGAGAGGCAGTCTGGCTACAGCAGCTTTGTTGAGCTGTGGTGTGCTCCATCCAGTTGGTACTTCCTGGCTGCTTTGTTTACACTGTGAGGGGAAAGCCGCCTACTCAAGCCTCATTAATGGCCGACGCCTCTCTCCAGAGCAAGCTGGAGCAACCCCGGCCAACTTCAGAGTGCTGTGCTGGCAGTGAGAATTTCCAGCCAGTGGATCTTAGCTTGCTGGGCTCCATGGGGGTGGGATCTGCTAAGCTAGACCACTTGGCTCCCTGGCTTCAGCCCCCTTTCCAGGGGAGTGAACAGTTCTGTCTCACTGGTGTTCTTGGTGCCACTGGGGTATGAAAAAAAACTTCTCCAGCTAGCTCGGTGTCTGCCCAAACAGCCGCCCAGTTTTGTCCTTGAAACCCAGGGCCCTGGTGGTGTAGGCTCCCGAGGTAATCTCCTGGTCTGTGGGTTGGGAAAAGTGTAGTATCTGGGCCGGAACGCATGGTCCCCCATGGCACAGTCCCTCAGGGCTTCCCCTGGCTTCGGGAGGGAGTTCCCTGGCCCCTGCACTTCCCAGGTGAGGTGACACCCCACCCTGCTTCATCTCGCCCTCCATGGGCTGCACCCACTACCTAACCAGTCCCAATGAGATGAGCTGGGTACCTATGTTGGAAATGCAGAAATCACCTGCCTTCTGTGTTGATCTCACCGGGAACTGCAGACCAGAGCTGTTCCTATTCAGCCATCTTGCCAGCCACTCTACCTTTTCTTTCTACAATTCTTTTATGAGCTAAATGATATGCAATTTTCCCCACAGTCTAGGGCTTGTTTCACATTCTCCTAACAGTACATTTTGAAGAGGTTATGTTCTTAATTTTAACCATGTCCAATTCATATATTTTTTCTTTTATAGACTCTGTTTTTGGTATTATCTAAAAAATATTTGCAAAACACAAGGTCAAAAAAATTTTTCCTTTCTTTTATTCTAAAAGATATAAATTCATTGGTTTTACATGTAAGTCTATGATCTACTTGCGTTAGTTTTTGTATATAGGGTAAGGTGTACCTTGAATTTTTCTTTCTTTTCTTGCTTAAGGATATGCAACTCATTTCTATTTTTTTAAAATAATAAAGACATTTACTATTATTTAAAAGAAGAACAAATATTTAGGCAAACTGTGAAAAAGGAGGATATGCCTGCCTCCTGTTTCCGGGGAGAAGGCAGAAGTGGGTGGGCAGGGGAAAGGTAAGGGTTTTGAGGGCAACAAGGTCTCTTCAGTGTGGGCTCCGCAGGCTAAGGAGAGGTGAGGCTGGAGGGCTGGCAGAGTGGTCAGCTGAGGCAGTGGGAAGTGCCCTGGTGGGGTCAGTGGCTCCTGTGGGGGTAAAACAAGGGTCAGTAAGATGAAGCAGTCTGGAGGCTCAGGAGAAGGTGGCAGGGCCCTGACTCTGAGCCGGGCTGCAGGCTGGGTGTGCTCAGAGGTGCATGGTCTCCCCGGGGCGGCTCCTTGGTGTGTAGGAAGACCCAAGACACCGAGACATTGCTGCACCTGCTCCTAGAGCTCCCGCGGTGGCTCGGCGACTGGGCTGTGGCTGGCGTACTTCCTGCAGTAGGGCAGGCGGCGGGCTGAGGGAAGGCTGCTTCTCCTCGATGACACTGCTGCTGGAGAGTGGCGGTTTCTTCTGAGAGGCCCAGGCCTGGGCACAAAGGCGGGGACCTCTCCATGTCTCCTGATGGGCTTGAAGGCAGACAGCCTGGGTGACGGGCTCTGCTTGCTACGCTTGGTGTCTGAGACCTCAAACCAGAGTGGCTCATCGAATTTCCTTTTTCCCTTGCTGCACTGGCTGAGGGCCTTCAGCACGGTCTCCCTGGCACAGGGATCTGGGGCCTCGAGGGGAGGTGACGCTTGTACAGGCTTCTCTTTGTGCTCCGGCGGGGCGATTTTCACGGTCACCAGGCTGCGGACGGGCCGGGGGTGCCGGGCCTTCCAAAGCCACCGCTTCATGTAGGCCAGGTGAGCCTGGGAAAAGTCGGGCCCAGTGAGGCTTAGGAGTGGTGGCCTGTTGGGAAAGCGCCTCCAGGCCTCTGGGATCAGCTCTCTCCGGATGCGGGAGTAGTCCCAGTCGGGAGGAGCGGTGGGGAGGGGCCGGGTGCGGACCCAGCGCTTCCCATGGACGTAGACGACTTTGCAGCGGTCCTGGACCTGGGAGCGGAGGACAGGCCTGGACGGCAGGGATCGGTGCTTCTGGGCTCAGGGCAGCACCCTGGCCCGGGGCCAGCCCAGGAACCAGCTCAGGTAGTTGCCCATGACAGCAGTGCAATCGTCGGGACCTTCCGTTAGAAATTCGGCTTCCAGAAGTTTCCGAAGTCTGCGGCCCGGGCCAAGTGTGCTGAGCTTGGTGACCGTTGGCCTCAGGACTCCAGAAAGCGCGCAAAGCATCGCGCGCTGGGCACCCTCTGGCCATAGGGTCCCGCACCGGCCAGGAAGGCGCCTCGCGGAATCGGACGTCACAGGGCGCAGCTGCAGCAGGGGAGGGCAGCACCCAGACGACCTGGGGGACCAGGGAAGCTCAAGCCTCCGTCCTTCCCACTGATGGTCCCAGTCACTTGGCTCTGGGAAGAGGGGCCTAGCAGCTGCCTCTATTTTTGTGTCTGACTTTTGAAGGTGGAAGAGAGAATTTCTGCCAGGTCCTGAAAACTGCAGATGCCTGTTGACAGAAGGGTGTTCTCTCTGATCAGTGTGAAAATGAACATACGATGTTTAGTTTTCCATTCCTGAGTTACTTCACTTAGAATAATGGTCTCCAACTTCATCCAGGTTGCTGCGAATGCCATTATTTCATTCATTTTTAAGGCCGATTAGTATTCCATAGTACGTTTGTACCAAATTTTCTTTATTCACTCATAAATTGATGGGCATTTGGGCTGATTCCGTATTTTTGCAATTGCTATTTCTGCTGCTATAAACGTATGTGTGCAAGTATCTTTTTCATATAATGACTTCTTTTCTTCTGGGTAGGTACCAAGTAGTGGTATTGCTGGATCAAACGGTAGTTCTACTTTTAGTTCTTTAAGGAGTCTCCACACTGTTTTCCATAGTGGTTTTTACAGTTTACATCCCCACCAGCAGTATACCAGTGTTTCCTTTTCACCACATCCACACCAACATCTATTATTTTTTTATTATGGCCATTCTTGCAGGAGTAAAGTGGTATCGCATTATGATTTTTACTTGTATCTCCCTGATGATTAGTGATGATAAGTGATTATTTTAGTAATACACATTACTGTGTGATTTAGTAAATCACATTAGTGATGATTTTTTTCTTATGTTTGTTGGCTATTTGTATATTTGAGAATTAAGAGTTGTCTATGTCTTTAGCCCACTTTTTGAATGGGATTATTTGTTTTTTTTTCTTGCTGATTTGAGTTCCTCATAGATTCTGGATATTATTCCTTCGTCAGATTCATAGTTTGTGAAGATTTTCTCCCATTCTGTGGTCTGTTTATCTGCTGATTATTGCTTTTACTGTGCAGAAGCTTTTAGTTTAATTAAGTCTCAACTATTTATCTCTGTTATTATTGCATTTGCTTTTGGGTTCGTGGTCATAAAACCCTTGCCTAAGTTAATGTCTAGAAGGGTTTTTCCAATGTTATCTTCTAGAAATTTTATGGTTTCAGGTCTTAGATTTAAGTCTTTGATCCATCTTGAGTTGATTTTTATATAAGGTGAGAGATGAGGATCCAGTTTCATTCTTCTGCATGTGGCTTGCCAATTATCCCAGCGCCATTTGTTGAATAGGGTGTCCTTTCTCCACTTCATGTTTTTGTTTGCGTTGTTGAAGATCAGTTTGCTGTAGGTATATGGCTTTATTTCTGGGTTCTCTATTCTGTTTCATTGGT
Source organism: Chlorocebus sabaeus (assembly GCF_047675955.1). Classification (NCBI taxonomy): domain Eukaryota; kingdom Metazoa; phylum Chordata; class Mammalia; order Primates; family Cercopithecidae; genus Chlorocebus; species Chlorocebus sabaeus. Next base: position 7,965,263 of record NC_132906.1, read on the forward strand.
CTAGTAGCCTATTTTCATACCAGTACCATGCTGTTTTGGTGACTATAGCCTTGTAATATAGTTTGAAGTCAGGTAAGGTGATGCCTCCAGATGTGTTCTTTTTGCTTAGCCTTGCTTAGGCGAACTCTTTTTCAGTTCTATATGAATTTTATAACTGCTTTTTCTAGTTCTGTGAAGAATGATGGTGGTATTTTGATGAGAATTGCATTGAATTTGTAGATTGCTTTTCGCAGTGTGGTCATATTCACAATATTGATTCTACCCATCCTTGAGCACGGCATGTGTTTCCATTTGTTTGTGTCATCTGTGATTTTTTTTGGCAGTGTTTTGCAGTTTTCTTTGTAGGGGTCTTTCACTTCCTTGGTTAGGTGTAATATACTCCTAAGTGGTTTTTGTTTGTTTGTTTTGCAGCTATTGTAAAAGGGCTTGAGTTCTTGATTTGATTCTCAGCTTGGTTGCTGTTGTTGTATAGCAGTGCTACTGATTTGTGTATATTGAGTTTGTATCCTGAAACTTTGCTGAATTCATTTATCAGTTCTAGGAGCTTTTAGGATGAGGCTTTAGGGTTTTCTTGGTATACCATTATATCATTGGTGAACAGTGACAGTTTGACTTCCTCTTTACTGATTTGGATGACCTTTATTTCTTTCTCTTGTCTAATTGCTCTGGCTAGGACTTCCAGTACTACGTTGAATAGAAGTGGTGAAAGTGGGTATCCTTAACTTGTTGTCAGAGGGAATGCTTTCAGCTTTTCCCCATTCAGTATAATGTTGGCTGTGGGATTGTCATAGATAGCTTTTATTATCTTAAAATACGTCCTTTCTATGCTGATTTTGCTGAGGGATGCTGGATTTTGTCATGCTTTTTCTGTGTCTGTTGAGATGATCGTGTTATTTTTGTTTCTAATCCTGTTTATATGGTGTATCACATTTATTGACTTGCGTATGTTAAACCATCTTGCATCCCTAGTATGAAACCAACTTGATCATGGTAGATTACCCTTTTTTGTATGCTGTTGGATTCCATTGTATGCTGTTGGATTCCATTTGTTGAGGATGTTTGCAACCATGTTCATCAGGGACATTGGTCTGTAATTTTCTTTTTTTGTGATGCTCCTTTCTGGTTTTAGTATTAGGGTGATACTGGCTTTATAGAATGACGTAGGAAGGATTGCCTCTTTCTCTAGTTTTTTAAATAGTGTCAGTAGGTTGATACAATTCTTCTTTTAATGTCTCACAGAATTCAACTGTGAGCTCGTCTGGTCCTGGACTTTTTCTTGTTGGCATTTTCTCTTTTAATTACCATTTCAATCTCACTGCTTATTACTGGTCTATTCAGAGTTTTAATTTCTTCCTGGTTTAATCTAGGAAGTTTGTGTATTTCCAGGAATTTATCCAACTCCTCTAGGTTTTCTTTCCATGTTTAATGCTTCCTTCAGGAGCTCTTATAAGGCAGGCCTGGTGGTGATAAATCTCTCAGCATTTGCTTATCTGTAAAGGATTTTATTTCTCCTTCGCTTACGAAACTTAATTTGGCTGGATATCAAAATCCAGGTTGAAAATTATTTGCTTTAAGAATGTTGGATATTGGTCCCCACTCTCTTCTGGCTTGCAGGGTTTCTGCAGAGAAATCTGCTGTTAGTCTGATGCGTTTCTCTTTGTGGGTAACCTGAGCTTTCTCTCTGACTGCCCTTAATATTTTTTCCTTCATTTCAACCTTGGTGAATCTGATGATTATGTGTCTTGGGATTGCTCTTCTTGAGGAGTATCTTTGTGGTGTTCTCTGTATTTCCTGTATTTGAATGTTGGCCTGTCTCGCTAGGTTGGGGAAGTTCTCCTGGATAATATCCTGAAGAGTGTTTTCCAACTTGGTTCCATTCTCCCTATCATTTTCAGGTACACCAATCAGACGTAGATTTGGTCTTTTCACATAGTCCCATATTACTTGGAGGTTTCGTTTTTTCCTTTTAATTCTTTTTTCTCTAATCTTGTCTTCATGCTTTATTTCATTAAGTTGATCTTCAATCTCTGATATCCTTCTTTCTGCTTGATTGATTCAGCTATTTATACTTGTGTATGCTTCACTTAGTTCTAGTGCTGTGTTTTTCAGCTCCATCAGGTCATTTATGTTCTTCTCTAAACTGGTTTTCTAGTCAGCAATTCCTCTAACCTTTTTTCAAGGTTCTTAGCTTCCTTGCATTGGGTTAGAAAATGCTCCTTTAGCTCGGAGGAGTTTATTACCCACCTTCTGAAGTCTACTTCTGTAAATTCTTCAAACTCATTCTCCATCCAGTTTTATTCCCTTGCTGGGGAGTTGTGATCCTTTGGAGGAGAAGAGGCATTCTGATTTTTGGAATTTTCAGCCTTTTTGCACTGGTTTTTCACCATCTTTGTGGATTCATCTACTTTGGTCTTTGATGTTGGTTAGCTTTGAATGGGGTCTGTGAGTGGTCATGTTATTCCTTTCTGTTTGTTAGTTTTTCTTCTAACAGTCAGGTCCTCTGCTGCAGGTCTGCTGGAGTTCGCTGGAGGTCCACTCCAGACCCTGTTTTCCTGGGTATCACCAGCAGAGGCTGCAGAACAGCAACGATTGCTGCCTGTTCTTTCCTCTGGAAGCTTCGTCCCAGGAGGCACCTGCCAGATGCCAGCCTGAGCTCTCCTGTATGAGGTGTCTGTTGGCCCCTACCGGGAAGTGTCTCCCAGTCAGGGTACGCAGGGGTCAGGGACCCACTTGAGGAGGCAGTCTGACCATAAGCAGAGCTCGAACGCTGTGCTGGGAGGTCCGCTGCCCTCTTCAGAGCCATCATGCAGGGACGTTTAAGTCTGCTGGAGCTGTGTCCACAGCCACCCCTTCCGCCAGGTGCTCTGCCCAGGGAGATAGGGGTTTTATCTGCAAGTCCCTCACTGGGGCTGCTGCCTTTTTTTCAGAGATGCCCTGCCCAGAGAGGAGAAGTCTAGCAGTCTGGCCACAGTGGCCTTGCTGAGCTGCAGTGAGCTCTGCCCAGTTCAAACTTCCTGACGGCTTTGTTTACACTGTGAGGGTAAAACTGCCTACTCAAGCCTCAGCAATGGTGGACACCCCTCCCCACACCAAGCTGGAGCATCCCAGGTCGATCTCAGACTGCTGCTCCACTGGGAGCAAGAATTTCAAGCCAGTGGATCTTAGTTTGCTGGGCTCTGTTGGGGTGGGACCTGCCAAGCCGGAGCGCATGGCTCCCTGGCTTCAGCACCCCTTTCCAAGGGAGTGAATGGTTCTCTCTGGCGTTCTAGGCACCACTGCGGTATGGCAAACAACAACAACAACAACAACAACAACAACAACAAAACAAAACAAAACAAAAACCCTGAAGCTAATTTGGTGTCTGCCCAAACGGCCACCCAGTATTGTGCTTGAAATCCAGGGCCCTGGTGGGGTAGGCACCAGAGGGAATCTCCTGGTCTGCAGGTTACGAAGACCATGGGAAAAGCGCAGTATCTGCGGGGAGTACACAGTTCCTCCGGCTCAGTCCCTCATGGCTTCCCTTGGGTAGGAGAGAAAATTCCCTGACTCCTTGCACTTCCCAGGTGAGGTGATGCCCCACCCTGCTTCATCTTGCCCTCCATGGGCTGCACCCACTGTCCAACCAGTCCCAATGTATTGAACCATGTACCTCAGTTGGAAATGCAGAAATCACCTGCCTTCTATGTCAATATCGCTGGGAGCTGCAGACTGAAGGTATTCCTATTGGGCTATCTTACCAGCCAAATGCTTCCAGCTTTTTCCATTCAGTACAGTATTGGCTGTGGGCTTGTCATAAATAGCTCTTCTTATTTTGCGATTTGTTCCATCAATACCTAGTTTATTGAGAGTTTTTAGCATGAAGGGTGTTGAATTTTATCAAAGGTCTTTTCTGCATCTATTGAGATAATCATGTGGTTTTTGTCATTGGTCATGTTTATGTGATGGATTATGTTTATTGATTTGTGTGTGTTGAACCAGACTTGCATCCTAGGGATGAAGCCAACTTGATCGTGATGGATAAGCTTTTTTAATGCTGGATTTGGTTTGCCAGTATTTTATTGAGGATTTTCACGTTGATGTTCATCAGGGATATTGGCCTGAAATTTTCTTTTTTTGTTGTGTCTCTGCCAGGTTTTGGTATCAGGATGATGCTGGCCTCATAAAATGAGTTAGGGAGGAGTTCCTCTCTATTGTTTGGAATAGTTTCAGAAGGAATGGTACCAGCTCCTCTTTTTACCTCTGGTAGAATTTGACTATGAATCCGTCTGGTCCTGGGTTTTGTTTTGTTTTGTTTTGTTTTGGTTGGTAGGCTATTAATTACTGCCTCAATTTCAGAACTTGTTATTAGTCTATCCAGGGATTCAACTTCTTCCTGGTTTACTCTTGAGAGGGTGTATGTGTCTAGGAATGTATCCATTTCTTTTAGATTTTCTAGTTTATTTGCGTAGAGGTGTTTATAGTATTCTCTAATGGTAGTTTGTAGTTCTGTGGGATCAGTAGTGATATCCCCTTTACCAGTTTTTATTGTGTCTGTTTGATTCTTCTTACTTTTCTTCTTTATTAGTCTGGCTAGCAGTCTATCTACTTCGTGGATCTTTTCAAAAAACCAGCTCCTGGATTCATTGGTTTTTTGAAGGGTTTTTTGTGTCTCTTTCTCCTTCAGTTTTGCTCTGATCTTAGTTATTTCTTGTCTTCTGCTAGCTTTTGAATTTGTTTGTTCTTGCTTCTCTAGTTCTTTGAATTTTGATGTTAGGGTGTCAGTTTCAGATCTTTCCCGCTTTCTGATGTGGGCATTTAGTGCTATAAATTTCCCTCTAAACATTGCTTTAGCTGTGTCTCAGAGATTCTGGTATGTTGTGTCTTTGTTCTCATTGGTTTCAAAGATCTTATTTATTTCTGCCTTAATTTAATTATTTACCAGGTAGTCATTCAGGAGCAGGCTGTTCAGTTTCCATGTAGTTGTGAAGTTTTGAGTCAGTTTCTTAATGGTGAGTTCTAATTTGATTGCACTGTGGTCTGAGAGACTGTTAGGATTTCCATTCTTTTGCATTTGCTGACGAGTGTTTTAGTTCCAATTATGAGGTCGATTTTAGAATAAGTGCTATGTGGTGCTGAGAAGAATGTATCTTCTGTTGATTTTGGGTAGAGAGTTCTGTAGATGTCTATTAGGTCCACCTGGTCCAGAGCTGAGTTCAAGTTCTGAATATCCTTGCTAATTTTCTGTCTCGTTGATCTGTCTAATATTGACAGTGGGGTGTTAAAGTCTCCCACTATTATTGTGTGGGAGTCTAAGTCTCTTTGTAGGTCTCTAAGAACTTGTTTTATGAATCTGGGTGCTCCTGTATTTGGTGCACATATATTTAGGATAGTTAGCTTTTCTTGTTGCATTGATCCCTTTACCATTGTATAATGCACTTCTTTGTCTCTTTTGTCTTTTTTGATCTTTGTTGGTTTGAAGTATTTTATCAGAGACTAGGATTGCAACCCCTGTGTTTTAAAAATTTTTTATTTATTATGTATTTATTTATTTATTTTTTGAGACAGTCTCACTTTGTTACCTAGACTGGAGCGTAGTGGTGCGATTTCAGCCCACTGAAACCTCTGCCTCCCAGGTTCAAGCAATTCTCCTGCCTCAGCCTCCCAAGTAGCTGGGACTATAGGTACGTGCCACCACACCCGGCTCATTTTTTGTGTTTTTATTAGAGATGGGGTTTCACTGTGTTAGCCTGGATGGTCTCGATCTCCTGACCTTGTGATTTGCATGCCTTGGCCTCCCAAAGTGCTGGGATTACATGCCCAGCCCAACTCTTGCTTTTTTTTTTCCGCTTTCTATTTGCTTGGTAAATATTCCTCCATCCCTTTATTTTGAGCCTATGTGTGTCATCACATCTGAGATGGGTCTCCTGAATACAGCACACTGATGGATGTTGACTCTTTATTTAATTTTCCAGTCTGTGTCTTTTCATTGGGGCATTTAGCATTGTTTTTTTTTTTTTTTTTTTTTTTTTTTTTTTTTTTTTTTGAGACGGAGTCTTGCTCTGTCGCCCGGGCTGGAGTGCAGTGGCCGGATCTCAGCTCACTGCAAGCTCCGCCTCCCAGGTTTACGCCATTCTCCTGCCTCAGCCTCCCGAGTAGCGAGGACTACAGGCGCCCGCCACCTCGCCCGGCTAGTTTTTTGTGTTTTTAGTAGAGACGGGGTTTCACCGTGTTAGCCAGGATGGTCTCGATCTCCTGACCTCGTGATCCACCCGTCTCGGCCTCCCAAAGTGCTGGGATTACAGGCTTGAGCCACCGCGCCCGGCCGCATTTAGCATTGTTATTGTGAATATGATCCTGTCATTATGATGCTAGCTGGTTATTTTGCCTGTTAGTTGATGCAGTTTCTTCATGGTGTCAATGGTGTTTGCAAACTGGTATGTTTTTGCAGTGGCTGGTACCAGTTCCCCCCCTCCCCATATTTAGTGCTTCCTTCAGGAGCTCTTGTAAGGCAGGCCTGGTGGTGACATGATCTCTCTGCATTTGCTTGTCTGTAAAGGATTTTATTTCGCCTTCACTTATGAAGCTTAGTTTGACTGGATATGAAACTCTGGGTTGAAAATTCTTTTCTTTAAGAATGTTGAGGCTGGGCCTGATAGCTCACACCTTAATCCCAGCACTTTGTGAGGCTGAGGTGGGCAAATCATGAGGTCAAGAGATCAAGAGTATCCTGGCCAAGATGGTGAAACTCCATCTCTACTAAAAATACAAAAATAAGCTGGGCATGGTGGCAGGCATCTGTAGTCCCAACTACATGGGAGGCTGAGGCAGGAGAATTGCTTGAACCTGGGAGGCAGAGGCTGCAATGAGCCAAGATCGCATCACTATACTGCAGCCTGGTGACAGAGCAAGACTCTGTCTCAAAAAAAAAAAAAAAAAAAAAAAAAAGGACGTTGAATATTGGCTGTCACTTCTTCTGGCTTGTAGGGTTTCTGCAGAGAGATCCTCTGTTAGTCTGATCGGCGTCCCTTTGTGCATAACCCGATCTTTCTTTCTGGCTGCCCTTAACATTTTTTTCTTCATTTCAATCTTGGTGAATCTGACAATTAAGTATCTTGGGGGATGCTCTTCTCGAGGAGTATCTTAGTGGTGTTCTCTATATTTCCTGAAGTTGAATGTTGGCGTGTCTTGCTAGGTTCTGGAAGTTCTGGTGAATAATATCCTGAAGAGTGTTTTCCAACTTGGTTCCATTCTCTCTGTCCCTTTCAGGTACACCAATCAAACATAAATTTGTTCTTTTTACATAGTTCCATATTTCTTGGAGGCCTTGTTTGTTCCTTTGCAATTTTTTCTCTAATCTTGTCTTCATGCTTTATTTCATCAAGTTGATCTTCAATCTGATATCCTTTTTTCCACTTCATTCAGCTATTGATATTTGTGTATGCTTCATGAAGTTCTCGTGCTGTTTTTCAGCTCCATCAAGTCATTTATGTTCTTCTCTAAACTGGTTATTTTGGTTAGCAATTCATCTAACCTTTTTTCAAGGTCCTTAGCTTCCTTGCATTGGGTCAGAACATGCCCCTTTAGCTCAGAGGAGTTTGTTATTACCCACTTTCTGAAGCCTACTTCCATCAATTCATCAAACTCATTCTCTGTCCAGTTTTGTGCCCTTGCTGGAGAGGAGTTGCAATCATTTGGAGTAGAAGAGGCAATTTTCAGCATTTTTATGCTGTTTTTTCCTCATCTTCGTGGATTTATTTACCTTTGGTCTTTGAGACTAATGACCTTTGGATGGGTTTTCTGTGTGTGGAGGTCCTTTTTGTTGATGTTGATGTTATTCCTTTCTGTTTGTTAGTTTTCCTTCTAACAGTCAGGCCCTCTGCTGTAGGTCTGCTGGAGTTTGCTGGAGATCCACTCCAGACCCTATTTGCCTGGGTATCACCAGTGGAGGCTGCAGAACAGCAAAGACTGTTGCCTGCTTCTTCCCCTGGAAGCTTTGTCCCAGAGGCACCTGCCAGATATGAGCCTGAGCTCTCCTGTATCAGGTGTCTGTCGACCCATGTTGGAAGATCTCTCCCAGTCAGGAAGCACGGGGGTCAGGGACCCACTCGAGGAGGCAGTCTGTCCCTTAGCAGAGCTTGAGTGCTGTGCTGGGAGAACCCTCTTTGTCAGGATCCACTGCTCTCTTCAGAGCCAGCAGGCAGAAACATTGAAGTCCGGTGAGTTGTGCCCACAACCACCCCTTCCCCCAGGTGCTCTGTCCCAGGGAGATGGGAGTTTTATCTATAAGCCCCTGATTGGGGCTGCTGCCTTTCTTTCAGAGATCCCCTTCCCAGTGAAGAGGAATCTAGAGAGGCAGTCTGGCCACAGCTGCTTTGCTGTGCTGTGTTGAGTTCCACCCAGTCCTTAACACTGTGAGGGGAAAACCGCCTACTCAAGTCTCAGTAATTTTGGATGCCTCTCATCTCTCCATGCTCGATTATCTCAGGTCGGCTTCAGACTGCTGTGCTGGCAGCAAGAATTTCAAGCCAGTGGTTCTTAGCTTGCTGGGCTTCATCAGGGTGGGACCCGCCAAATGAGACCAGCTGGCTCCCTGACTTCAGCCCCCTTTCCAGAGGAATAAACAGTTCTGTCTTGCTGGGGTTCTAGGCACCACTGGGATATGAAAAAGAAAACTCCTGCAGCTAGCTCGGTGTCTGCCTGAACAGCCACCCAGTTTTGTGCTTCAAACCTGGGGCCCTGGTGGTGTAGGCACACGAGGGAATCTCCTGGTCTGCAGATTGCAAAAACCATGGGAGAAGCGTAGTATCTGGCTGGGTAGCACAGTCGCTCACAGCTTCCCTTGGCTGGGAAAGGGAGACCCCCTGTCCTTGCACTTTCCGGGTGAAGTGATGCCCCACCCTGCTTCTACTTGCTCTCTGTGGGCTGCACCCACTGCCTAACCAGTCTCAATGAGATGAACCAGGTACCTCAGTTGGAAATGCAGAAATCTCCTGCCTTCTGTGTTGGTCTTGCTGGGAGCTGCAGACCAGAGCTGTTCCTATTCGGCTGTCTTGCCAGATCCCCCAAAGACATAATTTATAATTTGATTTTGGAAAGTTTGTCAAATCTCAAATGTTTAAATGCTTTATATTTTAAAGTAGAATTTCAGGTTATCGTAAGTTATTCATTTTGCCAAAATGATAACTTAAAATTTTTTTAAAGACAAAAAATTTTAATCATTAATAGAGGGAAGATTTAGCTTTCCAAGTTTTATGTCTCTTTTCTTTCCCTTCTTTTTTCTACAGTTTATTCAAAAAGCAAACAAAAATCTTTCTTTTTTTGATATTACATGAAAATCTTGTTCAAGAGAGAAAGCCAAATCTCATCGTTGCATTAGTGTGCTATTGATTTCAAAACCAGTTCTTAATAAAACCTTATAGACAAATCTATCCAATCTTAATCCGTTTGACCATAAGGTAAGACACCATAAACCTTTTGTACCCCTTTATAAATTTTTGTGAAAAAGCAGATCAGTGCTATATGAAAAACCTGTTGTGCTTTTATTCCAATGTTCAATTTACGGAAAAACTGAATAATACCCCTTTAACTTTAGCCATTGTGTTCACACACACACAGAATTTCTTTTACAAGATTAATTTTTCACAATCCTTCCACAATGTGCTCAAACCTTCAGCTTTATCTTATCCAACTTAAAACAATTCTTTAACCCTTTAATCTAGGCAAAAAAAAAAAAAAAAAAAAAAAAAAAATCCACATTCCCATGCCGTGTTATAAATCTTTTAGGAAAAACACATTTCACTTCCCTTATACACTTTGCATGTAAAAGTGTTCTTAGTTCCCAAAAATTACTTAAGTCACATGAACTAAAAGGCATTACACTTTTTACTTTTCTGACAAAATATTTGATTTAAGCACTGATTATTTTTAAACCAATTAATCAAAGCTCTTTCATATTACACACATATTACCCACAGAACACACATAAATGCACAGACAGAAGATCCAGTGCTTGTATGATTTTTCATTTGCCAGTTTCTTAATTGGATTGCCGGCTTCAGAGTGGAACCCCTGGAGGAAAAGGACCAGGAAAGCATGCAGTTTCTATGGTCTAATTAGCAGGCACAACTGGGATGCGAAAACAGATCCCCAAAATTAAGAGCTCCATTTTTGTACTGAATCCTGGATCCCTCAAAGAGAGATGCTACAGAACAACAATGCCATGATTGTACCGTGCATTTCATTGCAAAGCAACCCAAAGCCAATCAGCCCATTCTGTGATTAGCCCATCCCCCGTGGGAGTCTTATCTCTCAGTGGGGGGTGGGGGGGGATGGAAACATCTCCGTATCTTCCAGGTGACCAAGAGCTTCTGTCATCCAAACATGCAAAGAACCGAGTATCCCCCCGTAACTGCCATTAGCTATCCCCAAAACTGTATTTCCTACATAGTTATTAGATACCAAAGCTCTCTGATAATGCGAAGTGATTTCTGATACCCCCAGAAGTCAAAACCATCAGTTAATTCAGTGTAGAACAGGACAGAGCCTTAGATTTTGAGAGGGCTCTATCCACTTTTAATTAAGTTGACTTTTAACCATTGCGCTCCTTAAAGAAAAAAAATTTTTTTAGGTCTCTTATTACCCAATTATTTTAACCATGCCAAACTGCCAATATTTCTGATTTTTAAACTTTACCAAAAGTTAACTTCCAGGTGAAACCAATAAACCTGAAGGAAGGTTATGACTTAACCATGAGTGCACCAGGTCAAGCTCCCAAGGACATAAAACAAGAAGAGAGGGAAACTTCATCTAGTTTTTTTCATTTGTTTCAGGGACTTCCTACCAGGAGTTTCACCATGTGGTCTCTGGGCAAGACAGTCGCCCTGAGTAACAGAAAAGATAGGAAAGGGAAAGGAGAGAAAGAGAGGGAAAAGCATTACCTGTGGTGAGGTGGGGAAGGTGAGCAGCTCAGGGAGGCCAGAGAAAGACCCACCCATTGCAACGACACTGAAAAGTTCAGGTGGCCGCTTGTCAGTCGTGAAGGGATCTTTTCCAGCAGTCCCATCAGCTCTCAAGTTTCCCCTTTTGGGGAGAAAAAGCTCCCCATGACCCATGATCTTGTACATGCCTAATCGTGTCACCCATAGCTGTCAGCATTTTTAGTAGAGGCGACGTTTTGCCATGTTGCCCAGGCTGGTCTTGAACTTATGGGCTCAAGTGATCCTCCTGCCTTGGCCTCCCGAAGTGCTGGGATTACAGGCATGAAACACCATGCCCAGCCTTATGGTGTATCTGATCCTATTTCCCTCTCTGTGGGTGAGCATCTCTTCTTAACCAGTGGAAATCTTGCCAGCTGTATGGCCTTCGGCAAGTTGCTTAACCCTCTAAGCCTCACCTTCCTAATTGGTTCAGTGGAAGACCAAAGTAGTACCTATCCCAGGGGACTGTGCAATCACATAAGAAAATGTGTGCAAATCACTTAGCAGAGCCCATGCCTGATACACGTAGATGATCACTTCCCATCAGCTATCATTAATGAGCATCTCTGTTGGGGCCTTTGTGATATAAGAGACAACTGGCACTTCTTCTGTAATACAAGCCTTTACTCAAGATCATCTCTACAGTTGACTGAGGCCTCCATGGCCCCAATAAGTAACATTATTATATGAGGGGGCGGGGGAAGAGTCTGTGAGCATCTTATTGTCCTTATGTCTTCAATATGCACCCAGTTATCTTTTGTCAGCAAACACTGGTCGTGAGCATCCTGTCAGCACAGCTCTTCTCCTTCTTACTGTTTACCCTTCGCTCCTTTTTTTTTTTTTTTTTTTTGAGACAGAGTCTCGCTCTGTCGCCCAGGCTGGAGTGCAGTGGCACGAGCTCAGCTCACTGCGAGCTCTGCCTCCCGGGTTCATGCCATTCTCCTGCCTCAGCCTCCCAAGTAGTTGGGACTACAGGTGCCCGCCACCACGCCCGGCTAATTTTTTGTTTTTTTTTAGTAGAGACGGGGTTTCACCGTGTTAGCCAGGATGGTCTTGATCTCCTGACCTTATGATCCGCCCGCCTGGGCCTCCCAAAGTGCTGGGATTACAGGCGTGAGCTACCGCGCCCGGCCTCTTTTCACTCCTTTTAATGGAGATTAGTTTAGGTCCACATTAAATCCACCCTGGATTTGATCTATATGGATCTTTTCCACCCGGTTACTTTTGTCCCTGGCTTGCTGGTCTGGGAGATGAGTGGTGCGGGAGGCATTACTGTGACCACAGCAGCTATATCCCCTCCCCAGAGATTTACTTGCTCTGAGGAAGAATGAGCTGAACCATCAACTCTGTCACAAGGGCCGCTCCACCCATGGCCCAGCTGCTCAACTTTGAGGCTAATTTGGCAGAAAATAAGACTTGCACTTAGTTAATGAGGATCAGATTTTACATACCTCTGTAAGACTTTCCCCCCTTTTCTGAGTTTGTGTTTTTAAATGAATAGATTAAGAAATCTTATTTATTTAATTGATCATCCCTAGGTACTTGGCTTTGACAACTGGATTATTATTACTATTATTAAAAATTTTTTTGGGCTGGGCATGGTGGCTCAAGCCTGTAATCCCAGACTTTGGGAGGCCGAGACGGGCGGATCACGAGGTCAGGAGATCGAGACCATCCTGGCTAACACGGTGAAACCCCATTTCTACTAAAAAATACAAAAAACTAGCCAGGCGAGGCGGCAGGCGCCTGTAGTCCCAGCTACTCGGGAGGCTGAGGCAGGAGAATGGCGTAAATCCGGGAGGCGGAGCTTGCAGTGAGCTGAGATCCGGCCACTGCACTCCAGCCTGGACGACAGAGCGAGACTCTGTCTCAAAAAAAAAAAAAATTTTTTTTTCATAGAGTCAGAGTCTTGATGTATTGCCCAGGCTGGTCTTGAACTCCTGGGCTCAGGCAGTCCCCGTCCTCAGCCTCTGAAAGTGCTGGGATTGTAGGCATGAGCCACTGGGCCCAGATGACAACTGTATTATTTAGGGAATTGGGTATCAGTCATTCCTTCAACATATATTCTTGAGAACTGCCCACGTTACAGACACAATTCTTGATTCTGGAGTTCCAGCAACAAACAGGGCAGACAAGATCCCTTTCCTGATAGAAGAGGTTGAGAGGCAGAAAACAGACAAGAAAACAAATAAACCAGAAAATATCAGGCTAGGTGTACCAGGTATAGATTTTGCTTAATAACAACAGAAACTAACTTTAACAAAAGGCAAAAGAAGGATTTTACTGGGAAGATACACAGTTGTTCACAGAATCAAAGAAAAGGCTGAAGACCCAAGATTTGGAAGTTCCAAAAACAGAACAACTTTGAACATCTAGGAAACTAGAAGTGACCGACTTTCTTTTTAGGACCACACTGGAATCAATGAGCTCCTACTAGTACTTTCTCAGGACGCCAGAAAGAGAAAGAGTGAGCAGTTGGTTGGTCTGGCTTTACTCAGTTGACCAACTCTTGGCCAGGGTAAGACATACCATGTGCATGAGCAGTTTCTCCACCTCCATCTCTAGTGGAGAGAGTGGTAATTCTCCAAAGCCAAATTGTTTCACAGTTGCAGAAGAATAAATGGATACTGAGCAGTCAAAAAGGACAGATGTCCCCTGATTTTAAGACAGTGTACATAGAATAGGTTTAGGTGTTTTAGTTTTTGCTGGTGTTCCAAAAACGGGTGTGATTTGGTTTGCATTAATTAAATTCACCTGGATTTCAAGCAAATAAACGGTGATAACCCATAGTTCACTACAGTGGTGAGAATAGGATTGATAATTTAAACTGAGTAATTTTGAGAAGGACATTGGTAAGTTAAAATATATCAAGGGTAATCAGGTAATCAGGAGGATCTGGAAAACTTCATCTACGAAGAGTAAAGAAACTGCTTTAAATACTTTGGAGCTTCTGAAAGAAATATCAGCTGTTTCGCTATTGTCATGTATTCTAAATAAGTTAAATAGTAAGTTTCATTCCTTCTTTAAATTTAATTTATTATAGAATTTTATTATGTTAAAGACTTCATTGTAGAAATAACTTTAAAATAGGTATTTCAAACTCTGAAAACTTGTTATTTCTGCATTTTTGTTTATTCTTCTGTAAAATGAATTTGAACGGCATCGCCTTTGAAGTCTCTTCTAGTTTCAAAATTCTGTGTTCTACAAATCCGGTCATTTTTACCATTTTTACCAATAAAGCAACGATGCTATAAATAATATTATTATTAACATGATACTTTTGCTTGCCAAAATGTATACTATAATATTTTCATTTTTTCTAAGAGTGTTAAGTTAATCTTCTTAATCTCCTTTTAAGTCAGTAAAAGTCAGATGGAATTTCTTCCATTTTAGAGATTAGGAAATGAGAAACAGTGGTTCATGACAGAGAGGATACGTTTCATTTTGTCTAGTGACCCTGAAGTGTATTATTCTTGTCCCTTTTGTAATCATTATACATCTACTATTAGATAATCATGTATCCAAGAGTTATCTGTGGTGTAAAGTCTACTTGGTTACTTAGATGTGGCAAGGTTTTAAAAATAGTTAGGTTCTTCCTTTTCGATCCGCCATCTGCGGTGGAGCTGCCACCAAAATGCAGATTTTCGTGAAAACCCTTACGGGGAAGATCATCACCCTCGAGGTTGAACCCTCGGATACGATAGAAAATGTAAAGGCCAAGATCCAGGATAAGGAAGGAATTCCTCCTGATCAGCAAAGACTGATCTTTGCTGGCAAGCAACTGGAAGATGGACGTACTTTTTCTGACTACAATATTCAAAAGGAGTCTACTCTTCATCTTGTGTTGAGACTTCGTGGTGGTGCTAAGAAAAGGAAGAAGAAGTCTTACTTACACCACTCCCAAGAAGAATAAGCACAAGAGAAAGAAGGTTAAGCTGACTGTCCTGAAATATTATAAGGTGGATGAGAATGGCAAAATTAGTCGCCTTCGTCGAGAGTGCCCATCTGATGAATGTGGTGCTGGGGTGTTTATGGCAAGCCACTTTGACAGACATTACTGTGGCAAATGTTGTCTGACTTATTGCTTCAACAAGCCAGAAGACAAGTAACTGTATGAGTTAATAAAAGACACGAACTAACAACAACAACAACAAAAATAGTTAAAATAAAACTTGAGCATAGGAACTTGACGATAAAATTTAAGATCTTCATTTCAAGAGGAAGAAACAATTAGAATTTTCAATTTAATTAGGAAAACACAATTAAAGGGATGCAGTGTCTATTCTCCTGCTGAATATTAAAGTTCAACACAAAGGAAACCCTTATATGCAATGTGGTTGTGGCTAATTAGCTGCAGTAATGGGCTGGAACAAGTGGCTTGTTCAGGGATAGACAATGAACTCCTCAGGGGCCAGAGATCAATGATCATTTAGGAAGCAAATGCTTAGAATCACATGGCTTAGAAAATGCTTGTCTGTTGCAATGTCTCACAATACATAGTACACTCCCTATGTTTTCTCATATTCGATATGCAACTGCTAAGAAACATTATAGGCTTGGCCTTATTAATACAGAATTATGGATATGCTAACCCTGAACTGAAACCAAAGCAAAGCTGACTGATCTCTGGAAACAAGCTGAGTAAACTCCCAAGGTCCTGGGCCACTAAGTAGAGTTGCTAAGGACAGTAGCTCTCCTCTGCTGTCTCCTGACCTTGAATATAAAACTACAAGCTCAGGTTGCAGATCACATGTTCAGAAAAGAATGATCTCTGAAAACAGCACAAGATAAAATTCAAAAGAGTCTTGGGTCTTTTAGTTTTGGCTCTGCCGCTACAAGCTGTGTGACGTTCTGTAAGATCTTTACTTCTCTGGGCTTTCTATATTTTACCTGTAAAGGGCATGATTAAGCCACTGTCTAAGGGTGTGCGGTCCTGCCTCCTCCCCACCTCCTGGACTTGGGTCTGGGTCACCTGTTCCTGCTCCTGCTCAGAACTGCTGCTGGCCTTCATCCTGAGAGGCCCGACACGGTGCCCCTCCCGCCCTCCACCAGACGGGCAGGGCCGGGTGGGGGCAGGGTCAGGCATGACCCTCTGCACCGTGTAACCACAGGGCAGGCCCCTGGTGCCCTAAGGGTCTGCACCCAGCCTGCCAGCTTCTCTGTGCTTGAGGGAGTGTGACATTAAATAGCAAACGAAACACCTGGACAGGTCAAGTGAGAGAGACTGGAGAAGAAACACTTTTTTCCTCTTTTTTAACAAGGGACCCACATTTCCATTTTACGCTTGCCCCTGGGTGATCTTGACCAGGAACGGTGTCACCCACCCCTTGGCCGCCGCTTTCTCTCCGTGGACCTTCGGTGAAGTCGGCTTTTAAAGCAGGTGAATACTCTGGCACGTTCCCGTGGGGGCTGTTGCCCTCTGCTGGGCAAAGCAGGCATTAGCTCTACTTCAAAACCTGTGAAGAAAATGCTCCCAATTCGAGTTTCAAAACCCAATTTGAGACTACGGTTTGATCATCAATTTTCTCCATCTGCACTTTTGAAGGCTGCTGCAGATTTGAGTAGCCTATTCTAAAGTGAATTGCCTTGTAGGAAGGTGACTTTTGCTTAAAACCAAGCAGTCACAAAATTTAGTATCCAAATCTACCATGCAAAGTACAGCGGAAACATAACATGTTGAGCAGTTGGTTCTACTGTTTAATTGTGCCATCATATAACCTTGCTTACTGTGTATGAGGTATTCTTTGTAATCTTTAAAAGTGATTGGAATGGGCCTACACCTTAATGGTACTTTTGTTCAGGCCTTAAATAATGTAATCACTCCCATTTCCAAGTTCTCAACATCTGGTGACTTTTTATTTTTTTGGACATAGGGAAAATTACCTGAGAAATAGTACTTTAATGATTTTAAGGCATAAAGAATTTTATATTTAACCATTAAATCACTGCCTCTATGATAACCTGTCTTTTTGGCAATGATGGAAAATACTGTGTTAATCCTGGTGCACTTTTGCTGTCTTTTCCCTATTTCACTGTGCGTGTGTGTGTGTGTGTGTGTGTGTGTGTGTGAGAGAGAGAGAGAGAGAGAGAGAGAGAGAGAGAGAGAGAGAGAGAGAGAGAGAGATTGTAAAGCATAAGTAAAAACTGAAAGATGGCCAGGCAGTGGCTCATGCCACTGCATTTTGGGAAGCTGAGGCAAGGTGGATCACTTGAACCTCTGGAGTTTGAGACCAGCCTGGGCAACATGGTGAAACTCCATCGCTACAAAAAAAATACAAAAATCAGCTGGGCATGGTAGTGTGTGCCTGTAGCCCCAGCTACTCAGGAAGATGAGTCGGGGAGGATCACCTGAGCCCAGTGAGATTAGGGCTGCAGTGAGCCGTGACTGTGCCACTGCACTGCAGCCTGGGCAACAGAGGGAGACCCTGCCTAAAAAAAATTGATGAAAGATGAGCTTCCTCTGTGTATAAGCACAGGAGTGTGATTTACACAACGGAAGTCCCTGTCTAGACGCTACTGTGTGCTAAGCACAGTGGCATGTACTTCATACATTTTGTCTCACTTAGCAACATTGCAAGGCAGTCATTGTATTTCCTGTAGAAAACTGACAATCAGTGAATTTAAATAATGTGCCCTAGGTTGTTAAGCTAGAAACTGATATTTTGCCCTCAATGCCAGATCCACCTGACTCCAAAAACCCCCCTTTTCCCACTGTGCAGTGTGGTCGCCTAATGAATGATTCTAACCCTGGTTAGTTTTGTAGAGAACTAAAGCACTAAGCAGGTGTTCAGGGAAGAGCTGGACTTGGACTCCATGTTTCCTACCCTAATCCAATTTATTATATTGCTAGAATAACTTAGCTTTAGGAACCGGGGATGATTCTTTCAAATTCCCCCTTTCTTATCTCCTATGTGGTGTTTGGGTCCTCCAAAAATTATCTAGATTGAGAGATATAAAAGAATGACCATTTTGGCCGGGAGTGGTGACTCATGCCTGTAATCCCAGCACTTTGCCAAGGCAGATGGATTGCTTGAGCCCAGGAGTTCAAGACCAGCCTGGACAACAGGGCGAAACCCTGTCTCTACTGAAAATACAAAAGTCAGCCAAGTGTGGTGGTGGGTGCCTGTAATCCCAGCTACTCGGGAGGCTAAGGAGGGAGAATCACTTGAACCTGGGAGGCTGAGGTTGCAGTGAGCCAAGATCGTGCCACTGCACTTCAGCCTGGGCTACAGAGTGAGACTCTGTTTCAGAAAAAAAAAAAAAAAAAAAAGGCTGGGCGCGGTGGCTCACGCCTGTCATCCCAGCACTTTGGGAGGCTGAGGCGGGCAGATCACAAGGTCAGGAGATCAAGACTATTCTGGCTAACACGGTGAAACCCCGTCTCTACTAAAAATACCCAAAATTAGCCAGGCATTGTGCCGGTGCCAGAAGTTCGAGCTACTCAGGAGGCTGAGGCAGGAGAATTGCTTGAACCTGGGAGGCAGAGGCTGCAATGAGCCGAGATCGCGCCACTGCACTCCAGCCTGGGTGAAAGAGCAAGACTCTGTCTCAAAAAAAAAAAAAAAAAAAAAAGAATGACCATTTCAACAATAGTTGAAGTGGATTATACATTGATCTTGGTCTAACTGTTTTGGAGAACATGAGCTAAGCAAATAGGCCGCCCACTTTAACATTAACCAGTGTAACCATCCAGTAAGTTGATCAATCAGCCAACATTTATTGAGCATTTCCTATGTGATAAGGACCAAGATCGGGAGTAGACAAGTAGAAATGAAAAAGGCATGAGGTCAGCCAAAGGGGATGAACAAACACATAAACAAAAGTACATTGCCATGCAAGTTCTACACACACAGAGCTACAGGATTACAGAAGGAAGAGCAACAAATTCCACCTGGAAGAATGGGGGAAGGCTCCCCTGAAGGACACTAACCCATGCCAGCAGACCTTCAATACGGAGAAGCCATTTGCGTGACATGTTTCTAGTTCTTCTAACAATGAAGTATACATTCTTCCATTCCAGATTGTACAGACAAGAAATTTCATAAGATAATCCAGAAACTGGAAATAGTAAATTTTTTTGAAAGCAACGTCATTATTTTGGCTAATAAGTAACAGATATGTGAATTACTATGAGGTTCTAGTAAATTTAGATTCTCTAGAAAAATTGGGCAACAAATGAAAGCTTAATTTCAACTTGGTTAAACACAATGTAATTGGAATAGTTGCACTTTGGGAGGCTGAGGTGGGAGGATCATAAGGTCAGGAGATCGAGACCATCCTGGCTAACATGGTGAAACCCCATCTCTACTAATAATACAAAAAAATTAGCCAGGCATGGTGGTAGGCGCCTGTAGTCCCAGCCACTCAGGAGGCTGAGGCAAGAGAATGGCGTGAACCCAGGAGGCGGAGGTTGCAGTGAGCTGAGATGGTGCCGCTGCACTCCAGCCTGGGCAACAGAGCAAGACTCTGTCTCAGAAGAAAAAAAAAAGCATGCAAATTTAATTAAAAACTTGAGCCAGGTGCAGCGGTGGCTCATGCCCGTAATCCCAGCACTTTGGCAAGCTGAGGCAGGAGGATCACTTGACCCCAGGAGTTCAAGACCAGCCTGGGTAACAAAGTGAGACCCTGTCTCTACAAATAAATAATAATAATAATAAATTAGCTGGGCATGAAGTCTGCTGGTTACACTGGAGGCTGAAGTGGGAGGATTACTTGAGCTCAGGAGTTCAAGCTTACAGTGAGCTGTGATTATTCCACTGCTCTCCAGCCTGGTTACAGAGCAAGACCCTGTCTAAAAAAAAAAAAAAAAAGTGAAAACAAACATGTCAGGTAAAAGGCCAACTATTTGTATAATCTTAGTGAGTTTTCAATTTAAACATTTTCCAATTAGAAACAGGATTAATTTTAGGACTTTCATATGTATCACATTTGGAAGACTTCTTAAAAAATGACATAGGCCGGGCACGGTGACTCATGGCTGTAATCCCAGCACTTCGGGAGGCAGAGGCAAGTGGATCGCGAGGTCAGGAGTTCGAGATCAGCCTGACCAACATGGTGAAACCGTGTCTCTACTGAAAATACAAAAATTAGCCGGGCATGGTGGCGTGCGCGTGTAATCCTAGCTACTCAGGGGGCTGAGGAAGGAGAATCACTTGAACCCAGGAGGTGGAGGTTGCAGTGAGCTGAGATTGCGCCACTGCACTCCAGTCTGGGCGACAGAGCAAGACTCTGCCTCAAAAAACAAATGAACAAAGTAAAAAACAATAAAAACTAACTACCTGTATCCAAGTCATTCTATCAGTCTCTGCTTTGGTAGGGAATCTACACTACGATACTTGCTGATCATATATATATATATTTTTTTAATTCAAAAGAACATTCTACTCTTCCTTTCACAGCTTTTTTTTTTTTTTTTTTTTTAAATTTAATTTGTCTGGGCGCGGTGGTTCATGCCTGTAATCCCAGTACTTTTTGAGACTGAGGTGGGTGGATCACTTGAGGTCAGCAGTTCGAGACCAGCCTTGCCAACATGGTGAAAACCCACCTCGACTAAAAATACAAAAATTAGCCGGGCATGGTGGCAGGCACCTGTAATCCCAGCTACTCAGGAGGCGGAGGTAGAATAACTTGAACCTGGGAGGTGGAGGTTGTGGCGAGCTGAGATTGCACCACTGTGCTCCAGCCTGGGCGACAGTGAAACTCCGTCTCAAAAAAAATTAATTTTATTTTAGATTCAGGGGGTACATGTGCTTGTTTGTTACATAATCATACTGGAGATTGGGCTTCTAGTGGACCCATTACCCAAACAGTGAACACTACCCCATAGGTAATTTTTCAGCTCTTGCCTTCTGCCCATCCTCCCCTCTTTTGGTGTCCCCAGTGTCTATTATTTCCATCATTGTGTCCATGTTTACTCATTGTTTAGCTCCCACTTATAAGTGAGAATGTGTGGTACTTGGTTTTCTGTTTCTGAACTACTTCACTTAGGATAATGGCCTCCAGCTCCATCCCATGTCACTGCAAAGGACATGATTTCATTTTTTTATGGCTGCATAGTATTCCATGATGTATTAATATATGGACCACATCTTCTTTATCCAGTCAACTGTTGATTGACACTCAGGTTGGCTCCATGATTTTGCCATTGTTCTTTTCACAGTTTCTAAATACAGCATAATCAAATGTTAAAATAAGACTTATCTCGGAATGCTGCTAGGTGGGCCAACAGATGACTATGCCAGTTTGGGACCTCTGAAAAGTGGATGTCAAGATAGGATTAGATGTGCCAAAATATTTTAAAGACAACGCCTGTTCAGGATAGTGCAGGAGGGAGGAGGAGCCTGGCATACAGGTGAGGAGAGCCTTCTGACAGGTCTCAGTGCAATACAGGTCTGACACTTGTCAATGGAGAGAGAGAAAGGAAGAAGATTGGGTTGGAAGAGCTCCAGACTGCAGCACGTTCTGAGAAAGGCCTGGTAGGGTGGGAGGAATTCCAGAGCAAAGGCCGCCGGCTAGAAGCAGAAAGGGCGTACCTCTAGTGCTCTCACCATGCCTAGTTGTGAGCTGGAAACAGCTGGGGAATGTGTGACCTTGGTGTGAGCTCTGTGGTGGATCCAAATGTGTGACAGCTGCAGGCTGTCAGTTGCTCAAGCTTGCAAGATCTCAGGGGATCACCTCCATGCCACCACACAGACAGGTATCCCTACACATAAATCCACATAAATGGAGGTACTGGACCATCTTTGTAGGCTTTGCTAAAAATTAGTGTTCCACCACCTTCAGACCAAATTGAAGGAAAGGAGGGAGCAATCAAGGGAGAAGGTTGGTGATGAGAATGACATGGTGCTGACAGGGAGAAGAAGGAGGACCCACTCACTTCATGCAAAGAAAGGCATGCTTCCAGAACCTGGCATGTGTCACCTGGAGTGTGGGGACATGCAAGAACCCAGAGATAGCTGCCTGAGAAGCTTCAAGGAAAGAGGCTGGTCAGAGCTGCCTGTGACCAGAGAATAAGACAGTACTGCAGTGACAGCGGCCTGCACTTCTATAGCGTGACGGGCCAAATGCCAGTTGGTGTTCGTGGGTCAGCATGCACATGGTGGAAGGTAGCTGGGACTGACTGCCAGGGCATGTTGCCCTGCAGAGGGCCTGTGAGGCAGACCACCAGTGAAGCTGAGGCTGAAACAGCTGCAGGGTCAGAACCCCACCCTGCTCAACTTGAGAAACCAGTTTTTTTTTTTTTTTTTTGAAACCGGGTCTCGCTTTGTTGCCAGGCTGGAGTGCAGTGGAGCGATTCGGTGTACTGCAGCCTCTGCCTCCCGGGTTCAAGCGATTCTCCTGCCTCAGCCTTCCTAGTAGCTGGGCCTACAGGCACGTGGCACCATGCCCAGTTAAATTTTTTGTATTTTTCGTAGAGACAGGGTTTCACCACGTTGGCCAGGATGGTCTCGATCTCTTGACCTCATGATTCATCCGCCTCGGCCTCCCAAAGTGCTGGGATTACAGACATGAGCCACCACACCCTGCTTCTTTCTTTGACAGAGGCTTGCTCTGTCGCCCAGTTGGAGTACAGTGGCATGATCTCGGCTCATTGCAACTTCTGCCTCCCGGGTTCAAGTGATTCTCCTGAGTAGCTGGAATTACAGGTGCACGCCACCACACCCAGCTAATTTTTGTATTTTTAGTAGAGACAGGGTTTCACCATGTTGGCCAGGCTGGTGTCGAACTCCGGACCTCAAGTAATCCACCCAACTCAGTCCCGCAAAGTGCTGCGATTACAGGCATGAGCCTCCATGCCTGGCGTGGAACCAGTCTTCACAGAGCTAGCTGGGGAGGACACAGAAGCAGGAATCAAAGGTCGTGTTCCTCCTTCTTGCAGGCTTCTGAGCTTGGGTCAGGTTGGGGTCTGGTGGGTGGTGGGAGGCGAGTGGGGAAGGCTTGAATGGATTGTGATTAAAGTTTTGATTTGGATTGGACTAGACTTTTAAAAAATTTTATTATTTATTTATTTATTTATTTATTTATTTATTTATTTATTTAAGACAGAGACTCTGTCTTCCAGGCTGGAGTGCAGTGGCGCCATCTTGACTCACTGCAAGCTCCGCCTCCTGGGTTCACGCCATTCTCCTGCCTCAGCCTCCCTAGTAGCTGGGACTACATGGGCCCGCCAACACACCCGGCTAATTGTTTTGTATTTTTAGTAGAGACGGGGTTTCACCGTGTTAGCCAGGATGATCTCTATCTCCTGACCTCGTGATCCGCCTGCCTCGACCTCCCAAAGTGCTGGGATTACAGGCGTGAGCCACCGCGCCTGGTCTGGACTTTTTAATAACAGCAAATCTGACTGTTTATAAACACCTGAAAGTGACAGGAAAAGCTATGAAATTTGTTCTAGATTCTTCCAGGGAAAAAGGAAGAGCTGATGGAATAATTTTAAAAGATAGTGGTCTGAAAAAAAAGTGCCATTTTGTGATTTCTCTTCACCAAGTAGTCCAGTTGGTTAAAAAAAAAAAAATTAACTGGCATAAAGTATTGCTTAACACAGTGGTTTGGAAAGACATCCCCTAAAAACAAAACAAAAAAAAGCCAACCTAAATAGTGCAAAGACCAGCAACATCGTTTCATCTTTATAATGGTAAATCTTTATTCCATTGCTGTTTGAATCAGAGTCTGCAAAAGTCCTCTAGTTTCGCTTGCCTTTTCAAACCTTCCAGGTGCACCGCGTAGGGGAGCCTGAGCATTTCAGGTAGGACTGGAAAAAGGTCTTTGAGAAATCATTAATTCATCTATTTACCATAAGAGCAGTCAAGTCTCGCTGGAACCCCTCGGACAGTGGGGAGGCACATTTGGTGCTCATTAAACACAGAAATAAGCTTTCTTCTAGAAAGAAATGCCTGCCTTTTGCTCAAATCTTTTCAGAGACTGGCTTTGGGCTTCTGTGAATCAGGCACCCTAGCGTCCTCCAAAGTTCTTCCCGATGCTGAACCCCAATGCCTCTTGCTGCGCCTAATTCGAAGCGGCTCCCTCTTCTGTTCTAAGCGGAAAACAGCGGAACCCATTCCCGGAGGCCTGCGCTGGAGCCGCCAACCCAGTCTTACTCCTCCTTTCTCCTGGGGTCTCCCGACGCTCGGGCACCGCGGTGACCAGCGGAGCAACCGCCTGCGCCGCGCCCGCCTCCTGTGGAGGCCGAAGGTGAGGATGGGGCTGGGGCTAGGGCTGGGGCTGGAGCTGGAGCTGGAGCTGGGGCGGGCAGGCGCGCGCGCAGGAGCCGGCGCAGGGGCTGTCGGCAGAGGGCGCTGCGACTCCCGGCTGAGGGGCTGCGACGCGGGGCGCAGAGTGCGGGCCGGGAGGAGGCGCCCGGGTCTCGGCGAGTGCGTCTCCGGGCGGCCAGGAGGGGGTGCGCGTAACAGCTGCCCCGCGCCGCCTACCGCTCGGGCCCGCTCGCCGCCTGGCCGCTGTCACCGCGGACGGCACCTCGCGGGCGAGGCGCGCGCGGCGCGCTGCGAAGGTTGGACTGGGCGGCCGCCGGCCCCGCGGCTTCTCTTTGTCCAGGCGAGGCGGCCAGAGGACCAGCCGCGGCCGCGGTTGAGCCGGGAGCGCCTGGGCGTCGCGCGGGCGGCTCCAGTCCCCGGCTGCGCCCCGGCGCTCGAGCGGGGGCGGCGGCCTGGGCGGTGCCTGCGCCGAGGTGAGTGCGGGGGCGCGGAGTGGGGCGCAGCCGCGGCGCGGGCGTGGGCGGGGAGAGGTGATAGCGAGCGCCGGCTGCTCCAGGTGCGGGGGCGCCCCTCGTGCTCCACCTGCGCCGCCGCCGCTGCCGGCTCTCAGGGTAAGTTTATCTTCTCCCTTCTGCGGAAACCCTTGACCGCTTAGCGGAGTACAGACCTGTCGGTAAATAGAAAACTCGAGCTGGAGAGGAGGAGGAAGCAGCGTGGCGGAACCTGGCCCGGGATGAGCGTCTCGGTGAGGGCAGTGGTGGCCTCTTGGACATTACATCTTTCTTGGCTCTTTTCGACCCAGGTGAGCGAATCCTCTGCTGCGCTCTCCGGCGGGGTCGGCTGGCTCTGTTGCCCGCCCTCTGGACCCGCCGGAGACAGGTGCGCGGAGTTGGGGAGCACGCAGCCGGGCTCGGGGCAGCGCCGGGCTGGTTCGGCCTCTCGTCTCCGGAGCGCTGATGCTTCCTGCCCACATCACCTGCTCTGGTTGAGGGACTGCAGCTCTTTTGGCACCTTCGCGTGCTGCCAGGTTCAACACCCCCTGCTTTAGAGGCGTTGGTAGGTTAGTTAAAGCGAGTTCTTCCCTACCCACCCCCAGCTTTGGATAATTTGGTCTGAGTCTTCGTCTTAATTTAGTATGAGTGTGTTATTTCCTTCAAGCTTTATAATGGCAAAGCAGTGAAGCGGCTTGCTATATCCATTTTTTTTTCATTCTGAGCCTGTGCACAGAAGGAATTACAGGCACACAAGTGATGTTACTACCATTCTATTTTAAATACAAACACGGAAAGAAGTACTCTTGGCAGGATACCAAAGGCGCCTGTACTCTCTGTTATATAACTGCTTAAAAAAATTTGCTCATTGGTAAAGTTATGTGTGATTACCAGAGCACCTAAGAAGAGAGTGTCATGCTTTAAGTTTACTTGGAGATAAGCAGTGGTTTTAGTTTGAAGTACCCTTTTAAGATAATATAGCACTCTATATTAAAAAAAGTCGTTAGGTAAAATTGTAAAGCACTGAAAAATTGGTTTTGTAAAGTCTATTATGAATTGGTGAGAATTGTTTGACTACTTATTGGTAAAAAGATCCTACGGGTATCCTTTCTAGTTTTCAAACTATTGAATGATTTTATTTTTATCTCTGATGGAAATGTGGTAATAATGAGTTGCCAGTTATTCAAGATGTGTCTCTCTTTCCCTTGCCTTTCCACAGGCCCCAAAACCAGTACTCACATTTGTGGCTATATTTTTCAGGTAAAAATACAAAAGTAGAAAACATCAGATATACTGATGGCTAGGAAGACCCCTTGTCCCCCCTCCACCCAGTATTCTGTTTTAATTGGTTTGGGGTGATGCCTTGATACCTACAATGTTAAAAAGCTTTCCTGGTGATTCTAACGTGTAGCAAGGAGTGAGACCCATTGTGGAGCATTGTTTTGTCACTTTGTAGCCTATGGTGTTGCTACAGTGGTTTAAGGTAAGTCAAAAATACGTTGTTAGAAACATGGGAAGAAAAAAATGGTATTGGAAAGGGGACACATCAAAGAACTACAGCATGTAGACTTTCGTGTTTTGTCTAAATGCTCTTTCTTTATTGTTTTTCCTCCAAAGAGTACTTGATGTTTATCAGGGACGCATAATTCCGTGTAGAATACTTTTGGGAATCTCAGGTGATATATATTTCATTTGCGGAAGTACCAATGAAAGTTGAGGAGTAGTGTCAGGGTTCCTTTATGTTTACACGGTAAAGTAAGCCTTAGGAAAGATTATTTTCCGTATCAAATTAAAAACTTACTGTATTACTGTAAACTAGTAAATTAAGTGCAAAAAGCTTTTATTGTTTTTAAGGTCAGAAAGAAACCTGGCTTCTGAGGCAATGTTTTCTGTCTACCTTATGTAATCCCAAATATCCAAATCTAGAAGCAGATCTTATGGATGGTTTATGAAGGCTTATGTAAGAACTCTGACTGTGCTTTTGGTACTCCGTTAAACTCCCTGTTTTGGCTATTACATAATTGACACGGAACTAGACTGTTACAGCCAAAATCCGGGAGGATGCCCAAACCCACCCCGGCATACACACTTTTATAATGAATTGCTGTTGGCAAATTAGAGGGAACAGCAGGGATGGTGGTTTGTGAACGAGAGGTAAGAATAGCGTCTGGGGGATTGATGTAATAGAAGACTGTTATGCTTAGCGATTGTCTGGAGATTTGAATGCTGGGGCAGAAACCTCTCTAGTCCTTTCTATTTCCAGCAGCGGCAGATCGACTGGGGAGCTAAGGAACCTAAGCCTCAGGTCCCTCCCTCACACAGGCTTCTTCGGAGCCCTCTGGGAGGGCCACTGGCAGTGTGTTCATGTGGTCATCCCTGAGTTTGTATCTGCACTTTTGGATTTTTTTTTAAAAATAGGGAGAGTACTCTTTCTACCTTCCCACCCCGCAATTATATAAACCCAAGGTTCCACAGACCCTGCATCTATCCCAGGCTCCAGCTTATCGTTGAATATTAACTTACAAAATTGCCTATTCTTAGTTTAATTTTTGTCATCTGAAAAGATAAAAAAAGAACCTGTACAATATCATAGTTGCCTTGCTGAGAAAATGCAAACTGCTATAACCTAGGGCTATGTGGAGCCTCTGAAATCAGGCACTTACCTGGAGAACCAGCTCCTTGCCTCGTAATCTCACACGCATGGGACTGTTTTGGATCAGTGTGTGAGCTGGAGGTGGAGAAGAGTGGAAATGGGGTGGGGAAGGGAGGAAAGTGGGTTAAAAAAGCTCTTCGTCCTCTCAGAGGCAGGATGCCAGGCGGAAAGGAAGGAAAAAACCCTACTGAAAGATACTTCATTAATAAAATGTTAATAGGAACAGATAGCATCAGCTCCATAGGAGATCCTTCTGTAAGCTTGTTAGGATTGGTCTCTAATATGAATTTTCAACAGTGAGCAAACAAATTCATTCCTGGAAAATATCCTACAGGAAACAAATGCATGTTTGGAAGGACTAGATGAATATCAGCTTGTTCCCATTAGCAGTTTTTATGAGCAAGTGGGAGGCTTATAATATCCACCACACACATGTTTGAAATGAGTTGTTGAAAAGAGTCAAGGAGTTTCCCCTTTTCTCTGAAATGATTTCTACTTCCTATGTGAATGTGGATGCCTTTAGATCTTATCATCTTGACCCTTCTCACCAACCCATATACCTTGTCTATCAATTATCCATCCATCAGTCATCTATCTACCATCCACCCACCCATCCACAGAGACTCTCCTTTTGACCAAACTTTAGCCAGGCTCCCCTGAGCCCTCTTCTCAACTGGGCCTCAACCTTGGCCTGTAAGAACTGCAGCTTTCAACACAAACAATTTTGTCCGTGCTCCCACCCTCCGAGGGATCTGAAAACACTGTCACATGGTGTATTAGCCTGTTCTCACCCTGCTGATAAAGACATACCAGAAACTGGGTAATTTATAAAGGAAAGAGGTTTAATTGACTCGTAGTTCAGCATGGCTGGGGAGGCCTCAGGAAACTTACAATCATCGTGGAAGGGGAAGCAAACTCGTCCTTCTTCACATGGCAGCAGGAGAGAATAATGAGCAAAAGGGGGAAAACACCTTGTAAAACCATCAGATCTCATGAGAACTTACTATCACGAGAACAACATGAGGGTAATCGCCCCCATGATTCAATTACCTCCCACCTAGTCCCTCTTATGACATGGGGATTATGGGAATTATAATTCATGATGACATTTGGGTGGGGACACAGCCAAACCTTATAACATGGCATCTAGCAGCCTAAGGCTATGTTCCTGGGATGACCCAGCCTCACTTCCATTCTTGCCTACAAAAGCTCAAGGCTGCCCCAAAGAATTTGTCTTTTGTTCTAGCCCACACAAATGATAATAGGCCCCTGACTTTCATTTTGTTAGATCGTTTATTAAAAACTTACAATTGTAATTCTTTCTCTGTGCCTTTGAGGTATATGTGTATCTCCTACCACCTGGACTGTCTTCCTCAGTGTCTGAGCCATTCCTTTGACATGTAATCATCAGGGAGGATAGGGCTCTGTCCTCTAGTCTCTGTAGGTGGGTAGGAGCCTAACTTTGACAAGTGACAGTTAGCAGTCACAGGTGGCCTAGTCTCATTGGCAAACCCCCTGGTCTGCTTGCTGTAATGTTCTATGTCCTTGACCCTGCTTGAGCCCACACACATTCTCATTTTTCATCGCTAGTTCCTCATTCTCTCTTTAAAACACCCAGTCACCTCTACCTGAATCGGAGTTGAGCTCAGCTCTAGACTGAAGTCTCTTTCTCTCACTGCAGTAGCACGGAGTAAAATCTGTCTTGACTGCCTTTAACCAATGTCCAGAATTTTTTTTTTTCCCCACACCAGCCAACAAGAAAGTTTGAGTGTCACCATAGGCCAGGCACTGTTCTACATGTTAGGTATAGAGCAGCAAAAAAAACAGACAAAAACTGTACCCTTGAGGAACTTACAGTACAATGGAATGAATCAGATGAGGTTAAGTACTTAATATATCAGGTATGGATAGTGCTATGGAGAAAGTAAATCAGAGACGGGGGAGCAGGAGTGGGAGATGGGGAATTGCTCTTTCAAGTAGTGTGGTCAGGGGACGCCTCACTGAGAGGAGATGTTGAGCAGAGCCCTAAAGGAGATGGAAGAGTGAGCCACCTGACCAGAGTGCAGCTGGCATTGGTGGGGAGCACAAGGAGGCAGCTGCAGGCCACAGTGGGGGATCTCCTGCTCATGGCCAGCTTTTCCTCACGACAGCAGCCCTATCCCCTGCTCCAGCCACCCGAGTCTGCCCACAAACACTGATGGTATTCTTGGGGCCTTAGTAGTGGTGGCTTGGAACTGAGGGCCTCTTAGGGCATCGGAATCCAGCCTAGACCATATGTGAATACGAGTAGGGAGGGAGAGTGTATGTTTTCAGTGATGGCTCCCACTGGCTTGTCATAGGAAAGGGGCTGGGGGCAAGCTCATTCCAGCCTGGACTCCCTGCAGTCACCCTGGGAACAAATGGACTATGATGTATAAAAGTTGTGGACAGTGGGAACCACACTGCTCTTGCTTGAGGAATGTCTTAATACCAAGAACCTAGAACAACTTGCTGAGTGGAACTGAGCCGGAGAGAATCCCCAGGTTAAAGGCAACTGGGGTTGGTTAGGGTTTGAGGAGGGGAAATTACTCAGACGTTGACTGAGGCTCCTGTATGCCCAGATGGCTGCCCTACATCTGCTAATCAGAACACCACGCACACACACACATGCACACGCACACACACACATGCACACGCACACACACACACGCACACGCACACACACACACACGTGGACCTGGCAACAGGCTGTCATGAATTTCTTAGTGGAGAAGGTGAAGAAGCCATTGGGGAGCTGCAGCCAGGGCCTCTCTGCTGGTTTTTAGTTACAGCCTTCCTGTACCCATGGGGACAGGGGTATGGAACCGGGATGGGATAGCTGTTTCATTTTTTAAGCTGTTAGCTTGTAACAATTTTAAACTCAACAACCAAAACAGAAATCTCTCATATAGAGTTTCCTTGGATTGTTTGCTGGTGGTTAGGGAGCATCACAGCAGCTTGAGTGAACATATGCAGCTGGCATTGGGAAGGTGGCATTTATAGGAGTCTGGTGTTCCTGACTCTCTTCTCTGTGCATGTCATGACTTCTTGCGGTCTCTTACTTTGCAAGCGTCTCTCACGTGCCCTATTGTATTTGGAAAATGGGGGACTTAAGGTAATTCCTGGGTATTTGATATTCTTCTTTAGCTTTTGTAAATGGGCCGCCTTCTAATTGGTTGTATATATTCTATATGTTGGTTGAATTACATATAACCAATAATTGATATATAGAAAGGTATTCTAAAATGTAATGTAACCAAGCACTTTTCAAACTCTTATTACTTATAACCTTGTTTTGTGGTTATTTTCCTTGGATTTTCTAGATAGATGGTTGTATCATCTGCTAAATAAGTACATAAATCAATAAATTTAAAATAAATGATTTTAATTTAATTTAAAATAAATGGTTAGATGAATGAATAGTTAAAATAAAAAATGATTACTTTGGTCTCGCTATTTTTTATCAGTTAGACTAGATAGAAGGAGAAGAGACTGTTTATCTGTTGAGAGATTTTAAAAACAAGATTAGTATATTTCAGCCAAATGTACTTCCCTTGTCCCAGAGAGGATAGGCTGTATGATGTCTGAGGTCCTCTCCTTGTTAGTCTTTTTACTGTGTTTACTGTAGACCCATTGTACCAGTATGTTCAGTTCCCATAGAAAAACAAAACAGTGGGTACACATAGTCACTATAGATAATTCAGCAGTGTATGTGATTAGGGCCAAACCAGTGTTGATGACTGCCTGATACTGACTTTAGAAAGTTTGACTCACCTTGCAGAAATGAAAAGCCAACATCGTGCATTAGCATCTATGAAGACTGTAATGAGGCAAATACATTTGTCCAGAAACAGGCTGATATTGATACAGTGAATTTAAGTGCTTTCCCCAAAAGTACCATAGAGAAAGCAAGGAATATAGAGCCATGAATGACAATAAATGATAATAAAACAGCAGAAGCAAATAATGAACACTTAATAGGGAAGTTTATTTTCCACACTTCATCAGATTGCTACTGCAAAGTAGTAGTCTAAAAACTTAATATGAACACCGTTTCCGTAAATATGGGAGAAGTAATCTTAAATCATCCAGAATTAATTATCTTTGTACTAAGCTGTTTAACATTACTCATTGAAAATAGCTTCTCAAGACAGGCAGTATTTTTCTACACACAAATAATTGTGTTCTCAGGTTGGAAATGTTGCCACATATTAAACCAGACACATTTTTTGCTTCTAATTCTTATATTACTATCAGTTTATTTCAGGGGAAGTTAATTTGAGAATTGAAATCATGTAGCAGAATGATTTTGGTTGAAATTGATGTTTCTAAGCCTGATGCATTTTCTATTAGTGTTATCATTGGAAGTTTGTACAGTGAACATGCCAAACATTACATTTAGTTTTCTGAAAACTCTAGCAAGTATTTTTTTTTAAAATCCACATTATATTAGTTTAACTGGAAGGTAGTAATTAGTTTTATATTGAGTGAGCTAATCTGCCACTACTAGCAGATTTTGAAGTTATTTTAATATAAATGCATTGTCCTCTACCCCCAAACTTTATACTGAAAATTTTCTGCTAAATTTTAGGATTTTAATTTTGATAATGGTGCAAGATATTGGAATAAAGTATAAATGTGAGTTAGTGTTAATATCTCAGTTTAGGGAATAACAAAGCAGGAATGTGGCCTGCAACCACATTTCTCCAGGGTCAGCACTAGAGAGAGGCTAGTTGAGCCCTTGCCTCAGGCACAAAATTTAAGGGACACCAAGATAGTCAGTAATACAAATAAAAATTTTATGCAGTTTAGAAAATCAAGATTAATGCAAAAAATCTATAATGAACAAAATGTCAAAATTTTAAAGGAAGACAGGATCAGTATTACTGATTTTTCCTTTTGTGTCAGGCTCCAGTTTGGTTGGGAACAGCACTGTTACTGATTCTGTCTGTAATTAAAGTTCTCGTATTTTGTTCATCATGGAATTTTTTCCATTAATTTTGATTTCTTAAAAATATTGCATTAATGTATTACTTATCTTGGAAGCACATCTGAATTATTGGAGTAAAGACATTCCGAAAAGTCTCTCCTGCACAACAACAATGAAAGCAGTGGCAAAAATACCAAAATAAACCGTTTTAGAATGGTGGAAATTAATCAAGGGTTTATAACAATCTGAGGAATATTTATTCAAGAAAAAGGTCTGAATCTCAGTAAGAACAGTGAATTTTGTGATTTTTAAACTTACCTTATTCCCATTCTTTCCTCTGCAGCTCCACTGTAGCCCTCAAAACTAATAGCCTAAGCTAGGTGCAGTGGCTCACACCTGTAATCCTAGCACTTTGGGAGGCTAAGGAGGGCAGATCACCTGAGGTCAGGAGTTTGAGACCAGCCTGGCCAGTGTGGCGAAACCCCATCTCTACTAAAAGTACAAAAAAAAAAAAAAAAAAAAAAAAAAGCCGGGGATGGTGGTGTGTGCATGTAATCCCAGCTACTTGGGAGGCTGAAGCAGGAGAATCACTTGAACCTGGGAGGTGGAGGTTGCAGTGAGCTGAGATTGTGCTACTGCACTCCAGCCTGGGTGACAGAGCAGGACTCCGTCTAAAAAAAAAACAAACCAAAAACAACAACTAATAGCCTAGAAGCCACTGAAAGGGACAAAACAGGTTTAGAGCCCTCCAAGATCCCCAGTCTCAGAAAATTGTCACGCTATGTTTGCTCTAGAAGCTTCCTAAAAATCTCCATTCTCAGAGCTTGTTTTGCAGAGCCCTGGGGCATTTGTGGAAAACAATGAGCAGTAATTGTTTAATCCCTCAGCTGCCTGAGGCAGTGACACCAGTTGGGGTTAACCAAAAAACTTAAAAGGAAAAATTGGGAAACGAGAGATCTATGGGGGCTTTAAAAACCTTGGACGTAGTCTTTGGAATCTAGAAGGCCCGTGTCTGTATGTCCAAGAAATACTTAAGAAGGCCTTAATCTGTCATCTCAGACTAACAATGAGGCTTTGCACAAGTAAAGTAGAAAGAGAAGACTAAGAGTTGTAAACTACTTCCTGGAGTGTTGAAAGCATGTACCCCACCCCCCAACACACACAATCCCTCAGCAAAGGCTGTGATATGTATTGGTTCAAGACAGAAATCTCTGTCCCATCATTAGCTGACCACTGAAGCTAGACTTCAGCAGCTGAACATGGTAAAGAAAGTAGACTTTACGTAATTTGGGAAATAGCAATAGAAACAATAATAGCAACAAATATAACAACAAACCTTTATGCAGTGTGGAATCTTATTTCTAGAGTTGCCATATTTTTTTAAATCCAGTTTTCAACATAAAATTCCCACACACACAAGCAGTAGCATATGGGCCATAACAGGAAAAACAAAAGTATCCCTGAGAAAGTCCAGATACTGGACTTATTAGACAAACATTTTAAATTTGCTATTATAAATGTGTTCAAAGAGCTAAAGGAAACCTTGTCTGAAGAATTAAAGTAGGAAAATGATGTCTCATCAAATAGAGAATA
The DNA here is from genome assembly GCF_047675955.1 of Chlorocebus sabaeus. NCBI lineage: Eukaryota > Metazoa > Chordata > Mammalia > Primates > Cercopithecidae > Chlorocebus > Chlorocebus sabaeus. The sequence continues at coordinate 7,999,114 of NC_132906.1, forward strand.
TCAGTAAAGGGGGTAAATTATTAAAAGAATAAAATAGAAATTATGAAATTGAAAAGTACAGTGATTGAAATGAAAAAAATTATTAGAGGTGCTCATCAGCAGTTTTGAATTAGCAGAAGAAAGAATCAGCAAACTTGAAAATAAATCAATTGAAATTATATACTATGAGGAACAGAAAGTCAAAAGAATGAAGAAAAATGAACAGAACATCACATTTATGGGATACCATTATGAATACCAACATATATATATAATTGAAATCTCAAAAGGAGAAGAATGAGAAAAGGGGACAGAAAGACTGCTTGATGAAATAATGGACAAAAACTCAAGCAGCAAGAGAGAAGTGAGTAATCATGTACAGAAGATCTTCAATAAGATTAGCAGCTGACTTCTCATCAGAAACTGGAGGCTGGAACATAGTGGAATGATGTATTCAAAATGCTGAAAGACAAAAAATTGTCAATCAAGAATTCTATGCCCAGCAAAACTATTATTCAAAAAAGAACGAAAGATTAAGATGTCTCAGAAAAACAAAAGCAGAGAATTTGTCACTAGCAGACTGCCCCTACAAGAAATATTAAAGGTAATCTTTCAGTTTGTAACTAAAGGACACAAGTCAGTAACACAAATCCAAAGAAATAAATAAAGAGTAGCAGTAAAGGTAATTGTATAGGTAAATATAAAAGAGTACAAACCACTAAGAAAATAACTAAAAAATGTATAGTAAAAGAAACAGAATGAAAATGAGACACTGAAAAATGTCTAACACAAAAGAGGGCAGTAATGGAGGAACAAAAAGACATCAGACATAACAGACAACAAATAGCAAAATGGCAGACGTAAAATCCTGCCATTTTTAGTTTTTACTTTAAATGTAAATGGACTAAACAGTCTAGTCAAAAGGCATGGATTGGCAGAATTAATAAACATGAAATAAACATGACTCAACTATATGCCATTGACCAGAATTACTTTATACATGAAGACACAAATACTGTGAAAGTAAAAGAATAGAATAAGATATAACATGAACATAGTAATAAAAGGAGAGCTGGAATGGCTATATGGATATGAAGTGAAATAGATTGTAAGTTGAAAATTATTATAGAAGACAAGGTCATTACCTGTTGTTAAAGGGATCAGTTTCTCAGGAAGTCAATTTGAACATACATGTATTTAACAATAGATCCCCTAAATATGTGAAGCAGAAACAGAATTGGAAGAAGAAATAGAAAATTTAACAATAATATTTGGAGATTTCAGTACACATTTTCTTTCTTTTTTTTTTTTGAGACAGAGTCTCGCTCTGTTGCCCAGGCTGGAGTGCAGTGGTGCCATCTTGGCTCACTGCAACCTCTGCCTCCTGAGTTCAAGTGATTTTCCTGCATCAGCCTCCCAAGTAGCTGAGACTACAGGTTCATGCCACCATGCCTGGCTATTTTTTTAAAATATTTTTTTTTAGTAGAGACAGGCTTTCACTATGTTGGCAAGGCTTGCCTCAAACTCCTGAACTCAGGTGATCTGCCTGTCTCCACCTCCCCAAGTGCTAGGATTACAGGTGTGAGCCACTGTGCCCGGCCTCAATACCTCATTTTCAATAATGGGTTGAAACTGAGAAGATCTTATTTTTTGCTGAAGATCAGCAAGGAAATAAAAGGCTTGAGCAACTTTATAAGCCAACTGGAATTAACAAACACCTAAAGAACACTTCACCCAATGGTAGCAGAATACACATTGTCTTAAATGCCTCTAGAAAATACTTTAAAATAGACTATGTCACAGAACAAGTTTTAATGAATTTAAAAGGGCCGAAATAATACAGAATATGTTCTCTGACCACAATGGAATGATATTAGAAATCAAGAATAGAAGGAAATTTCAGAAATACAGAAAATGTGGAAATTAACACACTCCTAGTGGGTTACAGAAGAAATCGGAAGGCAAGTTAGAAAATAGTTTGGGAAGAATGAAAACAAAAACATAACACAATAAAACTTCTAAAATGCAACTAAATCAATAGCTAGAGGGATTTTATCTGTTAACTATATTAACAAAAGAAGAAAGATCTCAAACCAACAACCTAAATTTTCACCTTAATAATGTAAAGAAAGAGCAAACTAAGTAAATATATATTTATATGTAATATGACATAATATATTAAACTTGTATATATTTAAAATTATATATTTATAGATATATAAATAATAAACTGAATATAAACTATAGTAAGGACTAGAACAGAAGTAAATGAAATAGAGAATAGAAAAACAATAGAAAAAATCAATAAAAACAAAAAGTTGTCTTTTGAAAAGATCAAAAAATTGACAAATTTTTAATAGAAAAAGAGAGAAAACTCAGTTATTAAAATCAAAATGAAAGAAGGAGAATCACTACCATTTTAGAGAAATTAAGAACATTGTGAATACATTTATTTCAACAAATTATATAAACTGAATGAAATGGGTAAATTCCCAGGAAGACATATACTACCAAACTGACTCAAGAAGAAGGGGCAGATCTGAAGTGACCTATAACAAGAAAGGAGATTGAATTAGTAATCAAACATTTTTCCACGAAGAAAAGCCCAGACTGGGATGGCTTCACTGGTAAATTCTACCAAATGGTTAAAGAATTAACAACAGTTTTGCATAATGTTTTTCGAGAAGATAGACAAGGAGGGAACATTCTTGGCTCATTCTTTGAGGCCAGTAGTACTTTGATACAAAAGCCAGAGACATCACGAGAAAAATATCAGCTGTTATTCTGCATGAATGTAGATACAAAAATCTGCGAGGAAATACTACCAAACAGAAATCAGCAGTGTATAAAAAGGATTGTATACCATGACTAAGTGGGATTTATCTGAGGAGGGCAATGCTGGTTTAATATCTGAAAATCAATCAATTTAATATACCATATTAATATAATAAAGTACAAAAACCTCATAATCATTTGAATAGAAACAGGAAAAAAAAAGCCACTTGACAAATTCAAACAGCACTTCATGATAAAAATACAAAACTAGGAATGGAAGGGAAATTCCTCAACCTAGTGAAGGGAATCTGTAAAAAACCCACAGCTAACATCGTACTTATGGAAGACTGTTTTCCTTTTAAAATAAGGAACAGGCAAGGATGTTGACTGTTTTCACATTTATTCAGCATAATACTGAACGTTCTAGCCAAGGCAGTGAGGCAAGGAAAATAAAGAAGAATCATCCGGATTGGAAAGGAAGAAGTAAAATTATCTCTTTGCAGATGATGTGATCTTGTATGTAGAAAATCCTGAGGACTCTATACACAGACTGTGAGAACTAAAAAACAAGTTCAGTAAGGTGGCCATATACAGGATTAATAAAAATCAGTTGTATTTCTATGCACTTACAATTGACAATATGAAGATGAAAATTTCCGTTTGTAGTAGTATCAAAAACAATAAAATATTTAGGAACAAATTTAACAAAAGACATTCAGGACTTGTATATTAAAAACTGCGAAACATTGTTAAAAGAAATGAAAGGTAACACACATAAATGAAAAGACATCCTGTGTTCATGGACTGGAAGACCTACTAAGGTGACAATGCTTCCCAAATTGATCTGCAGATTTAATGTAATCTCTATCAAAAACAGAGGTCTTTTCCTTCCAACAAATTGAAAAGCTAATCCTCAAATTGATATGGAAATGCAAAGGACCCAGAATAGTCAGTGTAATCCTGAAAAAGCAGAACAAAGTTGAAGGAATCACATGTCCCAATTTCAAAACTATTTTAATATAAAACTAAGGTAATAAAGACAACGTGGTGCAGGCAAATTATGTCCTTATAGATCAGTGCTATAAAACTGATCCATAAGGCCGAGAAGCAAACCCTTGCATTTTTTATGAATTGGTTTTCAAAAAGGTGACAAGATAATTCAATTCAAGAAAGGATGATCTTTTTAATAAATAGTGCTGGAATAACTAGTTGCCTATGTGTAAAAGAATGAAGTTGGATCCTGCTTCATACCATATACAAAATTAACTCAAAATGGATTATTGACTTAAATGTAAAATATAAAACAGTAAGTCTCAGGAATAAAAGTAAGAGTAAACCTTCATGATCTTGGATTAGGCAATATTTTCTTATATGTAATACCAAAAGCAGGAGTGATGAATATATAGGTTAATCTTCATAAAAATTATAAAATTGTTTCCTTCAGAGGATATCATCAAGAAAGAGAAAAGACAACCCAAAGAATGAGATTAAATTTTTGCAAATTACACATCTAATAAGGATCTTCTATCCAGAATATATACAAATGATTTCAGTCAACAGTATAACTTTTGGGGGATGATAAAGACAAATAACCCAATTAAAAATTCGACAAAGGATTTGAATTGACATTTCTCCAAAGAAGATACACAGGTGGCCAATACGCATATGGCAAGGCAATCCACATTAGTCATTAGGGAAATGCAAATTAAAACCACGGTAATATATCACTACACATCTACTAAGATGGCTAAAATTAAAAAGACAAAATTAAGTGTTGCTGAAGATGTGGAAATGTTGGAGCCCTTATACCTGCTGGTGGGACTGTGAAATGGTACAGCCGTTTTGGGAAACAGTTGATAGTTACTCAGATTATAGGCATGGAGTAACAACATGACCCAGAAACTCTATTCCTAAGTGTATACTCAAGAGAATTGAAAACTTACATCCATATAAAAACTGGCACATGAATGTGTACATAGTAGCCTCAAACTGGAAGCAATCCAAATGTCCATTAACTGATTAATAGATAAATAAGATGTGGCGTATTCATACAATAGAATATTATTCAGCCATAAAAAGCAATGAAGTACCGATTTCTGGTACAACATGGCCGAACTTTGAAAGCATTTTGTTAATTGAAAGAAGCCAGACACAAAATACCACATGTTATATGATTCTGTTTATATGAAGTATTCAGAATAGGCAAATTCAAGTGACAGAATAGATTATTGGTTGTCAGGGGCTGGGCTAAGGAGGGCTGTGGGGTATCTGCTAATGGTATGGGTTTCTTTGGAGGGTGATGAAAATGTTCTCGAATTTGATAGTGGCGATGCTTGCATGACCTTGTGAATGTGATAAAAACCATTGAATTTCACCTTTTAAGATGATGAATTTTATGGTATCTGGGCTACATATCAGTAAAGCCGTTATTTAAGAAATTGTTTATCTTCATTTCTGAGAGTTTTAGTTCTCCCCAAGGCAGGTGCTCTGCCTTGTCCTGGTCCTGCTCAGATTTCAGTAAAATATCTAGATTGGAAGATAAGAAACCTGAGGAGTTACATGTGAAGTGCCAGCAGCTATAGTAGAGTAGAAGCTTAGTGGCTCAGTGGAACTCTGAAAGCAATATTCTGTGAGCTTTAGGTGTCGGGACAAACTCTGTGTGCTTAGCAGGACCATGTTGTTCAGCACTGCAGTACAGTCTTTGATGCTCTGGCTCTATGTCATTCGGAAAGGTTAAGTTATGCTGAGCATCATGTCAATGGATTTATTAATAAGGAAGAGTTAAGGCATACTTTATAGGGTATATTTCTGTTCAATAGAAATATAACATGAGCTGTATATGTAATTTTCTGTTTTCTAGTACCTGCATTTAAAAATCAAAAAGAAATATGGAATTAATTTTAATATATCTTATCTAACCTGAAGTATTTAAAATATCATTTTTCATGTGGAAAAATCTTACATTTTTTCATGTTGAATCCTCAAAATAATGTATTTCATACTTAGAGCACATCTCAGTTTAGACTAGCCACGTTTCAAGTGCTCATTGGCCACCCCTTGCTGAGTGGCTACTGTCTTGACAATGTTAAGAGTGATTTTCATGAAAGCAGATGCAAAGCTTTCAGAGACACAGCATGGTATACTGGTTTTGAGTTGGATTCAGATTCAGATTCTGGCTTTGGCTCTAGCGCTGCATTTATTTATTCTTAAAATATTTACTGACATCTGTTCTCAAAAATCATAGTCTATTTCTACATAGGGTCAGGCAAATGAATACTGGAGAGAAGTATCATGTTTTATTGTGCTAATTATTGCAAGACCCAGGGAAGGGAGTGGTCATTTCTAGCTAGGAAAGAGTTGGTGGTGGGCAGGAAGGGCTTTGCAAAGAGGGGAGGTCTGAGCTCCATCTTGGAAGAGGAGGTAGATGAGGGCAGAGGCGTTCTAGGAGGAGGCAGGAGCAAGGGCAGTGAGGAGGCTTGCAACAGCACTGCCCAGGCGATTGCGTATAGCTTGGTTCCCATGGAGCAGGAATGGTTGGTTGAAAGGGTGGTGTAGCTGAGCTGGAGTTGAGGGCCGTGTTATTCCAGGGCACCTGCAAGGGGCTTTAGAATGCATTCCTTTTTTCTTTTTTTGTTTTAATCTGAGTTCAAGATTTATTATCAAGCTACGTTAATCAGGACAGTGTGGTATTTATGCTGAGTTTTTAAGTTATACAAATAGATTAATGGAATTGACTACGAACTGGAATTAGATCCATACATATACAGTCAATTTATATACAATGCATTTCATATTAGGCAGTGAACACCCACAGAAGAGCTTCAAGAAGTAAGTGATGAGGTGGGATTTGATCTTTCTTGCGTTGTTACCTTGGGCAAATTATTGACCTTTCAGATCTGCTCCCTTAGTCTACTGTTCTGCAACATTGGGTGATTGAAATCTACTCAGGCTGTTGCTATGAAGATTAAGTGAACTAGTATATAAAGCATACCTGATGGTCCAGCTCAGACTCCTGCTGAATCGAGAGACTGCTTCTCCGGTAGTGTCCATCTGTTGCCCTAGCTCCTGTTCTTCAATGTAGTTGTGCTGCAGCAGTACCCAGGGAAAGCTTTCAAGAATATAAATTGTTGGAGCACAACAATCAGCCTCAGGGTGGTGTCCAGGAATCTATGTTTAACAAATCTATGTTTAACAAATCCTCTCCGTGGTTATTATGCAGCCACCTGTTTCGGGTTTGCATACCAATGTGTAGAGTTCACGTCCTCAACTCTTGTCTAGGACTCTGGGCCATTCGGTAACATCCGGTCTTCCTGCCTCTTACATCAGCTTCCATGTACTGTTTCCTGGCCGACGGTCTTGTAGACCCTAGTCTGATCACAATGGTAATTGCCAGTGGCCTCAGGCTACTCTGTTTGAGGTTGCCCAGTTGGTTCTTAGGTTGCTCTTCATAGATTGGCCTCATTGAAATGGTACCTGACGTCTTCTACACATGTATATATCTACTTCACAGACCTTAGCCAGTACTCCTTAATTTTGTTCACGCTCTTATTTAATTTCCGTGTTAACATAAAGTCACTTTCTAACTCCATTCCACAACGTGAAGTATAATTCCAACTGGTCTACTAATTCAGAGCTGTTCTATTTGCAGCTCTTTATCTATGACCATACCCATAATAATAATAATGACAATTTTCTTTTCTTTTTTTTTTCTGTTACAATTAGTACTATCATTGCCATCACTGATATGCTTACCTTCAACCCTGTAGTGATCCACGGTAGATCCAAATATCTCTGTTTAAAGGGGAAAGTTGCTATTGGAACAACAGAGTGCCTCTGAATGTCAGATTTACTTTGCTTGCATTTCATTTCATGGTCTTACGTGTTTTTGAGATTCTGATTGGATGTGAACAAAATGACAGGTTTCATCTAGCATATCAACTTCGACTTTGTTACCACCGTTCTGTGACCATGTCACAGAATGCTGATTTTCATCCTCCATTTTATCCTCACATAATTAATCTGAAAAATAGGGAATGAGAAATGGGTGGTACTAAAAAGAGATTAAAAAGTTTATTTGGCAGCTGGCTGCTCTTTCATGCAAAAACAAAACAATTTATAGTAGGCTGCTGGTTTAATGGGTCTCCTGGTGGGAGGGAAAATTATTTAAACCCTTTTCTATTCCTTCTCAGAAGAAAACGTCCTTTGGGAACTTGTGAATTTTCTGTACCTGGGGTACCCAAATGGCCTTGATTGCACTAGTTTTTACTCCCATTAGCGTTGTGCATGCTTTGAGTTTACGTTATTGTGGGGTGATTGTGATGCTGTTGTGCTGGTGGTGGTAGTTGTGGGTAGGTCCTAAAATATATGGGTTACTACATTTATTACAAGACAGAAGTAAATGTTCACTTCATTGCCCCATGGACTTGGGCTTGGACCTGTGTGGGGTGCTGCTCCCTGGCCACACCTGTCCTGAGCTAGTGGGCAGCTCTTCTACACGCTTCCCTCTGCATCTTATTCCTGCATCCATCTGCCCCCTGTATCTTTTCCCTCGCTAGCTCTTGCCTGCTTTCCCTTTCACCTGCCCCTGTTAGAGATCACCATGCTCCCTCTCACCTTTTTGTCTTCTAGCCCTCAGCTTTTCTTTCTGTCACATCTGTGCTCTTGGAAAAGAGTCTTATGTTGCAAGGGGGAAGTCGAGGGGGTTGGAAGTAAACGGGGAACTGGGTGGGAAGAAAGAATTGAAAAGATACACATTAAGCCCTTCCAAATGCTAGAGGTCATTCCTTTCCTTTCTTATGTTTTAGATACCATTGATGATAAGTTAGAATGGAATCAGTTACTCATACCCAGATCATTGATGTTGCTCAGAAAAATGATGTATGTTGAGCAACAGGTAGTTTAGAAAATGTAGTTGTTTCATAATCACGGCATTTTCAATCCTGTTTATTTTTTTTTTGTTTGTAAAAATTATGAAATTGCCATGTGTGTAGGTAAAAAATGGTTGAATAATCAGCAATTTTGTATAAGTCAACCTACTAATACCAGCCATTCTGTGGTATATATGCCAGTAACATTTGGGAGGAAAATTTATCTCTTTTCTACCACTAGTAACTAATCTTCCTGTTGGACAATTCAGAGAAGAGAGTTATTTGCTGATTTTTTGAATTAAAGTTTTCTTAACGATTTAATTAATATTAATGTTAATATTGTATGTAGGATTCATAGTTCCTCTGGTTTTTTATTGCTTCCGAATTAGAAGAAAATAAGCATGACAGTATAAATTTGGTACATAATATGAAAATTAAGATCTATAAAATGGACATGATTGTTCATATATCAGAGGTGTTCTTCCCTTGACAAAAGCTCTGTCGTAAGTCCTTAAGATACTTCGTTTATATGGTGTATTTAAGAATCAGTTTGCAGATCATTAACTACTTGAGGGATTAATATAGAAAGAAAATTGAAGTCATGTAATCCACTGAGGATTAATCTGAAAATAAGATTAAGTATCTCTAAAATCCTACACTCAGCTAATGGAAAAAATGGTGAGTTGATGAAGCAACTCCAATTATGAACAGTTTGTGGTATAATTATTGCATAGATTCAGGGACTTCTGAACTAACTTTATGTTTTGGTGAGAAGACCTATTATAATGAAATTTACTGTTTATGCCTTCCTGAATCTTTCTCCTTCTAAATTTTCCTGTATCTTTTTCTTTTTTAGGTTTCCACAGCTGGATTGTTTACTAGGGCCCATTGTCACCAATGGCAGTAAAACTCATTTTCTGGCGAGCAGGGTGAGTTCGTGTGGATTTCTACCTGATTTTATTATTCCATTCGATTTGGGCCTGTAATTGTCTCTCAAATGTTGTTTACTTCCTGATACTCAAGGTAAATAGCTGGTGGTAGTTTTTTTTTTTGAATAAGTGATATTATTAATGAAACAAGTCAGTGAAAATATATGAAAGCTTAATTTTTTTTTTTTTTAAAGCTGTGAGGAATCTAGTTAGATATTGACTGAGTTCAAGTAACGTGTTAGTGATTTTAAATTTGTAGGTGGTGTTTAGAGTTGACACCTCTTAATAGTAATTGATCTTCTGTAACAAAGGGTCATGTTAGCATGTGTTTAGTCATATTAATGGACAGACATGGGACACGAGCTTTAAGTAGGGGATGTGCTTGATAACTGAAGTTACTGAGGGAAGAAGACCAGATTGGGAGGAAAAAAGTGAATGCAGTGCAAACAGTCCATTAAACTAAGAGCAGAAGCTTTAGTGAACAGCCAAGACCACAGAAAGCTTAAAACGTTTGAGGGAAGCTTTTCTGAAGGCTGCTGCTAGCCCATATGGTGCTTTGTGCAAATTAGACCAAGGCACCCCTCTGTAAGACATTTCACTTCCATCTGATGGGAAATTATTCAGCTATACTGATTTTTAGTACAAGACATTTTATTGCCATGTGCTAGAAAATTGTAATACAAATAATCAAATTACCCATCTTTAAATCATCAAAGTGTTAATAAAAATACGAACAGCTTTTAAATGAGTAGAGAGATGCTTGCGATGAGACTGATGCCTCCTTAAACATGGTGCTCTTCCGCAGTGCGCAACCTGAGCAACTGGCAGGTTGGCTCTGCCTTGTTGGGATTCAACTCATGATAGACTCTAAGGAAGGAACACTTTTTATTAAGGTCTAGTCATAGGGGACAGAGGATAGAAACAAGAGTTTGAGGTTTGGCTTTGACTAGAAACTTGGGTGGCTTGAAAGCAACTTATCGGAAGCACAGTAGCTATAGGTTTGGGGTCCCAAAGGGGTAGCCTGAACTTTCTAGGGCTAAAACTAGGAAAGAAACACCTACACTGTGCTTTAAACTAAATTTATGACTGAGTTGCTGCCATGTGGTGATTTATAGTATGTGCTTTCAGATTCGCCCTACTTTAATCGTGAAAGCTTCATTCTATAGATCACCACCTGTGTGGTGTCCTTGTTCTCAAAGATGATTTAAACTTGGACTGTTTTTCTCCGTAAAAGAGATTTGCTTTCAGAATGTTGAGTGCATTCATAATGGATGGTTCTTCATTACTTACAAATTTTTGTAAATAATCTTCTGATGAAACCAAAAGCTATGATGTTGCTGTTAGGTGTATTTGATAGATATTGGTTGACAAATACAGGCTCAGTGGGATGTGGAAATACTTTGGGGCCTGATTTAGGGGCTGCAGGTGGAGTGTATGACTGGTGATTGGAAAGTTAATGAGGAAATGGGAACAGATGTGGGAAAAAGCCATATGCAGTGCAGGTAGGTGGATGTGGCAATCATGGTAGTTGGAGTCATGGTGAAAGTGGTGGAGGTCATGGGGTGGTGAGGATGGTGGTGGCCGCTGGAGTGGCTGGATGGTTGGTAGTGGAGGGCTGGCGGCTGCCCCTGTGGCGCTGAAGACACATAAGAAGGAAGAGATGACAGATGGAAAAGATGCCAGGCTGTGGACAGAAATTATGTGGCCTAAGTAATAGCTTTTGGTTTCTTGGGTGCTGGAGACAAATTGACCAGAGGGATATTCAAGGGGCCCTCTCTTTGTGGGATGCAAAGTTCGTTCTTTTTTTTTTTTTTCTTTTTTTGATGTGGACTCTCACTCTGTCACCCAGGTTGGAGTGCAGTGGCACAATCTTGGCTCACTGCAACCTCCACCTCCCAGGTTCAAGTGATTCTCCTGCCTTAGCCTCCCGAATAGCTGGGATTACAGATGCGTGCCACCACGCCCAGCTAATTTTTGTATTTTTAGTAGAGATGAGGTTTCACCATGTTGGTGATGGCCTTGATCCCTGACCTCATGATCTGCCTGCCTCAGCTTCCCAAACTGCTGGGATTACAGGCGTGAGCCACTGTGCCCGGCCAAAGTTTGTTTTCTTATTGTATCATTTATCCCCTTCTCCCCCATTCCCCTCTATGTATATAGTGGAGGATTTGATACTCTGAATACAGAAGCACAGAAACATGATTGATTACAAAAACCATTCATTCAAAAACCATTTTTGCCCCGGTGTTATTTACATCTAAAACGACCTCCCCTCTGCTCCCTCAACACACAAATGATCTATGTTTTGAAGAAAGAAAGTGGAGGAGGCAGAAGGAAAAAGGGAAACCAGATAAAGAAGGCTTAGATCAATTAATTCCTCCCACCCCTACAGTTGTTTAGCTGTCTGTTCTACTTTGTGGATATTATCCTTGCCTGTGGAACACCAAGGGGAGTGAGAATATGAAGGCACTTTGAATCTGATGTTTGGCACCTGTGATACTGAGCTAATAATTTTGTGTTTCATGTTTCCTTATCTTTCAGTAGAGAGAATGATATTCCTTATTAGAAAACACAGAGGGAATATTTGTGAAAACACTGGCTTAATGAATATTAAAATGAAACAGAATGATAGGTTTGATGATGATCTGGTATTCTCACTGTCCTGAATCTTCATGATTTTTGGATTGAAATAATTTGTGATTGCATGGTCCAAATAGTTGTCCGCATTCTTTTAAAGAAGAGGTTGTTCATGGTGATTCTGTAAAGATGTATATACTCTGCAGCAAGAGAGATTTAGGATAGCGCAGCGTTTGAGAGGGGAGTTAGTGAGTTATCCTGCAGTGGCTGTTAGATTAGGTATAGAGCACCGTGTGCTTGATGCATGCTTAATGGGACAGAATGACTTTACCCTGTGCAGATGCTAGTAACAGCCACGTACAGTGGGTGCTCCTAGTTCAGTACTGTGCTGAGCCCGGAACCCCATCCGGGGAGGTGCTGCCGTGGCTCTCGTTTTACAGCTCTGAGAGGTGAAGGGTGGAGCTACTGTTGTAGCCAGCCATGCCCGTTGCCACTAGGTTTTCTGGCCTCCTTGGAACCTGACTGGCTGTACTCTTTAATGTCTTTCTCATTTCTCAAATATGCATTTCAGACCAGCCCATCTTATCCCCCAGAGCTGCTTTAAAATTGAGCAGATAATTCTATCATTAGAGGACACCAGCTGAACAAGGCCAGGGGAATCCTAGAACTAAATTTGTGCCACATAATGAGATGTGAGGGGATCGTTGGTTGCAGTTGGTTTCCTAGAGACCTTAGAGATTTCTGAAGGTTATTTCTCTTAAAATTTTTCTATCAGAGAAGGTCCTGTGATTCAGAAGTATCTAAATCATTGAAATACCTCAGATTTGGAGAATGTGAAGAAACTCAGCAGTGTGTGCATCTTATTTTCTGCTTTAAAATTCTCCTCAAGAATAGATTAGAAGCACCACGGTCACAGAGTCTGTTTTTTGAGGCAGGGTAAGGTTAATCCTTTCCCTAATTCATCTTTTTCATTAGGCAGAAAACACAGGAGGAAAAAAAAAAGACCAAACGCATTTTAATATTTAAATTCATAGATCCAGAGCCCAGAATTTTAGTATGTTGGTTATTGGGATAAAGGGAGTGGTGGATTCAGTAAATGTCACATGGGCAGTTCTCTTAAGATGATAGAAACCATGTAAGCTTCTTTGTTGTCCATTTTTAAATGGTGCATAAGACTGTGCAATTTTCCCTGCACCACTCTCTTGTATGTACTGTTATGTAGCTGCTGTAGCCAGGAATTAAACCTGTGATCTGTTTGATATGAGGCCAGATTTTATTAAACTAGGTCATCAGGGCACACACAGGGGGCTGGGTCATGCTGGCACTGTGTCATCTTTGGAAATTAACTGGGTAAGCATGCCAGTAGGCAAACGAAGTGGCTGTGCTCCTGCTATTAGAAGCAGATAGCAGGGAGCTGTGTAATATTTGAACATGCATCCAGTTAATGATGAATTACAATGGGAATCCTGGAAAACTTCCTGCAATACTCATATTATGTCAAAGGAGTTCATCATATTTGAAATTATCACAGGAATTACAGAATAATTCAAAATGGATGGGTAATTATTCAAGTGTTATATGAGTTATTGCTTCAGCTTGCACATTCTTAATACAGTGATTTCTGCCCTCTCCTTGTAGAAGCACTGAGGACCTGAGCTGACATCAGCCATTTGGTTGCGATTTCCTGGGGCAGAAGCTGGGGAGTTTGCATAGGGAGATCATTTATGTTCTTCTTTTGAAGGTTGAGTTTGGTTCTGTCTAGGAGATAGGAGAATGAATTAAATGACATTTAAAAAATGGCTTTTTAACATCTGCTTTTGCCTGAAAGGGATTTTGTATTTAATTCTTTGTCATATTTATGTAGTTGTTCCTCATTGTACTTAGCGTCCTGATTTTTAAAATGCTGCTTGTGTGTGTGCGTGTGTGTGTGTGTGTGTATTTAATGTTCAGTTGCTAATATGGGGATATTTCTCTGAGATGCCAGGATAGGAGAAAGGCCTTTTCAGAAGACTTTGTCCACCCCACATGGCTTGGGGAGCAGCTTTGGCACATGGCGAGGGAGGAAGGGGTCTGCAGCATTTGTGTGCGTGTGCGTGTGTGTGTGTGTGTGTGTGTGTGAGAGAGAGAGAGACAGAGGGAGAGAGAGGGTTGGAGTCTCACTCTGTAGCCCAAGCTGGAGTGCAGTGGCACAGTCTAGGCTCACTGCAACCTCCACCCCCTGGGCTCAAGCAATTCTCATGCCTCAGCCTCCTGAGGAGCAGGGACTACAGGCGCACACCACCACACCCAGCTAGTTTTTTTTGTATTTTAGTAGAGACAGGGTTTCACCCATGTTGCCCAGGGTGGTCTCGAACTCCTGAGCTCAGGAGATCCACCTGCCCTGGCTTTCCAAAGTGTTAGGATTACAGGCATGAGCCACCGTGCCTGGCCAGCATTTTCTTTTTTAAAATTTTAGTTTAATTTAGTTATTAATTTATTTTTTAGAGACAGGATGTCACCTTATCACCCAGGCTGGAGTGTGATGGTGTGATCATAGCTTACTGTAACCTTGAATTCTTGAACTCAAACAATCCTCCCATCTCAGGCTCTTGAAGCTAAGACCATAGGCAAGGGTCACCAGGCCTGGCCAATTTTTTTTTTTAATTAAATTTTTGTGGAGATGGGGTCTCGCTGTGTTGCTCAGGCTGATCTCAAACAACCATCCTTCTGCCTCCACCTCCCCAAGCACTGGGGTAACAGGCGTGAGCCATCGCTCCTGGCCAGCAACATTTTCTCATCTTTCGGCCGTAGATTCCACTTGTCACTAGAATGTAAACTTCGCAAGGGTAGGGATTTTGTCTGTTTATTCACTACCATTTTCCTGACACTTTGACGAATAAATGCCTAACGTGCATTGAGCACTCAGGAAATGTTTCTAGAATGAATGAAGCAGCTTTGAATCTTATATCTCTGGGAAGTAGAATTCTTTTTTTTTTTCATCTCAAAGGAAAACGAGATTTACTTAGTCTTTTGCTTATTCTTTCAGCAGCACGGAGACGTACTGAGAGATCAGGGTGACGGTCAATTATTTTATTTTATATTTTTAGAATGATGTATGTTGAATGAAATGTCACTATGTGAGCAATGACCACTTTATAAGTAGTACAATTTCCTTCACCTTTTATTTTTTAGAAAATAATTGAAGTCACTTTTCTCTGTGACCAATACTTCTTTTAGAGTGAGGATTAAAATGTTATTCTATCATTCATCTGCATGAAAGCAGTTATCATGCACATTTACACCAATGCCTGAAAGAAAATGGAATATTTCGGTACCACAGAGAGCCTCATATTCTTTAGACAGCCATCAACCATGACATTATGTGAGGAATTCCACATTCCTTAAAAAATATGCTGGAAATGATGTTATATTGCATTATCATTATATTGGTATTGTAACTTACATTTGCTATAATTTAGTTTATATAATAAATCTTAAATTGATTTATTTCTAAGTTATAATACAATAGGTAATTTCACAGTACTTGAAAAAAATCCAAATTAGTCAACCATTATAACGCATAAAGCTAGGTATGAGTATTGAAGTATAAACATATGTTCTATCTTTGACATTTGAGAAATGTTTACTATTTCAAATCACTTTGAAATATAAAGAACTATATAGGCCTGAATCAGGATAAACAGAATTAGAAGTCCGTAAGAGGGCATTAAAACGAAAGCAAATAGGATGTTTTTCTCATAGGATTAAAATAACATGCCCTATATACCCATGAAAGCCAATACTTTAAGTTATTAACATTCCAAACTGCTTACCTATGTTATTTTAAAATTACTCAGTATATTACTATCTCTTTAACTTTTTAATTCTATTTTATGTATGCATACTATTTTAGAAATAAAATATATTTAATTACTAAAAAAAAAAAAAAGAAATTGGAAGGAAAAAAAATCCTTTATGGTGTAAAACTTACTAATGGAAGGACCAGCTTTGTGGTAGAGGTCCCTGTTGTGTTCCCTCTCTGTTTTGTTTTGTTTTTTAACCTAGACAACTTGCTATACATGCTGCTCAGAATAAGAGGGTACATAAGTCATCAGATAGCCACAAAGAAGGACGATGTAGACTTTGATGACACTCTGGGTCATATCTCAGCTCTGGCATTTTTTAGTATGTGACTTTGCTTATGTTCCAGTTTCCTTACCCAGTTTCCTTACCTTAAAAGGGGATGGTACCTGGCTTGCAGCTCTCTAAGGATTACATGAAGTGAGAAGGGAGAGCACTCAGTAATATAACAGTGCCTGCTACAAAGTGAATGTTGCTTCTCACTTCCAAATGAAGCCTCATTTAAGTCTCCTTTAAGAATCTGACATTACTAGACTTGCTAATTTAACTGCTTTGCTTAAAAACATATATGCAGTTTTTTTTTCTTAAAAAATATTTATTCCTCCTTCAGAATGGGGCGTATTAAACAGAGTCCTGTAAGGAAGTAGAGCTGCTCGAGTTATAGCCTGCCACTTTGGATCATGTTTAGGCATTTACATAACTGCACTGATCTGAACTAGTTTGTTAATGAACGAACATTTCTTAAATATGGAACCCACGTGAGAGGCCATGGGGGAAATCTAAACTAAGGTTTTGAGGTCTCCCAATCCAGGGCAGCTCTCTCTTTGGAGTTTAAAGGAATTGTCAGGTCTCTGTAATAACTGAAGAACATGAAAGAATTATATTGAAAACACTTGGCTAATTATAAGTTCTAAAAGGCATTTCAGTTCACTCCAGCATTTTAACATCCACCAGGACATACAGATATACTTCTCGGTCCATCAAGTCAAAAGCTGTGTGTGGCTTTTAAATGTTTTAGTTGTAGTTTTCTTCTTTCCTCTTGAGGAGAAATTAAATTATCAGGGCAGGTTAATCTCCACAGACGATTATAGATGTGCAAATAATATGCCACTTACAGTGCATTTTTAATAGACTGCTTGTCAGAAGAACTCATGTCTTCTTCCGCTTCATGTAGAAGCAGTTCTTGTATATGCATTCAGAAAATAAAGTAGTCTTTCATTTAGTAAGGAAATGCACTCGTAACAAAACAATGAATCTTAATAGGAAGAGGGTATCAGGTCTCATCTTCCCTCTCAAAGGCAAACATAACAAAATTGATAGTCTATGAAACTCCCTAGTGTCTCCTAGCTCCATGGCGATTTTTCATACCTCATGCATCCCAGTACCTTGTACCTTGTTATTTGTGAACGGACATTATTTCCTTACTGGGCCCTATGCTTCCTCAGTGGTGTATCCATGTCTTATTCATTCCCAACGTTATTTGGCAAAGTGTCTTACACATAATGGGGATCCATAAACATTTGGTGAATCAAATGAGGATTTTCTGAGCAAAGTGCGGAGGGCCAGATTCATTGTGGTTCTCATAGTTTTAATTGGGGGTGAAGTGGAAGAGTTCATGTCCTCGTTAGGTTCCGGCTGAGCCAGTGTGCCGTACTGTATTTAGGATGGTAAGAGAAGCCTGCCAGAAAATCATCTAAGGTAATATTTTTTTGACAAAGTGGGAAGATATTCAAATAGGCATGAACAATATAGAGTTTCTGACAATAAAGTCAATATCACTTGAGGTTTTTTTTGGCCCCTTTGATTCTTCTGTTTGGCTCTAGTGCAGATGAGAAGGTGGGGATGAGGGTGGAGTCTAAGTTTTTGCCTCCCAGATAGAGGGACACAGGGCATAGGAGCTCTGATTTTGGGTTCCTCAGCACGAAGGAAGAGGGAGGCAAGTGGTCCAAAGGAAAAGGTAAGAGGATCTCTAGAAATGGGACTCAGTGGCGTGTCAGGCCTGGATTCCTCTAGCGGACGCTGAGGATAACTTTTGAGACTTTCGAGACTTACTGTGATTTTGTACCTCTCCTCCGTGCCTGTCAATTTCCACTGCGTCCTCTGTCTTGTTGTGACTCTGGCGAATTGATGAGGAGTCGGCACGGTGGTTTTGCAGGGAAGGCCTTGTTTCCTTTCCTTTGTGACCTCGTTCTTCCATCTGTGTCTCTCTTGATTGCGTCTTCCCAGACTTTGTTTCATTCTTGGCTTTTTCAATACCTCCCAGGCCCATCTCCTGGCTGGTCTCAAGTCCTGCTAGGGCAGTGTCCAAGGAAACCATGCAGCGGCCCTGCAGACTGATGCTGTCTCAGAGTTATGATTTCTGATGCTGGATGGACCTCCCATAGATGCAGTCTCTGGGCGCCCATCTTATGCAAAGCTCAGGCTTGGGAGGAGAGCCGGAAGGTGGCGAGTAGCTAGGCCTGTACCCTGTCGAAGGTGGGCTTTCACCAGGGCTCTCTGCCTTGGCCAGGCTCAGCCCTCCTGTCATCTGACCTCCGCATACATTTATCTGCAGGATAATGCCCCGATTTATTAGCAGGAATATAAGAGCCTTCCCACATCTATATAAAACATATATAAAATATATATATAAATATATGTTTTATATAGATGTATACATATTTATATATACATATATATTTAATATTTAATATTTAATATATTTAATATTTAATATATTTAATATTTAATATATTTAATATATTAAAATGTATATATAAAATATAAAAATATATGCATTATATACGTTGTACATTGTATATACATTATATATTATATATTTTATATATATAGAATGCCTGCTTTGTGATAGTCACTGTGCCAGATGCTGAGAACGTCAAAAGGGTTGAACTTTGATTTCGGCTTTCCAAGAATTTACCATCTATTGGGATAGCCCAATATACAAACAACTTCAAAAAAATAGTTTAAAGGAATGTTAATGGGGAAACACAGAGGTGGGACTCACAAACCCCTTTTCTCCATCCTTCCTAAGCCACTCATGGTTCATATGTATGGGGGTCAGCCAATATTGGTTTGATTGTGATGTTTTATATCCGTAATATTGTATGACAGTAATTGCTCTTCTGAAAAATAGTATTAGATACCATAAGAATGATAATAGTCAAAAGGATTAAATTATACTACTTATCTTATGGATTAAATAATAAAAACAAGCTTGTTGTAATGTTAGTGGTACCTGGTGTGTGAGTGGTATGTAATGTGGTAGGAAAAGAGATGAATATAAATCAGAAGTATTTTCAATAACAAGGGGTGTGATTATTGAGTTTTAAAGAAAATTAACTTAGAAGAGTCTTTCAGTAAACATTTCTGTTATCACTTTATAATAATAATTGATATTTCTAACCCCACCCTATTCCCTGCCAACCCCTCTGCTGTTGACGAAGAGGTATTTTTGGCCGGAATGGTCTAGATGTCAACCTACAAGGATTTGCCCACTCTCCCAGTGGACATTTGGCAGTGTCTGGAGACACTTTTGGCTGTGCAACTAGCGTCTAACCGGAAAAGGCCAAGGATGCTGCTCGTCGTCCTGTAATGCATAGGATAGCTCCCCGTGAAGGATCTTACGACCCCAAATGCCAGTAGTGCCAGAGTAGAGAAACCCTAGTCTGGATGAATAGCCCGTATTGCTGCATGGTCTTCTTATAACAGCCTTGTTATGATTTAATCCATCAGGTGAATAGTTTTGATGATCGCTCAGCATGTTTTGGAGAACTTTACTAATAATGTATCCCCAGTGTCTAGTACAGACCCTGTAACCTAGTCTACAATTCATATGTATTTGTTGGTTGAATGATTAAGTGCATATATTCCTGGAGATAATAGCGTTTTATTTGTTTTCCAAACACTCCTTTTGTACTTTCAGAGTTAGATAAATGGAAAATATGTGCCGGAGGTTATGAGAGTCATTTCAAAGATTCAAAGCAGGTTTTAGGTCAGTAAAAATAAGACACCTGGATCTCTAAGAGGGAGAAGATAGAAAGTCATCAACTCTAATATCAGCTTGTTTGCAAAGCTGAACAGGCAAAAACATGGCAGAAGTTCATGAAAGCCCAGTTGGTCTGGAGCCACAGAGGAATATGCTCTAAGCAAACAGCTGCACCAAAAAGCAAACTCAACACAAACCTGTGATAGGAAAATAAGTGGGCATCATACAGAGTCCTTAGAGAACTAGAAACTGAGCTTTACAGCAGCACTACCTGCGGCTAGGGGCACAGACAGACATAACTACAGCCAGCTCAGAAATTACCTTGCCCTGCCCCGTGGACGCCATCTGTCCTGGCTCTGCTGAGAAAGCCAAGTGCTTGACTTCCCAATTTCTCTCTCACCGTTTTCCTGCTTGAACCCTTTGTCCCAGCCAGACTTTCCTTCTTCTCCTCTAAACATGCCTTGTGCTGCCTGTCTCTCATTGACCATGACATTCTTCTGTCTAGAATGCTGTTTTCCTGCTCCTCTCTACCTCTGAGTTTTCCGAGACTCAGCTTAAGTTCAGCAGCCTGTATGAAGCCCTTCCCAAGTTTTTCCTGCATGAAAAGTCTTTAACAACCTGATTTCCCCCTCTCTTACCCCCTCCACATCCAGGAAACAAGGTACTGTCATGGTTTATCAGATTCCATTCTATAGAAACCTCAGGTGCTTCAAAACAATGAATGGGACAAATTCATCTTTTCGTGGTTGTTGGAACAGGCCATAAGGATGGGAGAGCATCTCCCTTTGGTTCCTCAGGGCCCATTGGATGGACGCCTGCCAGAGACTGTACACAGCAGTCTGCTCATTGGTGTAAGGTGCCTTTGAATGTTCTGATAGTACTTACCTGGACAAAGAAAGGGACCTGAAGGAGTACTTTTATATTGTCCGCAAGCTCTAGAAATAGACAAAAATGTAAATGCCATCCTGACATTAGACGGAGATACATTCTCCTGTGTATAGAGCCCCATCCCAGTTTTTGGACACAGGTGGAATAAAGCCAGCCCTGTTTTCTCAGGGTTCAGGTGCAACATGGAAGGTGTGTGTGTCTCTTCTTGTGCTCTGATCTTGGCTCGTGGCAAATTCAGGGAGAGGGGCCAAGCTTGGCTAATTGGCCAGCAACAACCCTGCTGGGCGAAGCATTCTGTCAGTCTCACCGGGCACCTTCTCTCTAGATTCAACTCAGAACTTTGCAATATTGTGTAGAATTCCCAGCAGCAGTGGGTTCTGATCAACACTGTTTACAAGAGCAATATTAAAAACATAAATTGCCCAGAGGATATGCTTAACACTGAAGTGTTAAACAGTAGAGGGAGAAGGGACTTGTAAAAATGAAGTTTAATTTTGTTACAGAGAACTTTCATTCTTTGTGCAGGATGTCTTAAGGATGTCTCGAAACCATCCTGGAGACTGGTCTTTAGGCAGTTGATTCATTTGATAGCAAAACTCAGACAGATATATTAAAATTAAAATCTCATGCTGGGTATAAAATTTCATTATTATACCTGTTCTTATTACAATCACTTGTTTTCTATTCATATGAGATGGTTGGGTAGAGAAAATTTACCTTGATTTTTGCATTCAGAATTCAGTTGCCTGTTTACCATGGTTTCATTTATTTTTAGATGAAAATTTCCCCTTTTTGTGTGCAGCTGAATGTATCTCTCAGTTGCCAGAAAGGAGGGGAATATCCCTGTTAAATGAGGATGATCATTTATTTGCAAGTTAAAACATATTCTGAAAAGGATGGAAGCTTGTTCTTGCCTGAAGCTTGTTTGTTCTGTAAGGCTTTGAGGTGTCTCTGAGGGCTGTCTCTATACTCTATTTTGTCTTGTTTCTTAGCAGTAAGGCCTTTACTTATGTTGGTATAGGAAGTAGAGAAAAGTGATAAAAATATCTGGAGTGAACCTAAGAGGAATAAGAAATCTGTAACCTTGCATAATTCAAATGCAGGCCTGGTGATTCTGAAACATTCAGCATTGTGTTTTTAAATGCCATTATGTAAGCACATACATCTGTCCATTGACCTTGATGGAATTCATTGTAAGTGACCAGTGGTTCCCAAAGCCGTGGTATTGCTGATCCACAAAGAAAAGGAATCAGAGAACCTGTTTCAAAAACAAATCATCACATGTATTTGCAAATAATTAAGAAAATATGTACTGAGTGACTACAACGAATTGGGCACTATGCAGGTGTTAGAGATATGAAAGTATATGTGATATGATCCTTGCCTTCCAGGCACTCAGCTTCTAAGAGGAAATATGGATGAGTATAGATCCGGTACTTCTGGTACCTGCTGAAAAGGACTCTGACCAGGTTCACACAGTTCCAGAGGCCCTCCTTAAAAAATATGCAAAATTACTAAAGGAGGTAGAGAGATGAATGTGTATGTTGAAGGGGCTTCTGCAAGTGAGGACCCCCGAAATGTCACTTTCCACCCCTGGCCCTGTGGGATGTATCTGAGTGGGTAGGAGCACTTGAGTAGGACTTAGCACCCAGCTTGGCCTGGGGCACTGCTTCCTGGAGGAGGTGGCACCGTAGGGGTGTGCTGTTTCCACTCTTCCCTCCTGAAGTCGACTCTCCACACAGGAGCCAGCGTGAGTCTTTAAAACCTAAGTGAGATGATAGCACTCTCCTGTTCACATTTGCTTTCCATCACACCGAGACTTGAACCCCACATCTCTCCCACTCCCCCTCGCTCCTGATGCCTCCTTGCTGTTCTTAGAGCCTTCAGTCATCTTCCTGTCTCAGGGGTTGCACTTGCCGTGCTCTCTGCTTGCAGGATTCCTACCTGCTATTTAGCACAGGGCTGGCTCCTCTCCGCCGGCTCAAATGTCCGTCCTCAGAGGGGCCTCACCTAATCACACTATCTGGTGCCCCTCTGCCTTCCCTGCCCTCTTTATTCTGACTTACTTTCTTCAGAGCATTCTCCCTACATCACATACTCCTTTGTTCATCCGTCTTTCCAGTTGGAATGGAAGCTCTGGGAGGATGACAGTGTGGCTCTTACTGTCTGCTGTTTCCCCACACCTTGGGTGGGGTCTGGTACACAGGAGGCACTCATTAAATATCTGTCAGAAGAAAAAGTGAGTGAAAGTAATACAGACATGGTGTGGGCACAGTAGCTGGGAGGTCTGTCTGCAGCAGTTTGTGAAAAGGGAGGCTAATGGTCTTCCAGGACTCTATTTTGAGAGGCTAAAAATGTATTTGTTTCTGAGCAACACTAATTTACAGAATTTTTAAATTCCTTGGAAAAAGGCTGGGTGCAATGGCTCATGCCTGTAATCCCAGCACTTTGGGAGGCCGAGGTGGGTGGATCACCCAAAGTCAGGAGTTCGAGACTAGCCTGGGCAACATAGTGAAACCCCATTTTCACGAAATATACAAAAATTAGCCAGGTGTGATGCACACCCCTGTAGTTCAGCTACTCCGGAGGCCGAGGAGAGAGAATTGCTTGAACCTGGGAGGCGAATCACGCCACTGCACTCTATCCTGGGTGACAGAGCGAGACTTTGTCTTACATACATACATACATACATACATACATACATACATACATTCCTTGGAAAAAACTTCCGTGCCGGATTCCTGTGGATGGATGGCATCTGATGATCTGAAAAAGGTCTGAGATTGTATTCTAATTAACAGTTACTTGAATGTTCTGTTGTCTCAGATGCTTTCGTGTTGGATCTGGTTGGAAGAGATTTAAATCTTGAAAAGTGGGAAAGGGAGGGGACAGTTCAGTGTATGAGTGTGTGGTAGGAGAGGAGTTTAATTTTCAAGAGGTAAAAAGTCCTATCTGAAATGTTTTCTCCACTGATTATGCTTTTGTTAACTTTTTGAAAATGTATTTGATCCTGAAAGCAGCAGCATGTTGCATTGTGAAAATGATCTCTTGTTTTCCATGTTCCTACTGGTTACATATTCCTCTTCTCTAGAATGGCAGTGGCCGGAGTAGATGCCTTGAAGGCTCCTAAAATTCTGCTGGGGGTGGCCAATGGGACAGAAACTAAGCTTTTATTATATTTTGCTATAAGGACCGACACAGTTGGCCTCACTTGGGCAACCTGTAAGTCTCTGAACCGAGGTGTCTTGAGGCAGCTGGTGGAAGGTCCGTTGCGTGGAGGGGAAACAGTGACACCTTCATACCCTTGTCCTTTTTGTCGCATATGTGTATGGGATTGAGTAGATTTACAAATTACAGTATGTTTTTTTTTTTGAGACGGAATCTCGCTGTCTCCCAGGCTGGAGTGCAGTGGCGCGATCTTGGCTCAACTGGAAGCTCCGCCTCCCGAGTTCACACCATTCTCCTGCCTCAGCCTCCCGAGTAGCTGAGACTACAGACGCCCACCACCAAGCCCGGCTACTGTTTTTTGTATTTTTAGTAGAGATGGAGTTTCACTGTGTTAGACAGGGTGGTCTTGATCTCCTGACCTCATGTTCCGCTTGTCTCGGCCTCCCAAAGTGCTGGGATTACAGGAGTGAGCCACCATGCCCGGCATACCGGAGTGAGCCACCACGCCCGCCATATGTTATTTTTTTATAACCAAATTGACCTTCACGAAATAGAGAAGTGGCTTAAAAACCAGAGATTGACTATCATGTTAGAAAGTAAAAGTGCAAATGAGCATCAAAGAGATGGCAGAATTTATATTCCTTCTACTACTGTTTGTGTGAGAATTGCCTTAGCCAAATAAAAACAACTGATAACCTAATCCTACTGGATAAGAAGTTGGCCAAAGAATTCAAGATCATAAAGAAGATTATTTGAAATATGGATTCATAGCTATTATTTTAACAGTGTATCTTGTGCTATCTGTATAGGATGGCTTGTTGCAGTAGTTACTGGTCAGAATACATGTAATCTACAATGCATGAATAAGCAAGTATACTTGTATTGGGAGATGTGTGCTCAAAGCTTCTTACAGTTAGGGCTGTCCACTCGAGAAAGCTTAGTGTCCACTGCTTGAGGGACTTGCTCTTCAAAGCGTGGTCTGAAATGAGGCATCAACTGGGAAGCTTTCGGAGATGCAGAATCTCAAGACTCACCCGAGACCTCTGGAATCATAATCTGCATCTGAACAAGAATCCCAGGTCATTTGTATGCACATTACAGTCAGGGAGACCCTCCTGTGGAGTATTTTATAACATGCTGCTTCTGTGCATCTGAAACCAGGGAGTTATTTCTCTCCACAAGAAATCGTGGAACTAAAGATGTCTGATTTTTACTTCTAGTTATGTCGCTGGCAACTTTGGCCTTTGGCAGCTTAATGACCTGCTGAGATTCTGTTCCCACATCTGTAAAACAGAGACAACAATCCTTGCCTCCCAGAAGGTTTGTAAGAGTTGTCTGAGTGTGAAGCCCTCTCAGGAGCCACAGCTCAGTCTTGCCTTTTCCCCTCTGCCTTGTTAGTCCATGAACACATTTGGGGAGGGATAGCTCTTCTCTATCTTTCTATTTCCCAGCGCAGAGATCTTTAAACTTTGGCTCATGTACCTCCTAAAAAGCCTTGAAAGATCATATATACCTGCCCATTTTTAAAAGTTCCATTGGTTCCTCATAAATTTTAAAAGTTGCGAAGTAATCCCTAGGTTATTGTAAACATTGACATTTAAGAAATAAAACCAACTACATCCCTCTTTTCAGTCTAGCCAGTAGAATCTGATCCCCGGGTAATTTGAGAGACTCTCAGTGGGAGGAGCCAGACACTGTCTTCCCTCTCCCTGACTTCCGTGAGGCGTCCAGTAGCAGCTTAGTCTCCTGGCAGTTCTAGCTCCCACTGGATGGGCTCATGGTGGTTCCACCTCCCTCCTGGGGATGCTCTGGTGACACATCTCCTCCTTTTGTCCCTTTAGCTCGGGAGTGGTGCTAGCTTCCACCCTTTACTCATCTTGGGGTTTCTCTGAGGTTCCCAGCTGGTTTACCAACTCTTCCTTCATTGGTTTAATCAGTGCCTTGCAGTAATTCCCTCTATGCCAAATAAAGTAGATTCTTTCTTTTTTGGTTAGATCCCAAGAGATAAATATACCAATCTTTATTGATATGCCAGTAGGAATTGTGGTTTTGTCACTGGAATTTTATTTTATTTTATTCTAATGGATTATTCTTTAGTAGCAGAATTCTATCATCCCACAGGCGCTAGTCATTATTTTAAATTAAATTTAAAGTTCCAGGATACATGTGCAGGATGTACAGGTTTGTTACCTAAGTAAACGTGTGCCATGGTAGCTTGCTGCATCTGTCAACCCATCACCTGGGTATTAAGCCCAGCATGCATTAGCTATTTATCCTGACACTCTCCCTCCCCCTAGACTGCCCCACTACCGACAGGCCCCAGTGTGTGTCGTTCCCCTCCCTGTGTCCATGTGTTCTCATTGTTCAGCTCCCACTTATAAGTGAGAACATGTGGTGTTTGGTTTTCTGTTCCTGTGTTAGTTTTCTGAGGATAACGGCTTCCAGCTGCACCCATGTCCCTGCAAAGGACATGATCTCATTCCTTTTTATGGCTGCATAGTATTCCATGGTGTATATGTACCACATTTTCTTTATCCAGTCTATCATTGGTAGGCATTTGGGTTGATTCTATGTCTTTGCTATTGTGAATAGTGCTGCAACGAACATACACGTGCATGTATCTTTATAATAGAATGATTTATATTCCTTTGGGTATATACCAGTAATGGGATTGCTGGGTCAAATGGTATTTTTGGTTCTAGGTCTTTGAGAGATCATCATCCTGTCTTCCACATGATTGAATTAATTTACATTCCCACCAACAGAATAAAAGCGTTCCTATTTCTCCACAGCCCTGCCAGCATCTGTTGTTTCTTGTCTTTGATAATCACCATTCTGACTGGCGTGAGATGGTATCTCATTGTGGTTTTGATTTGCGTTTCTCTGATGATTGTCACTGGAAGGTTTTATACCCCACATCTATGTACCCTGGAAAGATTGAGGATGTGATGGGTAGTTGTGAGAGAAAAAATGTTCCCAGGCAGAACAATTTTAGGAAAAAGTACAAATAGAATGTAAGGTTCTGTAAACCGATTCCCTTAAAATGAGCACCCTTGAAATGTGTCTGTGAGCTCCAGTTTGAAGATTGCTGACTTGCAAAGCTGGACACAGGGCACATTTAGGCACACTAAGTATCGTTTGAGTAAACGGATGGCTGCATATGTAGGGAAGTCCCAGATTGTCCATAAAATCTTTTTTTAGCAGTGGCGAGGCCCAAATGCAGCCAACAATGTGGGATGCATGCTCAGTCTGACACATCCTGAGGCTGCAGTTCATTGCTGGTCAGACTGGGTGTCTCCAAGGGCCTGACACTTGGCTGAACAGATAGACCCACTGGGGAACCTGGCAGGATCTTGGAAGCCCAGGCAATAACGGGCCATCAGCTGGAAACAGGGCTTCTGTTGTCACTTTGCCAACAACAACAGCAGTGGTGCTGATGTTTGCAGTTGTGTGCATCTGCATATTTGCAGAACTCTGCCGCTTATCTGGGGAAATCTCTCTGACAAATTTGTTTATGGAATATCAAGTTGTACATTTATGGCTAGCCAACAAACTGAAAATGGCCTAAGGAGGATTTAAAAAATGACTATTTTTCATTGGCCATAGAACAGAAGCCACCCCCCTGCCCCCTGCCAAAATAAAGAGTACTGTTTCACATCTTTGTTTGCTTTTTGCTATGATTTTGTTAAGCTGCAATATGTCCAAACAACCTCTCCCAAAGAAACTCCACTAAAACTCCAAACCAAAAAAGCAAGGCACTTGTGCGGAGAGAGACTCCTGTCATTTATAGCGTGCTAACACAACGTCGTAGCCACTAAATCAAAACAGCTGAGTGGTTGAGCAGATTCACCCTAGACTCTCTAAGGAAGTGGGGAGCTGGTGTTTCCTGAAGGGGCTGATTGCCCATTTGCCTGCTTTACCTGGCAGGGGAAGACCTTGGCATTGAGTGTATTAAGACAGGTTAAATTTAGGCTCTAATTTACAGTAGCTATTAATACTGTTTCAAAGAACCATCTCGGGTATAGAATTGGCGGCTTCCTACAGGGAATGTTGTACCAACTGAGAAAATTTGTGAAGATGATAGTTCTGGAAGACAAAGGCAAGTCTTCTTAAATGTAGAAACATGCCCATCCAACTAGTGATTCTTCTTTTTAAAAATCTGAAAGGCTAAAGTCAAAGGGTTCATGAACTTCCTGGAGGGATGGAAGATCAGAGATCAGGTTTTAGGAAGATAATCATGTGGGAAATGGAGTAGAGACTCGGATAAGAACAAAGTTGGTTCTTGAAAGAAAAGGTAAAGATACTACACATGTGGAGAGAGGTATCCGAGAAGAAAGAGGGTTTTCCTATCAAGAGGCAGCCGGTACCAGAGAGCAGGCTGTCTTTGGGGAAAAGGCAGAAATAGATAATGGTTTTGAAAGTCAAACTACAGAACTGCCCTTTTCACGTGTTTAGTAAATACAGAAGGGAATGGAAATACATTTGGCATAGTAATATGGAAGCACTGAAGGACATGTTAATGGAGCTTTGATGATCACTATGTAAGAAAGTACTTAGGGAATGAGAATATGAACAAATCAAGGTCAGGAGAGATGCCTACTTATGTTCAAGTTTGCTCCAGTGTTCTGCACAGAATCTTACCTTACAGGTTCACTTCGGTATTTCCAGCATTACCCATCATCATCTATCCATCCATCTACCTTTCCATTCTTTCCAGAAATCCTTTTGAGTCTCTGCTACATACCCTGAGCCCTGGACAGGGCACTAAGAACACTGTGGTATATAAAGCCATGCTTGGCCCCTGCTGTTTTAAATCTCATTAAAAGCACAAGTGTACGATTGCAACAGCAGTAGGTACCATGCAGGAGAGCTGTGTGGTGCTCTGGATATAAAGTAGAGGGGTTTGACCTAATTGAAAAATGAGAAGGAGAAAGCCCATGAGTGGGAATGTGCCTTTCCCTGAGAGGCTGGGTCTTCATAAGCTTGGGAGTTTGAGGATGCGTAGCTCTTCCCTTAAGTTGACATTATTTTACAGGAAGGATTCTTGAATGAAGGTATGTAGGATTGAAAGACTTTTCTACCTTACATCAGATTTTTAGTTTATATAAACATATTATACTGGGGTTATGGCTCAGGAATTAAACCCATGTCTAAAGAAAAAACCTTGGAATTGCAAATTTGTCTTTTTCACTGACCTGCTGGACAAAGCTATATTAATTGCATAGCAATTACTAGTTGACTGAGTTCTTTCATATAGTTATTTAAACTTGTATCTCTAATCTGTCCCTGGCTGTCCTTCCTCCCATTCTTCATCCACTACCTCCCAGGCAGGCAGGACAGGCAGAACATCATTGTCATTATCTACGGCAACATCAAATGTGTTTTGAAGATTTGCTGCATTGGAAGTTGACAATAAAATTATAGCATGTGCCCACCATCTATCCCCCACCCTCAAACTTAGCACTTAGAGAGGGACATACACTTTCAAACAGAATGTGTTAATTTCTCCAGAGGACATGTACAAGGCTTATCGGAATATGAAGGAGGAACCCCTAATTCAGACTGTTGTGTGGAGAGGGGACAGGGAGTAGCGTGTATGTTTGTCCGGGAGCTTCCTGCAAAATCTGGAAGAACAGGGAAGATTTAGCTGGATGAGTGACAGGGTGGGTGGGGATGAAGTTCAGATAAAGGGTGAGTTTTACCAGGTGAGGAAACGGGACAGCTAGAGTTGAGGTCAGATCTGTCAGTTCCTCCTCCAGGACACACTCCCTGAACTGAGCTGCCACTCAGGTGGAGAGAGGAGTGGGAGACGGTAAAGACAGCCAACAAGTGGGGTAACCCTCCAGGAAGGGAAGCAAGAGTACTTTAGTAGCAGGAGACGGCAAGTACTCAAGACAGGCTGCTTTTGGGGAAAGGGGGAAGTAGATAATTACATGGGAGGCCCTGTGCAGTCATCATATTTGCTGTCTCACAACAACCTGAATTAGGTGCTGCTGGCTGCATTTTACAGAAGGAGAAGTTGAGGCCCAGTGGGGCTAGAACCAGGTTGGACTTGACCCTGTGTTGCCCTGTTCAGAGGTTGGTACTACAGGGGTGGCTGGGGCCCAGTGGGAACTGTGGGCTGCTGGTGGCATTGTCTGTGGTTGGATGTCTGAAGACAGTCCCTACAGTAGGCAGGCATGGCTGCATTCTTCAGAGACGTAATGAATGAAAGAACTTTGGGTACTAACTCAGGAACCTCATCCTTACAGTCCAGTCACTTATGTGGAAAAATGTGTTTAGCCCCATTCGTAAGCTGGCGCTATCTGAATGCTCCTTTACTTTCTAGGACTGGGGAATTAGGCGTGTGCTGGCTGCTTAGGCCCTATGTGTGTGGACATCTGGCAGCTTTCTAAGCTATGGTAATGAAGGCTCTCATGAGTTTGCAGAACTCGGTGGCATGCAGAGTAGAAGTATCCATTATTAGACTTAACGACAGAGGTAAAGTTGTATTTTTGCAAAACATATTGAACTTGTGCAGGATGATGGGGTAGATCATCCTGGGACTGAGTTAAGAAAGGCTGTGTTTCTTTAAGGAGCTGCACAGAGAAACATACAGGAGAAAGGGTAGAATATGGGAGATGCGTATGTTGTTCAGGGACAAAGTTTGTGACGGATGACCAGGATCCACAGACGGGGGTGGGTGGAAGCCCTTCCTGTAGCATGTTCCCCTAAAGCCCAATGAGAGAGAGAGGCAGATTGTTGGGTTTTATTTCAGGATTAATCTTGCTGATCAATACACTCCATCCTGCCTACTTTTAAAATGCAGAACCTTGTGCTTGGGTTGAGGCAGTGTTGGAGGGAGGGATTGATTTATATTACATTTAGTTGTGATCAGTTAGACAAAGTGGTAGATAATCTTTGGCAGGATGGATTTAGAATTTGCTTAATTGCCATGTGCTGTGATGTTCTGCCATCTGTAGGGAGAGCTTCCATTTGGAGATAAAATCAAAATACAATTTCTAGATTTTATTGAGGGTCCTCCTCCCTTAAACAAATACTGTTGTTTCTTTTTTCCTGATAACTATTTTCATTTTCTGTGAAAACATGCAAATGACTCAATTGCTAGAGGAGAAATGAGGCAGCATTTCTAATAGTCACTCCTTTGCCAGCTTTTTGTAGGAATCAGGTTGTTTGACTTTCTTGCTCCTAAGAGGATAGTGTCTGGAATGATGTGAGCAGAGAACCCCTGAGACGTCAGGTACCATCACCAGGCTGGAATGTGGGATTTGGAAAGGAGACCTAGGTCTTGGCTTTTTCAGACTCCTCTGAAACCCAGTGTCATGTGGAAAGTGCGGCTGGGGAGGGGGCTATCGGGCCTTCAGTCAAGGCAGTGGCGGCGGTAGAGTGCACCTTACCAAAACATCGCCGCGTGCTGCGTGTCAGCCTAGTCGGGGACGTGCACGAGGCTTATCCCTGGATGTTTGGAGTCTGACTGACCGCACCCTCCTTACATCCATCCCGCTCGGATGTTTCCCTGTGCTTGCTGGATATTGGAAGAACTAGGACAAGTCATTCTTACACTGCTTTCAGAGAAAATTCATATGTATGTCAACTCTCCTCCTGTCACACTCAGTTTCTGCAAACACTGGAGGTTCCATGTCGGGTACAGTGTGACAGTGTGCATCCCTCATTTTGCGTGGTACCTGTTGGAGGGCTGTGCTGGATAGCCGTGGCTTGGCCTGAGAACGGAACCTTGCCAGTGTCAGGCAGACCGTTCCTTGCTAGTTCCATCAGTAACAAATGCTGTTCTTATCATGATGGTAACCAGTCTGTTAGGGAATCTTATCAGCCTGCTGGGGAGAGCCAGCACGTCGAGATGGTTCAACATCTGCAGGGCAGGGACCAGGCTGGCAGAGGGCAGGCCTCCTTGCTGGACAGTGTCTCTGTTTGGGGCCCTTAGGGGGGCAGTTTCCCAGTGCTGTGGCATTAAGTAGAGAAAGTAACCCTCTGGAGTTAGGGTGGTACATACAATGGGAAGTCCTATGTGATAGAATGTAGTACTTCTAAAATGTTCATGTGAGAGTATGTAGATTAATTGTCCATTTAACAATGATTGCTGGAATTAGAGAATAAATCACAGGTGGTCAGCACATCCATGTTAATCTCTGCACAATTATTGCTCTACCTGTAGTTGAAGGCTGTGGGACTCGACAGGCCTGGTGTGGGTACAATTCTGTCACTTAACGCCTTTGTGTAGGCATGTAGCCCTTCTGAGCCTCTTGGTTTTTTTTTTTTTTTAAACTCTTAATGGTGTTAACACAGGCCAAGGGTTGTCTTGAAGATTAAATGAGGTGATTTTGCGTGGATGTGGATAAAGAAGCCAAATCCCTGGCGCTTAGCAATCAGTAGGCAACAGCTGCAATTACACGAAGGCCACAATGTCATCTTTGAGAATATTTGTCACCAATCGGGGGTCTAGGGTCTTTGTTCAGTGGTGTTTTTGCTGAGCCTACAACAGTGCCTGGCACATGGTGGGCACTCAGTTGGCACTTACTGGCCAACTGAGGAATCGGGAAAGTGAGGAGGCAGATCCTGCCCATGTCCAGCAGCCTGAGGAGTGCCTGTGTGAAAGGGAACTGCTCTGGAGGCGTGAGTGGAGGTGGCGACCCCGTGGAGTGTTTGAGTGGGAAGTGCCCTCCTGTGCTGGTTTCCCTGACCCGTCCCTAAAGATTCCCAGGGAACCCCCATACGCTTCTTCCCTTCAATTTTTGCCGCAATCTTCTACCCCATATATACCCAATTCCCAAAAATGTGTGGGAAAGAAAGCAGTTTTTAGTTTTCATCCTTAACGTAGGACAGAGAGAGGCTAAATTTATAAAGGAACTTGGAAGCTGACCCTAACACATGCATATGTGTATACCCCTTGTCTGTAGATATCCCCTTGACCTCACACTTAAATG
This sequence comes from Chlorocebus sabaeus, assembly GCF_047675955.1. NCBI lineage: Eukaryota > Metazoa > Chordata > Mammalia > Primates > Cercopithecidae > Chlorocebus > Chlorocebus sabaeus. Next base: position 8,032,064 of record NC_132906.1, read on the forward strand.
GAAAGCATGTGTATGACAAAGGAAATAGCACAGATCAATCCGAATGGGCTTCTTCGGCAGTATTGTCGCATGGCTGGTTTGAAATTTGGGAAACATTTATGTAGCCTGATACCTGCTAGGATGTACCCAAATTCTGCATGATTACATAGTAAATTAATAGCAGGAACGCAGTCAAACATTAGAAAAGCCAGAAGAAAATAGAATTTAAATGGCTGGGCATGGTGGCTCACGCCTGTAATCCCAGCACTTTGGGAGGCTGAGGCGGGTGGATTGCCTGAGGTTGGGAGTTTGAGACCAGCCTGACCAACATGGAGAAACCCTGTCTCTACTAAAAATACAAAATCAGCCAGGTGTGGGGGCACATGCCTGTAATCCCAGCTACTCTGGAGGCTGAGGCGGGAGAATCGCTTGAACCCGGGAGGCAGAGGTTGCGGTGAGCCACGATCGCGCCATTACACTCCAGCCTGGGCAACGAGAACAAAACTCTGTCTCAAAAAAAAAAAGAAAAAAAGAAAATAAATGTAATGTTTATGAAGCTCCTGGATGACAGATGACTTTCAAGCACTAGAAGTGATCAAGGAATTTGGCTCATAAAAATAAATGTATGTCAACAAAATGTAGCCAGAGTGAGAAATATATTTGCCTGAAATATTATCAAGTATAAATATATTTGTTATACAAAGAGCTTACTCAAATTGAGAAATGGTAGATAAATGCGCGAAGAACATGAATAGACAATGTGGAAGAAATGTACCTAATCAACATATAGAAATAGGCCAGCCTCAATCGAATTAAAAAAAACGGAAAGAAGCTACAGTTTGAAAAGAAATCAGTGAGAACAATATGTGGGTTGGCAAAGACATACTCTTCTGTGTTTTGGGTTGTACTGTATTTGTTTTTGGTTGTATAGAAAGTTATTTTAAAACTTTGGAGAACAATTTGACAGGTAATCCAAAGATCAGTCAATGTGAGATATCTAATGATTCAGTGTCCCGTTTGGAATGCATCCTAATGAACTAGTACAAGAAAGAAAACCTTCGGCCGGCATGGTAGCTCACGCCTGTAATCGCAGCACTTTGGGAGGCTGAGGCAGGCAGATCACCTGAGGTCATGAGTTCGAGACCAGCCTGGCCAATATGGTGAAACCCTGTCTCTACTAAAGGTACAAAAAAATTAGCCAGGCATGGTGACTCACACCTGTAGTCCCAGCTACTTGGGAGACTGAGCGGGGAGAATCGCTTGAACCTGGGAAGTGGAGGTTGCAGCGAACGGAGATCACACCACTGCACTCCAGCCTGGGCACGGCAGAGCAAGATTCCCTCTCTAAAACAAAACAAAACCAAACCTTCTACATACGAGTTGTTGATTGTGGCTTTATTTATAATAGTGGAAAATTGGAAACATCTTATGTGCTCAGAGATTGGGATACATTCCCTTGGTGAATTCTCCAGTCATTAAAAGTGATGATTTTGAAGATTATTATAACATAAAAAATTGAACATGATAGTAATGGAAAAATAAGAATAAAAATTTTATATACAAAATGACTTCAATTAAATATGTATGAAAAAGAAGAAATACATCATAATAGATACTTCCCAGTAGAGTCATGGTTTTGTGAGTGATTCTTCCTTTTTTCTGTTTCCCGAATGTGGAAAATTTTTGTTGTTTTATGTTTTCAGACATTATATATTTAAGTGATTACCTTTAGTCTGCTGAGGGAGATCAAAATGAAGAAATTATAGAAAATGCAAACATGTAAAAGTAACTCACATGCTGTCTCATCTTTTGTTTCTAAACATTCCACTAATGTCAGGAGAGCGTTGGTGATTAAGCTTCATCTTTATCCAGAGAAGGTTACAACAGAGCCGCAAGCTCATCAAATTCAGGAACTTTTTTCTGCATTCTTTCCTACTTCCAGCTTTCCTTGTGTTTCCTAAGCAGTTGGCTTCCAGGGCTCTCGGAAGCTGGTCTACAGGCTTTGTCCCCAGGAAAACAGATTGTTCCTTATTAAAATCCAGTCCCTTTTCTGTTTCAAACCTTTCAGGTCCTCTACAAGCCTCCCACTCGGTTACAATTTGTTGGTTCCCACCTTGAGCCTTTATATAGAAACCCACAGTGTCATTAAAGGTGTTGTGTCAAGCCTTGTAAATGTTCTCATATAGCCCGAGGCTGAGGAATTCTGGCCTTAGACATAAGAAGGTATTAGCAGACACCGTTTCTTTCTGCTCCTTGGCTGCGAGCATATCGTGAGCTTTGTACGCCTGTCTTCCTAGGTTGGCCTGGAGTAGGCTTACCCGTGAGGAAAAAACACATCTTAGCAGAAGAATGTTTCACAGGTGCCGCAGAGTGCTTCTACATTCTTCTGAAAATAGAGGTTTTTAAAATTTACTTAAAAAATTTATATATATAAAGATATAAAGATATACTTATTTATATATAAATACATAAGTATATATAAATATATACTTATATATGCATATTTATAAATATACAAATATATATATGTATTTTTTGAGATGGAGTCTGGCTGTGTCGCCCAGGCTAGAGTGCAGTGGCCCAATTTTAGCTCACTGCAAGCTCCGCCTCCCAGGTTTACGCCATTCTCCTGCCTCAGCCTCCCAAGTAGCTGGGACTACAGGCGCCCACCACCTTGCCCGGCTAGTTTTTTGTATTTTTTGGTAGAGACGGGGTTTCCCAGTGTTAGCCAGGATGGTCTCGATCTCCTGACCTCATGATCCGCCCGTCTCAGCCTCCCAAAGTGCTGGGATTACAGGCTTGAGCCACCGCACCCAGACTAATTTATATTTTTATATTTAAAAATGTTTTTAGAGATAGGGTCTCACTCTGTCACCCAGACTGGATTGAAATGGTGTCACCTTTTCTTCCTGCAGCCTCAAACCCCTGAGCCCAAGTGATCCTCCTGCCTTAGTCTCCTGAGTAGCTGAGGCTACAGGCATGCACCACCACACTTGGCTAATTTTTGTTTTTTATAGAGTTAGGTCCTCGCTATGTCACCCAGGTTAGTCTTGAGCTCCCAGGCTCAAGCAATCCTCCTGCCTCAGCCTTCAGAAATGCTGGGATTACAGACATGGGTCACTGCGCTCAGCCGTGGATCTGTTTTAATATAAGTTGATTTTCAGCCCCCAGCCTCCGTGCTGTTGCTTGTCTGGGATTCAGAAGCTATGGGCTAGCAATCACTAATTACATCCCCGCAACTTGGGTTCTCCTCTTCTGCCACTTTGCCTACTTGTAAATCTATGAAGATTCATTCAGGTGAAATTCTAACCGTCTGTACCTCCTCCGCTACACATTAGCAAACACACGATGCTCACTAAGAAACATACCAATTATGAGTTCATACTATAACAGTTGTAAACTACATGCTAATCATAGCAAGTCCATGAAAAATAAAAGGAAAATGGGATTGTTCTGTACACTATTTTATGGGGTAGGCAGGGTTGACCTGATTTCAGGATATCATGTTAGACCACAGTGTGGGAATGTGTTGTGGCGAGAGACTGATTCTCAGACCTTCTGACTCATCAGGTCGGTGAGGGAGGAGCAGCTGCTGAAATTTACTAGATTTCTGCTGCCCTTGTAGTTGCTACCTGGGTCCTACTGGGTACCTGGGTGGTTTGGTGGAACTGAAAGACTGAGCAGGGGTGGATGTGGGCACATCTCACTGGTGGAGATGCAGGAGGTGCTTGAAGGATACTTAGGTGTCTGAGACCCTGACTTCATTCAGTTATTCAGCGTGTATTTGTTGAGTTCCTATTATTTGTCATTGTTGACTTTGTGTTTCTTTCCCAGTATGTTGAAACCAGCTGTCAGCCTGATCAGTTAGAGAGGGTACTGGTTAACTTTTAAACTATATTCAATCCTCATGCAGGCCAGTTTAAAGATGCTGCTGTCTGCTCACAAGCAAGACTTTAGCTCCAGCACACTGTCGTGCCAGTGCCTATGTTGGTCACCAAGAGACCCAAGTTGGATTGTGTGTGGCTTGGTTCGGTTAATCAGCATCTCTAGAATGCACATTTGAAGTTTCTGTTGCTTTTTTTGTCAACGAAGGGCAGTCGCATAATTTAATATTCTATTTCAGAATATGATGAAATAAGGGCATAATGTTCTGTCGGGTTCATTTCTATGAGAATGTATCCTCTCAGTGATTAAAAGCCAATTGCTTGATGAAGTGTTCCATACAAACACTGAAAGGAATAAGAAGTCCTTTGTTGTGTCCTCAGAGCTGCACAAGGCCACCTGAGAGCACCAATCATCAGCCCAGCAGAGGTCTTCAGTATGGGAAAGGATGTGGAAAACTGTTCATGTCTTTAAAAGAGCTTCTTAAAAAAAGCCCCGATTTCCTGCAGTGCTCTGTGTAGGAGGACAGGCATTGGAGGAAACAGAATATTCTTGGGGTTCAGTACAATATTTTGAGCTAAAACAAATCTGAGAGTTCTAGACATTACATGAGCTTATTGTGTATTTGAGGTGACAGAATATTTAGAATGACCTGGGGTAAGATGCCTTAGCTTCTTTTTTGCAATAACAACAATTATTTACCATTAACAATTCCAGGATGTAAATATGTCAAAATCGATGTACCATGTCCTGTGGAATCATAGATCAGAGCAGGTGGTGATGGTGTTTTGTGGTAGCTCAACTGATGTTTCAGGACCTACAGTGAGGGATCCTGAATCCAGTTTCTTAGGGTAAAGCTTAGATTGTTCTATAATTTACAATCCAGGTTTTGGTTACCTGAAGAGAATTAGAAGACTTTAGTTCTCAGTCTTATTTGAAGAGAATATTAGTAAGCGTGGGACAAAAAAACTTTTTAAAGGCTTTTTCTGTTTTTTAAAAATTATTTAACACATTTCAAACAAGTCCTAATTGTTTGAATTAACATAAGTTAAAACACATTAAATTAATAGCTGAAGACCATGGGTTTAAAAACCCTGTGATGATATCTTAGCAGTGACCAGGCTAAATTAAGAAGATTAAAAAGGTGTGGGCCTGAGACTATGCTTGATCAAGAAGTTGTAGGGTTTTAAGTTTACTAAACAAAAATACCCCGCTCAGATTCTTCACACCTGAAATGCTAGGGAGTTACTTAGTTCTCTTGGGCATTTTCACCTCAGTCCTCCCTTGGGGAAAAATTGGGTGTGTTCCCCGTGAGGGAGACCCATACATTGGTGGCTGGTAAATGTGAACCTTGGTTCCAAGTCTGTGATCACTAGCCTATTTTCCTGGGCAGTGTCCTTTTTTTGTTTTTTTAATATTTGATTTTGCTCCCATGTACATAATTGACAGCTTTCAATAGTGATGTTTTTGTTTAGTGTAGACATAGCAACTCGCTCTTGAAGAATATGAAACCATATTTGTACTTTTGACTTAAAGTTTGAAATAACATCTAAAATTCTTTCAAATGACTGTGAACGCATATGTGTATGTGTGTGTGTCTGTGTCTGTGTGTGTCGATATGTGTGTATGTGTGTGTATGGGGGTGTGTCTATTCAGCTGATCTACCTGTCTGGGAAGAAGATGACCTCGATGGCTCCTATGACCCTTGAGATTCTGGTTGAGTAGCTGTGGGCTGGGGTTGAGGACTCTGTGTCTCTAACAAGCACTATTGAAGATTGGGCTGCAGGTGGTGCAGAGGTCCATGATGTAAAGAAACATTGCTTCGGAGGAATGAGCATGGTGCTAATGGAGTCCTTTTTATTTTCATGGTGGTTCTATGTCTTTCCCCAGTTCTTTGGGTCAGGCCTTCACTCATGTGTCAGAGTCAAATTAAAGTGATGAAACACCCAGAAAATAGGAAATCGTCATCTTAAGTTGGCAAATTGTCATGCTTGTCTCAGCCATTTGTGCTTCCAAGCGTGACTTTATGATTCCTCTGTAAGTGCTTGATAATGAGAGGCTGAGCTTAGTTATGCAAATTGTTTTAGCATCAAGTATCCATCATGGGCTGCACATTTTAATCAGGGAGGAAATACAACTTGTCCTGTGTAACAGTCAGGGCTTTGGCTGATGGTGGAATCTCCTGCACCATGGATGGATTATGGCTTCTCTGGGGGTGTTTCTCTTGAAATTAGCCCATGGATTGAGCCGGCAGAGAAAGAGCAGTATTTTTGGGAGCCAACTATCAAGTTTCCCCTATGATGGCGTTCTGGGTTGACTGGCCACACCAGAGTGATGGTCTTTTGTAGGCTCAGCTGTTGCAGGTCTTTGTAATTGCTTTTCTCTTATGATTTCCTCGATGAGTGAGACAGACTGTTCTCTGGAAAACAATACTAGAATCAAACCATCTGAGGCAGTTGGAGAAATCTGCCTAGAGTTTGGATTTCTACTTTTCTTCATTTCAAAAGTGAATAGAATGTCTTTTAAGTTTCTTACCTGTTCGTAAAAGGCCAAGTATAAACAAGGGGGAGGGCTGTTCACTGACGCTGTATTTAAATTTTCATCAGCACAGAATTTTAGTGCCTCCCCAGGTAGGTGGTTCTGATGCTAATTAGAGAGAAGATGTTTGCTCTCTGCATGGGAGCACATGTGAGCACAGAGCTTGTGTCTGGTACTACACGGTGCCACGTTTCTGGTGATTACTGCACTATCTCATTGTTTTGACCCTGTGAGCTTAAATGTCAGTTGAACCATGGCTCACCATAAGCTGTGTGACTTTTTCTTCTCTCTTGTGAAATTCAGATCAGAGCATTCTTTTCCTGAGTTTCAAGTAGTTGGCAAGGACAAATGCTTATACAAGTGTGCACGAAGAGCATGATAGTAACAAAGAGCTGTGTGCTGCCTCGAACTTCTTGGCGTGTGGCCTTTGTGGTTTTTGTTATTGGTGCTTATGGCATCTGTGCTTCTTGGGTTAGAAATATTCTGTATCTAAATACTAAAATGACTGATTCTTGGTTTTAAGCCGGGTTTCAGAAGTTATTCTGAAATGGTTTGAGATAAATACTTACATTTATTATAAACTGTTTTCATGTAGTTATCTTATTTTACAGATGCCTTTGTATAAGATTTAGAGCATGGATGCCAAGAATAGGTTTTCGATAAAGTATATGTAATTTTCATGTTAACTTGTAGTAGTTTGAATGGAGCCTTTACTTTTGCTTGAGTGCTAGACAGGTTCCTCTGTCTTGTATTATTTGATTAAAGGATACCCTTCTGTATATGTCTACCATGCCTGCATTTTAAAGTCACTACATCCTCCTTGAAATATATATATTTAATAATGTATTATGAGGATTGACTAAAAGTATAAAATGAATTTAAAAATTCAGATAAAGTTTTTAAGGACAGTAGTAGGATCATGAATAAATCACAATGCAACATCTTATACTTGTTACCTCAAGTAAATGTTTAAGTTACATAAATAATTCCTAAATCCCTGCTGAACCATAAAAACATTAGGGAAGTTTTAAATCATACTTACCCTATTTCACTGGCAGTTGATAGACATGCAAGGGTGGAATCATGGTGAGAGAATGTAAACTGGTCTAATCTTGTGCAAGGAAGTTGCCAAGAATGGCAACATTGTTAGCTTCTGAAGGACCCTTGCTCTTTGATATTAAGCAGATACTTCTGTCACTCTTACTACTAAGCAAAACTTGCTCATGGCCCTAGCCCTTAGGGATATGTAACCAAAGCTCTTTTTTCTTCCCTGTTTCCCCTCAGACTTAATTTAATATAGATTTTTAAATGTAAGAAAACAAATTATAAGAAAAAATGTGGAGGAGAAGGCATCATATTGACCAGCAATACAAAGTGAAATTTCTAGACCCACTGAATGTGCTAGGGGCTTCTGGAGAAGGAGAACGTAATTTAGAACCTTAGTAAATCTCTTGAGCGAAGTTTCACTACTGGTTTTCTTTTCTGCCAAATATCACTTTGTATTGCTTAAAACATATCCAACGGAGGGAAAGATTAAAGCTTTTCATATTAGAAGACTCACCTATTTAAACTCTGTTACAATTCTTAATCTGTGGGTATGGGTTTTCTTCTGTAGTAAGAGGAAAGATACTGGAAGCTACTATTATCTAGTAGAGAGTGCAGCATTTTATTGTAGGTCTTGAGTCTAGGCTGTGTGACTTGGCTCAGCTGTCATGAGGATGTCGGCAGCTTTCACACCTGCATCCTGTGCTTACTGTTTGTCAAGTGACTGACTGTTGCAGCTCCTGTTCTTTTTCCTGAAATACTGTACAAGGATCCAGGGCAGCGATGGCATTGCTAAGCCTTTTTTGCACAGCCATCATCCCCAAGATGTGTGTTGCTTGCTCAGACTCTAGGGCCCTGATGGTTTGATGTCCTGAGATAGCTGTGATTCTTTGGGAATCCTGAAGAGACCATCACAAATAGACAATTGCATTATTTCTTGTCTGCTTCTAAGGAACTCAGAACACTTTCTAGTCAAATCATTCATCTTTATCTGCTTGTAACAAAGATGAAGGGATTACAGGGCTGCTTTAAAGAAAAAAAAAAAGGGAAGGAAAAAGATGTCAGCAGCAGTTTCTCACAAATTCAAAGCCTAGAGGATTTTGGATATGCATTTTATCCTATTCAGGTGAAAATTCACATTGTGATATAATAATTCATAATTTATTACCTTATAATAGTGTTATTCTTTGTGATAGATTTGCCCATCTGTTTCTTGCCTTGGAACCTTTATTTCTGCAGTGGTTTAGCTCTCACCCTGAGTTATCAGAAGTACCATAATCAGTGGCAGCACTGGTGTTTTTTCTTCGTTACTAAGCTCTTTTTCAACCTGCTGGGTTGGCGCCACAGGCTCCATGTTATATGCAGATTCTGGTCACATCTGCCCAGGGTGTTCCTTTTGTTCACTTTGTGTCTGGTGATGGTGCTCCTCTCGACAGACTTCTGTCAGCGGGAGAATTCAGGCCTTACAAAGGGAAGGATGGGAATACATGAATGTATCCTTAGATTTGTGGATTTCAGGAACCAGATATTCCTGGGAAAAGTACCCCAAATTTATTTTGACAATCCAGTGGTTTTAAAATATCCTCAGTATCACCTGCCACCATCAGTGTCATTCTCTCCACATTTTGTTGCTCATAGAGAGTTCATAAAAGAAAAGACATTTAACTCCAGAAAAGCAAGAGAACTATAACTTTAGACTATCAGTCCTTTAGAAATGGAATAAATTCCGTTTTATATAAAGGTCCCTATCTGCCATCTTTTAAACATTTCACCGTAGGCTGATTGATAAAAACTTCATTTCAGACCAGACTTTGGGAAGCACTGGGCTGAGTGATCCCTTGTGCTCCTCTCAGCATCCCATTCCATGACTTGTGTGTGTGTGGGAAGTTCTCAGTCTCCCTTTACTCTTAGGTGCAAGCACGAAGGAGGAGGCTGGTGGACATTTAACTTGTATCCAGAGCATTGCCAGAAACTTCTCTGGGATTTCTTTTGAAACCACTCACCTGTAAGGTTTGCACAAGGTTGATTTGACAATCTGCACACCAGCTGCAGATTCTTCACAAAGAAGACCCATTTGGAGCTAATGAAGAGCTCTTTGGAATCTTGACCCTGGTTTCCACTCCTACACGCGTTGGCCCTAGCTCTCTTAACTTGCTGTGGGTTTCTGAGTTCTCAAAGTTAAGTGATTAAAGTTGGCTCTCTCAGGTTCCACTGAATTTAATTAGATAGCTCATTGTTCAAATGACTTCACATTGACCTGGATCATAGGGCCTTTTCAAAGCAGTTAAATGCCAAGTCGTTTTTACTGGCGTTTAAAGTAATTCTGCAAGGGATAGATTTGGGTCCATTTGTAAATCATGGAAGAAATTTACAAGAAATTGTGAAGAAAGACTCTTTTTCCTTTCAGGAATATTCATAAAGCTTTGTTAAAAGTAAGTAGTAAAGGCCAGGCACAGTGGCTCATGCCTGTAATCCCAGCACTTTGGGTGGCTGAGGTGGGCGGGGTCAAGAAATAGAGACCATCCTGGCCAACTGGGTGAAAACCCATCACTACTAAAAATAGAAAAAATTAGCTGGGCATGGTGGCGCGTTCCTATTGTTCCAACTACTCAGGAGGCTGAGGCTGGAGAATCGCTTGAACCTGGAAGGTGGAGGTTGCACTGAGCTGAGATCGCACCATTGCACTCCAACCTGGTGACAGAGCAAGACTCTGTCTCCAAAATGAAACGAAACAAAAGTAGTAAAACCAAAAATGAAGTGAGCAGACCCCTATATTTTATATGTCTGTCTTCTGTGCAATACGTAAATTTTTGTTACCATCAGATATTTAAATTATTAAGATGTTAACTTTTAAGTGGATGCAGACTCCAATTTCTTTCTTTTTTGAATGTTATGTGTAAAATTCTTTCATATGCATTTTCTATATTTTTAAAATTGACAATATTAATTGTACATATTCATGAGTATGGGTCACACAGTGATATTTCAATACATATCATGTATAGTGATCAGATCATGGTAATTAGCATATCCATCACCTCAAATATTTATTGTTCCTTTATATTGGGAACACTCAATATCCTCTTAGGTATTTGAAAATGTATAATACATTGTTGGTAACTATCAGACTCTGATTTCCTTATGCATATTAGTAAAAAGATGTGTGAAATACTATTACATTGAAAATTAATGAAATGTTTACTTTAAAATGTCTTAGATCTTAAGAGGGAATTCCAGTGAAATGTCTCTTACTGTTTTAGTGGTAAAACAAAAACAATCTTGATATTTTATCCATTATCTACCTGGCTGGACAAATGGCCTTGCTTGGTAAGGCAAACAGATGACAGAGTATGGGAGGGGGAAGGAGACCCATCGGAGTGGGACTCCACGTCACAGCCTCTCCCATCATTTTTTCAGTGAAGTTCTCTGTTTGGCCCGTTCCCCATCTCCTCACATTGACTGCCCAGGTTATGGATATCTGTGCTTCTGGTGGTTAAGCTTGTTGATTAGTTGAGAATTATTTTGTTTGATTAAATTTGCAATTGGTCAGATGTGGTAGTTAGAAAGGAGTTTGTAGGAGCAGGTCCTGAGAGAGATAGGAGGGTGGTTTGAAGCTGGAGACTAACTTGGATAGTCTGGCTGGCAGTGGAAGAACTGCAGAGTTATAATTTGTTTAAGCATGGGAGACCAGTAAAGTCACTGGACTTGTTGATTTTCTGAGAGGAGAAAGTGGATTGCTTTGAAATCCGCCTCTCTTCCTCTTCCCCATGAATGACACACAGTTGTTCAGTTTTAGATCTTGGCACAGCTTGCACATGGAAAGAATTCTGCCCCTATTTATAAATTTATGTAATAATTTCTGTCATGTTCTAGTTGTTTTTGATAGCAAAGGAGGGAATTTTGGTGCATCATTATCAAGTATCTACAGAGCTTTTAATAAGTCCAAGGCACTGGGCTAAGTGTTGGGAATACAAAGGTATGAGAGACACGGCCCCACCTACGTTAACGATGTAACACATGTTTATTAAGCACCCTCAATGCTACAATTAGTGTCATTTGCTTTAGCTTGTGTAATCCTTATAGCTTCATGCCAGATAAGTTAAATAAAATTAATAGGACACAGTATTTATTTATTTTTAATTTTTATAATTTTAAAATATTTCTTCTGGAAGAAAGGACACAGTGTTGGTAGCACTGGCCCACAAGCACTTCTATCTCCTTATATTGTTTCAGCTGGAGTGAAATTTTTACGTAAGTTGGATTGGAAAGAAAAAGCTGGAAGGTTTTGACTGTGTCCTAGGTATGAGGAGCTTTTCATGTCAGGTGTGGGTAGCTGGACTTTATTCTGGGATTATAGTGGCTCAGTGAAGTTTTTGAATAGGGGCTTATAGTAATGAGCACTTATTTTATAAGATGGTAATGGATAGGAGAGAAATAGAAGAATGAGAGAGAAATTACAGTGGGCATCTGTTTCAATGAGATTTACATTCATGTATTTACCCCATAAATGTTGAGTGCTTACTATATGCCAGCTACTCTATTAATCACTCAGGATATCGTAGTGGGCAAAAAGGACAAAATCCCTGTCCTCGTGGAGCTTTTATTTTAGTGGTAGGAGCTTTTATTTTATTTTAGTGGTAGGACTATTTTACAAATAGTCATATGAAAATACTTTATGTAGTAACAACTACTGTTAAGAAAGTACAGCAGGATAAGGTGATAGTGCGGAAGTGGGGCGATTACTTTAGAGTGGTTAAGGAAAGCCTCTCTATAAAGTTGACATTTGATCAGAGACCTGTGTCATGCAAGAGAGCCCAGCATTCCAATATCTCAGGGGAGGAGTGGCCCAGGTAGACAGGAAAGCAAGTGCAAAGGCCCGGTAGAGGGATCAAAGATCTACAGACCGGTGAGTCTGGCCAGACCAGGAGGGAGGAGGCTGAGAGGGAGGCAGGAGGCAGATCACAACAGCTTGGGACCTTATGCTAAAGAATGGAGTTTATTCTACATGTGACAGGACATTGGGGCTTTGTAGGAAGAGAGGGAAGCATGTGAGCTGACTCATGTTTTAAAATGTTGACTGTGGTTATAAGTGGGTATTAGGCTGTAAGGAGCCCAGCTGGGAGGCTCCTGGAGAAGGTATCTAGGTAAGAGACTGTGGTATGGACCTTGGTGCTGGTGGCTCAGTGGAGGAGGAGTGGATGAACTTAGAGGATGTTTTGAAAGGTATGTTGATGAATTCATGGGGGGTGTGAGAAAAAGAGAGGAATTGAACAGCACTCCTAGGTTTTTGTCCTGAGCATTTGAGTAGATATGATGGCTTTTACTTCATTGGGGGAATACTTGGAGAATAATCGGTTTTGGGAAAAAACCAAAAGTTTTGTTTTGGATAGATTGAGATCCATATTAGGTGTCTTGGTTTGTTTTGAGTTGCTATAAAGGAATAGCTAAAGCTAGGTAACTTATAAAGGAAAAAATATTATTTGGCTCATTATTCTGCTGGATGGAAGATTGGGCATCTGGTGAGGGTCTCAGGGAACTTCTACTCATGCTGGAAGGTGAAGCGGAACTGGCATGTGCAGAGATCGCATGGCAAGAGAGAAAGTAACGGAGTGGGTGGGAGGGAGCTGATATAGCAATGAGCTCTTGTGGGAATGAGTAAAGTGAGGACTCACTCACACATTGCCCCCTCTCCCTGGGGAAGGCATTAATCTATCCATGAGGGATTTGCCTAACATCTCCCTTTAGGCCATACCTCCAACATTAGGGGTCATATTTCGACCTGAGGTTTGAAGGGGATAAATATTCAAACTATAGCCATCCAAGGAGAGAGCTCTGGGGCATAAGCAATGTTGGATGAGATAATGGCTGAGAATTTTCCAAATCTGATGAAAGATACAGGAAAATTACAAACCTCAAATACACGATTCCTTCAACAGACTAACAGTACATCTGACAGCTGACTTCTTAGGGGAAACAATGAAAGTTAGAAGACAATGAAATGATGTCTTTAAAACTCAAGGAAAGTAACTGCCAAACTAAAATCCTATAGCCAATGAAAGTATCATTCAAGGATAAAGGCAAAATAAATACATTTTTAGACAAATGAACACTGAAAAGCTGTATTTCCCACAGACCCACATGGAAGTATGGAGATGTGGGATTGAATAATATATTTCAGTGACACATGTTTGAGTTCCTTGAACATACCATGGGGGAAAACTTTCTTCCTGCCAAGAGTGTTTGAGGCACATTCTGTTTACTCTGTCTGATGTTTTCCTCACATCTCTTTGAGAAGTTAACCCACTCTGATCATTTAGATAGAAGCACAAATGCCACTTTCCTGAAGCCTTCTCTGAACCCTGTCTAGTTTAGAACTAAATCAAGTCCTCTTGTAAAGGGTGTCATAAATATCCAAATATTAATTACTAGAGTATTACACACAACATTGAATAGGGCAGTTATCATAACATGAATATTTGTGAACTGACAACATATAAAGTTAGTTCCCACTCAGACTTTTTGCCTTAACACTAGTGTTTATCCTGTCAGTATCTCATATCCATTAATCTCTAGTGGATAGTTGGATGTTTACAATAATGCAATACAAATGGGTTTCAAAGTAAAATCACACATATTACCAGCTATGCAGAATTTCTTGAATTTTGATGACAGTGATATTGAACTCCTGGAATCACATGCGTTGGTAATGACTGGTAAAGATCTGGCAGAGTTATTCATAGTTGAAGAAGACAGAATGGACATTTAATAGACAATAATTTGGAAATTAAAGAATTACAAAGAGGCTTTTGGGAAAATTGATTATTTTTACAAAAATTACTCTTTTATAGTCCTGTAAAAGTTCCAAGTGACAATAAGCATTTTGTATTATACTATCATTTGGTAATGTTATGCTGCCCTCTAATCAACACTTAATATTTTCATTTTAAGATTGATTTTCTTAAATATTCTTAAGTGTTGGATGAGATGAACTTAATTTCTTTTTGTTTTTTTTGAGATGGAGTCTCAGTCTGTCGCCCAGGCTGGAGTGCAGTGGTGCAATCTCAGCTCACTGCAACCTCCGCCTCCTGGGTTCAAGCTATTCTCTGCCTCAGCCTCCTAAGTAGCTGGGGTTACAGACACCTGCCACCACATCTGGCTAATTTTTGTATTTTTAGTACATCTTGGCCAGGCTGGTCTTGAACTCCTGACCTCGTGTTCTGCCCGTCTCAGCCTCCCAAAGTGCTGGGATTACAGGCGTGAGCCACTGTGCCCGGCCACTTAATTTCATTTTTAGCCATCTTTCAAGATAAACCATCCAATTTATTTAATATTGTATAATAAATCCTATAAAAACTTAGTGGCTTAAAACTATGGGAGTCATTTGTTATCTGTCATGGTTTCTGTTAGCCAGGAATTCAGGAAGGACTTGGCTAGGTGGCTCACTTTTAGGATCTCTCAGACAGTTGTAAACAGCAGTCATCTGTAAGTGTGACTAGGCTGGAATGGGTCACTCATATGGCTGGCTGTTGGCTTGGGGCCTCGGTTGCTTCCCATGTGGGTCTTTCTGTGGGGCTGCTTGAAGTCCTCAAGGCATGGTTGCTGGCTCCCCAGCCATCCAAGAGGCCAAGGTAGAAGCTTCAATGCCTTTTATGATCTAGCATCAGAAGTCACACTGTCACTTTCACCAACTTCAGTTCATACAAGGAGCAACCCTAGTTCACTATGGGATGAAGTTGTGAAGCTATGTAAGGGCAGGAATACCAGGAGTCATGGATCATTGTGGGTAATCTTGAGGGTTGGCTACCACATACATTATCCTTTCTTTTTCATAATGAGTTATGAAAATTTTGTTTTGTTTGAAATAGATTCCCTCTAAGAGGTCTTGATTTGGTGTCAATTATCATGAGAGAAGTAGGATCTCCCATACCAGTCTTTTGTTTATATTCTTACCACAGTTGTAGTTCACATATATTGATGGAGGTATTTTGTTGTCTCCCCTCTAGAACAATGTTTTGTGAAGGCTGGGTCCAAGGCAGCACCAGGTAGCACAGTACTTGGTACATAACAGATGCTCAGTAAAAATGTGTTAAATGAAAGAATAAATGAATCTAGTAGATGCTATTGGTTCTTGATTAGAGAAGCTCCAAACTTAGATAAAGTGGATTTGTTTTTTGTTTCATTTTGTTTATTATCCTGGCTATGCCCTTACATTGCTGTTGTAGTTAACCTGTGTCTTCAGTGTTCTGTATTCATGTTAATGTTTATTTTTAGAAGAACTGTTAGTATGTGTGCTGTTGTGGAAGGGGGAAAAAACAGACCACATAAGTAAATTTGCACTGTTGAATTGTATGGATTTAGCCTCTTACCAGGGAGAAAATTATTCAGCTGATTTCTGTAATTGATCATTTGCTATTAGAAACTTAAATGTTAGACCTAAAACCATAAAAACCCTAGAAGAAAACCAAGGTAATACCATTCAGGACATAGGCATGGGCAAGGACTTCATGTCTAAAACACCAAAAGCAACGGCAACAAAAGCCAAAATTGACAAATGGGATCTAATTAAACTAAAGAGCTTCTGCACAGCAAAAGAAACTACCATCAGAGTGAACAGGCAACCTACAGAATAGGAGAAAATTTTTGCAATCTACTCATCTGACAAAGGGCTGATATCCAGAATCTATAAAGAACTCAATCAAATTTACAAGAAAAAAACAACCCCATCAAAAAGTGGGCAAAGGATATGAACAGACACTTCTCAAAAGAAACAGCTGACAGACACATGAAAAAATGCTCATCATCACTCGCCATCAGAGAAATGCAAATCAAAACCACAATGAGATACCATCTCACACCAGTTAGAATGGCAATCATTAAAAAATCAGGAAACAACAGTTGCTGGAGAGGATGTAGAGAAATAGGAACACTTTTACACTGTTGATGGGACTGTAAACTAGTCCAACCATTGTGGAAGACAGTGTAGCAATTCTTCAAGGATCTAGAACTAGAAATACCATTTGACCCAGCCATCCCATTACTGGGCATATACCCCAAAGGATTATAAGTCATGCTGCTATAAAGACACATGCACACGTATGTTTATTGCGGCACTGTTCACAATAGCAAAGACTTGGAATCAACCCAAATGTCCATCAGTGACAGACTGGATTAAGAAAATGTGGCACATATACACCATGGAATACTATGCAGTCATAAAAAAGGATGAGTTTGTGTCCTTTGTAGGGACATGGATGCAGCTGGAAACTATCATTCTCAGCAAACTATCGCAAGAACGGAAAACTAAATACTGCATGTTCTCACTCATAGGTGGAAACTGAGCAATGATATCACTTGGACACAGGAAAGGGAACATCACAAACCGGGTCCTATTGTGGGTAGAGGGGAGGGATAGCATTAGGAGATATACCTAATGTAAATGACGAGTTAATGGGTGCAGCACACCAGCATGGCACATGTATACATATGTAACAAACCTGCACATTGTGCACATGTACCCTAGAACTTAAAGTATAAAAAAAAAAAAAGATTTTTGATGACCATTTTCAACAGCTTGGGGTGAGTAAGGAAGACAAAGTTATATCTTTAAATAAAAAATGGTTTCTATTTATTGATGTTGATATATGGGTAAGAATTTTTATTATTAAAAAGACAACAATTAAGTGATCATTTTGTAGGTTAGCTATTTGTAATGTTCTAGAATTTGTTTTATTCATGATTTGTTTTGTCTACTAAAACCCGTTTAAAATTTTCTTTTAACTTAAACATTGATGAGACTTGACTGGGTGGCAGAATGCCAGAAAGGACCACATTCCTGCAGCTGCCTGCACACCATTTTCCTGAAATGCTGCTATTTAAATGACTTAGCTAATAGCGGAAACATTACTCTCTGAGGAGGGTAGTGGCCCCACTAATTTTCTGCCTTGGCCTCTGCCTTTCTTCTTTTCCTCTTCTTGGAAGTAGTTTTCTGAGTGTTAGTCAGTGTACAAGTTCCTTATGGATTCCCAATCAGAGATGAGGGAATACCCTGGTGAGCTGTGGACACAGCGTCACAGAGAGCCTAATACTGAATACTGGGCTGGGGTCTGTGTTCTTTCCTAGATTAGAGATTCTGAAGCAAAGAGACAATGTGTGACCTTCAGAGGTTGCTTTCAGATGTTTACACAGCATATCCAGTTAAGATTGGTTAAAGAATGAGATGTATTGGCACACATAATATGGACACTGAGAAGTTAGGGTGGAGTTCCCACATGACATCAGCTGGTGGGTCCAGATTCACTTCCATGTGACTGTCCTGGCTCTCTTCTCCACATCCCCAAGCCATCCTAAAGATGGCTGCAGCAGTTCCAGAGCTCGCTTCTCAGCACACTGTCTAGAAGAAGAGAGAATTGTTTCTTGAAAGCTGCAGAAGATCGAGAAAGATCTTTTCCAAAAGTGTCCATGAAAGTTACCACCCTCTTTGTGGGCCTTTGGCCTAGGTTGGGCCACGTTCCTGAACCCATCACTAGTGATGGGAATGGAATTACCCTTGGATCAGTCAGACCTACCCATGGAGTGAGGGGAAGCTTTGGAGGAGAGGTGAATTCCTGAACAGAATCAGGGTTTCATTAGGAAGGAGGGAACACATGCTGGGTAAATGACCAAACAATGCTCCTTATCCTCTCTGTTGTGTCTCCCATACCTAGAACAATCCCTGGCACATAATAAGTTGTCAATATTTATTAAATTAGTTCACTCTTTTATCTTCTGGGTTGATTTCTCAAGTTCTATGATTGCTTTTGTTTCCTGAGAGATAAACATTTATACGTTGCTTATTGTCTACTTTTAAGAGAACTTTAAAAAATACTTATTTAAGGCTGGGCACAGTGGCTCACGCCTGTAATCCCAGCACTTTGGGAGGCCGAGGCGGGCAGATCATGAGGTCAGGAGATTGAGACCACCCTGGCTACAGTGAAACCCTGTCTCTACTAAAAATACAAAGAAAAAAATTAGCCGGGCGTGGTGGCGGGCACCTGTAGTCGCAGCTGCTCTGAGGCAGGAGAATGGCGTGAACCCAGGAGGTAGAGCTTGCAGTGAGGTGAGATCGTGCCACTGCACTTCAGCCTGGGCGACAGACCAAGACTAACGTCTCAAAAAAACAAAACAAAACAAAACAAAAAAACAAAACTTATTTAAGTAGCCTGTTGTTATTTCACTGTTAATGGAATTATTAAAAATAATTAAAACAACTTGGTAGGTATATATTCAGATAGCTTTGCTTGCATATTACAGTCTAAGGGTTTATCCTTAGGAAAACTAAGAAAGAAATCTGATTCATTATTTATAGCTTGTAAGACAGTAGAAGTATAACCGAGAATGTCATATTATAGTCATGGCATATGGTAGGAGCCATAAAATCTCACATTACTCATCGAAACTTGTTCAGTTAAAAGAAGTGAATTTGGTGTGAGATTACTATAAATCCTGTGACAAATGTAGTGATGATGATGCTTTGTTAAATGAATCCATAAGAAGATACTCAGAAGCTTTCCTGCTGATCCACAGTAATATGGGATATGTGTATTTTATCTCTTGATGCCATAATCTGTAATTAAATTCTTCTATTGCTGGTGCTATTGTTGGTTTACTTAAAATAAATTTAGCATCTGGATTCCTTAGCAGATTCTCTATGCTGGTGCTTATTGTTCTGCGGGTAGTTCAGACCTCAGAGGTGCTGGCTTGTCTGTTTTATCATATCTGAAAAATGTGTTCTCTTGCATTTGGAAATGAAGCTACTGACCTCCTGAGCACAGGGCATGAGCTGAGGTATTTTCTTTTTTTTTTTTTTTTGAGGTGGAGTCTTGCTCTGTCTGTCGCCCAGGCTGGAGTGCAGTGGCACTATCTCGGCTCACTGCAAGCTCCGCCTCCTGGGTTCATGCCATTCTCCTGCCTCAGCCTCCCGAGTAGCTGGGACTACAGGCGCCCGCCACCACGCCCGGCTAATTTTTTTGTATTTTTTTAGTAGAGATGGGGTTTCACCGTGTTAGCCAGGATGGTCTCGATCTCCTGACCTCGTGATCCACCCATCTCGGCCTCCCAAAGTGCTGGGATTACAGGCTTGAGCCACCGCGCCCGGCCGAGCTGAGGTATTTTCTTTCATTATGATGCCAAGTTGATCATTTGAGTAGTGGCTGGTGGATTAGGGTGCATGCTTTGTAGCTGTATGTAGCTTTAATTGATGTATATGAAAATCAAACTTTGATGACATTTAGTCTAATTTGGTGACATTTAGTCTGATGGCCCCAAATACTTTCAAACATTGAACTTTGTGGCTTAAAAAAGAATATATATGTCTGTGTATATATGTATATATGTGTGTATGTATATGTATATGTACATATATATACATATATGTACATATATGTACATAGATGTACAAAAACACTTTTTTTGTTTTATTTTCTTCAACTCTAAGTCCTGGGGTACATGCACAGTATGTGCAGGTTTGTTACATAGGTAAACATGTGCCATGGTGGTTTGCTGCACAGATCAACCCATCACCTAGGTATTAACCCCAGCATGCATTAACTATTCTTCCTGAGGCTCTCCCTCCCACCGTCGTACTTACAGGTCCTAGTATGTGTTATTCTCCTCCCTGTGTCTATGTGTTCTCATTGTTCAGCTCTCACTTATAAGTGAGAACATGTGGTGTTTGATTTTCTGTTCCTGCATTAGTTTGCTGATAACAGCTTCCAGCTCTATCCATGTCCCTGCAAAAGACATTATCTCATTCCTTTTTATGGCTGCATAGTATTCCATGGTGTATATGTACCACATTTTCTTTATTCAGTCTGTCATTGATGGGCATTTGGGTTGATTCCAGGTCTTTGCTATCGTGAATAATGCTGCAGTAAACTTACATGTGAACGTATCTTTATAATAGAATGATTGCTATTCCTTTGGGTATATACCCAGTAATGAGATTGCTGAGTCAAATGGTATTTCTGGTTCTAGATCTTTGAGGAATCGCCACACTGTCTTCTGCAATGGTTGAATGACTTGTGCTCTCACTAACAGTGTAAAAGCATTTCTTTTTATTTGAAACCTCACCAGCATCTGTTGTTTCTTGACTTTTTAATAATTGCCATTCTGACTGGCATGAGATGGTATCTCATTGTGGTTTTGATTTGCATTTCTGGAGTGATCAATGATGTTGAGCTTTTTTGTCATATGTTTGTCGGCTGCATGAATGTCTTCTTTTGAGAAGTGTCTGTTTGTGTCCTTTGCTCACTTTTAATGGAGTTTTTTTCTTTTAAATTTGTTTGAAAGAAAACAAATTTTTGCAATCTGTCCATCTGACAGAGGTCTAATAAACAGTCTGCGAGGACTCTGGATATTAGCCGTTTGTCAGATGGACAGATTGCAAAAATTTTCTTCCATTCTGTAGGTTGTCTGTTCACTCTGTTGATTTTCAAAAAAGAATATATTTTCCTTAAGTGCCTGCTGGTGGATAGGAGAACTCTAGTGGGAATGACGTTTTCCTCAATCATTTATGAAGCCAATGGGAAGCAATTTAATTACTACCCTCTTTTTAATTTTTTTCTTACGTTCATGTTCCTTTGTGTTGTTAATCCCAACAAGCATGTTCACATTTTAGAATCTGAATGTAAGGTCATAGTATAGGGGGTAGGGCAGGGCCTGGGGGGGGCTCCATTTTCCTTTTTAGAAGGTGTATTTCATGGTCGCCGAGACTTCTGACCCATTATTTCGTGAGCTCGTTATGTGAACTGCTGATGTTGAAATCTTGACCTGGGGCCTCTCCTTGTTTGAAAACATTCTTGAAACATCATTGCTGTAAATTTGAGAGAGTGAATTTCTCCTGAATAGGATATTTTGCTCTATCTGCTTTAAGAGTTTTAAATGATTTTCATCCAATAATAAAGCTCCTTTATGATCTAGCAGAGGTTGTAAATTGATGGGAGGGAAAACTCTCTAAAGTGAGGTCAAAGGATTTCCTTTTAGGGTTGAGTGTCCAGCTGATACTGATATTGGAGATGTATGTAAGTGTGATTGGCACAGTTACATGGCTTTCAGGGTCAATATTCAGCAACCCAGGTAGAGGTGGTTGAATTGATCCAGGTCAGGGAGATAAGGAAGCAAGAAGTTGAGGGTGTTTGTGCTAATGATATCTGAAGTTGTGAGGTTGAGGCAAAGAAATAAAGCTCGAAAGGACCTGATATATTGAAAGAAGACAAGAGATTCAGCTACTGAAAGACTCCATTCACCATTTCATTACATATCTTGCCAATTTTTGTCGATACTTCATTTCACCAACATGTGGTCTCACTGTTCTATTCAACGCATTTCGGTTAATAATGTGATTTAAGGAGGAAATCTGTATTCATTGTGCTCAACTCACACCAACTCTCTGAAAAACATGACAGAAGCATTTACTGTTGGTGAAGTTGAAATCTCATTTCCTTCCTGTCTACTGGTTATTGTTTCCTATTTGCATATCACTCCAGGATAATGAGGAAAAAAATAAAATACATGTTATTAAGATCAGAATAAATCAAGCAAGGTTGATTCCTGAATATTTATGACACACAGCAGCAAATGAATAAAGCAAAGCATGAATCAAGTTTGTTGTTCTATCTCGGATTTTGTGAATTGGAAAAGGGAAGTCCAGGACTCATGGTAAACACTGGTGTATTCATGCTAACAACTTAGATGGTAACACAGTGCTTATCCGTCAAAAAGCAAAGGTTATAATAAAAGGAAAATTAAACATTGAAGATCTATGTATTTGTAATAAGAAAAAATAAGTCATAATGTAACATATGCATACTTTGGAAAATTTGGGAAACTGTTAAAAGGAAAACCTAGTCATCACTAGTCACACTACTCAGCTGTAACCACAGATAATATTTTGAGTGTACCAGATTTTGTTTTTCCATGTACAGATTATTTTCCTTTTATTAAGTGTTAGGTATTATTTTTAGTAGGTTTCAGCCATTCCTGTTACTTGAAAAGATGAGGCAGATACGATTTTACCCATGGTTAACAGTACAGCGTGGTCTCTTTTTGAGAGAAATCTTATAAAAGGTGGAGTTCTAGAATAGATTATAGTTAATCATTTGTTTTTGTGAGTATTTTTGATAGAACTATGTATGTAAATATGAGGTGCTTACGGAAACACAGAGGACCTAGAATCACCGAGATACTTTTGTTTTTATTTCTTTATTTTTCGTTTTTAGACTTAGGGAGTTTGTTACCTGGATATACTGTGTAGTGGTGAGGTTTGGACTTCTAGTGTACCGAGCACCCACATAGTGAGCATTGTACCCAGTAGATAATTTTTTAAGCCCTCACCACCACTCCCCAACTTGGAGACCCCAGTATCTATCGTTGCCGTTTTTATGTCCGCGTGTACCTATTATTTAGTTCCCACTTGTCAGTGAGAACATGTGGTATTTGATTTTCTATTTCTGAGTTATTTCACTTAGGACAATGGCCTCCAGTTGTATTCATATTGCTGCAAAGGACATTAGTCCATTCTTTTTTGATGGCTGCAGAGTATTCCGTAATGTATGTACCACATCTTTGTTTTCTATCCCGTCGTTCACTGATGTACACTTAGGTTGATTCCATGATTTTGCTG
This sequence comes from Chlorocebus sabaeus, assembly GCF_047675955.1. NCBI lineage: Eukaryota > Metazoa > Chordata > Mammalia > Primates > Cercopithecidae > Chlorocebus > Chlorocebus sabaeus. The sequence continues at coordinate 8,055,165 of NC_132906.1, forward strand.
TTGTGAATAGTTCTGCGATAAACTATGAATGCAGGTATCTTTTTGATAAAATGATTTCTTTTCCTTTGGGCAGATGCCCAGTAGTGGGATTCCTGGATCGTATGGCAGTTCTATTTTTAGCTGTTTGAGAAATGTCTATACTGTTTTCCAAAGAGGTTGTGCTAATTTACATTCCTTCCAACAGTGTATGAGCATTCCCTTTTCTCTGCGTGCTTCAACATCTGCTGGTTTTTGACTTTTTAATAGCCATTCTGACTAACAAATATATCTCATTGTGGTTTTAATTTGCATCTCTCTGGTGATTAGTAATGTTGAGCAGTTTTTCATATGTTTGATTACCACTTGTGTATCTTTTAAGAAATGGCCAAGGCAGTTTTGAGAAAAGATGATAGTTTTGAGGACTTACATTACTGAATTTGGCCATAGCCAAAGATCAATGGAGCACAATAAAAAGTCTAGAAATGAGCCTACATATTTATGGCCAATTGGTTTTTGACAAAGGTACGAAGATACTGCAATGGAGAAACGATAATCTTTTCAACAAATGGTGCTGGAACAACTGGATATCCATGTGCAAAACACAGACTCTTAGATCCTTCCCTCACACCATGTGCACAAAAATTATTTCAATTTTTTTTTCTCTTTTTTTTGAGATGGAGTCTTGCTCTGTCTCCCAGGCTAGAGTGCAGCGGCATGATCACAGCTCAATGCAACCTCCGCCCCCCAGGTTCAAGCAATTCTTGTGCCTCAGTCTCCAGAATAGCTGGGATTACAGATGCATGCTACCCACCTGGCTAATTTTTATATTTTTAGTAGAGGCAGGGTTTCACCATGTTGGCCAGACTGGTCTCAAACTCCTGACTTCAAGTGATCTGCCTGTCTTGGCCTCCCGAAGTGCTGGGATTAAAGGTGTGAGTCACCACACCCGGCCAAAAATTATTTCAAAATTGATCATGGACCTAAATGTAAGATAATATCTTAAATATAGAATCAAAAGCATGGCCCATAAAAGAAAACATTAATAAAATACACTTTCGGAACTGGGTGCAATGGCTCACACCTGTAATCCCAGCAACTCAGGAGGCTGAGGTGGGAGGATTGCTTGAGTACAGGAGTTTGAGAACAGCCTGGGTAACATAGTGAGACTCTGTCTCTACAAACAAAACAAAACATTACCTGGGTGTGGTGACACATTCCTGTGGTCCCAGCTACTCAGGAGGCTGAGGCAGGAAGCTCACTTGAGCCCAGGAGTTTGAGGCTGCAGTGAGCCATGCTTGTGCTATTACACACGAGCCTGGGTGACAGGGCGAGATCCTGTCTCTAAAAAATTGTTTAAAAATAGACTTAATCAAAACTAAAAACTGCTTTTCAAAAGACATCATAAAAAAATGAGAAGGCAAGCCACAGTTAGAAACTTCTGCTCTGAAAAGCAAAAAGAGGATGAAAAGATGAGCTACAGACTGGAAGAAAATGTTTGTAATCCACATATCCAAAAATAGACAGTATCTAGAATATATAAAGAACTCTCAAAACTCAGTAATAAAACAATCCAATTTGGAAATGGGCAAAGACATGAGCAGACTTTACAGACGTTTCAGCGAATAGGATATGCAGATGGCAAATAAGACACGAAAAGATGTTCATATCCTTACCCATTAGGGAAATGCACATTAAAACCACAGTGAAATACCACTGCACACCTATCAGAATGGCTAAAATAAAAATAGCGAGAATACCACATACTGCTGAGAAATCAGAAATCCTGGATCACTGATATATTTCTGGAGTAATGTAAAATAGTACAGCCACTTTGGAATCCAGTTTGGCACTTCCCTGTAAAACTAAAAATGTACTGACTACACAACTCAGCAGTTGCACTATTGGGTATTTATTCCAGAGAAATGAAAACTTATTTTCACACGTGAACCTGCATGAAAGTGTTCATAGCAGCTTTATGCAGAATAGAAAAATAATGGAAGCCACCAAAATATCCTTTAATGAGTGGATTAACAACCGTGATACATCCATACCATGGAATACTATGTAACAATGAAAAGGAATGAGCTGTTGATACATGCAGCAACTTGGATGGATCTCCAGGGAATTATGTGGATTGAAAAAAAAGCCAATATAAAAAGGTTAAATACTATATGATTCTATTAACATAACATTTTGGAAGTAACAAAATTATAGAGATGGAGAACAGATAGTGGTTGCCAGGGGTATGGAATGGGGGAGGGTCTGGCCATAAAAGGGTAGCAGGAGGAGGCAGGATATTTGTGGTGATGGAGCAGTTCAGCATCCTGATTGTGGCCATGATTACATGATTCTAAACATGTTATCAGATTGCACTGAAGAAATGCTTAATATCACTAATCATTAGGAAAATGCAAATGAAAATTGTAGTGAGATACTTCTTCACACCCATTGTAATGGCAATTATTTAAAAAGTTAGGGAAATTACAAGTGTTGGTGAGGATGTGGGGGAAGTTGGAACTCTTGTGCATTGCTGGTGGGAATGTGAAATGGTGTAACTGCTATGGAAAATAGTATGATGTTTCCTCAAAAATTAGACATAGCTGTTATATGATTTAGCAATTCCACTTCTGGATATATACCCCACCTCTGGATATATAGTCTGAATGGAAAGCAGGGATTCAAATAGATATTTGTACACTCATATTCATAGCAGCATTATTCACTGTGGGCAAAGGTGAAAACAACCCAAATGTCCATTGATGGGTGGATGAACAAATTGTGGTATATATATATATGATGGAATATTATTTAGTCTTAACAAGGAAGGAAATTCTGACCCATGTTGAGGTATGAATGAACCTTGAGGACATGATGCAAAGTGAAATGAACCAGTCACAAATGCACAACTATTGTATGATTCTGCTTACATGAGGTACCTACATTAGGCAAATTCATAGAGACAGAAAGTAGAAGGTGGTTGCTCGGGGCTGGGAGGAGAGAGGAATGGATACAGACTTTGGCAAGGTGGACAGAGTCCTGGGGATGGATGGTGGTGATGTCTGTACAACAGTGTAAATGTACTTAATGCCACTGAACTGTACATTTAAACTAGTTTAACAGCTTAATTTTAGGTGTATTTTACCACAATAAAAAAATGGCATAGATCTACACAGACGAGCGCACACACGGCACACACGCATACACACTCGGGAGCGGGGAACGGCAATGAGTGCGTTTGAAGCTAGTGAAAACTGAATGAAGTTTGTAGATGTACCAGTGCAGTTTTCTGGTTTGATATTTTACTCTAGTTAAGCAGGGCGTTCTCACTGGGAGAAGCTGGGCAAAATGTACACAGGACCTTGCTGCATTTTTGGTTACTTCCTGTGAATGAAGTCATGTGTTTTATTTCAAAATAAGACTTTTTTTTTGTTTATTTTTTGAGACAAGCCACAAATTTTCCTGGCATACAGGAAATAGAGAAAACTAACTGCATTTATTGGGAAAGTTTACCAATTGTTGGAAGAGTTTATCATTTTGTCAGTCTTCGTGTGTGTGTGTGTGTGCGCGCATGTGTGTGTAAAAATTGCACCTTTTAAGTGTTTTTTAAGGTAAGGGTCCACTTTTTGAAATTTATCATCCATCATTTTGACTTCTGGTCATTAATCCCCTCGAGTAAATAAATACATTTCCAAACGGTAGCTTTATCTTAACAGGTTTGGTTTGGGTGTTCTAGGAAAAGCATTATTCATATTTTGCTTTTTTTCTTGCTCTGCGGTGATTCGATTGTGTCTTATACATCATCTGATAAACGTTAATGAGAAAGTTTGGCGAGAATACAGACATATGTGTTCAACTAGACTGAAAAATGTTCCCGGCCGGGCGCGGTGGCTCAAGCCTGTAATCCCAGCACTTTGGGAGGCCGAGACGGGCGGATCACGAGGTCAGGAGATCAAGACCATCCTGGCTAACCCGGTGAACCCCCGTCTCTACTAAAAAATACAAAAAATTAGCTGGGCGAGGTGGTGGGCGCTTGTAGTCCCAGCTACTCGGGAGGCTGAGGCAGGAGAATGGCGTGAACCCGGGAGGCGGAGCTTGCAGTGAGCTGAGATCCGGCCACTGCACTCCAGCCTGGGGACAGAGCGAGACTCCATCTCAAAAAAAAAAAAAAAAGAAAAATGTTCTTGACAACTGAATGATACCAAGAGGTCCGCAGGGAGGAGTGGCTGGGTAGGGGTTACCTCTGTGGATAAAGGGAAGGGAAAGAAGCTGACGTTGATTGTCAACATTTATGGAAGCCTGTTCTGCAACTGCTGTTATACTTTTTTTTTTTTTTTTTTGCAGTTTAAGATCATTTTATTGAAGAGCAAGAGGTGGGAGAGGTAGGAGGCAACTACAGCTCCCCACCAGCCCCACCAGGGGGAATGGACCCCTCCCTGCCTCCTGCCCAAGTGGCTCCCCCTGTATTATGGGGGGGACTTTGTGCAAACTCTGCCCCGAGGGGGTGGGGAGGGTGGAGGGTGAGTGTGAAATGGCAGCGGTTGGGGCTGGCAGCTGTGCTACTGGGCACTGGGGGGTTTATAGGGCTCCAGGAGGAGGGCCGAGAAGGTGTTGACCTTGTCTGCCCCCCGCACCTCATGGGATAACAGCGGCAGCTTCACGATGTGGAAGTCTTCATACAGGTCCTCCATCTGGTCCAGATACTTGGCCTGGATCTTGTGGCGGGCCTCACACATCTTGCAGGGCTTCTCGGGGTCAGGGAAGACGAGCTGGTTGACAATGATATTGTGCATGTCGATCTTGCACTTGGCCAGCTCCTGGATCAGCCTCTCTGTCTCATAGAGGGACAGGAACTCAGCAATGCATACGCAGATGAAAGTTGTCTGCTCAGGGTCCTTGAACTGCTCGCTGACTGAGCGGATGACGGGCAGAGTCTCCTCTAGCTTGGAGGCCAGCTGGTCTGCGTTCATGTCCCCCAGGCCCAGCATGTTGCACATCTGTGAGATGAAAGGGCTGATCTGGTTCTTGATCTGCATAAGTCGGCCCAGGCCCCGCTCCACGATGGTGGGGAAGTTGAGCAGCCTCAGTGTGTGGCCCGTGATGCCGTGTCAAACACCACCACCGAGAAGTTCATGCCCTTCACCAGCCTCATGACCTCGGCATAGCTCATGGCCTCATCGATGCCGGGAAATGCGCTCATGGCCTCCTGCATCATCTTCTTGCCCATGCTCAGCATGTTGTCCTCCTCGAAGAACTCGTCAGGCAGCTCCGCCACGCCCAGGCTGGGGTCAATCTCCATAGCAAAGAGGTTGTCATAGCCTTTGACCTTAGTAGGCACCTTTGAGAACTTCTGGTCAAAAGCATCTGAGATGTTGTGAGCTGGGTCTGTGGAGATGATCAGCACACTCTCACGCCCCTTGGAGAGCTGGACTGCCAGACTGCAGCTGCAGGTGGTCTTGCCCACTCCACCCTTGCCCCCGACGAAGATCCACTTCAGGCTGCGCTGCTCGATGATGTTGCTAAGCGTAGGCTCCAGCGGCTCCACATCAGGCGCATCTTCGAACTCCTCTGCCTCAACCCCCCACCCGGCCACCCCAGCCGCCATCTTGGAACTCTGTTATACTTTTATACATGCCTTGTTTAAGGGAATTAAGTGTTCTTTACAAGGGAAAATTGAAGCCTAGAGACACTGAGTACCTTTCCCAAGGTTAGATAGCTGATGAATGCCCAAGCTGGGATCCAGACTTATTTAGGAGAGGCATCAAAGTATGGCACCATGAGTTCCTGGAGTCAAGTTTAGGAAGACACCAATTTTGCTAGCTTTGTTGATCTTTAGCTCTGGATGGCCATGGTTTATAAGCAGGAAGTGTTTACAACACATTCTTGTTTGGATCAGTCTTAAAGATGGATATTCAACACTGTATTTCCGAGAGCAAATAGCTGTTGATTTGATACATAGCCAACAAGTATTTATTGAGTTTTTAATGATCCCAGGCAATGTTTTAGGGACTGAGGATATAGTAGTGGACAAAAGAGATCAAAATCAAGGAAAACAAGTAAAATATATGTAAGATAGTGATAAGGACTATGGGAACACCTTTAGAAGGGAAGGCTGTAGGATGGAGTGCAGTGGGTTGATATTTTGATAAGTCATCAGGGAGAGCCTCACAAGGTGGGTGGCACTGGGCCACCTGGAGGCAGTCAGGAAGTGAGGCTTGCGGAGCAGTTGGGGAAGGAGATTCCCAACAGAGGGAATAGTGAGTCTCCAAGCCCCAGACGGGAGTGTGCTTGGTGTGGCATGGAACAGAGAGGCCAGTGTGTCTGGGCAAAGTTGCTGGTGGGGAGAGGACTGGTCAGGAGTGAGGTCAGAGGGAGGTAGGGGCCATACCAGGAACGGCCTCATAGGCCATTGTTAGGACTTTTGCTTTTCCTTTGTGAGATGGGAAGTGGCTGGAGGGTTTTGAGCAGGAGTGCTGTCATCTGACTTCATTTTGAAAGGATCACTCAAGGGCTTTGCTGAGAGGAGATGGAAGCAGGGGGCCAGCAGGGGAGCAGGGAGGCAGGTTCAAAGCCATCGCAGTAATGCAGGCAGGAGATTATGGAGACCTGGGTCCAGGGTTAGTGGTGGAGGTGGGGAGAAGTGGTCGAAATCTGATTTTACTTTTCAGGCTGAGCCCACAGGACGTGCTGATGGATTAGCTATGAGGTATGAGAGGAAGAGAGGCATTGAGAAGGATTGCAAGTTCTTTGGTCTAAGTAAGGAAAGAGATGAAGTTGTGAATGCAGTGTGCTGAGATGGGGAAGAGTGTGGCAGGGCAGATCAGGGGCTCAGTTATGGATTAGGTAGGAGAGTGCTAAGGGGAAATGTGTGTTGCCTGTGTGCAAATCATCACGGTAGCACTTTTGAGCAGACAGAAGTGTGAAATGCTCTCCAGAAACTCACTGATAAGTAAGGGGAGATAAAGTACACACAGCCTTACAAAGTACACCAAGTGTATGAATGATAAACCATTCATTCTCACCATTGAGACCAAAGCTGCTTCAGCACTTCAGATGCAGAATGATGGCCACAGGCACAGCAGTTTAGGATTAGGTGGACGGTGAAGAGCAGCTGGTGCTTTTCCTTGGCTTTGAAGCACTTGTAGGGCTTGGCAGGTTGGAGAACTGGGAGGCCATTGTCTATGGAGTAGTGCAAGGTATAGAGTGTGTTCAGCAACAGGGAATAAATTGTGTTGACCAACGTGAGGTTCAAGTTGGAGATCAGTGGAGGTAGAGGTTGGAAGTACATCCTGCTTGAGGAAGGCTCTCGGTAATGGCTAAGGAAGTTGGCCTTCATTTTGTGGATGATTGGCTGTGATTGAAAGGGGTTGATTCGGGTAGTAGACCTGATTGAACTACTGCCTTGGGAAGTTTGATCATTCCCTCAGGTTTCTTAGAAGTAGGCCTCTTTGGTGTGTAATCATGCTTATTCTCTGGGCAGCTTTGACATAGCTGACTACCGTCTTCCAGATACACTCGCCTCTTTCGGCTCTCTGGACGCCGCTCATTTCTGACGCACCTCCCATCTCTCTGACCACAGCTGTGCCATCATTGACTCAGGAGATACTTATTGAGAGTCTGCTCTGTGGCAGCCCTCTTGCTGGACACACGGGGTGAGGCAGGCAGGGTCTAGTGGGGAGCAGATATTTCATAAATGGTCACACACACCGCTGCATGGTTTCAGGTTTCCTAAGCCCTGGGAGGGGAAACTACAGAGCACTTACTCAGCTTCAAAGCTGAGGAAGAGGTTTTTAAACTGAGGTCTGGACTTCAGTGGGCCAAAGGGAGTGGGGAGAAGCATTCTGGACCTTGCAGGCATGTGCCAAGGTGGGATGAGCTTCATACCCTCGGGCAAGAGCAAAGGTCCATGTGGCTGCAGGTGTGAGGAGTGTCCCCTGAGGTCTGCTGTAGGACCTTTCTTCTCCCATGCCACTCCCTGGGGCTATCATCTCTTCGCTTGATCTCAGCTATCCTCTGGGCAGTTAGTTTCTCTTCTTACCTCCCTGTTGACATCTAGACTGCCTCACTGTTATCTCTACATGGGAGTCCCAAAGACATGGTTAACTTCCTGTGTCCTAAACTCTAAACTCCAAGAAGTATCTTTCCACTTTGCCATTTCTACTTTCCTTCAAGCTTTTCTCCTTGTCGCGGACACCTTTTCTACCTGCTGGTGCCCGTCCAGTCGCATAACTCTAGTGCCACTCTTCTGTGAAACCTTTCCTGCCTGTTTATTCCTACCTGTCTCCCTGGCAGAACAGTTTAATCCTGGGACCCTATAAAATGCTGTTCTTTCCTCTCTGTCCATTATTTGTTTGAACTGTTGACTATTGTATATTTGTTTGAGTTCTTAATGGATTGAATCCTTCTGAACCTTATGTTGCTGGGGCCTTGCATGATATTTGGGTCTCAGAGTTCTACTAAATAGCATTTTATGAACACAATAAAAATAGCTATTGAAACACTGGTAAAAATGTTTTAAATAGGACAGTGAAAGTAGAGAGAACAGAAAGAGTCATGCCTAATACACAATGTGAATATATCAGAAGGAGAAGACCCGTCTATCTGGTTTTCCTCTTGGCATCTTTGTTTGTTTGTTTGTTTTGAGACGGAGTTTCACTCTTGTTGCCCAGGCTGGAGTGCAATGGCATGATCTCGGCTCACCGCAAACTCTGCCTCCCGGTTTCAAGCGATTCTTTGGCCTCAGCCTCCTGAGTGGCTGGGATTACAGGCATGGTCTGCCATACCCAGCTAATTTTTGTATTTTTAGTAGAGATGGGGTTTCTCCATGTTGGTCAGGCTGATCTTGAACTCCTGACCTCAGGTGATTCACCCACCTCAGCCTCCCAAAGTGCTGGGATTACAGGCGTGAGACACCGCGCTTGGCTCCTCTTGGCATCTTAATCAAGGGATGCTGTTGATTATTATTCTGCCTGCAGACCCCATATTGATCTTGTAAAATCTGAAAAACAAGAGATATTTCAAGAGAGAGAATTGATCCCTTGAGATATTGCCAGCAACCTTTGGGTTGCATCCTTTGCATTTAGAATTGCATTGCCAATGTCCAGGGCAAAGGGTAAGGGACAACCCAAATCATTTGGAAAGATTAAAGGATAAGAAATAAAATTGTATGCTAGCTTGAACCATCCCCTCCACCCACTCCCAGGAAAGCTGTAATTGATAGTGAAGTTCCGACAACCAAGTATCTACTTGGAAGTAATTAGCATTTACTGAGGGTGCGTCATAGAATCCAATTGTTTTAATTTCTTTTTAATTCCTTGTGGTGATGGTGGTGACAGGCTCATTGTTCATTTGTTCTCAACTGTTCCCTGGAGGTGTAGCTCTTCACCTGCTCCTGGTTCTGTGTGGCAGGCTTCAGAAAAAAAAGAAAGGATCTCATGTTGGTTCCATTGAAGGGGAAAAAAAGTCGGAGGCATTTAGGGTTCACTTACTCGCAAAGATGACTGAATGAAGAAAAGCATTGCCTACCTCATAGTAATTAAACTCATTTCCACAGTAGCATTTTCTCTTCTGTGCTCGTGTCATGCTTGCAGGTACATGTTCATTATTTCAGACTTTCTAATTGTAGCAGTCATCACCGATTTTGGTGAGCTACCTTGTTATCAGGTAATAACTCTCTGTTGTTGGGCTTGCATCTGAAGTTGTGATGAAGGGGAAGTGTGCACTGAGCATGGGTGTGTCCTTTTTTCAAGGATTCCACGTGTTCCCTTGGTTTCTGTATCTCTTGCAAACACTTATAGAGTGGTGCCTTATGATGCATGCTGAAATTTGCATTTTGAAAGAAAAGATGAGGGATTTTTTTTTCCTCTTAGATAGAGGGTAGCCATGCCTGGGGGAAACATGGACAACACACTAAACTCTGAGATGTTCTAATTTTGTGATTCTACGTGATTCCGTAATAAACAATCAATAGCAATAAGGGTAAGAGCCCCTAAGAGTAGCAATTAGAGACCCAGGCATGACCCCCATAAGCTCCCACTTAGTGTATGTGTGTGTTTTCTGCCCTTAAGTGGAGTTTGGGCATGAGAGGGCAGATCTATTCCACTAGAGTGCAGGTATGTGAGGCTGAGGTGAGGGATGCAGGAAGTGGGGTGCCCCAGTGATATTCAGTTAAGGTCTTGGCTGCGTTTGTCCACACCTGCATTCCAGTGTTTGTTTTGGAGGGCATAGCAAGAAAGTTTCTATGCAACATAGCAACTTTTTATGAGACTGTAAAGCACAGTATTGTCCCTGGAACATCCTTATTTTGGCAGTGTAACTTCACTTCTGATGATTGGTACTCCGTGATCACAGAATGGCATAAGTTATAAGAGCTCTCAGTAGTTACATCATAATTCTATGAGATGGCTCAGAAGGGACCTTATTGAAACATCTAGACAAGTATGTTTCAAACACCAGTGATTTGAGTGCTGTAGCCATGCTTTTTGCTATATACAAGAACTACCATTATTAGTTATATCTCTCTGGATTCTATCCTGTGCTTAGCCTCATCCGAAGCATACTGTTTGGATTTCATAATGTTGCAGCTAGGACTCTGGAGCCAGACTATCTGGGTTCAAATCCTGGCTCTACATCTTCCTGGTGTGGTGACTGGGAGCAAGTCACTACATTTTTTTGTGTGTCTGTTTCCCTGGGTGCAAAATGGAGACAATAATAATCTCTGTCTTATAGCGTTTTTATGAGAATTAAATGAAAAAAAAGTAAAATATTTACAATAGTGCCTAGCACATAGTAAGTGCTCACAGAATGCTAGCTATTCTTATTAGTTATATATTTTTATATAGAGAAATATGCATAAAACTAACCATTGAAATAAAAAGTTACTTTTATGCTACTTACAATTAGATTTTATTAGTGGGCTATTTTTATGCTACCTAAAATTAGATTACATGTGATTAATGGGGTGTGTCTTTTTCTGTGAGAAGCATTGATCCTGTCATCTAGTCTCATGGCTTTTTGGTGTTTAATTGTTTCCTACATTGCCCTAGACTGAAGCCTCCAGGGATTCCGCTTCATTTGACCAGCTGTGTCTGTTAGAACAGCTTTTCATGGGGCAAGTTCCATGGCTTCCTTCCATCCGTCGCGTTTTACCCTTTGACATCAGAGGGACCAGCTCTAATCTCTCTTCTCCATTACAGCCCTTTGCATAATTGAAGAAAGCTGTCCTGTTTCCCAGCGTCTCCTGTTTGTCAGCCCTACAAAGTGTCAGCTTCCCCTCTGGGCGAGCCCCTGCCTGCCTTGCTTGTCTAAAGCCAGCCTTTTGCAGGGGAATGAAGCTATGGGAGAGGAGATCTGTCTGAGGACGTGTGGGATACATTTTGCTTGTACTAATTAGTGCTCGTAAATGCTATGAGCACCTGGAAGCAGCCAGTGTCTTCTCAGATGCAAAAGTTGCAGGTGGAAAGTGGATCCAGCCAGTATCCCTGTAAAGAGCCAGAAACGGTAATTTAAAGAACGCTTGGAAAACTGGTGCTTGTGGTCACCTCTTGAAAGGGAACTCAGTGGCAGGTGAACTTACTTTTCATCATCTACTCTTATCTTTCACATTTTACACCATACAGTGTATTGCCTATTCAAAAATTCACACACACACATTTAAAAAAGGCGGAATCGTAGGCTGTTGAACTGAAAGGCATTAAAAAATAGTATGAGGGAGGAGCTTTGTGAATGTTAAGTTCCTGACTGAGGGAACAATAAGATACTAGGGGCAATGTGCTGAAAGGAGAAGATGACATAAATAAGAACAACAGTAGGCTGGGCGCGGTGGCTCATGCCTGTAATCCCAGCACTTTGGGAGGCCGAGGCGGGCAGATCACGAGGTCGGGAGATGGAGACCATCCTGACCAACATGGTGAAACCCCGTCTGTACTAAAAATACAAAAGTTAGCTGGTCGTGGTGGTGCGTGCCTGTTATCCCAGCTACTCAGGAGGCTGAGGCAGGAGAGTCGCTTGAATCAGGGAGTCGGAGGTTGTAGTGGACATTGCGCCACTGCACTCCAGCCTGGTGACAGAGCGAGACCCTGTCTCAAAAAAACAAAAACAAAAACAAAGAAAACCAGATGACAAAACCTTATCTGTAGGCTTTTCCCTCCCTTGATATACCCGTTTGGTCCAGCTAATTCCTACTTCTCCCCTAAGGTCCAGCTCAGCTGCTGTTTTCCCCTGGGAAACCCTCCTTAACCCTCTGACCCCTTCACCAGCCTGGCTCCAGGGCTTCCCTTTCTGTTTTCTCAGCATCTTGTGCAGCCTTCTAGGCTTGTAAGAGTCTACTTAATACAGATATCGTTATCCATTTACTTCTCAGTCTTTTTCACTCCATATTCCCGGACTCCTTGAGGGATGGACTGTCTCCTTAGTATTTATATACCCTGTGTCATGTCAGTGAGATGCCTGGCATAGTGAATGTGTGGGATGTATCTATACTGAATGAGCACTCGTGTGCAGGTGGCGCTTGGGGCTATGGGTGAGGTATACAAAGGCTTCCTGGGGGGCAGCTGGTGCCGGGGCCATCCTGAGGTCTTGGTAAGCATTTGCCAAGCTGGGAAGATAGAGACAACCCTCTGGGCAAGGCGAACAGCAAGTTCAAAGGCACAGAGGCAAGACTGAGGCTATCCTTTTATCCCATTCTAAAAAAAAATGCTTTAACCCAAAACACACCTCACATTTTATAGCAAGGCATACCTAATATTTACCCGCATTATTACAAAAATTGTACTATTTTGCTTTTTAATTTTTACTTCAGATTGAAGATGACTGTGGGTTCATTGAGTGCATTTTGAATCACCTGATGGGGTAAGATGAGAGGTTATCTGTATTGGGCATTTTTTCCTTCTTGACACTTCTCTCTTTCTCATTCTTCTTTTTCTCTTATCTCCTGATTCCTGTAAGAATCTACTATGTAAAACACATTGCCCAGCATGTGGGGGACCTTGGTGGGGAGCTTATGGTCTTGCAATGAACCTCAGGTACGAGACTCTAAAACAAGGCAGAAAGTGATGCAAGCCACAGAAGTTCTACGAGAGTTCACAGGAAGGAGGACTTCTTTCCATCTAGAGAAGACCAAAGAAGGCTTCATGGTGGGAATGATTTTTTTTTAGCATGTGGAATTTAGGTGTGAGGAGTCTTGGGGTGGTCGGCATTTGTCAGGGAGAAAACAGCAGAAACAAATGTCTGCAGACAGGATGGCCTTCCACATGGCTGGAGAGGAGGAACAGCAAGAAATAACCTTGAAGGTTCATTTTCAGGTGTATATGGAGGTTTTTACTGCAAGGCAAGAAGTTTGGATTTTCTTCGTTAATCGGGAGCTGGTGAGATTTTTGAACATGCAGTTGATGTATCAGAGCTATAGTCAGAGTCAGGTGTCCTAGCCAGAAAGAAAAACCAGGTTGAAAAACTATTAAGCCAGCTGGGAAGAGGTATTCATATAGGGAAAGAGAACCGACAAAATCAGGAAGGAAAGCAGTTCTGGCACATGGTGCTTTGAGATCATTAAGGATTCGTTCTGTCTCCAGTTTAATACAGAAAGTGGCACAGGGCAAACATAGACTGGAAGTGGGCAAGGAAACAGTAAGAATAATAGGATCTTTTCCTCAGTGCCGAAGGTAAAACCCGTTGGTCAACTGATGTGATTTGTTGTTAGAAGAATCTTGGAACTGCCAGGTATGGGCTATATTATTGGTTCATTGTGTACGTTTCTATTGGGATTGGAATGTCCCAATTGGGAATGTCCAGTCCCAGTGAGAACATGGGAGAACATGTGGTGTTTGGTTTTTTTGTCCTTGTGATAGTTTGCTGAGAATGATGGTTTCCAGCTTCATCTGTGTCGCTACAAAGGACATGAACTCATCATTTTTTATGGCTGCATAGTATCCCATGGTGTATATGTACCACATTTTCTTAATCCAGTCTATCACTGATGGACATTTAGGTTGGTCCCAAGTCTTTGCTGTTGTGAATAGTGCCACAAGAAACATACGTGTGCATGTGTCTTTATAGCAGCATGATTTATAATCCTTTGGGTATATACCCAGTAATGGAATGGCTGGGTCAAATGGTATTTCTAGTTCTAGATCCTTGAGGAATTGCCACACTGTCTTCCACAATAGTTAGACTAGTTTATAGTCCCACCAACAGTGTAAAAGTGTTCCTGTTTCTCCACATCCTTTCTAGCACCTGGAAGAAAACCTAGGTAATACCATTCAGGACATAGGCATGGGCAAGGACTTCATGTCTAAAACACCAAAAGCAATGGCAACAAAAGCCAAAATTGACAAATGGGATTTAATTAAACTAAAGAGCTTCTGCACAGCAAAAGAAACTACCATCAGAGTGAACAGGCAACCTACAGAATGGGAGAAAATTTTTGCAATCTACTCATCTGACAAAGGACTAATATCCAGAATCTACAAAGAACTCAAACAAATTTACAAGAAAAAACCAACCCCATCAAAAAGTGGGCAAAGGATATGAATAGTCATTTCTCAAAAGAAGACATTTATGCAGCCAACAGACACATGAAAAAATGCTCATCATCACTCGCCATCAGAGAAATGCAAATGAAAACCACAATGAGATACCATCCTTCCAAGTGGTTTTTAAAGCTACAGCTGACTAAATGTGAAGACAGGTTAAACAGACATTCCATATGAATAGAACATGATTATAATTATTCTTATCCTTGAGTTGTGAGGCTTAGTTTCTGTCATGTGCAGATTTGCAATTTTTTATGACTCAAAAAAATATGTTGTAAAGCTAGGCACCAGATCGACATTGTTTTGGTTTTGCTAAAGATTTGAGATTTTGCATGTACAGCAAGTAAGTCACACTTTGTTTTATAGTGATGCACAAAAGGCACATAGAGTGAGCTTGTTGTTGAGAACTTATAGAGTTGTATCATTTGGCCCTTCAGGGTCAGCCAGGCTGTTCCTCACTGTTTAACTTCCCTCTTCATCTCTTTTTCTGCTATGGACTGAATTGTGTACCCACTCCACCATCGCCCCACAATTCATATGTTGAAGTTCCAGCTCTTAACATGATGGCATTGGAGATGAGGCCTTCCGGAAGTAATTAGGTTTAGATGAGGTCACATGAGGGTGGGGTCCCTGGGATAGGATTAATGTCCTTATGAGAAGAAGTTGGGGGTGGGGGGAGAGAGAGAGAGAGAGAGAGAGAGAGAGAGAGAGAGAGAGAGAGAGAGAGAACAGAGCTCACTGTCTCTGCTGTGTGGGGATACAGCAAGAGAGTGGCCATCTGCAAGCCAGGAAGAGGATACCCTCACCAAAACCAAAATCTACTGGCACCTTGATCTTCGACTTCAGCCTCAAGAACTGAGAAAATAAATTTCTTTTGTTTGAGCCAGCCAGTCTGGCCAGTCTATGGTGTTTTGCTGTGGCAGCTCAAGCTGACTAATATGGTGCTACCATGTGCAAAACCTGGGACAACCAAGGATTCAAGGTCATGTGTTTATTACATTCCTTAGACTGTATTGTGGAATCCATTTTGACATATAAATGTCTGATAGAGACAGGCCAAGGTGAAAAACTGGGGTGGGTTTGTGCGACAAATTTTAGTAAAGGGTAGGACATACTTTGCTTAAGAATCAGTAAAATATTTGCAGCCAGGGACACTGTAGGCTCTAAGTATGGACTCTTGGAGCCTTTTGTGTATTTTACTAGCTTCATGTAGAAATATAAAAGTTCTTGGATGTATAGTTAGATTAATGAATTGACTAATTTATGATTAATATCAATTTTGGGGACCACAGTAGCAATAAAAGAAGTACCTAAGATGAAACAGTTTAAAACAGAAAAATGATTAAAGAATGTATTTCAAATATCTTGAAATCCATCTGTCAATTTTAGCTCTCCTAAAAATCATTTGTTCACAGTGGCTGAAGGCCAGCCTCGTATATGCCAACTTATATTTAGAAAAACAAAGGGGGAAGGGGACGGTCATATCTGTTTGTGGAAGTAGTCCCAGCTATGTTTTTATACCTCCCAGATCCGAAATGCAGTGGGACTCCCTTAGAATGCAGTGGGACTCCCTTAGAATGCAGTTTCATGGGCCTCTGAGGCAGCATCTGTCTTGGAAGAGAGCATGTTCTCTAAGCCTTTTATTGTACTAGGCTGATACAGTGACAGTATTTCATGGGTTTTACTTGACTTGTTTTTCATGCTAATTTGTGTAAGAATGAACTGTGCTTGTGATGGACTTTTAGGATATAGAAAACTATTTTGAGGAATTCTGTAATTCAAAAACAATTAATCGTTGAGTATTACGAATTTGGAACCACATAACTCCCCAATATTAATTCAGACAATTAGAGAGTTACTTTTATTCTTTTAGATTAAGTAGTAGTATTAGATAGTGTGTATCTACCAGGCATAGTTCAAGCAGTAGGGAGAATTAGTATGTAATCTTTGGAAAACTTGTGCCCTTAAAATATGGTTGACTGTCTATAGGTCCACGAAGGTGAATATTAAGTTCTTGGGAAATCAAAACAACTGAGTTGTTCATTGTGCACACATCTGCACCAGTGCCATGGAAACTGCAGAGAAGCAGTACACCTCCGCTGGTGGATATGGTAGCCACTAGCACAAGTGGGAATTTAAATGTAAATGAATTAACGTTAAATACAAAGCAAAATTCCGTTTCTTAGTTGGCACAGCCACATTTCACATACTCATTAGCCAAAACAGCTAGTGGTAATTCTGTGAGATTGTGCACATGTAGCATATTTCCTCCAGCTCAGGAAGTTCTATTAGATAATGTGGGGTGGGAACATTTTTTTCTGCCCCTGATTAATTTTAAATCTATTTTAAATCTGGGATAGAAAGATGTGTAGAAGGATAAGATAAAAGAAAACATAATTAACATTTTTATCAGCAGTGTCTCTGGGCAGCATGTGATTGATTATTGGAGTAATTGTATAGATAATAACTAATACAAGATGTTAGACTGAGATGATTAGGGAAGAGCTGTAATTTTTACTGGATTTTCGATTAACCGGTGGGATTCCAACAGCAGTGATGAAGTGGGAGGCATTCTATAAGAAGAGGTTGAAGTTTTGTTGGGGGGCTGGGGAGTGGGCAGTAGAAGATGTGTTTGATGCAGGAACAGCTGTGTAATTTGGAGGATCCAGTACAAAATAAAAATATGGGGTTTCCTGTTGTAAAAATTCTTAGGTATTTCTAGTCCGTGACAGAAGAGCTTTAAACCAAGCACAGAAGCCTTCTAAATCATGGGTTGCATGGGATGGTTTAAAGGCTGGTGAGTGAGCCAAATTGGCTAGGTTCTAATGAGTTCTAAAGGTGAGTAGTTAGACATACATGGCCAAAAACACTATCACAGCCTAAAAACCTTTCTTGTCTCAGCTTCACCATATCAGAGCATGGTATGTTCCTCAAGGGTTGTTGTTTGGGACCAGAGCCCTGCTCTTTCCACAGTGGTTTGTCTTTCCATCCTGAACATCACACCGAAGATAGCATTATTTTTCTGAATCCATTATAAAGCAAGAGTACATGATGAACTACCCCATCCCTGCTGATTGCAAACATTATCTCTTCAAAGAAAATAAATGATGTGGTTTAGAAAGTACCATCTGAGTGCCACACTAGCTGGGGGCTTGGCATTCATTAGTTTGTTAGCTGACAATTACACCAGAACTTTCGCTTTCATTTTGAATGTCTCAATGGGAATCACTACTGCACATAAAAAAAACAAAATAGAAATCATTGTGGAGACATTAAATTTTTATTTTAGACATACTTTACAAATAATGTTATGTAATAGGCTGGAAATTCTTGGCACTTAAATCCTGATTTCACACGAGCTATGGTGTGTAGATCATCTTTAGTTAAATGTGTGATTGATCTATGCGTAGAGTATTTGCCTGCCATATGGGTGCTTAAGGGGAATAAAATAACACAGACTCAATGAAGATGCATACCTTTTATTTGGCAAATAATTCAAATTCCCTTTCCTCCCACCTTTTTTCAGTCCCTACCACAAACCACACCGGCTTGGCAACGATGATGTCTCAGTTTTTCTTCTTCAGGCAATAGACACATTTACCTTTGACATTATTTAGTTTTCTGTTTTGAGATAATTGTAGATTCACATGCAGTTGCAAGAAATAATAGAGATCTCATGTACCCTTTATCCAGTTTTCCTCAATAATAATATCTCACAAAACAATAGTAAAATATCACAATGTTAAATCAAGTTTAGCCTGAAGCTGCCTCCTTACATATTTTAAGTTCAGCTGAAAGATTTCTCTGTGTATCGTGAAGTATAACCTATATGGACTTGTAAACAGAGTGTAGCCAATCCTTGTGCCAATCACCAAATTTTCGCCAAAGGTGGCCAACTGTTCAAACCGTGTTCAAATAAGGCAAACGCCAAGCTGTAAGCAATCCAGCTGTTTCTATACCTCACTTCCATTTTCTGTGTGTCACTTTCTTTTTTCTGTCCATAAATCATCTTCTACCACGTGGCTGCACTGGAGTCTCTGAACCTGCTAACGTTTTGGAGGCTGCCTGATTGATGAACTGTTTTTCTCAATTAAACTCTTTTAAATTTTATTTTATTTTACGTTTTTTGAGATGGAGTAAAAAAGTACTCCATCACCCAGGCTGGAGTGCAATGGCGGGATCTCAACTCACTGCAACCTCTGCCTCCAGGGTACAAGCCATTCTCCTGCCTCAGCCTCCCAAGTAGCTGGGATTACAGGCATGCACCACCCTGCCTGGCTAATTTTTATATTTTTAGTAGAGACGGGGTTTCACCATGTTGGCCAGGTTGGCCTCGAACTGTTAACCTCAAGTGATTTGCTCACCTCGGCCTCCCAAAATGCTAGGATTCCAGGCATGAGCCATTGCGTGCAGCCCCAGTTAAACTCTTTTGGCTAAAGTTTTTCTTTTAACAACAATTAGAATATTGGCATTGATACAATCCACTTATCTTGTTTGGATTCTCCCACCAGTTTTAACCTATAGTTGTGTGTGTGTGTGTGTTCCATGCAGTCTAATCAGTGTGGGTTCGTGTATCACTATCGCAGGCGAGATTCTGAATTCCTTCACCACCAGGATCCCTCATGTTGCCCTTTTATAACCACAGACACTGTTCCCCTAACCTGCTCTCTGCCATCATCCTTAATCCGTGACAACTACTTATCGGTTCTCCATTTTTATAACCTTGTCATTTCAAGACAAAATAAATGTAATAATACAGTATGTAACCATTAAGATTGACTTTTTCCACTCAGAGTAATTTCTGAACCTTAATTCAGGTTGTATCAATAGTTTGTTCCCTCTCACTGAATAGTAGTATTAATGATATGGAGGTACCACAGTCCGTCTAGAGGGCATCTAGGTGGTTTCTAGTTCTAGGCTGTCGCAAATAAAGCTGCTACAATCGTCCATTGTATTAGTTGACTAGGCTGGTGTAACAAGGCACCACAAACTGGGTTAGACAACAGACATTTAGGAGTTCAGCATGTGAATCTGGAGTGTGAGACTCAATTCAGCACTTAACATTCATGTGCAGGTTTTCCTGTGAATATCACTTGTCATTTCTCTGGAGTAAATGCCTAAGACTGCAATTTCTCAGTAGTATTGTGATTGCATGTCTAGGCTTTTAAAAAAGTGCCAAACCATGTTAGAGAGGCTGTACCAGTTTACATTCCCACAGTGTACAAGTGAACCTGTTTCTCCACATCCTCGGCAGCATTTGGTGGTGTCGCTACTTCCTATTTTTGCTATTTTGATAAATGGTATCGTATTGTGATTTTGATTTGCATTTCCTAAATGAAGAATGATGTTGAGCATCTTTTCTTGTGCTTATTGCATCTGAATATCCTCTTTGGAGAAGAGTCTATTCATGTCTTTTGCTCACTAAAAAATTTTTTTAGCTCTTGACTTTTGAGAGTTCTTTATATATTCTGGATACTAATTCATTTTCAAATATGTGGTTTGCGAATATTTTCCTCCAATGTGTAGCTTCTCTTTTTATCCTCTTGATAGGGTCTTTCACTGAGCAAAACTTTTTAATTTTGAAAAAGTGCAATTTAATGTTTTCTTCTATGGATTGTGCTTTTGGCATGAAGCCTTGGAACTCTTAGTCTAGGCTTAGATCCCAAAGATTTTCTCCTATTAGTTTTTAAATAAAATGTTTAGGTCTTACATGTAAGTAGTCCATGATCCTTTTTGAGTTAATTTTTGCAATAGGATATAAGCTTAGGTTGAGGTTCTTTCTTATGCCTATAGATATCCAGCAGCTCCAGCACTGTCTGTTGGGAAAGCTCTCTGTCTTCCATTGAATTGCTTTTGCTCTGTTATCAAATATTAGGCATATTTTTGTGAATCTGTCTCTGGATTCTCTGCTCTGTTCCACTGATCTATGTGTCTATACCTCTACCAATACCATAGTACTTTGATTACTGTAGCACTAAAGTGAGTCTTAATAGGTAGAGTAGTTCTTCCTATTGTGTTTTTTTCCCAAGATTATTATGGTAGGGTTTGTGCTTCTTCATATAAATTTTAAAATAAGCTTGTTTATCTGCAAACAAACAAAAACCTTGCTGGGATTTTGATGGCAATTACATTAGATTAGTTTTAGAATAATTGACATCTTTACTATCTTGAATCTTCTAATATATGAAAACAATATGTCTTTCTATGTAGATCTTTGATTTCTTTTGTCAGAATTTTAGAATTTTCAGCTTAAAGTTTCTGTATGTGTTTTGTTAAGTGCACACCTAAGTATTTTATTTTTTCTGGAGAGATTATAAATAGTGTATTTTTAATTTTGGTTAATACTTGTTCTTGTAAGCATGTAGAGACATGATTGATATTTACATGTTGATCTTGTGTCCTGTGTATTTGCTGAACTTATTATTTCCAGGAGATTTAAAAAAATAGTTTTCTTGGGAAATTCTATGTAGAAAATTACATTATATGGAAACCAGGATAGTTTAATTTTTTTACTTTCTAATCCAAATGTATTTCTTTTTCTTGCCATATTTTGCTGGCTAGAATTTCTAGTACCATCTTGAATAAGAGTGATGAGAGTAGATCACCTTAACTTGCTCCTGATCTTAGGGGGAAGCATTAAGAAATGCATTTCACTTAAATATAGTGTCTCCTGTAGGTTTTTTTGTAGGTACTCACTCTTGAACAAGTTAAGGAAGTTCCCCTTTACTCCTAACTTGCTGAGAGTATTTGTCATGAATGGGTGTTGGATTTTGTAAAAAAAAAAATTTTAACATTAATTGATACAATCTTGCTTCTTTAGCTCACATATATAGTGGATTACATTGATTTTCAAATGTGGAACCAGCCTTGCATACCTGGAATAATCCTAGTGTGTATAATTGTTTTTATACAGTGTCTGACTCAATTTGCTAATATTACGTTTAGGATTTTTTGTGACTAACTTCATGAGAAATATTGATCTGTGGACTGTCTTTTGTATTGTCTTTGTCTGGTTTGGTCAGGGTAATAGTGGCTTCTTGTTAAATAGAATGGTTTGGAAAGTGTTTTCTTGTTTTCTGTTTTCTGGAAGATACTGTGTAAAATTAATGCTAATTCTACTTTAAACATTGGTGGAATTCTCCAGTGAAACCAGCTGGACTTGGAGATTCCTTTTTTGAGAGCTTTTGTACACGATGAATTAAACTCTTCAATAATTTATAGGGCTATTCAAATCATTTCTTTCATATGGATTGAGTTGTGGTAATTTTTGGTTTTTGAGAAATTGGACCATTTCATCTAAAATTCCTTCTATTTGGAGAACTTCCTTTAGCCACTCTGTAAGGATAGGTCTTTTAGAAATACATTATTTTAGTTTTTCTTCATGTGAGATTGTCTTTATTTCCCTCTTTATTCCTGAATGATAGTTTTGCTGGATAAATAATTTGCAGTTGACAGTTCTTTTCTTTCAGCACTTAAAAAAACCATCCTTCTGGTTTCCATGCTTTCAGATGAGTAATCTGAATTGATGTTTCCCTATGGGCCATCTGTTATTTATCTTTGGCTGCTTTCAAGATTTTTCTTTGTGTTTAGTTTGAAGATGTAATTGTGTTGTGTCTTGGTGTGAATTTTGGGGTGTTTATCCTATTTGGAATTAACTCAGTTTCTTGATTCTCTAGATTTATGTCTTTCACCAAATTTGGGATATTTTCAGCAACTATTTCTTTTTATTTTTTAATTTTTGTGGGTACATAGTAGGTGTATATATTTATGGGTTACATTAGATATCTTGATACAAGCATGCAATGCATAATGATCACATAACAGAAAATGGGGTACCCATTCCTTCAAGCATTTATCCTCTATGTTACAATCCAATTCTATTCTTTTATCTTTAAATGAGCAATTGAACTATTATTGACTGTAGTCCGTCTGTTGTGCTATCAAATACTAGGGCTTTTTCTTTCTATATTTATTTTGTACCTATTAACCACTCCCACTTCCCTCCATCCCACCCATTACCCTTCCCAGCCTTTGGTAACCATCTTTCTACTCTCTATTTCCACAGGTTTAATTGTTTTGATTTTTAGCTCCCACAAATAAATGAGAACATGTGAAGTTTCTCTTTCTGTGCCTAACTTATTTCACTTAACATAATGACCTCCAGTTCCATCCTTCCATCCATGTTGTTGCAAATAACAGGATCTCATTCTTTTTTTGTTCTTCATTTTTTTCCCCCAGCTTTTAAGTTCCAGGGTAGATGTGCAGGATGTGCAGGTTTGTTACATAGGTAAACGTATGCCATGGTGGTTTGCTGCATATATCAACCTATCACCTAGGTATTAAGCCCAGCATTCATTACTTACTCTTTCCCTTCCTGATGCTTTTCCTCCCCCAAGCTCCCCAGCAGGCCCCAGTGTGAGTTGTTCCCCTCCATGTGTTCTCATCATTAAGCTCTCACTTATAAGTGAAAACATTCAGTGTTTGGTTTTCTGTTCCTGTGTTAGTTTGCTGAGGATAACAGCTTCCAGCTCCATCCATGTCCCTGCAAAGGACATGATCTCATTTCTTTTTATGCTGCATAGTATTCCATAAAGTGTATGTATCGCATTTTCTTTATCCAGTCGATCTTTGATGGACATTTAGGTTGATTCCATGTCTTTGCTATTGTGAATAGTGGTTGCAATGAACACACACATACATGGCTTCTTTTGTTTTTGAGACAGAGTCTCGCTCTGTTGCCCAGACTGGAGTGCAGTGGCATGACCTCAGCTCGCTGCAGGCTCTGCCTCCCAGGTTCATGCCATTCTCCTGCCTCAGCCTCCTGAGTAGCTGGGACTACAGGCGCCCACCACCACACCCAGTTAATTTTTTGTATTTTTAATAGAGATGGGGTTTCACCGTGTTAGCCAGGATGGTCTCGATCTCCTGACCCCATGCTCTGCCTACCTTGGCCTCCCATTGTGCTGGGATTACAGGCATGAGCTACCACACCAGGCCTTTCTTCTTTTTTTTTGATGGAGTCCTGGGCTGTCAGCAGGCTGGAGTGCAATGGCACGATCTTGGCTCACTGCAACCTCCGCCTCCTGGGTTCAAGCAATTCCCCTGCCTCAGCCTCCCAAGTAGCTGGGACTGCAGGCGTGTACCACCACGCCCAGTTAATTTTTTGTATTTTAGTAGAGACAAGGTTTCACCATGTTGGCCAGGATGGTCTCGATCTCCTGACCTTGTGATCCACCCGCCTCAGCCTCCCAAAGTGCTGGGATTAGAAGTGTGAGCCACTGTGTCTGGCCACATTTTTACAATAGAATAATTTATTTTCCTTTGGGTATATACCCAGTAATGGGATTGCTGGGTAAAATGGTATTTCTGCCTCTAGATTTTTGAGGAATTGCCACACTGTCTTCCACAATGGTTGAACTAATCTACACTCCCATCAACAGAGTAAAAGCTTTCCTTTTTCTCCACAACCTAACCAGTATCTGTTGTTTCTTGACTTTTTAATAATTGTCATTCTGACTGGTGTGGGATGGTATCTCATTGTGGTTTTGATTTGCATTTCTCGATGACCAGTGATGTTGAACTTTTTTCATATGTTTGTTGGCCACATGAATGTCTTCTTTTGAGAAACATCTGTTCATATTCTTTGCCTATTTTTTAATTTTTTTTTTTTTGTAAGTTTGTTAATGTTTTTTGTAGACTCTGGCTAGTACACCTTTGCCAGATAGATACATTGCAAAAATTGTCTTGCATTCTGTAGGTTGTCTCTTCACTCTGATGATAGTTTCTTTTGCTCTGCAGAAGGCCTTTAGTTTAATTAGATTCCATTTTTCAAGTTTTGCTTTTGTTGCAATAGACTTTGGAGTTTTCGTCATGAAATCTTTGCCCATGCCTATGTCCTGAATGGTATTGCCTAGATTTTCTTCCAGGCTTTTTTTTTTTATTTTCTTTTTTTTAAAATATAGTTTTGGGTTTTACATTTCAATCTTTAATCCATCTTGAGTTAATTTTTGTATATGGTGTAAGGAAGCGTTCCAGTTTCAATTTTTTGCATATGGCTAGCTAGTTCTCCCAGCACTATTTATTAAACAGGGAGTCCTTTCCCCTTTACTTGTTTTTGCCAGGGTTGTCAAAGATCAGATGGCTGTAGGTGTGCAGTCTTATTTCTAAGTTCTCCATTCTGTTCCGTTGATCTGTATGTCTATTCTTGTACTGTTATCATGCTGTTTTGGTCACTGTAGTCTTGTAGTATAGTTTGAAGTCTTGTAGCGTGATGCCTCCAGCTTTGTTCTTTTTGCTTAGGATTTTCTTGACTATAAGGGCTCTTTTTTGGTTTCATATGAGTTTTAAAAGAGGTTTTTTTTTTCTAATTCTGTGAAGAATGTCAGTGGTAGTTTAATGGGAATCGCATTGAATCTTTAAATTACTTTGGGCAGTATGGCCATTTTCAGGATGTTGGTTCTTCCTATCCATGAGCATGGAATGTTTTTCCATTTGTTTGTGTCCTCTCTGATTTCCTTGAGCAGTGGTTTGTTGTTCTCCTTAAAGAGGTCCTTTACTTCCCTTGTTAGCTGTATTCCTAGGTATTTTTATTCTTTTTGTAGCAATTGTGAATAGGATTTCATTCATGATTTGGTTCTCTGCTTGCCTGTTGTTGGTGTATTAGAATGCTAGTGATATTTGCACATTGATTTTTGTAACCTGAGACTTTGCTGAAGTTGCTTATCAGCTTAAGAAGCTTTTGGGCTGAGACAGTGGGGTTTTCTAGATATAATATGATGTCATCTGCAAACAAAGATAATTTGACTTCCTCTCTTCCTATTTGAATACCCTTTATTTCATCATCTTGCCTGATTGCCCTGGCCAGAACTTCCAATACTATGTTGAATAGCAGTGGTGAGAGAAGGCATCCTTGTCTTGTGCCAATTTTCAAGGAGAATGTTTCTAGCTTTTGCCCATTTAAGATGATATTGGCTGTGGGTTTGTCATATATGGCTCTTACTACTTTGAAGTATGTTCCTTCAATACCTAGTTTATTGAGAGTTTTTAACATGAGGGAATGTTGAATTTTATTGAAGGCCTTTTCTGTGTCTATTGAGATAATCATGTGGTTTTTGTCTTTAGTTCTGTTTATGTGATTAATTACATTTATTGATCTGGATATGTTGAACCAATCTTGCATCATGGGGATGAAGCTAACTTAGTTGTGGTGAATAAGTTTTTTGGTGTGCTGCTGCTGGATTTGGCTTGAGGATTTTTGCATCGATGTTCATCAGGGATATTGGCCTGAAGTTTTCTTTTTCTGTTGTATCTCTGTATCTAGTTTGGTATCAGGATGATGCTGGCCTCATATAATGAGTTAGGGAGGAGTCCCTTCTTTTCAATTGTTCGGAATAGTGTCAGTAGAAGTGGTACCAGCTCTTCTTTGTGCCTCTGGTGGAATTCAGCTGTAAATCAAATCAATCTGGTCCTGGGCTTTTTTTTTTTTTTTTCGTTGGTAAGCTATTTATTACTGCCTCAACTTCAGAACTCATTGTTGGTCTATTCAGGGATTCAGTTTCTTCTTGGTTCAATCTTGGGAGGGTGTATGTGTCTAGAAATTTATCCATTTCTTCTGGATTTTCTAGTATATGTGCATAGAGGTGTTTATAGTATTCTCTGATGGTTGTATTTCTGTGGAGTCAGTGGTGATATCCCCCTTATCATTTCTGATTGTATCTATTTGATTCTTCTCTGTTTTCTTCTTTATTAGTCTAGCTAGCAGTCTATTTTATTAGTTTTTTCAAATAACCAGCTCCTGGATTTGTTGTTGTTTTTTTTTTTAAGGGTTTTTTTTGTGTGTGTGTCTGTATCTCCTTCAGTTCCACTCTGATCTTGGTTGTTTCTTGTCTTCTCCTAGCTATGTGGTTCTCTAGTTATTTTAGTTGTGATGTTAGGTTTTTAATTTGAGATGTTTCAGCTTTTCGATGTGGTCATTCAGTGCTATAAATTTCCCTCTTAACACTGCTTTAGCTACGTCTCAGAGATTCTGGTACGTTATCTCTTTGGTCTCATTATTTTGAAGAACTTCCTGATTTCTGCCTTAATTTCATTATTTATCCAGGAGTCATTCAGAGGCAGGTTAATTTCCATGTAGTTTTGTGGTTTTGAGTGAGTTTCTTAATCTTGAGTTCTAGTTTGATTGTGCTGTGGTCTGAGAAACTGTTATGATTTCAGTTCTTTTCCATTTTCTGAGGAGTGTTTTACTTCCGATTATGTGATCAATTTTAGAGCAAATGTGGCAATGAGAAAGATACATATTCTGTTATTTTTGGGTGGAGAGTTCTGTAGATATTTATCCGGGCCAGAGCTGATAAATCAGCTCTTGATCCAGAGCTGAGTTCAGGTCCTGAATATCTTTGTTAATTTTCTGTCTTGATGATCTGTCTTATATTTTCAGTTGGGTGTTAAAGTCTCCCACTATTATTGCTTGGGAGTCTAAGTCTCTTGGCAGGTCTTTAAGAACTTGCTTTATGAATCTGGATGCTCCTGTATTAGGTGCAAGCGTATTTTGGATAGTTAGTTCTTCTCGTTGAATTGAACCCTTTACCATTATGTAATCCCCTTCTTGGTCTTTTTTTTTTTTTTTTTTTTTAAATCTTTGTTTAAAGCCTGCTTTGTCAGAAACTAGTGTTGTGACCCCTGGTTTTTTTTTTTTTTTTTGCTTTCCATTTGCTAGGTAAATTTACTCTATCCCTTTATTTTGAGCCTATGTGTGTCTTTTCATATGAAATGGGTCTCTTGAAGACAGCATACCAATGGGGCTTGACTCTATCCAGCTTGCCATTCTTTGTCCTTTAAATGGGGCATTTAGTCCATTTGCATTTAAGGTTAATATTGTTATATGTGAATTGAGGATCTCATTCTTTTTTTAATGGCGGAACAGTACTTGATATTATATATGTACCATATTTTCTGTATTTATTCATCTGTTGATGGACACTTAGGTTACTTACAATCTTGGCTATTTTGAGCAGTGCTGCAAGAAACATGGGAATGCAGGTATCTCTTCAATATACTGATATCCTTTCTTTTGTGTGTATACTAAGCAGTGGAATTGATGGATTGTATGGTAGCTCTATTTTTAGCCTCTTTGAGGAAACTCCAAACTCTTCTCCATAGTGGTTGTACTCATTTACATTTCAACCAACAATGTATGAGTGTTCTCTCTGTTACACATCCTCACCAGGATTTCTTATTGCCTGTCTTTTGGATAAAAGCCATTTTACCTGAGGTGAGGTAATATCTCATTGTAATTTTGATTTGCATTTCTCTGATGATCAATGATGTTGAGCACCTTTTCACAAGCCTGTTTGTTGTTTGTATGTCTTCTTTTGAAAAATGTTGATTCAGGTCTTTTGCCCATTTTTAAATCAGATTATTAGATTTTTTCCTATAGAGTTGTTTGAGCTCCTTGTATATTCTGATTGTTAATTCCTTGACAGATGGGTGGTTTACACATATTTTTCTCCGATTTTGTGGGTTGTCTCTTCATTTCGTTGTATCTTGTTTGCGGTACAGGCTTTTTAACTTGATATGATCTCATTTGTCCATTTTGCTTTGGATGCCTGTCTTTGTGGGTTATTACTCAAGAAATTTTGCCCAGGCCAGTGTCCTGGAGCGTTTCCCAAATGTTTTCTTGTAGTGGCATTATAGTTTGAGGTCTTAGATTTTTAAGTCTTTAATCTATTTTCATGTGATTTTTTGTATATGACAGGAGATAGGGATTTGGTTTCATTCTCCTGCATATGGATATCCAGTTTTCCTAGCACCATTTATTGAAAAACAACTGTTTTTTTCTCCATTATATGTTCCTGACACCTTTGTGAAATTGAGTTTGCTGTAGGTGTTTGGGTTGTTTGTGGGTTCTCTATTCTATTCCATTGGTCTATGTGTCTGTTTTTGTGCCAGTACCATACTGTTTTTGTTATGATAGCTCTGTAATATAATTTTAGGTCAGGCAAAGTAACTCCTTTAGATTAATTCTTTTTGCTCAGGATAGGTTTGGCTATTCTGGGTCTTTTGTGATTCCATGTACCTTTTAGGGTTGTTTTTTCCATTTCTGTGAAAAATGTCATTGGTATTTTGATAGGGATTGCATTGAATCTGTAGATTGCTTTGGGTTGTATGGACATTTTAACAACATTGATTCTTCTGACTGATCCATGAACAAGGAATATCTTTCAATTTTTTCATGTCCTTTTTAATTTCTTTCATCAGTGTTTTATAGTTTTTATTGTAGAGATCATTTACTTGTTTGGTGAATTTTTAGATATTTAATTTTATTTTTGGCTATTGTAAATCAGATTGCTTTTAAAATTTCTTTTTCAGATTGTTCAACTACTGACTTTTGTAGGTTGATTTTGTATTCTGCAACTTTACTGAATTTGTTTATGTGTTCTAATCAGGTTTTTGTGTAGTCTTTAGGTTTTTTCAAATATAAATATGTCATCTACAAACAAAAATAATTTGATTTCTTTCTTTCCAGTTTGCATGCTCTTTATTTCTTTTTCATGTCTGATTGCTCTAGCTAGGACTTCCAGTACTGTCTTGAGTCACAGTGGTGAAAGTGGGTATCCATGTTGTGTTCCAGATCTTAGAGAAAGGCTTTCAGTTTTTACCCTTTCAGT
Source organism: Chlorocebus sabaeus (assembly GCF_047675955.1). Classification (NCBI taxonomy): domain Eukaryota; kingdom Metazoa; phylum Chordata; class Mammalia; order Primates; family Cercopithecidae; genus Chlorocebus; species Chlorocebus sabaeus. The sequence goes on from NC_132906.1 coordinate 8,084,335, forward strand.
ATGATACTAGCTGTCGGTGTATGACATACAGCCTTTATTATATTGAGGTATGCTCCTTTTATCCTCAGTCTTTTGAGGGTTTTTATCATGAAGAGATGTTGGATTTAATCAAATATATTTTCAGTATCAGTTGAAATGATTATATGATTTTTGTCCTTCATTCTGTTGGAATGATGTATCACATTGATTGATTCACATCCTTGCATCCCAGGGATTAATCTGACGTGGTCATGATGATGATCTTTTTAATGTATTGTTGAATTTGGTTTGCTAGTATTTTGCTGAGTATTTTTACATCAATTTTCATCAGAGATATTGGCCTGTGGTTTTCTTTTTTTGATGTGTCCTTGTTTGGTTTTGGTATCAGGGTAATACTGTCCTTGTAGAATGAATTTGGAAGTGTCCCCTTATCTGCTGTGTTTTGGAATAGTTTGAGTAGGATTGACTTTAGTTCTTCTTTAAATGTTTGATAGAAGTCAGCGGTGAAGCCATTGGGTCCTGAACTTTTCTTTACTGGGGGATTTTATGACAGTTTCTGTCTCATTATTTGTTATTGATCTGCTCGGGGTTTGGATTTCTTCATGGTTAAATCTTGGTTTATGTCTAGGAATTTATCTCATGGTAGCTGCTAGTGATTCTTTGAATTTCTGTGGTATCAGTTGTAATGTCTTTTTTTTTCATTTCTGATTTTATTTCTTTGGGTATTCTCTCTGTTTTTCTTCATTAGTCTGGCTAAAAGTTTGTCAATGTTATTTATTATTTCAAAAAACCAAGATTTTATTTCATTGGTCTTTTGTATTGTGTTCTCCATTTCAAATTCATTTATTTCTGCTTTAATCTTTGTTATTTATTTTAGTCTAGTAATTTTGGGTTTGGTTTGCTCTTGCTTTTCTCATTCTTTAAGCCACACTGTTAGGTTGTTTGTTTGATGTTTTTATTCTTTTTTGAGGTAGTTACTTAAAGCTGTAAACTTCTCTTTTAGTCCTGCTTTTGCTGTATCCCATAGGTTTTGGTATGTTGTGTTTCTGTTATCATTTGTGTCAAGAAAATTTTCAGTTTCCTTCTTAATTTCTTCACTGGTAATTCAGGAGCATGTTGTATAATTTGCATGTATTTTTATAGTTTCCAGAATTCCTCTGTTATTGATTTCAAGTTCTATTCCATTGTGTCAGAGAAGATGCTTGAAATTACCAGTTTTTTAGAATGTTTTAAGACTTGTTTTGTGACATAACATATGGTCTATTCTTGAGAATAAGCCATATGTTTAGGAAAAGAATGTGTATTCTGAAGCCTTTGGATTAAATGTTTTGTACATATCTGTTAGGTTCATTTGATCTACAGTGCAGATTAAGTCCGATGTTTCCTTGTTGATTTTCTGTCTGGAAGATCTGTCCAGTACTGAAAATGGGGTGTTGAAGTCCCCAACTATTGTTGTATTGAGGTCTGTCTCAATTTTTAGCTCCAATAATATTAGCTTTATATATCTGGGTGCTCTATCATTGGGATATTTGTAAATGTTATATAGTTTTGCTGAATTGACCATCTTACCATTATATAATGACCTTTGTCTCTTCTTACAGTTTTTGTCTTACAATCTCTTTTATCTGGTGTAATGACTCCTGTTCTTTTTTGGTTTCCGTGGACATAGAATATCTTTTTCCATCGTTTTATTTTCACTCTGTGTGCATCTTCATAGGTGAAGTGTGGTGTTTTTGTGTGTGTGGGCAACAGATCATTGGGTCTTTTTTTTTTTTTTTTTTTTTTTTACATCCACTCAGCCACTCTGTCTTTTAATTGGAGGGTTTCATTTATTGGCATTTAATGTTATTATTTATAAAGTAAGAACTTACTCTTGCTATTTTGGTATTTGGTTTTATGTTTTGTGGTCTTCCTTCTTTCCTTCCTTCCTGTCTTTTAGTGAAGGTGATGTTCTCTGGTAGTATGATTTAATTTCTTGCTTTTTAATTAGTGTGTATTTGTTATTTGTTTTCTGATTTGAAGCTACCATAAGGCTTGCAAATAATACCTTATAGCCTATAATTTTAAACTGATGACAACATTGATTGCATAAACAAACAAGCAAAAAGAAAACTAATAAAAAACTTTTTTTTAACTGAATCCCTCCCACTTTTTAAACTTTCTGTTGTTTCTCTTTATGTCTTATTCTGTGTCTTGAAAAGTTTTTGTAGTTATTGTTTTTGATTGGTCCATTATTTAGTATTTCTACTTACGGTAATAGTAGTTTACACAGCACACTTAGGGTGTTAAAATATTGTATGTTTTTCTGTGTGCTATTACCAGTGAATTTCATACCTTCAGATGGTTCATTATTGCTCAGTAATGTCTTTTTCTTTCAGATTGAATAACCCCCTTAACATTTGTTATAGGACAAGTGCAGTATTGCTGAAATTGCGTAGCTTTTGTTTGTCTGGGAAGGTCTTTATTTCTTCTGCTTTTTTGATGGATATTTTTTGCCAGATTTTTTCCTTCAGTACTTTAAATTTGTTATGCCACTCTCTCCTGGCCTGCAAGGTTTCCACTGAAAAGTCTGCTGGTAGACATTTTGGAACTCCATTGTATATTATTTATTTTTCCTGCTGCTTTTAGGATTTTTTTTCTTTATTTTTTACCTTTGGTAATTTGATTATTAAATGCCTTGAGGTAGTCCTCTTTGGATTAATTCTGCTTGGTGTTCTATAACCTTCTTGTACTTGAATATTGATATATTTCTCTAGGTTTGGGAATTTCTCTTATATTATCCCTTTGAATAAACTTTCTACCCCTATCTCTGTCTCTACTTCCTCTTTAAGGCCAAAATACTCTTAGATTTGCCTTTTTAAGGCTATTTTCTAGATCTTGTAGGCATGCTTTACTGTTTTTTATTCTTTCATTTCCTCTGACTGTATTTTCAAATAGCCCATCCTCAAGCTCACTAACTCTTTCTTCTGCATGATCAATTCTGCTCTTAATAGACTCTGATGTACTCTTCAATATGTCAATTGCATTTTCAGCTCTAGAATTTCAGCTTGGTTCTTTTTAATAATTCCAATCTCTTGGTCAAATTTATCTGATAGAATTCTTCTCTGTGTTGCCTTGATTTCTTTGAGTTTCCTCAACATAACTAATTTGAATTATCTGTCTGAAAGGTCACATACCTCTGTTTCTCCAGGATTGGTCCCTGGTGCCTTATTCAGTTTGTTTGGTGAGGTCATGTTTCCTTGGATGGTCTTGATGCTTATAGATGTTCATCAATAACATTGATGAGTTAGGCCTTTATTGAGTTAACATGTCTGGGCATTGAAGAGTTAGGCATTTATTGTAGTTCTCACAGCGTGGGCTTGTTTTTGCCAGTTTTTCTTGGGAAAGCTTTCTAGATATTCAAAAGGACTTGGGCCTCAAACCCAATAACAGTGTGCTTCTTGCAGACTCATAGAGGTGCTGCCTTGGTGGTCTTGGATAAGATCGGAAGAATTCTCTGGATTACCAGGCAGAGTCTTGTTCTTTTCCCTTCCTTTCTCCCACACAATCGGAGTCTCTGTGGTGAGTCACCTGGAACTAGGGGTGAGGGGACACTGTGCCCCTTTGGCTACCACAACTGGAATTGTGTTAATATAGACCCGAAGCTGGCACAGCACTGGATCTTTCCCAAGGCCCACTGTAACCACTACCTGGCTACCACCTCTGTTCACTCAAGGCCCTATGGCTCTGTGATCAGCAGATGATAAACCCAGCTGAGTTCGTGTCCCTTTCTTCAGGGTGGTGAGTTTCCTAATGCCTTGAGTGAGTCTAGAGATGCTATCTGGGAGCCAGGGATTAGAGTCAAAAATCCTAGATATTTAGTTCTATTTTACTACGGCTAAATTAGCACTCAAACCACAAGACAAAGTCCTTCCCGCTCTTCCCTTCCCTTTCCATAGGCAGAGGAGCCTCCTCTTGTGGCCACCACCACCACCACCACAAGGGAGTTTCTGCCAGGCCACCACCGGTGTTCTCTTAAGGCCCAAGGACTCTCCAGTCAGCTTGTGGTGAATGCTGCCAGACTTGGGACTCACCGTTCAGGGCAGCGGGCTCCCCTCTGGCCCAAGGCAGGTCCAGAAATGCTGACCAAGGGCCTAGGCCTGGACTCAGGGACCCCAGGGGCCTGCTTCATTCCCTACCCCACTGTGGCTGAGCTGGTGCCTGAGGTACAAGACAGTGTGCCCTTTACATTTCCCCTTGTTTTTTTTAAGAAGGAGTCTTTCACCATAGCCCCCTCAGCTGAGAATTTGCTTAGTTTTACCTGAAGCCAGCACATCTCAGAGCCCAAGGCCCATGGCCTATTCCCAAGGGTTCTTTAATCAGCAAGTGATGAACCTGCCAGGACTGGGTCCTTGCCTTCAAGGCAGTGGTTCCCTTTTGGCCTATTCTGTCTCTAGAAATGTCTCCTATGAGCTACAGCCTCATGATTGCCTTGTGCCCTATCCTAGTGTGGCTGAGCTGGTATCCAAGATGTAAGGCAAAGTCCTCTTTGCTCTTCCCTGTCCTCTTTTCAAACAGAAGAAAGGGGCCTCTTCTGTTGCTTTGAGCTGCACTGCCTGGGGTTGAGGGAGGGGTGGTGCAAGCACTCCCTTAGCCACTCTGTCTAGTGTCTCTTAGGTTATGTGCCACCCTAGTCTACTGTCTCTAAGCCCAGCCCAGCACTAGGCGTTGCCTATGAATTGCAGTCCTTGTGTCCTAGACTACCTTTCAAGTTTACCTTGGACCTTAGAGCATTTTGGCCTGTGATAGTGAGGCTTGTTGAGAAACTCAAGTTCCACCTTTTGGGATGGGTGATTCCCCCCTGGCTGAGTCTGGTCCAAATGCTCCCTTTGTGTGTGGGTGCTAGCTGAGCCCAGCATGGCTTTGCTGTCCGATATAATAGGACAGCACTGAGATCAAAGTAAAGTCCCATGATTGCTGTACTCTCCCTCTCCCAAGTGCACAGATTTCTCCACGCCATGCAGCCACTGCCAGGGGATGGGGGGAGGTGGCACAAGCACTTCATTCGTTTCCCTGGCTGGTTTGTGTCTCGGTGGGTCATGTGATATGGTTTAGCTTTGTGTCCCCACCCACGTCTCATGTCAGATCGTCATTTCCACGTGTTGGGCAGGGACCTGGTAGGAGGGGATTGGATCACGGGAGCAGATTTCCCCCTTGCTGTTTTCGTGATAGTGAGTGAGTTCTCGTGAGATCTTGTTGTTTAAAAGTGTGTAGCACTTCCCCTTTGCTCTCTGTGCTGCTGCCGTGTGAAGATGTGCTTGCTTCCCTGAACCCTTCCACCATGATTGTAAGTGTCCTGAGGCCTCCCTACCCATGACTCCTGTACAGCCTGTGGAACTGTGGGTCAATTAAGCCTCTTTTTCTTTATAAGTTACCCAGTCTCAGGTATTTCTTTAAAGCAGTGTGAGAACAGACTAATACATCGTGTGCCCCTGCCGAGTCCCCTGGCTCTGAACCCAGCTCAGCACTGGGACTTGCCTAGGGATTGCAGTCCTTGTCACCTAGATTTCTCTTTAAGTTTACTTAGGGTCCCACTTTAGCCTGCACTGGCGAGGCTTGCTGGAACTCTGGCTCCATCTGCTGGGATGGGTGATTCTCGTCTGGCTAGGCCTGATCCAAATGCTCCTTCCCTGGGTGGGTGTCCGCTGGGTGCGATCCTGTTCATGCTTTCTGCTGTGACAGGGAAGTATTGAGTTCAGCTTAATGTCCCCCAGTCATTGCACTCTCCCTGTCCCAGGTGCATAGATTCTTCATACCAGGTGGCCACTGTCAAGAGATGGGGGAGGGGTGGCGTTGGCACTTCTAGACAGTCTTTCCTACCCGCTTTCAGTGCCTCTTTCAGTGATACGAAGTTAAAACCAGGTACTGTGAGTGTTGGTTTTTGGTTGTTGTGACAGTGCTTTTTGTGTGTAGTTAGTTAAAATACGGTGTTTCTGTGGGGGTAACAAATTGTGTAGGCTTCTATTTGACCATCTTGCTGTGTCCCACCAACATTTCTTAAAATACTCTTTTAGCCCACTTTCCTTTTCCTTTCCTTCTGAAACTCCAGAGATAAAAATGTTGGACCTTTTTCCATTGTCGCACAGGTGCTCTGTTCATTTTTTTCCGGTTTATCTTTTCTCTCTTGTTAAAATTGGGTAAATTTTATTGATGTGTTCTAAAGTTTATGGATTCTCTCCTTTGTCATTTCTGCCTCATTATCGAGCCCCGAATTAAAACAAATTCTGCTGTTGTGTTTTTCCTTTTTCTTTGTTTTATTAGAATTTTTAATTATTTGTTGAAGCATTTTTATCATGGCTGCTTTAAAATCCTTGTCAGAGAATTCTAACATCTGATTCATCTCAGTGTTGCTGTCAGTTGTCTTTTCTCATTCAAGATGTGATTTTCCTGTTTCTTGGTATGATGAGTGAGTTCTGATTGTGTTCTGGACATTTTGGCTATTCTGTTGGGAACTTCTGAGTCCTGTTTAGATCTTCCATTTTAGAAGGCAGTCACCCTGTTTTAGTATGCAGGTCCTGGCCTACATTTGTGGGTTGTGATTCCAAAGATAATTTAATCTTTAAGACTGTTTGGTATATCTCATGCCATTGATGCTCCCACTGGTCCGTGCTGGTGCTAGCGAGGGGGTGGGAGTAGCTTCACACAGGCCAGGACACCTTGCCCCTCTAGATGGGGAAGACTGTCTCCTGACCGTAGAAGAGTCAGCGAGGCCTTCTGTGTCCAGCTGCTTGTTGTGCTGCAATCTCCCTTAATGGTGCTGTCCAGCGCTTCTTGATGGGATGGGTGTCTTTGGCACCTAGGAACACAGCAACTTCCCAAGCTAGGTCACTGGTGATGAGCTCACCTTGCCTATGGGGTCCTAGAACACCTTCCAGGCTGGTTACTTATTGTGGGAGGATCCTCTTGCCTGTGCTGCAGGTCTTTCTGGTGCCTCTAGGTCCTTAGGGGCAAACCCTGGATACTTTCTGTGGTAGAATTCCCCTTGGTAGAGCTGCCCTTCTCCACCCTCCCCACCGTGATTCTCAGTGGAGGTTAATAACCTTTTACCTACTGGGAGCAGAGTGCTTCCCCTAGCCACTTACTGTCTGCAGGAATCCCCGTCAGTCCTTCTTAGGTGGCTCATATATATTGTCAGTAGGATTCCAGTTTGATTCAGGGGAGGAATGAGCCACCTTCTCTTGCTTGGTCGAGCGTCAGGAAATGCCAGGCCTGGGTTGCTTTCTGCTTTTGGGAGGGGGGTCCTAAGGCACCATGCTGCTCATACAGTCCTAGCTAGATCCCTGACCATTCCACCATTCTCTTTATACCTTTCAGAATCCTGGTTTGGCTGACTCTTGTTTTATTTCCAGGGTTTATAGTTGTACTTAGCATGGAGGAGCAGGGAAAAGTGAGTCTCTGCCATTTGATTCAGAATTATGTATTTGTTGCTTAGCTTTCATTACCGTTCTGGATTTGTTTTCATTTCCCTTGTCTTGTAAAGCTTTGAGAGTGATCCTGCCATCAAGCAATATCCTCGTGCTCTTGAGTACGGATGTACAGTGCTCTACTGTGACTGGCCAAGGTCAAAGTGCCAGTAGGCTGAATTAATTTTGCTGGTGTGGAGTCATGTTATTCCAATTAATATAAAACAAAAGTTTAATTCCGTGTGCACAGGGAATAAAGACAGGGAGCTGCTGGTGCCCCTCTGTGTGTGATGCACCGGGCTGGCACTGCCCTTTTCTCTCTGGCTGTGTGTCTGTGGTCAGTGCTTGTCCTGGCTGATGGGGAGGGCTCTGGCCATCTGGCCTCCCAGTTTCATTCCCTTGAAGCAGCACCCAGGACCCTCAGTCAAGGAACTATCTTTGGATTATCTAGGGGTAATTCCTGTACTTTAGGCACTGAAAAGGAATAGAAAAAGTGTGGAAATCACTTGAAGATGAGTGAGTATTCATAGAGAAGCAGATGAGATCTCTACTGGATGGCTGTTTTTCCTTTGAAAAAGGGTACACACATCGCCTTCTGCTTGGAAAGATAAACCACAATCAAATTCGTCTTGTCAGGCAAGATGTGTTCCAATGGTAAGACTGATTCCATTATATACTAAATGGCAAAAGAAATAATTTAATTCCTGCTCCCTGTCTTAGATCCTTTCTCTAATGCGAAGAGGACAGTGAGACGAGAGATGCCTTGTTTGCCTTTAGGCCGTAGAATGGTTTGGGTTAAGCAAGGCAGTGTTGGGTCATTTCAGTTTTGCGTTTTACCTAGAATTGGAATGTTGTACTTAATTATCTGACACAAGAAGCTGTTGATAGTTTCTACTTTGCAGGAGTCAGTGGAATTGAAGTTTACTTAAAGAAGGAACTTGAAATATTGATTCTGGTTCTCTTCATTTAATGATTGAAGAATTAATGAATTCCTGGTTAAGTTCTCATGTTTTTTCTGTTTTATGTAGGGCTCATATTTTCGTTGAGTACGTGAAAATGAATTTGATGCTGATAGATGTGGGAACATGTAATCAGTTTAAGTATTTTAAACTAATACTTGATTGTCCTTTATGAAGAAATGCTAATCATTAGCTACTTTTAAGCTATTTAAACATTTACTAAATTTCTAGTACTGTCTTTTGAAAATCTTAAGTGCCATTTGATTGACTCACTGGGGCTCACACTTCTCTCTGGGGGTGGTCACGTTGGCGAGAGAAGCTCTACCTCGTGGTTACGGACCCAGGTTTGATTCACTATGTGTGTTTGTATCCTGGCTGTACCATTTACAACTTTTGGGCCTTGGGCAAGTTAACTTACCTCTGGTGTCTCAAATTCCTTATATACTTACTGGGGAAGTACAGTACTACTGTATGAGGTATCGTGAGTACTCAGTGGAACAATATATGCAAAGCAATTAGAACAATATGTTGCTTATGGCAAACACGTAATAACTGTTAGCTTTTCTTATGGTGGATGGTTACTGTTATTATGAAACCAAAAGAAAGTAGATACGACCATCGGAATTAGAATACACACTTAGAAATAGAACTACCTTGGCATTGGTATCTATCACCAGGGTCTTGAATACCCTGTCCTAGTAATAAAAATGCTGTGTGCTCATATTTAGCGTGAGGCAACGTTACCCTGTTTAGTGAACAGTGCTTTGCTTCTACCACTTCTGATTACCCCTCTTCCTTATTTAATCCCAAGGGTGGGAATTTTCCTCAGCTTCTCATTATTACCTTCTTCATGGCAGTCAAATTGGAGACAAGCTATAGAAGACACAAATCCCGAGCTAATCCGTTTCCAAAAGGTATGGACTTAAAAATAGTGTGCATTTGTGTTGGTTAATTTTGTTGTACTTTGTTATTCAGAGAAGATGATGTTAATACCAAATGAGTACTAAGAATCAATTAAAATCCTTTAGGGAAATTAAAGTGCTGACAAATTCATAACAGCTTTTCTGGTTGTTAAATCAGATTGACATGGATTAACAATTGGTGGTGGACAGAAATTTGCTGAATTCACTGAAGTATATTCCCATTAAAATGACAGCTGTGTCTAAGAGCCTGCACCAGGGCATTTAGTTCCAGGACCCGAGTGTGAAGGAGAGAGCTAATCAAATAAGACAACTTGTACTTAATTTTAATTAAGTAAATTCCCCGTCACGTTTTAATCACATAAACTCAGTCATGGGTACTGCAGGAGCAAGAGGCCAGCCATTTTATTGTCTAACTCTGATTGCTTTTTCAAACTTATTTATTAAAAATAAACGTACAGACTTAATTTTGGTAGTTGATTGCGCATTCTGAATTCATCTCTTTATTGAGAGTAGTTTGTCAATCATCTTTTCATTATTAGAAAAAATTTCCCACAAATCCCCACAAATCATTTTTATAAAAATATATTTAAAATTATATAATACAATTTGCTATGTAAAATGTAATTTCATGCAAGGGACTTATGTCAGTGAAGTTGTTTAGTTGCTGAAATAATAATAGTTTAAAAATATGAATTTTGAAGACCATTAAAACCTTTTTATTTTGATGTGTGTTTGTTCTTGGATTTTTCTTGGTCAGTGTGGGCGTAAATGGGATTCTAATCTTTGTTAGTTTGTTTGATTCTTGCTTCCCTAGGGAGTCAAGTGCAGAAAGGTAGCACAGCATCAAGATTTTGTTACGCTTGTGGGATATAACCAGGTGCTATAGCATTTATAGTAATCAGATTTTCTTCTACTTAAACGTACAGTGTGTATAGCCTAAAATTATTTTTTGGTTGATGTAAATAGAAACAAAATTTATGAATTTTGCAGCAGCCTATGAGATTTGATTCAATAAACAGTTTTTATTCATTGCTGTTTGCAAAATGCTATGCTCAGCACAAGAAAGATACAAAAATAGCTTGTATTTCCAACGCTTTGGGGGTTTGAGGTGGAAGGATCATTTGAGGTTGAAGGATCATTTGAGGTCAGGAGTTTGAGACCACCCTGGGCAACATAGCAGGACCTTGTCTCTAAACAGAAAGAAAAGAAAAAATTAGCCAGGCATAGTGGCATGCACCTGTAGTCCCAGCTACTCAGGAGGCTGAGATGAGAGGATGTCTTGAGTCCAGGAGTGGAGGCTGCAGTGAGCTGTAATTGCACCACTGCACTCCAGCATGGGTGACAAAATGAGACCTTGTCTCTTAAAAATTTTATTTTTTAGAAAATGAATTACAAAATGCCTGCTTTTCAGTTCTGTACAATGGAAGAGATAGAAAGATAAGCAATAATCCTAAGAAATCAGTTCTAAATAGAGATAAAATCATTTCAGTTGATGTTATACACAATAATTTACAGATTCAATGAAATCCCTATTAAAATACCAGTGACATTCTTCACAGAAATAGAAAATACAATTAAAAATTTATGTGGAACCACAAAAGACTCTCAATAGCCAAAGCAATCCTAAGCAAAAAGAAAAAGCCAGAGGCATCACATTACCTGACTTGAAAATATACTGCAAAGCTACAGTAACCAAATCAGCATGGTACTGGCATAAAAACAGACACAGAAGAGAACCCAGAAATAAAATCACACCTTTACAGCCAACTCATTTTTGACAAAGGTGCCAAGAGCATACAATAGGGAAATAAATGTTGCTGGGAAAACTGGGCATCCATATGCAGAAGAATGAAACTAGGATTCCTATTTCTCACCATATGCAAAAATCAAATAAAAATGGAATAAAGACTTAAATCTAAGACCTGAAACTGTGCAACTGCTAGATGAAAATGTTGGGTAAATATATCAAGACATTGATATGGATAAAAAAATTCTTGTGTAAGACATCCAAAGCAGAGATAACCAAGGCAAAAATAGACAAATGGGGTTACACCAAGCCAAAAAGCTACTGCATAGCAAGGGAAACGAGCAACATAGTGAATACACAACCCACAGAATGGGAGAAAATATTTGCAAATTACCCACTTGACAAGGGATTAATAACCAGAATATATAACGAACTCAGACAACTTAATAGCAAATAACAAAATCCAGTTAAAAACTGGGCAAAATACCTAAATAGACATTTCTCAAAAGAAGACATACAAATGGCCAGCAGATGTATGAAAAAATGCTCAACATTACTAGTCATCTGAGAAATGCAAATCAAAGCCCCAATGAGGTGTCTCACTTCAGTTAAAATGGCTTTTATGAAAAAGAAAAATAATGACTGCTGTGGAGAAAGGGGAACCCTTAGATGCTATTGGTGGGAATGTAAGTTAGTACAGCTACTATAGAAAACAGTGTGGCGGTTCCTCAAAAAACTAAAAATAGAACTACCATATGATCCAGCAATTCCACTCCTGGGTGTATATCCAAAAGAAAGGAAATGAGTATATCGAAGAGGTATCTGCATTCCCATGTTTATTGCAGCACCATTCACAATAACCAAAGTATGGAATCAACTTAAGTGCCTACTAAAGGATGAATGGATAAAGAAAATGTGATATATATGTATATCACCTGGCGCCCCACAGGTGTATGTGTGTGTGTGTGTCTCTGAAACACACATGTACACATGCACACATACATATACACACACAATGGAATATTATTCAGTTACAAAAACAAATGATATCCTGTTATTTGTAGCAACATGGTTGGAACCGGAGGTCATTCTGCTAAGTGAAATAAGCCAAGCACAGAAAGACAAATATCGCATTGTTCTCACTCATACGTCAGAACTAAATATGTGGATCTCATGGAGGTAGATAAGATTGGTGGTTAACAGGAGCTGAGAAGGGGTAGGGGAGGGGTGGATTGAAGGAGAGGTTCATTAATAGGTAGAAATGTACAGTTAGATGAAAGAAATAAGACCTAGTGGTTGATAGGCCAGTAGGGTGACTATAGTTTACTATAATCTCTTGTATGTTTCAAGATAGCTAGAAGAGAATAATTTGAATGTTTCTAGCATAAAGAAAAGACAAGTATTTAAGGTGGTAGAGATCCCAATGACACTGATTTGATCTTTGTAAATTATATGTATTAAATTACCACATGTACCCTGAAAATGTGTACATCTATTATGTGTCAGTAAAAACATAAAAATATTTCAGTTGAAAAATCTGAGAAGGCCTAGAACTTGACATTTGAGTTTGGCCCGAAATATGAAATTTGATGGGTAGGAAGTGGCTGGAACCATTCTTTCAAGCAGAGAGCCAGCTTGACAGGTATGAAGGAGAGAGTCTACACTGCATTCAGGGAGTGATGGAGAAGTTTGGCAAAATCCAGGGTAAATGAAGGAGGACTTTATTTAGTAGGGAATGAGTCTGGAAACCTAGGTTTATTTACCCAACAGCAAACACGTCTTAGCACCTGCTAAGTGTCAGGTGTGTGTTGCATGCTTGATCGACCTTGGTGGTCCAGGCAGTCACAGCCCCTGCTCTCAGCAAGAGCTGAGTGTCTGGAGGGGACCCTACTGTGTAGTATGTGAGCATTTTTGAGGGTGAGAGTTACAGGATCTGGGAAGTGTTTTAAGAAGAAAACTCTGGTGAGCTGTGGAGGGGAGGACTGGATAGAGGAGGTGGGGCCGAGGCTGTAAGGAGGGAAAGGGGGCCCTGAGGAGATGGGCGTGTGCAGGTGAGGAGGAGAGGGCAGAGTCCCAGATGGCACCGAGATTTATTCCAAAGGTCTGGTTCAGTCATGAGACATCTCTTTTTTATGTGGTAACTTTTTCAAGAAAAAAATGTAGGCCACAGTCTCTCATTTTCCCTTCTTCAGAATAACTCTTTAGCCTCACATAGTAAAATTAGGTATGCTTGTAATCGACATTATCTTTTAAATAGAAGATTCTCAGCCGGGAGCGGTGGCTCACGCCTGTAATCCCAGCACTTTGGGAGGCTGAGGCAGGCAGATCACAAGGTCAGGAGATCGAGACCATCCTGGTTAACATGGTGAAACTGCATCTCTACTAAAAATACAAAAAAAGCCGGGTGTGGTGGCAGATGCCTGCGGTCCTAGCTACTCAGGAGGCTGAGTCAGGAGAATGGCATGAACCCGGGAGGCAGAGCTTGCAGTGAGCCGAGATTGTGCTACTTTACTGCAGCCTGGGTGACAGAGCGAGACTCCGTCTCAAATAAATAAATAATCTCTATCAGAAAAATTATGTTATGTTTTTGCCACTAAAATCTGATTGTTCAGGCATAATTGATCATCGGCAGCCTCGAGGCAGCTCTCCTACCATTTTTTCCAAAGGTAAACTGAGCACCTACCCCGGAAGCTGCATGGTGGGACTGCCTGGTGCTTATCTCTGGGTCGGCTTGTGTGTGCTGCGGTGGAGCCCTGCCTGTCTTCCTCTGTTCCACTGGGCTGGGAATGGGAGCCAGGCATTGGTCCTCCATAGCACTTTGGTTTCCTTACTGGGTAGATTTAAATTTGTGGGTCCCTCTCTTTTGGTGTGAATAGAAGGTAGAGTAAAAGTGTGTAGAACTCAGTGCATAGGGAAATGGTTGGCATTTCAACAAGAACATCTCACATATCTAAGATTTGTTTAGCTCTTCAGGCACTGATAGGAGGTTTTAATAAGATCCATGATTTTTAGTTTAATTGGTGATTTTTGAGTACTTTCCTTGTTCCCCCGGTAGAATCCCACCGGGACCATCTTCTATAGCAGAGTAGAATCTGGAACATTTTTTCTTGGTCTGATACACTTAATGGTGGTTAGTGTTAGTCCCCAGCACACCAGAGGGAGGACATTCCTGTTAGTAACCCTAGAGCTGTTACGTATAGGATTTGTGGGGGGTTGGGATGGGTTGAAAAAAGTACAGGTGATTGCAATAACTCCTACTAGTGGAGTTGAGAAAAATTGGTCTTTTATAGCTGTATGTTTTAGAAGAATTAGGATAGTCAGGTGGGCAGACCTGGAGTCAGGTGGACCTGGGTCATGGTTTTAACTAATCATTCCATGACTTTGGACAGGTTCCTTGTCATAGATTGAATCATTGAGCCACGTTTTTCACCCTCTGTTATGGAATTCTATTCCCTGGCCCTGGCCTCACGCTCATTGGAGCACACTTCCTTGACTTTGGGCATGGCCGCATGACTTGCTTTGGCTGATGAATTATAACTGGCTCTCTGTATCCTTGGGTTCTGCATCCCTGGATTCAATCAACCACCAATTGAAAATATTTTGGGGAAAAACAATCAAAAATAACAGTACAGTGATAAAAATAATACCAATAAAACACAACACAGATGATATGGTTAGGCTTTGTGTCTCTACCCAAATCTCAACTTCCCTAAGTATTGAGGGAGGAACCTGGTGGGAGGCGATTGGATCATGGGGGCAGTTTTGCCCATGTTGTTCTTGTGTTAGTGAGTGAGTTATCACAAGATCTGATGGTTTAAAAATGTTTGGCAAGTTGTTCCCTCTCTCGCTCGCTCTCTTGCCTGCCACCCTGTAAGATGTGCCTGCTTCCCCTTCCACCGTGATTGTAAGTTTCCTGAGGCCTCTCTAGCTGTGTGGAACTGTGATTCAATTAAACCTCTTTTCTTTATAAATTCCTCAGTCTCTGGAAGTTCTTCTAGCAATGTGAAAACGGACTAATACAGCATAGTAATGACTGTTTACATTGTATTAGGTATTATAAGCAATGCAGAGATGATTTAAGATATATGGGAGGATGTGTGTAGGTTATATGCAAATGCTATACCATTTCATGTCAGGGACTTGAGCATCTGTAGATTTTGGTATCTGAGGGGGTCCTGGAACCAATACACCACGGTACTGACGGACAACTATGTTGGCAAATGTGATGTAAGAGGAGGCGTGATTCTGCTTGTGTGCCTGGGCTTGGGCTCAGGTGATTCAGGCTGAATAAAAATGTGCCCTGGAGTTGTTGTCCCTTTATCCAGGGCTCCACGGAGTGAAGAACAGGGGACAGACCTGAACCCACCTCAAACTGGAGCCCTGCAGGTGAATGCAGCCTGGACCAGCTGAACTTCAACCCATGTGCAGACTCATATGTGAGAAAAATAAATGTAGTTATAAGCCACTGAGATGTTGCATGTGTTATGTAGCATTGTGTCAATAGAGAACTAACACTGTGCTTGTCCTCCCTTCTGTAAAACAGGAATCTGATCTTCCTTTCACAGGGGGTTCTGTTCTATAAGGCTTAAAATAAAACAATGCTGTTAGTGCAGTGCCTGACTCATAGAAGATGATATGAAATAAATAAACTGCAGCTATTTTAAATAATTAAAATATGGGATGTACATCCAAAATAAAGGGCATAGTTTCTGCACAGAAGGGAATTAGCCAAATAAAGAGGAAAAAAGGTAAGGCTCTCACATTGTGTTTTGTGTCTACTGGAAATTTGTTACTGTTCTGAGTGCTTTCTGCTTACTCATTCCATGTATATATCAGTCTAGGTTCTCTGCAGAATCAATGCACATACACACATAGATTGCTTTATCTGTTAACTTACCTATTTATAAGTATTGGCTCACATGATTGTGAGGACTGGCAAGTCTGAGATTTGTAGGGCAGGCTGGCAGGCTTAGAAACTCAGGTAGAGTGGATGTTGTAATCTTCAGTCCACAATCTACAGGCCAGGAAGACTGGAAACTCAGGCAGGGTTTCTCTGTTGCAATATTGGGGCAGAATCCCTTCTAAATTGGGAAACTTCAGTCTTTGATCTTGAGGCCTTCCACTGACTGGACAAGGCCAACCCACACTGTGAAGAGTCATTAGCTTAAAGTCAATTGATCATATATGTTAATTCCATTAAAACAGTATCTTCACAGCAACCTCTTGTCTGGTGTTTGGGCATCATAGCCTAACCAAGTTGACACTTAAAATTAACCATCACAACATACATTAATGGGGTTGCCTGCCGTATGATTGGGCAGACCCACAGTGATGAAATGGTATAGACTTTGCCCTCGTGGGGCTTAGCGTCCAGTGACTGTTGTTTTATCTTTACAGAAGCCCTGTAAAGATGTGCCTTATTTCCCACCATTCAGCAAACAAGGAAACAAAGGCTCAGGGGCATAAGGTATTTAACCAAGGTCACACAGTTGTCCATTCCAGAGACTTTACCATTTCCATTCTCTGTGCTGCCTCTCAAGGGAGACCATTTCCTAGATGAGAATGGCCAGTGGTCAGTGAGCTGCAGCTTATACGGCATTCTCTGTCGGAAAATGACTTATGATCCCTTGACTTCATGCTTAGATGGCTGTTAGTCAATTTGGACTAATGGGAATGTATGGATATAAATTTTAATTGCAACAAATTTTGAAGGATTTTATGTGTGCACACTTTATATTATCAGATTACACTTCCCAGGAGTGGAGTTAACAGAATTAGTTCTCACTCTGCTACCAACTACCACAATTAAGTGAAGGCTCCTGCCAGAAAATAAAGTAAATCTGTTTTACGTGCTTGTAAACAATAGACTAAATGCATAGTGTAACACAAAAGTCAGCCTAATGTTTGTGCGTAGTGGAGATATTGATTGTTAAAGTTTATTTCATGTATCCCTACTATTGCATTGGATTTTTATATGTTTCCTTCTTCTTCTTCTTGTGTGTTTATTATTCCTGTGTCTGTTTTCCAGTTCATACTTCGAAAGAAAAGTTCACTTTTCTAGATTCACTCACTGTTACATAAATAAGTGTTTAAGGACTTAGGCACTGCTTACTGCAGGCTCTGTGGTAAATATGCTGTATGATTTGCTTTTTTAATTTTTTACCTCTGAGGGGTTTACAGAATGATTTGCTTTTTTTAAAGTTCACCCTTTTTTTTTTTTTTTGAGATGGACTTTTACTCTTGTTGCCCAGACTGGAGTCCAATGGCGCAATCTCAGTTCACCACAACCTCTGCCTCGTGGGTTCAAGCAATTCTCCTGCCTCAGCCTCCCTAGTAGCTGGGATTACAGGTGTGCACCACCACGCCTGGCTAATTTTGTATTTTTAGTAGAGACGGGGTTTCTCCATGTTGGTCAAGCTGGTCTTGAACTCCCAACCTCAGGTGATCTGGCTGTCTCGGATTCCCAAAAAACTGGGATTAAAGGCATTTACTTTTGTATTGAGTTATAACTTACATACAACAAGCATACACATCTTACGTGTATAATCCATTGAAATTTACACACATATAATCCTGTGTAACCACCATCCCCATCAAGATCTAAAATATTTTTGCACCCCAGCAGCTCCCTGGTATCCCTGCTAGCCCCTCTCCACCCGTAGGTAACCACTGTTTCATCTCAATAGCATTTTTTTTTTTTTTTTTTTTTTTGCCTGTGCTTGAAGTTTGTGCAGATGTAATCATTGATCAGGTGCACTTGCGTGTCTGGCTTCTTTTGCTGTACACTGTGTCTTCAGCACATGACATTTTGCAGTTCTTTTCTTGATTGCTGTGAAGTGTCCTATTGTATGAATAGCCCACACTTCATCCATTCTACTGTTTAGGGACATTTGGGTTGTGTTCCAGGTTTTTCAGTTATTCTGCATAATATTGTTAGGAACATTCTTGTCCATTTCTTTTGTTATGAACAGGAGTAAAATTGCTGAGTCGTAGGGTGTACATATGTTGAGTTTTAGGAGAGATTGCCAAACGTATGTTGAGTTTTGGGAGAGATTGCCAAACGTATGTTGAGTTTTGGAAAGATTGCCAAACAGCTTTTGAAAGTGGTTGTACCAATTTATACTACTGTGAGCAGTGTTTGTAATTCTGGTTGTTCTATATCCTCACCAAAGCCTTTTTTTTCCCTTTGGTTTTGAAATATTGTACACAAGTCCTCTGGAACACATTTATGGGGTTGTGTAAGTGACTTACTGACACCAATAATCATTACATGCTGTCCTCTTGTGGTTACGTTCTTGGATTGTATGCTGCTCCTGGCAAGCCCCATCCTTGAGTCCCCATGGATTATTCTCTGATGAGCCTGGTCTTAGGGCACTACCAAGAAGGAAGGCAAATACAATTATAAGCATTTTAACTGAGCCTCAGGGTGCAAACATTCCAAAGACCAGGCTAATTTTTTTTTTTTTTTTTTTAAGAGACAGGGTCTCTTTAGGTTGGCCTAGATAGAGTGCAGTGGTGTGATCATAGCTCACTGCAGCCTGGACCTCCTGGGCTGATGATCCTTTCACCTCAGCCTCCTGAGTAGCTGGGACCACAGGCTTGTACCACCATCTCTGGTTAATTTTTAAGCTTTTTGTAGAGATGGGATCTTGCTATGTTGCCAGCCTGGCCTTGGACTCCTGGCCTCAAGTGTTCCTTCCATCTTGGCCACTCAAAGTGCTGGAATTATATGTGTGAGCCACCATGCCTGGCCCAGACTCATTTTTTGAGGCAAGATTTTGTATTAGGGAAATAAAGAGGTACCCTGAATTGGAATCACGCCTCACCATGTTCCTTTACAGCCCTGAGCGGGAGGGGCTTTGTTAGTTGCCATGATGTTTGCATGGTCACGTGATGCTAGTGGGAAAGCAGGTGTCATGCCAGCATGCTGGTACCTTTGTCACCTCGAACTAGCACCCCCCTACCCCTGTACCCTAAGTCTTTGAAAGTCAATTTGGTTTATAAGTTTTCTTCCTTTTACAATTGTAATATGGATTTCTTTTGGCTGCATGTTCTACTTGTAGATAAAAATGCTTTATCTAACTTTAATCCTGACCTAGTTTTACAGGGCCTTCATTTGCTTGTTAACTCTAGGAGTCTCTAGGGATGTCTGTGACTCACAGTTAAGGCAGTGGTGGTGCCGGCCTCTTTGCATTCCTCCTGTGCCTGTGCCTTTTGGTGAGCTTGTCGGGTGGGACCGAGTGTCTGGTGTGGCTTGGGGGAAGAGCATGGAGCGCCTTCCTCTGGAATGTCCAGCTCCTCCCTCTTGGCTTCCCCTTCCACCTCAGTACTGAGAATCTGGCCTGTCTGGCAGCATTGAAGGAAGTCGTGTGGGGTGTGACAAGTGAGTCTTTTCCTCATTGGGCATCTGCGGTGTGCCCTGAGGCTTTCAAACCCAGAGGCCGAGAATTGATTGGGTTGTCTTCCACTTTCTTCTGAGATGTTGATCCTGAAGAGATGGTGGCCAATGCTCAGTTGCCTGAATGAGGACCTTGTGCTGGAGGAAAGTGTGCAGCAGGCGGGGAAGCCTGTCTGTTAATATTCAAAACGGTGTGTGGCTTCTGCTACTTGGGAGTTCTGGTTTGTTCCTTGTTCTCTAACAACATGATGTGACCTTCTATATGAGATGTACTTTTCACTCCTTAAAGAGAACTGCTGGGGAAGTGGAGGAAATAGGGGCAGAGTCTGATTTGAATGAGTATTAGGGGAGTCAGTTCTTGTGGCTATAGACTGAAATAACAGTGGTGCCCAGGAGGAGGGTAATTTCGAGAGGTGAAGCCAGCTGGACTTCTGGGTTAAGTGGGGACTTGGAGAACTTTTCTGTCTTACAAGAGGATTGTAAAATGCACCAGTCAGCACTCCGTAGCTAAGATTGTAAAATGCACCAATCAACGCTCTGTAGCTACCTAGAGGTTTGTAAAATGCACAAATCAGTGCTCTGTAAAAACACAATCAGTGCTCTGTAGCTAGCTAGAGTTTTGTAAAATGGACCAGAAAGCACTCTGTAAAGTGGACCAATCAGCACACTGTAAAATGGACCAATCAGTGCTCTGTAAAATGGAACAATCAGCAAGACATGTGTGGGGGACAAATAAGGGAATAAAAGCTGGCCACCCTAGCCAGCCATGGAAACCCACTGGGGGCTCCTTCCACAGTGTGGAAACTTTGTTTTTTTGCTCTTCACAGTAGACCTTACTGCTGCTCACTCTTTGGGTCCGTGCCACCTTTAAGAGCTATAACACTTGCTGGGAAGGTCTGTGGCTTCATTCTTGAAGTCAGTGAGACCAAGAACCCAACGAAGGAACCAACTCTGGACACAATTTCACACTGCCTCATGGACTTCCTAGCTCTCTGTTATGGCTGTCCTCCTGGCACAAAGCCCAGGTTTCTGGCCACTTTGGGACAGTGTAGGTGGGTCCTGTGTGTCCTCAGGGCACAGCCTAGAGTGTCCCTGAGTGGGGTGCAGTGGCCTTCTTGGTGTCATGGTTTCTGATAAGGGGACGGTGACTGGCTCCTATGGCTGGTGGAGCCAGTATTTGTGTCAGCTGACCTCTAGGTCTGAAGACAGAGACTTGGAGAAGGAAGACACTGAGCCTAATAGGCCAGGGGTTTGGTCCCCTCACTCCTTTAAAAGAAGAACAACTTATGGAGATTCCTAACCACTGACCCACACTTTCCCATTCATCCGGAGGTCCTGCATGCACCGGAATGAGGATGCTTCCCTAATCCAATCCCTTGGTGCATGTAGGTCCCTGAGAATATAACAAAGTGTAATTTATTGTTAAACATCGCTGACTTTATTAAAAATGTCTTCGCCGGGCATGATGGCTCACGCCTGCATCCCAGCACTTTAGGAGGCTGAGGCGAGCAGATCATGAGGTCAGGAGATCGAGACCATTCTGGCCAACATGGTGAAACCTGTCTTTACTAAAAATACAAACATTAGCAGGGCGTGGTGGCACATGCCCGTAGTCCCAGCTACTCAGGAGGCTGAGGCAGGAGAATCGCTTGAACCCGGAGGCGGAGGTTGCAGTGAGTTGAGATTGTGCCGCTGCACTCTAGCCTGGTGACAGATTGAGACTCTGTCTCAAAAAATACATAAATAAATAAATATCTTTTTGATTTCCTAAAGAATTTGCTAAAAAAATATATGTAGCCTTCTGATTATTGTTGTGTTCATCAGAATGATAAGAATGTTTTCTTGCCCTCTTTAAAATCAGTGGTGGATATATATTGCAAAGTAGGTTAGATTTTTTAGAGGTTATAGTCTGGAGGAAACATTTTATATTAAAAATAATTTTGCCTAAGTTTTCTTGCTTACTAACATATGGTGGTACCCAACTATGGGATTCCCCCAAATTCTCTGTATGGGATCTTTTAGTTTCAGAAATAGAAAGGAATTTATTATTGGAGAAATTGAGATTCACACAGGCACAAAAAGGACAAATGTTTTACTTTAACTCTACCAGTCACCTTCCTTACTAAAGACTAAGCCAGCGAGTTAAGTGCTTCGGGCATACTAAGACTTTGAATTTAAGACATTGAAAGGCATATGAGATAGTTGTATTTACTTTAAAAGGAGCATCCATAAAAGTGAACATCGTTTAATACTGTGCTTTTCAAATGAACTCTCTGCCCTTATTTCAATAGCATAGGTATGTGATAGTAGGTGGACTGTGCAATCAGGTTTCTACACTTGTAATTTTTTCATTCTGCTTCACATTTCTAGACTTTTCAGGAATTAACCAAAGGAATCTGATACAGCGCTGTAACCACCTTTCTCTTCTTTGTGGAGCAAGTCTATTTTTGTATTTCCATTTCAGTTTCCTCTCAGACATTACAGTGTTTCGCTTTTTACATAGAGCTTTCATAGTTCTTAAGCTCAGTTTTCTCTTTCGGGCGGGACATTTGGGTTGCTTTTGCCCAACTGCTCTTCCTTGTATTGAAACATTATATCTTTCCTGTCAGATGCTAACTTTTAAAAGCGAGTATCTTTATGGCCACTGCAGAACTTTTTTAGTGTGGGAGCAACAGATAGCTAAAAGCTAGGCATTTTTAACTGGAGAAATAAAAGATTAAATACTCAAGACTGTTTGTTTATATTTTGTGTGTAAAAGGGAATTTTCATGTTTTAATTTGTGTAGCATATGTCTCTGGGGCTGAATTGCTTTTTACAATACTAATTGTTTCTGTATTTAGGCCTAAGGAAAGTTTGAGTAATAGTTAAGAAGCATCAACAAAACAGTTTCCAAATGTTTGCCATACTACTTAAAATTGAGTGTTTGCTTTATGCCCCCAGATGATCTTTCATTAGTTATTAGTTCAGGATCCATTTTTTGATATTGCAGTTTTTCCAAATGAAATTTAAATTTTAGTTTTACTTCTGGAGATGGTGGACTGGTTTGTTGCAAACCAATTCACCTGCTGAGAAATACTAGGAAAGGTGAAAAAAAAAAAAAAAAAAACCACCACCACCAAGAGAATGTAAGTGTCTTAGTCCGTTTTCATGCTGCTAACAAAGACATACTCAACACTGGGTAATATATAAAGGAAAGAGGTTTAATGGATTCACAGTTTCCTTGGCTGGGGAGGCTTCACAATTATGGTGGAAGGTGAAGGAGGAGCTAAGTCATGTCTTACATGGCAGCAGGCAAGAGAGAGCTTGTGCAGGGGAACTCTCCTTTATAAAACCATCAGATTTCATGAGACTTATTCACTATCATGAGAACACAATTGAAACTGCCCCCATGATTCAGTTACCTCCCACTGGTTCCCTCCATAATTCAGTTACCTCCCACTGGTTCCCTCCCGTGACATGTGGGGAATTATGGGAGCTACAATTCAAGATGAGATTTGGGTGAGGACACAGCCAAACTGTATTAATAAGCCAAAATAACACAAAAACCTATGTTTGTGCACTTATGTTCACAGTAGTCCTTAACCACAGCCAAAAGGGGGAAACAACCCAAATGTTCATCAACAGAAAAAGGGATAAGTGAACTGTGGTGTGTACATGTGATGGAATATTATTAGCCATAAAAAGGAATCAGGTACTGATACGTGCTACAGTGTGGCTTAACCTGAAAAAGATGCTAAGTGAAAGAAGCCAGACATAAAAGGTCACATATTATATAATTCCATTTATATGAAATATACAAAATAGGTAAATCCATACAGACAGCGAATTGGTGGTTACCAGGGCTTGTGGGGAGAAGGGGCATGGGAAGTAACTATTTAGTGGGTTGGAGGTTACCCTGTTATTGGAGTTACCAAACCCAGACTTTAAGATAACTTTGACGACTGTATTCAGGCAATTAAATAAGGTGGAGAATTTTGACTAGAAATAGAGCTATAAGAGAGTAGAACTGGAAACTGTAAGAGTATAAATATCTGAATATAAAAAATTAACAAATTGAGAGCTCAATAGTGCGTTTAAGTTCAGATTATATATAGGTAAAGAAGGAAATAGTGAACTAGAAAATAGATTAATGTCCAGCTA
This sequence comes from Chlorocebus sabaeus, assembly GCF_047675955.1. Lineage (NCBI taxonomy): Eukaryota > Metazoa > Chordata > Mammalia > Primates > Cercopithecidae > Chlorocebus > Chlorocebus sabaeus. The sequence goes on from NC_132906.1 coordinate 8,107,923, forward strand.
AAGCATGGGCATAAAAAGGAATTAGAAAACTGTGTCAAACAAAGCATGATAGACACATGGGATATGGTAAAAAGATCTGGGGTAAGTGTATTTAGAATTCCAGAAAATGAGGTGGGGATGGAGGCTGGAAGGAGAGAGAGAAGTAATGTTTGAACAGATAATGTCTGAAAACATGTACCATAAAAACATGAAGCCAAGGAAAGCTAGAGTCACTATACTGTTATCATCTAAGTTAGACTTTGAGGCAAGGATCATGACTGGACATAAAGAGGAAATGATAGCTATACTAAATATATAGGTAACTAATAGGTTACTACAAAGCAAAAAAAAAAAAAGAACTAAAAAAGTTCGTAATCATAGTTGTAGATCTTAACACCTCCCTTTCAGTCATTGTTAGAACTGCTATACCAATAATTCTCCAACTTTTTGGTCTTAGGTCCTCTATACACTCTTAAACATTTTTGAGGACTGCGAAGATCTTTTGTTTATGTGGGTTATATTTATATTTACTGTATTCATTAATGTGGGTATATTCTGTATATATTTACTGTATTTACATATATTCTGCATACACTTACTGTATATATTTATATGTGTTTATATATACACTAATATATATGGATAATACACTACAGAAATTTGTTAGGAATTTAAAAACATTTATGAATATAGTACATAAATATTTAAAACAATAACAAATCCAGACATGCTCATGTTAATATCTATTTTCTAAGCAAAAACTTAAAAATATCTTTTTATATTTTTGCAAATTTTGCAAAATTTGTCTTAAAATTTTAATATTTTATACTTTTTAATATTTTTGAAAATTTTGTGAATGTTTAGCTTAACAGAAGATATAGCAATAGAAGACAACATTTCTGTTTTGATATGTTATTTTGGTTGACGTCTGTGAAGAAAATTAGCTTCACAAAGGTGTGTAGTTAGAAGAGGACATTTTAATAGCTTCTTCAATCATTGTGAATATTCTTTGGTACATCAAACTTGGCAGGTGGTAGTTTCTTAAACTTACTTGCAAAGTAGAACCTGGAATCATATTGATGAGCTTTTAATGCTATATTACATTAAAATTCATTGGGCTATCTTGCCCTTTAAATTATTTTTTACTAGTGCATGGTTTTCTAACACTATGCTTTGGTCATTTGGAAAATACTCATTCACTGAGTTATGCAGATCTTTCATCTTTCAAATGTTGACACATTTCATTGTATAGTATAAAAACTCATGAACATCAATCTCATCGGAAAATATTGGACTCCATTAAAGTGAGGAATTCTGTTTATCAGGAAAACATCACTGAGTATGAAATGGTAAAATATTGAGAGAAGGTATTTGTAAGACATGAAAGTAACAAAGATCTTACGTCCGTAATGCTTAAGTAACTCACTTAAAACAATAACAAGCAACTGATTAGAAATATCAGCAAAATACTTGACATGCACTTCACAAAAGAGGATATCCAAGTGGCCAATAAATAAATATAAAGATGCTCAACCTCATTAGTCATCAGGGAAATGCAGCGACACCACAATGAGATACCAGCACCCTGCCGCTCCCCCAAGAATTACTAGAATTAAAAAGATGAAAATAGCAATATTGACAATATTGGAGAATATTGTAACTCATACTCTGTGGATGGAATGTGTATTTGTACACCAGTTTGTAAAACTGTTAGTTAAATGCTGATTATTTGCATGCCTTATAGACTAGTAATTACATTTTTAGGAATATAACTAACAAATATGGCACATATTCGCATCAAAAGACATGTGCAAGAATGTTCATGGCACCAATATTCCTAACAGCTCCAAACTGGAAACAACCCAGATGTCCTTCACTAAGAGAACAGATCGGCAGCCTGTGGTGTATTCTTACAATGGAATCCTATACAGCAATCAGTAGAGCTGTTGTTACACGGTGACATAGACCTGTGGTGTATTCTTACAATGGAATCCTATACAGCAATCAGTAGAGCTGTTGTTACACGGTGACATAGATACATCTCACTGTTGAGTGAATGAAGCTAGACACAAAAGAGTAATGTAGTGTATGATTTCAGTTTTTATCAAGGTCAGAAACAGGCAGAACAACTCTGGTGTGTTAAAGGTGAGGATGGCGGTTATCTGTAGGGAGGGCAGCAGGGAGGAGCGAAGGTGTGAGAGCACACAGGAGGCTGCCAGGGTGCTGGTAATGTGCTATTTCCTGATTCCAGTGGCAGTTTCATTAAGATGTATACTTTGTGTTCATTCGTTTAATTATTTAATCACTTTTCTGTATGTATATTTTAATAAAAATTTATGAAACAATATATTAATACTAAGAAAAAATGTGAGTTAGAAGGTTACCATATCCGTAACACAAAAAGCTTGAAAATGTAGTTAAAAGAATACAGTCCCTCAAGCTGACATTCCTCTGGCATTGTGCTTAGTATCCCTTCTCACACATTCCTAAGAATGTGATCTGGGGCAAATTGCTTAGTTCCTTAAGTTCCTCATCAGAAAGCTAAGGATTATAATAATGCTTATTTCATATTGCTATTTTTAGAGCTAGTTAGGTAATATATGTAATGTGTCCAGCATAGTCTTTGGTTCATAATTAGCACCTTAAAGTATTCATTGGATAAACATTTACTGAGTTTCTGCTCATGTATCTGGCATTGGGCTAGTGATGGCGATACCAGGAAAAATAAGACAAAGTTAGTGAACTCCATTGGGATTACTGTGCTGTCTAACCTGGTAGTCCTTAGCCACAGATGGTAATTAAATGAAAATTAAATAAACAGCTCAGTTTCTTAGTCACAGTAGCTACATTTCAAGTGCTAAATAGCCACACGTGACTAGGGGTGACATGTTAGACAACACTTTTACAGAACATTTCCATCATTGCAGCAAGTGTTTCTGGACAGTGTTGGACAGGGCAGGTGATGGGCTGACAGAGGTGGTCATCGCAGGGTCCTGGTAGAGAGGTGAGACTTGAGCTGCTCTGAAAGATGAATTTTCAGGTGGAAGAATGAAGAGTTGTCCATTCCAGTTGAGTGAAAACACAATGAGCCAGGGCTTCGAGCTTTGACTCACCTGGAGATTGTAAGCAGTTCAATATGGCAAGAGCCCTGGATGCATAGGGAGGAAGCTGGAGGGGTGGCTGGAAGGCACAGCGGGCCTGGGCTCTGGAGCACGGGGAATGCCACACTGAGGAGCTATTCTAGGGGATGCTCAGGAGTGCTTTTATCCATTACTTGCTTACCTCTTAAGACTTAATGCTTCTTTTTAAAAAATCAATTTACTTAAAAATAAAACAATCGTATTTGTTAAAAATATTTTTTCCTAGTCTTTTGTTTGCTTTTTTTTTTTTTTTTAGTGTGTTGGTATTAGATTTTTATGCAGGCAAATCTATGGTTCTTTTCTTTTAGAATTTCTAAGCATAGAAAATGTTACTCTAGAGACAGAAATTTTCTTTTTTTAATACATAATATACATATTTTGGGGGTACATGGGTTACTGTGATACCATTTGATACATTCATATAATCAAATCAGGGTAATTGGGATATCTATCACCTTAAATATTTATCTTTTCTTTATGCTGGGAACATTTGAATTATCGCCTTCTAGCTATTCTGAAAGTATGACAGATCAATGTAAACTATAGTCCCCTGACTGATGTATTGAATATCAGGTCTGATTTCTTCTAAGCGTAAATTTTCAATTCTGTTTTATTTTTTTCTAAACTTTTATTTTATATATTTAAATATAAAATGGTGTCAGGCTAACTTCTATGTGCTTCAAATGGGTTGTCTAAATTTTAGATATAGATATTACAGATGGCTAGCTAGTAAGTCCCAACCATTTGTTAAATGTTTCCCATTCTTTGTGATGAATCCTTTGTCGTCTTGTATATAATGATATTTACTTCTGAGTTGTTAGCTCTATTGCTCTTTCTTATGTTAATGTAACATTGCTTATTTATGCCACAACATTTACTAAGTATCTGTGTTTTCTGAATTAAAACTTGTGATTACTTAGTTTCTCTTTTTGTATTTGAAAATTGGAACTCATCCTTGGGCTGTGGGAGTGGTCTGAACAGGCTAAATCACACAGCTTGTCATCGAAGTCCAGACTAGCCCTGTATTTACTATAAACACCATTCATGATAGGTACATCCTTTTTCTCTTTTCCTGTCTTTTAAAAAATTTGTATTCAGGGGCACAAGTGCAGTTTTGTTGCGTGGACATACTGCGTAGTGGTGAAGCCTGGGCTTTTAGTGCAGCCATCACCTGAATAATGTACATTGAACCCATTAAGTAACTTCTTATTCCTCACCCCCTCCCACCCTTAAAACCCTTCTGAGTCTCCAGTGTCTATCATTCCACACTCTGTGTCCATGCGTACACATTATTTAGGTCTGACTTGTAAGTGAGAAATGCAGTATTTGACTTTTATGTTTCTGAATTATTTCACTTAAGAAAATGGCTTCGAGTTCCATCCGTGTTGTAAAACAAATTCATTGTTTTTTATGGACGAGTAGTATTCCATTGTGTATATATACCACATTTTCTTTATATAGTCATCTGCTGATGGACACTTAGGTTGATTCCATATCTTTGCTGTTGTGAATAGTGCTATAATAAACATACCTGGGAAGGTATCTTTTCGATATAATGATTTTTTTTTTTCCTTTGGGTTTCTACCCAGTAGTGTAGAGTATTTGGGTAGATACCAGTAGGTAGTTCTATTTTTAGTTCTTTGAGAAATCTCCATACTGTTTTGCACAGAGATTGTACTGATTTACATTCCCACTGGCAGTGTGTAAGTATTCCCCTTTCTCCACATCCTTTCCAACATCTGTTATTTTTTTGACATTTTAATAACATCTGACTGGTGTAAGATACCTCAGTGTGGTTTTAATTTGCATTTCTGATGATTAGTGATGTCCAACATTTTTTCAGAGATTTGTTGGCCATTTGTGTGTATTCTTTTGAAAAATGTCTGCTCATATCCTTTGCCCACTTTTTAAAGGAGTTAGTTGTGTTTTGTTGTTGTTGTTGAGTTGTTTGAGTTCCTTATTGATTCTGGATTTGAATGCATAGTTTGTAAATATTTTTACTCACTCCATAGGTTGTCTCTCCATTCTGTGGATTATTTCCTTTTGCTATTCAGAAACTTTATAATTTAAGTCCCATTTTTCTATTTTGTTTTTGTTGTATTTGCATTTGAGGTTTTAATTGTGATTTCTTTGCCTAAGGCAATGTCCAGAAGAGTTTTCTGATAGGTACTCTTTTAAAAATATATGTACTGGTCTTTTAGGACTCTGAAAGACAGCTTTACCGTAACCATGGCTGATGATGTATTCAGTAGTGCATTTAGCACACAGCTATAGATATGTAAAAGGGAACTTGTGTAGCAGTGTTGTCATCTTTTAAACTTCACGGTTATATAGTTTAATATAACAATGGTAATCTATAAGTATACACTGTAGGAAAAAGTTCTGTTACTGACATTTTGTTAATTGGAAGACTCAGAAAGCTAGAAGTAACTAGCATGTAGAAGGTACTTTAAATTTGCCAGTCTAGCAAGAATTTCCAGTGGTGCTTTTACTTTTCCTGGTATCTCTTTTCTCGCTGTCTGTGTGTGTGTGTGTGTGTGTGTGTATGTGCACGCATGTACCCACACATGTGAGTTCCTGCTAAGGAGTAGGATTGAGGGGTGCAAGGAAATAGGACTTTTGGAAGCTGAGGTAATTCACAAATGTAATTTTTCGGTAGATCATAAGGAAAAAGTCATGGCCTAGGTGTTGGAGGGAGTTGGCTTGATCAGCATCATAAATGCTCATCGGATATGCCCAATAACAACTACTATGGTGTAACATCATCTAGGGTTCCTATGATCTTCCTTTAGGCAAATCAACATTGATAGAACAAAAGTTGTTTTTCAGAGGTTGCTTTGAAGAATAATTAGTAATTTTCTCAAACAATTTGAAATTCAACTATTGTCACTTAGCTTAGATGAACTGGCATTCACAAAAATTAGGCAACAGGGTTTTTTTTCTTATTGTGGAGATGCGGTCTCACTGTGCTGCCCAGGCTGGTCTTCAATTCCTGGCCTCAAGTGATCCTCCTGCCTTGGCCTCCCAAACTGCTTGGATTCCAGGTGGAGCTATCACACCTGACCAATCACCAGTTTTTAACTCTTGCCCTTCATTCATTTGATGTGAACTATTCCCATGTAGAAATCACTCTCCTTTGTAGAGAGCTTTAGCATTCGCAGAGCACCATTCACATCTTGTATATGATGCTTAAAACATACCTGTGAGGCGGGTGTTCACATTAGCCACAGTTTACAAACATTACAGTCCAGTTGTAGCAAGTAAGAAGTGCCCCCACCCATCAGTGACAGACTGGATTAAGAAAATGTGGCACATATACACCATGGAATACTGTGCAGCCATAAAAAAGGATGAGTTTGTGTCCTTCGTAGGGACATGGGTGCAGCTGGAAACCATCATTCTTAGCAAACTGTCACAAGAACAGAAAACCAAACACCGCATGTTCTCACTCATAGGTGGGAACTGAACAATGAGATCACTTGGACTCGGGCAGGGGGAACATCACACACCGGGGCCTATCATGGGGAGGGGGGAGGGGGGAGGGATGGCATTGGGAGTTATACCTGATGTAAATGACGAGTCGATGGGTGCTGACGAGTTAATGGGTGCAGCACACCAACATGGCACAAGTATACATATGTAACAAACCTGCACGTTATGCACATGTACCCTAGAACTTAAAGTATAATAATAATAATAAAAAAAAACAAAAAACAGAAAAAAAAAACCAAAAAAAAAAGAAGTGCCCCCAGGATAGAATAAGTTCCCTTTTGAATCAGATTTGTCAGAGTTCTTCCAGATGTATTCCTCGGGGCTTTCTGTGAAATGAAAGCAAACAGAATCACTGTAATTATAATGGCATTCCATCTGCCCATGATTATTCATGCTTATAAAGATTGGTAATATGACCAAGTTTGAAATATGCTGCACTGAGGAATGTTTTTATTTTAATTAATTATCAGTTATTACACATGCATTTTACATGTACAACGTAATGAAGACTGCTTGAACCATTCTGTTCATATAGAGAATTTTTTTCCCCTTAAGTTCTCTCCAGGCAACCAGCTCATGAGTTTAAACATTATATAGTTTTCCTATTGCTGTCTGCCCATGGGTTAGGTGATTTAATTATATAAAGCAACTGAAAAGAGTCCCATGCCCGTTTGAATCAGCCCTACCACACGACACACATGATTTCATAGATCAGGCTGCTCAAGTTCCCTCTTGTGTTTAGAACATTTCAGGCTACTCTAACTTCTGTAACATTTACCTCCTCTTACTGAATTTCTGCTTCTCAGCGGGGCTGGATTCTGCATATCCCTCTCACGAATGACTGTTTCTCATGCAGCCTAAATATTCACTGACATGACTTTGTTGAGAAATTATAGAATTTGCTTATGGACTTAGCAAAGTGGGTCTCAAGATGAATTAAGATGTTCGAGAGCCCATGCAGATGGACATGTTTTATTTTTCACATTTCTGGTGAACATTGGCTTTAAGGTAATGCTTAATGTTAACTTAAAACATACATGCAACAACTATGAAAGAAAATGCATGGCAAGGAGGAAGAGAATAATAAAACACAGTAAAATCTCTTTTAGAAATAAGTTCTTGTTTTTTTCTCTCAGCCTCTTTTGGTCTGCATAAGATAGTTGAGTCTCATTGTGGCAATGGTAAACAAAATAGATCTGGTGAATACATGTGTGACTATATGAAGGCAGTTGTATTTGGGTTTGATAGACCTCTTTTTTGGGGAAATACTTCTTGATATTCAATCCTATAATTTTACCCTTAACTTTACACTTTGTGTGTGTGTGTGTGTGTGTGTGTGTGTGTGTGTGTGTATAGTTCCATGACGCTAAGATAGCCTTACGCGCTTTCTTTTTTTCTAAGTAGGACCTAGAAAATACTTCTGCTCTACCAAATAATGGCTTCTCAGTTGACACAAGTTGGAATAAATACTTCAACTGCTGGGATCTTGATGTCTTAACATTTTGGTTTCTATATATTATTGATATTTCATCTCATCACTGTAATCTGAGATAATAAAAAAGTCTGTAAAGTCCATGCTCATTTGGACTGATGGAAGTATCTGGATTTCCCAAACACTGTCAGCGTCTCTGTATTCATCATGCTCCCAGTGGTTTGGTTGAATGGCTGATAAGTAAGCATTTCATTAATGCAGAAACTTTCAGAAAGTTTTTGTGGAACAAGATAGTCTCTAGAAAGAAACTGCAACAAAGAATTGCCTATCTGCATTTTTACATAAATACTGTGACCTACCAAGTTTAGTATCCCTTCCTGAGTAAAAAGAAGTACCTGAATGAATGGGAGCCTGTGAATGCACATTTCCAACAAGTTTCCAGGTGATGCTGATCTCACTCATCTGGGGACTGAACTGTGAGAACCACTGGCCTGGGCCACCTCATACACACTCAATGTCATCCTCTGGAAATAGGCAAAGAATTCCTACCTTAAAGGAAGTTTTGCTGTGAGGTAGGAGATTACTGTATATACTGTATGAGGCACTAAGGACCCAATCTTGGGTAGCTGCTGCTGCTATTTCTGTAATTATTTTTACATTATTTTAAACTACATTTAAATTATTTCAGAAAATATGTAACTCTGATGTCCCTCTGCTAGGGGACTAAATATACTCAAGTATATGAGGAAGTTATTCCTGCCCTCAAGGAGCTTATAGTCTAGTAAGGGACACAGAAAGCTGTGCAAATAAAGCATCAAATGTGATAATCACATCTGTCTATCTTGGCACTTTGAAAGGCTAAGGTGGGAGGATTGCTCGAGGCCAAGAGTTCAAGACCAGCCTGGGCAACATAGTGAGACTCTGTCTCCACAAAAAAAAAAAAAAAAAAAAAAAAAACTGTTGCTGAATTTTTGAAAATGCCAGCCCATCTAAGTGATAATATCTGAATTTCACATTGTTTGAGAAAATTACTAATTATTTTTTAAGGCATCCTCTGAAAAACTGAAATAACTTTTGGTTCTGTCAATGATGATCTGCCTAAAGGAAGATCATAGGAACCTCTAGGAGGATGCTACACAGTCGTTGCTGCTATTGGCTATATCTGATGTATACATATGATGCTGATCAGGCCATCTCCCGCAGACACCCGTGCCATTCCTTCTTCCTTCTGATCTACTGAAATTGAAATACCAGGATTAATTTTAGCTGGGAGATTGGGAATGCTTCATGGAAGAACTGTATTTGTACATTAAGGAATGAGTAGGATTTGGACTTAGGGGCTGAAGGAACAGGTGTTCTTCATGGAGAAAGGGATGAGGGGGTGTCTGTAGGAATGCCCAGACTGTGATCTGGGCAGAGAGAGAGAGAGTCTGCATTCAGTTGGAGCACAGGAAGACATAGTAGGTAGAGACAGTAAGATTGGAAACATGGGCTGGACCCAGATCACAGAATCCTTTGAATTCTTCCATTTGCTCCCAGTGCCCCCAGACACTTAGAATTAAGGTTTTGGAAAACTTGCAAGTTTTATTATGTGTTCTCAACCGACTCTCACTTTATTTCCTAGGTAGTATTAGTGTGCGGGATTGGCGTGCCCTCTTCTATAGGATTGTTTTCACAACATTGTAGAATGTGTTTTAAACATTACTGTCTTGCTGAGACACAAGGTTGCCTAGCCCTCTGACTTACATGGATCCTATACAGTGATGTTAAGGACTCTGGCTTGCCAAAAAAGGAGATCAGTAGGAACTGGGAAAAAAGTATCCTGGGCCAAAGCAGCGGTTGGCGAACTACAGCTAGCGGACCAGTTCGGCTCCTCACTTGTTTATATGTGGGCCATTAGCTGAGAATGGTTTTACATTTTTAAATGGTTGAAAAAGAACAAAAGAATAATATTTCAGAACATATGAAAATAATATACAATTCAAATTTCAGTGTCCATAGTAAAGTTTTATGGGAACACAGTCAAGCTCCTTTGTTTGCATATCGTCCATGCTGCTTTCATAATACGGTGGCAAGTTGCCGCAGAGACTCAGGGTCCCAAAAGCCTAAATGTACTATCTGGTCCTTCACAGAAAAAATTTGTTAACCCGTTGTCTGAAGCACTGGTTCTCCAAAGCTTTAGAGTATATCAGAATCACCTGGAGGTCTTGTTAAAGTGCAGATCGCTGGGCTCCACCTCAGGAGTTTTAAATTCAGTAGTGGAAGGTTCAAGAATGTGCATTTCTAACAGGTTCCCAGGTGCTGCTGATGCTGCTGGTTCTAGGGCCGCCCTTTGAGACCTCCTGGTCGAAAGCACTGCTGCTCAGACTTGAAGATGCTTGGAACTCAAGTGGAGAGCTTGAGATTAAAATGCAGATTCTGATTAATCAAGTCTGGGGCGGAACCTGAAGTCTGCATGTTTAACAGGCTCCGGGGTGAAGCCGTGGATCAAATGTCCTACTGGCATGGACTTGGGTAAGTATGGCTAGCTTGATTTTGTGTGTGTGAGATGTTGATACAGCCAAAGGAACAGGCTTCTTTTGAGCTAGAAAAAAAGTCTATGTGACTAGATTGTGAGCAACTATTTGGGGAAACAAAATTAACTGAAGGCTCTAGGATGGTAAGAAATATACTTGGGGTCTTTGCAGTGAATTCTCAGCTTATGGGGATATTGAATTGCCTTTGATGCTGCCTATATACATCTCTAAATAAATAATAACGAAGGAATATGTTTATTTAACTGTACTCTTTATTGTGATTGAGTTCACTCTTTACTGTGGCTTACATAAGATTTTATATTACTTTATCTGACTGCCTCAATTTGAGCCTTGAATTTGCTAATTACAGTTTTCCTGGGCTTTTATGTTTTGGCTGTTAAGAACTGAAGCTAAAAAGAGTGTCTGCTTCTTGAAAGCAGGGGGTGCTTTCAAAGGTCTGGTGCTTAGTAGGTGCTTTGTGATGGTTGTGCAACCTGGAACTGAATTAAAGATTAGGGGCTGGACCATTGCTTTGGAATGCATGAGTGAGTGTTTATTTTAGAAAAGAATAATGCTTGAGAAAACATTTAAATTGAATTTTATACTTTTCTTTTGAGAGATTAACTTCTTTGTATTAATACCTCAATATGTTTGTGAATGACATATTCATTTAGACAGGGAGTCCTCAAAGTGTCTACCAAAGCCACATGAGATCTTTTGGTTTTTGCAAAAAAAAAAAAAAAAAAAAAAAAAAAAAATTGCTTACTGCTGTTAATGGGAACAAATTATAAGTGAGCTCCTCTTTTGGACCCAAAGCAGCTTCCTAATTATAGTTATTGACTTCAGCCCACTCAGTATGTAAAGAATCTAACTGGAGCACTTGTATCTCCAACACTTCTCAGGTCTTACCCAGTGCTAGTGAATTCACATTTGAAATGTTACACTTAAGGAAAATATAAGTCATTTTTTGGTCTTATTTTAATTTTCATGCCTTTCCTCAAAGGGAAAATAAATAATTGTGTGTATACTACTCCTTCTTTGATAAAGACTTGAGGATGCTTTTAGAAACAGAGCCCATTAAAACTTTCTAATATATAGGATGTTTGGTCACATGGTTATTTTTTTGTAGTTGTCAATTTCAGTAGCTTGGTTGAGACTGTAATTGGTTTTAAGCATGTTGTTTGTGCTTTGAAGGAAATTTTCTTTAGAAATTCAAACCAAAATTCACAGGTCATCTTTTTCTTATTCAAAGATGACAGATTGTTTTCAGAGCTAGCATATTTATGCAATCAAAAATTACTGAACACGATTTAGGTATGTTTCACTAGCAAAATAATTTTGCTGTTAATCTGACCTCCTAAATCTGAACTCATTCAGGATAGGGACTTTGTGCCCACGTGCTCACTAACCAGCTATTTACTCACTTGTGTGACTTCTGTATTCCTCCAAGCAAATAATGTTACCTCAGGTGGTCCATAGAAGTGTTTTCAAATGATCCTACATCACCTACATAATTTTAAATAATCTCTCACTTCTGTGAAAATAAGGCTCAGGCCCACAGGTGGAAGTTATAGGGAGGCATTTATTGGTTCTGTATAAGAAGGAGCTTTATAACTCTTTACAGCTGCTCCAAAATAGACTGGACTATCTTGCTAGGCAGCAACATTCTTTGCAATTAGAAATATTCAAGCAGATGGCAGGCATCTACCTGTCTGAAGTTCTGTGGGTGAGATTCCTCTATTACTTAGAAAATTAGTCTTGTTGATTTCTAAGATTTTCCCCCCTTATTCCAATATAGGTTATTTCTACCCTCTCATAAAATAGCTGCTTGCAATCTTGAAATATTACAGGAGGCTTAATAACCATGTTGGTAACATATTCCAGAGCACCGTGGTGGAGTTATAATGTATGGTCATGTTTGCATTGCTTGTTTCACAGGTATGTATGTAGCCGCGGGGGACCAGGGGTGGGGAAAGGAAACAGCATGTCTTGGGCCCGCATATGGCTGTATACACTGTAACAGGCGTCCACTCTCCCTGGTCTTACAAGCTCAGTTCAGATCTCAAGTACAGGTTGGTGGTCCTCCCTACTCCCCTGTTGGGTGTCCAGTGGGTCCGCCATTGGACTTAAGGTTGTCCTGGAAGGGCTACCAATTTGTAGATCTTGGAAGTTGCTTAACATCTCTGAGCCTCATTTTTTCTTTTACCATATCCAGTATATTTCATATGTAAGATATAAAAGGGAACATGTGTATGTAGGAGAACATAAATGTTTAAATTTTTTTCCAAGTTAAGAAGAAACTTGTTTTTCAATTTTTGTTGCATAGAAAGGGATTCTTTTGCTCATTTTATGGGAGGCTGACCCTCCTTAGGATGGAAAATATACATCTCTTCTCCCGTTCATTGAGCCAGGCTTTGACTTTGAGCAACAAGAATTGGTTTTTCTGTTGTGTATGGTTTGGGCACCAGTTTAATGGGCAGCTAGTTTACCCCGAATGGTAGCCAGTGGCCTGCCTTGGGGCTCTGGCTTTTAGAATGCTTCTGGGTTTGCTTACTTGTTTCCAGCTTCTCTTTGTTTCCAGCACAATTTCTTACCATTACTTCACCCATCTTGCTATCTTGTAGTTACAATATCCAATTCTCTTAATGTTTTGAAAGTGTTTTAATTGTGGTAAAATATACCTAATATAACATTTACCATCTTAATCATTTTTAACTGTATCGTTCAGTAGTGTTAATTAAATTCACAGTTTTGTGTAACCAATATCTAGAACTCTTTTTTTCATCTTGAAAAACTGAAACTTGATATCCATAAACAGCAACTCCCTGTTTTTCCCCCAGCCCCTGGCCTCCACCATTCTGCTCTCTGTCTCTATGAATATGACTGCTGTAGGTAATTACCTTATGTAAATAGAATCATACAATATTGATCCTTTTGTGTCTGGCTTATTTCACTTAGCATAATGCCTCAAAGGTTCATCCGTGTTATAGAATGTGCCAGGATTTCCTTCCTTTTTAAGGCTGAATGATATTCCACTGTATAGATATACCACCTTTTGTTTATCTGTTGGTGGACACTTGTACTGCCTCTACATTTTGGCTATTGTGACTAATGCTGCTGTGAACATGCATGTATAAATATTTCTTTACGACTTTGCTTTCAATTCTTTTGAATATGTATGCAACCCAGAAGTGGGATTTCTGGATCATGCAGTAATTCTATTTTAAATTTCTTGAAGAACTGCTATACTGTTTTCCACAATGGTTGCTCTATTTTACATTCACAAGAGTTCACAAGGGTTCCAGTTTTTCCATATCCTTGCCCACACTTGTTATTGTCTGTTTTTTGATACTAGCCATCCTTATGGGTATCAGGTGACATTTTATGGTGTTGATTTGCAGTTTCCTAATGATTAGTGCTGTTCAGCATCTTTTCATACTCTTGTTGGCCATTTGTATATCTTCTTTGGAGAAATTTGTATTCAAGTCCTTTGCTCATTTTTAATCAGGTTATTTGTTTTTATTTGTTGTTTAGCTGTAGGAGCTCTAAAGAGCATTCAGGTGTTAACTGATTGTCAGATATGTGATTGGCAAATTTTTTTTCCCCATTCGATAGGTTTCCCTTTCACTATGTTAATGATGATTTTTGATACATAGAAGTCTTTTAGTGTAGTTCAGTTTACCTATTTTTACTTTTGTTGCTTGTAATTTTGGCATCTGTCTAATAAATTATTCCAAATCCAGTGTCATGAAACTTTTATGTTTTCTTTGAAGACTTTAGCTCTTACATTTAGGTCTAATTGCAATGTTGTTATGTCTCAGGGAATAGGGAGGCCCAAAGAGAGGGAGAAATATGGAAAAAGACCAGTCAGTGCAGCAGTCAGAATATACGTATTTGTCAGTTAAGTTTGTCATCTTATGTGGACATGGTTCGTGGTGCTCCCAAAACAGTTATAATAGTAACGTCAAAGATCTCTGGTCACAGATCACCATAACAGATATGTTAATAATTAAAAAGTTTGAAATATTATGATAATTATCAAAATGTGACACGGAGACATGAAGTGAGCACATGTGCCATTAGAAAAATGGCACCGATAGACTTGCTTGATGCAGGGTTGCCACAAACCTTCAATTTGTAAAAAACACAAAATCTGTGAGATACAATAAAGTGAAACTCAGTAAAACAAGGTGTACCTCTAAAAGACATCTAAATTGAGAAGGAAGTAAAATGGTCTGTTTGTTGATGCGATGATCTTATATCTAGGAAACCCTAAAACCTCCACTTAAAAATTGTTAGAACTAATAACTTCGGCAAAGTACCAGGATCAAAATAATCACAAAAAATCAGCTGCATTTATCTACACTAATAATGAACATTTCAAAGTAAGAAAATTCCATTTACAAAACACCAAAAAAAAAAAAAAAAAAAAAAAAACACTTAGAAATTAACCAAGGAGGCAGAAGACTTACACACTGAAAGCCATTTTGATAGAGATTGCATTAAAGCTGTAGATTATTTTGGATAGTATTGACATCTTAATAATATTAAGTTTTCCAATCCATGAACACGGGATGTCTTCATTTATTTGTCTTTTATAATTTCTTTCAGCAGCATTTTCTAGTCTTTCACCACTGAGTATGGTGTTTGCTGTGGGCTTTTCATATATGATCTTTATCATATTGAGGCAGTTTCCTTCTCCTCCTAGTTTTGTGAGTGCATTCTCTTAATTAAAAACAATACAGTCTTGAGGCTGGGCGCAGTGGCTCACACCTGTAATCCCAGCGCTTTGGGAGGCCACAGTGGGTGGATTGCTTGAGGCCAGGAATTTGAGACCAGCCTGGGCAACATGGTGAGACCCCATCTTTACTAAAAATATAAAATTTAGCCAGGTGTGGTGGTTCACGCCTGTAGTCCCAGCTTCCGGGGAGGCTGAGGCATGAGAATTGCCAGAACCCAGGAGGTGGAGGTTGCAGTGAGCCAAGATTGTACTACTGAACTCCAGCCTGGATGACAGAGTGAGACTCTGTCTCAAAAAAAAAAAAAAAAAAAAAAAAATTAAAGTCTTGCATTTTCCCAAGCACCATGATTAGGAAACCGAGATGAAGCATCTGACTTGATACAGTATCTGTTAGTAGGTGATGCCAGGTGACAGAGCTTCTGGTACTGGCCAGGGCAGGGTGGCGTTTGTTGAAGGGTAGGGCTGGTGATAGAGTGCCTGTGTGCAGCATGCCCTCATAACCCATCTGCAGCGTGGAAGTGCACCAGTGGCAAATGCCTGGATGACCTTTGAAAAAAAAATTCATGATGCATGTCTTATTTCCTGTCACCATTATTACTGTTTTTCCTTTTCTAAAAAGGAAAATTTCTTTATTTGATACTTTTAGTTATGGAAGTCATATATATTTGCTTTACTAAGTGAAGCAGCTTGGTGCAAAGATCATATGTCGGTAAAATTAGGGATCTAAAGCCCTTTCCAGTCCAGCACAACTCCCTGAGACAGTCAGTGTTAACAGCCTGGTACATATCTTTCCAGAACATTCTTGCTCTGTCAAATATATGAGCTCATTTGTACGTACACTGATATTCCATTTGTATTTCAACAGAATAATATTTTACTCATTATTCTGCAATTTGCCTTTTCAGTTTAACAATGGATCAAGTACATTCCTGCAAATTAGTAGATACAGATCTAACTGCATCTCTTTTTTCCTAATATGCTATACATGGGAATCGTATACATATTGGGTGTTCTTTGAGATTTTTTTCTGTTTTCCCTTACTTTCTCTCTTGTCATCTTGTCTCTCATCATGCTCGGTAACCCATGTGAATTACGTGGTGTGTATCCTTTTCTGTTTTCCTCTATGCCCAGACAACCATCTGTGAACATGTACACATATAAGGGGTTAAGAATATGTATTAACTTTTTTAAACTGGTATATTAAACACACTTTTCTGTATCTTAGTTTCTCATTTAACAGAACTTCACAGAAGCATCTCCAACTCAACTGGCCATAGCTCGCATTCGTTCTTTTATGGCTACGTACTGTTCCATGGTATGGACCTCTTACTGTTTATTCAGCTGTCACCTTTTGTTTTTTTGCCATTAGGAATAGGGGTATAATAAACATATTTGTACATTCCTTTTGTACTGGTATTTTTACTTTAGAAAGTGTGACAATGTTTGGGATCTCATTAAAATGTACCTTTAGCAATAGCTATTGCCAGATTGCTTCTAAAATTTTTGTAACAGTTGCCATTAGCAGTTTGTGAGAATGCCCCTTTCTTGACATCTCTGTTAGCAATAAGTGCTAATCTTTATGATTTTTGCATCTGGATGGAAATGTTGTGTTTGAGAAGCTTTCTATACACTTGTTTTTGTTCTTGACTTTGCTGGGAATTTCCTCTTCTTTTTTTTTTTTTTTTTTTTTTTTGCACATTTTTCTACTGAGTTGCTTTTCTATCAACTAAGAGCTCTAGGCTGGGCGCAGTGGCTCATGCCTATAATCCCTGCACTTTGGGAGGCTGAGGCGGGTGGATGGCCTGAGGTCAGGAGTTCAAGACCAGCCTGGCCAACATGGTGAAACCCCGTATCTACTAAAAATACAAAAATTAGCCGGGCATGGTGGTGTGCACCTGTAATCCCAGCTACTTGGGAGACTGAAACAGGAGAATTTCTTGAACTCTGGAGGCGGAGGTTGCAGCAAGCCAAGACCAGGCCGTTGCACTCCAGCCTGGGCAACAAGAGTGAAACTCTGTCTCAAAAGCTCCGTTGATATCAACATTTTATTTAAAAATGTTTATTGAAAATATTTTTCAGCCTGTTATTTGTCTTTAAACTTTGCTTGTGATATCTTTTGCTCTTGCAAAATTTTTAAATTTCCATATAGACAAATATGTATCTTTAGTATTATGTTTATATGTTTTGTGGGGTAAGATCTCCATGCATTCCTAGGTTGTACATGTAGTCCCCTCCCCAGATTTTCTTTTTAGGAGCTTATTGGTTTGTTTTTGACATCTAGCCTTTCCTTTTATGTATGTTAGTAAAATCACTTTGCGTAATTTTTACATATGGGGCAAGTAAGAGGACCAAATTAATTTTGTTCCAAATAGACAGCCAAAGGTGTCAGCACCATTTATTTGAGTCCAAAAAAATATTGAAGGGGGAGTTAAGGCTTCCCTTGTCAGATGTTAAAACATACTATAAGGGCTACTATAATAAAATCAATATGATAGACAAATATATCAATGGAACAGAATGGAGACTCCAGAAATAGATCTCAGTAAAAGTAAAATTTTAAAAGATGACAATGTGGTATTTAAATTCTGTTGTTAAAAAGAGTGGTATATTTAAAATATATCTACTTTTTTAAAATTCTGGGGGGAAAAAGAATTTGCAGTGTGTGTTCATTTTTACCAGCAAGGCAGACAAATATTCATGGCATTTGCAAATAAATTCCACAGAAAAATGCAGAGTCTTTGCTGAAGGATTTCTCAGTGGCTCACGTTGGGTGTATTTCAGTGACTGTGACAGTGACAGTCAAGTCATTTCCTGGCCTCATGCCATAAGTGCTGACAAGTCTGAGGGAATATCCCAGTGGGTCACTTCTTAATTTCAAGGCACTACAGATGACACAGATGGTGCAAGATTAATTACCTAAAAACAAAACAAAATTGTGACCTTCCATTAGTTTCTTCTCTCATGAGTCCATGCACCCGGGGCATTTCCTGACCGAATGCAGCTGGGCAGAATTAGGAGGGAGGGTGTGTTCCTTTATTCAGGAATGTATTCATAGTGGCCCGTATGGGGAGTGGGTGTGGGCAGGGCTAAGAGATTCTGAGGAGGAGGGTGGTGGTGTGCGAACATCATTGAAGTGGAACTGTGAAGCAGAGGTAGGATTTTAACAGGTGGAATGGAAAAGGTGGCCTTCCAAGAACGTGTGTGACATAAGCACACACACATGTGTAACAGTTTGGTGAAGCGGATGTGTGAGGAGAGAGGGGAGTGGTCAGATTGGGAGTTATCAGCCCTACATGATCAGGCGTGGGGCCTCCAGACGGGAGACTTACGTGTAGGGCTCAGTTTGTTTTGGAAAGGTCACTTTGAGGGGTGGTTGGAGTAGAGTCCATTCAGAAGTCTCTTCATAACCATGACCTCATTTGGCCTGTGCTCTGTTGACTGCCCCCAGACAGTTACCATTTACTGAGCAATTCCAGGTGCCAAGGTTCATTAGGCACTTCCCATGCAAGAACACTGTGGAGTCAGCAGTAGATCCTGGTCTTGTAGGTAAGAAAACTGAGTTACAAGACCAGTTTTCCCAGGGTTATGTCTATTGGCAGAGCTGCTATTCAGAGTCCGGTCTGCTAGGATCCACAGACTTTGCCCATTCTGTCCTGTGACACTGTCTTTTACCCACATGTTACATCTGTACTCCTGCCACCTGCCCACAGTAACACCAGCCTGGCATTGCACGATTTCTGTAAAGTTTTGCATAATGCAGCTTGCATTGTGGTTAATGTACCCCAAGCATAATTGAACTGACTATAAAAAATAAAATATAAATACAAACTAAAAGCAGATTTCTAAGGTATCTAGAGGCAGCTTTTGTGTGGCACAGCTTTTAAGGAAAGCCTTTATCTTGTTGTCAGCATATTGCCACAGTAGCCAGAGCCAGCCGGATGGGAATGTGGTGGCCCACTTAGGTACCCTTTAATTGCTCACTATAAATAGCTTAATGTTGCTGCTATAAAAAGTCTCTGATGTAAGTGAGGGGTTCAGTGTGACCCATATATGTGATGTTTTTCTAGGTGTCTGTGTCTGGGAAAATGGATGGCCATATCTGAGATGATTTTCACTGCTCAAATGAAAGCTTCATTTCTAAGCCAATCCTTTCTTACTCCCCCTCCCTTCAGATGCCATTGTCTCCCTCGTTCCTTTCTGCCGTCATCTGTGGGGAGGTCGAGGTTGACGCTTTATTGCTCTCATGTGCCAGATAGAGTTCCAGCACCCACTTGATGTGGTACCAGGGAGAAGTGCCTGCCTGAGCCAGTCCTGATCTAAGAGGGGCCACTGCAGGCCTTCATGGCATGCCCCTTTCTGCTTGGACCATCTTGGGAACTTTAGACACCTTGCTTTGCTCCAGACATGGATGAATTTTCATTTTGTAAATTTTTCCGGAAGTTATTGGGACACAGGTGGTATTTGGTTACATGAGTAAGTTCTTCAATGGTGATTTGTGAGATCCTGGTGCACCCATCACCTGAGCAGCATACACTGCACCATATTTGTAGTCTTTTATCCCTCGCCCCCCTCCCACTCTTCCCCCAAAGTCCCTGAAGTCCATTGTGTCATTCTTATGCCTTTGCGTCCTCATAGCTTAGCTCCCACGTATCAGTGAGAACATACGATGTTTGGTTTTCCGTTCCTGAGTTACTTCACTTAGAATAATAGTCTCCAGTCTCATAGATATGAACGAATTTTCTTGATTCAGTCACAAGATCATTTCCGCCATGGTTGTCACTAGCCTTTGTCAGTCCCCACCTCACCCTCACTCCCATCCCCAGCACCGGGTAGGAATCTCCTTTAAGGTTCTCACGTGCCACAGGCTGTAGATGGTGCCACATCGGTTCCATATGGTGGCAGCAACCCAGTGCTGCTTCTGGTCTCCCTGCTCCACCCCCACTGTAGGTTGGCTTCCCACCTTTGTATGAAGCATCCCATCAAAACTTGGTGGGCTTCCCCAGCAAAGCCTCCTTTTTCAAAAAGAGGAGTATCCTGTAGAATTGGAGATATGAGAGGTCCGGAGGGTTGCCTTGAAAGCAGAGGGGGCTACTGGGTAAAAACCATATAGAATAAAGACCCAAACTTCAGGGGAGTGTGTATGCCTGGAAGAGACCAAAATACCAACGAAACAAACGCTGTAACTTGGAGGATTAAAGGGAGACGGAGTGAGTGAGGGAGCGTGGGAGGCATTCCTAGGGAGGCTGGATGGATGGGCTGGTGGGAAGGAAGTGTGGCAGGGACAGAGGGAAGAAGGCTGTCCTTGAGATGAGTGAGCTGGTGGAAAGGAAGTGTGATGGCGACAGAGGGAAGAAGGCTGCCATCGAGATGGGTGAGCTGGTGGGAAGGAAATGTGGTGGGGACAGAGGGAAGAAGGCTGCCCTAGAGATAGGTGAGCTGGTGGGAAGGAAGTGTGGCAGGGACAGAGGGAAGAAGGCTGCCCTCGAGATGGGTGAGCTGGTGGGAAGGAAATGTGGTGGGGACAGAGGGAAGAAGGCTGCCCTAGAGATAGGTGAGCTGGTGGGAAGGAAGTGTGGCAGGGACAGAGGGAAGAAGGCTGCCCTAGAGAAACAACAATGCTTTCATGGTCTGGGGCTTGCACCTGCCTTTCCACATGTGCCAAAAGATGTATCACAGTGCACAAAGAACTCTGGACATGGAGATAATGGGTGGATTGTCACTAGAATAGAAAACAACTTGGTACTTTGACCCATTAGCCTAGATGCTAATCACTAGGTGGTAGTGTCTGGTATCCGTTCCCTTTGTGAAGAGGTGGTCTTTCCCTTACACATAAAAGAATTAGTGATGACATTTCCCATTCATTGTGTACTCATGTTTCCTTTGCACCATGGTTCTCTCCAGAGTTTATCGTAACTCAGTAAATTGGGGGATACTTTCCTTTTTCTATTAGATTTTGGTCCTCTATATCCCTTGGTTCCACATTAATGGATTCATCCAGCTGTGGATTGAAAATATTCAGGAAAAGGGAGGGTTGCATCTTTATTGAACATACACAGACTTTTTTTCTTGTCACTCTTAAATAATACAGAATAACAACTATTTACATAGCATTTACATTGTATTGCGTATTACTAGTAATCTAGAGAGGACCTAAAGTATACAGGAAGATGTGCTCAGGTTAGATGCAAATACTATGCCATTTTATGTCAGACACTTGAGCACCCACAGATTTTTGTATCTATGAGGAGTCCTGGAACCAATGCCCTGTGGATACTGGGGGATGGCTGTATTCAGGTAACTAGCCAAGGCCACAGAGGTGAATTTAGAACTCTCTGATTCTAAACTCACACTTTTTCTTGGGAACCACGTCTTTTCTCTCAGAAGCATAGATGTGCATGAACCCTGCAATATGATGCCAGGAGTTGGTTCTATTTGCTATGGAATTCAGGAATGTAGCATTCCATATTTTGTGGTAGGCATGGGATAGGAGACATGTGACAAAACTGTAAGGTTGGACCTTTAATGAATTACTAGCCTAGGCACCTTGAAAAACTACACGCTTGGGGCATGGTCTCTGAGCACAGCCCATTTTTTTTCTGAAATGAAGAGGTGCTGCCACCCTTTGTGCCGGAATTGTCAGCGTTGGCTGTGCTCTAACAGTAATAAAGTAAGAAAAAATGTCCAAGTGCTTATTAGGCATCTGAATTTAACTTGCGCCTCCTGCTTAATTAGCACAGTAGTTTGGAATCCTCAGCTCCCAGCCTATCTGTGATCTCAGGCTGCCCCTGGATAGTGGGTTTCTAGAGCCACCAGGCGGAGGGCGTTTTCCCAGCTGTCTATACTTGGCACGGGCTGCCTGTTTTCCCACAAGCCCACTGCTTGCTTGATTTATCTTTATTAATGTAAAATGAATCTGTAAGTATGGTGGCACTGCATGCTATGTAAGATCATTTATATCCAACTTCAGCTAACTGAAGATGGTGAGGAAACTAAGTAAGCCTAAAGGATGTTGGAGCAGCCTAAATCGATGTTGGAAAATTTGTATATGAAGCGAAGAGTCTGTTATTCTTAGTCTGTTTACTATTGTTTAAAAATATCTCCAGAAGATTTGACTGTCTGGTTTCTCAGGCTGCACGCTGGTAAAAGCAGATTAAAAGGTGTGGAAATTCTCTGGAGGCGGCCACATTGACAAGAGCGAGAAGTAGAAAATGGAACAGGCAATTACAGGAACTTCCAAAATTGGGTCAACAGGTCCCATGTAACATGACAGCAGATGGAAGAGTGCGTATCACATAGCAAACTCCAAGTGAATCTTTTGGAATCAACAAAGCTATAGCTGTGGGTGTTTGCATTGTTGAGCTTGTCAGCAAGGTTAAATTCGTTTCAGTGGCCTGTGTTTCAGATGGATAAGGCAATGCGTAATTCACTTTAAAGCTACGTCTGCATTTAATATTTAGCAACAAAGTTTTAAAAAAATTTTGTTTAGAAAAACAAGCTGGACTTCTGCTTCTGGGAAGAGGTTAGGCTTCTGAGAATACAAGTAAATACTCCTAGGCAGACCAGCTAGAGACCTCAGGACTTGAGGAGGAACACAGCGGTGGGGGTCCCTGGGCTTGCTTCTTGCCTTACCTGTCTCAGAGTGGGAGCAGAAGCAACTGGTAACCCAGAACAGCCGTGAACACAGAGGAAAAAGCCCCAGCAACAGCCGGCTTTCTCTAGCCAGAAGACCAGGAAAGGAGCAGTTCAGCAAGACAGGACACTTCTCTGATCACCTCTCGACTCCAGCTGAACACCACGGAAACGGTGTGCCCCCACTTCCACCTGTGCCAGTGAATGTCGCATGGAGAGCCTAGGCTCCCCATCTTCTAAGATTGTAATGAGTGGTTTCAACTGCCCCCACCAGGATGGTGGTAGGGAAGGCTGAGTAAGGAGCTTGGACTTCTACCCCCGCCTGGCAGCACCAAGGGCACCTCAGCATCCCCACTGCAGTGGTGTCAAGAGGAGGCCCAGTGGAGAGGCAGGACTTCATCACCCATGGCAGTGAGATCGCACACCCCTTCCATGGTTCAGTGGGGGCCATATAGGGAGCCCGGACTTCTAGCCCTGTGTTAGTCTGTTTGCATGGCTATAAACTGGGTAATTTATAAAGAAAGAGGTTTGTATGGCTCATGGTCTGCAGGCCATACACGAAGTATAGTGTCAGCATCTGCTTCTGGTGGGGGCCTCAGGAAGCTTCCACTCATGGCAGAAGGTGAAGGGGAGCTGGTGAGTCACACGGTGACAGAGGGAGCAGGAGGGAGAAAGAGGAGGTGCCAGGCAATTTTTAACAACCAGATTCCAAGTGAACTCATAGAGTGAGAACCCACTCATTATTGCTAGGTCAGGACCAAGCCATTCATGAGGGATCTGTCCCCATGACTCAAACACCTGCCACTGGGCCCACCTCTAACACTGGAGGGTACGTTTCAACATGGGATTTGGAGGGCACAAAACGTCCAAACCATATCACACCACCTGTCAGTAATGTGATGGTGCAGCCCCCTTCCCTTTTTCTTCTGCCAGAGCATTTTCAGGTTGAAAGGAGTCAGCCTCTCATAACAAATAACATAATATGCAAAACGTCCATTTTTCAATAAAGCAGCATTTGTCACGCCAAGAACCAGGAAAATCTCAAAGCTAATGAGAAAATACAATCAGTAGATGCTGATATTGAGGTGACAAGTGTTGGAACTATCTGACAAAGATTTTAAAACAGCCATTATAAAATTGCTTCAATAACACCTGAATAAAATGCTCAATGCCATTAGGAAAATGTAAATCAAAGCCACAATTAAATACCACATCACACCCACTAGGATGGCTATAATTAAAAAGACAGGTAATAAGAATGTTGGGAAGGATATGAAAAAGTTAGAGCCCCCATAAATTGCTTGTGGGATTATAAAATGGTACAAAGAATTTGGAAAGCAATTTGGTGGTTCTTCAGAAAGTTAGACAGAGTTACCATATGACTCAGTAATTTTATTCCTAGGTATGTATCCAAGAGAAAACACATATCCACACAAAAACTTGTACATAGATGTTCATAGTATTGTTCATAACATTCAAAAGTAGAAACAATACAAATGCATACACAATATGTCATATCCTCATACAGTGGAATGTTATTCAGCTATAAAAAATGAGGTACTCATTGATACTATGACATAGATGAACTTTGAAAACATTATGCTGAGTAAAAGAAGCCAGACACAGAAGGTCACATGTTGTATGATTCCACTCAAACATGAATTGTCTAGAATAGGCAAATCTATAAAGACAGAACATAGATTAATGGTTTCCAGGACCTGGGGAGAAAGGGAGATGAGGAGTGACTGGTGATGGGTATGGGGTTTTGTATTTTGATACAAATGTTTTAGCATTAGGTAGTGGTAGTGGTTGCACAACTTTGTGAATATACTGAAAACCACTGAATCATATACTTCAAAAGGATGAATTTTATGGTGTGTGAAATATCTCAGTAAATACACACAATGTTTCAAAAGGAAATTACAGGCACACTTGAAACAAATAAAAGAAAGTCTCCACAAAGAAATGGATGATATAAAGAAAAATCAAATGGACATTGTGGAACTGAAAAATATAATAAATAACTCAATGGATGGGCTCAACAGAAGAATGGCGGAGACAGAGGAAAAAATCAGTGAGTTGGAACATAGAGTAATAGAAATTATCTAAACAACAGAGAGAAAATAAATTAACAGAACACCACGGAACTCTAACAAAAGATTTTTGTTGACATTCGTGTCATCAGAATCCTGCAAAAAGGAGAAAGAGGATGGACTAAAAAGGTACTCAACTGGTGGCTGAAAACTTCCTAAATTTGTTCAAGATATGAACTTTCAAGAACTTTAAGATTCAGGAAATCGAGAGACTCTGGAACAGGATAAATCCAAAGAAATCCACACCAGAACATGTTCTAATCAAACTTGTGAAAACAAAAGACAAAGAAAAAATATCGAAAGTAGCATTAGAGAAATGACACCTTATCTATAGAGGAAAAACAATTAGAATGATATTGGATGTCTCATCAGAAAGCATAGAGATCACAGCGAAGTGAAACCTAGACACATTCTATTTTACTCCATTATAATCATTTCTGTCAACTCTTCCTTCCCACCATTTGGTTACAACTTAAAATTTTAAATGACAGAACCTCTGATTATGAAAATAAAATTTAATTATTGATAAATTGGGATTAACATAGAGAAACTACAAATCACTCATAATCCTACCACCTGGAAATCTTGTCAACTTTTTCATATGTTTTATATCCAGTCTCTTTATTGTACGCTTTACAAAACTGGGATCATCTAAGATACGTAGTTTTGCCACGTACCTTTTCATTCAACTTTGGATCATGTGAGTTTTTCCACTTTGTTAAATAGTCTTCAAGGACATGATTTTTCATGGTTGCATAACATTCAGTACTCTGAGGGTAAAATGATTTATGTTTGGTTATTTTGGTGGTTTGCAAATTCTTGTTATTTTAAATAACACTCCCATGTCCATCATTGGTTATCAGTCTTTGGCTGTATCTCTTGATTATTTCTTAGGATAGGGTTTTGGGAGTAGAATTCTTGGATTACAGAGAATAAATATTGAAAAATTATTTCTATATATATTTATTTTATATATATATTTATACATATATAAAGAGATTTTAAAATATTCTCTCTATATATACATATAAAATAAAGAGATTTTAAAAATATATGAAGAATATACATTTTTCATATATTTTTAACAAATTGCTGTCCTGAAAAATTATACTAGCTTACATGATGGGAAAAGTGTGTATGTGCACGTATATGATTCTTATAAAAACGTCAAAGGTACTCTTCCACCAGTCAAGTCAAGAGTCTTGTTGTGTTTTTGTCTCTCTTCTCTCTCCCACACTGTTCCTGGCCCCAACTCCTTAATATTTCCCATATTATAATTTTCTGGAATATTGGTTTTAGAAAGTTCTTACTTTTTTTTAATAATAAAATTACCTAGACAAATATAAGTTTACTGGTGTATTATCTGTATTCTCTCTTGAATTGCAGCTTTCAATCTTTTGCAGCCATTTTTTGTTTTATATATTCTCTAGGTATATCTTTAACATAGCTTTGTAGATGGCAGGTCACTCTGAGAAATTAGTGGAAATGAAGTTTCTTTAAAAGAAAACAGAAAAACCAGTTTCCTGTTGGCAGCTGGTGTATGCCATTGGCGATCTTTGCTCCTGAAACTCTCAAGATTTTTTTGTGGCATTTTTTTGGTCTCTTTTGCCTCAGTCTTAGATTCATGATGGTTTTGTGGGCTTAGTAAACGAAGATTTGGGAAGGTTGCAGAGCCCTGTCTACCCAAGGACTTGCTCTGGGTGTCTCAGAGGCACTGGATTTAGAGCAGTGTGAGAACTTCCAGAACCTTGTGGACACTGGGTCTCTGTGTGGTGCAATCCTGTGTGGTGCAATCAGACCAGCCCTGGTCAGTGTCACTTTTGGGACTGGTGGGCCAAGCTTGCAGGATGAATGCCCCGAGAATTCTGATGAGTCTTGTGTCCTGCACCATCAGTGTCCCCCCTTTCTACTCTATCATTTGTAAACAGCTCATAAACATACTATAATTGAGCCTTCCTTTCCTTTTTTGTAAAAGTTTGTATTTCAGAACTCATTCTTTTAATTGAAATAGAGTATCTGTGGCCAGGCGTGGTGACTCACACCTGTAGTCCCAGCATTTTGGGAGACCAAGGCGGGCGGATCACGAGCTCAGATCGAGATCATCCTGGCTAACACAGTGAAACCCCGTCTCTACTAAAAATATAAAAAATTAGCCAGGCATGGTGGCAGGCGCCTTGTAGTCCCAGCTACTCGGGAGGCTGAGGCAGGAGAATGGCTTGAATCCGGGAGGCAGAGGTTGCAGTGAGCTGAGATCACGCCACTGCACTCCAGCCTGGGTGACAGCGTGAAACTCCGTCTCAAACAAAGCAAAACAAAACAAAGCAAACAAACAAAAAAAGAAATAGAGTATCTACATATATGTAAATAATGCAAAAATTTTATAGTCAAAAGTAAATGTCCCTTTCACACCAGATACCCAGTTTCTTTCTGTGAAGACAAAGAAGTCGTCTGTTTAAACACAGCATAAACATGTGTATATACACATGCATGCCTATATATAGTGTATCTCTATGTATATGTATGAGAGTGTGTGTGATTATATCCTTTCTTTAAAAACAAAACCAAAACCCCTTCCTTGGCGCCACCACTTCTTCCATCCATTTCACAGTCCCCTTTGCAGAAGCACTTTTTGAAAGAGTTGTCTGGACACTTTCTTACCTTCTCATTCCACTCCAGTCAGGCTTCCATCCCATCGCTCCATGAGGACTGCTCTTGTCAGCTTTACCAGAACTTTCACTTGGCAGCTGCAGTGGTCACGTCGGATGTCATCTTATACTCTCAGACCTTGGCACAATAGCATTCTCCCTCCCTTTTGAAATGCTGTTTCCCATCTCTTGCCACTCCTCTGGCTTCACTGATTCCCAGTCTCCCCCCAGCCTGACCTTTGAATGTTGGAGTGTCCTGCAGCTCAGCTCAGCTGTGAACTCTTCATCCTTCGGTTCTACTTTCCCCATAAGTCTTCCCCAGGCCCTTGCTATGAAAGTGGTATTTCCAAAATTCTAACCTCTAGCCCTAACCATTCCACTGAGCTCCAAACTTATTTGGCTAATTGTTTAATTGATACCTGTACTTGGATGTCTAATAGAGGTCTCAAAATTAACATTGCCAAAGTAGTTTTCCTAATTCTTTCCTACGCAACCTGTTCCTACCTGGTCATCCGCATTCTAGTAAATGGCGATACTGCTGACTCTGCTGCTAAGTCAACAATCTTGGCAAGTCCTATGACCTCTTTTTTCAGAATATCCTTGCTGTCTTTCCTCACTGCTCTTACTCTAGTCCAAGCCACTGTTCCTTCTACCTGTTCCTCTCATCTGGTCTTTATTCTGTGATTACGAGAAATTTGAAAGTGTAAATTGGATTGTGTCATTCCTTGTACAGCTTAGAATAAAATCCCGACCCCTTAACACCAGCAGCAGCAGCACGTCTCTGTTTGTCAAAGCGGCCAGCCTTGTCTTGTTCACTGGCATAGCCACTGTACCTAAACACTGCCTGACACTTGACAGGTACTCTGAATTATGAAGGATGGTGATTGCAGGTGTGTCTGCAGAGTTGCAAGTGACACTGGGGATAAACAAATCTGTTGCTGCTTTTGGGCATTGCTTTGGGGACCTCAATTGAACTGGGTCAGTGTTTCAGTCTGTCTGAGCTTTAGTCTTGTACAAGAAGCTTTTCTGTGTTTTTAATGCCTGCGTCTTGGGTTAGAAGAACCCTAATGCCCAAAGTCCCATACCTTGTAGTGATGGTTGGCCTTTCTCGATCGCACATTTCTGAACAGCATCTCTGTGTTCCCGAGCTCGACTGTGCTCATCTTGGCAGGGTCTCCTCCTGTGCATGTATAGCTGATAGTCCCATATGCTCCCTGTTTTGATAGGGCTCCCATTTTAGAAACATGTGGTTTGTGTGCGATTGCTCCCTTTAGCTGATGAGCAGCGCAGTAATTGCAATCACCCCGTGGCATATGTGTGTCACTTTCCATTTTGGTAACATAGTGGGGAGAGTCTCTTGTTTTAACCCATGTCATCGTAATGAAGTTCACATGGATGGTTGTGATTTATGATCTCTCTTCTAGCTCTTCCTGCCGATGGCACATTTCTTCATAGTTTACAAAGTTCCTTCAATAGCCGCATGGGATTTCGAGCCTCCCGAGGTAGGCAGGAGTGGTAGCGGGTACCCCATTCACCGCCTGGGGACACTGCGCAGAAACAAGTGGCCTCTAAGTCACTTGTTCAGATTCCATCATTTGTAATCGGTGGGCCTAGATCTTGAATCTCAGTGTTTGGATTCTAAAGGGGGCTTTCTGGCATTTCTCATTCCTGTCTACACAGTCTTAGGTGTGCAGTGATTCCTTTAATAGGTTGTAACACTGGTTATGAGAGAGAACTACCTGGAAGCCTCTTTGTATTGAATGTTAACAATTCAGAAGTGTGTGCCTGAGCGATTGGTTGTATTAGAGCTCCTCAGAGAAAGAATCATGGAGCAAATAGAATGTATATGTTATATATGTATATGCATAACATATACAATGTTATATATGTATATATGCATAACATATGCATATATGTATACATATGTGTGTGTGTGTATATGTGTGTGTATATGTATGATAAAGAGAGGTTTATTTTAAGGAATTGGCTCATCAACTGTAGGAACTAGCAAGTTCAAAACCTGAAGGGTAGGCGAGCAGGTCAGCGACCCAGGAAGGGCTGATACTGCAGCTCAAGTCCCAAGTCAGTCTGGAAGCAGAGTTCCTTCTTCCTCGGAGGACCTCAGTCTTTTTCTCTGAACACAGTCAACTGATGGGGTATGACTCACCCACATTATGGAGCGTAATCAGCTTTTCTCAAACTCTACTGATTTGAATGTGAATAACTTCTGAAAAATGACCTTTACAGCAACATCTAGATGGATTTGCCTGAACAACTGGGTACCGTGGCCTAGCCAAGTTTACGTATAAAAATTAACCATCACACTGGCTGACTAAACAGTGCTCAAAGTGATGAGCAGCGCAGCAATTGCATAAAGAGATTTCTGGAATATCTGGTAAAAATGAAACATTTCTATTTTCCCTACCATTGTTAACCAAATGATAATAGTGAAGTAAAGTAATAATGAAAAGCTAGAGCCTTTAATCATGGGGTTATTTTATGATCCCCTCCAAATAATACTTAGCAAATTAAAGATATGACCTCCCCCTCTTTTGCATTAGCACCAACATTGCAAAAAAATGATTAATTCCTAGGCAATTCTATAGAGGCTTGCAAGAATAGATTCTAATTATCACAGCCTTTTATTTGAGAGACTTGTTTAAAGATATTCAGTTTATTTGCACATTCTTTGCTTTGGAAATACTTATATTTTGTGCAAGTTTTTAGATAATTTTCTATTCATGTTTATGCCTAATTCAAGAATTGGCTGTTGGCTGGGTGCAGTGGCTCACACCTCTAATCCAAGCACATTGTAGAGGCTGAGGTGGGAGGATGGCTTGAGCTCAGCAGTACAAGACCAGTCTGGGCAACATAGTGAGAACCATCTCTACAGAAAGTTAAAAAGCAGTTAGCTGGGCATAGTGGTACATGCCTGCAGTCCCAGCTACTTAGGAGACTGAGGCAGGAGGATGGCTGGAGCCTAGGAGGTCCATGCTGCAGTGAGCTGTGATGGTGTTACTGTGCTTGAGCCTGGGAGACAAAGTAAGACCCTGTCTCAAAAAAAAAAAAAAGAATTGATTATTATTTTTTGAACATTTCTCAAACTTGGAAGGTTTAGCATTGCAAACCTGGGCTCTTACCCCGTGAAAATAATACCCATTTTGAAATATTAAGGAAGTTTACAATTGTACAGTGTTTTTTGATCTGAGGGATAATCTTCCTCAGAGGAAATTTGTACAAGCTGAATTTATTGAGAATAGTATCACAACTTCCCTTGATTAAGTATGGTAAATGTGAGTATATCCTGACCACTGTTACCGCGATCTGGCAGTAGTAGTACTGCAATAGCAATTTCATACACTGGACATCATTAACTACCTCATGAAACTGCCTACAAGACTTACCAGGCACTGTATTTGCAGTGTGTGAATAAGTTCAAATAAGTTCTTACCACCTCATTTCCAGCAGGGGGAGGAGTCATGATGGAATGGTCAGTAACGTCATTGAAGATGAGTATTATACAAACTAAATTTAACTTCTTTTGCTTTGAACATAAAGCACACCCTGGGGGCCTGACTATTATATTAATATCCCTTGTGCACCATTTTACTATTCATATTGCGGGAGGAGAGGCATTTCTGAAATGATCTACTCATCAGGAACTTTCCAGGAAGGTTAAAATTAACCAAGTGTAATTACAATTTACTGCATATTAGACTTACAGCGTGTCTTCTACCCCACCTATATCCCTGTAGTCTTGCCAGTAAGAAGAAATAAAAAAGCTCTGGTCTATTTAAGAGACTCTTGATTTACCCAACAGAGGACGTGCTGGAGGAACTAAAGCATATGTGCCATTATTGTCGTCGTCATTGTTGTGAAAAAGCCTCTATTAAGTTATTGGAGGCCATTCTGAATGTTATTCACCGAAAGTACTGTCTGGTTGGCTCACAGCATTAGATACTGGTATCAGTGGAGGCAGGATGTTGATTTAGAGCTGTGTGGCCCTTCTCATTTCCCCCTTCTCAAGTCAGCCACCTCACACACATGTGCCCTTGCCACCCAGATGATGATCTGTGCAAAAATTCATCATCCCTGAAAGAAGTAGCCCAGCATATGTTCCAGGAGTCATGAGTCTGTGTGTATAGAGAGAGCATTTCGTTTCATAGGGATTTTATGGCTATAGTTCCTGTGTGTTATAAATATCATATAAAAACACGTATGAATGAAAATGTTGCAGATGTGGACAGAACTACACCCTATTATTACTTCAATAGCATTTATTTTTATAGTTCTTTAATGACGTATTGTTTACACAGTTGAAACATGCAATAGATAAAAATTATTTGTGATGTCACCATTCAAAGATATACCTGCTAACATTAGACTGCAACATCTTCAAGTCTCTCCAATTTGCCTTTTGCTGTGTAACTGTATAGAAAGTATCTGCAGTAATGATTCTTATTTTTTTGAGGTATCATTGCATCTCATTTTTTCCATAAAAGTTAGTTTTAAAAAATTAATTTTTAATATTTGCATTTTAAAAATTATTTGGATGAACCAAAATATATTTTATACTGTGAGGCTGGGCAGAGTACAAAATAAAACCCCACATACTGTATTTTTAGGTATTTAATTGAGTTAGCAAAGTGTTAAATGTGTTCTGTTTCCCTACCTTGGCAAATATGTCTTTGCAATGGCAAAGTTTTTAAAAATCATGATTTTTATATCAGTGAATGTCAGAAAAATGTCAAATGATTCAGTTTATTATTTAGCGCAATTACATGCAGAAAAATGGGCCAATTTTGTAATTAAATCTTGATTTAAAAAGGAATCTAAAATTCCTGGAATTTCATCTTACCAGTTCAGAACTTGTACTGGATGAGATACTTTTCTTGTTTGTTTTTAGTGTTGCTCAGTAATTCAGTCTTCCTTAAATAAAATATTTTTCATGTCCTATTTATGAATTTTATATGACTCGTGCCTTACAGAGCCTGCTCACTTTTAAGTTTTAATATTAAAAATTTTAAGGAGATTGCTTATTTGAAGATTTTTAACTTTTTAAACTTTGTCTTTTCTGAATTCTATTTTCATGATTTCTATTTCTAAAACATTCTTCACTTGTACACATCATGTAAAGGATTAAAAAGTAGTGAAATTTTATTCAAAGTATACCAAATATAAATATATTTTCACCAAAAAGGTAAATAAAAGTAAATGTGAAATTTAAAATAATTAAAAATTTTCTCTTCAAAAATATTCAGAAATTATAAAGTAAAACTGAAAGGCAAAATACAGATTACAACTGATAATATCAAAATTTTAAATAAAGTTGTTTCTATAAGGTTGCAATTTTTTTGTGTAAGTTTATTAATTTTTTTTTTTAGAGCTGGGATCTTGCTCTGTTGGCCAGGCTGGAGTGCAGTGGCATGATCATGGCACACTGCATCCTTGAACTTCCACCTTAGCCTCCCAAATAGCTGGAACCACAGGTGCAAGTGACCATGCCTGGCTAATTTTTGTATTTTTTGTAGAAACATAGTCGAACTGTGTTGTCCAAGCTGGTTGCGAACTATTTTTTTTAATTGACAAAGAATAATTGTATATATTCATGGGATATACAGTAGTGTCTCAATATATACAGTGTATACTGATCAGATCAGGGTAATTGGCAAATCCATCATCTCAAACATTGATCATTTTTCTGTTGGAAACATTCAGTATCTTCTGGTTATTTGAAGTCATGAAATATATTATGATGACGATTAATATTTTTGAGATGAAGTTTTGCTCTATTTTTTTTATTTATTTATTTATTTATTTATTTATTTATTTATTTATTTTTTGAGACAGAGTCTCACTCTGTCCCCCAGGCTGGAGCGCAGTGGCGCGATCTCAGCTCACTGCAAGCTCTGCCTCCCGGGTTCACGCCATTCTCCCGCCTCAGCCTCCAGAGTAGCTGGGACTACATCGCCCAGCACCACGCCCGGCTAATTTTTTTGTATTTTTAGTAGAGATGGGGGTTTCACCGTGTTAGCCAGGATGGTCTCGATCTCCTGACCTCGTGATCTGCCCGCCTTGGCCTCCCAGAGTGCTGGGATTACAGGCGTGAGCCACCGCGTCCAGCAGTCACTTGAAAACATTTTAAAAATTTCCGGATTTAGAGTATTTTAAAAAATAATCATAATATCCTGAATCATTACCGGTAGTGTTGTTCCCTTGATATTGGTGACTTGAAACCAGCTCTGTGGTTGGGGGCCACTGAAACACAGCAAAAGGAGCTGTTTCACAAGGAGAACAAATGGCGTGATTTTGATATGGAGCTCCATGGTCTGGTGAGCCAAGTACTTAGGATGTGTCCAAAGGAATCCTCGGGCTCTCATTTTGAGATATAATCTGAGTACCTGTTCTCTCAAGCTGAAAAAGAAATTATAACGAAGAATTCAAGTTAATAGGTGAGAGAAATGTTAGACCCATTAGGACTTTAACAGTAAGAGCTATATAAAAATGGAATGGGCCACAGTGAACAGGTATGGAAATAGCAGTCTCATTTATGGATTTTATTTGCATTATATAAGGGGGTGCAGACATTACATTCATTGCTATTACCACTAATAACAGCACCACTTTACGTTTTCAAAATGCTTTCTATTTTAGGCAGGGCTTCCCACACACTTGAGCTCTTTTACTTCTCATGTAAACATGTGAGAAAGTGTAGACAAAGAAACTGAGTTTCAAAATGGTGACAGCACTTACCCAAGGTCAGAAAGCTTTCATGTGGCCAAAACAGGACACAAATTGAGATGTTCTTGTCCCATTTTTCATGTTCTTTCTGCCATGCCAAAGCTTGCCTTGTAAATAATGTAATGGATGAAATTCATGTGCTGCATGCAAACAGCCATACTGGACAATTCATGGTAACACTTGGCTATTAGCCAAGGGTGAAAACAAACATATGATTTATGGCTTTAATATTAATGAGAACTTTCAAATTTCACAAGATATAGATGGCATTGAGTCTGGGGATGTTAAAACTCTACATGCAGTGCAACTATTGAGAAAGAAATATTTGCCTAGATCAAAGCAATTTTGAATATTTCTCAGCATCTTAGATCAGCACAAATAAAGCTGCATTTGGAAGGTGAGGAAGGTGGCAGAGTCCACACCCTGGGTGGGGGAAGATGCAGCCCCTGGGATCCCAGCAGTCACAGGTACAATAACGAATGGCTTCTCTGATAAGTGACCCTCCAGTTCTTCCAGGACACTTGACTGCAGAAAATAGTCAGCATTATTAATCTATGAAATAATTGGTCCCCTTGATGTCCTTCTGCACTGTGTTAGCAGGTGGCCCTGTGAGGAGTCAGCTAAAATTGTGCCTGCTCAGCACCAGGCAGCATTCTCAATCACCAAAGCTTCACAATAAACAGTATGCATTTGGGTCTAGGGTCTTTTAATGTTCAGAAACCCAAAACAATCTTAGTTTCTCAAAGGGTCAAATTGTAAATAATACTGAAAGCACAGCCACTTAGGTTAGTTCTACCCTTTGGCCAAAGGTACAGTAAAACCTAAATACTAACGTCACAGCCCCAAGTTCTGAGAGCTGCAGGGTGTTAGAGAATGACTTTCCCATTCTTCAAAGCTCAGTTCCTGTCTTATGGGAGAAAGTGTACCTTGAAAAGGTAATTCTTTAAAAATCACTTAGAATTTTTGTTTTGTGAATTATTTAAACATAAAAACACAGAAAATAATTCACCTTTATCTACATCCACATTTAAGAGATGCTGATTTTTTTGCATTTGCTGCAGACTTTTTAAGAGAAATGTTTCAGACACAGATAGTTAAGCCCCTATCTTAATTCTTTCCCTATGCCCCTTCCCCCAATAAAACTGCTAGTCTGAGTAGATACGAACATTTCCTTGCATGATGTTGTCTTCTTACTAAATATGTATATATATATAAAAAATAGTTCTATTTTGTATGTTTAAAGTGTACATACACTCTGTATGTAACTTGCTTTTTTAGAAAAAAATCCCTAGCATTATTTTTTGAGATTAAAATGGATTTTATTTATTAGCTGCTCTAAATTTATTAACCTGCTCTATGATATGAATAGGAAGTGGATGTAAAATTTAATTTTTCCTGTCTGCTGTGGTAGACACTGAAACTATTCAAAATTTTTCACCCTTAGCAAGAGGAATGCAACAACACTTCAGACAGGTAACTCCATGGACACATGAGAGTTATCCTCTAGGCTGTTTTGAAAACTGTCATTATTGCACATTATAAGGGTAAGTTTTGTTTAGTTATACTTTTTTCCATTAGACGTGTATATATGCAGGTGCACTGGGCTGTGATGTAAAATATATTTCTTACTGAGGGTCACAGTGAAAAGCTGGAAGCTGCCACACTAGGGCATGTACCTTAGACCTACTGCTGGATCACAGGATAGATGCATCTTCAGCTGTCCTGAATGTTGCCCAACTGCTTTGGAAAGTGACTGCAACTTATGTGCAGGGCTCCTTCCTGTTTTACCACATTTTAGCACTAGGCTTTTGTAACAAGGGCTTCTTAACTGTAATCCTAGTTTGCTTTTCCCTGTTGCTGATGAGGCTGAGAACAAGTCAGTTCTAAGTGTTAGACATCCATTTATTTGAAAGTTTACATTTTGTAATTTTAGCACAGTATTGGATAGTCACAAGAAAAATAAAGCACGTGGAAAGGAGAGGCTGGGATCTTTCTAGGTTGATAGGAAGAAGGCGGGCGAGAAATAGCTAATATTTTGATACCTGATGTTACAGACTTCAGCCTTAGAAAACGACTAGAATTGATGGTGTTCTCTGCTGTCGGTTATGAGATGTGTTGCACTTAGGGCAGAGGGTGAAAATGTAGGTGCCTTCAGCAGCCTGTGTTTTTATGTAAGTGAGTGAAGCGTGCTGGGTGTAACATGTTTGCACATTTAATGCATGGAACAGTTCTTCACTCCTTCAGAGATATATTCTCTCCCAATTTTCTTGTTCTACTGCCCTCTTTGTCTGTCTGTTATTTTCTGTCTTTGATGCTTGTGTGGGTGCAGAGAGCTAACTGGACAGTGAGTGGTTTCTTATGGCAAGTTTCCGTGGTGGGCTCTGCGGGGGCAGCTGCAACTCTGCTCTAGGGGAGTTTTGTTTTGTGGGAATTAGAATCCAATGTTGCTAGATAATTTTATGCGTTTTCCAAGAGAAAGTGGAAATATTTTTAAAAATTAATTTAATCTTGTGAAGTCTCTTGATTTAGTTTTTAAAATACTGAGCCACGTTTTTAAAAACACAGTTTGGGCCAAACAAACTGTATCTGAATTTAGACTGTGAGCCGCTGATTTGAAATTTCTCTGTTAAGGGAACAGAACTGTGAAATGGCTAAGTTTTTAGAAATTGTGAACACCAATGTCGATTCCTTGTGACCTAATTTGTCATTTTGCTTGTTTCCTCCTGGGTGTGTAAATGAGTGCTGAAGAAGCTGTGAAATTCTGAATAATACTCATTTGTCTTTGCTCTTCAGCACCTAACACAAAGCTTGTTATATAATAGGTTCGTAATAAATGGTTGTCCAATCAATGCATAAATGAATGATGAAAACATACAGCTCCTGTTCCTTTAGAATTGAAAATCTTAGAGTTAAAAAACATGCTTGCTGTTTACCAGTATTGTTATTTTCTCGGGGCTAATAGTAAGAGGAAATTTCTGCTGCACAAGGCTCTTCCACATGTCAAACCCTGACAGTTTTACTGTGCACCAAAATGCCACATAGCTAATTCATAATTTATAAAGAAAGCTCAGCACATTAATAGATTAGATAGTAGAATGAATAATAAATGGCAAAGCTATGTATACAAAGAAAATATGCCTAGCTCTTGGAAAATCATATAATGAGGGTTGGTCCATCTGGAGCCTTTTCTTCCCTAGGGGAAATGTGAGGATCAAGTGATAATCCTTCAGTTATAAAAGAAGAAAACGAAGTTCCATATGGGCATTTGATCAAGCCCAGGAAATTGCAGTGCTGAGGAAATTCTAGAACAATTAACACTCTTCCGCACTTAACCCAGTAGGCAGCCCGATTGGATCCATGGCAGCAGGATGCTATTGAAAACGTTAATGTGGAGTGGCTAGGAATTTGATCATGATCCTTTCCATCCCTAGCGGCCAGAGCCGTCAGAGTCTTATTTTAAGTCTCTTGATTGTAAAAATTACTTCAGAGCGGTCCTTAGTTCTTCCTGCTTCCTGACTTGCTTCTGCATGGCCTGGGCCACAGAAGCACGGCGTGATCAGTGGGGTCTCTGCCCAGCCCTGAAGTCCTGTTAGAGTTTTCCTGGTCCCCGCTCTGACGTTCCATAGTGGCTTCTTCAGGCAGTTTACTCACTGGGAGTTTCCAGCCTCGCCTGCGGCAGCATCACCCTCCCCTGCAGCCCCCAACCTTCAGCATTATAGGGAAACCCATCAGAAGACCACCTTGACAGTGTGGTCAATCAACCAAATGTCTTTTCTAAATCCTTCCTCTCCTTCTGGACATTATGATAACATCTGTTGAGTGCATTCCATTTGCCAGACACTGTTGCAAGAATTTGATGCATTCTATCTCATTTAATCTTTGCCACAAACCACGAGGACAATATTATTATCCCTAATTTTTGTGATGAGGAAACTGAGGCACAGTAACATGTTGATTATCTTTGCCTTTTTGAAATTCAGCTTATTTTTTGCTTTCCATAGCAGTTCATTTCAGTGAACATTTATGACCTCCTGTATTTTCGTTACAAAGATGAGCAGTGCAGAATTCCTTCCATCGTGGAGCTTACAGTGGAGGAGATGAGAAATCCCACTGTCACAAGCAAGGGAGGACTGAGGTGGGCACAGGCAGCAATGAAAGCTTGTTGTCCATTCTGAGGGATGGAGACCACTTCCTGGGGGAGGTGGTGGCAGAACTGCCTTGGAGGCAAAAATATAAAATAGGCAGGTGTGGTGGTGCACATTTGTAGTCCCAGCTACTCAGGAGGCTGAGGTGGGAGGATTGATTGAACTTGGGAGGTCGAGGCAGCAGTGAGCCATGGTTGCACCACTGCACTCCAGTTTAGGTGACAGAATGAGACCTTGTCTCAAAAAAAAAAAAAAAAAAAAAAAGAAAGAAAAGAAAAGAAAAAAAGAATTAGATGAAATAAGATGGGAGGGTGTTCCAGGAAGAAGGCACAGCATGAGCTGAGGCAGAGAGGTATGAAGCAGCCTAATGTTGTACAAGAACTGCAAACAGTTTGATATTACTAAATTAATGTGACGGCAATGGGTGGAACATTGTAGGAGGCATGTATAATGTGCTAATGAGCCTGGCTTTTGTCGAGTAAGTAGTAGTGATTGTTTTATTTTAAGCTTGGAACAGGTGTGGACCAGAATATAATTCAGTAGATTGCAGTGCATTTTGGAGGATGAATGGGAGGGAAGGTAAGAATCAAGGGAGATCAATTATGTGGCTGTTGTGATAGTCCAGGGAGGGATGAGGAGCTACAGAATAAAGCCAGTTGGAAGTATAGCAGGAGGAGATGAGAGAGTAGATATGAGAAACATTTAGAAGTTAAAATAAGCAGGACCTTTTTTGTAACAGTGATTGGCAATATCTAATTGGGCTATTGGTGAGAGAATGATTATATGTATACTAGGGTGCATGATCAGTTGTTAAGAAGCATCAGGCAGCTTTATGTAAATGGCATGGATGAATTTGAAACATTGGAAATGAGTGGGAGGAATAAGATACAAAATAATCTGCATGCTATGCTAATCATGACTGTACAAAACAAATTTGCATAGACTATCTCTGGAAGGATGTATGAGTTATCTCTGCAGAGGACAATTAGGTGGTTGGGGGAAGGGAGAGAGAGAAGGGGCTTAGGTTTTATGATGTACCCTTCTTCCCTTTGAGTTTGATGCCATGGGAATATATGACCTATTTTTATCAGATCTCTGCGTGTGAACTGGACATGGGGACTGAGGGAGAGGAACTGGGTGTACATAGCCCTGGGTTCACAAATGCAGGTGAGGGAGTAGGTTTATGTGGGGTTGTTGCGGGGGAGAGGGGATGATGAGTCAGTTGTTGTAGGTATGTTTTTCACAGTGGATTTAAGTATGATTGATGAATCACATTCTGGTGTCTGTTTTTTATTTAAAATTATTAAAAACATTATTTTAAGGTATTTCAACCCAATTGGCCTATATTTAGACCAATTTTAAGAGAGTAGGAATTTTAGCTTAGGAGAAGGAATAGGAAATCTTTTCAATGACCAGAACTCAGCAGTTATAATCAGCTGCTAACAGGTGCAAATGACTTTGGGAAATAAACTGGGAAACTTACTACCTTTTATATTTTTATGGGAGAATATTTTCTCAATTCCCAACAACTTCCTCCTAAACTTTCTGTAATATAACCTACGAGGTAATTGGTTTTCTTATGTGCTTCTTATTCAGTAATTATCCAACAGAATAGAGTTTTGTAACACACATTTATAGGCTGTTAGTAGCTTCACATGTACATCAATCATCATAATGTTACTTTGCTATATTATCAGGTGGAGATGAAAGCCTTTGTGATAATCAAAATAATAAATTTAAAAACTTTCCCTTCACTGAGGTGAAGACAGAAAAAAATATTATTAAAAAGCCAGCACTCTACTAATTTGATTTTGAGCTGGTGGAGTCCAGGGTTTATTCATTTATTTGTAATGGGAAATTCAAGTCTTACTCACCTAGAAAATCATCATCTTTGCCTGTTTAATGTTTTCAGTTTTGAAATACTAGTTTACAAACCTAACCTCTCTCAGTATCACACTTTTTGCCAGCTGTGATACATTTGCTGTCTCTTTCCCAGACTACCACCAAGGGATTTGTAGCCATGCCATGGTCACAAAGACAGAAAAATGACTTCTAAACTACAATACTGCAGAAAGTGCATGACATTGCTCTTTGCGATAGAATTTGTCTGCCAAATTAAAGAACTGTATTTTTTTCTGTTACATTTACCTTGCCACATGTGTTCTTTCTTTCTTTAATCACTTTTATTGCACTTGACATTCATTAGAATATATTGAGAATATAGAAAGTTAGGTGAACTAGGCAAGTGTCTCAGCTACCTAGTGGTGAAAAATTTCCCCCTAGATTTAAGATCTTCTTACATCAAAAGGATTTTTCTAGTTCTACAAAACAGTTCAATGCAGTAGACTAAGCTTTGACCCCTCACTTTGTAGAGTTTTGATTAGCAGATAGGATAGAATTTCCAGAGAAGCAGTCAGGAATGTAAACTTTGACTATTGGATTAAGCAACACAAAACAAAGGGCATAAACAACATCATTTGCAGTAAGAAGAATGAGAAGGGGGATGTCATTTATACACTGGTTTCCATTTTTAAGATGTAGAAATAATATACCTTTCCTTATGTAAATTCTTACAGTGTTCTTATCTGCTTAGCAGGCCATCTTTCTTATATTAGAACTCAAGATAGTGATCTCTAATTCATTGGAAATTACTGTGATGTGATGGTTGTGATTATAGTTTGTTTTAAAATACAGATTTAGATGTATTGCAGGTATGTATGTCCTGTAGAGTGTAATTCCTCATGATAATATCCTTTTGTTGTAAGACAGCAGCACATCTCTGGATCCCAGTGATCTAACAGGCTGCATTCATGGCTCTGGCCTTGTGACATCGGGTCAGTAGACTCTACGCTATCTGCCCCAGGTCTTGCCAGTGGTGCTATCAAAGGCTGTTAGGCTCTGACAGCCGAGATTGGTGGAGGACAACCAGCCAGAGAGGCTCTTGCCTGGGATCTACCACCCCATTTCACTCAATATGACCTTCCCAAAATGACTGCCTTGGCATAGGGTTGTGGAATCAGCCTCCTGGATCATTCAGAAGAGATGCAAGTCCCTGTCTATACTCCCCAGAGGCATCTGTAACCTCTGCAGTCAGACATAGCAAAGAGTTGCGGTGAACATTGTAGGATAACTACCAGATTCCAAGTGGTTTCCTTCAGGAGCTGAAGTTTGCAAGAAAGCTTAAGTGAGAGAGACTTGTTTGAAGTAGGTATTGTGACCAGCCACAGTTGAAGAATTAAACAAAACTCTTTGTTAGGTACTCTGCATGGAGAGGTCTGACTTCCATGGCCAAGTTGTTACTGATTCTATTTATGCTTGTAAATTCTACCACAGTGCTGCCTAATTAGAGCTGCTCTATCATTTTTCAAAAATCATTGTTATAAACAAAAATCATTTAAAAGTAACAGTGCCTTTTCATCCTGAAAACCATTTTCAGGCCCTTTCCATTTTTAAGAATAAAATTATATGAAAATTAAAAAATATACTGGATTTCTTTAAGGTATAGAAATCCAGTATATACTTTTCTCTTGCTTTTCTCATCCAAAAACAACCCTTTGTTTTTTTTCTAAAAAGATTTAGTTCTATTATCTTGAGGAAAAGATTTAGAAATAACAAGTTTGAAATTAATAGAAGAGTTTAATGGGAAAACATGTAGTCACCATTAGTTTCGGTTTTTGTTGCTATCTTGGAGTCAATTCCATGAGGTCTGAAGTGATTCCTAGGTTCAAAATGGAAAGAGAATCTGGGAGAGTCAGAGGCTCTGATGAGATTCTGAGTTTAGTGCCTCAGAAGATGCCCAGTTTTCCAACATATACTGCAGCGTATCTTAATGTTAGCATGAAATGTTAAATGCTAACATTTAGTGTACACATTGCAGTGATATTATGATAATGTTTTAAAATTTGGAGCAACCTTTTTTTGGGGAGGGGGGACTTTACAATGATTCAACTTCTCAAGAACCAGTGCTCCCTTAAAAGAAGTAAGCATAGCACCCAGAAGAGAATTAGGGAGGTACTCTCTTGCTTTGGAGATGACATGTTTGAATTTAAAGCAAATCATCAAAAGGAACTTTCTCATGCTTAGATCAAGTACATGATGCATTTTGAAAAGAAATAATTAGATGATGAATTTTGAAAAGGAAGTCACTTTCCTGATATTTGAGAGCTTTTGAATATATTCATTGTTTACAAGGTAAATGTATTGATTTTGCGAATATTGAAAATAAATTGATTACAATAGAGTCCATGCCATTAACGTTGGCAGTTCTTTTCCCAAGAACGTTTCACCCTAGTTTTTCTTTTTAATTAATTGTTTTTGAATAGGTAATATGTTTGTTTCCGTTGTTGAAAAAGTTAAGAGAGACATTAGAAGGTATGCTTCAAGAAGTTTTACTGCCAATCCCGTTTTCGTTTGCCCCATCCTACCCTTCCACCCCATAGGCCAACATGCTAGTTTCTGTGTATTTTCCCAGGATCTTTGGAGGCGGTTCTTTATGAAAATATGTATTGTGCTTCTCCCTACTCCCCTTTTTATATAAAAATAGTGTAGTATATATGTTGCTTTTGTTTGTTTTCCTCACTTAAGGGTGCATCCTACAGTGGTTTCCATTATCAGAAAATAGGGAGCTGCTGCTTCTTAGCTCATGGGGATGGCTACTTGGATTGTTTCCCATGTTTAATGTTTTTCTTGTACAGACACTGCTGTGATATTTTATGTGCATGTGTAGGTATATATGTAGGATAAAATCTCAGAAATGAGATGGTTGGATCGATATTTATAATTTTGATAGATGTCAGATTATTCCTCAGTGTTTTTGTTGTTGTCGTTTGTTTTTTAGAATAGAATTTTGCTTTCTCACCAGGAATGTTCGAAGGAAACTATTTTCCTGTGGCAAGCACGGCCGTGTAATGTATTGTCTTAATCGGGGCACTTCTGAGAGTGAAAAGCGGTTCTATTAATAGTCACACTAGGGCAACAGGCGTAAGCTGGGACTTTGCCAGGTAATCTGGGACATGTCTTGACTTAATGTTAACTTTGCTGACAGAATATGCCGTATAAGACTTTCTGATTTTTCTCAGGAGACCTTGAATGGAATTAA
Source organism: Chlorocebus sabaeus (assembly GCF_047675955.1). Lineage (NCBI taxonomy): Eukaryota > Metazoa > Chordata > Mammalia > Primates > Cercopithecidae > Chlorocebus > Chlorocebus sabaeus. The sequence goes on from NC_132906.1 coordinate 8,151,574, forward strand.
AATTCAAAATTAATCCTTTAATGAGGCCAGCCTTTAAAAGTGAAGCCACTGATGATTGCACAGCAGTGTGAATGTATGTAGTGTCATGGAACTGTACACTTCAGTGTGATTAAAATGATAAATTTTGTTATGTATATTTTACCACAATAAAAAGCATAACAGTTAAATAAACATACTACTAATATATGAACCCACAGGGATTAATCTAAAAAAAATTAGATAAAATGAGAAAAGAAAAAAGACAGTCTCAGATGCTACATGTTGTATGATTCTATTCATAAAGATATTCTGGAAAAGGTAAAACTATAGAAACAACAAATGTGTAGGTAGTTTCCAGGGGCTGAGGGCATAGGGAGGGTTGACGACAAAGGAGCTGGAGGAAATTTTGGAGGGTGATGGGACTGTTCTATATCTTGATTATGGTGGTGGTTACAGGATTTTGTGTGTTTTTCAGAACTTGTATAACTATACATTTAAAAGAGTACGTTTCACCATATGTAAATTATAGCTTAATAAAAGAGAAATGAAAAAAGTGATGGAAAAAAAGTAGAGTTCCCAGTGTTGTTTCCCTTGAGCTCTGGGAAAGGTGTCTTGCCTGGTCTGGCTTCTCTTCTGGGCAAGGGCAGCGTGATCTGAGTGGTGCTTGCCGCTTTCCGATGGGCCTCCTGCCCAGTGACCCCTGCGTCACTTGCACTTTTCTAGCTGTCATTGGTGGCCGTGCTGCTTCAGGAAACTGTGGTCCTGTAAGGCTTCATATGGCCTGTTTTAGAGATCTTGCAGATGCCAAGGTCAGGGGTTCAGGGTGAGTGTGGCCCACCATTGTGTCACCCCAAGGCCCAGGTGGGTATGAGCTGATCTGGTTCCATTTTACCTGGAGGGAATGGGGAGGCCAGATGATTGCTTCCCAGTGCTCCAGTCTTTCTTGCATGCCCGAGGGATTCTCCCTTGTTTCTTCGTGGCATAGGGAAAGGATTCTTACATGGTGAATCAGTCTTGGCTGTGACAGAGGATGCCAGTTAATGGCCAGCGTAAATGTCTGCTGCATCTGGACCAAGTAAAAAGAATGTTTAGTTGGGCAAGAACAGAAGGTTCCACAGGTAAGTAGGGTGCAAGGTCGGGAAGACAGTGAAGACAGATGGAAAACGGCACATTCTCTGGGTCCAGGATGGGAGGTGGATGCAAAAGTCAGCAGAGGTCAAGAGTCAAAATCAGAAGAATGCTCAACGTCACTGGTCACTAGGGAAATGCTCATCAAAGCACAGTGAGTTACTACTTCACATCCATGAGGATGGTTATTATTTAAAAAAAAAAAAAGAAAATAGCAAGTGTTGGTGAGGATGTGGAGAAATTGAAACAGTTGTGCACCATTGGTAGGAATGTAAAATGCTGCTGCTGCTGCTGCTATGGAAAACAGTATGGAGGTTCCTCAAAAAATTAAACATAGAATTACCATCTGATCCTGCAATCTCACGTCTGGGTTTATATCCCAAAGAATTGAAAGCAGGGACCGAAACAGATATTTGTAGACCTCTGTTCACAGCAGCATTATTCACAATAGCCAAGAGATAGAAGCAGCCTAACTGCCCTGTGACACTTGGATGAATGGATGAACAAAATGGGGTCTGTACATGCAGTGGAATATGACTCAGCCTTGGGAAGGAAATTCTGACACATGGTACAACATGGATGAACCTTGAGCATATTAGCATATGATGGTAAAGGAAATAAGCCAGTCATAAAAAGACAAATACTATGTGATTCCGTTCAGATGAAGCACCTAGGGTGGTGAAATTCATAGACGGAAAGTAGAAGGGTGGTTGCCAGGGGTCCGGGAGAGCCACGTGGGGGAATTGTTTAATAGGTATAGAGTTTGAGTTTTGCAAGGTGGAAAGAATTCTGGATATGGATGGTGGTGGTGGTTGCAGAACAATATACTTACTGCCACTGAACTAGTGAATACATTTTAAAATGGCTACAATGGCAAGTTTTCTGTTATGGATATCTTACCATGAAAACGTAATCTTTTTTTTTTTTTTTTTTTTTTTTTTTTTTTGAGACGGAGTCTGGCTCTGCCGCCCAGGCTGGAGTGCAGTGGCTGGATCTCCGCTCACTGCAAGCTCCGCCTCCCGGGTTCACGCCATTCTCCTGCCTCAGCCTCCCGAGTAGCTGGGACTACAGGCGCCCGCCACCTCGCCCGGCTAGTTTTTTGTATTTTTTAGTAGAGACGAGGTTTCACCGGGTTAGCCAGGATGGTCTCGATCTCCTGACCTTGTGATCCGCCCGTCTCGGCCTCCCAAAGTGCTGGGATTACAGGCTTGAGCCACCGCGCCCGGCCTGAAAACGTAATCTTAAGGAAAATTCAAGGGGAGTGAGCTAAAGCCGGCAGATTTCTACCTGCAAAGCCAAGGCAGGCTGGCTGTCATCTCCTTTGGGTGGGTGTGAAGAAGGCACCCTTGCAGTGGGTGGTTCCTCACACAGAGGTCCCTGGCAGGTTCTCCTCTCCATCGCTCCAGAGTGGGCCAACTTCTCTTATATGCCATCACTTGCGTGACCATCAAGCTAATCTTCCTGCTACATGCATTGTCATTCACGTACAGTGACGATCTTCTGTAACTTCTGTCCAGGACAGTGGCCAGAAGCCATGTGCGGCTGTTGTGCACTTCCAGTGTGGCTCATCCAGATGGTGATGTGCTGTAACTGTAAGATGCACGCTGGATTCTGAAGCCTTCATCTGAGAAAAACAATGTAAAATACCTCAGTAATAATTTTATATTGATAGTATGTTGAAATAACATGTATTGGGGGTCAATGAAATGTATTAAAATTAATCTCACTTGTTTGGAATTTTGTTATTTTGGCTACTAGAAAATCTAAAATTTCATGTGTGTCTTTCGTTGTATTTCTGTTGACTAGCATTTTTCTGGAGCAGCAGCACCATCTGAAAATGTGTTAGAAATGCAGATTCTTGGTTCCCACCCCAGGCCCTTGGAACCAGAAACTGGGGATGGAGCCAGCAATCTGTGTTTTAACATCTGCTCAAGTTTGAGAGCCAGGGCTCTAGAGCACTCTGTCTCAATCAGTTTAACAACCACTAAGACTAAAAGGCTGCTTTATCACTGCTGCCAAGCACCTTAACCTTTAATCACAGCTTACGGCAGGAAGGACTGACTGCAGGTGCAGATTAGCACGGGCACTCGCAGTTGTTTGGGTGCTCTCTTGCTTTGCTCTGGATTCTGTCTCTCCACTCTCTGCTTATGTGGCTTCTCACCCACTTTGTTTCTTTACCTGCCTCCAGCTCCATGTTCAGTGGACTTGACCACAGATTCCACTTTCCCTTCCCTTTGCTCCCTGGGACAAGGGGAGTCCTCCTTGCCGGTTTCTGCTACTTGATGCACTTGAGTTAAGGACGATTGCCGAGCACTCATGTGAACTTTGCTGAATTCTGCATGGTGTCTGCATTCTGCTCAGGCAGGCGGGGAGGGGAGGATGTGAAGAATTAGGGGAAGGGTGCTAAATTATCATTGGTTTTGGAAATCTCATGCAGTTGAGAATCTCTTGGGAAAAATGAGACTCTAAATTTGTTCCTCTCTCTCTCTACCCCTCCTTCCCTTTCTTCCTTCTGGGGGAAGTTTTGGTTGCTTCCTAGTATCAATAAAAGGGTCTTTATGAGACTTCTGCATCTGGTTTTGACGAGACCAGATGTGTTTGAGCAAATCATTCACCTTCTCAGTGCTTCTGACTCCTGGTCCTCAAGACAGAATTAATGGCTTCCAGTGCCGCATCACAGCTTGCAGCGCACTCTCCGTCACTGCGTGAAGATGATCAGTTGCGCCTACGACCCGTTCTGGGACTGACATCTGATGGAGCTGTATTTGGGCTCTTTTTGAACCCCTATGACCTGATTTGTCAAATGAGGATAAAGGAGGTCCTCAATACTTTCTATATAAAACCCTCTGGGCCAAATCTATGCATGAATTTGCACTTCAGGTTTTTACATTGTGCCTGTGTTGTATATAACATTACGTTCCTAAAGAAGGGCTAGGGCAGTGCCCTGTATCAAACGTATTATTTCTGAAGTGAAACGTGGGCATTCACGCTAAATGGGATTTCTCAAAAAGACTATAAATAGCTTCATACGTTTGGCTTATGTTTTTCTGTCAAATAAGTTATAAAACAGCCTCTCAGCTTTTAGATCTTTTGGCATTCAGGATAATGGATAAGGGATTGTGGACTTTGGTAGTGCCTGTGTTGTCTGAAATAACAGAATAAACCCAGATTAGCAAATGTGTGGCTTTTGTTTGTTTTGGAATGGCTGAGGAATGCCCCAGATTAGGAGAAGATTCCTAAGAGCTGATTCACGTGTCAGCCTTTTGGAGTTGATATTGTTGCCAGCAACCTGAGAGAACTATATGTTAGTGTCCAGAAATACATATGGACATTCCCAGATATCAGAGCTTAATGTTATGATTTTGATTTTTAGACAGAAAACTATCCCAATTCAGACACATCTTTGAAACTGGCTGTATATGCATGCTACGCAAAGTTTTATTTCTTTGAAAGCAGAACACAAAGTAGTTGCAAAAAGCCACCACAATGTCATAGGTTCATTGTCATGACTAAATGGGATACTGTACTGAAAGCAGTTGGCACAGAGTGTGGTCTTTAGAAACTCAATAAATGATAATTTGGTGTATTATTATAACTGGGGATGTTAGTAAGTAGCCATTGTCTATTCTCATTCCAGATATAAATGCATTTTATCAAAATTTGTTCCTTATATTTTAAAATATTTTAGCAAAGGAAGAAGGAAGAAATGATACTTTTTTTTTTTTTTTTTTAAAAGCTTTATCTTTGGTTTTTCCCTGGCTTTAATTCAGTGCCCTTGTTTAAGTCACTTCAACTATGTGATGGTTAATTTTATGTGTCAACTTGGCTGGGCCCAGATATGTGGGCAAAGATTATTCTGGATATTTCTGTGAGGATATTTTTGGATGAGGTTAACATTTAAATTGAAGGATTTTGAGTAAAGCAGATTGATCCTCCGTGATGTAGGTGGGCCTCATCCAATCAGTTGAAGGCCTGGATAGTCCTCTCCTGAGCAAGAGGGAATTCTGCCTGCAGACAGCCTTCGGACTCCAACTGCAGCATAGCTCTTCCCTGTTTTCCAGCCTGATGGCCCAGCCTGCAGCTTTTGGACTTGCCAGCTTCCATAATTCTGTGAGCTAATTCTTTAAAATAAATCTCAATCTCTGTTTCTCTAGAACTCTGATGAATGGACCTCTCTTGACCTTACTTGGTTTCTTCATTTATAGAAACAGAACAGGAGATGATGGCTTCCAAAGTTTCCCTTAAGAGTGTGAGAAGTTATCTGGGTCTAAAGCAGCATCTAGGATGGCCCAGCGTTGGCGGGTTGGGATGATGGGGGCAGGAAGGAGAGTGGGCCTTGGGAGTGGGCATAGATGGCAGGCTGAGTTGGGAGCTGTTGGGGCCTGTGGGGATCCATATGGAGGTGTCCGGTACACCCCTGGATGAGAGTTGGTCTTGAGGGTGATGGCAATTCATGGAGAGGTGTTAACAGACACAGGATATCAGAACTTGCCTGCTGTGTAGAGCAGAGTCCCTGATGCATACACTGGGTGGAAACTGGCTTCCTGGCTTCAGAGCCCAGAGGGAAACCCAGCAGCTGGGACTCCACTTGGTTGTGTTAAAGATGCTACCTCCAGTGTCCTGGAGACTGTGGCTGCATGCCTGCTTTCTCACCAGATGCAAAGAACTAAGACAAAACAATTCCTTAAAGTTCACCGTGCCCCCTGATGAATTTTGGGTTACTGTCCTGAGCACAGGATCCTCTTAGGACCAGGCATCAAGTTTAGCTGAGATCTGTTCCTGCAGAGTCCAAGTCTTAGATGGAGGCTTGAGCTGCAACAGCTTGATATTACTATTCCCTTTGTGAATAGTGACAGTATTAATAGCTGTGTCTGCTGATGTGTGTTCAGTGTTTATCACTCCAGAGCTGCGCTGTCCGCTGGGGAGTCACTGGTCCCATGTAAATTAAGAATTTAATTCTTCGGTCACACTTCCCTGCATATACCTGGTGGCTTCTGTATTGGACAGTACAGATGTGGGACATATCCATCCTCACAGAAAGCTGGCTGGACAGCCATGCTCTAGTCTAGAGCTTTGTGTACATTGTTATATACTCCCATGGTGTTTTGGAGTGGGAAGTCTTATCCCCAGTTTGTAGATGAAGATATTGGAGCTTAGGCTGAATAATTGGCCCCAAAATCACAGTTTTAAGTGACAGAGCTGGGAACTCAAAGCTGGACCCCTCAGACTCTCCTGGAGCTCTGGACTCGTCCACTGGATCTGGACTTGTCAGTCTGCAGGTGGTAGTCAGCCTTGAGCATGCAGAAAATCTTCCCTGTCTGTGGCAGGAGGCAACCCTGGGTGAAAAGATGAAGAGTGGAGACACAGGGTGTGGACAGAGGCTCCAGAAGGATGCAGCACATCCAGTGCAGCACAGAGAGTTCGAGTCGCCTTGCACAGTGGCAGCATGAAGTCTTTGATCTTCGCGAGGGCTGTTTCAGCCTAGTAGAGGGGGAGAAAGCTGGATATCAGGGCTTTGAGGAATAAATAGGAGATGAGGGAGAAGAAGGAGATGGGGTTGGGCAGCTAGAAAGAGACATGAGATGAAAAGACAGGACACTTTGAGGCTTGAGGAAGCTTGGCCCTGCTGATAGACTAAGGTAAAGACTGTCTGTGGGAACCAGGCTGGAAGCAACTTTGGGGTGGGGGCCAACCCTGAAACACATGCCCTGCCTAGAGGGGGCCACCACCATCCTGTCCCAGCTGACTGCTGCTGGGAGACCATATTAGCTTTCTGTTGCCAGAGTCCACACATCTGGATTTTTATGTGAAATGTGCCAAATTATAAACACGTTTAAAATAACATGTGCTTCCATAAAAAGCACACATCCCATTGCAGACCAATGTGAATGTCTTTAATGCTGCAGAACTGTACACTTAAGAATGGTTAAAATGGTAAAGTTTTTGTGTTTTTTACCAAAAAACAGAAAGCACATAGAGTTTGTGACTTCTGGGCTAGGGGGATAGATCCTACATTACTCTCTACCTTGGTTGTGCACGTAGAATCCTAAACCCCAGGCCACACCTTGGAACAATGAAGTCAGAATGTCTGGAGGAGGGACCCAGGTAGCAGAATTGTTTAAAATGAAAAAGTGATCTCATTTTACAGCCAATGTTGAGAAGGTGAAATAATTAGCAATTAGGATACAGACAGGAAGAAATAGTGTAAGAATCCATGTGTAGGGAACTTCTGTTTCTGGGACTGGAGGGACAAAAGTGAGGATGTCTATGGATTATGTTACATTAGGGGTGTGAGGATACCGCAGCAAGAATAGTGGAGAATTTCATGATGTCCAAGACTTGAGCTCAGCTAGTCTTTAACTTTTCTAGTTGCAAAGTGGCAATGACATATGCACCTACCTGACTATGTCATCACGTCTTTGTGCTTCTGAAAATCTGTTTGTTCCCGGGGAATTCATTTTGTACAGATGTGTTGTAAAGCAAAAGTCTCATACTTATTAGTGATAATCTTTTAGGAATCACTTTACCTTTCCATTTCTACCCCTACTGTACTACTAGAGAAGTTATTAATTCATTTTGGAGAAAACAGAAAACTAGAGAAATGGATTTGTGAGCAAACAGATCAGGAAGAACAATGAAATCTAAATGTATAGCGCCACTAACGAAGCTTTTAGTAAACCGAATATACTAAGTGTTCACTGAATATAGACAGTTATTTCAAAAATGTAATTATCCCTTTTAACACGAAAATGTTAAAAGTCCATTAATTATCACATATTCAAAGAGTTGCCTTTGGAGTAGACAAAGACCTGAGGCATTCTTCAGAGGGAGCATTTTTATTAAAGGGGAGTGTATTTATGTCTACTAAAAATTAGAGAAGGTTTTGAATAATTCAGGGGGGAAATAAAATTCTATTTCCCCCCTGAATTTAATGTAGCTTGAAGTGATGTAAGCTCATGTCTAAAATATTAGTTTAATATGAGAACAAGCCTCTTTCCAGCAGGAAGATGTTGCTCATTTAGCTTTCCTTGTAATCAAAGGCAGTTGTTTGTAAACCAACTTGGCTGTACTTTGAGTCAATTGGTTTTGGACTAGCTCCTAATCAAGAGATGCAAATGCTTTCTTGTCAACAGTTTCATTGGCTTAGACCTGTCTGCCGAGGGAGATTTTTATTGATTCCTGGTAACCTAAGATGCTCTGTTGGGCATGCTTTATAAAATTTGTGAAGCTGGTGGAGTGCTGGGAGCTGAGGATCTACACACGAGTCAGCTGTTGATATGTGAAAGAGCCGCAGAGTCCAGGCAGGCTGGGGAAAATGGTAGCTTAGTAATTTGGGCGTTTGCAGATGAATTCTAATCTTGTCCAAGACTCACCCAGTGAAAGGAGCTATGAAAATGAGGCCAAGATAGTGACACCTTTTTAGATAAGGGATACATGTATAAGGAAATTTTAGGGGGGCATATATAGTTCAGACATACAGCTAAGACACTGAATACAAAATTGGCCTCATTAACAAAGTCCCTTGCCAACTTCCCAAGCCCAGAAAATTATCCCTCAGCAAACTCTAAGAAGGAGGAGGTCACAGGTGTGAAGACGCTTAGATTCGACTTGTTGAGGATGGGAATGGAGGAGTCTGTGAAGCTGGGTCACAGTTTGATGAGGGTTGGGTCTTCTACTCCAGCAGTCCTCTCTACAGGTGTCCACAGGGCCCACAGGAGGCTGGCTGGGAGGACGAGGGTGGACGGCAGCCGCCTCATGTCTTCTGCTGGGGAGACAGTGTGAGGGGTGAGGATGGGGTGAACAGGGAAGCCCATGCAGCTCTCTAGAGAGCCAGCTGCTGTGTGGGATTGCAGGGCCACGTATGCCAGGTTGTCTCATTCTCTGACTTAAGTCAGGCCTCGGGTTGTTTTTTTGCAGAATTCCCTGATTTGTGCATATTGATAATGAGTTTAAATCATGACATTATGAGGGTCAAATAAAATGCCTATCGGGGTCAGATTTGACCTGTGTGCCTGGCTCCTCTGCTCCCTACTTTACTTTCCTAACCAGGGCTTGTATGGGAGGAGGTACTGGAATCTTCTGCTGCCTGGGAGGTGGTGTGAACTGGCAGGAAGATGTCTTGTGGATTGGGGCTTCACTGAGTGAGTCACTCGTTTAACATGTGTCTATGACCTACTGTGTGCCAGGCGCAAGGTGGGTTGGAAGTGTGGGGAATTACAGGCCAGGGAGATGTTGGAGGCCTGGGACTTTGGAAGGAGCTGATATGTTTATGAACTGACTCTTTTCTTTTTTTTTTTTTGAGATGGAGTCTCGCTGTGTCTCCCAGGCTGGAGTGCAGTGGCGCGATCTTGGCTCACTGCAAGCTCCGCCTCCCAAGTTCACGCCATTCTCCTGCTTCAGCCTCCCAAGTAGCTGGGACTTACAGGTGTCCGCCACCATGCCCGGCTAATTTTTTGTATTTTTAGTAGAAACGGGTTTCACCATGTTAGCCAGGATGGTCTCAATCGCCTGGCCTCGTGATCTGCCCGCCTTGGCCTCCCAAAGTGCTGGGATTATTGGCCTGAGCCACTGCACCTGGCCTGGAGTGACTCTTTTCTATGTGGTTAGAGACTGAGTCCATGTGAGAGGATGGGGGGATGGTATTGGCAAGTTCAGTCCTGGTTGGAGAGTGAAGGACTTTTACGGTTGCTCAAGAGTGTGCGTTTTGCTCTAAGAGCAAGAGGGAACTGCTTAGTGGAGAACTGTCATGATCACATTCGCATATTTACAAGCTGCTGCTGCTGGGCAGAGGAACAAGATGAGGCAGGTGACCCAGTGCATGCTTGAGGGCTAGACTTTTAAGAATTTTTGCTCATTTAAGACTGCTGCTATGTTAAGGTATGCAGTTAGGGTCTGTGCTGCTCTTGACCATGTGGGATAGAATGTGACTGAACATCACGGGGTCGCATGTGTGTAGGTTAGACTTGTCTTCCCTGTCTAGCTGTTTTTTTTATTTTTTTTCCATTGAGGTAGTATACCAGTTATGAAACTTAGGTTTGTCTCTTCAATTTTTAAAAAATTTAATTTAATTTAGACTGTGAGCCTTTTTTCCTGCTCTGGGCCGGCAGGAGCTTTAAACCTGGCTACTTTTTTTTTTTTTTTTTTTTTTTTTTAATCACTTTTTCCCTCCTTCCCCTTTGTGTAAAGGCCCTGGGTTGGAGGCAGCACCCAGGCAGTAGGGACATCCCTCTGGTCCTGTGTCTCAGGTCTACAGCAGTGACCTCTGAGATGTCAAGGGTTTCTTAGGGTCAGCCAGTGTGATTCTGTCTCTATACCTGGGAACGTGTGCAATCCTGGAGCCCAGCCTAGGCTTGGCTGAAGCTACTCCTCCCTTTCTAGGCTCAGCTGGCTTTGAGAGCAGCCAGCACAGAGCCTGCCTACCTCTAGGAACTACAGTCCGCTCCTTTGTGGGCCTGGGAAATTTACTCTGGGGGACTCTCTCAATCTCCCTTCTCTTCTCTATAGTTCCCACAGTGACACCTCTTCTTGCCTGAAACTTTTTTCCCCCTCCATGGGCTTAAGCATTTGGAAACCAAAACCAGGAAGGGAAGTGTCTTACCAGCAGTTCCTCCTCTGCAGTCACAAAGCTCCCTAGGGACTGGGAATCACAGAGCCTGCTTGGGGAAGGTTGATGGAGAAAGGGAAAATAGAAGAAAGAAAGACATTGCTATTTCAACAAATATTTTTTCCATGGTGGCAAGTTGATGTTACTGTTTGGTTTCAGAGCCAAAAGACAGCAGATATGAGGACTGCCGGAGGGAGGAGGAGGTGAAGGAGGGAACTGGGACTGGCCTAGTCTGAGCAGCCTTTTCCAGCTGGTGGGGGATGAGGAGAGATGTTTTTGATGGCTGCACATGGACTAGAAGTAGGGAGATTTCACAGTATTGCATACTGTGAACATATCCCACACTTGCATACTTCCAGGAAGGCACTAATGACTGTTTCCTTAATAATTGTATTTTCAGTGGTTCACGGCCACTTCCAACAGCTCGGGTTTTGCCTGACCATTTCTAAGACTCAGTTTGACCATCCCTTGCATGCTCCCCTGGGCCTTTGGACAATCCAGTCTTAGTTGCTCATATTTAAAATTTTCTTTTTATTGTGGTAAAATACATATAATATAAAATTTTCTGTCTTCCCCATTTTTAAGCGTACAGTTTAGTGGCATTAACTCCATTCACATTGTTAAGCAACCATCAGCACATCCACTTCAGAACTCTTTTATCTTGCAAGACCGAAACTGTCCCTGTTAAACAACTTTTCTTCTCTCCCCACAGCCCCTGGCAATGACCATTTTACTTTCAGTGAATTTGATGACTCTAGGTACCTTATGTAAGTGGAATCATACGGTATTTGTTGTCACCACCAGTATTTGCTTTTTTTGTTAATTTTTAGTGTCATGTCCTCAAAGTTCCATGTTGCAGGATGTGTCAGAATTTTCTTCTTCTTAAAGGCTGAATAATATTTTGTTGCATGTATATATCACATTTGCTTATCCATTTATCCATAGGGGGACATTTTGGTTGATTTCACATTTTAGCTATTGTGACTCATGCTGCTGTAAACACAAGTATACCAATATCTCTTTGATACTCTGATTTCAGTTCTTTCTGCGTATACCTAGAAGTAGGATTGCTGGATCATATGGTGATTCTAATTTTATTTTATTTTTTGAGGAATTGCCATACCGTTTTCCCTAGCAGCTGTACCATTTTGTAATCCTACCAACAATGCACAGGTGTTTCAATACCGTTTTCCCTAGCAGCTGTACCATTTTATAATCCTACCAACAATGCACAGGTGTTTCAGTTTCTTTACATCTTTGCCCATGCCCATTATTTTGTTATTGTCCTGTGCATTGTCTGTCTATTGATAGTTTCTTTTACTGTGCAGAAGCTCTTTCGTTTAATTGGGTCCCTCTTGAGGGAAGGGTGTTTCCTAGATTTTCTTTATGATTCTTATAGTTTGAGGTCTTATGTTTAAGTCTTTAATCCATCTTGAGTTAATGTTTTTTATCTGGAGAAAGGTAGGGGTCCAGTTTCATTCTTTTGCATATAGCTAGCCAGCTATCCCAGCACCATTTATTGAATAAAGACTCCTTTCCCTATTGCTTATCGCATTGACTTTGTTGAAGATCAGATGGCTGTACATGTGTGGCTTTATTTCTGGATTCTGTATTCTATTCCATTGGTTTATGTGTCTATTTTTGTACCATGTGTTACTATCTTCTTTTCTGCTTGGTTGATTTTCTTTGTAGTGAAATATTTTAGTTTCGTTCCTTCTCATTTTCATTTATGTATATTCTATAGTTGATTTTTTTGTGGTTTCCACAGGGCTTACATTTATTTATTTAATTCTTGAAAGTTTTACTTTTAATTGACAAATATACATATTTAGGGTACCATGTGATATTTCAGTATATGCATAATTGTATAATGATCAAATCAGGACAATTAGCAAATCAGTCATAAACATTTATCATTTCTTTGTAGTGAGAAGATTCAAAATTCTCTCTTCTAGCTATTTTGTGATATACATTATATTATTGTTAACTATAGTCATCCTACTGTACAACAGGACACCAGAACTTATTCCTCCTAACTGTAACTTTGTACCCATTGACTAGCTTCTCCTCATCCTCTTCTGCCCCATCCCCCCAAGCCTCTGGTAACCACTATTTTACTCTCTATTGCTAAGAGACCAACTTTTTTAGATTCCATATATGAGTGACATGATGTGGTATTTGTCTTTATGTGTGTGGCTTACTTCACTTAACATAATGTCCTCCAGGTTCATGTGTGTTGTTACAAATGACAGTATTTCATTCTTTTTAATAGCTGAATAGTATTCTGTTGTGCATATCTACCACATTTTCTGTATCCATTTATCTGTTGATGGATACTTAGGTCGATTTCATGCCTTGGTTACTCTGAATAGCTTTGACTTCTCTTATCTGGGAATGTCTTAATTTTCTTTTCACTTTTGAAGGACAGTTTTGCTGGCCATAGGATTCTTGGTTGACAGTGTTTTTCTTTTTCTTTTTTTTATTGAGATGGAGTTTCATTCTTGTTGCCCAGGCTGGAGTGCAGTGGTGCGATCTTAGCTCACTGCAACCTCTGCCCCTTGGGTTCAAGCGATTCTCCTGCCTCGGCCTCCCAAGTAGCTGGGATTATAGGTGCATGCCACCACACCCGGGTAATTTTTTTATATTTTTGGTAGAGCAGGGCTTTGCCATGTTGGCCGGGCTGGTCTTGAACTCCTGATCTCAGGTGATCCACCCGCCTCGGCCTCCCAAAGTGTTAGGATTACAAGCATGAGCCGCTGTGCCTGGCCGACAGTGTTTTTCTTTTAGCACTTTAAACATATCAGGTCCATTCACTTAAGTCAGGACCTGGATGTCATCCCTGACCTCACATCTGAGCCGTCACCAAGTTTTGCCACTTCTCCCTCCTAAATAGCCACAAATATTTTCACTCTCCTTTCCCTCTGCTGCCATTGTCTTCTCTTTACTACTGCATACCTACAATAGCCTCCCAGTCTCCTTCTGCTTGGCCCACTCTAACCTGTCCTCAGGCTGCAGCCAGAGAGCTCTGTTCCCAAAGTACAGAGATGGTTGTTCCCCAGTTCTGCTGAACACTTGTCAGCAGCTTTCTAGTCGTTAGGATAGGATCAGGCTATTTAATGTAGGGAGGGTGCCAGCCCTTGCCCATATGCACATGCTTATCTGTCATTGCCTCTCACAGTCATTATTCAGGCCACACTGAGCAGCATTCAGTTCCTGGAAAACTGCTCTTTATTGCCTTTTTTGCTGGGATCCTTCTCGTAAGAACTTTGGCTTTTATTCTTAGTGAGATGAAGAGCCACTGGAGGGGCTTGAAGAGAGGAGTGATATGATCTAATTTCCATTTTTAAAAAGGTCCTTCTAGCTATAGGGTTCATAATAAACCACAGGATGGAATCTGGGATATCGTTCCAGGGATCTCACTGAGGAAAGATGGTAGCTTTGATGGTGGTGGCTATGGAGGTTGGGAGAAGTAGTCAGATGCCGGATCTGTTTTTAAAAAGATTCCTGATAGAACATGATGACAGGTTGCATGTGGAATGTGAGAGAAAAGGAGGAGTCAAGGGTGACTCCAGGCTCTTTGCCCTGAGCGAATGGAAGGATGAGCTTGCCATCAACTGAAATGCAGGCAGATATTGGTAGAGCAGGTTTGGACAGAGGTGGTGGGAGTGAGCAGAAATATCAGCAGCTTAGCTTTGTGCAAGTTAAGCTTGAAATCTGTTCAACATCTATGCAAATGTGGCAGGCAGAACAGTAGTCCCCCACAAAATGTCCATATCCCAGTCCCTGAAACCTGTGAGTAGGTTCTCTCATGTGGCAAGAGGGACTTTGCACATGTGATTAAGGTAAGGATATTGAGTTGGAGAGATTATCCTGGATTATCTGAGTAGGTCCAATGAAATCATAAGGATCCTTGTAAGAGGGAGGCAGGAATGTCACAGTCAGAGGAGGAGATGTGATGATCAAAACAGAAGCTGGAATGACGTGCTTTGAAGCTGAAGGAAGGGGCCACAGCTAAGCATGCAGGCAGCCTCTGTATCTCATGTTTTGTGACATACAGTTCTCCAACTTCTAGCTGGAAGAGGCATGGAAATGGATTCTTCCTGGAGTGTCCAGAAAGAATGTGGCCCTGCCAATGCCGTGACTTTTGTTTTTTAAGACCCATCTTGAACTTCTGACTTCCAGAACTGCAAGATAATAAATTTGTGTTGTCTTGATCCAGTAAGTTGTGGTGATTTGTTACAGCAGTTATAGGAAATGAATGAAGATACGGAGTGGGCTGTATTACACATATGTCTGGGGCTTAGGGAGAGCCTACCTTCCTTCACTTCAGCTGTCACTCATCACTCAGCAAAATGACCGTGTTCTTTTGGCAGCCTCAGCTGTCTTAATAGTAAACATCTGGTAGCAGTTTTTAGATGGTAGGCTAAGTGGATTTCCCAAAATGTACAGTGTATGTTTTCTACTCTTGGCTGGTGTTTCCTGCTTACACCACAATTGATACACTATATACCCATATATACTATATACTACGTGCTTTCTACAGAATTTGATTATCTATTACAAAGTGGTTTCAGATGATAAGAAAATAGGAAAAATTCTGTTTTGAAGCTGAAATAGTGATAGTTGCAGGATGTAATAGTTAATAGCAGGGGCAGATGCAGAGAAAATTAAAGTAAAAAGTGAGATGCAAGGGCTTTCATACAGTCCTATTTCAGCAAATAGTTTAGGAGCTAACAGATCCTTAAATCATAGTGGTTAACCCCTCCGTTAGATCGTCGTGCTATTACAGCCTGAGTTCAGTGACCAGTGTTCAAAATGATCACCTTAAGTCATCATGAAAATGTTAGATTACTTTTGATGCACTCTTTCAGAAACTAGAGAATTCTACAGTACATTTTACAAGCTCTCTCTCAACATAATTCAAACTTTAAAGTGCACTGGCTCTTAAATATGCTTCAGTTGCTAGAAAATCAGTTTATCTGGTGCGCTTAGTTCCCCAGCGATGCTAGGTAATAGAGCACCTTTGAACTTTAGCAGTGAACACATTCATGAATACCAGTGTAAGATACTCAAATATTAGACTCCAGTTGTGCACCAGCCCTATTGTGAAAGCCTTTCCCTACAGAACTATAAACAACTAAAAGTACAGTTAAAATAGGTCAAGAAGAGCAACACACTGGGAGTTCACTCCCCAAGTTAGACCAGAAGCAACAGCTTTGCTATAGAGATTGGAATGGATGGGACTTTTTTTTTTATGTTTTAATTTAAGAAACAGTTATATGCTGCTTACTGTGTGCCTGACACTTCTAAGCCTTTTGCATAAATTAACTGATTTAGTTTTCGTGAAGCAACTCTGTGAGTAAAGTACTATCATTGTTCCCATTTTACAAATGGCAGAACTGAGGCACAGATAGATCAAGTAACCAGCTCAAGTGCATCCAGCTGGTAAGTCTGGATTCAAGTCCAGGGAGTTCATGCGCTTAGCCGTGCTCTGTGCTAGCCTCACTGGATCTTTTCAGCTTACAGACTTGAATTCCGTCTCCTATACACGTCTGCCCCTTTGAAATGTAGTTCAGGCATATTAGTGGGATTCCCCTTGAACACTTCGTGTCCTAATTCAAGTCCTGGTCTGGGCCAGCTATTTATTCTGCCCCAACTGTTTCTGGTCTCTAATTCAACATACCTAGTACTGTCTCACCAGATGTCATTCTTCTTGTTTAAAAATATGCAGTGTTTTCCCGTTTCCTACAGAATAGGGGCCAGACTCCTTAGCATGATATTTTCGGTTGTGAGCAGCAGTCTTCTCTGGTTACTTTGTGCAGAAAAGGAAGGCCATGGATGATACGTGGGTGATGGGCAAGAGCAAGGGAGCGCTGGGCATGGGCAGTGGGAACAAACTAGGCAGGGTGCTCCTGTGGCCCCGGCACAGCCTCCATGCGTGGCTCTGCTGCCACTCTTGGTTGCAGCTGCTGCCCACAGGTGCTGTCTCTCATGTAGGCTCACCATCATCATGGTCTTCGTGTCATGTGTTTCAGATTCAGAGGCCCAAGTAAGGGCACCCATTTAGCCAACACTGGCTCACCTTCCCGGGGGAAAGAAAGGGTGAGGAGCTCCCACGTTTTGCTACTTTTATGGAGTATAGTTTCCTGCCTCCACCAGGACTGACCACACAGAATTACCCAAAAGTAGGAAGTTGGTTTGGTTCCTGCCAGCCCAAAATAATGACAAATAATTCTACAATGTGGCTTTGACATTTTCTGTCTGCAACTCAGATGTATGTGTGCACACGTACATGCATGTACATGCATTAACTGAAAAAGATTTCAGAAAATAATTCTCATCCATGAAAATGTAATACACTGATATTAAAAAGAAAATGCCAGCCGTGACTCATTAAATTGATTTGAGTTTGAAAATCTTGTCCTGCAGCGTCCTGTGTATAGTATTATATATTCAAAATACTCCCAATGAGTAGCTGTATTCATGAAATGCTTATTTGTATAATAGACAAACCTTTTTACAATTCTGGTCTTTAAATGAATGTTTGTAACATAGATCCTTGAAGTATGGGATTTCTTACCTTCACAACAAAGCAGGCAAAAGTGAGAAGAAAACATAGATCTTTTGTGTAATGAAAAGCAACACTTTGTCGTTTCTAGACTATCTGTATCGTCAGAAATTGCCCAATACAATATTTTAGCATGTTAGTTTAACTTGCCAGAAAAATTTAAATCAATAATAGTTTTCTAGAATGTGATGGGTTTTAATTTCTGATGCCTACTAAACAAGCATGTTTCTTTCAGCAAATGCAAACTGAGACCTGCTGTGGGTGAGGCCCTTTGCTGGGTATTATGAAGGATATGGAGGTGAACTGGGCTGGGATCCTCGTCTGAAGGAGCTGGAAGCCTAGTACTGAAGAAAAGACAAGCCTGTAGCGAATAGTTGTATAAGGTAGAAAGTGATCAGGATCATGGGAAGGGAATAAATAAAATGTATAGGAATTCAGAGGAGTGCAGGTGTCCAGTTCTTGATGAGCAGGTGCTGCAGAGCGAAGGAGGACCTTAGGCTGCCCTCTAGAGGGACTTCCCAACACCTTGTACCTGCCATGGTGCAGCCAGTGAGGCCATGGAGATCAGCGTGGGCTCACAGACCCTTTGCTGCAGTAGGATTCTTGTCTTGGCATTTCTTTGTTCCTACAACCCCAGCCACTTCTGCCACCACATCAATGCTTAATGTACACAGGGTGAGTGAATGGACCTAGTTTTGGCAGCAGAGCTCCTGTGGACAGTGATGAGTGCTCAGCCACCAGCATTATGGTCGAGGGCCCCACACAGGTTTCTGTGCGCCAGAGAGGGGCTTGGAAGTCCTTTGGGGAAGTGGTGCTGGCCCAGCAACTGGAGAGGGGCAAGAACAAAAAGGGCTTTGATCCCAGTGCTTGCCCATCTCCAAATCGGAAATGATGAATTTATCTGTGAACTTGGGAAAGTTCTGTTGAGTGTCTGTTGTATGAAAGTTCTGGTACAGAAAGGGATCTGCAGATGCTAAATGACAAGGACCCTGCCCTCTAGAGCAGCCAAGTCCTGGGAACAAAGTAGGGTGGAGAGGAGTCAGGAGGAAACATATACAGGAATAACCGTGGGCAGTAAGGATGGAAAGGGGTAAGTGCTGTAAGCGAGGCACAGGCAGAGAAAGTGCAGCCGTGATCTTGGACACAAGGAAGTAGGGAACTCCGTACTGACTTTAGCACATGTGAACCAGGCACATTTTCGTCTGTTGTTTTGCTCTAGTAATGATACTGATATCTTGCAAACATGCTTCTTCGTCACAAAAACTGAGCTAGTATTGTTAACCTAGGACGTAGTCTGCACCAAAGTACTTCTGTGTCTTGTGAGGCTCTGTTGAACACAGAATCTGCTCTGTAGGAATATGCTCCATGGAGGTAATGTTGAAAAGCAATAGTATTGCCGTTTGAGTTTTGAAGATGAAACTATTTCCATGTTCTGGTAGATGGCCCATTGTAACAATTCTTTTCTTATCTGATTGTAGCTAGCTCTTTTAAAGATGCAGTTCTGACTCAGACACTTTCACCAGTCCCTGACTATGTAGGGATTTGGTTTCTAGAACAGAGACTAAATATTTCTCTTATTTAGTATGGAGGGGCTGTGCAAGTTCCTGGAGAGGGGAGTAGGGCAAAACCAGAGGGTAGGTGGACGTGGGGCAGCTGTAAGCTGGGGTTGAGAGTGGGCAGGTGAATGGTGAGGTACCAGTGGAGGATCTTCCCAGTTGCAAAAGTTTAGTTGCAGGCACAGAGCACTCTGCACCAGATGCTGTTAGGAACACATAAAAGCAAACAGCAGCAAAACTCGTTCTTACATCTCTGGGCATTACTCCTTTCTGTGGCCCAATGAACCAGGTACATAGCAATGAATCTGAACATATATTTTTTTAATGCAGTGACATAATATATACTCCATTTATTTAATAAACCCCCCATGGAATAAATGTGTTATATTTTTATATATATATATCTTTGGTCCTCCCAACAAAGCTACAAGCCTCTATTTTTAGGTCCATTAGAATGCTGATAAGGACACAGATGAGATTAGTGAGTTACCACGTAGCCACAAGATGACAGAACAGTGATCCAAAGCAGAAGGTGGCACATTCCAGCACCTTCCTTGCCTCTGCTTTGTATGGATGGTGGTCATTGTGAAGGCATTCTGAGAGGCCTGACAATAGGCACTTTTTTTTTTTTTTTTTTTTTTAATTATACTTTAAGTTCTAGGGTACATGTGCACAACGTGCAGGTTTGTTACATATGTATACGTGTGCCATGCTGGTGTGCTGCACCCATTAAGTCGTCATTTACATTAAGTATATCTCCTAATGCTATCCTTCCCCCCTCCCCTCTCGCCACAATAGGCCCCGGTGTGTGATGTTCCCCTTCCTGTGTCCAAGTGTTCTCATTGTTCAATTCCCACCTATGAATGAGAACATGCAGTGTTTGGTTTTCTGTTCTTGCCATAGTTTGCTGAGAATGATGGTTTCCAGCTTCATCCATGTCCCTACAAAGGACACGAACTCATCCTTTTTTATGACCGCATAGTATTCCATGGTGTATATGTGCCACATTTTCTTAATCCAGTCTGTCATGGACATTTGGGTTGGTTCCAAGTCTTTGCTATTGTGAATAGTGCTGCAATAAACATACATGTGCATGTGTCTTTATAGCAGCATAAAATTTATAATCCTTTGGGTATATACCGAGTAATGGGATGGCTGGGTCAAACGGTATTTCTAGTTCTAGATCCTTGACTAAACCAGGAAGGAGTTGAATCCTTGAATAGACCAATAGCAGGCTCTGAAATTGAGGCAATAATTAATAGCCTACCAACCAAAAAAAGTCCAGGACCAGACGGATTCACAGCCGAATTCTACTAGAGGTACAAGGAGGAGCTGGTACCATTCCTTCTGAAACTATTTCAATCAACAGAAAAAGAGGGAATCCTCCCTAACTTATTTTATGAGGCCAACATCATCCTGATACCAAAGCCTGGCAGAGACACAACAAAAAAAGAGAATTTTAGACCAATATCCCTGATGAACATCGATGCAAAATTTTTATTTAAATCTCTTTGTGACAGGAGGGCTGTGTCTTCTAGGGAGCACGCTACCTGACAGAACATGCTGGATAATTCAGAAACATCTTGAGTTGACATTCCACAGGCAACTGGACAATCTTTAAATCTGTTGTGTGTTTGTCTGTCGAAATCTGTGACTCTCTTCTGATGCTGTGACTTCCTTTTCACTAGAGTAACTCAGCTTTTCTTGGGAATCTTTCATCCGTTGAACTCAGGGACAGGAGGGGATGCAGTCTCATCTGCCTGCTCAACCCTTGGTGAATCTGGAGTCTGCTGGTCTCTGAATACACAAGAAATATGTGTCTTTCCTCCCACTGATTCAGCTTCAAGTTCAGATGTCCTGTTATTTCAGCAAGAACATCCAATCTGTTGTGTTCCGAGGCATCCAGTACAGTGATCCTCTTAGATTCCTTAAATTTAAAATTTCAATTTAAACTTAGAAAATCACAAGGTAAATTTTTTAAATGAGTTTGTAGCTTTAATCTTTCATTAAAATCATCTAAACCTTCACAGTTTGCTATAGTTTAATTATATCATAAGAAAACAGTGGTTTTAAATTTTTAAATTTCTATTATAGTGATAAAAGGCTTATTACAAGAAATTGCAGTCCTCGGTCTGCCCACCCCTCCCATTTCAACTCCTACTCCCCAGAGACAACAGATTTCAAATGACTTCACTGATTCTTCTGATACCCAGGTCCACCATTCTAAGAAGATGCTGTGTTTCTATCTTTTCTTTTCATCAATTTTGGGTATTTATCATTACAACAGTGGAGAATTCAGCTGTCTTACTGCTTATTCTTACTAAACATGTCCCTTTCTTCAGACTTCCAAAATTTGGGAAATTAGCAGTAACTATTTAACTGTGTGGGTCTACTTAAACATTTGAGATAGCAAGACCAACCCCTCTTCTTTCTCCTCCTCCTCCTCCTCAGCCTACTCAACGTGAAGATGACGAAGATGAAGACCTTTGTGATGATCCACTTCCATTTAAGAATAGTAAACATATTTTTTTTCCCTTGGGGTTTTCTTAATAACATTTTCTTTTCCTCTAGCTTTACTTTATTGTAATAACACAATATATAACACACATATAAAATATATGGTAATCAACCGTTTATGTTATCCATAAGGCTTCTGGTCAGCAGCAGGCTATTAATAGTTACGTTTTGGGGGAATCAAAAGTTATTTGTGGATTTTCAACGGCACAGGGGTTGGTGCCCGTAACTCCCACATTGTTCAAGGGTCAACCATATGTGATGATTATTTGTAATTTGTTGATATTCTTATTAGTGTACTATGATGATTGGTTTCTTTTGTCATGAAACCTCCCCGCCACTGCAGTTAGTAAATGCCATATGAGGCTGGTATTGCTAATTGCTGCCCAATAGCCATTTCATCTTCCTCATTGCTGGCTGAATGCTGATTTAGTTGTGATGTTCACCCCTTTGCCACTTGATTCAGTAACAGATAGAGCCCCATCTCCTGCCCTGGGGGGAAAAACCTGCAGGGCTTGCCTCTGGAAGGTTTCTTTATCTTAGAGAGACAGACAAGGAAGAAACATCCTCCCTACAAACCCTGTGGATCACTTACTAAACGCAAACATCCAAGCATGTCAGGACTATCAGTTTTTCTCGCTGGATCTGCTTTCCACTGCCTTCTGCCTTTCTGTTCCAGTCTGAACTGGTTCATCTCTGGGCCTGGCCACCACCCATTTCCTTTCGGTTTGTCTGTCCTGGCTTCCCTGTCTTCTTCATTTACATAGTCATTTCACAGAAGCATATTCTTTAGAGGTTTCGGGAATATACATATATTTGAATTTTTGCATGTTTGCAAATGTATTTATTCTGTATTCACCGTTGATTTGATAGTTTAGCAAATAGAGTTCTAGGTGGAAATCATTTTTTCTAGTGGTGTTACCAAATACTTGCTTTTGCTGTTCAGAAATCTGTTGCCGTTGTGATTCCTTTTATCTGTGATTTATTTTCAGTCTTTTGAGGATTTAGGGCTTTCCATTTATTCCTAGGACACTGAAATTACTTGATGCTATGCTTTGCATATTGCAATTTTTTTTTTCCTAGACTTTTGGTGGGCCATTTTAATTGGGAGACTTATGTTTTTCAGTGTTGAGAATTTTCTTGTTTTGTTTCCCTGGTAATTTGCTCCTTTTGTTTTCTCCATTCTTCTTCTTTTTTTTTCCTTCTGCATATCTGTTAGAATTTAGAGCTCCTAGGTTGATTCTCTAGTTATTTTATCTTTTCTCTCTTAGTTTCTTTTTTTTTTGGGAGGGGGTTTCTAATTTCTGAGACATTTCCTTGACTTTAATGCCTTCTTTGATTTTTACATTCTAATTGTCATGTTTTTTGTTTCTCTAAGCACCTCTTTATTCTCTGACTGTCTCTTTCTGTAGCACCCTATACTTGTTTTATGGAGACTCTTATCCCTCTGAAAAAATTAATTAGAATTTTAAAATATTTTTTCCTGTCTTTCAAGTGGGGAATACACAATCTGTGGTACAGCCATATAATGGAATACTACTCAGCAATAAAGAGGAACAAACTATTGATACATGTGACAATATGGATGAACCTTGAATGCAATATGTATTGTATACTACTACTATTAACTATAATAAATAATACCCAACTACTTTTATTAATGATATATCAATATTAATAATATAGTATAATAATATAATCTACGTTTATCCATATTAAAAATGAAAGAAGCCAGAGTTGAAAGGCTACATGTTGTTTGGTTATATTGATAAGACATTCTGGAAAAGACAAAACTATAGGGATGGAGAATAGGTTATATTTGCTAGTGACTCGGGGAGAATAGCTGATTACAAAGCGATAACATGAGAGAAGTTTTTGGGGTTATCAACTGTTCTGTATCTTAACTGTGTTTATGGTTTCTATGTGTATATGTCAAACCTTACAGAACTATAAACCGAAAAGAATGAATATATTGTTGTGAATGAAAATCTTTTAAAAAGGTTTTCTTATGTTTTCTGTATTTTTTAATGCCTTTTATCATTTCAAGTCTTTTTTACATATTTGGTCATTTTTTGCTATTCATATTTAAGAATCAGGCATTAAAAGCTGATTGAAATCTAGGGTCACATATCATGTGTTGTATGCATTTGCTCTAGTAGCTGTTGAGAGTGTGGCAGATAAGCTATAAAGGCCAGGCGCGGTGGCTCATGTTTGTAACCCCAGCACTTTGGGAGGCCGAGATGGACAGATCACAAAGTCAGGAGTTTGAGACCAGCCTGGCCAATATGGTGAAACCCCATCTCTACTAAAATATTCAAAAATTAGCTGGGCATGGTGGCATGTGCCTGTAGTCCCGACTACTCGAGAGGCTGAGGCAGGAGAATCGCTGGAACCCAGGAGGTGGAGGCTGCAGTGATCTGAGATCGCACCACTGTACTCCAGCCTGGGCGACAGAGCAAGATTCTATCTCAAAAAAAAAAAAAAAAAAGAAAAAAAGCTGTAAAATGCTTACAGACACACACTCACACTTGCACACTTACAGTCACACACAGAATGCTTCTTGGGTTTTCCTCTTCTTTTTCTTTCTTCTTTTCCTCCAGCCTCCTTGGAACCAAAATCTGGCTTTTGGTGGGGAATGGAGTCTAGGGATCATTTGTCCAGCATTACTTTATTCTTTCCATATTAATCAGAGGACTTGCCATCTCAAGGGTCCCCCTTTCCTCGCCACTTTCCTCACACGTCCTTGGCCTACAGGGCTTTGGCATTTTCTAGGCTAGGACCCCCTTCCTTCTTTCCTTTGGGGTTGAGAAGGCCACCACATGCGGATCGCACTCTCAGCCTGTCCGTCTGCTTGGGAAGCTCTGTCCCACTGCTGTGGGGAGGTTTGCTTCCTATTTACTTGCTCTGTCACAATCCCTTTTGACATCAGAGAGTGCTCCCATTGAGAGCTGAAAACTGTTGATCAGAATTCCTGGTTTCTCCTCCCCCATCAGAGCTGTCCTCACACTTTAGTTAGAAAGACCGCCTAACAGTAGACTTGAAACAGATTTCTCTGGTCAGGAGAAGGGGAGTCAGTGTATAGCTGTGCTAGTCCTAGCAGTCAGATGGTGGAGGACTGTCTGGGCTGTTGCTGCAGTTCTGGAGAGCTGCCCCTGGGAGAAGTGCCCCTGGGGTCAGGAGCCTCCCAGGAAGCTGTCAGGACCACCTGCCAGAGAGGACGCATTAGCATCATTCCTCTTCCCATGCCTAACACTTATGCATACATGTCGTACATGTAAGAGGATGTGACAATCACTAAACCGAATTGACTAATTAGCTTTTTAACTATTTTATTTAAAAGATAAGAAGCCTGAGACCTATGGAATTTCTTTGAGAGTCTTTGATTAAAATGGATGCGTTTATGGGTATTTAACAGTGAATTTCTAAACTGATTTTTAAATATTTAAAACATGCCCATGAAAATTCATACTTACTCAGGTTTGTGCTTTTGAGAATGTTTGATTTTTGTTGCATTGAGAAATTGTCTATTCTCATAATGAAGATGTATGAAGCCTCAACCCCATCCTGAAAATGCCAGCAAGACAGTTTTCCCCCCTTGCATTATAGATTGGGTGCTATTCAAACACACATCAACATGCTGCTCTTTTAAAAAGCCCTCTTAAATTTTGTTGGGAATATAAATATCTTTCACTATTTTTCTTCGATCTTTGGTGAAATGTTGGAGGATTACTGCAAGTTACCCAAAGCAATCTTATTCATTTATCTCAGTTGAGCAGAAAAACCAGTCATTCTCCCCAGCATATTATCATTTATTTTTCCTTCATGTTTCTGGGCTGAGTTGGTTCCTAGCTGAATAATACGGTTTTTCCTTTTTAATTTATTTTCATTTCCTTATCTCTTCCTTAAAGATACTCCAAGCCTGCTGATCCAAAATGCTTTGTTCATTACAAAGTCTAACTTAATGAAAATATAGAGTCTTATGACGAGCCCTGGGACATGAAAGCGTATACCTTTCCATTTAGTTGGAGGGTTTTGTGCTCACCTGTGCAGTTTATTTAATTGCTTTCTGGTTGTTACAACTTTTTTTTTTTTGCTTGGGCTGCATCATGGTGTCACATATTCAGCTTCATCCTTCTAGAGATCTAGTTCATTTGACAGAAGAAAGGATATGAGCTTCTGATGAAAGATAAAAGAAATTCACCTTCAGGATAAAAAGGAATTTGAAGGAGCCCTGTGTAAAGCGACCTGGTGCAGGCTTTTGAGCTGTAAGTGAACCTCACTTCACTCCTGATGATGTTAGAATGATTTATTCCTTCCTTTCAGATAGCAAACCATCCCTGAGGTTTATAGCCTGCAGTCCTGTAGATAAGGGCGGGTCATGTGCCACCTCCATCCATTCCGTGAGTCTAAGGTGTATGTAAGAGTCAAGGGCGTGCAGCTCAAGTGTACCTCCTGCTCTCAAGTAAACCCATGTTTAGTGGGCTAGAAGCTCGGTGGCGAGTGGCCTAGCAGAAGAGCTTGAGTAACTGTCCATGCTGCCCTTTCAGTTTTCACCAACCCGACTCACCCCCACTCCCGGAAATCAGCTGCCCTCCCTGGAATTAGCTTTTCTTCCCACCTGCTCAGGTGGATTTTGGGATTCTCTGGCAGCTACTCAGTCCAGCCTGTCCACATTGCAGAGGAGAATAAGGCCATAAGATTTGTGGTAGGAAGGAAGAAGTGGAGAGGGTTTGTTGGGAATATTCATATAAGGTGTTTGTGGTTAGGAATTAGGAAGGGAATAAATTAGTGAAATATTACAGTGCTATATTAATACTCAGGCAGGTGACTACTTAGAAAGAGATATGCTAAAAGAGTGGGTCCAGGCCAGGCGCGGTGGCTCACGCCTATAGTCCCAGCACTTTGGGAGGCCGAGGAGGGTGGATCACAAGGTCAGGAGATGGAGACCATCCTGGCTAACACAGTGAAACCCCCGTCTCCACTAAAAATACAAAAAATTAGCTGGGCGTGGTGGTGGGCACCTGTAGTCCCAGCTACTCGAGAGGCTGAGGCAGGAGAACGGCATAAACCAGGAGGCGGAGGTTGCAGTGAGGCGAGATCGCGCCACTGCACTCTAGCCTGGGTGACAGAGCGAGACTCTGTCTCAAAAAAAAAAAAAAAAAAAAAAGTGCATGTCCAGCCTCAGTTGCATTCAGGTGCCAGGCAGCAGGTAGCAGAGGCTGTGAAGCAACCAGGTGTGCATTTCTAGGCCAAGTAACCACTGCAGAAGGGGAAAGTGCGTGCCCTGCAAACATACACTTGAATTCCATTTTAAAAAGCACCGTTGCCTACTCCTGTGACAAGACAACAAAAACCTTGTCTGATTCAGCTCTTGGGGTGCCAGTTGAAATGCCTATAGGAAAAGTACATCGTCATTTCTGTAATTGAGGGTGTTTCCTTTTCTCTCCGTTTGGAATCCGTGTCTCCTTTTTTCAGTCTTCTGTTAATGAACACAAGCACATAACATTGGGATTGGAGCAGTTTGGATCTTATCTGTTATTTTTTAGATGGCATATTAATCTTCAATGTGTTGGCTTTTCAAACCTGTCTCATGAAGTAATGGCAGAGAATTTATCACCAACTCTTGATGGTCAAAGCCAGTGTTCTTGTTGCCATTTGAAGCTGCCAGTGTTTTAAACTAAATTTTAAAAAATTTCCTTCCTTCACCAGAACAGAGAACGCTCAGTTTTTCTGGTAAGCAGATAGGGTTGCAGATAATTGAAATCCATAGATCAGTCCCATGCTTTATTTTAGGTATTATTTTACCCTCTTTCCTTATGAAATCATTCTTTAGAGCGAACAGTGTTTGACAGATTTGAGTTTCCCAGTGGCTTCTTTTCTTTAGAACTTCACCACTGGGGCAATAACAAGGAACTAAAAAGGAAACGGGTAGCTGGGGTTAGAGGGGACATATGCCTCTGGCATCACCTACAAATCCTGTACTCAGACCTTGAATGATACAGCCCTTCCTTGTGTGCCAGTGGAGGGAGGTCAGCCTGATACTTTGTTAAACTAGCCACACACACACATGCATATACGCCCACAGACACACACATACCTACATTGCGGAGAGACTCAGATCTCATTTCCCCACCCCTTCAATTGAGATTTCTGTCTTTTTCTTGCCATTACATGGTACTTTGTATTTCTGTTTAACAACATATTTTATTACACCCTGTCTTGCTTTTATTAGTGATTAGCTATATGTATGTTCTATCCTTTTCCCTCAGGAGAGAGCAATTTCTTCAAGGATTAAGACCCTTTTATCTTTCATTTCCTATTGCTCCTTGCACTGTGTGTTGTAAGCCAGTAGATGCTCAGTAAATCAGGTCCATCTTAGAACCGTTGCCTTGCTTTTCTCACCTCCCTAACCCAGGAGGC
Organism: Chlorocebus sabaeus; assembly: GCF_047675955.1. Taxonomy (NCBI): domain Eukaryota; kingdom Metazoa; phylum Chordata; class Mammalia; order Primates; family Cercopithecidae; genus Chlorocebus; species Chlorocebus sabaeus. The sequence continues at coordinate 8,179,343 of NC_132906.1, forward strand.
CTTGTTCTATGGAGGCTGCAGTCTGTCAAGGGGAATAAGCAGCAGACCGAGGCTGAGGAGCCAGGCCCCACCCTGCTGTGACAGCGCCTACCTGTGTGACTTTGAGTAATTCACACAGTTACTCAAGACTGCGGTTTCCTCATTTATAAAACAAGAGGGCTGAACTAATTAATACCTGTTTCTTCTCACTTCTAACATTCAGTGATTAATATACTCTTAGCAAGACATGACCCCGAAAGCTAAATAAATTAGGAAACACTTTATGATGACACCATACTAATTAATTCAACAGGTAATTTATTGAGTGCCTACAATGTATGGAGTACTAGCCTAGTCACTGGGATCTGTGGTGAGCAGGGCTTACCCATCTTTACTTTCATGGAGCTTTCATTCTATTGGGAGAGGAAGACAGTGAACCAGTAAACACATAAAATAGCTGTTAAAGGCTGGGAAAGAAATGACAAAGGGCTGTGACTGAGGGTAGAGGAGGACCATCCAGGAAAGCCCTTCTGAGGAGGGACCCTTTAGGCTGAGACCTGACATGTTAGAAGTGGGAGAGTCAGACATGGAGCATGCACAGCTGTGTCCTGGCTAGAGCCAAGAGTGAGGGAAGTTTCACAGGGCCATGCAGGCCAGGGCAAGGCTGCCAGTGGGGATTTTGTAGCCAAAAATGACCTGATCTGATTAATCTGCCAAGATATTCGCCTGGCTACCATGTACAGGGAGAACAGCTCTTTAGAGAAGCAAGAGCGAAGTCCGGGAGCATGGTAGGAGACGTCTGGCTTCCATGGGAGATGCATTCTGCATGGATTCCTCTTCCTCCATAGAAAGGAATAAACCACTGATGGACACAGTGCCCAGGGTGACTCCCAGGTGCACTGTGCTGGGGGAAAGAAGCTGGACCCTGTGGCCACCCACTTGCTGTATGGTTACGTTTAAGCAACATTCTGGAAAAGCAACAGTGGAGGAACAGAAATCAGATCATTGGTTGCCATAGGTTGGAGGAATGTTTGGAGATGATAGAACTGTAATTGAGGTGGTGGTGTGTCCGGAATTGGTGGGTTCTTGGTCTCACTGACTTCAAGAATGAAGCCGTGGACGCTTGCGGTGTTACAGTTCTTAAAGATGGTGTGTCTGGAGTTTGTTCCTTCAGACGTTCAGATGTGCCTGTAGCTTCTTCCTTCTGGTGGGTTCGTGGTCTTGCTGGCTTCAGGAGTGAAGCTGCAGACCTTCACGGTGAGTGTTACAGCTCATAACAACAGCGTGGACCCAAAGAGTGAGCAGCAGCAAGATTTATTGCAAAGCGTGAAAGAACAAAGCTTCCACAGGTGTGGAAGGGGACCCGAGGGGTTTGCTACTGGCTGGCTCTGGCAGCCTGCTTTTATTGCCTTATCTGGCCCCACCCACATCCTGCTGATTGGTCCATTTTACAGAGAGCTGATTGTTCCGTTTTGACGGAGTGCTGATTGGTGCGTTTACAATCCTTGAGCTAGACACAGAGTCACAGAGTGCTAGTCCCTCCACTAGGTTAGCTAGATACAGAGTACCAATTGGTGGATTCACAAACCCTGAGCTAGACACAGAGTGCTGGTTGGTGCACATACCATCCTCGGCTAGATATAAAAGTTCTCCAAGTCCCCATCCAGTTCAGGAGCACAGTTGGCTTTACCCAGTGGATCCTGCACCAGGGTTGCAGGTGGAGCTGCCTGCCAGTTGCGCGCTGCGGGGCCTGCACTCCTCAGCCCTTGGACTGTGGAGAGGACCAGGCGCCATGGAGCTGGGGGCAGCTCCCGTTGAGGATGTGAGGAGGCTCAGGCTGCGTGGGAGCCCACTGCAGGGGAGGAGCTCAGACATGGCGGGCTGCAGGTCCTGAGCTCTGCCCCCCAGGGAGGCAGCTAAGGCCCAGTGAGAATTTGAGTGCGGAGCCAGTGGGCCGGCACTGTTGGGGGGCCCACCGCAACCTCCGCAGCTGCTGACCTAGGTGCTAAGCCCGTCACTGCCCTGGGCCGGCGGTGCACCCGTGCCCTCTGGAACTCACACCGCCTGCGAGCGCAGCCCCGGTTCCCAGGTTCCCACCTGCGCCTCTCCCTCCACACCTCCCCGCAAGCAGAGGGAGGAGGCTCTGGCCTCAGCCAGCTCAGAGAGGGACTCCCACGGTGCGGTGGCGGGCTGAAGGGCTCCTCAAGCACCGCCAGAGTGGAAACTGAGGCCGGAGGCCGAGGAGGCACCGAGAGTGAGGGCTGCTAGCACATTGTTACTTCTCAGTGGGAGTTGCAAGACTGTATTCCAAAACTCACAAGACTGTACAGTAAAAATGGTGGTAACTGCATGTCAATTATACTTTAGTAAAAAGCAAAATAACATCCTGAGCAAGAAAAAGATGTTCCAGTTTGAATGATGGTCATTCTAATTAGGAAGAGTTTTTCAAGGAAAGGGATGGAGCAGGAAGTGGGGGAAATGGAAGGTTAGAATGAAGAGTGGCATGTTTTTCTCTTGAGGGTAGTAGATATTTATTCAACAAATAATTCCAGGGTACTCATTCTGTGCCAGGATGAAACAGAAACCCTTGTTGGAGCTTAAGAGTTCTGGATGAAGATGCAAATGTGCATACCCTTTAACACAGGGATTCTGCCTTTAGGAATTTATCTGAAGGAAGTAAAGGGTGCCATAAAGTTGTGCATTCACTGACTTTCTGTGAAAAGTTATTTAACAAGATAAAAATTGAAGACAATCTAAACTCTTGACAATAAGGGGAACTGGTGAATAGATTATAGTGTAATTGATTATTACTTGGGAATATTCGATGATAAAGTTTTTACTATATGTATTTATATGGGTGGAAGAATATGACATGCACAGTGAAAAATTGGGGTTATAGAACTCATTCCATGTGTGTAAAAACAAAAAATCGAAAATACTACATTTTTACCTTTTTAAAAATATATCTAAAGATTCATTTCTTCTTTAATTTTTTTATTTTTTGTTTTTTAATTTTTTTTTAGATGGAGTCTCGCTCTGTCACCCAGGCTGGAGTGCAATGGCGCAATCTCAGCTCACTGCAACCTCCACCTCCTGGGTTCAAGCAATTCTCCTTCCTCAGCCTCCTGAGTAGCTGGGATTACAGGTGAGTGTCACCACACCCAGCTAATTTTTGTATTTTTAGTAGAGACGGGGTTTCACCATGTTTGTCAGGCTGGTCTCGAACTCCTGACCTCGTGATTCACCCGCCTCAGCCTCCCAAAGTGCTGAGATTATAGGTATGAGCCACCATGCCTGGCTGATTCATTTCTTTTATAATTGGCAATGTGAGTCGTTCCACTTTGGAAAAAAAGTCATCCAAGACAAAAACAAAACAAAATAAACATTAAGCACAATCGGCAAGGAATGAATGTCCTTTATTTTCTGGGTGAAATTCTCCCCTGGAAAGGACTTTTTTTTTTTTTTTTTTTTTTTTTTTTTTAAGGGTATGCTTGAAATGCTTTTTGTTGGCAAATGTGAGTGAAACTTGTTTTGGAGAAACATGCAGCATTTTGATTGGGGGAGATTTTAAATATCAATGAACATAATATTTTGCTTAAATATCACCTTGGTCTAAACTAGGAAAAACCATTACCCCCTCTCCTGGTCCTCTGTAGAGGGGAAATCGCAGCATTTCATTTATGTATATATTCTTTTTACTCTTTCTACTCATGGTAAAATAAAAATAAAATAGCCTCTGCTACCTCAATGAAAAAAGATATTTTGAACACCGTCCTATTTATATATTAGAATAAAATGTGATATGCTGCCCATATTATGTACATAAGATAAGGACAGCAAAGCAGGCTCCAGAGAGCTATTACACTTTGTGTTATGTGACACCATAGATAGCTGCAGAGTCCCTGAATATATATTTTAACATCTCCCAAAGAATAATTCAATTTTTAACCATATCATAAGGACACTGTACTTGTAGGGTTCATTTAGTCTGCAGAGCATCAAGTGTTAGATTATAATTGTGCCTGTTGAGAATAAACATAACCAACATTATGAAATAAGACCAAGAAACTGAATATTCCTAAGTAATTACAACTGCAGAAAACATGGAGGTATTATTACCGGGAGACTTTCAGATGAATACATTGACTTGTACATAAACATGTAACTACATACACAATTATTTTATTAACTGTGGCAAAACACTGTGGGCACCAAATACATACCCAGTGGAGATGCCAACTAAAATTTGAAAGCTAGGATTTTGAATTTGTTTGCATTGTTACATTTACTCTTGAATTTTGGGTTCATATTCTGTTTATTTTTCTGTATCCTAAAGTTCTACAGGATAGTTGATTGCATGGCAGGATCTGTAGTTGGAGCTCCTTTGGCAAAGTTTTATGAAGTCAGATGAAATTGCATTTACATTCAGAGGCATGGTGATTGAATGTATATATGAAAATTCACAACTGATAAAGCATTACACAGCAGTCCTGGCAGCCAAGGAGAGCTGTACAACAATACTTCTCAATCTTTCAAAACCCATGCGCCCTTTTAATAACTCAAAAATCCCCCAAATTTTCTTTAGTTTATTCTCAAAGTAAAGTATTATGACAAACATAAATCAAACTGATGATCAGAATATACTTTTCTGTCTACTCTTACTTGGATATTCGGATATAGCCCTCTTCGGAGGACGTTGCTCAGTTGGGAAGGGTGGCTTTACAATTTTCATCTTGAAAGATTGGAAAAAAAAAAAAAGGGGAATCACATTGTAGTGAACATCTCACCTTTCTGAGCTGAAGTTAGGATGAGATTACCTCATCTGGAGTGCCTACCATGTGCAAAGTGCTGTCCCAGAAATTACATAGGAAACAGAAGTGCCTGTGCTATTAACCTTCAGCCTAGTGAGCTTATAATTTCATAAAGGGAATAAGACACATGTAATGACAATAATGAGTCACATATAACTGTAATAAAAAGACACACTTAACTATTTTAGATGGACATGGCTGTGATGAAAAAGCATGGTATGACCGTTCCAAAAGGAAAGATCTATGGATTCAGGACACAGAGAGAAAATATTTAGTTCCACCTCTACCTTTTTAGTGGGGAAGGGAGGAGAGGAGAGAATTTAGGAAAGGTTTCATGAAGGAGGTGGCCTTTGAGCTGGACTTCGATGCTTAGAGCATGGAGCTGTTGGGCAGGAGGAAGATTTTACAGGGCAAATGTACTTTAAGTAGAAGAGTCAAGGAGATTAAATCTGGAAACATATATAGGCCCTGTGCTCATTGGACCTTGAACATCAAGCCGAGAAGTGTCACCTTAGCCTGTCGTTTGGCTGGGTCACTCAGGCTGATATTCTTGGATGGTACCGTGGTGGATCCAGTGAGTTTCCCTTCATTCAAGAATGCCTTTCATGCTGTATTGGACAAAAAAAAAACATGGGTCACTGGAAATCAAAGCCTAAAATGGATGAAGAAATTCTACATGAGTGTGTAGATGCTATCATTTCACTTCACGATTTCATGATTTAGAAATGTATGTGCATTTGGCCAGGCCCAGTGGCTCATGCCTGTAATCCCAGCACTTTGGGAGGCCAAGGTGGATGAATCACTGGAGGTCAGCTTGGCCACCATGGTGAAACCCCGTCTCTACTAAAATGCAAACATTAGCTGGGCGTGGTGGCGTGTGCCTGTAATCCCAGCTACTCAGGAGGCTGAGGCTTGAGCCCGGGAGGCGGAGGTTACAGGGAGCTGAGATCGCACCACTGCACTCCAGCCTGGGTGATAGAGTGAGATTCTGTCTCCACCTCCCCCCACCACACCCGTCCCCCTGCCCCTGCACCAAAAAAAAAAAAAAGAAATGTATGTGTATTCACAAACCATTATCAGAGATTGTGAGCTCAGGAGAGCTGAAGATGTGCCTGATTATGAAAGATGGGCAGAGACAATTTTGTTTTTGAGCAAGGAGAGCATGTGATGCTCTGGCTTCATGCTAGCAGCCCTGATGCTGAGCCCATGTTAGGTTTTTTAAAGCCTTGATAGTTGGAGAGTTATGAGTACTATGAAAAATAAACAGTGGCCCTTATGAAATTGTAGGTTACTGTGTAGGACCGGTCGTGGTACTTCAGCCTCATTTTCTTGTCTGTCTTCACTTTCATTTTCTTTATTTTTCATGAGAGGCAACATTATAATTACTAATGTTTCAGCATCATGATTGACAGTTTCTTATGCTCTCGTGGACAAGATTGGGGCACATACAGTGGCTGCAGCGACTGGTGGGCAGAGGGGTGCCTGAGGAATGATTAGATGAGCATTGTGGAAGCGTTGTGGGGTCACATCCTTTTGGCACCAGGGGCTGCTGTTTTGTCCCCTGCTGTGTTCTGCTAACATTGGTGTCAATGAATGACACCAATGAGTGATTTATCAGTGAATTATCAATGAACGATAGTGTAGAAGGAACTCTTAGCTTTTCAGCCATAGTATGGGAACAAGAATGGATTGCAGATATTTTCGATGAAAAGTTAAGGATGGGCTCCACAAGTTTTAAAAGGATAGAATGATGTATTGAGATCAGCAAGATGACGTTTGAGAAGTATATTTTTATGATCCCACCCATGGGTGCTAAAGCCAGTTACAAATGTCTTGGATTGAGTCAGTGGAGTTTAGGACAACTTATATGGTACTTTGATGTTTTAATTAATGATGTGGAACTAGAGGGTGATTTAAATGTCCATGAGGAGGTCATTCTTAGAATGAGTGGTTAGAAGTATAACTAAGAGAATGGAAGACTTGCTTTATTGTGACTCTAGATGATGCAGTTAGAACTGAAGTATTGGCATAGCTCTGTGCACCTTGTATAGGAGGGACTTCAGGTTCCCTGGTGCATGTACTTAGAGGAAAGCTGTTTGGATGGTGGGAGTTTTCAAAAGCTAATCCTACAGTTGGGAGAATCTGAGTTCTTTGACAAGGAGTAGAATAGGTTTTGGGAGGAAGAGAGCGTATAGCTCTTTGTAAATACCTGAAAGGTCATTTGGTGGAAGAATTGCCTCATTCTCCTCTAGGGAGGCAGAGCTTGCCAACAGAGACCCTGTGCAGATGCGTGGTGAATTTTCTGGCCCTAGAACCAGGGGAAACCACTTAGAAGACTATTAAGCATCAGGCAGGTTATAAGCCTACATCTTTACATTCCTTTCAAACTAGTACTTAACTAATTGATTGTTTTTTCAAGATAAAGTATCACTTACCTCTAAGGCCATCGTTCTTAACGTTTTATAATAATGGATCTAAGGCATATGAAAGTTACATGTCTCACTCTGGGAAAATGCACTTCAGCTAGGGGTTTGTACCGTTGGTTGACCTATTTGCATATTTAATCACACAGTCCTGTATTATTATGAGTTTGAACTTTTATGATCATGTTATATGTTCTGTGAAAACATTTATCTTAGTAGAGGGCCTTGGATTGAAATTTAGATCTGGAAAGAAATTCATGTTTGTGTTTACTTTGCTGCTGTCTTATGGCAGGATGAGGGAGCTGGGGTGAGGGAGATGCATGAAGCCACATAAGGGGGAGGGAAGGAGACAGGAAACATGACTTCCTGTGCATAATTTTGCCTCATAAAATTGAAGAAAGTTTTAAATTTGCTTTTCCTGTTTTATGTGAACTTCCACGTGTTGTTTTCGATTTTTTCTATTCTTGTTCTTACAATAGTGTGTTTTCCTTTTGTTCTTCCTGTGTGGTGTATGATTCCATTCATGGGCAGCTTTTCTTCCTTACAGCTTCTGCTTTCTATCTGTGTCCCAGTTCTGCCACTCATGAGCTGTGTGACCTTGGGAATGTTACCTCCTCTGTGCTTTCATTTCCATACCGGGAAGTGGGGGGGGGGGTGGGGAAAGCGAGGAGATGTGAAGACCTGTCTCTGGAGGCCTGCTATAAATATTAAGCAGACAGTGTGGAAGGCTTCCAGCCTTCACTGGGGGACTTGGTGATGGGGCAGAGCCTTACTAAATTAAAATTGAATATTAAAGACTTATAATTGTGTAATTTTAATTTAAAGTTAAATTTTAGGCCATGTGCTGTGGCTCATGCCTATAATCCTGGCACTTTGGGAGGCCAAGGTGGGAGGATCACTGGAGGCCAGGAGTTTGAGACCAGTCTGGTCAATATATCGAGACCCTATTTCTACAGAAATAAAAAAATTAGCCAGGTGTGATGATGTGCACGTGTAGTCCCAGCTACTTGGGAGGCTGACCCAGGAGGCTCTCTCGAGCCCAGGAGTTCATGGTTACAGTGAGCTGTGAACGTGCTACTGCCCTCCAGCCTGGGCAACACAACGAGATCCTGTCGCAATGTTTTGAACAAATTTGTATAACTGCTGAGAAAATACTGGGCCCCTAGCAGGTTCCAGCTTTTTTTCTGTCCCCTTACCAGCAAGTACCACTGGTTATTGTTTACTGACAAACTTAAAGAACATTTATGATGTAATTCCTTAAAAATTAAAACACAACTCTTTCTAGCATGACGTTGGGTTTTTTGTTTTTTTTTTGAGACGGAGTCTCGCTCTGTGGCCCAGGCTGGAGTGCAGTGGCGCGATCTCGGCTCACTACAAGCTCCGCCTCCCGGGTTCACGCCATTCTCCTGCCTCAGCCTCCGAGTAACTGGGACTACAGGCGCCCGCCACCTTGCCTGGCTAATTTTTTTTGTATTTTTAGTAGAGACGGGGTTTCACCGTGTTAGCCAGGATGGTCTCGATCTCCCGACCTCATGATCCACCCGCCTCGGCCTCCCAAAGTGCTGGGATTACAGGCGTGAGCCACCGCGCCCGGCCGACGTTGGTTTTATACTTCTCTGTCACTTCCCTGCAGACATGTTATGTGTCGTGGGCTTTGATGCTTTGTTTTTGTTTGTCTCTGCTGAGCGAAGTTGCTTTCTTTCTCCCAGCTTCACCAGTTCACACCGAGGAGCGCTCTCGGCTGCATATTTACACTTCTGCCCGCAGAAAATTAGAGGCAGTTCCCTTCTGTGGATGGTCTATATTTATGAACGTTCTTGCCCTTCTCGACTTTCCAGGATACCTGTCTCTCCACCCAGGGAGCACAGCATTCTTTTAAACTGCAGTCTTACTGATTTGCCTACGTGCTTTTTGTATTTGTGCTTAGAGAACATGTGCATCTTCAAGGGAAACACTTTTAAAATTGAATAAACAAAGAAACAAGGGTTTGTTGAGAATCCCCTCTGTGTCAGGAAGCGCAGACTGGGATCAGGGTTTCAGCAACTTGGCTGAGGGCTGTATTGGGGTCAGGCTGCACCAGGGGGTGCTACTGGCTTACTGGAGATAAGGCTGGGAGGAGAAGATGGAGAAGGAGAAAAAGCATGAGAGTGGGGAGGATGAGGACAGTGAGGGAGTCGTGGAAAGAACAGAAGAGCAGTGTGGTAGGGAAATGCAAGCGCACATGCACGTGTATGACTGTGTATTTTCCTATGATCATACAAACATGGGGAAAGAAATGGAAAGACCTAGATGTTAATGTGTCTTGGGGTATGGGGTAGAAGAGGCAAATTTTAAAAAACGGAACAAAAACCAGCTTATAAGAAATGATCTTATGTATGTAAAAAAGTTTACCTGCTTATGTATAGATGTGAAAGAAAAGAGAGCTCTAATTTGGAAACACAGAGGGCTTCAGTGAGGAGGAACATGAGGATGGCTGCAAGGTGTCCTTGGGCTGGGTGATGGACGGTCACGTATTATATGATTTTGCTTTATAACATAAACATTTTATTAAATAGAGACAGGGTCTTCCTGTGTTGCCAAGGCTGGCTTTGGACTCCTGGCCTCAAGTGATCCTCCCACCTCAGGCTCCCAAAGCATTGGGATTACAGGTGGGAGCTACTGTGCCCAGCCCTCATATTCTTTTTAATATATGAAACAACATATTAACAATGATGAAGGGAAAACAGGTGGGTGGCCACGTTGCCATGTAACCTGTTTCAGGAGAAACATAACAGTAGTCTCCTGTGTGGTGTGCACGTGTGCTTGCATATTCTTGATGAATGAGGAGGAGAGTGTGGAAGGCTTCGAGTCTCCATTGGGGGAATTGGTGATAGGGCCGAACCTTGTTACTGTTAAAATCCCCTATCCCCAGTGCCTAATAAAATACATTCATAGTAGTGGATGAAACAATGTCAACCTTGAGTGGAATGGTTTAGTGGTGATCTGTGAGTCTACTTTCACAGAAAAGCATATCCTGTGTGGATTTTAAACTCTTTGGGGGCAGAAATAACACTGATCTTCCTCATCATTCATTTGGTCATTTATTCATTCTTTCGTGCTACAAATACATACTAAGTGCCTAATATGTATGCCAGATATTAGACAATATTTATTTTCAGTGTCTAGCAAATCAGAAAGTCTTTTTTTTTTTTTAATTCTTCAAAGTGAAAATACAGGATATTACAAATTCATCATTATAGGACGACCTAGTCAGTCAGGAAGGCTTCCTGGAGGTAGTGGTAGTTATGTTGCATATTGAAGGATGCAAAGGACTTGTTAGATGAGGCTGGGGGATGGTTCCACATTCCATGCAGATAGAAAAGTATGTGGAAAGGCCCTGAGGCAGGGAGTAATGAACATGGTACTGTGAGGAATGAGGCCAATGTGACAGCAGCCTGCAGAGCAGACGGTGAGGTGGGGACGAGGCCAGAAAGGTGTTCAGGGCCTGATCATGCAGGCCTCGAAGGCCAGAATGAAGCATTTCCCCCAAGTTTTTATTTTGGAAAATTTCAAACTTATAGAAAAGTTGCAGATGTAATAGAATTCTTAACTAGATATTCAAATGGTTGACTTTTGCCAGTTTCTTTCTCTCTTTTACTCTTTCTCCTTCTCATATGCACACACACATACATACACATGTTTTTCTTGGTTGAATCATTTGAGAATAAGTTAGAGAAATCATGACATACTACCCCTGAATTCTAAAGCATGGATATGTCAAGAACAAAGATAATCTCTGGCATAATTATAGCACGATTATACACCCAAGGAAATTAATTATGACATACCTGTACCTTATATACAGTCCATATTTACATCTCTCATTGCCCTAATAATATCCTTTGCTAACATATTTTGAAAATCCAGCCTCTGCTGACATTTTTTTTGGGACCAGTTAGGCCAGTTGTTTTGTAATACATACCTCAATTTAAATTCGCCAGGTTATTTTCTCATGGTTAAATTCTGGTTGAACATTACTGCATAGGTGATGTGTGGCCCTGAGAACTAACTAATATCAGGAGTCCGTCATGTCAGTTTCGATACCAGTGATGTTAAATTTGATCACGTGGTTAATGTGGCGTCTACCAGATCTCTCCATTGTAAAGATCAAATTTTCTTTTTGTAAGAAATAAAGTAGCTGGGGGGAAGATACTTTAAGCATCTATAAATATCTTGTTCCCCAACAATCTTTTACCCAATGTTTGCACCTTTGGCATCCCTTGTGCAAGGTAATTATTAATGCAGAGATTGCAAAATAGTGATTTTTCAAATTCTGTAAATTTTTTTCTACATTCATTGATACTCTTCTGTAAAGAAGAGCCTTTACTTCTCCTCCACCCTTTTAAATCAGTATCAGTATAGACTTGTGGATGTTTAAAATTTGGATTTAAGATTTCACATGCATTTATAATCCATTTTTAACATTAAACATTCTGATGTTTAATTTTTGTCCGTATTTGATCAGCGGGAGCCCTGATCAGAAGGGTTTTTGAGAAAACTATTGAGTGAATGAAATAATAGTATAGAAATGACGAATAAATCTGTGTTTACCACTTTTTTCCTCCTGAGAAGTTCTATTTGTCCATCTAATGTGAATGTATTTTTATTTCTCTCTAGGTCTCACGGACTAATTGGCTCTCATTCAGCAGGAACCTAACAGATAAGTCTTCCTGCTGTATATCAAGAGAATGCTTGCTTTTCAAGCTGTTCTGAGAATGATTAAAGCAGTGTCACAAGGTGACATTGTCAGGGGAGGACAAGCAGCCTGAGAATTTCCTATTAATCTGATTGCAGCTTGAAGGCAGCCCATTTCCATTAAGTAGGACTGCATGGCAAGCAGCCCCACCAAAGGGTTCACAATGAGCATCCCAGTGGCTCCTAAGAAATCATGTTACACTCAGCTGCGGGACAACAGAAATGCAGCAAGAAATAATAATGAGAGCATCCTAAGTCTGGGAGATACAAATGCCAATCAAATCATGTTGGAGGTCAGCTCCTCTCATGATGAGTCCAAGACATGTGACCTGGAAGATGAAATTGGAAATACAAATTCAAGTGAGCCAGAAAACCGTACCCATTTCCATAAGGAATTTCACCAACTTCAGGGCTTTGAGAAGGGATCTCAGCCTGGCTCCACCAGCCTGAAAGATTTTAGACTTTCTTCAACCATTCAGAGGGAACTCAATGAAGAGCACACAATGGAGAGAGGCACAGATAGCCTGCAGACCCCGCGGAGTATCCAGGGACCAAGTCTGTCGAGTTGGAGAAATGTGATGGGTGAGGCCAGTCTAGACGTTTTGGCTAAAAGGGATACTGAAATTCCCTGGCACGTTCCCAAGGATAAATTGGCAAAGACCCTCAACAATGAGGAACTGAGGAGGCATTCTTTGGAAAGAGCAAGCAGCTCTGTAGCTGTAGTCGGGAGCCTGACTCCGCAGCATCCACAACCTGCACCCCACGACTCCCAGGAAGCACGGGGTCAGGTGCCTGGGGGTGGGGAGGGGCCACAGAAGACATTGCCAGACCACGCTCTCCCGGCAGTGTTCCCTCCAACTGACAGTACCTCAGAGGGAAAGAGTGTGCATCATCCTAAACCATCTACCTCAGAGACCAAGCAGAGCACCCCCTCCGAGACCCAGACAGTGGGAGCACATGAACTGCAGGTGTGCAGTGAGCACATACCACGTTCTGCCCATCCAGAGCCTGCTCTGAATCTGACTTTGGCATCGAGGGAAATCCCGAGTAAGCCAGAAGCACAATTAGGTCAGGGAAAGGGAGAGGCCAAGCTGGAGCTGAAATATGTTTCACCCAGGAGGGTTGAACAGGAGGGAAAGGCAGCCCAGGAAGGGTATCTGGGATGCCACAGGGAAGAGAATCTGTCAGCCTTGGAGGGAAAGGATCTGTGTGGGGAAGCGCACCCAGAAACCACCGATGCACTTGGCTGTCTGCCAAACAGTGACCTCCACCACCTTGGGGTGGGAAGAGGCAACAGTGAAGAGAAGAGAGGAGTCAACCCAGGGAAGCCGGATTCTCTCCACACCACCCCCAAACAGGCCTCTGCTTCCTTAGGAGGGGCTGATAGTCAGCCCACTGGCAAAATGTCACCATGTGCAGGTGGGAAGTTGGGTGAAAGGACATCCAGCAGCTTTTCACCAGGTGATGGTCATGTGGCTTTTATTGCTACTAATCTGACTGACAAACCCTTGGATGTCATTGAGGAGGAAAGGCAGTTGGGCAGTGGGCAACCCACAGTGGACAAGGACAGTGTTACAGTTTTGGTGTTCAATCCTTCTGTTGGAGAGAGCCAGACAGAGGTGCCTGAGCCCCTGGAACCTCAAAGTGGCAGCTCAGAAGCACGGGAAAGCAGAGAGATCACCACATCTGTTGCTGAAAACAGGAACTTTCTAGAGAATGCAGATAAGATTGAACGCACCTCAGCAAGAGTAGATTCAGTTCTCAATATTCCAGCACCCCTCCAGCCAGAGACAACTGTGAACATGACCCACCAGCCTACAACACCCAGTAGCCGTTTTCAGGATGTTAGCGTGTTCGGTATGGATGCAGTGTCCCCCTTGGCGGTACCACCCCCTGCTGATAGTGCACGCTTGTTGAACACATCCCCCAAAGTGCCTGACAAGAACGCCTGCCCCAGTGGGATCCCCAAGCCTGTCTTCACACATTCCAAGGACACACCTTCCTCGCAGGAGGGAACGGAGAACCATCAGGTTGAAAAAACAGAGGAGAGGACAGAAACCAAGCCTATCATTATGCCCAAGCCCAAGCATGTGAGGCCCAAGATCATCACCTACATCAGGAGGAGTCCCCAGGCCCTGGGCCAGGTGGACGCCTCGCTGGTTCCAGTGGGGCTTCCATATGCCCCGCCCACATGTACCATGCCTCTTCCCCATGAAGAGAAGGCCGCAAGTGGTGACCTGAAGCCATCTGCCAACCTCTATGAGAAATTCAAGCCAGACCTGCAGAAGCCAAGGGTCTTCAGTTCCGGATTGATGGTGTCTGGAATCAAGCCCCCTGGACATCCTTTCAGTCAAATGAGTGAAAAGTTTTTGCAGGAGGTAAGAGAATGTCATTATGATATGGTCTGTAAGTTGACTGTCCCAAAATCTGTGATGTATTTTCAATGAGTTATGAAAGTAAAATGTCCTCTTTAAGTGAATTGCAGATTTTCATGGATACATTTGTGAAGAAATGGAGTCATTGACTAGAGGAGATTGTCTAGAGAAGTGACCATTTTTAACTAGAAGAGTCTGATTCTCTTAATAAGATGTACCCAATATCTAAGGAGACACATTGAAATTTCACTTACTGTAATTCGTATGAAATTAGATGAGTATGCATTAAATAGGCTTCCATGTTTAAATAAGTGAATATAATATAAGCCAGGTCAAAGGAAGAAAGAATGCAAAATTACTGTATTCTTCAAATAGATCAGACTCATTCCTCAATGGGGAGTATTTTCTACCTGGGAGTGTCTCTTATTCGTACGTGTGAAGAACAGCAAATGAGCAGAAAACAGTGTGTTAGGCATGGACTCTTTCTTTAAGATAAAAATAATAATTACAACTAACATTTAATTGAGGCCCAGCTCTGCATTGGGCCCATATAATACAGCATTTGATCTTTGTTGATCTTTGCTAATCCTTGCAGTAATTCCATGAGGGTTGGTATTGCAGTTTTTATCACCATATAGATACAGAAACAGACAGAGAGCTTTAAGTCACCCACCACGAAGGAAGGAGAGCTCTGAGAGTCTCACTCAGGCCTGTACAGTTTCAGACTGCACTGTGCTGTCCTTGGAGGGAAAGGATCTGTGTGGGGAAGCACACCCAGAAACCACCGCGGAGAAGTATATTTTGTATATCTAGTTAAGTACCTGGGAGCTATGGTGAGTCATCCTTCGAGACCTCAGAACAAAGATTTGTCTCCTGAAGGAGTCTTTTCATGACAGCCGGGTGATCAGTTAAAAGTAAGGCAGGAGCTGAGGATGGTGGCTCACGCCTGTAATCCCAGCACTTTGGGAGGCCGAGGCGGGCAGATCAGGAGGTCAGGAGATTGAGACCATGCTGGCCAACATGGTGAAACCATGTCTCTACTAAAAATACAAAAATTAGCTGGGCGTGGTGGCAGGCGCCTATAGTCCCAGCTGCTTGGGAGGCTGGGGCAGGAGAATTGCTTGCACCCACGATGTGGAGGCTGCAGTGAGTTGAGATCGCGCCATTGCACTTCAGCCTGGCGACAGAATGAAACTCCGTCTCAAAAAAAAAAAAAAAAAAAAAAAAAGGCAGGATGAGATCATCCTGTCTCTAACACCCTCCAAAGCTGACCAGGTTGCTTGGAACACAAGCTGGAGCCTGTAGGATGGCTAAGCCTTTAGGATGTGCTTACTGGGGCACTGTCAGCTACCCCCCCTCCTCTCCTTCCACTTTCCCTTTCTCACTCTGCTGCTTCAGGACCTTTGTACCTCCCTCTGCTTGGAATGTTCTCCCAGTTATCCAGGTGGCACTCTCCCTCACTTCCTTTAGGTCTGTGCTCCAACGTTATCTCCTTGGGAAGGCCACTGATCTTCCCTCTGAATCCCCTTTCTCTGATTTATTTCTTCCTAGCACCTGCCTCCACCTGCCATAAACACTTTTTTAGTTTTCCTGCATTGACTATAATGTAAATTCCTTGAGGGAAGGGATTGTTTTCAATATTTTCTTCCCCATTGTGTTCCCAGAAATTAGAATGGTGCTTATTATAATTATGTGCTCAAAAAATGTTGAATGATAACTGAATCGTGAACTCCGTATGTGTTGGAACCAAAAAAAAGTGTACCAAGGGTTTCTAGAGATAGGATGATTGAGTCCAGATTTGGACTCTAGCTTGGTAGGATGTATTGGCATATTTAAAGAATGTATCAATCACAGCAGAAGTTGTCATATCTAGCACAAAGACAAAGTTGAATCCATTCTTGGCAGCAGACATTGACCTAGGCAATCACTGACTAGGTGCTCCAACAAGCCGACCAGCTGTGCTGCCTTGAGGCAGGTCCTTAGCAACCAGATCACACAGCTTGCTCCCTGTGTTCTGACTCTGGGCCTGCCACCAGGCCTCTGGTTATAACTGACTTCCTACCTCGCATCTCTGGAGAGGATTCTGACTGGACAATTCAGGGGTCCAGTCACCTTGGCAGGGTTTGTCTTGCTGTATGGGGCTGCATGACATCTTGTTTATAAGTGACTTCTTACTCTGTGCCCTGCAATGAGAGCATGTTCTGGCTAGAGGACACTTGAGTCTGGCTTTAGGCAGTGGTCTCCCATTAAAAGTGAACAAATTGCCCTTCTGGTTTTATACATCAGTCTCTGAGTTTGGTTACAGTGAGTCATTCTAATTTCTAAACATTCATCCACCTGGGCCTCTGAGGCTCAGGGTCAGGCTCTGAAGCTGTGCTCTTCTATAAGGCAGGGAATCACTGCAAAGTTTCCATGAAGAGACCTGTCTTAGTCCATTTGTGTTGCTATGAAAGATGACCTGAGGCTGGGTAATTTATAAGGAAAAGAGGTTTATTTGGCTCATGGTTCTGCAGGCTGGACAGGAGGCATGGCACCAGCATCTGCCTATGGTGAGACCTCAGGCTGCTTCCACTCATGGGGGAAGGGAAGGGGAACCATGTGTGCGTTGATCACGTGGTGAGAGACGAGCAAGAGGGGAATAGGGGAGGTGCCAGCCCTCTCTTTAAGGATTGGCTCTCATGGGAACTAATAGAGCACGAACTTGCTCATTACCAAAAGGAGGGCACCAAGCCATTCATGAGGCATCTGCCCCCAAGGCCCACACACCTCCCCCTAGACCCCACCTCCAACATTGGAGATCACATTTCAACATAAGAGTTGGCAGAGACAAACCGTATCCAAACCATAGCCAGAGCCTACATTTTTCTCTATAAAAACAAACTCAGGAGGGAAATTGATTTGGATATGTAGGCCCAAACCCCACGTTGTAATTCTTTCTTTGTGCCCTTCTGTATTCTTCTGTATATTTCTTCTCTGTGTTGTTTCTGCTTCCTCCAAGAATAGTTTATATATTATATGCATATTGTCCCCAAACTATTTTCTCCACTTCATTATCTAGACACCACCTCAGGACTCAAGGAAATGGGATTGTATGGACTTTGTGTGGCTTTGGCGGTTCTGAGGGGTTCAGAGAGACCCCACTGGTGTGGAGAGAGCATCCCAAAGTCGTCTTCAAAGAATTTGTTTTTGTGCCTCGACTTTACAAGTTCGTTTGAAATGTCAGTTTCCCTCCCTGTACCTGGGGACCATTTTCTGCCATCATCAGAGCATCTGAGAGACCCAGGCCCGTTTTCAGGCTGCAGAAGGATATCCAGGTGTTGTGCTGGGCTCGTTTCTATGATAACCTTCTTTACTCGTAAAAAGTGGGGAACAGGCTGGTCCTTGGCCACCTGCTACTGCTCTGACATGCTGTAACCCAGTGAGTCCCCCTCTTGTGTTTGAGCTCAGTGCAGGAGATAAAAAAGCCGACTTCCTCTGCCAGTGTGCCCCAAGCTCACCATGGGGTGGCTGCAGTCTGGTCTCTAGGACAAGAACACATTTGTGATAATGTGTTGCAATAGAAGTATTTTTCAGCTATAGAAACCAGATTTTTTTAAATAAAATGAGAACCTCTTAAAAATAAGAACCCAAACCAGCTTCAGACTCTTCCATCATTATCAACAGATCCCCGCTGGTTACGTAGCATGGGTAGAAGTGGGAAAATCAAGAGTAAGCACTCTTCTGAGAGAGGAACTCTTTTTCCAGTTCGCAGGAGCAGGACAAGCATTTAAAACTTCTAGAAGTGGCTTCCAGGATCATCTGGCATCTAGTCATGTCCGGGTATTAGATATGTTTTCCTAAACAGGTGCCCTCTGCCGCTGGCTCTCCTGAGGTCTCAGGGACACTCCCTCCCTCCAACACCTTGGGAGCCCTTTTTATTTTTGGTGAAGGGAGGTGGGAAGAAAGGGGCAGGGCTGAGAGGATGGAGTGAGGCGATGTGCGTGCAGTGTACAGAGGTGTGATCCAGGGCTGCTCTCCCTCCTCACTGCTGCCACTCGTCTCTGAGGGGCACTGCATCAATTGGGGTTCCCCAGACTAATAGAACTAATAGGTGTGTGGTGTGTGTTCACGGGTCTATATATGTCTATACTTCGTCTCTTTCTCTCTTTCAATATATATTTTATATATATATATATCATATATACAGAGACATGGATATAGATGTATATAGAGAGAGGTTCTATCACATTATCTATATGTAGAGAGAGAAATTGATTGATTGATTTTAAGAAATTAAGTAGAGGCTGGCAAGTCAAAAGTCTGCAGGGCAGGGCAGCAGCCTGGAGACTTAGGGTAGAGTTGGTGCTGCAGCCTGGGTCTGAAGGTGATCTCCTGGCAGAATCCCCTTTTCTTTAGCAGGAGTCAGTCTGTTTTTAATAAAGCCTGCAACTGATTAGCTGAGACTCACCTACATGCTGAAGGGTCTGCTGCTTTATTCAAGGTCTACTGATTTAAACGTTAATCTAATATAAGAAATACTTTCACGGCAGCATCTAGAATGCTTGACCAAATATCTGGGTGTTGCGACCCAGCCAAGTTGATACATAAAATTGACCATCCCAGACACCCTTCCCTCACCACTATCCCAGTGGCTTGTTAACGACGCCTCCACCTGTACCCTCTGTCTGCACGGCACACTATCCCAGTGAGAACAGTGCAGGGCAAATAGGAAGAGGGATAGCCTGGTAAGAATGTATTTGTTTGCATGCCTTGACTTTATGAGTTTGTTTGAAATCATAGGATTCTTTTGTTTGCTTTCAAAGTGAGTTCTCTAAAAACTCTCCACTGGGATGGAAGGAGGGAAATGGCAGTGTTTGGGATTGTTCTGTATGTGTTTATGACTGGGCCGTGTCACCTGCTGTATTCTGTCAGTAAAAATTAAGGAAAAGAGTATGAAGCTTTTTGTAGATTCCCTTGTTTAATTAAAAATGCACAGACTAGACATCAAAGGCGTAGTTTTCCCACTTCTAAAGAATTTGCGATCTCACCAGAAACAAATTACCCAACAAAATGATAGGCATTGAAGTTACTGAAATTGTTTAGATCATTGTTGAGTGAGATTGTGGTGAATTTTAATCCCTAAATACTACTTAGTTTCAAGGCACCGAGTAACTACTAAGATCAGCATATTGCAATCCTAAAACCTGACAGACGTAGTTTGGAAATAATATTAATTTCTTCATAAGAGCACCTGCTCAAAGCAATGTGCAATGGAACCCAAAATTTAGAAACTAAAATTAAAAAAGGGTGTATGTGAGAAAAACCAGAGATTGATAAAGTAGAGTATGATAAAATATTTATCAGAGTGCAGATGTAGAATGTTCTTTCATAGGAGTATAATTTGCCATAGCCAAGTACAATCTATCTACTGTAACAATCATGCATATTTTACAGTGTGATTATGATAAAACTTTAAAGGCTTAATCTTTTGTTTCTACAATGTCAATTTGAAGGAGGACTTTGTATCTATTTCAACATTAAATGAGTATCAATTTAAGGGTTTATCTCTTCAACAGCTTGGATCAAAGCTTTTATAGCCCCTATTAAAGAATATTGTTAAATGCTTATGATTCCTGAGATACAAGTTTGACACATAAAATGTGCTGTGATTTAGAACAGAGTTAATTAACAGATGTATCTTTTCATGCATAGCCCTTAGCACTATTTTTTATCATCACTTAAAGGAAATAGATTATTTAGTTCTCTCTCTTTTTTTCGTGTTTAATATGAAAAAATCATTGATAATATGAACAGACTTAATGAGTACAGAATTGCATATATAAAAGGTACTGCCCACAGGTTGTATTCTAGGCCAAACTGCTAGCTACAGGAGAAAGTAACAGTAACGTTATGTTATTATTAAACTTAGGGAAAAATGGAAACATGATTCTTTAATAAATATTTATTGACTTTAGCTGTGTGCTAGACATTGTTTTTGGTGCTTTGAAGTCAGCAGTTGATGAGATTGTGCCCTAGAACTTCCATTCTGGTGAAACTTGCTCAAACCTTCCTGGGAGCATCGCCTCACTAGGGCAGACGATCAGAGGAGATAACTGAGGCTCAGGTCTTTAGGTAAACACACAGTACAAGTCTGAAAACACATTTTCCATTAACTTCCCTATTTTTCTGGCTAATTTTCTCCCTTGTTAACAACGCAATTTTTTGCTTCCTAAGTAGCCCAGTAAAGATCTAATATAAATGGACACAGTTTATCTAGTCAGGCTAAGACTAGGTTATCATACAAATTACGGCTTTTTTTCCCACAGGTATAATAAAACTTCCATAATTTTATGAACATTTGCTAAATGCTTTTTTTGCTTTATTGACATTTATAGTTTGGCTGCTCACTCAGATTCCAGTGATTTTGTAACAATAGAATTAAAAAAATCTTATCCAGTGAGTTCTTTTTAACCCCAGTAAACTATAGATTCGTAGAGTAGTAGAACTGGAAGAGACCTGAGAGGTCATCCAGGTGTGTTGTCAATCGGGAGACGAAGACACTGTGGCCCAGGGAAGGTAGCGGACTTGCGATCAAGCAGCTCAGTGGTACCAGAGTGGTCATTGGTTCAACCTTGGTCACGTGGTCCTGTTTAGAACTCACACTATGATGTGAAGGTCTCTGATTGAGTTTTTGTTCGTCTATCATAGGTTACAGACCACCCTGGAAAAGAAGAGTTCTGTTCTCCTCCCTATGCTCATTACGAAGTCCCTCCAACTTTCTATCGGTCAGCCATGCTCCTTAAGCCCCAGCTAGGATTGGGTGCAATGTCTCGTTTACCATCTGCAAAGAGCAGGATTCTGATTGCAAGTCAGAGGTCTTCAGCGAGCGCCATCCACCCACCAGGACCCATAACAACAGCCGCCAGTCTCTACAGTTCCGATCCTTCAGGTAACCGATCCAATTTCTGCCTTTTCCTGCTGTATGTTTAGATGGTCATCATGTAAGATGGTGATAATTGTCTAAAATATGAATGCCTTTCATCCTTTAAGGAGAGCCTTTTTCTATTCTTCCATCTGTCTGTAGATGCAGACATTTGTGAAACTCATCTGTGTGCAACTGTCATCCTTCATGTCACCTTTAAACCGATGGCCCTTGTTACTACCATCCAGCTTTTCAGAGTTTCTTCCTTCTCTAATCCTCCCTGTAAAACAAGGCTCAGAAGTTGTTTTCTGTCAAGGGCCAAGGAGTAAATATTTTGGAGTATATGGGTCCTAAGGAGTCAGTGTCATAACTGTTTAGGGCCTTGATCCATTTGGTGATGAGACAGAGAGAAGGTAGAGCCAAAGAAGTTCCTGACTCACTGGGCATGGGCTGCAAGAGAGAAAGCCATGGAGAACTCCAGGGTTTCTGGCCTGAGCAACTGGAAGAATGGAGTTGCCACATAGAGAAGTGCATTTAGAAAGGCAGATAAGAGTCAAGCAAGGACATGAGAAGGTTGAAATGTCTTTGGTCATCCTGCAGGATACAGCATTGGATTTATGGGACTGGGGTTTAGAGGACAGGACCTGGCTAGAGATATAAAAGCGTTATCTGTAGGCAGACAGATGATATTCGGAGCTGTGATGCTGTCCTTCACCAAGCTGCCTTTGCTGTCCCCCACGACTACACCTTCATCAGGATGTTATAAATTTGATGTGAACTTGAATTATGCACCTTTGAAATAGTATGGTGTAACAAATGTTCACACTTTTACTTTATGCACAAAATGTGGAAAAACTTCAAAGTTATACAAATAATCTTAGTTGAGTTTTTCTTGCAACAGTCAAGGTTTTAAGACTATACTACTGTATAAAAATACCGCTGTGATAGAGACAGGCAGATCAGATTCTTCTGAGGCTGGCTGGTTCATATTTACACATTTTTGTAATAAGGGTGTCACTTCTTCAAAGTTCAGTTTGGTCCTGGAAGTACACATATGAGGGGCTGCCTCCATCCCTGCTCCTTCAGGACTCAAACCCTTTTCCTTGGGTCTGTGGGTGTCTTAATTTAGAGAACAGTGTATGTTCCCATGGTTGATCATTGGAGACCCAGCGAAACTAGTAATGCTGACGAGTATCACTCCTACAGGGCATGGAAGATGTCACATCCCTTCTTAGCACTGTTGGGGGGATCACCTGCCAGAGGCTCTGGGACAATGAGAGGTTCCTAATTTGGAGACTGGGGAGCTTTAGAGGGCAAGGACTCAGCTCCCTTGGCCCCTGAGCCCTTGAGCCAGGCCAGTAGCTCTTGGCTTGGCCTCTGGTCACTTGGCCAGTTGCAGGCAGCAGGCCCTTTCCCTTGTCAGACAGCTTTGCTAGAATCCCTAGTGCCTCCATCTTCAATTTTGGCAATATGCCTCACTAATGCTCTTCTTTCTGCCGAAAGCTTTCCATTTTCATGTTGTCCTCAGAGATATTCCCTTGCTCCTCAATCCCTGTTTTGTTTTTATTTCACAAGAGACTTAGATGGTTCACTGAACACAGAGCCAAAGCCATTATCCACAAAACACTATTGATAGTTTCCCTTGAGATCTAGGAGGCTTAACTTTCAGACTGTCCTAGGAAATGAAGAGAAATACCTGGAATAAAAAATAACTTCTGGAATAACAAAGACAAAGAAAAACCAGGCTTGGCATGGTGGCTCACAACTGTAATCCCGGCACTTTGGGAGGCTGAGGTGGATGGATCGCTGGAGGCCAGGAGTTTGAGACCAGCCTGGCCAACATGGGGAAACCCCATCTCTACTTAAAATACAAAAATTAGCTGGACTTGGTGGTGCGTGCCTGTAATCCCAGCTACTCTGGAGGCTGAGGCACGAGAATCACTTGAACCTAAGAGGCAGAGGCTACAGTGAGCCGAGATCGCACCACTGCACTCCAGCCTGGGCCACAGGGTGAGACTGTCTCAAAAAAAAAAAAAATAAATAAAAGAAAGGAAAGATGGGGAGGGGAGGGGAGGGGAGGGGACCCAACAGCTAAGATTCCACGTGGAGGCACTGTGAGTACCTTCCCAAGGCCACTCTCAATTTGTTCCTCCATTACAAAAAGTCCTCTGACAGAAGGGAGTGAGGTTCACTTAAGACTCAAATTCAGAACGCTGTGGTGAAGAAGAAACACTTGTACTTTTTGATAATTATGTATTGTACATTTACCGTGTTTTAGCCCAGATCTCCAAGGTAAACAAGGACAGATTTGTTTACATTAAAACTAACCTCCTTATAATTATGTGGTCGATTTTAGAATAAGTGTGACGTGGTGCTGAGAAGAATGTATATTCTGTCAGTTTGGGGTGGAGAGTTCTGTAGATGTCTATTAAGTCAGTTTGGTCCAGAGCTAAGTTCAAGTCCTGAATATCCTTGTTAATTTTGTCTTGTTGATCTGTCTAATATTGACAGTGGGGTGTTAAAGTCTCCCACTATTTTTGTGTGGGAGTCTAAACCTCTTTGTAGGTCTCCAAGAACTTGCGTTATGAATCTAGGTGCTCCTGTATTGGGTGCATATATATTTAGGATAGTTGGCTCTTCTTGTTGCACTGATCCCTTTGCTATTATGTAATGCCCTTTTTTTTATCCTTTTTGATCTTTGTTGGTTTAAAGTCTGTTTTATCAGAAACTAGGATTGTAACCCTCATTTTTTTTTTTTTTTTTTTGCTTTCCATTTGCATGGTAAATATTCCTCCATCCCTTTGTTTTGAGCCTATGTGTGTCTTTACATGTGAGACGGGTTTCCTGAATACAGCACACTGATGGGTCTTGATTCTTTATCCAATTTGCCAGTCTGTGTCTTTTAACTGGGGCGCGGTCGTGGGTGCCTGTAGTCCCAGCTACTCGGGAGGCTGAGGCAGGAGAATGGCGTGAACCCGGGAGGCGGAGCTTGCAGTGAGCTGAGATCGCTCCACTGCACTCCAGCCTGGGTGACAGAGTGAGACTCCATCTAAAAAAAAAAAAAAAAAAAAAAATTGTTATGTGTGAATTTGATCCTGTCATTATGATGCTAGCTGGTTATTTTGCCTGTTAGTTGATGCAGTTTCTTCATGGTGTTGATGGTAATTACAATTTGGTATGTTTTTGCAGTGGCTGGTACCGATTTTTCCTTTGCATATTTAGTGCTTCCTTCAGGAGCTCTTGTAAGGCAGGCCTGGTGGTGACCAAATCTCTCAGCATTTGCTTGTCTGTCAAGGATTTTATTTCTCCTTCGCTTACAAAGCTTAGTTTGGCTGGATATGAAATTCTGTGTTGAAAATTCTTTTCTTTAAGAATGTTGAATATTGGCCTCCCAGTCTCTTCTGGCTTGTAGGGTTTCTGCAGAGAGATCTGCTGTTAGTCTGATGGACTTCCCTTTGTGGGTGACCCGACCTTTCTCTCTGGCTGCCCTTAACATTTTTTCCTTCATTTCAACCTTGGTGAATCAGATGATTATGTGTCTTGGGGTTGCTCTCCTCAAGGAGTATCTTTGTGGCATTCTCTGTATTTCCTGAAATTGAATGTTGGCCTGTCTTGCTAGGTTGGGGAAGTTCTCCTGGATAATATCCTGAAGAGTGTTTTCCAAATTGATTCCGTTCTCCCTGTCACTTTCAGGTACACCAATCAAATGTAGGTTTGGTTTTTTCATATGGTCCCATATTTCTTGGTGGCTTTGTTCATTCCTTTTCATTCTTTTTTCTCTAATCTTGTCTTCATGCTTTATTTCATTGAGTTGATCTTCAATCTCTGATATCCCTTCTTCCACTTGATCAATTCAGCTATTGATACTTGTGTATACTTCACGAAGTTCTCATGCTGTATTTTTCAGCTCCATCAGGTCATTTATGTTCTTCTCTAAACTGGTTATTCTAGTTAGCAATTCGTCTGACCTTTTTTCAAGGTTTTTAACTTCCTTGCATTGGGTTAGAACATGCTTCTTTAGCTCAGAGGAGTTTGTTATTACCCACCTTTTGAAGCCTACTTCTGTCAATTCATCAAACTCATTCTCTATCCACTTTTGCTCCCTTTTGCTGGTAAGGAGTTATGATCCTTTGGAGGACAAGAGGCGTTCTGGTGTTTGGAATTTTCAGCCTTTTTGTGCTGGTTTTCCCTCATCTTCGTGGATTTATCTACCTTTGTTATTTGATGTTGGTGATCTTCAGATGGGGCATTTTTTTTGTTGATGTTGATGTTATTGCTTTTGCATGGGCGTCCCTTTTGTTGATGTTGATGTTATTGCTTTCTGTTTGTTAGTTTTCCTTCTAACAGTCAGGCACCTCTGCTGCAGGTCTGCTGGAGTTTGCTGGAGGTCTACTCCAGACCCTGTTTGCCTAGATATCACCAGTGGAGGCTGCAGAACAGCAAAGATTGCTGCCTGCTCCTTCCTCTGGAAGCTTCATCCCAGAAGGGCACCCACCAGAGCCAGCTGGAGCTCTCCTGTATGAGGTGTCTGTCGGCCTCTACTGGGAGGTGTCTCCCAGTCAGGAGGGATGGGGTTCAGGGACCCACTTGAGGAGGCAGTATGACCCTTAGCAGAGCTCGAGTGCTGTCTTGGGAGATCCACTGCTCTCTTCAGAGCCAACAGGCAGGAATGTTCAAGTCTGTGGAAGCTGTGCCCACAGCCGCCCCTTCCTCCAGGTGCTCTGTCCCAGGGAGATGAGAGTTTGATATATAAGCCCCTTATTGGGGGCTGTGTTTCTTTCAGAGATGCCTTCCAAAGCCACCGCTTCAAGTAGGCCAGGTGAGCCTTGGAAAAGTCCAGCCCGGTGATACTCAGGAGTGGTGGCCTGTTGGGAAAGTGCCTCCGGGGTTTCCCGGGGCCTCGGGGACCATCTCTCTCTCCGGATGCGGGAGTAGTCCCAGTCGGGAGGGGCCGTGGGGAGGGGCTTGGTGCAGACCCAGCGCTTCCCATTGACACAGACGACTTTGCAGTGGTCCTTGACCTGGGAGCAGAGGATGGATGGGCCTGGACCGCATATCCCCGTGCTTCTGGGCTTGGGGCAGCACCCTGGCCCGGGGCCAGCCCAGGAATCAGCTCAGGTAACTGCCCGTGACAACAGTGCAGTGGTCGAGACCTTCCCTTAGAAATTGGGCTTCCAGAAGTTTCTGGCTGGGGCCAAGATTGCAGAGCTTGGTGACCTTTGGAATCAGGACTCCAGAAAGTGCACAAGACATCCAGCACTGGGATCCCTCTGGCCATGGGGTCCCACACGGGCCAGGGCAGCACCTCGTGGAATTGGAGATGTCACAGGAGGCAGCTGCAGTGGGGGAGGGCAGCACCCAGAGGATCTGGGGGACCAGGGAAGCTCAAGCCTCCGTCCTTCCCCCTGATGGTCCCAACCACTTGGCTCTGGGCAGAGGGGCCTAGCATCTGCCTCTACTTTTGTTCCTGACCTTTAAAGGAAGATAGAATTTCTGCCAGGTCCTGAAAACTGCAGATGCCTGTTGACAGAAGTGTGCTCTCTTTGATCAGCCTGAAAATGAACACAATATACTTGGATACTCCTTCAAAGAAAAACAAATCATTTACTCATATCAGTAAAGGTGATGTGTGTTTGATTCTTCTAGGATGGATGTTAATGTCGCTTTTTGCAATTTTGCTCTTAAGAAAATGGAGAGTCATCAGGTTTTGTTTTAGCACTGGCAATGTTGATTTTATGTGGATTTCCTATAATTTCCAGCCTTCATACATCCATGAATAGATTGTCTCTGAACACTAATGTAATTTCTCTCATTTAACTTTTATTTATTTTTAAAATATTATTTCAGTAGTTTTTTGGGGAAAGGTGATGTTTGGTTACACGTATAAGTTATTTAGTTGTGATTTCTGAGGTTTTGGTGCACCCTTTACCCAAGCAGTGTAAACTGCACCCCAAGTCTTTCATCCTTCAGTCACCTCCCACCCATTTCCCCAAAGTCCCCAAGTTGCATTGTGTCATTCTTAAGCCTTTGCACTCTCATAGCTTAGCTCCCACTTATGAGTGAGAACATACGATGTTTACTTTTGCATTTCAATTCTTACTTCACTTGGAATAGTGGTCTCCAGATTCTTCCAGGTTCCTGCGAATGCCGCCATTTCATTCCTTTGTAAGGCTCATTAGTATTCCATAGTATATTTGTACCACATTTTCTTTATCCACTCGTTAATTGATGGGCATTTGGGCTGATTCCATGTTTTTGCAATTGCGAATTCTGCTATTATAAACATATGTGCCAGTGTCTTTTTCGTAGAATGACTTCTCTTCCTCTGAGTAGATACCTGGGATTGCTGGATCAAATGGTAGTTCTGCTTTTAGTTCTTTAAGGAGTCTCCACACTGTGTTCTGTAGTGGTTTGTACTAGTTTACATTCCCACCAGCAGTATACGAGTGTTCCCTTTTCACCACATCCCCACCAACATCTATTGTTTTTTGATTTTTTTATTATGGTCATTCTTTCAGGAGTAGGGTGGTATCACATTGTGGTTTTGATTTGCATCTCCCGAATAATTAGTGATGATGGTCATTTTTTCATGTTTGTTGACTATTTGTATATTTGAGAATTGAGAATTGTTTATTTTTGCCTTTGGTCCACTTTTTGATGGAATTATTTGTTTTTTTATTGCTGACTTGTTTAAGTTCCTCATAGATTCTGGATGTTAGTCCCTTGTCAGATGCATTGTTTGCAAAGATTTTCTCCCATTCTGTGGGTTGTCTGTTTACTCTGCTGAGTATTGCTTTTACTGTGCAGAAGCTTTTTAGTTGAATTAAGTCCCAGCTATTTATCTCTTTTTTTATTGCATTTGCTTTTGGGTTCGTGGTCATAAAATCCTTGCCTAAGATAATGTCTAGAAGGGTTTTTCTGATGTTATCTTCTGGAATTTTTATGGTTTCAGGTCTTAGATTTAAGTCTTTTATCCATCTTGAGTTAATTTTTGCATAAGGTGAGAGATGAGGATCCAGTTTCATTCTTCTTGCCAATTATCCGAGCACCATTTGTTGAATAGGGTGTGCTTTCTCCAGTTTATGTTTTTGTCTGCGTTATTGAAGATCAATTCGTTGTAGGTATTTGGCTTTATTTCTGGGTTCTTTATTCTGTTCCATTGGTCTATGAGCCTGTTTTCATAGTCACCTGTTTTGGTGACTTCAGTCTTATAGTATAGTTTGAAGTCAGGTAATGCGATGCCTCCAGATTTGTTCTTTTTGTTTAGCCTTACTTTGGCTATGTGGATTCTTTCTTGGTTCTGTATGAATTTTAGAATTGTTCTAGTTTGGTATTTTGATGGAAATTGCCTTGAATTTGTAGATTGCTTTTGGCAGTGTGGTCATTTTCACAATATTGATTCTATCCATCCATGAGCACGGCATGTGTTTCCATTTGTTTGTGTCATCTTTGATTTTTTTCAGCAGTGTTTTGTGGTTTTCCTGGTAGAGGTCTTTCACCTCTTTGTTTAGGTGTAATATACTCCTAAGTGGTTTTTGTGTTTATTTGTTTGTTTTGCAGCTATTGTAAAAGGAGTTGAGTTCTTGATTTGATTCTCAGCTTGGTTGCTGTTGGTGTATAGCAGTGCTACTGATTTGTGTCCATTGATTTTGTATCCTGAAACATTGCTGAATTCATTTATCAGTTCTGGGAACTTTTACGACGAGGTTTTAGGGTTTTCTAGGTACGCCATTGTATCATCAGTGAACAGCGACTGTTTGACTTCCTCTTTACTGATTTGTATGCCCTTTATTTCTTTCACTTGTCTGATTGCTCTGGTTTGGACTTCCAGTACTGTGTTGAATAGAAGTGGTGAAAGTGGGCATCCTTGACTTGTTCCACTTCTTAACGGGAGTACTTTCACCTTTTCCCCATTCAGTATAATGTTGGCTGTGGGATTGTCATAGATGGCTTTTATTACCTTAAAGTATGTCCTTTCTATGCTGATTTTGCTGAGAGTTTTAATCATAAAGGGATGGTGACTTTTGTAAAATTCTTTTTCTGTCTCTATTGAGATGATCATGCTATTTTTGTTTTTAATTCTGCTTATGTCGTATATCACATTTATTAACTTGCTTATGTTAAACCACCCCTGCATCACTACTATGAAACCCACTTGATCATGTTGGATTACCTTTTTTATATGCTGTTGGATTCCATTAGCTAATATTTTGTTGAGGATTTTTGCATTTATGCCCATCAGGGAGATTGATCTGTAATGTTCGTTTTTTGTGATGTTCTTTCCTGGTTTTAGTATTAGGGTGATACTGGCTTTGTAGAGTGATTTAGGGACAATTCCTTCTTTCTGTATTTTTTGAAATAGCATCAATAGGATTGGTACCAATTCTTTTTTGAGTGTCTCATAGAATTCAACTGTGAACTTGTCTGATCCTGGACTTTTTCTTGTTGGCATTATTTTTATTAACATTTCAGTCTTGCTGCTTATTACTGATCTGTTTGGAATTTAATTTCTTCTTGGCTTAATCTAGGAATCTTGTGTATTCCAAGGAATTTATTTATCTCCTCTAGGTTTTCTACTTTGTGCATGTAAAGGTGTTCATAGTAGCCTGGAATGATCTTTTGTATTTCTGTAGTAGCAGTTATAATAACCCCTGTTTTGTTTCTAATCGAGTTTATTTGGATCTTTCCTCTTCTTTTCTTGGTTAATCTTGCTAATGGTCTATCAATTTTGTCTATCTTTTCAAAGACCTAGCTTTTTTTCATTTATCTTTTGTATTATTTTTGTCTTACAATTGTATTTAGTTCTGCTCTGATCTTTGTTATTTCTTTTCTTCTGCTGGGTTTGGGTTTGGTTTGTTCTTGTTTCTCTAGTTTCTTGAGCTGTGATCTTAGATTGACTGTTTGTCCTCTTTCTAACTTTTTGATGCAGGCACTGCTTTTGCTGTATCCCAAAGTTTTCGTATGTTGTGTCACTATTATCATTCAGTTCAAATAATTTTTTAATTTCCGTCTTGATTTCATTATTAATGCAACAATCATTCAAGAGTGGGTTATTTAATTTCCATGTATTTGCATGCTTTTGAGGGTTCCTTTTTGAATTGATTTACAGTTTTATTCCACTGTAGTTTGAGAGAGTACTTGATATAATTTCAATATTCTGAAATTTATTGAGACTTGTTTTGTGGCCTATCATATGCTGTATCTTGGAGAATGTTCCATGTGCTGATGAATGTACATTCTGCAGTTGTTGGGTAGAATGTTCTGTAAATATCTGTTAAGTCCATTTGTTCTAGGGTATAGTTGAAGTCCATTGTTATTTTGTTGACTTTCTGTCTTGATGACCTGTCTAGTGCTGTCAGTGGGGTACTGAGGTCTCCCACTATTATTGTATTGCAGTCTATGTCATTTTTTTAGGTTTAATACTAATTGTTTTATAAATTTGGGAGCTCCATTTTTAGGTGTATGTATATTTAGGATTGTGATATTTTCCTGTTGGACTAGTCCTTTATCATTATATAATCTTCCTCTTTGTCTTTTTCAACTGCTTTTGCTTTAAAGTCTGTTTTCTCTGATACAACAATAGCTACTCCTACTCACTTTTGGTGTCCATTTGCATGGAATATCTTTTTCCACCCCTCTACCTTAAGTTTATGTGAGTCCTTATATATTGTTAAGTGAGTCTCTTGAAGAGAACAGATTCTTGGTTCATGAATTCTTATCCTTTCTGCTATTCTGTATCTTTTAAGTGAAACATTTAGGCCATTTACATTCAATGTCAGTATTGAGATGTGAGGTGCTATTCTATTCATCATGTTGGTTATTGCCTGAATACCCTTTTTTTTTTTTTTCCATTATGTTTTATAGGTCCTGTGAGATTTATGCTTTTAAGGACATTCTATTTTGATGTATTTTTAAGATTTGTTTCAATATTTACAACTCTTTTTTGCAGATCTTTTAGTACTGGCTTGGTAGTGGCAAATTCTCTCAACATTTGTTGTCTGCAAAAGACTGTATCTGTCTTTCATTTATGAAACTTAGTTTTATTGGATAGAAGACTCTTGGCTGACAATTGTTTTGTTTAAGGAGGCTAAAGGTAGGACCCCAGTCCCTTCTGGCTTGTAGGGTTTCTGCTAAGAAATCCGCTGTTAATCTGATAGGTATTCCTTTATAAGTTACTCGATACTTTTTCCTCACAGCTTTAAGATTCTTTCCTTATTATCACTTTACAAAACCTGATGACTGGGTGCCTAGGCAATGATGTTTTTGTGATGAATTTCCTGGGTTTATTTGAGCTTCTTGTATTTGGCTATCTGGATCTCTAGCACAGCCGGGGAAGTTTTCCTTGATTATTCCCTCTAATATGTTTTCCAGACTTTCAGATTTCTTTTCTTTCTCAGGAACACCAATTATTCTTATGTTTGATCATTTGACATAATCCCAAATTTCTTGGAGGCTTTGTTCATTTTATAAATTCTTTTTTCTTTGTCTTTGATGGATTGAGTTAATTCAAAAGCCTTGTCTTCAAGCTCTGAAGCTCTTCTGCTTGTTTGATTCTGTGGTTGATGCTTTCCAGTGTATTTTGTAGAGTCAGGTCCAGGGGGGTCCCGAGTGAACGAGCTTGTGTTCCCACAGAGAGAGGGTGCTCCAACCTGTTGATACCTGCATGCATTCACCCAGAAGACCTCTGAGTCCTATATTTTAGGGATTTTGATAAGGCTTCATCACATAGGCATGACTGATTCTTAACTCAATCTCCAGCCCCAGAGGAAGGGGAGAGAGGGAGCTGAAAGTTCCAAGCTTCTAACCATGGCTTGGTCTTTCTGGTGATGAGCTCCTATCCTGAAACTATCCAGGAGCCACCAAGAGAGTCTGTCATTAGAGCAAATGATGCTTCTGTTACCCAGGAAATTCCAAGGGATTTAGGAGCTCTGTGTCAGGAACTGGGATCAAAATCAAATGTTAGAACAAAAGATTCTTCTAGCACTCATATCACTCAGGAAATTACCAGGGTTTTAGGAACTCTGTGTCAGAAATTGGGGGCAAAGACCAAATATATGTATTTCTTATTATGTCACAGATGACTTGAATCCTTTTAAATTTATCGAGCCTTGTTTTATGACCCACAACAAGATCTACCTTGGTAAACATTTCATGCATACTTAAAAAAACAGCGTCTACTCTGCTGTTTCTATGTGGAGTGTTCTACAAATATCATAGGTCAGGTTGGTTGAAGCATTGTCAGGTGTTCTATACCCTCACTGATTTTCTCTCTACATGTTCTTTCAGTGGCTGTGAGAGGGCTTGAAATCTCAGACTGTAATTGTAGACTTGTCTGTTTCCTTTCCAATTTTATCTGCCTTTCCTCCATATATTCTGACACTCTATAAGGTATATAAAGTTTTAGTTTATCATTTTAATGAATTGGCCACTTTATCATTATGAAATGAACTTCTTTATCCCTAGGAATACTTTTTTCCTTGAAATCTCCTTTTTTCATTATTAATAGAACCACTTCAGCTTTCTCTTAGTTTCAGCATGGTGTAATCTTTCCATACTAACCTTTTCATCTATTTGTCTATTTATTTTTAAGTAGGCTTCTTATAGGCCACATATAATTAGATCTCACCTTTTTATCCAATCTGAAATCTCTGCATTTCATATACATTTGATGTTATTACTGGTTTGAGATTAAATCTACCATCTCACTGTATTTTCTGTTCAACACATATGTTCTTTCTTTTCCCTCTTTTACTTCCTTCTTTTGGCATTGAATAGTTTTCTGTGATTCCGTTTATCCCCTTTGTTCGTGTATTAGATATCTGTCTTTTATTGTGTTCTCAGTGGTTGTTTTAGAGTTCATAATATTAATATATGTATTTAGCTTTTAACATTCTAGCTTCAAGTTATATCACTTTGTACATGGTGTAAGAATGTTATAATAGCATATTTCCATCTGTCTCCTGGCATTCGTGGTATTATTAGTTATTTTACTTCTACATATGTTATGAACCTATACTACATTGTTCTTATTGATTGTCAACATTCAGTTTTCTTTTAAAGAAATTTAAATAAGAAAAAGTCTTTTGAGTTACTCATTTAATTGTAATTTTTAGTATTCTTTTTTTCTTTGTGTAGATCCGCATTTTTATCTGGTATCCATTTTCTTCTGCCTTAAGGACTTCTTTTAATATTTGTTGTAGTGGAGGTTTGCTGGTGGTGAATTCTTTTGGTTTTTGTTCCCCTTACTTTTGATAAATATTTTTGCTGTGTTCAGAATCCAAGTTGGTATTTTTTGTCTTTAAATATTTAAAGATGCTGTTTTGTTTGTGTCTATCTTGAATGATTTCTACTGGAAAATCTGCTGTTATTTTTATCTTTGGGTCTTTGTACATAATGTGTCTTTTTTTCTGGCTGCTTTAAAGATGTTCTCTTTTTCATGGGTTTTGAGCAGTTTGATTACAATATGCCTTGATGTTGTTTTCTTCATGTTTTTGTGCTTGAAGTTTGTTGAGATTTTTGGATCTGTTTTATATGCTTTTCATCAAATTTGGGGTGTTTTGCACATTGTTTCTTCAAATATTTTCAGTCCTAATTCTTCCTCTTCAGGGACTCCAATTACACATATATTAGGCCTCTTGAAGTTGCCCTACAGCTCCTGTTCAAAGTGATATTCTGTTCATTTCTCTGAGTATTTCTTCTCTCTGTGTTTCATGCTGGATAGTTTTGATTGCTATATCTTCACTACTTTTCCTTTCCCTTTCTTTTTCTTAAAATAACATTTATTTACTAACTCACAATTCTGTATGTTAGACATTCAGATGTGGCTTAACTTGAATTCTCTGCTCAAATTATCACAAGGCTGATATGAGGAAATCAGCCAGGCTGAGTTCTTGACTGGAGGCTCTGGAGAAATATTTGCTTTTAAAGTCATTTAGGTTGTTGGTAGAATCTAGCTCATGTGCTTGTAGTACTAGAGTTTCTGTTTCCTTGCTGGCTATCAGTCAGGGACCTTCAGCTTATAGGGCCATC
The DNA here is from genome assembly GCF_047675955.1 of Chlorocebus sabaeus. NCBI lineage: Eukaryota > Metazoa > Chordata > Mammalia > Primates > Cercopithecidae > Chlorocebus > Chlorocebus sabaeus. The sequence goes on from NC_132906.1 coordinate 8,213,595, forward strand.
CACATGCCTTGCTGTGTGCCCCCCTTTATCTTCAAAGCAGTAATGGTATGTTGAATCCTTCTCAGACTTCAAATCTCTGACATGCAGCTCTATGACAAGCTGGAGAAAACTCTGCTTTTAGTAGACTTACTTAATTAGGCCAGGTGCACCCAAGATAATCTTCCTCTTAATATGTAATACAACATAGTCATGAGAGTAGTGTCTCATCATGTTCCTGCAGTTGTTTTAGTCCACTTGGGCTGCTGTAACAAATACCATAGATTGGGTGACTTAACAGATTTTTTTTTCTCATGATTCTGGAGGCTGAGAAATCCAAGAGCAGGGTGCTGACTGATTTGTTTCTGGTGAGGGCCCTCTTCCTTGTTTGCAGGTGGGTGCATTTTTTGCCGTAGCCTTACATGTGGGAGAGATAGATTATTGCTCTCATAATTCCTCTAAGAGCACTAATCCCATTCATGAGGGCCCCACTCTCAGGACATAATCACCTCCTAAGGGCCCCACTTACAGATGTCATCACATTGGGAATTAGGGCATATATATATGTATGTATCTTGAGAGGACACAAACAGTTCATAGCAGCAGAGTATGTACATGAAGGGGCAGTCATTGAGGGCAAGTGTAGGGTCTTGCCACCACAGGTGGATTTCGAGTCCTAAAGAATGGCAACCTGGAAATGCTACATAACCATGGTGGAGAGGTCTGGGAGGTACAGTTTTTCTTTTTCCAGGATCTTCATTTCTTTTTGATGATGATGCTTCTTTATTCAGATTACTGAATATCAAAGAAAATCAACTGAAATGGTTAGTGCCTCCATCAGGCCTTTGGGCCTTCAAATGACATCTGGCCTAGGAGAAGCTTTCTGGGTGTCTCATTTAAGGATAGTTCCTCTCCACTGCTGGGCTATAAATGGAATCATGGCAGGAACTGTATTTTCTGTCATCTCTCCCTTCCCCAAAACAAAACAAGCCATAACAACCAATATTCCCTGACCTTCCTATTTCTGACACATCTTTCCCCCATCTGGACACCCAGGCTTGAGAAAGAATTGTTTATGTTCTCCATCCCAGTCCCCGTGCTTACAAATGACTCTTCCCTCCTGCCATCTAGACACCCCACTATTCTACTACAAAGGCCACTACTGACCTCTTAGTAACTCTTTTTTTTTTTTTTTTTTTTTGAAACAGGGTCTCACTCGGTCACCCAGGCTGGAGTGCAGTGCGATGTCAGCTCACTTCAGCCTTGACCTCCCAGGCTCAAGCAATCCTCCCACCTCAGCCTTCCAAGCATCTGAGACTATAGGTGCGCACCACCATACCTGGCTAGTTTTGTTTATTTTTTTGTAGAGATGACGTCTCCGTATGTTCCCCAGGCTGGTCTCGAACTCCTGAGCTCAAGCTGTTGTCTTGCCTTGGCCTCTCAAAGTGCTGGGATCATAGACATGAATGAGCTGCTGTGCCTGGCCTTAGTTAGTCTTAGTAGATATGTTCTGTTCCTTATCTTAGCACAGGCATTTGATGTTATTGATTACTCCTTTCTGTCTGAAACTTGTTTCTTCCCTTCACTTATTTGAACAACCCCATCTGCCTGTTATCTTGTATGCATCTGCAAGTGTTGGTTCTTAGTTGCCTTCACTAGAAACCCTTCCCCTGCATTTTCTAAATCTTGCCAGGTGATAGTGGCAGAAAATAGACTTGTGGGATATGATGAGGTTTCTCTTCAAATAACCTGAGCAATCTTTTATTTTTTAATTCATAGTAACACCCCCTCCTTTTGTCCTTTTTCCCTTTTTGCCTTTGTTAGATGCCCAGTCACATCACAGTACCAGGCGTTATCAGTACCAGCTCACATTCCTTTCCTTATTTGGAAAGAGGACTAACTTTCTAGCTCGTTACAGACACCCCTTTCCCTTTCCTCTCCACTTTCTTTTACGTGCCCATGTTATCTAAAAAAATCAAATGTTTAGCCATGCGGGATTAGTTTAGATTGTACGACCCGACCCCAGCCAAAGTGGAAAGGGTACAGAAGCAGGACTTGCATCAGGAATAAAGGCTCTCGTGCCCCTTTGTTCAGGTGTGCTCCCATGGTGACTGGCCAAGGAGGCACCCCTCTGCGCAGAAGTAAATTTGCTTTGCTAAGTATCCTTCGTTTGAGTGTTCAATTTCCTTAGGATTTTGAGCATTATACCTAACAGACTGAACTGAGTTAAATCCTGATTTGGTGAATGTTGTGTAACCTTGCGGAAATTACAGAGCTTCTCTGAGCCTCAGTTTCTTCTTCTGTGAAACGGAAATTTTACCCATGCTGCAGGGTTATGGTGAAGGTGAGTGATGATGCATGTAAAGCACCACCATGTCAGAACTCTCAGTTTTCCGTAGCTCCAGCCTTCCTGGTAGCAGAGACCATATTTTAAAGATAGAACGTTCTGATGCAGCTGTTTTGATGCTTGCATTTTGATAAAATGGCCGCCAAATAGCCCCATGTCCAAATTGGCCTATCAAAATATCCTTATTGAGTGTTTTTTATTAGTTGAGCTATAATTCACATACCATAAAATTTAACCTTTCTTTTTTCTTTTCTTTTTTTTTTTTTTTTTGAGATGGAGTCTTGCTCTGTCTCCCAGACTGGAGTGCAGTGGCGCGATCTCAGCTCACTGCAAGCTCTGCCTCCCAGGTTCACGCCATTCTCCTGCCTCAGTCTCCCAAGTAGCTGGGACTACAGCCCCCCACCACCATGCCCGGCTAATTTTTTGTATTTTTAGTAGAAACGGGGTTTCACTGTGTTAGCCAGGATCGTCTCGATCTCCTGACATTGTGATCTGCCCCCCTCAGCCTCCCGAAGTGCTGGGATTACAGATGTGAGCCAGCACGCCTGGCCAAAATTTGCCATTTCAAAGTGTACATTTCAGTGATCCCTGACAACCACTAGTCTTTTTTGTTTGTTTGTTTTATGGATTTTATCCCCTCTGGAAGTTTCATTTAAATGGAATCATAGGGTTTGAGCCTGTTTGTGTCTGTTTCTTTCACTTAGTATAATGTTTTTAACATTCATCCATGATTCAATATTTTATTTCTTTTGATGGCTGAACAATATTCTGTTGTATGGATATAAAACAATGTGTTTATCCATGCATTAGTTGGTGGACATTTTGGTCGTTTCCACTTTTTGCCTACTATCATTAATGCTGCTATGAAAATTTGTGTCACTGATCTTTTCTTTTGCAGTATCTAATCTACTCTTCATTCCTTTCAGTGTATTTTTCATCTCATACATTGAAATTTTTCTCTCTACGATTCTTACTTAGGTCTTTTTTGTCTTCCTTGTCTTACTTGGCATGTTAAGTTATTCCTCTAGCTTCTTAAACATATGAAATATATTTACAATAACTCTTTAACTGTCCCTGTCTAGTAATTCTATTATCTGTGTCATTTCTTGGTCAGTTTCAATTGATTGCATCTTCTCATTATGGGTGGTATAACCCTGCTTGTTTGCATGCCAGGGGATTTTTTTTTAGCTGACACACATTGTGAATTTTTCCTTTATGAGTATTGGAGATATTTTTATTGCCATAGACTTTTTTGAGATAGGGTCTCACTCTCTTGCCGATCACTGCAGTGGCAAGATAATGGCTTACTGAAGCCTCAACTTCCCTGACTCGAACGATCCTCCCACATCAGTCTCCCAAGTAACTAGGACTATAGGCACCAGCACACTTGGCTAATTTTTTAAGGTTTTTGTGGAGACAAGGTCTTACTATATTGCCCAGGCTGATTTCAAACCCCTGGACTCAGGCAGCCTTCTGCCTCAGCCTTCCAAAGTGCTGGAATTACAGGCACACACCCCTGCACACAGCTAAATTTTGTATTTTTTATAGAGGTGGGGTCTTGCTGTGCTGCTCGGACCGTCTTGCTGTGTTGCTGTAACTCCTGGGCTCAAGCAGTCTACGTGCCTCAGCCTCCCAAAGTGCTGGGAATACAGACATGAGCCACCATGTTTAGCCCCCATAGTATTCTTGACCTTTTTTCTGGAGTAAAGTCATATCACTGAGAAAGAGTCTGACCATTCTGGGTTTTGCTTTTCAGACTTATTAGGCATGTAGTGATCAGCAGTTCTTCCAAAAATATGTGCAGTCTGGCCCGTTAAGAAAAAGAGCGTTGACCCTGTCTTTGCATATTGTCAGGTTACTATTCAGAATGGTGCCATTTAACTGAAAAAGCAAATGGCAAATTTTGCACCTCTTTGGCCAGTGAGCGTCTAAGATGGAAGACAAGGTGAATTTAAATTTTATTAATGGATTTTACTGAAATCTGTTCACAAGGACATCCTTTTGTTTGTTTGTTATTTTTCTGGAGAGCTGTCCCAACATAAGGCATTGGGAACCGTGCTGGAGTACTAGTGCCAGGGAGGTTCCAATGAGGCCCTTAGGATGGCAGGGGGCTTAGGCAGGCTGAAGTTTACCCATCTCTGAAAGGCTGGCAGGACCACAGCTGTGGAGCTGTCAGTCATATGCCAGACATCATCTGGACAAACTCAGCCCTTTGGCTGAGAGGTTTAGCAATGAAGCTGGAGACTGACCATTAAAGGAATCTGCAGGACTGTTCTCGTCTCTCGTTCCAAAACCCCTTAAGGTTTTCTCCTTGAGGTGATTTTTAAAAAGTGGAACTAAGAAGTCTGTCAAATGCAGGAAACACCTAAAAAGGATGCCTTCAGCTGTGGGTCTCAGTACAGGTCAGTGGAGCCCACAGAGCAGGAGGCTCGCCCTGCAGGACAGGGCTGGGAATCCCATGTTAGAGCAATGGGGCTGAGTAGATGCATAGGAGGCAGGAGCGTCCACAGCCCTTGTTTTCCACCACAGAGCAGCAGGGAGGCAGCAGAATGAGACAACCCACATCTTTACAATAGTCAACCAGTGAGTGAGGTGTCAGGAGACTCTAAAATACAAGCAGCTCTGCAGCTGCCAGTTTCCTTTGTCTGGAGAGAAGCCCAGGTTGAAAAACAGCCTGCACCTCACACATACCTCAGGTCCTGAGGAGCTTCCCTGTGAGTAGCGAGATTTCCCGCCAACGTGGAACCCGACTCTAGCCCTTCCTGCATGAACCTCATGCAAAAGGCTGGACGGGAAGAACTGCCCTCTGAGAAGATGAGGAAGGGTCAGAGTCTCCACCTTCCCATGCCCCTTTCTCTCCTTACCTACACACAACTGCTAGGCCCGGATTCAAGAGCCTGGGGCCGTAGGAAACCCAAAAAGTGTGTTCTTTTTCTGTTTCTCTCCCTTTCTCTTATATGCTTTTATTACCATAAAATGTTATGGAACTAGATACCCAATCAGTTTTACCTGTTATAGTCAAAATGAAGTGCAGAGACTGAAACTCCCCCTTATGCAAATCCTGGGGCCCACATGGACTCATCTCAACAGAGACATTTAAGAAGCTTATTCCAGCCACCAAGAGAAAATAAGATATTCCAATCCACACCTGGTTCTTACAAAGCAAGTGACCCCATCCTCACCACTCCAAACTCTCACTTTCTTTTTCTGTCCTCATGTCTCCTATCCTGTATCTTTTCTGGAGCCCGTCTCTTTATCTGTGACTCTCAAATATGCCCCAGGGGAGCTCTCACTCTTCCTTGGCATCCACCTCGGTCACGACCATCAGCATCATCTTAGCCCCTCTTCACACCCAGCTTCACCACCACTGAACATAGGGTAACTGCCTGATCTTTCACTCTGGTTCTACCCGTGTCCTGTGTTCCTGCAGAGGACAGGGAAACTCTGGACTTTCTGCTTCATGTCTTGAAAAACTTTGAGAATATGCCATGTCGTTTTCCACTGGACTCTCAGCTCATCTTCTCATAGGACTTCCTGTCTAGCTGTTTGCACAAGTAGTATGTTCCAGGCAGAAGAAACAATACACACAAATGCCTTGACATGGAAATGAGCCTGGTGTGGTCAGAGAACAGAGATAAAGCCAGTGTGGGTGGAGTAAGTGAGAGGAGGAGAGTGGGAGGGGAAGTAGGGAGGTGGTTGATGTACAGATCACATGGGGCCTCAAGGCCTGGGTTAGAAGTTTGGATATTAATTCCAGTGTGATGGGAAACCCCACAAAAGTTTTAAACATCTGATTTACGTTTTTACAAAGATTATCCTGGGTAGTCTCTGGAATAGGAGAGATAATAGCAGAAGCAGAGAGGTCAGTTGTGAGCTGTTACAGTTTACAGATGAGAGTTACTGTCAGGACAGCTGGGAGGATGGAAGGAGAAAGGGATAGAATTGTTGGGATACATTTTGGAGATAGAGCCAGTAGGATTGGACTCTGAGCACGAGTGATGGGGAAAGAGAGGAACCAATCATGACTGCTAGAATTTTGGCTTGAGCCGCTGGGAGGATGGTGATGTTATTTATCCATGTAGGTTGACTAACCAGTTCGACTCGGGAGGGACGAGGCCTGTGCAGAAATATGAAGAACTCCCTTTGGGGAATTCTTGTGGAGTTTTCACAGAGGTAATTATGAGTCAGGGGTTCTTGAAGAGGTCAGGGCTGGAGATTGAAATCTGCGGCTCACTAGATGCCAAGTCAGAGGACTGCAGCTAGGAAAAAGGTGCACCAAGATGGGCCCCTACAACATTCTGACATTTGAGGATCTGGCAAAGAAGGCTCAGCAGCAACAGCTAGTGTAGAGGGTGGAAAACCAGAAGCATGTGGTGTCCCAGAAGCCACAAGAAGAAAGTGCCTCAAAGAAGCAAAAAATGGTCAATAATTTTGAATGCCACTGGGCAGTTGAAGGGAGAGAAAGGATCAGTGAATTTGGCAACATGGAATAAATACGTTGATTCTCTTTACAAGAACACTTTAAGTGGAGTCATGGGGACCAATCCTCATTAGCCAGAGAGAGGGAAGTTGACACCCAAGTGTAGCCAACTCAAGCTTATGAAATATAAGGGGCAAATAGCAAAAATGGCCAGACAAGACTTGCAGCTCTTTCATGATTCGGGGAATGAGAATGATTCTGTTATGGTCAGAGTTTCTGAAAACCACTTAACAATAATTTGACAACACTCACATGCAGAACTTCCTTGAAAGTCGCCTCTCTATTGACCTTGGCCCAAATAGACACAGCACTGTCAGCTATCCCCAAATGTATTTTGGGTCACAAAAAAGTCTATTAACTTCACAGGTAATTGATACTTTAATTTAATTGATACTTTGATTTAATTGCTGTCATTTTACAAAATATTATCTGCAGTCATTTTCCCAGGTCTATTTGCTCAGCTTTTTTCTTAGAAAATCAAAACAGACCTGGCATAGTGGCTCACGCCTGTAATCTCAGCACTTTGGGAGGGTGAGGCAGGTGGATCACCTGAGGTCAGGAGTTCGAGACCAGCCTGGCCAACATGGCAAAATCCCGTCTCTCTGAAAATACAAAAATTAGCCAGGCACAGTGGCAGGCACCTGTAATCCTAGCTACTCACAAGGCTGAGACACAGGAATCACTTGAACCTGGGAGGCAGAGGTTGCAGCGAGCTGAGATCACACCACTGCGTGCTAGCCTGAGCAACAGATGGAGAGTCTGTCTTAAAAAAAAAAAAAAAAAAAAAAAGAAAGAAAAGGAAAAGAAAATCAAAACAGCTAGCAGCTGGAGGATATCTTAAAGAAGCAAGGACAATGAAAATGGTCCAAGCAAATGGACAAAGCCTCTGAATGGCTCACTGCAAGAGATTTCAGAGGATAAATAGAAGTTAAGTAAGCTATTGTCCCAAACAATGAAAGATGCCCATTGTAAGGCTGTGGGGAGAAGAGTTACTCTGACACGCCTCAGGGAAAGTAATGACTTTTTTTAAAAGGCTGAACTTGTATATGGAATTATTTTGACAACCTTAGTATAATAATGATGATTGATATGGTGATGTATCCCCACCCAAATCTCACCTTGGTTGTAGTTCCCATAATCCCCATGTGTTGTGGGGAGGGACCAGGTGGAGATAATTGAATCATGGGGATGGTTTTCCCTTCCTGTTTTTGTGATAGTTAGTTCTCACGAGATCTGATGGTTTTACAAGGGGCTTCCCCCCTCACTGGGCAGTCATTCTCTGTCCTGCTGCTCTGTGAAGAGGTGCCGTCCATCATGATTGTAAGTTTCCTGGCCTCCCCAGCCATGCAGAACTGTGAGTCAATTAAACCTTTTTCTTTATAAATTACCCAGTCTTGGATAATTTATTCTTCATAGCAGCATGAGAATGAACTGATACAATGACAATGATACTAATGTATCATTGCAAATACAATGAAGATGATAACTAATGTGACTATTCAGAGTTATTATTATATGTAGTTTATATAATCTGCCAACAAGCCTGTGAGATTGTTCTTTTGTTTTCTTCACAGATAAGGATGTTGCTCTACAGTTGAGGCTCAGGGTGATTAAGTAACACTGACAAGATCACAAGTCTAGTAATTCAGAGTAGTAGTACCCAAGTGGAGATCCATGGGGGCACTAATTCATGCTGTTTATCAGCAAGATGACAGAGCATTGCCATGTAGGTGCAACTGGAAGGCCCAGTTCACAGTGTCCCCTTGGGCAAATAGGAAGGTTCCAGTTTGGGGAGGTTTGCAAGTTAAGGTCAAACCTAACTGAATTAATTAAGACCTTTTCATAATCCCCTAAATTTCCCTTTTGCCCCTTACTAGACAATCCCCAATCCTACTACCTTACCCCAGGTGAATACTCATCTGCTTTTTGATGCTATAAATTATATCATATTTTCTAGACTTTCGTATAAATGGAATCATACAGTATGTACTGTTTTTGTATCTGGTGCCTGCCACTCATAATGTTTTTGAGATCCACTCATGTTGTTACATGCGTTTGTAGTTCATTCCTTTTATTGCTGAATATTGTATGGATGCATATACTACAATTCAATCATCTACTCACCTGTTGATAGAAGTTTGGGTTATTTTCAGTTTTTGGCTCTAACAAATGAAGGTGCTCTGAATGCTCATGTACAAGTCTTTCTGTGGGTACATGGTTTCAGTTTTCTTGGACAAATACCCAGGAATGGAACTGCTGGGCTATACAGTAAGTGTATGTTTAATTATATGTGAAACTGCCAAAATATTTTTCAAAGCAGTTTTCCTATCTTCCATTCCCATGAGCAATCTATGAGAATTACAGGCTCACCAGTATCTGAAATTGTTAGTCTTTTTAATATTAGCCATTCCAGTGTGCATGTGGCAATATCTCATTTTGTTTTAATTTGCATTTCTCTGATAATGAATGATGTTGAACAGCTTTTTATGTGTTTATTTGTATTCATATATCTTCTTTGGTGAAGTGTGTGTTCAAATCCTTTGATCATTTAAGAAATCTGGTGTTTTTTTCCAAGTATTATTTAGCTCTAAGGGATATTTATATATTGTAAATACAAGTTTTTGTTTAGATACATCTTTTGAAAATGTTTCCATCTGGAGTTTGTCTTGATTTTTCTGTACTTTAACAGTGTCTTTCAAAGAGTAGACTTCTAATTTTGATAAATTCCAGTTTTCATGTACCTTAAATAAGGTACCTTGACTAGTCAAATTCAAATTTAGAGATAGAAATTAGAATAGCAGTTGCCATGGCTGGAGAGACAGGGGGAGTTGTGTTATGAGTACAGAATGTCAGTTTTGCAAGATGGAAAATTCCTAGAGATTAATTTCACAACAGTGTAAATATACTTAGCACCATTGAACTATATAATTAGAAACTATTAAGCTGGTAAATTTTATGACACCTGAATTTTACCACAATCAAAAAAAAAATTCCAAGGTATTTTATGTTTTCCTATGCTAATGCCAATATTTAAAATATTTTAATTTTTAGGTACACCTTATGGATCTGGGATATGTATTTCTGTTATCTTTGAATTGAGAAGATTTTCTAATTTCTCTCATGACTTATTTGGTCCAGAGTCTATTTAGTATTGTGTTGCTTAATTCCTCCAAATTTGGGGATTTTTTAGATACCCTTCCATTGATTTTTGGTTTCATTCCATGTGTTCAGGGAACATGCTTTAATATGAATCTTTATAAGCTTATTGTGGCTTCTGTTTTATACTCCCAAATATGGTCTGTGTTTATGTTTGGTATACTGATTGGTAAATGTCAATTAGGTCCAGTTGATTGATAGTGTTATTGCAGTCCTTTATGTTTTTACTATTTTTTTAAAAAAACTTGTTCTATCAGTTGCTTACAGAAGAATGGTAAAATTTCTAAATGGAAATTTGGATTTAAAACGTTATTTCAGTAATATCAATTTTTGCTTCACCTTTAAAACTCTGTTATTAGGTGCATAAACTCATTTGGGATTTTAATGTCTTCTTACTGAATGTACCCCCTTTCATTATGAAATATGCATCTTTATTCATAGTAATATTCCTTATTCAGAAGCCCAATTTCCTATGATATTAATATAGCACTCTAGCTTTTTGCCTTTAATTTTAATTTTCTAACTTTTAGGTTCAGGGGTACATGAGCAGCTTTGTTATATAGGTAAATTGTGTGTTGTGGAGGTTTCGTGTACAGATTACTTCATCAGGTGATAAACATAGTAGCCTATAGGTAGTTTTTTGATCATCACCCTCCTCCCACCTTCTACCCTGAAGTAGGCCCTGGTGTCTGTTGTTCTCTTCTTTGTTTCAATATGTACTCAATATCTAGCTTTCCCTTATAAATGAGAACATGCAGTATTTGGTTTTCTGTTCCTGCAAAGGAAATGATCTCGTTCTTTTTTTATGGATGTGTAGTATTCCATATGTGAAGATTGTATATTGTGTTTTTAGTTAGAGAGTTTGGTAGATATGTGTTAGGCCCATTTGGTCAAATAATTGAGTTCAGGTTCTGAAAATCTTTGTTAGTTTTCTGCCTCGATGATCTGTCTAATGCTATTGGTCGGGTATTTAAGTCTCCCACTGTTATCCTGTGGTTACGTAAGTCTCTTCACAGGTCTGTAAAAACTGCTTTATGAATCTGGGTGTTCCTGTGTTTGGTGCGTATGTATTTAGGATAGTTAGGTCTTCTCATTGAATTGAATCCTCTACCATTATGTAATGCCCTTTTTTTTTCTGTTTTTGATCGTTGCTGGCTTAAAGTCTGTTTTGCCTGTTTTGTCTGCTTTTTCTTGTGTTTTGTTTGCTTGGTAGATTTTCCTCTCTTTACTTTGAGCCTGTGAATTTCATTACATTTGAAACGGGTCTCTTGTAGACAGCATACAGTCAGGTTTTGGTCCTTTATCTTGCTTGCCATTCTGTGTCTTTTAATTGGGGCTTTTAGCCCATTTACCTTCAAGATTAATATTGTTATGTGCAGGTTTGATCCTGTATTTGTGGTGTTAGTTTATTATTATGCAGAATTGATTGTGTGGTTGTTTTATATTGTCAATGGTCTATGTACTTCAGTGTGTTTTTGTGGTGGCCAGCAATGGTGTTTCCATGTGTAGCACTCCCTTAAGGACCACTTACCTAATGGTAACAAATTCTCTTTCCATTTGCTTGCCTGGAAAGGATTTTATTTCTCCTTTGCTTATGAAACTTAGTTTGACTGGATATAAAATTCTTGGTTGGAATTTATTTTCTTTAAGAATTTTGAGTATAGGCCCCCAGTCTCTTCTGGCTTCTAGGGTTTCTGTTGAAAGTTCTGCTGTTAGCCTAATGGGGTGACCTTCTTTTTTTCTCTAGCTGCCTTTAACATTTTTCTTTTCATTTTGACCTTGGAGAATTTGATGACTGTATGTCTTAGGGATAGTCATCTTGTATAGTGTCTTAACAAGGGTTCTCTGAATTTCCTGAATTTGAATATTGGCCTCTACTGAGTCTGGGGAAATGTTCATGGGTGATATCCTCAAATATGTTTTCCAAATTGCTTGTTTACTTTCCCTTTCTTTCATGGACACCAATGAGTTATAGATTTGCTCTCTTTACACAATTTCACATTTCTTGGAGGTTTTGTTCATTCTTCTTTATTTTCTTTTTGTTTGTGTCTGACTGAGTTATTTTGGAGAACCGGTCTTTGAGTTTCTTTTCTCAACCAGATTAATTCTGCTGTTAATACTTCTGGTTATATTATGAAATTCTTGAAGTGAGTTTTTCAGCTTTATCAGTTCACTTTGGTTCTTTCTTAAAATGGCCATTTCGGCTGGGCACCAGTGGCTCACGCCTGTAATCCCAGCACTTTGGGAGGCCGAGGCAGGCAGATCACGAGGTCAGGAGATCGAGACCATCCTGGCTAACACGGTGAAACCCCGTCTCTACTAAAAATACAAAAAATAAGCCGGGCGTGGTGGCAGGCGCCTGTAGTCCCAGCTACTCAGGAGGCTGAGGCAGGAGAATGGCGTAAACCCGGGAGGCGGAGCTTGCAGTGAGCTGAGATCGCGCCACTGCACTCCAGCCTGGGCGACAGAGCGAGACTCTGTCTCAAAAAAAAAAAAAAAAAAAAAAAAAAATTGGCCATTTCATCTTTTATCTCCTATGTAGATTTATTGTATTACTTAGAGTCCTGGGATTGGTTTCAGCTTTTTCCCAAATCTTGACAATCTTCGTTCCTGTCCATATTCTGAATTCTATTCCTGTCATTTCAGCCTTTTCAGCCTGGTTAAGAATCATTAGAGAGAAACTAGTGCTGTTGTTTAAAGGTAAGAAGACACTCTGGCTTTTTGAGTTGCCAGAGTTCTTGCACTGGTTCGTTCTCATCTGTGTGGGCTGATTTTCCTTTAGTCTTTGAAGTTACTGTTCTTTGGAATTTTTTTTTTCTTTTATCTTCTTTGATGCCTTTGGGTGTTTGATTATGGCATAAGGTGGATTTAGTCAACTGGCTTCAATTCTAGTTTGATCCTAGGTCCTGCAGGAGCCCCTTCCAATTACTGTCTCCATGACCACATTTCTGGTCCACCAGCCTCCCTGATGCAGGAGTCGCAGTTGGCAGACAGGCCGTATCCTTACCGAATCAGCCCTAATCTACTCTCTGAGTGCTTCCTGGTAGAATGTAAGGTTGTATCTGCCCACAGAGTTCAGGCAGAGGTGGGACTGCTTGGCTGGAAGCTCTAGCAGGTGTGGCCCATCTAGGTATGAGAGACGAGGGTGGGTGATGTTGCCTGCCATGCCATCCAGGTGTTTCCAAGGCAATAGGAGGCTGTGCCACTTGGCAAATTCAGGTAGAAGTAGGACTGTTGGGCGGAAAGCTCTAGCAGTCATGACTTGCCTGGCTATGAGAGTTGGGGTTGGGTGGAGTCACCAACTCTCCTATCCTAGCATTTCCTGGGAAAAGAGGAAGCCATGCCTGCTGGCTAAGTCCAGACAGAAGTGGGACCGTTTGTCTGTAAGCTCTAGCATGTGTTGCCCACCTAGCTACCGCTGGCAAGGGTGGGTAGGGTTGCTTGCTTTGCCATCTGGGTGCTTCCTGGAACAACATGGGGGCTGTGCCTGCCAGCTGCACTTCCACAGAAGCAGCACTCCTGGGCCAGAAGCTCTAGCAGGCATTGCCTGCCTGACTCCTAGTGGCAGGCGTGGGTTGGGTCACCTACCCTGCCATTTGGGTGCTTCCTGGGTGGCAGGGCAGGAAAGCTGCAACTGCCAGCCAAGTTCAGGCCAAAGCAGGACTGCTGGGCTGGAAGCTGGTGCCGAGCTTTGTCTGGCAAGGGGGTGAAGCAGTCTTACTGCTCCCAAGCACCATGACTGTGGCTTCTATTGGGGCTATGGTGCTGGTACTAGTGTGCTCTGGGGACCAAGGCTTGTGGAGGTCCCCTTGGAATTGGGAACTGCCCCCACAAAATGTCCAGGTGGCTCTCTGCCTCAGTTCAGAAGCATGGGGGTGGGGCGGGGTGTCAAGGAGATTCTTCTGTTCCCAGTTTTCTCCAGTTCCCTGTGCAGAGTGTGAATCCCTAGGGGGCTCTCACTCACTCACTGTTTCCCAAGTTGCTGGTTTTTAGCAAGTCGGAGAGGCTCTCTTGGCTCCATGTTGAGCCTAGACAAGCTGGTACCAGCTTCACCCCTCTCTGCTCTCTGTGTCCACCTGCTGCCTTGATGGATGGATCCCAGTGTGGTTTCTCCTAGTCTTTTTTGTTTGTTTTTTACTATTTACTTGGTAAATCACTTTCCATTCTTTTACTTTTTTTTTTGAGTCAGAGTCTTGCTCTGTCGCCCAGGCTGGAGTGCAGTGGCGCAATCTCAGCTCACTGCAACCTCCGCCTCCCAGGTTCACGCCATTCTCCTGCCTCAGCCTCCCGAGTAGCTGGGACTACAGGCACCCGCCACCACACCTAGCTAATTTTTTGTATTTTTAGTAGAGACAGGGTTTCACCATGTTAGCCAGGATGGTCTCGATCTCCTAACCTCATGATCCACCTGCCTCGGCCTCCCAAAATGCTGGGATTACAGGCGTGAGCCACTGTGCCCGGCCTATTTTACTTTTAATCTGTTTGTATTTTTCTTTTTAAAATGGGCTTTAAAAATCTAATCTTCTAATTTCTGCCTTTTAATTTTAATTAGACTATTTACGTTTAATGAAATTATCAATATGCCTTAGATATGCCATCTTGTTATTCATTTTCTATTTGACCCATTTCTGCATTCTTTTTATCCCCTTTCACTCCTTTCATTTGGATTAGTAGACCTTTTTTTTTTTTTTTTTTTTTTTTTTTTGAGACAAAGTCTTGCTCTGTTGCCCAGGCTGGAGTGCAGTGGCGTGATCTCGGCTCACTGCAAGCTCCGCCTCCTGAGTTCAAGTGAATCTCCTGCCTTAGCCTCCTGAATAGCTGGGTCTACAGGTGCCCATCACCACGCCTAGCTAATTTTTGTATTTTTAGTAGAGACAGACTTTCACTGTGTTGGCCAGACTGGTCACAAACTCCTGACCTCAAGCGATCAGCCTCCCGAAGTACTGAGATTACAGGCATGAGCCACTGCGCCCAGCCATGTTTCTTCTTATTTCTAGTAATTTTGATTGGATGCTGGACATTGTGAATTTTACCTTGTTTGATGCTGTATATTGTTCTGTTTCCTTAAAGATTATTGAACTCATTCTGGCAGGTAGTTTAGTTACTTTCAATTAGTTTGTTTCTTTCAAGGCTTAAAGTTCTTTTAGAATATCTATAAAGTAACCTTTCTTCTAGAGCTGGTTTCTGAAGTCTCCGTTGACTACCTGTGTATTCAACAAGATGTCTCCATTTTGGCTGTAGTGAAGTGGAACAGTTATCAGCTTGTGTGAGTTGTGGGAATTGTTTATCTTACAGCTGCCTCATAGCTGTTCTTTCCTCAAAAGTTGTTCTTACTCGGTCTTATGGGGTTTTGTTAAATTATGAATGTAGATTGATATTCATCCAAAGGGTTAATGGGACTCTAATGTAGGTTTTTGGATATTTTGTGTGCATGTCTCTCTCCTCTCTGTCCCATACATTCTAGCTGCCTTGACTTCTCCAAACTTTGATATCTGTATCTTCAACTTATCATGATGGACAGCTTCTGTTTGAGTTTCTCCATCCTGTGCTGTGGCCAGGAAACTTTCTCTAGGCAGAGAGATAGGGCAATGACTTGATACACCTTGTTTGTTTTCCTTCCCTGAGGATCATAGTCCTTTGCTGGCTATTGTATACTTTCTGAAAACATTAGCTTCATATTTTTTGTTTGTTTTTTAGCTGTTTATGGCTATTTCCATATGTTAATTCTTCGTGTGTGAACTTTCTCTTACATATTCATCAAAGGTTATTAGCATCAGATAATTTTTGTTGTAGCTGAAAGAAACTTTAACTTTTGTGTTTATACTTTTAGTTGCAGGCTATTTTTTATGATTGTTTTACTTTGTTACTGTTTTAAGAATGCTTTATTTTTTTGAGATAGGGTCTCCCTCTGTTGCTGAGATTGGAGTGCAATGGTACGATCTTGGCTCACTGCAACCTCTGCCTCCAGGGTTCAAGCAGTTCTCGTGCCTCAGCCTCCCATGTAGCTGGGACCTCAGGTGCGTGTCATCATGCCTAGCTAGTTTTTGTATTTTTTGGTAGAGACAGGGTTTCACCATGTTGGGCAGGCTGGTCTTGAATTCCTGAACTCAAGAGACCCACCCGCCTCAGCCTCCCAAAGTGCTGGGATTACAGGCATGAGCCACCATGTCCAGCCTTAAGAATGCTTTAAAAACATGTTAGTATGTGGTTGTATTTGTATGTTTAACAGGTGTCACATACTCATCAGGCTGGGATTCTGTGTAGGTCTTTGGTGTGAATCACTTCTGTGAGAATAACTTTGGCTATTTTCATATCTTTATTTTACCATGTAAAATAAAGGCTCACTCAAGGCTCTAAGTACCATCACACTGGCAAATAAGAGCTGGAGACAGAAACGGCCCGTAATGCTGTGCCCTGAAATTTAGCGTTTACATATTTACAACCACAAGTGATTTTCTTTATTCTGAGATCTAAGACCTGGCTTAATATATAAATTACATTCCGTTTTTTTGGGTTTTTTTTGTTTTTTTTTTTCCAGTTTTCAGATAGGAAGCCTCTTAGGTTAATAACAGGCCGGTATGCTGTGACTCAGATGTCAAGAATAATTTCTGGTGTTTCCCTCCTATGTTGATTCTACAAGTATCATTAGGTTTATTGTGGTCTTAAAGTAACCTAAAAGAACTGGACGTGCAAGAAATACATGCTAGTCTACAATGACGATCCTCCCAGTGTTTCTGTGTCGTAAATGAATGATATTTCTTAAGACCCTTGAGTCTTACATATCTTGATGTGACTGTGTCTTCTGGAGAATAAAATAATCTAAGCACTTCATTACATCTTACATCATTTTCATGTTTTTGAATCCAGTGCTCTTTGACTTTGTAATCATGCTTCAGACTTTGAGTTTGGACTGTCATCAGGCCTGGGTATGAAACACAAGATCTTATTTGAATGCTTAAAATACAGCAGAGCTATTACCTCACTTTAGGTGAGCATAAAATTTTTATTAGGGAAACGTAAGAGCGTGTATTTTAAACATTTGTTGTTTGAACCCTCATTTCTAAGAAATAAAAAGGCAGTACTTTTCTACACTGCCTTTTTAGTAGGTTTTTATGTGTTTCATGTTCTTTCTTCAGAAACCCCCCCAATGGCCTAACACATTATATAGAAAATGTTAACCTGTACAGTGTACAGAATGTCAGGATGTAATTTGTGCATAAGGTAAATACAGCTAAAATGAAAATATCCAGTTGTAGCCGAAAGCATAATATTTTTGTGTCAGACAATGCAACCTGAAAGAACTGTAATATTTTTTGATAGGAGCAGTTGAAGTGTCAGAATAGAAGTTTTTAAAGGAATGGATGAGAGTACTGCATTCTATAAATAACCAGAGAAATTCAATCATATAAGAAAAGTTGGGACAGTTTTTCTCAACATACATCCAGTTTGGTTATGAATTCTGCTTATTAAAATAATTTTTATTTTAGAGTTTGACATACTGTGTAAAGTTTCCTCTTTGGTCATTTTTTAAAATATGATGAATCATACCAAGTTATAACCTGTAGACCGTGAAATTATGAACAAATCTTAAAGAGCAGTTAAACTTGATTAGAACAATCTAAACAAGCACAAGTCCGAGCAGCCATGATAGTGTTAGAAATTTATCAGAATGTACACATCTGCTCAGTATTTCTGGTATAAGAATTCTGAAAATATG
Organism: Chlorocebus sabaeus; assembly: GCF_047675955.1. Taxonomy (NCBI): domain Eukaryota; kingdom Metazoa; phylum Chordata; class Mammalia; order Primates; family Cercopithecidae; genus Chlorocebus; species Chlorocebus sabaeus. The sequence goes on from NC_132906.1 coordinate 8,231,271, forward strand.
ACGGTTTTTTTTCTTCATGACTCTTGTCTTTTTGGTAGCAAAGCATATGATAGTTCTCAGTCTTCTGATTTGTGTTAGATGACTAGTTTTAATTTTTAACAAATTTAAGTGGGTGCGATGGATGTTAACGTCAGTCCTATGGGTGCCCTTCAGACAGCAGGAGGGGCTTCTCCACCTTTTCACGTTCTAGCAGAGCTCAGTGATAGAAAGCTTGAGGCCTAGAGATATATTGATTCATTCTGTTAACCTGCTCCTAGCGCTGGCTCTGCACAGAGCTCTGGGATGTGTTGTGGAAAAGTGTTATTAAAGGGGGCAGAATGTTATGTTAGGGGGCAGCTTATCCTGTATTAACGAGGGCTTCGTAGAGCGGTAGCATGGGAACTGGGCCTGGAATAATTTATTAGATGGACTAAGTGAAACAGCGAGGTCCACGCGGAAGGAGCATGGCAGAGGCATGGAGTTTGCAGCCTCTTTAGGAAACAGGGACCAGTTTTATGGATAGATACAGAGTGTGTGGGTTGGTTGTCACTGAAAATAAAGCCAGATGGGTGGGTTGGGGCCAGATTGTGAAGGGATTTCAGCGCCAGTCTAAGTTTGGAGGGGTTTTTTTTTTTTTTTTTTTTTTTTTTTTTGACAGAATTGGATATCTTTAGGTTTTAAAATAGAGAATTGACATAATTTTATATTTCGAAGAGACAGTTATGAGCAGCATTGTGGATAAGTAATGTAGGGAGGCCAGTGAGGAATCTACTATTGTAGTATAAACACAAGATAATAATGTTTTTACACATTTTCATATTTTCCAGATTTTTATAATACTGTATTTTGCTTTTGTGATCACAATAAATTTTTTAAACTTTTATTTTAGATTCAAGGGTACATGTGCAGGTTTGTTATATAGTTTATCATGTCACAGGGGTGTCTTGTACAGATTATTTTGTAACCCAGGTACTAAGCCTAATACCCTACCCAACAGATATTTTTTCTGTTCCTCCCCACCGATCCCTCACCCACAGGTAGGCTCCAGTGTCTACTTCTCTCTTTATGTCCATGAGTTCTAATCACTTAGCTGTCACTTGTAAGTGAGAACATGTAGCATTTGGTTTCTGTTGCTGTGTTAGTTTGCTAAGGAGAGTGACCTCTAGCTCCATCCATGTTCCTGCAAAGGATATGATCTCATTCTTTTTTATGGCTGCATGGTATTCCATGGTATATATGTACCACATTTTCTTTATCCTGTCTACCACTGATGGGCATTTACATTGATTCCATGTCTCTGCTGTTGTGAATAGTGCTACAGTGAACATATGCATGCGTGTGTCTTTATGATAGAACAATGTATATTCCTTTGAGTACATACCCAGTAATGAGATTGCTGGGTTGAATGGTAGTTCTGAATTTAGCTCTTTGAGGAATCGCCACACCGCTTTCCACAGTGATTGAGCTAATTTACATTCCCACCAACAGTGTGTATGAGTGTTCCTTTTTCTCCACAACCTTGCCAGTGTCTGTTATTTTTTGACTTGTTAGTAATCGCCATTCTGACTGGTGTAAGATGGTATCTCATTGTGGTTTTGATTTGCATTTCTCTAATTGTGAGTGATATTAAGCTTTATTTTCATATGCGTGTTGACCTCATGTATGCCTTCTTTTGAGAAGTGTCTGTTCATATCCTTTGCATGCTTTTTAATGGGGTTGTTTGTTGTTTTCTTATAAATTTGTTTCAGTTCCTTATAGATGCTGGATATTAGACCTTTGTCAGAGGCATAGTTTTCAAATATTTTCTCCTGTAAATTTGTCTGTTTACCTGGGAGAAAATAAACAGACATTGTCTGTTGTCTGTTTATTCTGTTGATAGTTTCTTTTGTGGGATTGCAGTAATTTTTTTTTTTTTTTTTTTTGAGACGGAGTCTCGCTCTGTCACCCAGGCTGGATGGAGTGCAATGGTGCAATCTTGGCTCACTGCAAATTCTGCCTCCTGGGTTCACGCCATTCTCCTGCCTCAGCCTCCCGAGTAACTGGAACTACAGGCGCCCACCACCACACCCGGCTAATTTTTTGTATTTTTAGTAGAGACGGGGTTTTACTATGTTAGTCAGGATGGTCTTGATCTCTTGACCTCGTGATCCACCGTCTTGGCCTCCCAAAGTGCTGGGATTACAGGCATGAGCCACCACGCCTGGCCGGATTGCAGTAGTTTTTAAGTTGACACTGTAGAAGTCAGGAGGAGCAGTTGGAGAGCTGTGCGGTCTCCTAGTCAGTCCTGGTGCTCTGAGTCTCACCCCAGATTCTCTGTTTATTACTTAATCTATACCTCTCTTAGCCTTACTTTCTTTATCTCTAAAAATGAAAATAATAGCAGAACATAAAGCACGTGATTGTTAAAAATACTGAATGAAAGCTCTTAGAGTAGTGCCTGGTATTCAGAATGTAATCAACAAATTCAAACTCCCTCCACCCCCCACCACTTGACCTGCAAAGCCCCCAGGTTTCCTCCTGCTTCCTCCTTTGAGCCTGTTTGTGTCTCTTTCTGTCTTCTCACTACGCATAAACCACAGTGGCCTCAATTCAGTTCTTCAGGCATGCCACTCTCTTTCTGTCCTAAGGGCCTTTCATTTGCCATGCCTTCTAGAATGTACTTCATCACTCTCCAAGGCTGGCTCTGTCTCCTCCTTTGGGTCTCAATATAAACGTCTCTGCCTCTGAGGGACAGGCTTCCCTGGTCACCCTCTCTCCAATGACCTCTTCTCAGCCAGATGCTGTCTAACACACCCTGTGTTTTCTTCACTTTTTTATTGTGATCTTTAATTTTCTTATTTTGCTTTTACACATTTATCGTCTCTCACCCAGCTGCAGCGTATAGTCTGTGATAACAGAGGGATTTAAAACATCAAGATCTCTTGAATAAATGTTAATAATAGCAATGCAGTAGTAGTAGTATTGTTGTTTTCCCCATCATTATCAAGAAGTGATTAGGTCCTGAGATGTTTTGGAGCAGGGGTGGGTTTTGTTGTCTTTGTTGCCGCTACTCACCTCCAATGTTGTAGTGCAAAGGCAGCTACAGACAATGTGTAAATGAATGACATGGCTGTGTTTCACTACAACTCTTTTTACAAAAACAGGTGGCTAGTCCACGGGCTGTAGTTTGCTGTGTGATCGCTGTTTTAGAGAATCACCAACCTTCGAGATGATCAGATTCATTCCTTTATTCATTCAGAGATTTTCTGAGGTCCTATTATGGGCCAGATGCTGGTCTGTGTATTTAGAGTGCACAGATTAAATGCATAGTCCATAACGTAATGGGTATATAAAGAGATAAATCGGCAATTACCTTAGGAAGAGATGAATACTTGATAGAGACATGCGCAGAATTCACAGGAGGAGAGGAACCCACTAGGCTTGGGCAGAGATGGGCTCTGGAAAGTTTTCTAAGGCAAGTTGTGCTGGATTTTGAAGGATAAATAGAAGTTTGCCAGACCGAGCATGGGCAAAGGTAGAATATAGATCTGTCAAGGAGAGAGGCTGTCAATTTGGGTTATTAAGGGGTCATTTACTCAGTAGGGGACCACTGGGGGATGTCTTGTAGGATTGGGATGGTGGAAGATAGTTAGTTGTTTGACACATGCAGAGTTTGAGGTTCCCAAGGGACATTCAGGTAGAAATTTCCAAAATGCTGAAATTGGAGCTAAGGAGAAGTCTGAGCCAAAGATACAATGTGGTGTCATTACCCCATGGATGTGAGTTGAAGCCATGGGAATAGATGAGCAGATTCAGAGAACGGGGAGGATAGAGTAAGGAGATGATCAAGAAGGGAACTTTCCATCCATATTGAAGGGGTACCTGAGGAGAGAAGCCAGCAAGAGACACAACACTGTAGGGTGGGAGTGGGGAGACACCAGGAAAATGTAGTGTATGAGTCTCAGGAAGAGGGAGTTTCCAAAGTAGAAAGTGGTCAGATTGTCTCACAGATAAGAGGACCAGTAAAAATGCAAAGAGGCTGTTAGGATTGGAAATTAGGAAGCAGTTGGTGACCTAGTTTTGAATGAGCAATTTTAGTAAAACATGGGGGCGGAAGTCACATATTAATTAGTAGGTTGAGAAGTGAATGGAAAGTGGAGAAGTGGTAGCAATGAGAATAGACGGCTGTTTCTAAAAATGTGCTGATGGAGACAAGAGCCACGGGTGCTGGCTGGAGGGGGAAGAAGGATTGAGTTTAGTTTTATGTTTCAGAGCATGGTGGGAGAGTTTGGAAGGAATGTGAAATAGAAATGCTACAGCGGCCTGTGGAGAGAAGTTGGTGAAGGGTGTGGGGGTGATAACTGTTAGACGAGGCCCTCCGAAGAACAGGAAGTGAGGGATTGAGGTCACATGCGGAAGGATGGATCCTGGAATATAAGTGGAACATTGATTCTTCTAAGACCAAATAGGGAAAGAATAGGTGAAAAATAGAGTGGGCAAAGATTCCTGTGAGAAGAATAAAAACAATTGATTGGCATCACCTCATTGCCACTTCACTGTTTTTCACCACTGTTTTACTTAATTTTATAACTATACTATCTACCAAGGAAGTTTAAATCAAATGGGAAAATATCCCCATAAGACAAACTAGTGAATTACTGAGATGGTATAAAAGAGAAGATGGTCTTATTATAGTTCCTTTGGGTCTTAATGATACCACTGACCTTGGAACTTATCTTGGAGGCTGCAAAAGAACCATTCAATTTGTTCTGGTGTTTAGTATATATCACAATGTTACCCATTTCTACGTATTATTGAAATGGACATTGGCAATGCCTGTATTTTCATTGTGCATTCAGCAAACAAAATTGTCCTATCTTGGGCTTACTTTCATTGCAACTCAGCATACCTAGTAATGTCCTGAAGAGACATTAAAAATCCAAGTTTCCTCCGTCTACACCCAGAGAGTCAGCTTCAGTGGCTCTGGAGTGTGAAGCACAGGCTTAATAAATATTTTTCAATTTATTTGGAGAAACACTCTATCTTTAATCAGTATTGAGCACCTGCTATGCATCAGATTTCCTGAGGCACTGAAGATAGTACCAGAAACCAGATAGAAGAGGTTCCACAGTCAATTATGATACCATGTAATTGACTGCTATGATGGCAGAGTATCTGAGATCAGAATGTCGGAGATTAATCCAACCGCAAGTTGAAGTCCAGGAAGTTTATTAGGTATAGTGTGGTATGAAGGGCAAAGGATTTGAAGTGTGAGGATGAGGAAATGGCAGGAAAGGAAGAAAGCCAAAGGGTGCTTCAGACAGAGGGAATGGTATGTGTAAAGATTGGCACAGGTAGATTGTAGAGTGTTGGGGCAAAGATGAGAAAAGGGACTGGAGAAGATTTTGACACCACTGTGTGCTGCTGAGGAGTTTGCCTTTTATCCTAAGAGCAAGATGGTGCCATTGAAGGGTTTAAGCAAGGGATTGATATGATCCTCTTTCTTTTTTAGAAATTTTAGTTGGACTGACGTTTGGAGGACAGGAGTGGAGCAGGGTGGGGTAGGAAGGATTGGATATAAAGAGACCCCTTAGGAAGCTGTCGCAGTATACCGGAAAGGACAGCCCAACCTAGGTAGTGGGAGAGTAGGGCATGGAGAGAAGTAGATGGGTTTAAGGAGGTGGATTTAATTAAATTCCTTTATTAGTCAGGGTTTTTCAGAGAAGCAGAATCAATATGAAATAAGAGATTTAATGTACAATATTGGCCCATGTGGTTATGGAGGCTGAGAAGTCCCCATGATCTGCTGTTTGCAAGGTGGAGATCCAGGAAAACTAGTCGTTCAGTTTGAAGGCCTGGGAGCCTGAGAGCCAGTGGTACAGATTCCAGTCTGAGTCTGCAGCCTGAGAACCAGGAGCATCAAAGGCAGGAAAAGATGGATGTCCTAGTTCAATCCGTCAGGTCAGGCAGAGTGTGAATGTAACCTTCCTCTATTTGCTGTTTTCAGATTGTCAACAAATTGAATGGTATCTACCCACATTGGGGAAGGCCATCTGCTTTCCTCAGTCAACCAGTTCAAATGCTAATATCTTCTAAAAACACCCTCATAGACACACCCAGAAATAATGTTTAACCAGATATCTGAGTCACCCATGTCCTACTCAAGGTGATACATAAAATTAACCGTGACACCTCCTGACACTATGAGCCACATTCACATAGTAATAGTTTGAAAGGGAAAATAATTAAAGAAGAAAAAACAAGGAAAGCAGCTCTAGCTCAACTCTACTGGCAAAAATCCATGACTAATTCGAAGGCATTTAGCTGAAGCGTATGGGCCTTGTAATGACCTGATTCGTCTGTAATTGTGTTTGTTTTTTCAAATGGATAGTAAAGATGAGGATGAATAATTTGGATTTTTTTTTTTGTTCTGTTACTTTTGACCTTTGGTTGATATAAAAATCTCAAGGTATCTGTCCTGCTTATCATTGTATATGAGCTCCTAGCACAAAGCTTTCTCCTGGATTTTATAACAAAAAGGGGATGTATCCTATCTTCTACACTCTTCCCTTCGTTATTCCAAAACCATATAACAATCATGACTTCAAAGCATAGGCTGAAAAGGTGGACAGTACTGAGCGATTTGGGTAGGTGGAGTCTCACGCTGGAGAGAGGGGATGGAATCATGTGATAAATATTTACTGGACACCAGCTGCGCTGGACTTTCTATCTCTGGATGGCTTTTTCTGTTTCTCCTGGTGCCTGCCTCTGAAATTTTCAATTCTGCAGTTTGTTTGCCTTCTCAAATGTTCCTCTGGAACCTCTACTCACTTTTCTCTTGGGGGTTGATCCATGTGTTTCTTCTCTCTGGTTTACTTATTTATTTTGCTGGAGTACATCGTTGGCAGTTTCCTAAGAGAGAGTTCTAAGAAAGCAAACTTACAGAATGTTTATATTTTTGAAATCGTCTGTAGTCTGCATTTACTAAATTAAAAATCATTTTCTAGGTTGAAAGAGTTTTCAAATATAGAGACTTCCAGTGTTGTTCGAGAGAAACTATAACACCAGTTTCGACCTCTCTGTTTTGTCTTTCTTTCTGGAATTTCTGTTATTTGCTTTTGGACGTCTTAAAGTGATTACCTTTATCATTACCTTTTTCTGGCTTGATTTCTCTTACCTTGTGTTTTCTTTCTGCATTTTAGACAATCTTACTTGACTTAATTTTCTGACCCTTCAGTTGAATTTTTGTTTTGGTATTTTTAATTTCTAAGAATGCTTTCTTGGTTTCTGATTGCTTATTTTTTGGTTTTTGTTTATTTATTGATTTATTTTTTTGAGATGGAGTCTCATTCTGTTGCCCGGGCTGGAGTGCAGTGGTGCTATCTCGGTTCACTGCAATCTCTGCCTCCTGGGTTCAAGCAATTCTCCTGTCTCAGTCTCCTGAGTAGCTGGGACTACAGGCATGTGCCACTACGCCTGGCTAATTTTTTTTTAGTAGAGACAGGGTTTCACCATGTTGGTCAGGCTGGTCTCAAACTCCTGAGCTCGTGATCTGCCCGCCTTGGCCTCCCAAAGTGCTGGGATTACAGGGGTGAGCCACTGTGACCGGCATCTTGCTTGTTTTTATAGCACATTGTTCTTTATTTTATTGGTGCAATATCTTCCCAAATTTCTCTGAGGATACTGATTAGATTTTTAAAAAGATCTCTATTGTTGCTTGAAATCTTTTTTTTTTTTTTTGAGACAGAGTCTCCCTCTGTCACCCAGGCTGGAATATAATTGCTGCCGGATTCAAGCAATGCTATTGCTTCAGCCTCGTGAGTAGCTGGGATTACAGGCACGCGCCAACATGCCCGGCTAATTTTTGGTATTTTTAGTTAGAGACGGGGTTTCACCATGTCTTGAACGCCTGACTTCGTGATCCGTCCACCTCGGCCTCCCAAAGTGCTGGAATTACAGCTTGAATTCTCTTTATATTATTCAGGGCAGTTTTTATTTGATTCTATTTGTTTTATGCTGGAAGATTTTCTCAAATTCTTTGTGATCTTTTACTCTTATTATTGAGTTGGATGAACTTGAGTTAATTTGTTCTAATTCTTTAGAAGTCTGTTTCCTCCAACTCCAAGGTGTGGCGGGGGGTGGGGGTAAGAGGAAAGTGTATGGGTACTGGGTGCTTACCCTATGCCCAGAAGAGGAGATGGTGGGTGGGGGTATATAGTTCCTACCTCATTTCTCAGCCCATTTCTTCCTCCATCTTCCCTTGGATCTGCATCTTGGAGTTTCTGGGCCTCCAGGCTGGTATGTCAGCAGGTTCTTCCTCTACTGCAGCATTGCTGTCTCATCTGCTGCAGGCTGTGAGTCTCTTCCTCTGTTCATCAGTCTAGGGCCTCCATCTGTGTCCTGTTGCCAGAAATTGTGACATATTTAGCTCAGTAAGTACTTGTCTCTTTTCTCTTTTTTGATCTAGGTTTAAATATGCAGAGTGCTTAATAGAAAGCACTCAGTAAATGTTGGTTGTTATTTTTAATTCTACCTCTTACAATTGAATTACTCTCATTTTTAAGCCTCTTTGATTAGAGAGGGTAAAAATACCTGTGTTCGGTCTCACCTTGTACTGGCGGTCTCCTGGTCTCTTAAATCTAGTCAGTGTTGATGACCAGCATCTCTGAGGGTGTTTTGCAGTATTGTAAAATGAGTCCATTTCATCTGTATCGTAAAAGCATTATGAAAAATGCATTTTAAGGGCACTCCATGGAAAAGACTTCCTATGTCATCATATTATAGTTTTCTGAGTTGTTTCCTTAGCAAATAGAATCCCTGCTTTAATTTTACTTCCATTTTGAAATGCTAAAGCCATTGATCAGCAAACATGGTTCAACCAAATTTGCTCACAGAAATATTGTTTATTTTAATTTTCTTTTGGACCTGTGATGTTTCTCCTGAAAATCACTGTTATAAAGGATCCAGGGGCTTTAGCAATCCATATTTATAACATAACAGTTTAGTAGCTTTAGTAGATTTAGAATCAGGTAAAAGTCATTGACCAACTCTTCTCATTCTGAAAGATATTAGTACAAGGCCTCTCAGTATTTGACATATCTTTTCAAACAGTGTCTATTTATAAGCAGATCTGTCCAGCAACAAAGCCTGACTTTTGCAGCATTCATACGACTTGTACCTTACCTTCTGCTAATTTCCTCTTATTGGTAGCACTTTGTCATGTTCATTCTGCAATCCTCCACTTTCCAGTTCCCTTCTATGGCATTGGGTTAACTCTCTCTGGTGGTCATTTTATTCTAATCTGGTGGAAAACATGTCACTAGATATTTGTGAATCTGGGTTAAATGCAGTCATTTTCAATGATGTAACAAGACCCAAACAGAAGTGCAAATGCAGACACTCAGATCTTTGGGTTATTCTAGTAACCCCGAAATGCTTAACCTCAGTGTCTTAGGTTGTTGAAAGAAAGTCAACTCAAGATTTGGACGTCAATTAAAAACACACTGCATGAATAGGTTTATTTGGTTTTGTAGTTTCTTGCTCAGTTAGCCTAGTGTTTTGCATTTACCTTCAACCAATCTCTTCACAACTCCAGAAACATTAACAAAATAGAACAAACAAACAACTTTGCCTAGTTTCTCTTTCTGGTCTGGATATTAAATAATGCCAGGGAGCCACAACTCTCTGGTAAGTCTTGCTGTTGCTCATCATTCCCAGGTTATGTACGCATGTGTAATGAGGTTAGTGAAAGTCATGTGTGTCTGTGTGTGCAGGGAGTGGTTACCCTTTACCTTTTGCTAGATAGATTTTTAAAATCAAAAGCCTAAGAGTCTAAGCCTTCCTCCATCTGTTTACAGCCTTGCCTGTGCAGGCACCATGTGTACATCCTGCCCTTCTTCATTATTCACCTTTCTGGGGGTCACTTTGCTGATCACAGGGAGTGACCCTGCAGGCTGTCTGACTACTCTTAGGAGAGCCCTCTCATAGACCTTTTCAGACCACGTTTCCTGAAGTCCCTACAAATGATTGTATTTTCAGGTGTGTATGCTCTCAGTGGGACATGGTTTAACTACAGTGGTTCTCTTGGAGATCTTTCAGGTATGTAGACCTTTTCTCATTCCTATAACAAAGAGGATTACTCTTTCCTCACCCCCAAGCCTCTCAACTCATCATTCAGCAAGACCTGCGAATTCTGTGACTTAATCCATCCGCTCAGCCCCGTTCCTGCTCTCAGAGCATCAGGACTTCACTCTTTACTGGCTGCCTCCCAACTGCTTTCCCTGCCTTCAGCCTTGCCCCTCTCCAACCCATCTTCCACACAGCAAATCATACCCAGCTCTACCTCCTTTAAAATTCTTTGTTGGCTCCACATTGCTGTCAGAAGAAAGGCCAGACACCTTAATGTCAAGCAAGACTCTTCCAGCTGACCTCTGCATTTTCTGCTCCCCCATAATGCCCTGTTTCTTCTATAGCCCTAACTTGACTAGCTCCTTTTCATCCTTTATGACTCAGGCCAAGTTTACCTCCTCCAGTAACCCATTCCTTGCTTAGTCCGGGTGGTGCTAGGGATCCCCCGTCCTGTGTGTTCCCACAGGTCTAGGTCCATGCCTCCATCATGCCACTTAGCACCCTTTAGTGTCATTTTCTGCACATGTATGTCTGATAGCAGGAACTATGCCTCATTTTTAAAAATTACTTCATAAGAGCTGTCATGGCAGACGGTGTACGTTCAATGATTATTTCTCAAACTCAGCTGAACTGAGTGAAGGCAGAGGATATGTCTTCACTGTTCTCTTCCTTCTACTTCTTCAGCTTTACTCTCCCTGAGATAATTTTCATTTTCTAACCTTCTGTGCTCTTCTCAAGTGACTGTGATGCTGACACTATGAGTGCTTCTATTTTAGTCACGTATCTCCTTGGTTGAGAGGGGCTGATCTTCTTCCCAATTTTCTGTATCTTCTATCTTACTGCTTTATTTTCCTTTCCCAGAGCTAGTTAACTAGCTAGCTAGCTCTAGGGCTCTCTCAGTGTCTGTCTCTGACTTTCTATCTCTCTTAAGCCACAGTTTTATTGAGATATAATTCACGTATTTCACCATATATTTCCACCATTTAAAGCATAAATTCAAATATTTTAATCCTATCCACAGAGTTGTACAACCATCACTACAGTAATTTGAGAACATTTCATCACCCTAAAAAGAAACTTATCAATATACTGTCACTCCAGATTTCTCAAGCCCCAGCCCCTGGCAACTACTAATCTACTTTCTGTCTCTACATATTTGCCTATTCTAGACATCTTATGTGATGGAGTTACACAATCTATGTGACCTTTTGTGTCTGACTTCTTTCACTTGCCTTAATTTTTTCAAGGTTCATCCAGTTTACAGCACATATCAGTATTTCATTCCTGTGTTAATCTACTCAAACTGCCCTCTCCCATTTGTAAAAGAGGCATAATGGGAGGCACACAGGGTTCATTATCCCAGACAGTTCTGGAATGCATCAGGACACGTGTTGGTATGGCTAAGTTGTTCCACTGTCTAAGTGATTTTTCATGGCTCTGACCTCAACCATCTCTCAGCCTGTTTTCTGCCTGTTGTCTAAAGACCTCCTTTCAATTAGTATTATCTGTGACTGTTTTAGTCTAAGCTGACTGTTTCTGCTAATATAATTCTCTTAAAAAGTTTGTGAGTCTGCTATGAATATTACTGTATTCACTCCTTTAGACAAAAGCCACATCAAAAAATCACTTCAAAATAAAGCCTTTCTCTACCTCAGGCTTTGGCTGAGGTTACTGAGGGACAACAACTTTATGTTTCCTAGAATCCTGTTGATTACCAGTCATTTAAGACACTGCCTCAGATTTTTCTGGTCTTACCAAAGGATTTTAGTCACACCTTTAGCTTCACCATTAGACCATATTTTCCTGTTAGTGTCTGAATTGGATCATTGCCTAGAAGTCATTTCTTAATTTTGGTATTATTTACCATCTGGAGAGGCTTGGACTTTTGAAACCTCTAACAAGTCCTACCTCCTTTCCATTTAACAATTCCTTTATATTGAAGTCTTTAGCTTATCCTTTTACTCTTAGGCTTTACCAGAAGAGTGAGAAGAAGATAGGTAGCATCTTCTAAACTCTACCTGGAAACCTCCTTAGCCAGATTTTTAAGTTCATGGGTTACAGTCTGTATGTTTCGTATTATAGTAGGTAACACTGCTGCTCAATTTTCTGCTATTCATTAATAAGAATTCACTTCCCATTAGTTTCCTCAACTTCCTTTAAGCCTTCACTGACACCTTCTTCAAAAGGCATAAAGCTTCTCTGGAAGTCTCTTTGGAGGTCCTTAGGCTTTCAGTAATGCTTTCCTCAAGTTCCTTACAGCTTCCACTCACTGCCTGGCTTCAAAGCCACTCTTATAGGATTAAGGTTTTTATTATGGTATTAATAGCCCCCCTCTTCCAAGTACTGAAATCTGCATTAGTTATATGTTGCTGAATAGCAAATCACTCTAAAGCTTAGATGCTTAAAACTACAACAATCATTTATGATCTAATGGTTTCTGTGGGTCAGAAATTTGAGAACAGCTTGGCTGAGTGATCCTGGCTTGGAGCCTCTCCATGAGTTTGCAGTCAGATTTGGTTAGTTCTACACATCTGAAGGCTTGATGGAGGATGGAGAACCCTTTTCTGAGATGAAGTGATTACTCACATGACTGACGAGTTGATGCTGGCTGTTGGCATGCCTCAGTTCCCCCCCATGTAGACCTCTGGATGAGGGTGCTTAAATGTCCTCCTGGCATAGCTGGCTTCCCTCTCAAAGAGCAATCCAAGAGCCTAAGGAAGAATCTGCAGTATCTTTTATGACCTAGACTCGGAAGTCACACACTTCACTTCCTCAGTATTTTACTGGTCAGCCCTGAATTCACTGGTGTGAAGGTCACTGGAGAGCCGCCATCTTGGAAGTTAGCTACTGTGCACCTTGACCTATGTTCTATTTTTCCTTTTGGTGGAAAGGTATCTTTGCAATTACAGTAAGAGTGGCATTAATGATAGCAAAAATAGCAATGCCTATCATTTGTTGGGTGTTTATTATATGTTAGGCAATACGATTAACATTTTAGATGCAATTTCTCTTCTTTCATTATAATGAATAAATGGTTTTCTCCTCATTTTTCATGTGAGAAAACTGAAATTCAGAGGGTTTGAGTCTTTCTTGAGATTATACACTTGGTAGTAATTATATAAAAGGCAGATCTGTAATACAATTCTGAAATGTGCCACTTCTCTTGCTTTGTTTAATTGTGTCTTTTTTTTCCCCCTTTGGGAGAGCTGTAGCCCTAATACTAAAGAGTTTTGTTTAAAGAGGTTTGTCCCAGTGTGAAGAAAGCTTGGTAAAAAACAGCTGCTGTTTGTTCACGTTTCCAAGCAAGGTGAGAGAGGAAGAATTGCTTCTCAGCCATGTGAACAAAGCAAACCACCTCTGTAACAAAATACCTGTGAAAGGGGAAACTGTAAAAACAACTAGGAAGAACTATGGTAAAATTAAAAAAAAAATAGCCCAAACAATACATTGCCCTGTATATATAAATATACCAGAAAAAAACTTCAAATATAAAATTATAAGAAAAACATGGCCCTTGAATAAAAACACTGAATCATTCTGCCTGATATGTTTTGCTTTCATTTAGGTTTGTCTTCCCATAGCATTTACTCTCACCTCTGTTCTGGCCGTTACCCACTTTGTCTTAGGCTGTGGTTATCAGTGAACCACAGTGCTCCACCAGCTTGTCAGCCCCAGTACGGACTACTCCTTTGTTTCTGAATTTTCTAGAACACCTTGTGAAGTGTCTTGACAATAGTAGGCATCTGTGAATGCATATTGAATTGGATTAATATATATTTACTTTCTTAACTTCTTCATTGGATTGCCCAGAATGTCAAGAACGTTTGACAATGATGGATGGATCTTTATCAATATAATATTAAAACTTAAAACACTATGATTTTAGTTGATCGAGATATTTTTCTAGCATTACGGAGTCATTAAAATGAGAATCAATACAAAAAGGGAAATGGCAAAACAAACAATTCTTCAAGTTTCATCAGAATGAGAAGATCTGCTTTTTTCAAAGGATTTATATTAAAAAAAAATACTATTTTGAAAGAGCAACACATCTTTTAAAAGTTCAACAGCAGCAATTAAAAGTTCAACAGCAGCACAATCTTTTTTGTTGTTCAAATAGAAATTTTCATCTTTTCTTTTTGGGCGAAATCTTGTCAGCATATAATACCTTGATAAAAATGAAAGAAATGAGTCCACTTCAGCTTCTTTGCATGAGATTTGAATATTTAATCTTAGGTTTTTTTAAAAAAAAATGTTCATTAGCTTCTGGATTAAGTTAATTTTCCTATTATGATTTTATTCATTTAGAAGAGTCTTTGGCCATACAAAACACTTATTCCACCTGCATGAAGCGAGTGTTTTTATAGAGGACATACAATAGGAGACCACATTTTCTATCTGACACAGGGCCTTTGAAAGTGAAGATATTTATATAGATTGGGAAAACAGCCATAGCTCTGTCTTAATGTAAACCTGTTCCTGGACTGAAGAACTTTTATTTATCATAACAGCTTTGTTGAGATATAATTCACGTACTATATGCAATTCACAATTTAAAGGATACAATTTAGTGGTTTTTAGTATATTCACAGAATTATGCAAATATCACTGCAATTTTATAACATTTTCACAATCCCCAAAATAAAGAAATCTTGTAGCCATTAGCAGCCACTCCCTCAAGCCCCAGTTCTGGGAAACTATTAAGCCATTTTGTCTCTATTCTGGGCATTTCATATAATGGAATCGTATAACACGTGACCTTTCAAACTTCATCCACATTGCAGCATGTATCAGTACTTCACTCCTTTTTATAGCTGAAAAATATTCCAGTATATGGGTAATCCACTTTGTTTATCCATTCGTCAGTTGAAGTATGTTCGCATTCTTTCCATCTTTTGTCTCTTATGAATAATGTCACATTTATGTCCAAGTTTTATGTAGACATATATTTTCATTGGAATATACCAGAAGGAGGATTGCTTGGTCACATGGCACCTCTGTATTTAACTTTCTGAGAAACTTCTAAGCCAGGCTGTTTTCCAAAGTGGCTGCACTGTTTTACATTCCCACCAGCAATGTGTGAGGGCTCCAATTTCTCCATATCCTCACCAACACTTGTTATTGTCTGTCTTTTTAATTATAGCTGTCCTAGTGAGTGTATCATGGTATCTGATTGTGGCACTGATTTGCATTTTTTCTGATGGCTAAAAATGCTGTGCATCTTGTCATGTGTTGCTAGCCAGTTGTACATGTTCTTTGGAGAGATATCTATTCAGTTTCTTTGCTAATTTTAAAATTTGGTTATTTTTCTTTTCATTGTTGTGTTGGAATAGTTCTTTATGTATGTCAGATATTAGACACTTACATGATTTGCAAATATTTTATCACATTCTTAGGGTTTTTTCTGTTTTTTGATAGTGTCCTTTGAAGCACAAAAACTTTCAGTTTTGATGAGATTCAACTTATCTAAATTTTTCTTTTGTTGTTTATGCTTTTCATGTCATAGCTAAGAAACCATTGGCTAATCTGATGTCATGAGGATTTATACCTGTTTTTCCCCAAGAGTTTTGTAGTTTTTTTCTCATACCTTGAAGCTTTTAATTCATTTTCAATTCTTAAAATATGGTATGAATAGGTGTCTAGCTTTCTTTGGCATAAGTATATTTAGCACCATTTGTTGAAAAACCTCTTCTTGATCCAATGAATGTTCTTGACAACCTTGATGAAATTTAGTTCACCACAAATATTGGGTTTATTTGTGGAATGTCAGTTCTGTTCTACTTAGCTGTATGTCTATCTTTATGCTATTACCTCACTGTCCTGATTATTGTAGCTTTATACTAAGCTTTGAAATTGGGGAGTATGAGCCCTCCAACTTTGTTCTTTTTTTTCATGATTATTTTGGCTATTCTTTGTCTTTTGAATTTCTATATGAATTTTAGGATTAGCTTGTTAATTTCTGCAGGTAAGCCATGGGGCATTTTACATAGGAATTGCATTGAATCTGTGTATCAATTTGGGGAGTATTGCCATATTGCCATCTTAACAATATTAAGACTTCCAATCCATGAACATGGGATGCTTTCTAGTTATTTATGTATTCTTTAATTTTTTCAACAATATTGTATAGTTTTCAGAGTAAAAGATTTATACTTCTTTTGTTAAATTTTATACTTGTTGTAGCCACTCTGAAAACATAGATGGATTTGTACCTCAGTTTTGTTTGGATTCTCATTTAGTGTTAGGAAAATATTTAGGTAGTTTGAATTTATAGTAAAGCAAAGTGAAATATTACAGAGTGGCCTTTTTGTGAGGTATTAGTTTGGTATAAGTAAAATGAATACAAAGGAAAAAAAACCCAAACTAGTCTACTTTGGTTCTTACATTAATTGGAACTTTAGCAATGAGGTGATTGCACGGTGTATTAGTCAGGGTTATCCAGAGGGACAGAACTAATAGGATAGATGTATATATAAAAGGGAGTTTATTAAGGAGTATTGACTCACGCTGTGAGAAGGTGAGGTCCCACAATAGTCTGTCTGCAAGCTGAGGAGCAAGGAAGCCAGTTTATGTCTCAAAGCTGAAGAACTTGGAGTCTGATGTTCGAGGGCAGGAAGCATCCAGCATGGGAGAAAGATGTAGGCTTAGAGGCTAAGCCAGTCTGGTCTTTTCTTCTGCCTGCTCTTAGTCTGGCTGCACTGGCAGCTGATTAGATTGTGCCCACCATTATTGAGGGTGAGTCTGCCTTTCCCAGTCCACTGACCCAAATGTTAATCTCTCTGTTTTTTTTTGGAGACAGAGTTTCACTCTTGTCACCCAGGCTGGAGTACAATGTCACAATCTCAGCTCACTGCAACCTCTGCCTCCTGGGTTCGAGTGATTCCCCTGCTTCAGCCTCCCAAGTAGCTGAGATTACAGGTGCCCACCACTATGCTCAGCTAATTTTTGTATTTTTAGTAGAGATGGGGTTTCACACCATGTTGGCCAGGCTGGTCTCGAACTCCTGACCTCATGTAATCCACCCATCTCAGCCTCCCAAAGTGCTGGATTACAGGCATGAGCCACTGTGCCGGCTCCAAATGTTAATCTCCTTTGGCAATGCTTTATTACTGACATAAATAAAGCAGGGCAGACCTCTCAAGCAGATTGAAAATGGCTTGAGAGAACATTGAAAGGAGATTGGCTTGGAATTTTTATTGGGGTTAGGGTATTGAGTGGGGCAAGGGTTTCCATACATAGACAGAAACTTGCCTGGTTTGACTTTCCCACAAGCACCAGAGGAGGGAGCATCTAGGCTTTGTGATGAGTCCAGATGTGGGCCATAGGGAAAGCGAGAGCAGTGAGGCTGAAAAAGATGACAGCTTCAAACATCAAACATGGGAGTCTGACTATTAAATTCACCCTGGTGTCTAACTGATGACTAAAACATACTATGTATTATTTAATTGAATTTGAGCTTGTGTAATAAGCCCTTATGGTATTCTACAAGGCTTACAGCCTGAGGCCAATAAGGAAGGCAAACATTCCTTTGAATTCCTTGTTCAAGAGCCCAGCATTGTGTGTTCTGGGCAGCAAAAAGTTTCTTATATTATCAGTAGTGTCTGGAACTCCAAAGTATTAGGTTGGTGCAAAAGTAATTGCAGTTTTTGCCATTCAAAGTAATGGCAAAAACTGCAGTTACTTTTGCACCAACCTAATAGATAAGGAGTGTCTTGGCGAGACCTTTTACTGTGGCTTGGGCATGTGTAGAGACGTGTGACTTTATATTTTGGGTATCTGTAGGGCAAGAGATTACCAGAGGTTTGGTTGTTTTTGTTTTGTTTTGTTTTTGTTTTACCCCAAGGGTGCCAACCTTGAACTGGAAATTGTTGTGACCTTTGTCTAGATCAAACAGTCAGACCACTGGCAGTGACCCAATAATAGAAAAATATGCAGATGGAATCAACTTTTGGCTGGAGTATCCAGTGTTACATGACTGCCTGAAGTTTGTCCGACTGTGGTGACCCTTGGGTTCAGTTATGGACTGACTGTGTCTCCCTAAAATTCATACGTTGAAGTTCTGATCCCCAATGCAATAGTATTAGGAGTTGAGCCTTCAGGAAGTAATTAGTTTTAGATGAGGTTATGAGGGTGAAGCCCCCATGGTGGAAGTACAGGAAAAAACACTTGAGTTTCCTCTCTGCTATGTGAGGACACAGCAAGAAAGCCATCTGCAAACTAGAAAGAGGGCCCTTACTGAAACCTGACCATGCTGGCACCCTGATATTGGACTTCCAGCCACCAGCACTGTGAGAAATACCTGTCTGTTGTTTAAGCCACCCAGTCTGGGGCATTTTGTTATGACAGCCTGAGCTAAGATAGGTCCCATCTTTTATCAGCAACATATTGATTAGGGGATGAAAAGTAGCAGCTCTCCAATGAGCTCCATCATGTCTGATGGTGACATTTTCATCTGTAAAGTGTGCAAACTCCCATTGCTGTTGATTAGTTGATCGCAAGTGGCTCCATAGGTAGCCAAGTCTTAAAGGGGTGGCCTCCTCCAGCACTGTGGCAACAGGCAGAGGTCTGAGCTAAGGGGAGGTCCTCCTTCTGTCCCCCCACAACTTGGCAGGTGGAATATGCCAGAGGGCCCAGGTTTGGCCCTGTTCTGTAGCAAGGAGGCCTCAATAGCTATGCCAGGCTTGCAGGGTGCCACTTGTATGACTCAAGGCATAATGGAGACCTGGGTATGGAGAGTCATAGGTTCAGGGAACCGAAGTTTCTCTTCTCAGGAGAAATCAGCATGTGGCCAGAATTTGGTATTATTATATTGTATATTGCAGGGCCCAGGGGGTTTAGTTTCTTGTATCACAAGTCCAGGGGAAACTTATAGCCGTGATAGGTGGTCTAGAGACTCCAGAAAGCATGAGAGGAGGTTACTAAAGCTTTTATAATGAGGAGTCTCTGAGGGAACTAAAGGAAATGCATGTTGATTGCAATCTGAACAGATTCTAGAGCCGTTTGTTGGAAGGAAGCCCATTGAAGATGGGCTTCAATAAAATTTACAAATGAATAATGTTTGGCTTCCTGAACCCAAAAAAGCCTAAAAGACCCTGAACTTCCCTTAATATTTTTGGTGCTGATGAAATCATTAGCTCTTTCTTAAGAGAGTCAGGAGATGGAGTGCCCTGCAGTTTGCTAAGTAATTTTCAGGAATTTAGCATAGTGGCAAGACATTGCACTATGCACAAGGCAATGGCCCATTTCTTTTCTGTGAACTCCTTGGTGAGTTTTTATTTGTACGTCCTGAACGAGTGTGTCAAATGAATGCCTTCAGAAGATAATGTCATCAATCTAATGTCATGCCTGTAGTCTTGGAGAAAGATGGGTACAGTTAAGACCTTCCCTGCAAAGGCTTGTGTATGATGGTGAGGCTGTTGGGGTACCCTGTGGATGGCCACCAGGTGAAGATATGTCGTGTTCCTTTAGAGGTAAAGGAAACTTGTGACTAAGAAGCGGTTGAAATAGGAGCTGAATGGAACATATTAGCCAAATGTTTAATAGCAAAATATGTTGCAGTTGCTGATTAGATGGAGTCAGTCAATTCAATAATATAGTGTCTGGGGGCCTTACTGGGTAGTACCGTGGCATTAAGGTTATATAATCCACTGTGTAGTGTCATTCATTTCAACTTTAAGAACAGACCAAATTGGGTTGTTATATGAAGGAACAATGGAGGCATGTGATGGATTTCAGTACTTGCAAGTTCTGTTTAAATTTACATTGAGCCATACTAACTAGTTTTACTAGGGGTATGGTCTATGGGGTCTCATTTTGCCAAGCCAATTTTGTATATGTCAAAATCTTAATTATATTTAAATGTATTGATCATTAGGCCAGAGTGTCTGTGCTCACTATGGGATATTTTAGGACAATGAATGCTATGATGCTGGAAAATGGAGACAGTAATTCCTGCAGTTAAGGTGAAACATACTTATGTGCTCTCTATTCTTTGTCCAGTAACTCCCCTAAGATTATAACATGTTAATCTGTAGATGAAATACTTATAAATTAAATGTATATTATGGATTATAATTATAGGGGGTAGTTTGTTTAAATTTAATGAGATCCCAGGAATAAATGTAGTTTGAGCCTCAGTGTTAAGGCCATGAAGGTTTGCCAGTTGGTGCATTCAAATTGTGTTAAAGTTAATTCAGAACCTATGTTGCAGAAGTATAAAAGCCAATTAGTGCCCTTTTAAATCTTATGTTGTATAAGTTCTTTTAGTAAATTGTGGATTTCAAATTGGGTCCAACTATGGGTCTGATTCACTTTTTTGTTTCCTGTCTCATATCTGGTTACTTTCTCCATCTCTTTCTTCTTCCCTCCACCCTCCTTTTTTAAAAAAATAAACAACTGTTATTGTTACTGAGCATTCTCTCTACTTTGCATAGATTTATAAGTTCCTTCCTCCAGAGAGGTTCAAATCAGTATTGTCGGGGCAATGGTTACTTTCTTTCTCCTTTCCTTCGCTTCCGCTTCCGTTTCCCCTTCCCCTTCCACTTCCGCTTCCCTTTCCCTTTCCCCTTCTCCTTCCCCTTCCCCTCCCCCTCCCCCTCCCTCCCTCCCTCCCTTCTTTCCTTCTGTCCTCCTTTCCCTTTTTAATGGAACCTTGCTCTGTCACCCAGGCTGGAGTGCAGTGGCATAATCTTGGCTCACTGCAACCTCCGCCTCCTGGGTTCAAGTGATTCTGCTGTCTCAGCCCCCCTAGTAGCTGGGATTATAGGCATGTGCCACCACACCCAGGTAATTTTTGTATTTTTAGTGGAGATGGGGTTTCACCATGTTGGCCAGGCTGGTCTTGAACTCTTGACCTCAGGTGATCTACCTGCCTTGGCCTCCCAAAGTGCTGGGATTACAGGCATGAGCTACTGTGCCTGGCCTCAATGGTTACTTTATAGGGTTTAAGAACACTGAGTTTAAGTAGTGATATGGTTTGGATGTGTCCTTCCAGATCTCATGTTAATGTGATCCCCAGTGTTGGAGGTGGGGCTAATGGTGTTGGATCGTGTGGGTGGATCCCTCATGTATGGCTTAGTGCCATCCCCTTGGTGATGAGTGAGTTCTTGCTCAGTTCATTCATGCAAGGAAATTCAGTTGTTTAAAAGAATCTGAGACCTCTCCCTTCTTTCTCTCTTTCTCCCTTTCTTGCCATGTGACATGCAGGCTTCCCTTTACTTTCCACCATGAGTGGAAGCTTCCTGACATCTCGCTAGAAGCAGAGGATGATACCGTGTTTCTCACACAGGTAGCAGAACCATGAGCAAAAATAAACCTCTTTTGTTTTTCTTTTATTTAGTAATTGTTATTTTATTTTTCAACTTTTATTTTAGGTTCAGGGGGTACATGTGCAGGTTTGTTACATGAGTAAATTGTATGTCACTGAAGTTTGGTGTACAAATAATTTTGTCACCCAAGTAGTGCGCATAGTACCCAATAGGTAGTTTTTAGACACTCATTCTTCTGTCACCCTCCCTCCTTAAGTATATCCCGCTGTCTATCGTTCCCACCTTTGTGTCCATGTGTACCCAAAGTTTAGTTCCTATTTACAGGTGAGAACATGTGAAATTTGACTTTCTGTCCCTGTGTTAATTTGCTTAGGGTAATGGCCTCCAGCTCCATCCATGTTCCTGCAAAGGACATGATCTTGTCCTTTTTTGTGGCTGTGTAGTATTCCATGATATATATGTACCACATTTTCTTTATCCAGTCCACCATTGTTTGGGCACCTAGGTTGATTTCATGTCTTTGCTATTGTGAATAGTGCTATGATGAACATAGGCATGCCTACGTCTTTTTCGTAGAATGACTTTTTTTTTTTCCTTTAGTTATATACCCAGTAATGGGATTGCTAGGTCAAATGGTCGTTCTGTTTTAAGTTCTTTGAGAATTCTCTAAACTACTTTCTATAGTAGCCGGACTAATTTACATTCCCACCTGCAGAGTATAAGCATTCGCTTTCTTCTTCAGGCTTGCCACCATCTGTTATTTACTGATTTTTTAAAAATAGTCATTTTGACTGGTGTGAGATGGTATGTTATTGAGGTTTTGATTTGCATTTCTCTGATGATTAGTGATGTTGAGCATTTTTTCATATGCTTGTTGGCCACATGTATGTCTTCTTTTGTGAAGTGTCTATTCATGTTCTTTGCCCATTTTTAAATGAGGTTTGTTTCTTGCTTGTTGATTTAAGTACCTTATAGATAGGTATTTGTTGCATACATAATTTGCTAACATTTTCTCCCATTCTGTAGGTTTTCTGTTTATGCTATTGATAGTTTCTTTTGCTGTGCAGAAGATCTTTAATTAGATCTTACTTATATATTTCTTTATGTTGTTGTTGTTACAATTGCTTTTGGAGACTATCATGAAATTTTTGCTAAGGCCTATGTCCAGAATGGTATTTCCTAAGATTTCTTCTAGGGTTTTTATAGGTATTACATTTAAGTCTTTAAGATTATAGGTGTGTGGTTTTTATTTCTGGCTTTTTTAGTCTGTTCCACTAGTCTGTGTGTTTGTTTTTGTATCAGTACCATGCTGTTTTGGTTGCTGTATTCTTGTAGTATAGTTTGAAGTTGATTAGTGTAATGCCTCCAGCTTTGTTCTTTTTGCTTAGGATTGCTTTGGCTATTGGGTCTCTTTTTTGGCTCCATATGAATTTTAGAATATTTTTTTTTCCTAATTCTGTGAAAAATGGCATTGATAGTTTGTTTGGAATAGCATTGAATCTGTAATTGCTTTGGGCACTATGGCCATTTTAACAACACTGATTCTTTCTATCCAAGAGCATGGATTTTTTTCCATTTCTTTGTGTCTTCTATTATTTCTTTCAGCAATGTTTTGCAATTCTTGTAGAGATCTTTCACCTCCCTTGTTAGCTGTGTTCTAGGTATTTTATTCTTTTTGTGGCTGTCATGTTCTTGATTTGGTTCTTAGCTCAAATGTTATTGGTGTATATGGTACTGGTTTTATATATTAATTTTGTATTCTGAAACTTTACTGAGGACATTTATCATTTCTGGGAGCCTGCTGGAGGAGTGTGTAGGATTTTCTAGGTCTAGAATCATATCCTCAGTGAAGTGGGATAATTTGACTTCCTCTCTTCCTATTTGGATGCCTTTATTTCTTTCTCTTGCCTGACTGCTTTGGCTAGGACTTCCAGCACTATGTTGAATAAGAATGGTGAGAGTGGACATCCTTATCTCGTTCCAGTTCTTAATGAGAATGCTTTCAGCTTTTGCCCGTTCAATATGATGTTGCCTGTGGGTTTGTCATAGATGGCTCTTGTTATTTTGAGGTATGTTCCTTAAATGCCTAGTTTGTTAGAGGTTTTTAACATGAAAGAATGTTGAATTCTATTGAAAGCCTTTTCTGTGTCTATGAGATGATTATGTGGATTTTAGTGTTAGTTTTGTTTATGTGGTCAGTCACAATTACTGTTTTGCATATGTTGAACCAACCTTACATCCCAAGAATAAAGCCTACTTGATTGTGATGGATTAGCTTTTTGATGTGCTGCTAAATTCAGTTTCCTAGTATTTTGTTGAAGATTTTTGCATCTGTGTTTATCAGAGGTATTTGTCTGAAGTTTCCTTTTTTTCATCTGTCTCTGTCAGGTTTTGGTATCAGAACGATACTGGCCTCATCAAATGAGTTAGGAAGGGGTCCTTCCAGGTTGGTTTGCTCTCGTTTCTCCAGTTCCTCTGGGTATAATGTTAGGTGGTTAGTTTAAAAATTTTCTGACTGGATATGGTGGCTCACTCCTATAATCCCAGCACTTGGGGAGGCCGAGGTGGGCGGATCAGGAGGTCCGGAGATCGAGACCATCCTGGCTAACATGGTGAAACCTCGTCTCTACTAAAAATACAAAAAATTAACCAGGTGTGGTGGTGGGTGCCTGTAGTCCCAGGTACTTGAGAGGTTGAGGCAGGAGAATCTCTTGAACCAGGGAGGTGGAAGTTGCAGTGAGCCAAGATCATGCCATTGCACTGCAGCCTGGGTGACAGAGCAAGACGCCATCTCAAAAAAAAAAAAAAAAAAAAAAAAAAGATTTTCCGACTTTTTGGTGTAGGTGTTTAGTCCTTTAAACT